>NW_026635653.1:0-1200000 GCF_028554395.1 Pezoporus wallicus | reverse complement strand
ATTCAAGAAAACTAAGAATGTAGTTTGTCCAAAGTGCTATCGTGTCACATAAAAGCCACTTTGCTGCTGCTTTGGTTTTTTTAGTTCGAAGCAGAACTAATTATCTTAATTTATTTACAGAGCAGAAACCAATATTTGTTTGTGTTAACCCTTTTGTCTTAGATTTTAGAGAACAGTATTTGCCAAATTACTGGCAAAGAAGTTGCTGACCAGTGCTTTGTCCATTGGGATGGAACAATAAGGCAATGACAAACACAGGGTGAATGTTGGCTGAAAATGGAAGATTTTGTGATTTGGAGTTTTTAAGATAGGAATAAAGCTCTTCTGTGGCACAGTAACATCTTGAAGTCTTTCAGTTCAAAGAAGTGGCATGTTTTCCTGCATTTCCCTGCAAGTGTTAAGCTCTGACTAAAGAATGTTCCTAAACTCAGTTAATGTGATGGCAAGCAGCTGCATCTCCAGAGATTGTTCATTTGTATTGTTTTCAGATGTGAGCAGAATCCTCAAATTAAGCAAACCTGGATAGATCAAGGTTAAACATGGAAATAAAATTAAAAAAAAAAAAAGGGGGCCAGGAGCTAGTTCATGCTGTAAACCATATATGCATGAATTGTCTGTCTTCATTTGGCACTTACTGTTCTAGCTGCGTGAGACTGGCCACGCATCAATACCCAGCATGGGCTTTGCAGAGCAAAGTTGTCATGGTTGAAGCTCCTGCCCACTGTGTGGCTCAGCTCTCCTCTGGCTATGCTTATTGGGGAGGGACTCTTTATTAGGGACTCTAGTGATAGGACAAGGGGTAACAGGTTAAAACTTAAACAGGGGAAGTTTAGGTTGGATATAACAAAGAAATTCTTTACTGTAAGGGTGGTGAGGCACTGGAATGGGTTGCCCAGGGAAGCTGTGAATGCTCCATCCCTGGCAGTGTTCAAGGCTAGGTTGGACAGAGCCTTGGGTGACACGGTTTAGTGTGAGGTGTCCCTGCTCATGGCAGGGGGGGTTGGAACTAGATGATCTTGAGGTCCTTTCCAACCCTAACTATTCTGTGATTGCAAGGCTGGCCTGCATGAAATCGGGCACGCAACTGGCATAGTGGAAATGTTATCTTTGAGACAGTGTGCTTTCAGAAGAGGCCTGTTTTCCACCTACTGCTTTGACTTCCTCACTTTTAGTGCATGTGGTGCCAAATGTGCAGAAGATCTGTTGTTGGTTTGAAAGCAAAGGAATGTGTATTCCCAGGCCTGTCTTTCAGAAAGCCTGCTTATTAGCAGATCTTGGTAAGTAGCCCAGTGTGTGCACAACCACTGTGTCACTGCAAACAGTGGTTTATTTCCAAAATCCTTAGAAGCTGTTTTTAAAACCCAAGTTCTTAGCGAGACAGATGTAGCTAAGAAAAAAGCCTTTGGGGCAGGGAAGGAAGAAGTATCTCTTTAAGTAGGCCAGAAATATACCCCAGATCAAGTGGGTTTCTTTTCTCAGCAAAACATATTGTTTCCCCTTCAGCTTTTTATTTCAGCATTTTCTCCTGTAAGATGAAGTTACTTAGGTTGGCTGTCCTGAGTTGAGCTAGCCAAGGTAGCTTTCTATCCCCATCTGTGAGTGGAAAAAACTATATCAAACAGTGGTACCTCCTCTTCCTGCCCTCTGAAGCAGATGGTGACAGGAGTTCATTTTGGCAGAAGTGTGTATCCAGTCTTGTATCATCTTAAGTGCTGTCTAAAGTGACAAGTGCCATATGTTTCCTCAGCAGCATTAGTGTTCCTGGCTGGCAGCTCTCACCATTGCAGTGCAGTGCTCAGAAGTGTAATGTAACAGCACGCACAGAAATTAAAGGATGCAGGTTAGGAGAAATGCAGCAGGCATCCACTTTAGGTAACCAGTAGGGCTAGACACCATATGGCATTGGAAATCTATGTCTCCCTGGACTGCTTTCAGGTGTGTGATACCCTACACTGTGTAATTTCATCCCAGCCCTTCCAGTAAAACTCCCAGGTATGTGCGTAATGAAAGAATGGGGAAAAAGTGCTGACTTTAACCCAGTAGCTAACGACATATAGAGTCCAGAAAACCCTGATTCGTACACTCTGCAAGATTCAACAGAAGGGAAGTGTCATTTTCAATAAATTTCTGTTTGCTTTCTTTTATACAGATATTGACACTTATGTAGTCTTGTCCCAGTCTCTTTTCTTTTCCACTCACTGTGTCTGACCTTTCTTCAAAAAATCCCATGGGCTGGCAAGGTGCCACTGGGAACAGCATGGATAGTGCAGTACAGCCCAGGGAGGATAAAAAAATGGGAGCATGTTCAGGGCAAGCGGAATGTTTTATAATTCTTCTGAATAATATGGCTTTATATGCCAAAATATTTTCATAGGGTTGTAACCTCACTGGATAGGTAGCTTTGTGCAATAACAAAACTGCTTTGTTTTGTCATAAGGCAACATCAGGTTTGCTAGAAGTCCTTGCTTATGTGTAAGTCATTGCTTCTTACACCGTCAATCCTTGTATTTTCACTCGATTTTACTTTTTGGTGTACAGAGAAGGGAAACAAAGATAAAGTCTGACCATGAGAGTTGTTTTTGGTTGGTTGGTTTGTTTGTTTTTTTTTTTTTTCCCCATAGAAATGGTACTATCTCAACCTGTGTAAGTCAACAGGCTGAAATCAGAATTATAATAGTGTGCTGTCGCTTTTTATTTACCTTACCTTAAGGGTAAGGGACCCAAGCTATCATCTTCGATCTTCATGTGGCTTTCTGTAGTTTTTTTTATTTTTCTTCCATACTTCTTCTTCAGTTTTGTGTCAGTGGTCTCCTCCTAAATTTTTCTTTTGTTTCATTCCCTTTTTTGTATATTCTGTTGTCTTTTTTTTTTTTTTCCAGTGTGGTAGACTGCTTCTGTGCATTTGATAGGTAATCTGCTACAATAACTGTCAGTATGTGCCAATATCCTTTGGATTAGTTTCCACTGAGACACTGACTTGGTGCTTCTTAAATTTCTGAGGTGAATTATCCTTGTTCTTTGATTTCCCTTCTTCCTTCCTTATGTATATTCATCTCTTTAGAGATATTTTAATACAAATAATTTGCGCTTTTTTGGTGTTAAAGATTTCAGGAGTAGCTTTCTGAGATTAAAGAAGATACTCAGGTAAATGCAATTTTCAGTTTACTCCTTAGTGCAGAATGGGACACCTGGCTGGGACCATGGATAAGATCTGTACTTTGCACCCCTGCCTTCATAATTTTTTTTTTTTTGGAGTTGTACTCACTTGTGATCTGGTCAGATCTGTGCAGTGTGGGCAAGGGCACAGAACAGAAGTCGGGGAGAGTCTGGGGAAGGCTGAGAAGCTGTTCTGGCTTTACCTGGGGAATGTGTTTTCTGGTATCTGCTGAGCAATTCTGCAAGAGTATTTGATCACTAATGCCCTATGTATTTTCTTTGGGCTTGGTGACAGTCTCTGTCTGGCCCTTCTGGAACACAGGCTCCTCTTCGAGCGTAAAAGTTGCCTTGGCAGCTTTTCTGTAGGTTTCAGGAACATGGAGCCATTCATTTGGTAAATCACTTATTGCAGCCGTAGGTGCCAGCCACCACTCTTTCCTGCACAATTGCCAGTGGTTTCTATGGTCTGGCTTGTCTTCATTGAGACAGCTGGTTTTCTCTGTCATTCTTATGTGCATCTGTTTGATTAAAGCTGTATTTTCATAAGTTTTTCCGACAAGCTGTGTTGCCTGCAGTTAATGTCTGTTTTTTGAAGGATCATGTTAGTAGTTGATTTAATTAATTGATATAACTGTATTCTAAAAGCTTTTGTACCTCTATGTGCCACCTATATCTATTTGTTGGCTGTTCCTTCTAAATTGCTATCTTTTTATACTGTGCTACTATAAACCAAATAAAGCAGTAGTGTAGCTTGTGTGATAGGTTAGGTGGTGGAAACAAGAGCAGAGATATAGCAATGAGTTTGTCCTCCCTGGCAGTTTAAAGAGAGTCAAAGTACAGAATTACTGATCTTTTGACTGAATCACTGTTGTGACACTATTTACGTTCTTCCTGCAGTCCATGATACTCCACTATCCGTTCTGCAGTACTTTTTGCCTGCGTGTTGGACCAGAGATCTACCAGAAATCCCACAGGATTTTTTTCATTCCTACTATCTTGCCTTGTCTTTTCATAATCGGGTAGCCTGAGGACTGTCAGCTCATCTGCTGATAATTAATGAATTGAGCTGTGTTAGTAATGGCTTGAATGCACAAGTTTCCAAAGGGGCACTGATTTTCTGACTTTTCAGTACATGTGGTATTTACTAATTAACTTTATATGCACCATATTTTAATTTTTTTTCCCCTTTCCTATGGTAGGGAACTTTATATATTACAAACATGGGAGAGGTTTACCATACAAACGTGGTCCAGTAGACCAAAAAGCAGAAGATAAATAAATTGGTCTCCATCTTCATTGTTAGTTTGATTCAAAAACCCTAAAACAGTAGAACAAATACTGTGTCCTTTAGGGTTATGTTCTTATGCGTTTGCTATGCCTGTAGTTAGCAGTGAAGCTGAGGTTTTAACTGTCTTCCTCTGCTACCTAAACATTTTGTGCCTGGTTGTCTGTGAGAAAGTCACTGTTTCCTTTCAATGCTGATGAAAATAGATGCTACAATATCTTTTCCAAGAGTGCACCAAGATCTAGGTATAAAGGTCCCGGAGAGTGCTTCACCAGGGCAGAAGGCAGTGTTTGACCTGTTCTGGTTTTTTTTTTTTTTTTTTTGGTTTTTTTTTTTTCCAGCTTTCCTGACTCTTCACTGTACTGAGCATTAGGGGAGTCTGTCTTTGGTGAATGGTGTAGCAGGTATGACCAGGATTACTTGACATTAGAAAAATTGCAGGATATGCCTTTGCCAGATCAGGAGTCTTGACTCTAATCCTGTATGATTATCAACTGTTTTAATTACATGCCGATTACATTTTCACTTTACCATTTACATTAACTATAGCAGAATTTACTTCTTGCTTTTAAAGTGCTATGAAGTTTTGCTGTTGCACTTAAAACCTTGCCATATTCCACATAATTGCTTGGCTGAATCTGTCTCCACTAAAAATCATATGGGATTTTTGGATTTCCATGCAAATTAAGTGAATGTGAGCAGAGCTTTTCCTAGGAGATTCAATTTGTCATCTATAGGCTTTAATATTTATATATACTGAACACTCCAGTCTGTGAACAAAGCTGTGTCAGTTGAAATATATTCTATTCAGTAGAACAGGTCATTGCTTCTAGTATAGGTCACTGGTGAGAAGTTGCTTTCACCACAGAATACGTATATACTTTTTAGAAGCATGTACTAATAGGTTAGTTGGCATCTTTTTAATTGGAGTAGGCAATTTTCTTTGTGGTATTGATCAGAATTTCTAGGATTATTTCCCTCTAACAGAACTTCTGGCTGCTTTCTATCTACTATAACTTCTGAGTGTACAGCTTATGCATGAAGTCTTGTCCAGATAAAGATGCCTTAAATGAGCTGTGAATCTCTGGAAGATGAAACTTTATGGTGAATTTCTTATATTGACGGTTTCACTGTAGCATGTGGAATTGCAATTTTAAACCTTAGGTTAAACAAGATGTCCATAGATGTTCATTGACCTATGCACTTCACTGCTGGGACAGAAAGTTACGGCTAATTAGAGCATCTTAAATTTTGAGCATGTTGTAATTCTTTCAGAAGCAGCTGGGCATTATAGTCCCTTCCTTGTGCACCTAAATAGGATTTTGAAATACACAAACATTTCATAGAAGAGTTTTTATGGAAATTACTGTTGCTGTTTTTAAGGCTTCACAGAGTTTTCCAAATTCTGTGCATTCTTACTAGTACTTTGGACACTAGCTGGAAATGTGCACTTGCAGACCAGAAGGCCAACTCTAGGCTGAGCCGCATCAAAAGAAGCGTGGCCATCAGGCCAAGGGTGGTGATTCTGCCCCTGTACTCCATTCCAGTGAGACCCCACCTGGAACACTGCATTCAGCTCTGGGATGCACAGTACAAGACAGACATGGGCTTGTTTGGGGAGGTCTAGAGAAGGTTCATAAGAATGTTCAGAGGGATGAAACACCTCCCTGTGAAGGAAGGCTGAGAGAGTTGGGGTTGTTCAGCAAGGAGAAGAGAAAGTTCCAGGGTACACTTTATTGAAGTCTTTTAATATATAAAGAAGGCTTGTAAGCAAGATAGAGACTTTTTGTCAAGGCCTGTAGTGACAGGACAAGGGGCAGCGGTTTTAAACTGAAGGAGTTTAGATTAAAATTGGACAGAAGTAGGACACTTTTTACAATGAGGATGGCGAGACACTGGAACAGATTGCCCAGAGAAGTTGTGGATACCTTATTCCTGGACCTGTTGAGGTTAGGTTGGGTCGGGGATTGAGCAACCTGACTGAGTGAAAGATGTCCCTGCCTCTGGCAGGGGGATTGCTCTATATGATCTCTTAAGGTACTTTCCAACCCAAACTGTTCTGTGGTTCTATGATTCTGTGACCCCCTAGTCCTGATTATTTTAGCTATGGAAAAAGCAAAATAGTTACTTCTATTGTGAAAGGTATTAACAATGTAGTTCAGTAATTTGGACAACTGAATCAGCTACTATGTAAGTTGGTCACTGCATCTGGGGAAGAAGTGCCTCCAGAAGTTGCAATACTAGAGCAGAGTAGCTTAAGAGAGCAAGTACTCACTGAGGTTGTTCATCAGTGGTTTATGTTCATCTGGAGGTATGAAAGGGAAGTTCCTTTGTAAGATACTTTTGTTGTTGATGGTGAAGAAAAATATTGTTTTATTGTGTAAATATACTTTAGGTGCTTTTTTTTTTGTATTCTCCCTTGTCCTTTTGTTTTCTTAGGGCATTGAGTCTGCATTCTTCTGCACAAACTGACTGTAGATATTGTGAAAAATCAAAGGATGGGGATTGATAAAGAAGGTGAGACACTCAGGAGCTCTTCTACTTCCTCCATCTCCCCTCTCCCTCCAATAGAA
The DNA here is from genome assembly GCF_028554395.1 of Pezoporus wallicus. NCBI lineage: Eukaryota > Metazoa > Chordata > Aves > Psittaciformes > Psittacidae > Pezoporus > Pezoporus wallicus. The sequence continues at coordinate 1,192,986 of NW_026635653.1, read as the reverse complement.
AAAGCTCTTCATGAACCCTTCCCTAGATCTTACATCCTGGGAGATCTAGTTTAAATAGGAAACTTTAATCAGAACTGAGTAAAATGCAAGATACTAATCATATTTTCCTACAACCTTTCCTTAAGGATAGTAAGATTGTGCCTTCTTAAAATGAGAGAATTAATACTCATTTTTTACAGAGATGCTCATCAGGAGAAATCTGTTGCGGCTTAGAAGCATAGTCTGGCAGCCTGCCCTCTGAACTCGAGAAGGCATGGCACCATGCCCAGACTCTTTTTCTCAGGGCTTCAGCTTTTTCACATGGCTGTGCAAAGCCAGTCAATACTTTCTGCTAACCTTGGTTCTCCTGCTGAAGACCCAACTGTACTACCTAGAGATTTCTGTTCTTTTCAATTTAGAATTCACTCCTGCTTCTCATTGTCAGCTTGCTTCTGTAGCCAATGCATCTTAGCATCTTAACCTTCTTAGAGAGGCTGATGTTCTTAGCTCAGCTGTTGGATGGCTTTTCTAACCTTGTACTGCTTTTTGATGAGCCTCAGGTAGGGAGTAGATGATCCCTGTGTAATTGCTGTAGTGATGGTCTGACTCGCCTTATTATAAGCTCAGCCATTCTGGAAAATGTTAAATGATTGGGTGCTTTGGTAATGCATGCTGTCTGAGTACTTTGAATCAGATATTTTAGAAGGATTTAGTTTGCTATTAAGTGACTGGATTACCAAAAGTTTTAATCATGCTACAAAGGTGACCTTTCAAAAACATTATTTTTTGATTCTTGTAAAAGGAATTAAGCTTTCTTGGGATTCTGTTGCTAATGAAGAAAAGGATTAACAGCAAGCAAGGAGATGACACCAAATAGTAGGGAGAATACCATACTACGGGCATTTTGGAACGATCCAATGTGGATAGTCAGACAGAAGACAGAACTTTTAAATGTAGCTGTGTTAGTTGTGTTAATTTCATTTTCAAAACAAAACACTGAAAAGATGCTATAATATTGGAATTTTTAATAGTAGTATATTCTCAATCTCTATAGATGGTAACTTTAAAAGTAGCAAAATATATACTATGTGGTATGAGCTCTGCTCAGTAATTCCAAGAGGAAAATATGCAGAGTTGATGTCAGCTAACAAAAGGTTTGTCATGGACTCTTAAGCCTGCCTGATGCTGCCAATCCTGAAGTATTTTGTCTTGTCTTTTTGCAGTACTTGTGTGATGTATCTTGTGAGTTCTAGGCAGGACGCAAAGGCAGGTGGCAGATACGTTACTTGACAACATTCATATATCATATTTTCATTTGCCATATTTCATATGGCAACAGAAAGTGGAATCAAACAGAACAAAGACTTCAATTCCACTTATCGGCTACAACAAACAAGAACTATCTCATGCATGTCACCCTGGGAGAGTACAACATGAATTTTGTCGGGTCTGCACTAGTAAAGGTCTTGGAGTCACCATCAACAATTCCCTGGTATCGTCATCTTAGTGTAGCAGCACCAGCCAAAAAGGCTGTTAGAATGTTGGGTATCATTAGGAAGGGTATTGAGAACAAGACAGAGAATGCCTTCTCTGTATTTTGCTGAGGTGTGCAACTCTGGTGTGCCAAAATTGGGAGTTACCAGGATTTGAACAAATTCCTAGTTAATGCTGAGCATTGTACGCTAGAAGGGAACCTGGAAGGAGCAGCTTCAAAGTCCTTCGGCTGTGGCGCTACTTAATAATTGACTGTCCCATAGATGCTTTTTAGGAATCAGCTGACAGCATGGACTTGAGCACCAGCAATGTGGAAACTAAACAAGGGTTCTTTGCCCTGTGTGTGATACAACACTCATTTGCTTGGTTGAATCAATGTTACTGGCATCTTATTATTAATAAAACTAATTTTATAAATGGAGGAGAGTTGCTTGAAACTAAATACACAGGTGTTTATGGGTGGGAGACAAGGAAAGGGTTTTGCAGCATTTTCATTCATGGCATCTCCCTTCAAGTGGAAGACATAGCTCCAAAAAAGTGACTGAGTATGAATAGCTGAAATATCTGCCTTTATTAGTATAAGCTGTTACAAATGTCTCAGACCAGCAGCTACCCTCTCTGGTTCTTAGAGACTTCTGCAACCATATTGAGATATTGATACTAATGTTGCTTCTTGGTTTGGACGCAGGCCGTACAAGAGACTATTTATGCCTTTAGGATGAATGTGATAGCTGAGCGTATCCACTGTATAACATTATTTTGTTCAACAAACTTGAAATCTGGTGTCAACAAGCTTGTCTGTATCAGAGACAGAACTTGTGGGGTGATGTAAACTACCTAGAGATCTCATAGCTGTCACAAACTAGGGATCATCTTTCTCAGTCTGTGTTTGTGAGATCTTGTTCAGCATAAAATGTGGAGTGCAGTCAAGAGCTGTCCTTACCTCCCCTTCAGTCACTTAAAAAGCAGCAGGCCATTGAGACTGCTGTTCTTTTCGCTGTATCACTAAGGCAATTTGCTTATTACTGCCTCCTTTCTACACTCTTGGCACACACAGCGCAAGTTCTGTTACGACATAGTTGTAAGCAATATCTGCATATTTTCCCAGTGTGATCATTTGAGTCTATTGAGATCTGTTTTTTACTTCTGAGTTTTTAGGAAAGACAATAAATATATTTTTAAAAACCTAAATAAATCCCAATTTTACTTATGGGACAGAGAACTGGAATTCTGTCCCTCACAGTTTCATTTTTCTTGCTCTTTTGGGACCTGTTTCAAGATACTAACAATCCATCGGGGTTGCATACACAGTAAAAGAATAAAATCTCTAGTATCCACTGAACAATGCGATTATAACTTTATCTACTTGCTTTAAACCATGTGTAAATGAAGCCAGTGTTTTGCCGACACTATTCACTTACTGCATTGCTATCTCATTACAGAGACTAATGACATTAAGAGTCTTTTTTGCTTGTTTTGATGGAGATTTGCATAATGATTGTTTTCTAACTTTCCTGTGTTTTATTCACCAATAAATTATTACTTGGTTGCTGTAGACAAACAGAATCCTCATTTCTCATTTGAAAAGGACAGTTTTAAAATCATTCTTCTTTCTGTATCTGTGTTGTTTTTTTAATTTGTTTAAAAAGAAGTACAAGAGGAAGGGCATACATTACATAAGAACATGACTGAAAGCATGCAATGCTCACGTGAAGAAAGCACGGAGAACTAAACTAGATTGTCACTCAAGCACAGGCTACTTTTGAACACTGAAGCTGCCACGGCAAACAACAGAGGATGTATTTAGGGCATTGCAGTGGTCCATGACTGCAGTTCTCAAAAGAAACTGTGAAAAGGAGAGATGCATAAAGCTAGTGAGCAACTGTTTTCAGTAAGGACTAAGTAAGTATAAATGCAAGAAAAACAAGGTTTATTTTAGTATTAGCATGAGTGGTTTTCATTAACATGCACTTCCAGTAATATACAGGTACCATCACTAGGCATATTTCTCAGCTGGGAGATCGTAAAGTGTCCTGTATGGAAGCTAGAAAAGGGGAAGTTTGATGCTTATGTGGTTGTGGGGAAAAGGAGCTGACTGAAACTGTCTTATGGCTACATTTTTTCTCCTGACTTTACCCCTTCATGGTAAATGAACATTATCACAAAACAAGTTTTTCAGGGACAGGGTCAAGCTGGTGGCCAAAGGAATCATTGGAACTTTGGCAGCCCGTGGCTCCAGGTCTTGGTCTCCCCTACCCTGGTGCGCACAGGCTGTGCATAGCTGGTGGTGTTCTCTGCATATGTGCTCCCACCAGTGAAAGCAAATGGCAGCGGGCTCCTGTTCTGGCCTGGTATAGCTGCTGTCCACACGCTTCACTGAAGGTCTGCGCTAGCATTCCTCTTTTTGCCTTTCACCTGCATAAAATCTGTTTGCTCACGTGTCCTGGAGGTGTTTTTTTTCCTGCAGAACAGAAAAACAACTGCATGTGCTCCTGGAGTTCACAGAATTTGGGACATGACTTTCCTACTATGCCAGCCAGTGCTCGCTACCAAAATGCCAGCTGAAAGGCACATAGCCAGTTGTTTGCTGAAGTCTGTCAAAGTCATCTAGGACCAGTTTTGTGACTTTCTGACAAAATCTTTATATGGTCTGACTTTGATAACTTTGGATGAGAGGCACCAGCCCCTCAGTTACATTGGCTGAGCATATAATGATGAAAATCTGGGAAAGCATCAGTAGAAGCTGGTGGAGCATGCCTGCACAGTCCAATAAAGGTACCAGCAGAACAAATGCCAGATTTTGCATGTGCAGGATGTCATAGCACATGTAGTGTCCATGCTGTTTTTCCAACTGTCTATTATTTTGGCATCTTTACTTTGTGCTGAGACTTTAAAGGTCATAAAGAATGGCTAAATCCTTTTAGACAGCTGTGTAAACATCTGGTGCTAGAGAAGTAATTGAAGTCATAGCTACCTTTCCTTAGAGCTGTTAGCTGAGCTGTGTGGTTTTATATAAGCTTTGGGGGAATACCTTGTGTTGTGCTAGAAATTGATTCTAAATCTTTATCATCTGTTTTCTGCAAAACTTAAAATCTTAAAAGCAGCCAATACTATTTTGTAAATGTTAATTACAAAGAGTTATTGCTCCTTTTTCTGTTCTCTCTCTGAAGGAGGAGCTGTAAGCACATTTAGTGTAAATAACGTAGGCTCACAAGAAAAGGAATCTTTCAAAATCTGTCTTTATTCTCCATCTCTTAACAATTAAGTGGCTTTAAATTAGAAACTTTGTGCAACTGCAGCACAATGCAGTTGTTGGGGGAGGGACAGTGAAGGATTGTGAATTGTTTTGTGTTTTATACTTCTTCCTGCACTTCTGAAAAATGATATGAAATTTGCTTATCCTAGGTTTCAGTGCTTGCAAGGTGGCCAGGTCCTTGCACTGAAATTTAGCATAACATAATCCTAGTCATAAACAGATCAATTTCTTCCTCAAGCAGGAGCCTTATATTTGTAGAATTACAGTATAAAATTTTGCATGGGTCAAGTGTTCTGACTTGCCTGTTATTGTTTCTGTTTTAAACCTCTGAACTTCTTACCTCAGTTACATGTACATGGACATGTCTTAAATGAGTTTTCTCTCTTTTTTTTATGTTGTTCATTGAAATTTCTATTTTCTGTTTTGTAGAAATAACTGATATTTGGAGACAAATATGGTTAAATGTGACATAGATTACTTCAGAAAATTATCACCATCTTTCAAAGGATCCAGAGTACCTCACACTGGAGAAGTCTTTCCCTTCTGAGAAACGCAATATACATGTGATTTTAAAGTAGGCATTCAGCATGGCACTTATATTGCAAATTGTATATCCCTAGAGTTTGTCATCTTTATTGAGATGAAAATTCCAGTTGATAACAGTTCCCAAAATTAATTCAATATTTTTGATTCAAAGGTTATTGTATCAATTTATTTTGGAATTGCAAATGTCATTCGATTAGATTGAATACCTGGATAGTTTCGTACTGTTCGATTTTCCAGGTTCACTGTACATTTCCTAGCTTTTTATTGCCCTGTGCTTACTCGTATATTTTAGACATCCATGTAGGTTTTGTGACAAGAAAGCAACTGTTTTGAAAATACTTGAATTTTTTTCAGGCCATTTAAATATGTATACCCAACAGCATTTGTGTGTGTGTGTGTGTGTGTCCACCTGTGTGAAAGAACTCCTGCGTGGAATACAGCCTAAGATGTATTAGTTGCTGCTCCTATCTCCAGCAATGGTATGAAGTTGCTATTTAAGAAGGGAATATAAAACCAGGGCATATGTCCAGTGATTACTTTTCTAGGGCTCCATACAGGTTATAGTATCTGGATACCTAAAAGCTAATCATTGACGTATTTTTTTTTAATCCCTCTTAGAAATATTTCTTTAATCTCATTTACTTTTAGCATGTACAAAATCCTGTGACAGAAGTTTCCAAAATTTAATAGCGTGACATGGAAAAAACACAGTTTAACTTCCTATGTGATACTTAAGGGGACTGCTTGTTTTTTATTGTAGGAGAAACAGTAAACAATATTGTCTTTTTTACTGGTATGTGCATATTCATAGAATCGTAGAATCATAGAACCGTTAGGGTTGGAAAGGACCTTAAGATCATCTAGTTCCAATCCCCCTGCCGTGGGCAGGGACACCTTACACTAAATCATATCACCCAAGGCCTCGTCCAGCCTGGCCCTGAACACGGCCAGGGATGAAGCATTCACAACCTCCCTGGGCAAACTATTCCAGTGCCTCACCACCCTCACAGGAAATAATTTCCTTCTTATATCCAACCTAAACTTCCCCTGTTTAAGTTTTAACCCTTTACCCCTGGTCCTGTCACTACAGTCTCTAATGAAGAGTCCCTCCCCAGCATCCCTATAGGCCCCCTTCAGATACTGGAAGGCTGCTATGAGGTCTCCACACAGCCTTCTCTTCTCCAGGCTGAACAGCCCCAACTTCCTCAGCCTGTCTTCATATGGGAGGTGCTCCAGTCCCCTGATCATCCTCGTGGCCCTCCTCTGGACTTGTTCCAACAGTTCCATGTCCTTTTTATGTTGAGGACACCAGAACTGCACACAGTACTCCAGGTGAGGTCTTGCAAGAGCAGAGTAGAGGGGCAGGATCACCTCCTTCGACCTGCTGGTCACACTCCTTCTGATGCAACCCAGGATATGGTTGGCCTTCTGGGCTGCAAGTGCACACTGCTGGCCCATGTTCATTTTCTCATCAACCAACACCCCCAAGTCCTCCTCCGCAGGGCTGCTCTGAATCTCTTCTCTGCCCAACCTGTAGCTGTGCCTGGGATTGCTCTGACCCAGGTGTAGGACCTTGCACTTGGCATGGTTAAACTTCATGAGGTTGGCATCAGCCCACCTCCCAAGTGTGTCAAGGTCCCTCTGGATGGCATTCCTTCCCTCCAGCGTATCAACCGAACCACACAGCTTGGTGTCATTGGCAAACTTGCTGAGGGCGCACTCAATCCCACTGGCCATGTCAGCAGCAAAGATGTTGAACAAGACCAGTCCCAACACCGATCCCTGAGGGACACCACTCGTTACTGGTCTCCAGCTGGACATTGAGCCATTGACCACAACTCTTTGTGTGTGGCCATCCAGCCAGTTCTTTATCCACCGAGTGGTCCATCCATCAAATTGATGTCTCTCCAATTTAGAGGCAAGGATGTCATGTGGGACAGTGTCGAATGCTTTGCACAAGTCCAGGTAGATGACATCAACTGCTCTATTGCTGTCCATCAGTTCTGTAGCCCCATCATAGAAAGCTACCAGATTGATAAGGCAGGATTTCCCTTTAGTGAAGCCATGCTGGCTTTCACCAAGCACCTTGTTGATTTTCATGTGCCTTAGCATGCCTTCCAGGAGAATCTGCTCCAAGATTTTGCCAGGCACAGAGGTGAGACTGACTGGTCTGTAATTCCCCGGGTCATCCATTTTCCCCTTCTTGAAAATGGGGGTTATATTTCCCTTTTTCCAGTCGTTGGGAACTTCACCTGACTGCCATGATTTCTCAAATATGATGGCCAGCGGCTTTGCAACTTCATTTGCCACCTCCTTCAGGACCTGCGGATGGATCTCATCAGGTCCCATGGATTTGTGCATGTTCAGATTTTTAAGATGGTCACGAACCAGTTCCTCTCCTACAGTGAGCGCAAGGTCTTCATTCCCACAGTCCCCGCATCTGCCTTCCAAGACTTGGGTGGTTTTGTCATAGCCTTTGCCAGTGAAGACTGAGGCAAAGAAGTCATTCAGAACCTCAGCCTTCTCCAAATCCTGTGTAGCCAGTTCTCCTGAGAGCCTCCTGAGGGGGCCTACATTCTCCCTAGTCTGTTTTTTAGTTGCTATGTACCTGTAGAATCCCTTCCTGTTATCTTTAATACCTCTAGCTAAGTTTAATTCTAATTGAGCCTTAGCTTTCCTAACCTGGTCCTTAGCTTCCTGGACAACATCCCTGTACTCTTCCCATGCCACCTGTCCTTGCTTCCACTTAATATAAGCCTCTTTTTTCAATTGAATTTTCCTCAGGAGCTCCTCATCCATCCAAGGAGTCTCCTGGCCCTCCTGCTGCACTTCCTTCTGGTTGGGATGCAACACTCCTGAGCTTGAAGCAGGTGATTCTTGAATATGAACCAACAGCCTTGGGCCCCTCTGCCCTCTAGGGCTATATCCCATGGAACCTTCCGAAGCAGGTTCCTGAAGAGGCCAAAGTCTGCTCTTTTGAAGTCCAGGGCAGTGAGCTTGCTGCACACTTTTCTCATTGTCCTGAGGATCTCAAATTCGAGCATCTCGTGATCGCTGCATCCAAGGCTGCCCTGGAGCGTCACATTTCCAACGAGCCCTTCCCTGTTGGTGAGCACAAGGTCAAGCATGGCACCTCTCCTTGTCGGCTCCTCTATGACTTGCAGAAGGAAATTGTCTTCTACACACTTGAGGAACCTCCTGGATTGCTTGTGCCGGGCCGTACTGTCCTTCCAACAGTTGTCAGGGTGGTTGAAGTCCCCCATGAGAACAAGGGCCTGCGAGCGTGAGGCTTCTCCTATCTGTCTATGGAGTGCTTCATCCACAGGTTCTCCTTGATCAGGCGGTCTGTAACAGATCCCCACAGTAATGTCTCCCATAACTATATTCCCTTTAACCCTGACCCACAAACTCTCTGTGGACTGCTCACCTGTCCCCAGACAGAGTTCCATACTCTCCAGCCTATCCCTAACATAAGGGGCAACTCCCCCTCCCCGCCTGCCAGGCCTGTCTTTCCTAAAGAGCCTGTAACCTTCCATTCCAACACTCCAGTCATAGGAGCCATCCCACCATGTTTCTGTGATGCCTATTATATCATACCCCCGTAGACATGCACACATCTCTAATTCCTCTTGTTTGTTCCCCATGCTATGGGCATTTGTATAGAGGCATCTGAGCCGAGCTCCAAATGAAGCCGGCTCATTGGCTGGAGTGGCTGGGATATCTCTACATTGCTCCAAGCATTTATTATAGGTTCTGGCAACTGACTGGGTGTGTTGGAATGGAATGATGCCCCCCTCCCCCAACACATCTAGTTTAAAGCCTCCTTGACCAGTCTGGCAAGCCTCCTACCAAAACTGCTCTTTCCTTTCTTTATCATCAGACCAGCTCCACCAGCCCCCATTAGACCTGGCCTACAAGCTTGGCTCCCATGTTCAAGACACCCAAACCCCTGACTATGACACCGCCCTTTTAACCAGTTATTAACCTGGCTAATCCTCCTAGCTTTTTTTAGGTCCTCCCCTGTATCCTGGAGAATTGACAAAAAGACTACCTGAGCTCCAGAGCCCCTAACCACCTCTCCCAGTGCTCTGTAGTCCTTCTTTATGTTCCCCAGGCTACTACTATCTATATCCCTAGCGCCCACATGTATCACCAGGAGTGGGTAACAGTCCATGGGACTTACTAGAGCAGGCAGCCTCTCTGCCACATCCCTGATCCGTGCCCCCGGTAGGCAACACACCTCCCTTGAGATGGGGTCTGGCCGGCAGACGAGTGCTTCTGTGCCTTTCATTGTAGAGTCCCCTACTATGACCCACTGCTTTTTCCTAGCAGCACCAGTAGAGATCTTCTTTAGCAGTGCATCAGCCAGCTGTTTCTGGCTCGAGTGCGCTTCCTCATTAGCCCCCTGCAGGACAGCAAAGCGGTCCTGCGTAGGGACAGGGGATTTAGGGGGAAGCCCCTTGCTTTTGGTTGTCCTTTTCCTTCTTTTTTTTTTGGTTTTTTTTTTTTTTTTTCTTGTCACTAATTACGAGCTTCCCAGGTTAACAGCCTCCTCCTTTCCTTCACGAGGTAGAGGTGAAGCTCGAGGCCCCTGCACAGTTTGGGCCAGGAGCAAGCATTCCTGCTTCCTCTCAGCTTCCCTGACATCTCGCAGCCTATTAACAGCATCCCGCAGCTCAGCCACCTGCTGCAGGAGGACCTCCACCAGGGCGCACCGAATGCAGCCCTGCCCATTGTGCACCATTCCCTCACCAGACCAGTGCAGGCACCCTCTACACCCTGAGCTCTGCACTGCAGCCTCCCCTCTCATCGGCTCTGCCTGGGTGCCTACGCTGGCCACCGCCGGGGCAGCCAGCGCAGAGCTCCCGGACCGGGCCCTGATCATACGACGAGTGCTCACCATCCCGCTCCCCTGCCCGCACAAACTGCTGTGACCTGCTCTGGTGGCTCGCGCTCCCTGGAGCAGGTTTTTAACCAGTCAGGGCTGGTGGCCGCCGCTTCAGGCTCCATCCGTGTGAGTCAGCTGCTCGCTGGCGTCAGCTGAGCTGCCGGCTCCTGGGCAGGCCCTGCCGAGGACTCGAGGCTCCCTCGGTGGCTCTTGTTGCTCTGAGTTGAGGCTCCTGGACGCGGATCTCCCCCCCCCCCCGGCTCCGGTGTTGAAGGCGTCCTCTCTCGAGCTACTCATCTCAGCAATTCACAGTGTCTTTCTCAAAATAGGTATCTGTCGTGGTTTAAACCCAGTCAGGTAACTTGTTCACTCACTCCCAGTGAGTGGTGCCGAGCTGACAACAATCAAGGTCCGTGTCCGTCTCCCCCCCCCCCCCCCCCCCCCCCCCCCCACCGGGGCTCTCCCCTTCCCCGCTCCCGGAGGAACGGGGAGGAGGATCGAGAGAGTGCAACTCCTACGGGTTGAGACAAGAACAGTCCAGCAACAAATCACCGCTACTATCAGCTAAAACAATGATAAGGGAAAATAACAAGGGAAGAGAATACGATACCACCGGCCAAGAAAACGAGTTCCACCCGGAAGCTCCTGTCCTTCCGGGTAACTCCCAGTTACCCCCCACCCCGGGCATGACGTGCTGTGGTATGGAATACCTCCCCGGCTAGCCCGGGTCAGGCGCCCCGTCTCTGCTTCCTCACAGCTTCCCCTCCTCCCTGGCAGAGCATGAGCCTCACAGAGTCCTTGGTCAGGGTAAACATCACTTAGCAACAACCGACAACATCAGCTTCACCAACGCTGTTCTCAAAACTAGAAGTCAAAACACAGCACTGCACCAGTTAACACAAAGGAAAAAACATGACTGCTACTGCTGAACCCAGGACATTATCCACCCCTTATTCCATACCATTCACATCGTGCTCAGATCCCACATTTTCAATACACCATCGCTCTCCCACATATATACATCCATATACATACAGACCAAGAGGAAAAAATCATTTTCTTAGTGCATGGACCAATCCCTATAATGCTGCCGAGTCCATTCGGTCCATGATGTTCCAAGTTCATTCTCTGTTGGGATGATGGCTGGAGGGAAGTCAGGGCCAGTCGCTGGTGACCTGGAGACATCTAGTTGATGGGCTATAAAAGCATTACACAGCAGGCAACAGTATACAATTGAGTTCACTGGCTGTTTTCCCCTAAAATCAGATCCCCTTGAGGTATACATCGGACTTCCCCATCTTCCCGCATTACCCACCAAGTATATCCAGGTCCCTGAGCAAAAGCAATCCCACGAGTGGGTTTGCCTTTACCTGAAGCAGGAATAACCCAGACTGTCTTCCCCAGCAAATTCTTCATATGCACCACAGGAACTTTGTCCCCCTCTACAATATGTAAAAGTTCTGACTGGGCTGGGCCAGCCCTGTTGGCAGATCCTCTGGTGTTGACCAACCAGGTGGCCTTTGGTAAGTGTGTATCCCAATGCTTGAAAGTTCCCCCACCCATCGCTCTCAGTGTAGTTTTTAACAGCCCATTGTACCGTTCGATTTTCCCAGAGGCTGGTGCATGGTAGGGGATGTGATATACCCACTCAATGCCATGCTCTTTGGCCCAAATATCTATAAGGTTATTCCGGAAATGAGTCCCATTGTCTGATTCAATTCTCTCTGGGGTGCCGTGTCGCCACAAAATCTGTTTCTCAAGGCCCAGGATAGTGTTTTTATTCTCAGTATTGAAGTTACATTATACTTGGTTCATATGCACCTTTCCTTTACTTTCTGTAGTTATGCTATATTTGTGTGTTTGGAGTGATCCAAGCTGCGCAGAGTAAAAAAGATGTGAATGTTTTCTGAATTTATGAGTGTGTACTACTAAAACCCACAATATTAACACAAATGTAAGTCCATCATTAGCAGAAAATAATGACTTAGGTACAAGAGCCTAAATAAGCATGAGTAAAGCTCTGATCCTGTGATTATGTCCACACAGTCTCCCCCAGAAAGACTTGGTGGTTCTCAGTCAGTGGATGGCAGAAGCTGGACCCAATTACGCTTAAGAGACCAGAGTGAGTTATGGCTTTTGAATCTCTGTATCTAAATCTGGCCTGATCTAAGACTACACTTAAGGAAACATTCAGTAGTCTAAATTTGATATTGTTGTGGGGGCCCATTTCAAAATGAATAAAGAGTATTGCACTAGGTGTATAATTTATGTGAGGTTCCATATGCATTAAATTTTTTAAATTTATGTGTTAGAAACTAGGTTTTCCAAGCAACTGTGGCCACCTTGTGGATTCTGCAAAAGAAAATTATAGTTTATTTTGTAAGAGAGTATCTAGGTCAGTTTTGATAGTTACAGACTATTCTTAGTGTCTTATTGGTCCTGGTTAATAACTTTCATTCAACACTTCTTTCCTGTTAGAAGTGTATTGTTGTTAGTAGGTGTAGTAGTAGTAGTAGTACTGCTGCTGTTACTTCAACTACTAAAACTGTGAAATACCTGTTTTCCATTATAAAGCTACCATTTTTTCATCTAAAGATTCTTGAAATTGGTAAAGTTCTGCTGGGAAGGGGGAGGAAGGAATTATTTCCTGATGCTGTAGGTGTTCATATTACGTTTTTCTAGTATCTCCTTCAACTTCTTAAAAATAGATTTCTGGGTAAGAACACAGTGAAGGTGTGGTGAATTAACCTTGTCTGTCTGCCAGCTGCCCACCCAGCTGCTCTTTCACTTGCCTTTTTTGACAGAAAAGGGAGAAAATGAAACAAAAATTCTTGTGGTTCCAGATAAGGACAGGGAGATAACTTACCAGTTACCATCATGGGCAAAACAGACCATGATGCTAGCAGCCTGCCCCTCTGCCAGCACCTTGCTATGTAAATCCAATAAAGGAGGCAAAAGAAGCTTTTAAAATAAAGCATAGAGCTGACATAAAAATAGTTATGAATTAGCATTAACATATAAAAGCTTGAAATGAGAAAGATTTCCAAACTCAGTTGGTTAAAAGCTGGTATTGTCAGTCTATGAAAAAAAATCGTTTTTTTTTTAAATAAATTATGTTCTAGACAAGCCATGTAAAATATATATGCGTTTTTGTCACCCTAGATCCAATTTGGAAATGCTTATGTACAAAGTTTTTATTTATTTTGAAAACATATACCCTACTGAGATTCCACATGGTTGCAATCTTTTTCCCATAGCCACTGCTTGGGATAAGAGCATCCCTTTGAGAGGCTCTGCTCTGAGACTCATTTCTGAGCCAAGGAGCCTGCAGGGAGCCCTGAGCAGAGACTCTCTACTCAGAAATCAGAATGTGTATATCAGAAAGTATGTGGGTCCTGCAGGAGAATAGTTCTGTGGGAAAATTAAACACAAATGGTAACCTTTAATAGCTAGCTAAACAAAAGCCAGAGTGAAGTTCTTCTCTGGAAGAAGAAGAAGAACTTCTTCTAGAAGAAGGGAGAAGTTTTTCAGAAGACAGAGGGAAGATTCTGTAGTTCATCTGATCAGGCAGAAGAAGCCTGCGAAAGGACAGAGGCTTTCTGTTTTTGCAGACCAGATGGTTTCCCTGTTTGGTCTTGACATTTGCTTGACTGGATGTAGAAGGCTGCTTACTGAGTCAGTTCAACTCAACAAACTGGTGGTTAGCTAGCTGGTCCTAACCCCTTAACCCTAGGACAAAAACCACAACAATTTTCTGTGGTATGAGGACAGTGTGTTGAATCACTTCAGTAAAAGCTCAGTAAGCACCTGAAATGGTCCAATGTGACACTACATTACTGGGATAGGGAACAGGGATTGTGAAAAGCAAGGGCAAATGAGGCAAACCAGGATATTCCACTTCCAGTGACAGTCTACTTGGCAGGTGTGGTCTCTTGCAGCATTTAACTCTATACCAAGAGGGGCACAAGCATGTGTGAAACTTCACTTGAATAATGGATCCTCAAGTGTCTCAGGTTGTGCAGCCAGAACAGGTTCCTCCTCATGTGTGGGGCTCTCGGAGATGAAAGGCATCTGGACAGTCAAGATAACTAAAAGCTTCAGGATCTCTGGCACTGGTCTGGTACAGGATACATAGTGGGGATGTCCAAATTCCCTGCTCATGGCTAGGTACCTGAGCTTAAGAGATGTTGGTACTCCAGGCTTCCAGCCACCTACTGGCAAGTCAGGCAAGATTTCACTTCAGTTCTTAAAAAACTAAATCCAGAATGGTTTATTAAGTCAGATCAGATTCAGATGATTGCTGTTTCAATTGTGACTCTTGTTTTGCCAGAGAATTGGAGTGACTCCATTTCTAACAATAAAAGTGGGTATTCATAAAGCCACTGTGAAGTGGCAGCCAAACTGGAATAGTGGGGCAAAAAATAGGTTGAAGATGTAATCTGAAATGATTATAAAAGCTGTTATCCAAAAGAAATTGAACAAGGTGATACATGTATCATGTATCTTACTTCCCTGTGTGGTGGGCTGTTATCAGATAATGCTTTAGTAATGGAGATCTGTGTCTTGGTAAGGGCAGACAGATACAAAGCTACTCATCAACGACTCAAATAGGATGCTACATTAGGGATATACCAGGAAAGGACATTTAGGGTGGGTTGTTTTTTCATGTTTTTTTTTAAACTTGCAGTATACTGTAAATTGAAAATCTCAACCCCAACCATTTTTTTTTATCAAGTTGTTCCTTTTGTCATTATCTGGGTCTTGTTTGTAAAACCTGTATATTTTTGCTGTTTCTTAATTTTATTCCTTTATGTCCTGCTGTTACTAATTTAGATGATTATTAATTCAGACTCACTTGTGATGTAGAGGCTTTTCTATTAAAAGTTAACTGTATAAACATGCCTAGATCCAGATCCTTCTGGATGCAGCAGACATCATTTTCCTTGAATTAAAACCTACAGTGTAGAAACAGCATTATCAATAGAAACGGATGTGGTAGATTCGTCTTTATTGGTTCCTTCCTTGTGGTAGATCAGAGACCTACATGAAACATTCAACATATACGCAAAATTCCGTTAATACTAAGAGAGTTTTTTGGTACAATATGACCTTTCAGAAAGTTTGTTATAAATGCAGTGGCAAGCAGTGTTAGGAAGAACATTGAAAGAACGGTGTGAGATAGTAATCACAAATAATCGTAGGGTCGTAGAAAGGTTAGAGTTGGAAGGGACCTGAAAGATCATCTAGTTCTAACCTCCCTGCCACAGGCAGGGACACCTTCCAGTAGATCAGATTGCTCAAGGCCCCATCCAGCCTGGCCTTAAACACTTCCAGTGATGGGGCAGCCAGAGCTTCTCTCGGCAACCTGTTCAGGTGCCTCATCACTCTCACAGCGAAGAATTTCTTCCTAATATCTAATCTAAATCTAGTCTCTTTCCATTTAAAGCCATTCATCCTTGTTCTGTCACTACATGCCCTTGTAAAAAGTCTCCCTAAAGATTTCTTGTAGGCTACGTTTAGGCACTGGAAGCTGCTCTGTGGTCTCCCTGGAGACTTCTCCAGGCTGAACAAGCCCATCTCTCTCAGCCTGTCTCTGTAGGAGAGGTGCTCCAGACCTTGGATCCTCTTCATGTCTCTCCTCTGAAACTTGCTCAGGCAGGTCTGGAATCTGCTTCACAAACAAGCTATCATTTGTTGGTATGCTTTTGTTCCCAGTGTTTAATGCTGCAGGCATGCTTTCTGCTCCTTCTTTATTGTACTTGTGATAAACATAAATGTATTGGCTTTCGGAAATCATAGGTGTGGTTATGTGGATATAACTGTACAAGTTTACAATAACAGAAACAAAACACGCTAAAGACACAAGACAAGTTAAAAAGCTTCAGATCTCTTGATCAAAATGGAGTCACATAGCAAAAGAATTTGTAAAGGTAAAAGGGGGTGGGTGTGTGAAGCTTGATATAAGGAAAGCTAGTGCCTGGAAAACATAGAGTTAAAGTACTTTTTAGCTTAACTTAGGTTGTAGAAAGAGAACAATGTTTATGTTGTAAGTCTGTGGAATGTAGTGGCCCCGCTAAACATGAGTTAATTGTTTCACACTAGTCTTCTAAAGTAGTTTTAAAGAGCAATGTTTGTGTTGCAAGTCTGTGGTGAGATAACAGGATTTAGTGGCCCCACTAAACATGAATAAGTTATTTCACACCATCCTTCTACTTACCAGTTAGTTTAGAGACAGAGCCTCCCAAGCACCTGCTAGCTTGGGATACTCCTTGTCTGCCCATCCTGCAATAAATTTTGCAGGAAGGTCACGCTGTTTAAAATCTGCTAGTTATCAGAATAATTACAGATATAGCTGGTTGTGTGATTACTGGGGGGTCCAACTGTGCCAACGGTGAAAAGTACACAGTGAGGAAGACTGCTTACTTCATCTTGAAGACCCCTACTCACAAGAGGAAGACTGTTTACTTCATCCTCAAGATGCCTGCCCACAATCACTGCAGAGCAGTGCGCAGACGCCAAGAGGAGGAGACTTATGATAATAAATTCTTGAAGCTAGTTACAATATCCTCTGCCTATATGCGGGAATTATGAATATGTATGTAACTAATGTAATAGTGAAAGTATATAAACATGTAACAAATGCTAATCACTCGTGCCTCTGGCTACGGTCATGCGCCCAGCGCTGTTGCTTTTGCTTTATTGACTTTGTCCCTTAATAAAACCTTGTTATCTCGTTTAGAGGTGTGAGTTCATATTTCACATACTTTAGTATTATGCCAGGTTTTCTTTCTTAATGGTAGTGTGTTTCTAATGATTTACCACAGTTTTAACTATGGCATGATTGTCTTTTATTCAGGAGGTTTGGGAATTTTGCGCCCAGCACTGGATATTTGTGTCTTCAGTTTTATCTTTCGATCACTATGGACAGGAGCCTATAAATGTTGCCAGTTAAGTGGAAGATCTGAAAACAGTCTGAGGCAGGATGTATGCTAGCACAATGCATTTGGAATCACCTTTGGAGGGGAAGGGGAGAGTATATCCTTTCCAGCTTTGCATTACATGGGATCAAAGGGAGACTCTGAAGAGGAATCCATTAGGTCCTACTCAGTAGAGAGACCATATAAGGCTCAGTAAATGCTATGAAAATAGCTGAAGGCTAAGTGAGTAACAGGGGAAGAAAGAATGCTTGCCCTGCTTTTACTTTTTCCTAGACTGATGGCCCCAGTTTGAGCTAGGTAGGGGTTAAGTAGCTCAGTACAGTGGCAGTGTCATACCTTTGTGTCCCCAAAAGAAGCAAGGTCAATTATGAAAGGGTAGGGATAATGATTCTTCTTATTCCTTAGAGCATGCTTTGTCTTCCATGGGTTGTTCAAAATGCAAATTTTTGATTAAAATTATCCACTAAAGTTGTTCTTTGTTAGAACTTTCTTAGAAATCTTGTTAAAATAATGTCTGTGACTCTGCCCACCTTTGAGCATTTCACTATAAGTTTCCCCTGCATAAAATCCCTGTGTAATTATTTCATTTTGTGAAAGGTGACTGAGGTACAGTGAAATAACACATCTGAAGTCATGCAGGAAGTTTGTAGCAGAGTGAAGGAATTAAGGAATTGAAGGAGTATTTAAAATAGTTGGAACTCACTCTGTTAGGCATATGCTTATGCTGTACATAGCTGTTAGTCTGCAGTTCAGATGCTTGCTGAAGCAGGCTTCTGGAAACAAATACTGTTGAATGAAGCGAAGATGCCTAATTTAGTCTCGGGCAGAACAGGAACTGCAATTAGTAGAATTAAAACTTTAGATGACATTTTCTGAAAAAGCAAGTGGTATGGAAAATACACTCCCAAACCTGAAATTATTTTAAAGGGGAGCTTTCAAACAAATGGAACCTTACTTAAAAGCATCAATCCCTAAGATACTGTCCAGGACGACTGATCTTAAAGGATGCATTCAAATATAGAGGAGTGCAAAAATGCCCACTTTTATTTTTTTTTTTCACGCTAGCCTTGAGAGAAGTCTTTTGCTGAAAGATTGAAGTCCTCCCTCCAAAAAATATATGCTTGTTGGTTGTAAGACAAATACCAGCCTGGAAGCAAAGTAGTTTTCTATAAAAATGTTGGTGGAGAGGAAAAAGTGTGTAATATATTATACATAAATGGCTTACATTCCTGCACACTGAAATGTAGCTCAAGATGAGACATGAAGCAGTTTGGAAGCTCAGGTGTACTCATGTCTCTTCAGATTCTTATTCTTTGCAGCAGACCTGTTCAGTGGAAAACAGGATGACACTAATAAGGATCTCAGACTGTGGAGTCCAATGTTTATCCTTATTTATCACTGTTAAATAACAGAATGGAAGCAGTGAAGCACAAATTCTCAGCTGATTACATCTTTATTGACAGCTGAAGAGAAAGATGTCTGTGCCATTAGGAAATTGATGCTGTAGTCCCTAGAAACTTTAAGTTTGTTGTGAAAAACAGCAAAGGGAAAAATAAAAGCTGACTGTGGCTTGGAATTCCAGACATTGGCACCAGATGATGAAAATGATACCATGCTTAATTACAAAACTGGCAGTGAACCAACACTAAGATGCCATTAAGTCATCTTTATGTCTCGGTACTCTAGACCTTTGTCTCACCTGCGTGTTCCTGCAAGTCTTTGGATGTAGTTATCTGCACAAATACTTTGGCAGTGAGGTAAGCTTGGGTGGTAGGAAACAGAGGTTGAATGGGGCACGGCTTGTCAAGCTGTTGGTATTATGCTTGACTGAATAATTCTGTGTTGTAGCATTCCCACAGTCCTGCTCTCTTAATTGCTTAGGTTAGCAACCTGGCTAGAATACTCTTGTCATTCCTTTGGTAGGCAATATAGTTGAGTTTATTCCTGTTGGGAATGGTTATCGTAGACTCAGGTTTTATCCCATTGCATAGTAAGGTTGTAGCAGAGTTGCTTACCCAGACCCAAGTGCAAGCACGTGCTTCTATGATCTGCAGTTCTGACATAGTCTCTCTATTTGCCTTGATAATTTAATCATTCCTTCACATATGAATCTTGTCTTTTGCCTAGGATTAAGAAAGGAACAGACAATAGTAACTGTGGACAAGAGGCACAGACAGTAAGGCTCGTGTTCTTTTGCTGGGTTCTTTTGCTGGGTTGTTTATCTGGAGCAGTTGTGAAAAGGTTTTCCATGAGAGTTTTGGATGATTGCACAATAGAAGCTAATTTTGGGGGAGAGGAGGGGCAAATTACAGTGTACTGTTAAATCAAAATGAAAACTCTCAGGAAAGCGGATTTTTAAGTTGCTCCCTCCAACTTTCTTTTTAGCAACCCTGTCAAAGTGTTAGGCTGTTTCTTTACTAATTGGGCTAGTTTATATCCCAGGTCATTAGCTTTTCCTTGTCACTGACATTCACGTACCCCATGTTCTTCTGGCTAGCTAAACATTTAATCAACTATGCTTCATTGATTTAATGATACCTTGCTTTTGCTATTACTGTTTTGCAATCATTTTATCAAAATGTCCAGGATTAGGTAAACTTGAGGCCCAGACCTCATGTCGCCATTCAAGAAGCAGTCAATCTTTATACCTCATTTAACAATTATGCAAGGTCAATCTCTATTTTCCCAATTTAGACAAAGCTGTTTTATACTATTTTGGTAGAAAGTAAACAATTTGTCTTGTAGTTAATTTCTTTCCAGTGTTCATGTTCTCTTCTGTTCGCCCAGAAGTCAGAAGAGGGCTATGAAGAGCTATGCCTTTAAAGAGGCTTTTATTACAGCTAATTAGGATTTGTTCTTGCATTGTACAGGGGCTTTTGAGTGCATCAGCTATAATCCAGGCACTGTGTGAAGTTAGGTTCTGTAAGGCTTGCTGTCTCAAAGTGACTGTTGGCACATAGAAAATGATAATAAATGCTCTTTCCTGTTGCATGTAGTTTTCTTTTAAGAACCTGTATTGGATACTATGAAATGCTGCCTACGTGTATTTTTCTACCATTTGATTTTTTTTTTTTTTTAGCTGAGCAGTACTTTTCCTCTTTGTTTTTTTCTTTCTATATATGACAAATGAATATCACTTTCGTGAATTTTTCTGAAAGATACACTAGGATTCTTGCTGTCTTCACTTGGAGCCAACAGGGCATGTTTCATTCTTAAGTGTAGAGCTTAGGCTCATACTTTAAAAAGAAGAAAAACAGATTTAAAGATGTTTCCCATAAGCTTGCCTGCTGCCATTTTCCATGGCAATTCATTAGCTGCTAGGAAAATGTAAATGGGCCCTTTGGAGCTATTATTTTGACAGCCTTATGCTGGAATTTTGTCTTAACTTTGCATTTTGTAGCACTTTTATCTTACATGGATGTGGTTTGGCATATTTTAAGGTTTTGTGCTTGCTTTTTGTTTCAGTAATACTTCTAGAAAAATAGAAAACAGCCATTTGTCACATCTTTCACAAACCCTTCCCTCCCTTTTCTTTGTTTTAGATAGCAAGCTAAAGAGCTTGTTTTCTTACTTTGGCTTACAACATTCACTCAGTTGTTGTTTAATAAAGTTGCATCTAGATGATTTTTTTGTATGTAACCAGAACTTTAAACTCGCTAAATGTAATTGGAAAAGCTTTGGAGTAAGATTGTTTCTGCAAAAGTATTTTTAATGAGGGAAAGGATTTAAAAAAAAAATATTTATTTATTTATTTAAAATTCTAAATAAAAACTATTTTACCTGTTCTATTTTTTTAACTTTCTGTAATGGCACTTCTCAAAGAAGATGTGGGATTTTATGTATTTGTGATTCTTTAAATAGATTTTTAATACAGGTATAATAACGTTAGCAGTGGTGTTTGTGCTGCAGCTCAGTTTAGAACTTGCAACTCTTTCAAAGCCAAAACTGCTTTCTCTTCTTCTTTTGGCATGGTTGTACAGACCTAGTATTTTTTTGTTGATAAAAAGTGTTAGAAATGTGCCACGGGGTGATTGTAGAATGCTGTGGAACTGTCACTGGGGCAGTCTGGGGGTCATGCTGTGTTTGTTTTGGTTTTAATTTTCTGTTGAGTACTCTCTGACTTTGGCCCATCGTATTTTTTTTTTAAACAAGATCCAGGCACTAGGCGCTTTCAAGCCAAGCCAGGAAAGTGGTTTCCAATGGGAATATATGTGTTCTGTTTAAACCTACTCCTCCAGAACACAGTAAGAAGATCACTTCTACTACAATATTTCTTTCAAAGTGCTAGGAAGTTCATAGTAGGCTCATACCAGTGCTTCAACATTATCTAAAAAAAACCCCAAACCCCCAAAAAACCACAAAATCAAAAACCCGGAAAAAAAACCCTAACCAACCAAACAAAAAAGACCCACTCAGAACCCCACCCAAGCTAAAATAAACCAACCACAAACCCATACAAGCCCACAAACCCAGAATCACAGAATCGTTAGGGTTGGAAGAGACCTTTGGAGGTCATCTAGTCCAACCCCCTGCCAAGGCAGGACCACCTAGAGTAGGTTATGCAGGAAGGTGCCCAGGAGGGTTTTGAATATCTTCAGGGAGGGAGACCCCACAATCTCCCAATTTCTTCCTCATGCTCAGGTGAAACTTCTTGTGCTTTATTTTATGCCCTCTGCCCTTGGTCCTGTCGCTGAGGACCGCTGAAAAGTGTGGCACCAGCCTCCTGGCACCTGGTTTTGAGATATTTATATGCATTAATGAGATCCCCTCTCAATCTTCTCTAGACTAAACAGGCTCAGCTCCCACAGTCTTTCCTCATAAGAGAGATGCTTCAGACCCTTGATCATCCCTGTGGCCCTCTGTTGGACCCTCTCCAGTAACTCCTTGTCTTTTTAATGTATTTTTAAATGCATGAGCATTTGTTAGAGAAGGGGGAGCTATTGAAGCTTGCCATTCTCGTACAGCTTCATTGTGATTAGAGTTGTACCTTGCTGCTGAAATTGCATTTAAAAAGAAATCACTCACCTTGGTTGCTTAGTTGATGTATTTCCTTCCTGCCACATACTTCTGCAACATTTGAGTTATGAGGTGTTAAATCAGTATGTCTTTCCCTTTCGTATTCAATCTTGTCAGGAGAAAATTTTGCTAATCTGGGGAGTATCCCAAAGGGAGAGAAGAACAAAGCACTGATTATTTGAAACATAGAATCAACAAGGCTGGAAAAGACATTCAAGATCATCAAGTCCAACCATTACCTCAGGACTGCCAAGTCCACCACTAAACAATGTCACTAAAGGCCTTAACTACATGTTTTTTTGAACACTTCCAAGGAAGAGTGATCCCACCACTTCCATGGGCAGCCTGTTCTAATATCTGATCAGCCTCTTGGTGAAGAAATTTTTCCTAATATCCAGTCTAAATCTTCCCTGGCTCAGCTTGAGGCTGTTACCTCTTGTCCTGTTGCTTGTTACTTAGGAGAAGAGGCTGACCGCTACCTCACTACAACCTCCTTTCAGATACTTGTAGAGAGCAGTAAGGACCCCCTGAGCCTTCTCTTCTCCAGACTAAACAGCCCCAGTTCCCTCAGTCATTCTTCATGAGATTCATTCTCCAGGCCAGCTTCCTTGCCCTTTTCTGGACCTGCTCCAGCAACTCAGTGTATTTCTCGTTTATTTTCCCCACTTTTTTCCACTCTTTGTCCTTCAGTGTTACTATTTTCTATCTATGATGCAGGAAAATTTAGTATGGTTAAAAGATATTTGTGGACTTTGAAGCACTGTGGTTTTTTTTCTAATTAATTTCCAAAACAACCTTTTGAACCTTTAGGAGTGACTTTCCTGCTGTGGGAGACAGTGCAGCACTGGGCAAGGGAAGGGAGATGGGTTGGGGTCCAGGGATGCCCAGGGAAGGCAGGATGCACCAGGAGTGTTGAGCATCAGCTTGAGGTGTGAGGGCTGGAAGACTGTGAGTTGTGTGAGGGGAGGTGTGGACAGCTGTGATGCCAGTGCAGGTGCCGAGGCAGCTCATAATGTAGGAACGTAAAACCCACCTAGCAATCTTCTTGCATACATACATAGGCAGAAAGCATTTAGATGAATCTTATAAAATATATGAGCCCTGAGAGGCCTCGGTATTGCATATATATGCATCTGGGTATTTCTACGATCAAATTCAAAATTGGCTAGTTATAGGTATGAACTCGATTCTTCCCTCCAGTATCATGTTTTCTGTTTGGTCCACCTGAACAGGAAGACAAGTCTTGGTATTAAGGAATAAAAACAGTAGAACAAATTCACTCTACCTCTTTACTTGTATAAATGTAGACTAAGTGGAATTAGAAGTATATAATGAGGTGAATTGAAGCTTACAGCTACATTATATCATAATCTTCTGGTGGCCGAGATAATTGGAGGACTTTTCCCCAAGAACTCAGGATTTCAGCGTTTATTTCTGTGCTGCTATAGTGTTCCCAAGGTGCCCTTGTGGGCAGTCATCTATACATGTAACCTGCCTCCTAGGAACTGGGTTTAGGGAGATTATTTAGCATGTCTCAGGGAAAATTTTCAGTGCACCTCTAGTTTACAGCACCTTGTAGAGGGCACTTGGCAGAAGAATCTTTCCTGCTGCACCCAGTTGTCTGATGTGTCAGGATAGGGATGGTGGTAATAGTGTAAAGAAGCAACTCACAATTTTTTTCTGTCAGGATTGTCGCTGCACAGGCTATCATGGCTTTTGCACCAGGGAATTAGGGATTTAAGAGTGCACAGTAAAAGCAGTATGATCACTGTGTACTAAGTGATTGTATTATTACTGGGCACTGCTGTGAAATACGGAGCAGTCGCAAGAGCACTCTAAAAGTAAATATGAAGCAGGTCATGATAGGAATACTTTCATAAGGTAATCCCATTGGGTTTTCTCCTGCTGGTAATATTTTGGAGAGGAGTACAAAAGGAGACTGTTTCTCAGTATCCTAGATGTGTTGAACAGAATTTACCTGCTGTGAAGCCAAATATTCAATATATGCCTTAATGGTCCTCTAATTTGAGCATAATGACTGTAATACTGACAGCAGCTTAAGTAGGTAACCCAAAGGAACTTCTGTAAAGATTTCATCATTATTAACTCATTTCTCATTAGCCATTGTGTTGAATTATTGTGGATTGAGATTTGCTTTGCAATTTACAAAATACAAATGGAAAATAGCTAGCAAGCCATCTGACAAGGAAGATCTATCACTGCATGAGAATTAAAATCAGCAAAGCAAATGACATGACTTGATGTAGCTGCTGACCTAATGTTCCTTCAAGCATCTGAGAAGCATGATAATTCCAGAGCAAACACAAGTGTGTGGCGGTCTACATTATGCATAGTTTTAGATCACCCCTCCCACATTTTAAAAATACTTGACTGGTTAACTTGCTGGCAGCAGAGTTTCAAACACTGTTTGCCATGACAGCTGTTTGGAAGCTGTCTCTGTGGCAGGGATGAAACAGCCGGCTTCTGGCAGGTTGGCAGTAGGTCCTGGCAATGAAAATGAACTAACAAAGGGGAATGACCACTCAGCTCACAGGATCCCACGTGCTAAACCCTCATAGCTGTGTGGTAGTTAACACTTGGTGCTGCATTGTCTGCTAGCTGAAGAACGTGGAAAATGCAGGTTAAATTTTAGAAGCAGGCAGAAGCCCAAAGTTGATTGGATTTGGACATGTAGCAGTTGTAAGCAGCTGGTCTGCTGTGGTTTAAGCTTATTATGTTCACTTTAGTTTAGCTGATGCTTTGTCCTTTTTTCGTTTGACTTCATTGTGTTATCTAGCCCACTGTCTGTCTTTGGACTCTTAGATTTCACAGCACTTCGGGGCAGAGACTGCTCTTCTCTCAGTGCTTTCAATCCCTGATAGATCCAGGTTTTGATCACTTAAGGCCCCATTTAAAATGGATATAACTAATGATGTTTAATAATAACCAGCTTCTGTAGTGCTTAAGTGTATTTTTCTCATTCTTCTGCCATGTTGTGTTTGTTCCCATGAATATTCTTTCACTGAAAGCACTAGGATCTTTTTATAACCTAGAGCATACTTTTGGAGGCTCACAGGTGTGGAGAAGTCATTACCAGGCAAAACTTAAAATCTAATGGATGTGTAAACAGACTGCAAGCTTAAACATCTGATGGGATACAGTGGGGGAAAAAAGGCTGCAGGTGGCTTGTAAAAGGGGCATGTACATAGTCCCAAGTTTCAGTTAAACCCTATCTCAAATTTTGCAGTGATTTTCATTTGAATGTGTGATTTCACTTGCATCTGAAAATGATATAAATCAGAAAATAAGCATGTCAGCTTGCATTTTGAACAGACTTTTATATTGTGTGAGAGAATGCCGCAGGCTTTAACACCCTGATAATCCTGTTCAGGGAGTGAGGAAGGGTAGGGAAAATCAGCAGTCTGGAATGAATTTGTAAGAACACAAAGTGACTCCTGCAGCTTTTAGTTTAAGTAAACATGAACGCTGAAAGGCTGGGTTTGGGATGCTTTAGAAAAAGCAATAAGTAGATTCTAAAAAAGAAGTGAAACCCAAGCCACACTAATGTGGAAACCTGACAATTTTGTAGCCATCTTGCAGACACTGCTCCCAGGAAAATATCCTTTGACTGTAATGCTTGTACCCTAAATGGGAAGAACGGTGCTAATGGTAGGCTGTATTGAACTCTAATATAAAGTAAGCTCTTGACTGGCAAACTGTTTTCTACATTGTATTTTTATATTGGTCTTGGGATAATTTCCTATTGTTGCGTTGCATGAGGAGCCTAGGTATTATTCATACAAATAGAATTTCCTTGTCTGTCTGTCATGGTCCATCATCTTTTTCACAGTAATACTCGAAGGGATACAATGTCTAATGTCATATTTCACTTGTATTTGTTTTAATTAGAAGAATCCATTGGAATTTCTATTTTGCAGGAAATTGTTCTAAAGAAACTACACCTTTTAGGAACAAGCACTCCACAGAAGGGATAAAATTATTTATGAATAAATTAATTTGTTCAGTTTCTATAGGAAGTGGCAGACCCAAGATTAAGGTTCTTGGCTCAGCCCTTGTCTCCTGACTATCCCAGGCCACTTGTCCATTGTCATCTCTAGCAGGAGTCAAGCAGTCCTGGGAGCCGGGGCCTCGAGCACAGGGAACTTCTTGAGATAGTGACCTACAAGTCGCTTCTGTGGTAGGGCTTTCCTGGAACTGCAGTCCCTAAAGACCTCAGGATTCATGATGTGGAGGCAGTCCAGATGGCAGGACTGCCTGGAGACACTGCAGGCTTTGTTCCCTTTCAGGTCACCAGCCAAGCTGGCAGGAAATCTGGCAGACTTTTGATAGGACCTGCTTCTCTTGCAGCCAAGTCACATGTTGGTGCCTACGCTGTTGTCTGTTCTCGTGTTTTATTGTGTTCTGACCAGAAATTATATTTCAGAACTGAAATTTCCAAAAAAAATTTCTGATACAAGTGAATTAGCATTGTGCCCCAGTCCCTATCCTACTCATTTTTATCCTATTGCTAGCATGGCCTGCTTCATGACAATCAGCTACAGTACTCCATAGGGAAATGCCAGTTCCACAAAATCCCTTTAGGTCTCTTTGGAAATTAAGCAGGACATAAAAGCTGAGTCTTATGCTCACTGTACAGACTTACATCTGTCTAACATCAAAATACTGTCCCTTCATGGTAAGGCTGAGGTAGGTATGGCTTCTTTTTTACTCTACCTTAAATTTTCATACAAAAGCTAACCCTCATTTTTCTCATTTAACTTACACGTGTACTTTTTTCCCTCTTCCCTATATTTATTTATTTTTTGATTCTTGAGACATGAAACTACCTTCACTTCAAGTTAGATGTCAGCCCTTTACTTGTATAAACAGGCTGCAAGACATGGATTTCTGGAAACTTAAAAATTTGTTTATTTGTTTATTTTCCTGAATGCTAATGCAATTGTAGAGGTGATACAGTAATCATGCAGTTTTGTTTTTCTTTCAAAGAAATATGAGGTTGCCAGAGACTGGTAGTTTCCTTTTGTGAAGTTGTATTTGTAGAGCTATTCATGTTGCTTGGTGGTGCTGGGATGGTTTGCCAGAATGGATGTTGGAAATGGATTTTATTCATTGATAAAGCGTTGAAATACCCAACTAACTTTTGACTAAAACCTATACTGCAAAAAGAGGTGATTGGCAACATGTTTTAAGTAAACTTCAGAAAGATGACATTGGTCATGACTATTTGACAAAGAAAAGGATTGTTTTATGCAGCGTGATTCTTTAGTCTTTGCTATGTCAGAGACATTATAAATTGTCATGGCAGCTATATTTGAAATCCATTCTTACTTGCTTCTTAATCTTTATCTTATGTAAACTTTGTAACCAGGCATCAGGATTCTGGGTACTTTTTTTATGCTACAGTATTTAGAGAATATGTGATGATATACCAGGGGTTTAAGCACAGGTCTTGTTTCTGTCTTAACTTTTATATTATTTAGAAATCCTTGCTTAAGAACCACTTTCTTGCTGACATGGGCAGTGAAAATGCAGTTTCATAAACTAGTTTGTAAACTGTTTTGAAATTGGGCAGGTGAACCTTATTGGCAGCTTCTCTGGTCAGACTTAAAGAAACACATCTGACACGCTCCTGGAAAAAATGCCCAGGTGCTGCAAGTTCCCCCTCACACTGTTTTTATTCATATCCTTAGTATCCCTGGACTCAGGAGAACACCCATATGTGAGCCCACCTGCCAGTAGCTTCAGTCTGATAAGGAAGTCTTGGTCTGCCTTGGGAGTACTGAAGTAGTCTTCAGAGCACCCTGCAATCTACCCAGAAATACTGAAGTGTAGCACAGCATCTCTTTACTGATTTGGCAGGTCTCCTGCTTTGAAGGGAAGACTCGCTCTCCCAGTCCCTGTCCCATTTTCCTTCCTTTGGTGCCTGTATTTCAGATTTTAGCAGCATCATAGCCTCCCTCCTGTCCTAGGAGTAGATTTCCTCTACCAGACCTTGCTGGTATGGTTCCATTTCCCAGATTTGCCTGGCACACAGGATCCCAGAGTTGAGGACAGGCTATGACTTAGGGCATGTTCCACAAGGTAAAACACATCGTGTCACTGCTACCTCAGTCCTTTCATCACCAATTTTGTGGGATCTCTGGGTGCACATCTTCATTTACTTGGAAAGATGAGGAGTTTGATATTCCTTCTGAGTTTACCCCACCTTTAGCAACACATTCTCTGTCATTTAGCATGGTCATTTCTATCTTCCTCACTGAGCCAATGTTACTGATCAAGAAAGATGATGGTAAAGGATGTGGGGGGGGGGGGTGTGGTGAATAAAGCACTAAATGACACCAGAAGGTTCTGCAAGATAATAGGCTATAACAAAGCCATCTCCTCATCATCTCTCTTGTACCCTAGGTGTGAAACACATTTTAGATATCATCTGCAGACACTCACATAGTTTGGAAAGGTGCTTTCAGAATTTGCTGTAGGTGGCTGTCACCTGCACTAATCGTACCAAGTGGAAGATTGTGACTGCTATGAATACACATTGTCTATGTTGTGAAATGTCAAAGTTGTGCCCTGTACAGATCTGGTCAGCTAGTCCACTAATCCCAAAGGTTTCCATATTTTCAGAGCAAGTTTAGTAGTTTCTCCATCTCAGAAGTGCATTTGTCTGCCTACTTTGATCCCAGTTTCCTAATCCAAGGGATGTCTGTCCCTGTACCTTCTAGTTCTCCTACTCTGTGTTAGTTCTCAGCATCTTGGTCTTCACATAGCTTTTGCTTTTACATATTCTTAATGACATTGTCTGCGCTTGCTAGGTTTGAATAACATAATGGAACTATCTTCAGTAAGCCATTTTAGAAACCTTGCACTGGATCTAAAACCCACTAGTCAGGGCAAACCTTTTCATGGCTCTTTAGTTAACACTGAATCGGGCTTTTAGTAATTATGTTCTTAAATTAAATGTGTATTTGAAAAGTCAGAAAGCCACAAGGTTATGTTATAGGAGTTGCTGTTTGTATCACCAAAAAGTTAAATAACTTATTCAGTTTAAGACTAGTTATCTAATATAATTTACACAGAGCATAACTGGTGTCCTGGTAATATCTTTACTCCTTTGATTACAGAGCCTGACTTTGCTGTCCTCACATACCCAGATCTCCCAGTACATCTGTGGGAACTTCACAAAAGAGACCTCATAAAATAAGGGCATACTTAAATATATATTCTGCTGTAATACTTTGGTTATAAGATGACTTTGATTTAAAAACTATTTGATAGAAATAAAAACCTGATTTTATAAGAACAAACATTGAAGGTTAATTTCATCTATAAAGAAACTGCACAAAGTCTTACATGTAACACAAGATCCACCTAATCCTATCAGCAGTCCATGTTAGCATTGTTGCCTTATGTTTACTGCTATAACTTATTTGATTTAGTATTTTCCTAACTCCAGTCTACTGTGCGTAATACTTCCAGGCATGCTTTCCATGATGATATACTCTAATGAAATAATTGCCCATGTATTTTCAGTATATCAGATTTTCCTTTCTTTAAAATTATTTATTACATATCTATTAACAAGATTGTCTTACACAGAACAAAACCTAAAAATGACTTCTCTGATTTTTACAAAAACGGCATCCTAAAAAGTATGAGTTTAGTGATCTAAAGTACAAAATCCAGACTGGATTACTGCAGTCACTTATTTGCTACCCATCTAAAATACTAGCTGCATTTTCTTTGTTACTGAAAAAATCAAAGAGTTTTTAAACAAAGAATGTAAATTGTTCTGCATGTCCTATTTTACAGAGGAAGCACAGGGTGTGACTTGATAACACAAGCAAGTTTCCTTCCAGGTTATTTGACACTTTCAGCTCTGCCCTCTAAGTGTCCTCAGCCCTACTTTATAACCCGAAGAGCTGAAGCCACCTATTTCAAGAAACACAGCTCTTTCATTCAGCATGTACCTCTGCTTCTTTCTCACATGCTTAGCTCC
This sequence comes from Pezoporus wallicus, assembly GCF_028554395.1. NCBI lineage: Eukaryota > Metazoa > Chordata > Aves > Psittaciformes > Psittacidae > Pezoporus > Pezoporus wallicus. The sequence goes on along the minus strand of NW_026635653.1, from coordinate 1,162,852 downwards.
CTTCAATTCACAGAGACTAGGAGAAAAAAGGTCAAAACACTATAAACCAACACATTTGCATTTCATTTCTTTGCACTTCCTGACTGACACTGGTGATATCTTTAAACCTGCATAATGTAGTTGGATTTCATGAATTACTATTGTTCAGTGTGAAGGAAGAATGTTTTATCTCATGAGTTACAACTGCATGAACATTGGAAGGTTGCACAGGGCAATGATGTCAGAGGAAGAATTGTCTACCTGACTAGAAGATTATTAATGGCCTCTGATAAGAATCACAAATGATGCCCAGATATCATTAAGAGAAATCTAAGAAGGAAAGAAAGACATGGAAAAATCTGAGAGTAAAGGAGAAAAAACATGTATGAGCGAGAACTGATCTTTAACATGTTGCATCAGAATCGAAATGAGTTTGTCGTGGTGTATTTTAGGGCAGAGATGTACTGTTTGATGGGACTCTGAATTCAGCAAGCACTTGGGGCACCAAGGTAGGACGAGTTGCAGCGCTGATATGCTTTAAAAGCTATCAGCTTCAGAGTTCTGCTAAAGCTCTGGCAGCATGACAGCATAACTCATTCTTTCTTGCTCTTCAGAGGCTGCAGATACTTGTCTGCACACATACAACAGTATTGGTGACAGTGAGGCAGAAGGACTATAGCACGACAGCACCGACTACAATCTCCACAAGTTCTCAGTACAATTCCCCTAACCGTTTGCACTGTATTCCTTAAGGAAAGAAAGAATAGAAAACCAGAAATTTCACAATGAATTTCAGGAAAGACGTGCGCTCACATAGAAGGTTGAATGCTTCAGAGCAAGGGCTAGAAAGGTGATACTGTCAAGTGTTTCAAGCCCAGTTTGCTTTTCCTGTCGATCCAGATCATATCCATGAAATGGAAAATACCCGTTATAGAAAAGGAGGCAAATAATATTTTATAATTCCACTTCAATTCTGAATAAATTATTTTTTTTTTTCAGTCATGTAGCTGGTTCAGAAGGGAAGTTTTCAGTAGATTAACAGCATCACAATCTTTGTACACCTAATTCATTTATGTATATTATGTCTGCTAGAAGTAGTTCCCTATTCATTGATTGCTTTCAACATCTTGCAAATAATGTCTTATTGATAAATTATGATCTCTGTATAATGTGATGTTAGTTCTTCAGTGCTCTTGACATTTTCACGTGAACATATACCTTCAAACTATTTTCACATGAAACTTTGGTGTCAGTTATGTATCTATTTTACTACCAAGCCTTGACATGTAAATCTTATTTGTGAAACATCTGTCCTTCTCAGCTGCAGTTGAGTAGCAGGGATCATCTTGAAATAGCTAAGCTTTCCTCACTTAGTTTATCAACAAAGCTGTAAGGCTGTAGAGAGTTAGACAGTCTTCGTGCTGCCTTTCAAAACTTCAGTATTAACATAGTTAAAATGTCTTCCTTGATGGTTATTATTTCTTTCACAAGTAGATCTGAACAGCAACTGGAAGGAATATAGTCTAGCTCTCACACTGATTTTCTTCTTGAATACTTCGTACTCTATAAAAAAGAACACTGATGTTCTTTGTGGTGTTCCTGCAAGGGAATAAGTACAATTGGGTCATCCAAGAGCAGTAGATGGACCATGACATTACCTATTCAAACAGTAGCCTCTGTGTGTTTGCCAGCAAATCCTCTCTGTGCACAACAAACCTACTGTTTTTGCAAGTTACACAACAGATTTTGTCCTCAGAATTTGTTTAAAAGTTTCCTTGAGAAGTATGAATATTTATAAAAAGGCCCAAAGAAATACAGAAAATCAATTGTAGAGATGCTCATTGTTAGAAGAAGAGCGTGTTATTAACTTAATGTACTAATCAGCAGGAATATTTCACAAGTGCCCCTCTTGGTACACAACCACACAGTGAGAGGTCAAAACAGCTAGGCAGAAGGGCTGTGTTTCTGAGCAGGGAGGAGCTGCCTTCTTCTTTGGGCTAAGAGGTATAGTAGGATGCAAATAAATATACAACTTAGTAAAGCTGGTATAAGATCAGAGTGGGACCATCATCGTTTGGATTCCCTGCTTTATTCTGGAAGATTTTTAAGAGAGATTTTATAAAATGAAGCTTGGGAAAGAAAAAGGCTATTACCATGTGTAAGGAAATATCATGCAAATAGTAAAAGTAGACATTTAGTTTCAGACTAATGCATGTTAAAGCAGCATTATCTTCACCTCACTGTTATCAAAACTATGGTCTTCTCTTCCACAGATTTTCATTAGAGAGAGGAAAAACAATGTTTTTCAATCAGGACAGACACTGATGCTTCAGCTCAGCAGCTGCAGCACTCCTGTCCTGTCCATCACCAATCTTATTTCAATTAGGGACAGCTCTGCCCCTCTTACCCACTAAGGCTTTTCCTGGCTGGTCAGTCCTGCCTTCTGTGTTCCAGCCTGCCACTGCTCTAGGAGGTATCTGATAACAATGCACCTACATCTTACAGCAAGATTTCCATCAAACATCATCATCAGGGACTGATAAGCTATCACCTGCCTACAATACAGAGAGTAGGACTGTGAGGCAAGGGCGTAGAGATCTCTGTAGAATCATAGAAATAGCTAGGTTGGAAAGCACCTTCAAGATCAAGTCCAAACGTTACCCCAGGACTGCCAATGCCACCACTAAACCATTTCACTGAGGGCCTCATCTACACTGTTTTTGAACGCTTCCAGGAGCAGTGATTCCACCACTTCCCTGAGCAGGCTCTTTGTGAAGACATTTTTCCTAACATCCAGTCTAAACCTCCCCTGGAGCAGCTTGAGGCCATTTCCTCTTGTCCTCTTGCTACCTGGGAAAAGAGACCAGTCACCTCCTTGCTCCATCCTCCTTTCAGGTAGTTGCAGAGAGCGATAAAGTCCCCCCTGAGTCTTCTCCTCTCCAGAATAAGCACCCCCAGTTCTCTCAGCCATTCCTCATCAGACTTGTTTTCCAGGCCCTTCACCAGCGTCACTGCCTTTCTCTGGACCTGCTCGAGCACCTCAATGTCTCTCTTGTAGTGAAGAGCCCAGAGCTGAGTACAGCATTCGAGGTGCGGCCTCACCAGTGCTGAGTACAGGGAGATGTACTGATTTTCTTTTTGAATACTGCTGTCCACACTGTTTCTGAAACAGGCTGGGATGCTGTTGGCCTTCCTGGCTGCCTGGGCCCAGGATGGCTCATGTTCAGCAGCTGTCAAATCAGCACCCTCAGATCCTTTTCTGCCAAGCAGCTTTCCAGCCACTCTTCCGCAAGCCTATAGCATTGCATGGGGTTGTTGTAGCCCAAGTGCAGGACCTGGCATCCTCTCTGCCTGCCCCTACTCTGCTTCTGCTCTGCTGGGAGTCCCTGTGGGTGGGCTGAGCCAGTACCTGGGGGCTGCCATCCCCCACTCTTCTCTCCCCATGGCAGCTGCCCCAGCCCATGAGCAGCAGGGAAGTGGTCAACTGGAGCTGGACTGATGGATGTGCTCATGAGATCCTTACAGCTGTCAGCCAGCCGTTCACCCTTCTCTCTGGTTTCTCTACCCTTGATATGTCTGGAGCAGCTGGTGGAGGCACAGAGTGGACAGCTGCAGATTTGCCTTTCTCTTCCATCATGGCATCTCAGGGTGTATTCATCAGAGCAGGACTGGAAGTATTAGCGTCGAGACAAACACATAACCACTGGGATGGTTATATGAGGTGCTTTATTGAGGTGCCGGGAACCAGGGGTACGCACCCAAATCTGGTTCCAATTCCCGTCACATCGCGTTCGCAATTTATACACTAAAAATTTCGTAACTAATACATATTCAACACAGATTACATCATTGACTAATACATATGCATCAAAGATTGCTACATCAATCTATTACGACATCAGCCTCTTCTGTGCTTGCGCCGCCCCCTCTGGTGGTCGCCCTGATGAAGTAAGGAGTCTTCCTCAGATGAAGTAAGGAGTCTTCCTCAGGTTGTCCTTTTCACCTTTCCTTTACTTGGCCAGGTCCCAATCGTCTTCCGGACGTTAGCATTCTCTTATCTTCACCAGGATGCTTCTGGTATGCCGTTTTTGGCTATCTTAAACTTAGGTTCTGCTTGGGTAGAGTTTTACAATACATACACCTATACTCCCCTCACCATATGCAGTTATGTTAGCTCTTGCTACCAAGACTACCATTGTATCATGTAGTTACAGAGTAACTATGATACAAAACGGCAAAGTTACAACGTCTTCTATTATAAAAAGCCTCACTATTGATTTGTAAATTTCTCAAATATAATCACTTTACTATTTTATATGATTATTTTATTGTAAAAACTTCACCCTCTCTAACAGAAGCGGTACACTTCGAGTGCCTTCTCTCTCTTACCTTCACTTCTTTGATACTGTCATCCACACTGCTGATTGTGTTCTCTAACACCATTTCTTGGCCATCCTGCCAGTAAGATAGGAAAAAAGGTGCTATCAATTCTCTAGGACATAATATTATGAAGAAGAGCCATAAGAGTACAATACAAACTGCCTTAGATCAGAGATTAACTATAAATGACCAACATTTGTTGCTTAAAAACTGGACTTTAAAAAGCCACTATTGGAAAGGAATGCATTTCTTTGTCCATTGTCTACCTCTGAGGGTATGGAGAAGAATTAAGAGAAAGAAAAAGGTCTGTGAATAAGGTGGCAGCTTCCAGTTGTTTATCTCTGTCAGTGGGCTATGGATTATTTATTGCAGAGAAGTAACTAGTAACTCTGCTTTTAATAGCTGAAATGAGAGTGCACCTTGCTCCCTTCATGTAAAAAAGAGCATTTTAAACTATTCAGTCTGTTTTCCACTCATTGTCATTGTTTATGGTATCTCAGAGAGCATCTTGGTGAGCGGCAGGACTCTTAAGTTTACAGGTGCAGAATCGGTGCGGAGCCAGGGGGTGCCAGCTCATCTGAGAAATAACGTGAGGTAGCTATTGTACAGCTATGGCTTGTAGCAATATATTAGCTTATGCTGTAACTCAGATGCTCAGTACAGAGTCCTTTTACCTCCTGTATTAAGGTAAATGTCATTTTTACTGAAGTGTTTCAGTGTTGGCTAACTACCTTGAAATCATTTGTAGTTTAAGATAATTGTAAATAAAAATATTTAAAACATACAAAATAGGTTATAGTTTCAAATATTTATGCAAAAGGAGAACAACAGCAGCAAAAGCAAAAATAGCCATTTATTTTGTTGCTAGAAAGTTGAAGTCTGAAAAACCTATTTTCTTCTGTCCAGCTGAATTGCTGCAGACCTCCTGAGCTGTGTGATCAGGGGCACTGTTTTTTGGCCTTATGTTTCAGATTGTATTAATTGGATTGCACCCTTCCTGGTAAGAAATACCAACTTTTAGTGCCTGTTTCTTTTAAGGTCCGCAGGGATCCCAGTTACGTTTATACCTGTTTGGAGTATGACATTTATCCAGGATGTAGGTCCTGAACTCTCCTGAGATAGAGTGTCCCTTTGGCACATCAAGAGCTGTACACTTTGCTCCATAGGTCTATTATCAGCAGCTAACCTCAGTGGGGAAAATCTTCTTGCCAGTCTTGTCACCCCCAGTCTCATTGTGAAACATCTGCATCCACAGAGTCATATTTTTTCTATCACCTTTTAAAGTGATGAACATATTTGATGCCAACACTGAAGTGGGATTTTTGCACACAGCTAATTTACCACATGTTGACTGAGACCAGGTACAAAGATGTTTAACTGCTGTAAGATGAGATACCTATAGGTTAACTGGTCTCCCAAGTTACTTATTGAAGGACCCTGTTTACTTACTCATCAACCTGTACAACCTTTGAGGTATTCTAATTATACATTTTGGACTGAACCATGGAAAACTACTTACTACTTCTGTGTTATGTATGGTATCCTGATCAAAAGGAGAAAGAAGCTAGAGGCACACCAAAAAAAAAAAAAAAAAAGTTCTTCATATCACAAAGCTTTGGACCTTTCCATATTATTAATAAATCTGTGTGCTCAGCCTTTATAGCTTTTTTTCATGTTTAAAAAATGTTTTTGAAATTTGCTTCTGATGATTAAATGCATCCTAATATGAAATTGTCTTTAGCAAACACTCTAAATACGTGTTAGTTTCAGACACTATAATTAGGTTCAACAAATGCCAACATTTTTTAGCAGATGTGATTTTTTTTCTCCTTAAAACATAAGGAACTGAATTCAGTAAACCCATGTTAATGCAATATTCAATTTACATAGACAGAAGACCCAGAAGAACTGATAGTAAAAAGTGATGAGCCATATCCACTCTTGACGTCAGCCAAGGCCATAAGATTAGACCTAGAGCTGGTGAAATTAATCCCACTAATTTCTCTAGTCAAATTAGCATTACCTATTGCTATGTTGTCCTTGAATTTGACAAAAATATGTTGATAATGATAAGGGAAAGAGGTTTTGAAATGGCAAAAATATTGAAAAATGGGTAAATGCATAGTCTCCAGTTAACACCAGGTTCAGCAGGAGCATTTGAAAGATGTTATGCAAATTAGTCTTGGTGTGCTATGCATAATTGCCAATTCTTTTTTTCCAAGATAGCTCACTTACGTAATTTTCCAATAATCTTAGGTCATTCACTTTAAAGGATTTAGCTTTGAAGGCAGTGACAGAGCTGCCGATTTTGAGGTTAAGATCTAAGAATTCTGAAAGAATGGTTTATAGTCAGTGCCAACTTGTGTGGCTTTCTTTTCTAAGAATTTACAGCTTTGAGTGGCAATCCTTGGAGATTTCAACGTTACGTGTTTTGGCTAAATGGTGAAGGAAATAACTTCTTATGCAGTTTGTCCTCTGCTGGGATAGCAAGGTGCCGAGGAAAACTCTGCTATAAATGAAAGCAAAATCACCCCACCTTATAGATTGATTGGAGTGGTGTGATTTACCCTGATGGATAATTCTTCTTTATAGACATGTTTTACCACATTATGTTTTTGCATTTCTGTTTTGCTACCTTCTCTGTTGTCCCTTGCTATTTGAAATAAAAGGTAATTACTATTGTATTTCTAAGAAAAGAATATTAGAATAGTAACTACTTTTCTAATGCAGTGTTTGATTGAAAGAAGTGTTCATTTGAACGCAAAGAAGTGAATCTTCTGCTTCTTACGAACATCCAGCCATTCCAAGTAAGAAAAGAAATACATTATTCTGTAAGAATAAGTTCCATGGGTTTTCAAATCATTGGGGAATGAAATAAAGCATAACATACATTATTATAAAAAAGCTGGGTACCAGCTATCAGAATTTTCAGCAAACTTAGACAGCATACTGACATTATAGCTGCTCCAGTGGTATGTGCAGTAACTGTGCAAGGCTGCCTTACTCTCTTCTTGTTCATGTGTAAATCAGGTGCTCACTGAGTTGAGGAATTTTGTCTTTGTTTTTCATGTTTGTACAAAACACAAATCTGACCTGAATATTTAATTTTTTTTTTTTGTATGAAGGAGCTGATTATCAGGGCATCTTGTATTTATTGATTAATCCTTAGCACTCTCCACATGATTCTTAGTCCATGTTTGCAGATCCTCCTTTATTTCTGTTCTTACTGGCATCTCAGATGTGTCCTGTTCACTGCCTGTATGGAAGAAATTCTTTTCCTTCTTTCCACCATTTTTGACTTCTTTTGTTTGTAACCTCACTGTCCTTAATTTGACCTCAAATAATTTTAATTATGTTGATTTACTGCTTTTTCAGTGTTGCTTGGATATCCCTATAAATCAGTGCCTTTAACAGTCATGTCACTGTGCCTGTTTTCCTGTCTTCTTTATATACCTCTCTCCTTTTCCATCTCCTTCCCCTAACAGCTGCCTAATTCTTGTCAGCTCCTTGTTTATTTTCTGCTAATTTGAGAATGAGGGGTAATTCTATTACGGTCATGCTGAGTGCAGTAAATTCTGCATCCCTTTTGTGTTCACTGGTTTATCTACTTGTCCATGTCATCTTCAAGCTGTATAATGGTCTCTTGTATCAAAAGTTCTTATCATAATACACTTTGATTTGGTTATCATTTGCATCAGTTCATACTCTCATCTGGTCCTTGTGGTCAGAATGACGAATTCCTGAAACACTGATGCAAACAAAATAAAAAGGAGGAAATAAATAAATAAATGCAGCCATCAGAGACTGGAGAAGGTGTAGAGTCAGAGTGGCTGTCCCAGCTGCATGTTGCTACACTGTGCACATCTGTCAGCATTGTCAGTTTATTTAAATGGCATGTATTTTTGCACCCCTTTCCTCTCTGAAGTCCCAGTTTTGTTCTGTTCTTCATTTGTAAGAAAAAATTGGAAGCCAAGTATGCGTTAACAAGTTAACATGTAGGATTGAGTGCAGAAAGGCTCTGAAAAGGAAGCAATATTGTATTTAGTATGAGATAAAAAGGACAATAGAAAGATCAGAAAACAAAATAGGTCTTGGGTAGCCCTTTTGCTTAATTTTAATCTTTGCATTTCAGATTGTTTCTTATAATTTAATAATATGCCATTTTGATTACAGTGTATAATTGAAACTATTATGTACATCAGAGGACTTAAGCTACCTAAGGAGGGCCTACAGGAAAGCTGGATAGGGGCTTTTTATGTACACGCACAGTACACACACAGTATGCTAGAGACTGGAAGGGACCTCAAAAGATCATCTAGTCCAATCCCCCTGCCGGAGCAGGAACACCTAGATAATGTTACACAGGAATGTGTCCAGGCGGGTTTTGAATGTCTCCAGGGAAGGAGACTCCACAACCTCCCTGGGCAGCCTGTTCCAGTGTTCCGTCACCCTCACTGAGAAGAAGTTTCTTCTCAAGTTTAAGTGGAACCTCTTGTGTTCCAGTTTGTACCCATTACCCCTTGTCCTATCATTGTTTGCCACTGAGTAGAGCCTGGCTCCATCCTCGTGACACTCCCCCTTTATATATTTATAGACACTAATAAGGTCACCCCTCAGTCTCCTCTTCTTCAAACTATAGAGACCCAGCTCCCTCAGTCTTTCCTCATAAGGGAGATGCTCCACTCCCTTAATCATCTTTGTTGCCCTGCGCTGGACTCTCTCCAGCAGGTCCCTGTCCTTCTTGAACTGAGGGGCCCAGAACTGGACACAATATTCCAGATGGGGTCTCACCAGGGCAGAGTAGAGGGGAAGGAGGACCTCTCTCGACCTACTAACCACCCCCCTTCTAATACACCCCAGGATGCCATTGGCAATATTGTGTCCAGTTCTGGGCCCCTCAACCCTTACTGCTTCGACCAGACCCTCCTTGTTAGTGAGGATGAGATCCAGCAGCGCTCCTCTCCTGGTTGGCTCATTCACCATTTGCAGGAGGAAGTTATCATCCATACACTGGAGGAACCTCCTGGACTGTGGCTGGGTTGCTGAGTGGTCCTTCCAGCAAACATCAGGGAAGTTAAAACCCCCCACAATGACCACAGCCTGTGACTGTGAGGCCGCTCTCAGCTGCCTGTAGAAGGCCTCGTCAACTTCCTCACCCTGATCTGGTGGTCTGTAACAGACACCCATAACAGTATCCCCCCTGCCAGCCTGCCCCTTAATTCTCACCCACAGACTCTCAACTCGCTCGTCATCTGTCCCCGGACAGAACTCAGTGCACTGTAGTTGCTCCTGCACATAAAGAGCAACCCCACCACCCTTCCTGGCTGGCCTGTCTTTCCTGAAAAGGACATAGCCCTCCATGACTATATTCCAGTCATGTGAGCTGTCCCACCACGTCTCTGTAATTGCCACCAGATCATAGTCTCCTGACTTAACACAGGTTTCCAGCTCCTCCTGCTTATTTCCCATGCTGCACGCATTGGTGTACAGGCATTTCAGGGAGCGAGCTGAGCACACCGATTTCACCCTAGGATTATAGGAGGCCTCCCAGTCTTCGTCAGTTCTGGAGTGCTGCCGCACTTGTAGAGCAAGTAGTGATAGGACAAGGGGGAATAGCTTTAAACCAAAAGAGAACAGATTTAGGAAGAAATTCTTTCCTGTGAGGGTGGTGAGGCACTGGAACAGATTGCCCAGAGAAGCTGTGGCTGCCCCACCCCTGGCAGTGTTCAAGTCCAGGTTGGATGAGGCTTTGAGCAACCTGGTCTATTGGAAGGCATCCCTTCCAACCCAAACCATTCTATGCTTCTGTGATTCTATGACTGTAATTGTCAGCACAATAAAAAATGTCCAATATTCATCCTGTGTCTACAGAACTCCCCTCAGTATCTTGCAAATCCAGTTAAAACTTAGATCTAAGGTTTATTCTATGCTTGTTCTGCAGAATGTAGTGCAAATGTTTTTATTTGGGTTGGATTTCTTGGATGTCATGATTGGCTAATTTAAAATACAGTTACTTCACCACCCTTTACAAATCTTCAACATCAATTCTTAGTTTTTGTTGTTTTTTGTTTCATTTATTTGTTTGCCTTTTGAACACCTACTAATAGAGTTATCTCTGAGATTACTAATTGCCACACCATCCTTTTTGCTATCTGACAGTTCCAGAAGAGTCTAATTCGGTCACTGCATTCTTCAGCTTTTTCAGCTGTTTGGGTTACTTTTTTCTAAATTAGGAACACGCTTTATCTTAACTTCCACAGTCCTTTCAAGATTTCTGTAATTATACTTCAAGATTTACATTGTTGTAATAACATTTGCTCCTATAAAGGATGTACAAATTCCTCTGTTTTATTCTTAGATTTTCATCCATCCTCTAGAGTGGTCATTATTTGTCTCCTGGTTTTAAAATTATCCAAGAAATTAGAAAAGAAAAAAAAAAGGATACAGTGCAGTGAGTCATGGTGTTTGATAATTGTCAGGAGAATAACAATGCACTTTTCATGTTAAACTGAATTCTTACCATTGTCTATTTCTTTACTAAATATTGTAAACTTAAAAACCACAACCCTATATTATCATGTAACAACTCTTTATATGGAAATTCATGGTTGTTTTTTCATTCTCTCTTGTGTCTGGAGTTTGCGATGACTGTCATGTTTTTCTGTTTATCATTTTAACATGTGTCTTGATAGTTTCTTTTCAGTCCCATAAGGAGCTTTTTACATGCAGCTCCTCTTTGACATCCTTCCATCAAGTCTAGTAAGAAATCGAATTTTTTTTTAAAAAGTATATACAGATTGTAATGAAGAAATTCATTATTGAGTCACTTCCAATGCCCAAGATGGGACTAACCATATATGAAACTATTGGGATTTCTTTCTTGTATTTAGCCTTGTTATTACGCAGTTATGGGCTGTCCTACCACAAGTGGTAGCTGCTTCATCTTGTCCAGTTAAGAAACTTCTAGAGAGATTTACATCCAGCCTAAAAAGCGATATTTTTGGGTATGGGAGGAAGCAGGTGGTGCTTTCTGATGGCACATACCTTCTCCTGGTTATTTTGCAAACTTCATCAATGCTGGGTAATAATGTCCTGTGATTTTAATCTACTGTTTCCAAGCCATTAAAAAGTCCACCCATATGCATTTAGTTATAACATAAATGGAGAAGAAGAAAAAGGATTTTTTCACTTTCCTTATTCTTTAAGGGTTTGATCCAGTGGTAGAAGAGTGGGAGGAAGATCACCTTCTTCATGAAAAATCAAGGCATTTGCAGTGAAATGGGAAAGGAGGAAAGTGGGCAAAGGTTGGAGGAAGAGAAGAGGAAAAGTCATCTGGTTCTCTGGGAGTCAACCACACTCTGAGTGGTTGAGTGATTAGATTTGGTTTGTTGCTGCTATAGATAGAACCAAACTCATCCATTTTACAGGTCAGCTAATCTGAAAATTTATTTGGAAAAACTGCTATGTCTTTTTTCTGTTGTGATGCATGTAGAAAACGTTAGTCTAGAATCCTTCTTGCTAAGTATCTACGTATGCTATGGTTCATCCTTAGCTTCCTGACGAGCATACAACTACCAGGTGTTATTTGAAGAGTGGCCTGTTGACATCTGGATAGCATGTCCAAGGATTGATTGCTAAGCAGTATCATTTGTCAAAATATGTGAGTAATGTTAATGTTACTCTGCATCCCATTCTTTTCATCTGCAGTCTTAAAACCATAAGTAATGCAATAAAATTGTAACATCTGAAGGAATATAGCAAGCTTTGTTGTACTGAATGAAAAAGGCATAAACAGGGAGCATCTGTCATGTTTTTAAACCCCATCGTTACAGTGTTTTTCTCATTATTCAAATTGCTGGCAGATAGTTCTGCATTTCTCTATCAAATCGCACAGTTACATGTGAATTATAAAATACTATGATAAAAATATTAGCTGTTCAGTTGCTTGTGACACCCGAAGACACTGGCAGAGCAACAAAATACTTACATGACATAAATACAATACAGCATGTCAGTTCTTGGCAGCAAGACCTTATTTTAAGCAGTGGGTTTTTTTTTTTGTAAGTCATTGTAGGTTATTTCATAGGTGATCTTTCTGAGACAAGTTTTGAGCCTTGAAAATTGAGGTGTGAAAGCAGTGTCTACCCTGAGTTGATGATCCATAAATGTATGTTTATCATAAGGCAAATAGCTATCCTAGTGATGGTTGACCAATTCCAAGATTCTGTTGGATGCTGGATTTGTACATAGCATGAAAATGGCTGTTTTCTTTCTGTAGGGAGAGGTGGCAAGGAATTTTTCCAGAAGAGGTAAATGTATCTGCTTTTCTGACCTTGGTTCTGTTTCGTCTCTGGTTTTGGTAAGCTGTACAAAATCAAATACATTATTAAGTGTTTTATCACCAGGTTTAATACTAGCTCGGTCTTTTTTCACCAGGCCAAGTACGCTTGTGCCTTATTGTAGACTTAAACACTGGCATGTTCTTGAAACCAGTGGGGTTGTGAATGAAAATGTTTCTATGTTCCCTAATGTTCAGATAAAGCAGTATTATAATGTACTTGGGGCTTGTCCAGATATACATCCATAGTTTACATGGTTGGATTTTAAGTGTTGTGTATATCTTCTGGTGTTTGGGTTTTATTTTTTTTTTTTCCAGAATTCCTTTCTCGTTGCTGGAGTTCAATCAGGAGAAAATATGTAACCATGACTAATATCAGTTTTCTTGTGAATAAGCAAATTGTATTATTTGCCTTGTAAAATCACTGACAGCAAAATATTCCCTCCTTTGGGCTCGTATCAGAAACCTAAATTTTTCTTTTTGTTCTCACACTTGAAATCTTTGTTTATGGCATGGACATCTGCCACTGTGAGTGCAGCAATTTCTTTCTCTGTTCTTTCTCTCTTTCCATCCTAGCAAAAGGTTGCGGTTGAAGTAGTTTGTCTTTCCAACATGTAGACCAGATTTCTTCCTTTTCAGTATTCCTATTCTGGCTTCCAAAATTTTGCTTCAAGTTCAGCTGCTACTTTTCTCAAGGTTCATCCCATCTCTGCAGTCACAGATATCCCTTGTTCTCATTTCTCCTTATTCTCCATTTCATGCTACTTACTCTGCCTAATGTTTTCATTTGACCATAGGTTTATCTGGCACCTTTCCTTCCTCCTCATTTTTGTGCTGCTTTAATGCTGCCCTCCAATGTGTCAAAACTTCCTGCTGACAGCAGTATACAGTGCTGCTTTAAATGCATCATAAAAAATTTCTTCCTTATATCCTTTTTGAGTTTAAAACCATTACCCCTTATCCTAGTTCAGCGGACCCTACTAAAGTATTTTCCCAATCTTTGTTATAAGCCCTCTTTAAATACTGAAAGGCTGCAATAACATCTCCCTGGAACTTTCTCTTCTGCAGGCAGAACAACCCTGACTCTCTCAGCCTTTTTTCATAGAAGAGGTGTTCCATTCCTCTGATCATTTTTGCAGTCCTCCTCTGGACCCACTCAAACAAGTCTGTGTCTGTCATGTACTGGACACACCAGAGCTCAATGCAGTGCTCCAGATGGGGACTCACCAGAGCAGAGCAGAGGTGGAGAATCAGCTCCCTCAACTGGCTCATTCTGATGCAGCCCAGGACAGTTGGCTTTCTGGTCTGCAAGTGCACACTGCTGGCTCATGTCTAGCTTTTCATCCACCAGTACCCCTAAGTCCTTCTCTGCAGGGCTGTTCTCAATCCCTTCATCCCCCAGCCTTTATGGATACCGGGAGTTGCCCTGACCCAGGTTCAGCACCTTAAACTTGGCCTTATTGAATTTTCTCTCATTTCTTGCAGGATGAAGTATGCAGTCTAACTCGTCATATAAGTACTAAGTTTCATCATCCTAAATTTTCACTATGGCAGTTCAGTAGATAAACACATATATTATGATCTCAAATGAGACATCCAAATACCTTTTCTCTGCATTTTGTTCAAGCCATAATCATATATACTTCCGTTTCTCTTTATCTCTCTTCAGCAAAGCATCCTTTGTCCATTACTTCCATTCACCAGTGTTTACCAAGAGTCCTCCTAGTTCTAACCATTGTGGGCTGGTGGAAGCATGATGGTATTAGACATGGCAGTTTGTCTGCCTGACAGTACCACCAGAGATGAACCTGTCAGGAATGTCTACACCGAAAAGTATTGCTCAAAGGGCTTTTTGTGACATTACTTGACACTTGCTCATGAACTATGACTAACATTGCCTGTTAAAACACTGTGTATGTTTATTTTATAAGTCATATGGCCCATACTGGCCTAGTGTTGTACAGTTGTGAAAGAAAATTTGGATAGATTTAATTACTTTGGACTTCTGAGCTTTAGAGTGAAAAGTTTCCCTGGTAATGTAATTACTGTATCATGGTTTATATAATTTATCTCTATGTCTCCTGGTTATTTCTAGTTTTTTTTCCCTCTTTCTTTTGAAAAATGATGTTTTTAGGGAAAAAAAAACAAATAACCTACCTAAATAATTAGTTTTGCAAAACTATTGCTGTGAATATTATACCTAAAATCAGATTTTAAATATGTGGCTGTTTGGAGCTGAGAATTTTCACCTAAGGGTTTTGATAATAGATCACTGGAAGCCTGTGAATATATATCTTTCTACTATTGTGGGAACTTTGCAGAGTAGTTAATAGAATCTGAATTAGTAATCTTTACTAATGAGTTAGACCCTTTTCCCTTTGTAGTCCCTTTAACACTTTGTAGCTGTTAAAAATTGTATGTGTACAAAACAGTAGGCAAGAACCTTTCAGACAAGTAAAAAATTTAAATATGGCTAGGCTATCAGTTTCCCTTCACAAGAGTTCTCAGTGAATGTGGTAAGCATGACACATAGTAAACAACATAAATTTTCTCTGAGCACAATTTTCCTAATTTCTAAATTCTATTTTATAAAAATATTTCACTGCAGTTCTGTGGTAGTTTCTGAAAGAAGTAGCAACTAAATTCCTGGGTGACTGTTTTTGGAAAATTAATGCATGAATTGTTCTTGGAGGATAATACAGCCTGGGTATTTAAAATACAATGCAGGTCTGTCTTTTGTGTGCCCTTAATCTGAAACTGGGTAATGCATCAGTATACATTGTCTCGTTATTCTGCGATCTGATAAATAATTGTATGGACTTGTTCTTAGTGATGCATTTTCATAAGCTTTTTGTCTGACAATCAGTGATTAAAATATCATTAGATAACATGCACATAATCATCATATAAACCATGCAGAGCTTGCACATTCTTTCTTCTGGCATAAGCATTCCACCTGTGAAAAAGATGCAAATGTAATACAAATAAATGACAAAACAAGAGCATATCAAGGAATGTACGCACAAGCATGTTTCCTAGCTTAATTTAAATGAACCCATGCATGAACCAGGAGAATCTGAAGATGGCTGTGGGCTCTGTCCTGATTTTTACCTTTCAACATACTGGAAAAACGATCTGTGATGCTAAAAGGTGGTTATTTTTGGCAACCTGTATCAATTTCCTATTCACACAGCAACTGGTGGCAACTAAAAATAATCCTGGTTTAGTACAAGCTAAGAATCTGGTCACATTTGGCACACGCACAACATGCACACATAAAATTTAAGATCCCCTGTTCTGCTATTTCATTCGAGCCTCTCATCAAGCTTAGTTTGCTGCCATTTGAAAGCTATTGAAAAGCCATTAACTGGCAGGATTGTGAGAGCCGCAGTGCAGCTGCACACCTCAGTGCTGGAAGAACGTGGCTGCAAGTGCACACCAATTAAATCTTTCTATTCCTGGTGATGTGGGATTAGGAGCTGTGTCAATCAATTGTGCTACAATAGCACGTGCAGTAGTCATGGTTCAAGACGCACAGAGGTTTATCTTAACGCCAGCAGACGGGTGAGGATGACTTGGAAGCCTTTGCAAGATCCTGGAACGGAAACTACATTGAATAATGTATTCTGAGGTATACTGGATACCTGAGGAAGGGCTCTAAATAATGCATTTTCTGGGCATGACAGTTGCAGCAGAAAATGCTGAAACCTGTAGCAAGACTACAGCCTGAGATGAAAGAATGTCTCATTACCATTTTATCAAATGCTGTAAGTAACAAAATGGCTATTTTGATTTTAAAACTGTCTTTTTCATTTTCTGAGGTGTGTCTTTTCAATGCATATGCAAAAAGTCGAAGGCAGATGCTGCATGATGTCAATGTGGTAGTCGGAAAGGGGAGTTGTTACTTTGCATGTGAAAATGCAGGCAGAGCACAGCGTGTCTTTTTCTCCTCTGTTCAGAGGCAACTTCATTGTGTGATAAAGCTCTCATTCTGAAGTTCATACTGATCAGCTTTTAAAACTTTTGTTTAAATTAATCACTGAAGAAAATTATATTAAAAAAGAAGTAACATGTCATCCATAGCATTATGTTACAGGCGCCTGTCAGGACAACCTTGGTCATGGCTCTTATACTTTAAAAGGGTAACACAAATGAGGATAGCTTCATAATTATGAGCACATCTCATCATCTGTTGTAAATCAAATGTTTGTATCCTTTCCTTAGCAGAATATTTAGCTATTTGGTGTGACAGACTTAAAAGATAATAATGAGCTTTTAACCTTGAATCATTCAAGCTACCTCCTTAAAGAATGACATTGGATCTATGCTACATTTATTTGCAGAGCAAATTGTTAGCAGCATTTTCTTTTTCTTTTGGCTTGCCTATCACAGCAGTCTTCCTAGCTGCACATTTTTCAAGCTTTCTGGGTTTGCCTTTTAAAGAAAGCATCCAGGGTCTGAGTGGAAATTGATCGTTTTACATCAGCTAATTAAATTATTATGTAGATACCTGTTTTGGGCAGTGAGTAGCAGTTTGTTAACCATGATTATTTTTTACTGAAGGACTTGGAAAACTGCATATTTCTAGTGATTATGTCACTGTTTTTACATGACAAATAGCGGATTGCTGTAAAAGGTTTTCTTTAATGACTGAGGTGTACCAAGGACATTTCTGAAACTATTTTTTGAATACTGTGTTAAATTTAAGAAACAAGTTCCTTGATGTTTTAATGTGACATTAAGGTGCCCTGGAGGTATTTTAGTAATTCAAGGAAAAATAATTTATGAGGGTTTCCTCTTTTTTGGGTTCAATGGGACTTGTGCATGGAACTGCTTTTGATACTGGTGAGAGTTACAAGCCTAAATTCCCTGTTCATGCAGAGAAGCACAGTTTAGCTTTACTGCATAGTTTTAAAGGTGCATTCTAAGAAGTCTTTGAACTTGTCATGAGGTTTGTTAACTGCAAATGAGGAATTTGGTGCATAATAACTATCTTGAAGATATAAGAAAAGTATTGTTCAGTCTTTATTTGCTTTGGAATTACTTCCTTAAAGTGAAACTGCAGCAAATCTGTATAGGCATATGTGTGTCTGGTAACATATTAAACATGTAACTCTACAATGAAACTATAGGTTCCTTAATTGGAAAGAGATGAGAGTGACTGTGGGTTTCTTTTGTTAAAAGGATGCAAATGATGACTAATTGGAGTGTTCATTGCACTGGTTAGAGGGCATGAATGAAGGACTGAGACATAGCAGAAGGAAAGGTGAATGCACGACATTAGCTTTGGTAATATTATTTCCTTTTTTCCAAATTTGGAATTTTGTAATTGGTGATTTCTCACTAAATCAGGGTATTTTACCACATAGCACTTTTCCTTCCAAGTAGTGTGCTTTAGAAGACAATGGTGCTTGTTGGCTGTAGCTTGCCAGAAGGGCTTTTTACTGCCTGTGCTTCTCCATATAGAATAGGCAAAAGTGCTTACACATCCACATATAATTAGTGACAAAGAAATACTTCCTCTGTGATCCTCCTGAGTGTTACCATTTGACTTAACATGCCAGTAGTGTTGCTGATGTTTGTGTCTGGCAGACAGCTGGGATCAGATATTGGGGTTCATGCAGCATGACTGCACCAGTGATGTTCTGAGAGAAACTGAACCTCATAGAGGTTGGGATTTGACTCTTCACACCCCACTTTGTTCTTAATTCATTTCACTGATGATTTCTGTATCAGAAAGGAAAGACTTGGAACCAGAGGATGTGTGTTTGCAGAGCACTGTCTCTTGGTCTGCTCTGGGGAGAGAAGCATCTAAAAGATATAAATTAATGGCACTTTAAAGCTAGCATTTTATGAACTGTAGTGCTATGTGCCTGGCCTTTGAAAGCACTTGCACTTTGGTTTTAATCTTTGCAGAGATTAAGTATGGAGATCTGAGTTTAGAAAGGCTGTAACTTTCTCCTGTGTTTTTAGTACAGTTTTACTAATATTTCATCTTTTCAGTGCACTGCTCCCACTAGGAGGCTGCAAAAATGAGATATACTGTCACCATCTTGTTGTAGGATATTTCAGGTTGGAAAGTTCCAACCTTGAGAGGTTTTCTGTCCACCCTCTTGCTCTAAGCAGGGGCAGCTGTGTAGTCAGGCCAGATTGTCTGGGACCATGCCCAGTAAGGTCTTACATCCCAGTTACACCCTGGAATAAGGTAAGGCCAGTTGCAGCCATCGTCATGTAGTCTTCCGCTGGCAGCAATTAAAGCACAAGTTGTATGCATGTCTGCCTGTTTGAGCAGCTCATCTTGTCACTGCTAGTGCCCATCTCCTTTTAGCAGCCAGGTATCTCTGCCAAGAGCTTTCCTTGTCTGTGCTTAGTAGCTCCTCCTTGTCAGTCAACTAGTGCATGCCATTTAGAAGAGAGAACAGTGGTACATAGGAGAATACCACATTATCTGCCAGCTGCTGGGTACCATTTTATTTCAGTGATTTGTGTGACAGACTGTACAAATGAATGTAATTTTGCAAATTAGGCAGCACCTTGCTGCTGTCTTCTCTCCCTTGTATATCTAGTTATGACATAAATAGCATCGTTTACATGTTATGGCTGTGCTTTTCCAACTGTGCTCTGGACTTCCTCTGAGTGATCTGCAGAGTTAACTAAGAAAAATAGTACTTCAATCAGGAGGCTTATATTCTTTACTCTAGAGTCTGCTTTCCGCTGCAAATGCCGCAGAGGTGCATAAATGCAAACAGAATTAAAACCTTGCTAAGGAGTTATAGTCATGCCAGCTGCAAGTCTGAGCCAAATAAATTTATCCATATATTAGGATCATCAAATCTGAACATCAGAGTCTACCTCCATTCTTTCTGGATTATCTCCATTTCTGATTACTTTATCTCCTTTGTATGAATTATGAAACACTGAATTGTGCTTTGTTAGAGAGCAATGCTTACAGAGATCTGGGATTGAAATACTAATTAGGTGTTTATTGGTGAATTTAATTCAGGATTTGAAACAATATGAAAGAAATACAATGTTCTCTCCAGCATCTAGCCCTTGTTACCTTCAGCATCTGAATACATGGGAAGGATTGTTCACGAAGAAAATTAATTAAGGCAGGAGATGCACTGAAAGATTTAAATTTTGGTATATCCCTTTTTGATATCTTGTCATCTGTACTGATTTATTCCCTCTTTGCTCCCTCCTAACCATAGTAATAAAAAAAGTCCTTATATGATGGGGGTCTTTCCTTACACTAAAAAAACTCAGTCTTGACTTTAGTCTGCAATGCCAGAGACTTTAATCATACACGTCTTGAAGGGCCAAAGCCAGCAGTAACGTGCTTGCAGATGTCATCTTGAGTATTTTTCACACTAATTCACAGATTTTAAATAAAATTACTGTCATATTTATGAATGAAAAAAGAGTAAATTCTATGGATTATTGTGATTTCCATTTTATTTAATTTTATCCCATTTTTCTGTAGCTTGCCATTTCATTGGATTTTTTTTTTTTTTAATAAGATTATTAACCACTAGAGCTCTCAGCATAGTTGGATGAGTGTTTCACCCATGGTAGTGTCTGTCCCTTTTCAACAGGCATTAGTATGTTGTAGGATACTTTGGAGGAAAGAAAAATATCATCCTAAACCCTTGTTTAGCAGATTAAATTCAGTCTATGTCCTTTTCCCGAGGGATTCAGCCCTTCTTACATCATCCAGTCTTCTGAGGCTCCAGACGTGCTAAAGCGATTGCTCTACCTGAACCTCGTACAGCTTGGAAAGGTATCGGGGGATACATTAGTTTTAGTTTACAGAGAATGGGGACTTGAACTTGATTCTCCCATGGATGCAGGGGGAACACTGTAGGTGAAACATCACAGTATCACAGTATGCTAGAGATTGGAAGGGACCTCGAAAGATCATCTAGTCCAATCCCCCTGCCGGAGCAGGAACACCTAGATAATGTTACACAGGAATGTGTCCAGGCGGGTTTTGAATGTCTCCAGGGAAGGAGACTCCACAACCTCCCTGGGCAGCCTGTTCCAGTGTTCTGTCACCCTCACTGAGAAGAAGTTTCTTCTCAAGTTTAAGTGGAACCTCTTGTGTTCCAGTTTGTACCCATTACCCCTTGTCCTATCATTGTTTGCCACTGAGTAGAGCCTGGCTCCATCCTCGTGACACTCCCCCTTTATATATTTATAGACACTTATAAGGTCACCCCTCAGTCTCCTCTTCTCCAAACTATAGAGACCCAGCTCCCTCAGTCTTTCCTCATAAGGGAGATGCTCCACTCCCTTAATCATCTTTGTTGCCATGCACTGGACTCTCTCCGTCAGGTCCCTGTCCTTCTTGAACTGAGGGGCCCAGAACTGGACACAATATTCCAGATGGGGTCTCACCAGGGCAGAGTAGAGGGGAAGGAGGACCTCTCTCGACCTACTAACCACCCCCCTTCTAATACACCCCAGGATGCCATTGGCCTTCTTAGCCACAAGGGCACAGTGTTGGCTCATGGTCATCCTGTCGTCCACTAGGACCCCCAGGTCCCTCTCCCCTACACTGCTCTCTAACAGGTCGTTCCCCAACCTATACTGGAACCTGGGGTTGTTCCTGCCCAGATGCAGGACTCTATACTTTCCCTTGTTATATTTCATCAAGTTATTCCCTGCCCAACTCTCCAGCCTGTCCAGGTCTCGCTGGATGGCAGCACAGCCTTCTGGCGTGTCAGCCACTCCTCCCAGCTTAGTGTCATCAGCAAACTTGCTGATAGTACACTCAATTCCCTCATCTAAATCATTGATGAATATATTAAATAATACCGGTCCCAGTACTGACCCTTGAGGCACTCCACTAGTTACAGGCCTCCAGCTAGACTCAGCCCCATAGACTACAACTCTCTGGCTTCTCTCCTTCAGCCAGTTCACAGTCCACCTCACTACCTGATCATCCAGACCACACTTCCTCAATTTAGCTGTGAGGATGCTATGGGAGACTGTCAAATGCTTTGCTTGAAGTCAAGGTGGACCACATCCGCCGCTCTGCCATCATCCATCCACCATGTTATTTCCTCATAAAAGGCTAAGAGATTGGTCAAACATGATTTCCCCTTGGTGAAGCCATGTTGACTGCCCCTCATAACCCTCTTATCCTTGATATGCCTTAAGATGGCACCAAGGATAAGGTGTTCCATCACTTTCCCAGGGATGGAGGTGAGGCTGACCGGCCTATAGTTACCCGGGTCCTCCTTCTTGCCCTTTTTGAAGACTGGAGCGACATTTGCTTTCTTCCAGTCCTCAGGCACCTCTCCCGTTTCCCAAGACTTGGTAAAGATGATGGCGAGTGGTCTAGCAATGACTTCCGCCAGTTCCCTCAGCACCCGCGGGTGCATCCCATCTGGACCCATGGATTTATGGATGTCCAGATTGCTCACCTGGTCTCTAACCCATTCCTCATCGACTAAGGCAAACCGCTCTGTCGACCTGACTTCATCTAAGGTCTCAGGGGTACAGGGCTCTTCAGGACTGCCTGCAGCAGAGTAGACAGAGACAAAGAAGGCATTCAGTAACTCTGCCATCTCTGTATCTTCTGTCACCAGGGCACCCATCCCATTCATCAGTGGGCCTACATTGCCTCTGGTGTTAGTTTTGTCTGCCATGTATTTGAAAAAGCTCTTTTTGCTGTCCTTGACCCTTCTTGCCAGGTTTAATTCTAAGGATGCCTTAGTCCTCCTAGCTGTCTTCCTACATCCTCTAGCAGCAGCCTTATATTCCTCCCAAGTGGCCAGCCCCTCCTTCCATGACCTGTAAACTCTCCTCTTCCACTTGAGCATACCCAGCAATTCCCTATTTAGCCACGCAGGTCTCCTGGCCCTCTTCCTTGACTTCCTACGTGTCGGGATGCTCCGATCTTGAGCTCAGAAAAAGCAATCCTTGAATGTCAACCAACTATCTTGGGCCCCTTTACCTTCAAGCAGCCTTGCCCATGGGATTTCCCCTCGCAATTGCTTGAAAAGGCCAAAGTTTGCCCTGCTAAAGTCCAGGGTTGCAATTCTACTTGGTATTCTACTAGTCCTACCACACAAGATCCTGAACTCCACCATCTCGTGGTCACTGCAACCAAGGCAGCCCTCAACCCTTACTGCTTCGACCAGACCCTCCTTGTTAGTGAGGATGAGATCCAGCAGCGCTCCTCTCCTGGTCGGCTCATCCACCATTTGCAGGAGGAAGTTATCATCCATACACTGGAGGAACCTCCTGGACTGTGGCTGGGTTGCTGAGTGGTCCTTCCAGCAAACATCAGGGAAGTTAAAATCCCCCACGACGACCACAGCCTGTGACTGTGAGGCCGCTCTCAGCTGCCTGTAGAAGGCCTCGTCAACTTCCTCACCCTGATCTGGTGGCCTGTAACAGACACCCACAACAGTATCCCCCCTGCCAGCCTGCCCCTTAATTCTCACCCACAGACTCTCAACTCGCTCGTCATCTGTCCCCGGACAGAACTCAGTGCATTGTAGTTGCTCCTGCACATAAAGAGCAACCCCACCACCCTTCCTGGCTGGCCTGTCTTTTGTGAAAAGGACATAGCCCTCCATGACTATATTCCAGTCATGTGAGCTGTCCCACCACGTCTCTGTAATTGCCACCAGATCATAGTCTCCTGACTTAACACAGGTTTCCAACTCCTCCTGCTTATTTCCCATGCTGCGCGCATTGGTGTACAGACATTCCAGGGAGTGAGCTGAGCACACCGATTTCACCCTAGGATTATAGGAGGCCTCCCAGTCTTCATCAGTTCTGGAGTGCTGCCCCACTGGGGCAAGCCCAGCTACAACCCCATCCCCCTTCGAATCTAGTTTAAAGCTCTCCAAATGAGCCCTGCTAATTCGTGCCCCAGCATCCTTTTCCCTCTGTGAGACAAACCTTTCTCACTTGTCATTGTCCAGACTGGTGCCCTATTAAACCTGCTGTTATCAAAGAATCCAAAGCCCTGACTGTAGCACCAGTCTCGAAGCCAATTGTTTATGAACTGAATCTTCCCATTCCTTCCCGCATCATCAGTGGAAGATGGAAGGAGTGAGGAGAAGATCCGCAATACTTTCGTGTCAGCTTTCGTATTGTGAGACAGCCTGTGAAAATTTCATCCGTGTTTCAGCACAGTGAGTTGCTGTAGATTACACTGAAGAAGAAGAGAAGAAGAGCCTGATAAGAAAAACTGGAGACCTCTACTTGGTCTGCAGTACAGGAATCTTTGGCGTCTATGGCAGTGTGTGTTTATGATGTCCCATGTAACAGTGGCACATAGCTGCTCTGTCACACAGGACAGTTAGTAATGACAGGACTAGCAAAGTCTTCAAAGTGTTTTCTGCTTTACATGAACAGGATTTCTTTTATTCCAGAATTGAGCAGGAGGTAGTATTCATTTATTTAGTTCATTTTATGGTGTTCCGGAGAATTCTTATATCCTCTTGGACATGCCTCCTGCCTTAAGGCACAACAAAGTAAAAGTTATTCATGTGGTAGGAGGAGATATGTAAATAGAAGCAAGATATCTGTGCCAGTTGTTATTCAACAGCCATCCCTTTAGTTTAAGTTCGTATTTCATAATGGTGTCAGCTAACTCTTCGTGTCATGATTTATTTCTGCAATAAGAGAGCTAAGTACAACATGGCTGTAGGGAAAACTTCTTTTTCCTTGTGTGTTCTTGTGACTCTTTGAACTATGGCATGAGGTTAAAAGATTATTAATGACATGAGATGCCCAGCATGACCGAGAGACACTGCCTGTTGAAAATGAGGCTGTGAGGAAAAAGCAGGAATCATCTTTCCTGGGAGTCCAGAAAGAGCAAAAGAAGCAGCTATGTGTGATGAGCCACTGCTTGGGAGTTTTTAGATCCTGTGAAAATCCATAAAGCAGTTCTGGAGGAATAAATAGATTTTTGAGGAAAGGTGTTTGTTTGAGAAGCTTATACCATAAAATACAGAAAAGGAATGCTAATACAGTGCACAGTATTTCTTATTCCATTTTACAGACTGAATCTGATGTATCAGTAATATATAATGCAGAATATAAAAAGAAATTAGTATGGTTATTCAGATGTTATGAAGAATATCTAAAAAATTAGGCAAAACTGCTTTTTAATTCTGCAGTCAAAACCAAATGGCTTTTATCTTACCAACCTTGATACAAGTAGAGACACTGGTAAAACATTTTTGATTCTGTTAAACTTTTTATATCATAGAGTCATAGAATAGTTTTGATTGGAAAGGACCTTAAGATCATTTAGTTCCAACCCTCCTGCCATGGGCAGGGACACCTTACACTAAACCATGTTACCCAAGGCTCTGTCCAACCTGGCCTTGAATACCGCCAGGGATGGAGCATTCACAGCTTCCTTGGACAACCCATTCCAGTGCCTCACCACCCTCACAGGAAAGAACTTCTTCCTTATATCCAATCTAAACTTCCCCTGTTTAAGTTTAAACCCATTACCCCTTGTCCTATCACTACAGTCCCTGATGAAGAGTCCCTCTCCAGCATCCTTGTAGGCCCCCTTCAGATGCTGGAAGGCTGCTAGGAGGTCTCCATGCAGCCTTCTCTTCTCCAGGCTGAACAGCCCCAGCTTTCTCATCCTGTCTTCATATGGGAGGTGCTCCAGTCCCCTGATCATCCTCATGGCCCTCCTCTGGACTTGTTCTAACAGTTCCATGTCCTTTTTATGTTGAGGACACCAGAACTGCACACAATACTCCAGGTGAGGTCTCACAAGAGCAAAGGGGCAGGATCACCTCCTTTGACCTGCTGGTCGCACTCCTTCTGATGCAACCCAGGATATGGTTGGCTTTCTGGGCTACAAGCGCACACTGAAGCCGGCTCATGTTCATTTTCTCATCAACCAACACCCCCAAGTCCTTCTCCGCAGGGCTGCTCTGAATCTCTTCTCTGCCCAACCTGTAGCTGTGCCTGGGATTGCTCTGACCCAGGTGTAGGACCTTGCACTTGGCATGGTTAAACTTCATGAGGTTGGCATCAGCCCACCTCACAAGTGTGTCGAGGTCCCTCTGGATGTCATTCCTTCCCTCCAGCCTATCAACCGAACCACACAGCTTGGTGTCATCAGCAAACTTGCTGAGGGCGCACTCAATCCCACTGTCCATGTCAGCAACAAAGATGTTGAACAAGACCGGTCCCAACACTGATCCCTGAGGGCCACCACTCGTTACTGGTCTCCAGCCGGACATTGAGCCACTGACTACAACTCTTTGTGTGCAGCTGTCCAGCCAGTTCTTTATCCACCGAGTGGTCCATCCATCAAATTGATGTCTCTCCGATTTAGAGACAATGTTGTGTGGGACAGTGTTGAATGTCTCTCTCTCTCTCTCGCTGCTTCACAGTATAGGTGCAGGCCAGCAGGAAAGAAAGGAAATAATTTGCAACCTGTGAATGCTAGAACTTCTGTACCAGCTATCATACTAGATTTATTTATTTTTTTTTCTCCAGTTTCTGGGTTCATGTGGCAATGACAGAAACTCAATGTTAATTTTTCTTAATTTGACCTAATGTTAAACCTTGTCTAAATATAAAAATGTTAGAAATCACGATCCTGGCACTGGATGCCAAGAAAGAATTAAAAAATCCTTTAAATTAACAACTGTTTTTAGACATAGGAAGTGATATTTAGAAAAATGTATTTTGGGCTGGCAGTAGCCCAGTCACCTTTGCGCTCTTGTAATACTGGTTGTGTACTAATTTGTCAAGTATGCCTCCAAGTAAATAAAACTTTCTTAGCAGTAAGAACTGACAACAATTTTCCTAACAGTAACAACTATTTAGAATTATTTTCAGTATATTATTATTATTATATTAAATTGGTATTTGGAAAAATACATTTTGAAATAACAGCAAGAGGAGCAATATTAACTTGGAAGATTGGGGGCTGTAAGATTTCCAGTGTTGTATTCAACCAAAAATAGTTTCTATTTATAATATTTTTGATGGAAATTACAGTTATCCCAAAAATAATGTTTATGTCAGCATTTTGTTTCCCACTGTAAAAGTCTGTCATGAGAGAGAAGCATCAGCGATTTTTGTGGAAAACTTTACTGTGAACTTGTAAGGAAATTGTAAAGAAATCTCTTCAGCTTCTGTTATTTGGAATGGTTTTTTTTTTTCTAATATAGGGATTCTGTATTTTTGAGAATAGAGAGCAGCAAACAGTCCCCAAGCATCTCTATTTCCATATGTGGAAATGTAGTAATATATCCACTTTTCCTCACAAAGTTTGTGAAATTTTGAGGCTAAGGAACATATTTTCGCGCCTGAAGTAACATGAGCTCCAAATAATCATAATTCCTTTTCTTTCTTTAATTTTAGACAAATTAATATGCTGCATCATGGTAAATTTTGCACAGTTCATAAGTTGTAAAATCAAAGAAAAAATATTTGTGGATAATGAAATGAACACCTGCATCAAAATTAACATGGTTATTTTGAAGCAAGTCAGATTTTAAGTTGAAGTAATTCTAATTTGTTCTCTAACAAATGGAAATAAAGTCAACACAAGCTTAGTTTGATTTGGAACAAATAAAGAGTAATCCTAATGCAAGTTTTTAATATATCATAAAGGAGAACCACCAATTAAAAGAAGTGTGATTGTTTATTTTGAGTTATATTTTCCAGTTGTTTACTTCCAAGCAGCTGCCTTGAGTGCAAACAACAGCAAAATAAGACCTGCTAGACAAAAATCTTCAAGTTCTAATATTTTAACTGCTGCACATACCCTGAGGTAACAATCTGTCATAACTTGCAGAAACACAATGCAATTAGTATTGCCAAATCTGTTTGCCTTTCCAGTGCTATTGTACACTGAAACGCAGCTGTCCATGACAAGTTCCCCCCATGTCTAAGGTGATTTCAGAGAGCTGGGATGTAGTCATTTTAATCTCTTTTAGGCCCATGAGAATGGTAACTGGCAAGGATTGTGGGCAGGAGGGCGTAGGGCAGAGGTGAAAGAGCATTTGGTCATTCATTACCAGTTTTTTATGCCTCTAAAATACAGATCTTCCTGAAGGATTTCCATTTGGAGGTGTGCTTTACTTTTACTTCATAGTTGATTTTAAAACAGAAAATGTTATTCTTGGGAAGAAAAATGTTGAGTCTGATATCTTTGGCCATAAATCCTATTATGAATGTGCCTCTATGCAGTATGACTTTTCAGAAGAGATTGAAGTGATATTCAGAACATGTATACAGGCAACAGATCTGGGCCATAACACCTCAGGCTGGTGGAGTCTTGCAGTGGTCCCATTCAGTGCAAATCCTGTTATGAAGTATGACATATAAAATATATATGGGACCTTGTGAAGACATTACAGAAAATTGAGCAATTTATTAAGGTCATATTCTGAAAGCTAATAGACTGCTTGTAAATGTTATTCTTTTACTATATAAGGAATCCAAGCTTTGTCCTGTAAAGGTTATGTGAATGTTGTCATCTAAGTTGAGGAGAAGGAAGGAGGGAGGCAGACATGTAGAAATTTCCTCTTTTTTTCAGTCTTTGTGGAAAGTGTAGTGTTGTCTTCCAGTAGTTTATTGCAGGAGGCTCTAGGAAAACAATATATACCTCATACGTTTATGTGAAACAAGAAGTTTTATATTCAGATTGTAGAGGAAATGAGTACCTTGCTCTTCAGGTGCTTTGTTCTGAACCCAGTTACTTGATTTTGTTAGATGCAGTGCTAATAATGTTAGTTACAGCAGTAGTATGTGTAAATCATATAGACAGTTGTGAAAAGTAAAGTTCTTAAGGCAGTCTAAATGATATACTTAATTCCTCCTAATATCCAGTGAATATATAGATTTATTGTGGTTTTGAGAGACGCTTTTTCTGTCTTATGAACAGTAATGTTGGAGCTGCGATAATTTCTGTTTGATTTCTGCTTTCAGGTCTTCAGTAGCTTTGAAGTATCTTTTATGTTTGTGTAGTTATTTCTCAGTGAAGGAACTTGAACTGTCATGTAGACAGGGAGTCCATCCATTGACACTGCTATTTTCAGCTTGTCAGGTGAAATGAAGCTGTTCAGTTTCTTCTTAAGACAAACGGATCTCCCCATTTTAATTTAACCTAGAAGTGATATTACTGTACATGTTCACAAGCGTTACAGTGATTCTCTGCACCCTTTTTATGTTCTGTGAGCCCATACAGCTGTGCTATAGTGTTACATGACCCCAGCTATAATGCTAGATGGTAGATTGTGAAAGATGACCTTAACAGACTGTTGTAAACTCTGCTGTCAGGACAGCTACTCAGCTTGCTTGTGTTTCACTTATCCATGAAGCTCCAGCTCAGACTAATCAGCCATCCTTGCTAATCTAACTGTAGCTCAGGCTTACTTAGGACATACCCAGTAATTGTACCCCCATCAGAAGGGAGAGAAGTCTTTCAGATGCCAGTGGTGTATTCTTCCCAGTTGGTTCTCCACTTTACTGGAGGGTTGTCTTTGCAGAACTTTGCAGGGCCATTCAGAGGTGCCAGAGCTCAGTGAGTGAGCTGCCCTGAGTGCCAGAAACATTGAACTGCTTTTGGTGGTGCTTTTGTGTGGCTATCCATCCAGTACACCAAACAAGGAATCTTGCGGTCTTACCTGTTAATGCCATCCGTGTGTGTTATTTTTGTCTTGGTACTCTGCCTAAATTTACACTATATTAAATTCATTTTAATTGTTCCAAATTCCCTTCCTTTTTGTGCTATATAACCTTTCTTTTGCCTTTTCACCCTTCAGATTTCTGTTAACTTGTCTTTCCTTAGTCACTGCTTAGCTAAGCTATGCATGTTTAATTCTTTTCATCTTTCTTCATAAATCAGTCCCTCAGGCCCCAGAATCATTTGTGGTATTTTCTTTTGAACTGCTCCAATTTGACTGTCTAGAATTGAATGCAGTATTCCAGATAAGTTGCCTTTCTGCATAAAGGAGAAGGGCCTGTTTCCAATCCTTTTGCTATTTGAAAACTGAGATGACAATCCCTTAATGTACACTGAACAGTGACCAAAGGCCTATATATTAGCTCTGCTGCAGAATTTTTGTTAGTGCTGTACCGTAAACTAGTTTTCCATTTGCTTTTACTTTACATTAATCTCTGTAAATTATTAGATTGCCTGTAGAATCACAGTCCACTCGGCACAGGATTTCCTTTCCTATGTGCTTGACAGTCCTTATGTTTAGGTCTGTGAACCACCGTTTCCCTTTTGGCTTTTGACTATTTGTGATGCATGATACTGAATATCCTCTTTGTCTTTTTTTTTTTTTTTCAACTAACTTTGCTGCAAGAAGGCTTTTGCATATTTTGGTTTATGTATTTTTCTTTTGGGTTTTGTGTAATTCTCATCTGGTGTATGCATCTTGATCCCTGGCATGTTTACATCCTAAATAGTGATACCTGAGAATGTCTGTGATGAAAAAACTGCCCCAGGTTTTGAAACAACGTGGTTATTTTTTTTGTTTCTATGTTCAGACCTTAATTTATAGTAAAATGGTTGGTTGGTTCTCCTGCTATTCCAACTTTCTCAACACCTTTGAGGTGCAATGACTGTGATTTTTGGCTTCTTCTCACTGTGCACCTAAGTGTTAATTCACCCTTCAAAGTTGTTGGTGTTTTTCATTGCTTATTGTGATCTCACTGTCTTTGCTCTGTGTAACAAACCCTTTATATTACAGTGTCATGGCATGAAGAATTTTCCACTGCATCTATTCCTAGATCACGTCCTCCCCTGCTCTCTGTCCTGTATATGAAAGCGTGGACTAGAGATGAATGTATGACTACCTCTCCATTTACTGCCCCGTGAGGAAATAAGTCTTATCTTCACAGCTTAGTTGAAACTTCAGAAGTTTTGCATTGCAGCCAAATAGACAGCCAGGTCTGTGCAAGGACTGAAAGGAGGAATTATTTCTTTTTTCGAGCTCTTCCTTCTTGTCTCTCTTGTTGTCATTTGGGAAACCTAGATCTCCTTTGCTCTCATTGTACCTTCTGATTTTGAGCTTCTTGAGTTTTATTTGGTGTTGATGTGATTTATAGCAATTTGGATTATTAAAATATGACCACATATGCTAATGTTATTTTCTCAGGCTTTGTGAGTGACAAGCCTTAATAGGTGCTTTGTATTAATCTAAGAGATATACATTATTGCTTCTGGAAATCCTAAATAATGAGTGACATAAATACATAGATCCAAAAGTGAACAAAACACTATGAGGTTTAGCTCAAACAGCCAATTTTGGTTTTCTTCTAACTGCTGTCTATATATATATTAAAAAAAAAGAAGTGTTATTTTGACTCAGATGACTGCTGCTTTCTGATTACTATAAACTTGCTCTTCAGATCTTGACATGGAGGCTTAAAACTTTTCTTAAAAAAATAAATACATGCTTTAGGAACAGTATGTTTTGGACCCACACACACATATAAGCATATTTTGCTTTGATTTTCCTAAGAAAACAGTGTCTAATTGTTACTTGTGTGTGTGCGCGCATATCTTTTAATTTTATTTCCTCGCATCATTTCCAGACCCGCTACCTGATTGTTATTTAGCTTGCCAGTTCATTTTTTAACAGTTCTGACTAGCTCTCTCTATGGCAAAGGCTACAGATGGTATCTAGAGACCTCTCCCAGTAGGGTGGCTGAAACTCATCCAAATTATGTGCTCTGTGTCCTGCCCCATCTTCAGTCTATTTCAAACGACTTTGTAGCCTCAAATACTGTTTCCTGCCTACGCCTACTCTACTACTACTTACTAGAACAAATACGAACACCTTTGGTTTTATATTGTGAAATTCCTTTCTGCTGTGTTGGGAGTGTAGTCTCCAGTTCAGACACTGAAATGTAGAAGGCATAAAAGAAGTTAATTATGTCTTAGAGCACAACAGCATAGCATGACAATCACAGGAGGATCAGGACCATGTGCTATGCAGTCTAGATATGTTTTTTTGTTCTGCATGAACCTTCACCAAGCAAACATGATCCAGTATATAACATTTAACTGGTGAGCCAGAGATTGCTTCTTGCCCTTCTTCTATGCACTAGAATAGAGGTATCCAAAAGAAAATTTTTTAATTTTTTTTTTTTAATTATATTTTTACTCTTTTATTTCATTTTATTTTATTTTTTTTGGTAGGGGCATATTGGATCCCAAGTTTCATGGACCAGTTCCTCAAAAGCATTCCTTATAGTTGAGAAAAGCAGTAGGTAGTGTTTTTTGGCTTATTGTCTGGACATTGGGAGTATGTGGAGATGGTACAGTACAGCCCTGAATCCACATTGAGAGTAGACTTTCATGTCCTGAAGGCTCAATTATCTTGTATATTAGAAGAGATGAATGAGTTAATGTGTTTTAATAATCGTGGATGGTATGCAGTCTTTTCAGTTAGAAACTCCAGTGCTCCAGAGCAAACAATGGTGGTTTAGTTTTGGGTTCTGATGTTTGTGGGAGAGCTTGTTTGAATTATGCTGTGGTTTGTGGGAATCCAGGCTGCACCTGTCTCATCCTCCAAGGGAGTATAGGAGGATGACAGCAGTGTAGATAATATAGAGTTAGCAGCTTTACCAAAAGAAACAGTATGAAATGGAGCAGTGTCTGTTCATTTTGCTTCCATTCTTGTAGTTTCTAGATGTGATACACAGATTAGGACTCTGGGATATGTACAGCTCCTCTCAGACCATTCAGACCAGTGAGTTCCCTGTGCTTCAAGGCAGGCAAAAGAAAATGGTATTTTTTTTTTTTTCTTTTTGTAAAAAATGGGGAGAACCGCTTATGCATGTACTTGAAACCTGTGTTTTATTACTCTGAAGGCCAATGCATGGGTAGGCAGTTTATTATTGAATAGGCTGGCACACAGTTAATTACTTTTACCCAGAACATAAAATATCCGTACGTTACAGACTGCTACATGACATAAATCACAAATGACAATGCAGAGCCCTCTGTTATATTGAATTCATTATTATTCAGGCTCTCTTCTATCACTCTGAAGACAAGATCCCAAATTGGTAGATTCTTTGATTTAAATATAATATATTTTTAGAGAATGCTGCTGTAACTTCACTGAATTGCTGATAGATAGATAATAAAGTCTATTGGAAGGCCTGTAGAGTTGATTAATAGTGTCTGATAAGTAACTTTTCCTTGGTATCAAGCTGGAAATTGATTGCAGTTGTGACTGCTTACCAGTCCAGTCACATAGAAAGGCTCTCAAAGAGCAGCATACAGGAGTAGGGCTTTATAAGAGGATGGCTGCTTGAATGTGCTTAGGATGTCTCTTCAGTACAGAGTTGGATGTTAAACAGGAAATGAGGAAGCTTTGTGTATCCTGTCATTTAAGAGCCCCACCTTTGTAATTACACCCAAAAGAAGCTTTCTGGAGCCAAGAACAGGAGAAGCACATCAGCTCCTTTATTGAAATGTAACTTGTTCTCAGAAGACTTGGCATCAATTGAATTCTTTGCATTCTTTACAAGGTAAATAGTTTACATTTATATTGTTCCTTTATGATTATTTGCCTGTGGGGTGGGGAACCAAGAAAAAAAAGAAAGGATTAGGTCCATCACTACAGTAAGCAGACCACTGCTGACCTGATGAAAACGCTTTAGCTGTTAAAATCAGGCTGAGTAGTTAGAAGCATTGCACTTCAGTTACAGCTTAATAAATGTAATGGAGATGCTGTTCAAATGGTAAGTAATTTTTCCTGTGCTGAACAAATGATTTTCAAATCTAAGTATTTTGATACAGACCTTAATGCTGCAATTTGAGATGGATTTAAATTAATCTAGTCCTTTCTATGGGTAAGAAATACTTCTTTTTGAAACTGGAAGATCAGTAGACAATACATAATAACTTGATTTCTGAAGAAGGCACCTCTAAAAAATGCATTGATCTGTGGGCCAGACACTGTAATTTCAGTTAGCCTATTGTATTTGTATCGCTGATTTCATATGGCATTCATTTCAGCTGCATAAATACTAATAAATTAATATTTGTAATGAAATATATTTAAATAATATGCATTGTTGGTAGCAGACAATCATCATGTATAGTAAAGTAATTGCATACAACAGCAAAGCACATTATTAAAGGGTCAGGGCTCTAGTTTCTGGTCTGATTTCTGTTATCAAACTTGTGGTGTAAATTAATGCAGTCTTTGGAGCTGGATGAAGCTGCACTGATTTCACCCTCCGTGTATCTGGGTCTGTAAGTGCCAAAGCACTTGCTGCTCACTGCATTCTTTTCCCACATATCTTTGTTAGTGCTGTGAATATGTTTAGATACCCAGCTTTGAAAGTGTTGTGTAATAGTACAGTATTTATTAAAAAGATTTTGGTTTTTGTTTTTATCTTTTTTCTTTTTTTTTTTTCCATTTAATGAATGCTAATCTATTTAACAGTTTGCTGAAGTTGTTGAAATCTTCAAATACTTTATCTTTCTGAAATTCAGGATGATTTCAGGCATCTTAATTAGACTGTAGGTGTTTAATTGTAGGTATGAAGAGGGACTGATACCATATGTTTAGCAAGAACAGACCAAGATTGGAGCTGAAGTGTCAGAGGACCCAGGCTAAAGACAGTGTATGTTTAGAGAGTTTTTTGCCCTTTTTCCTTTATTACGATCAAGATGCTTAAAGAGTATTGTTTAGGTAGCAGTCTCAAGTAGATACATTCTCAGAATCTTAAATTGCCATTTTTCCAGGTAATTTAAGCCTCATACATTTTTTTTTTCTATGCTCTTAAAGACCGTAGTCCTTCAAATACCTAGAAGTTCAATTATTGATTGTTTAAGATATCATCAAAATCAACATGAAAGTTTACAAAACTAGAGGTAAGCGTGTGTCTTGTGTTTGCAAATTTGTAGTTTTAAACATTATGCACCATAATTCCATGTCACCTTATTTGAGATGCTTGCTGCATTAGGCAGCGTCAGCAGTTTGGTTGTGTGTGTGCCTTTGATGAAGAGACAAGCATTTTAACTTGCCATATTTTGCAAAACACACTATTCCCAGGGTCCAGGAGTACTTCTCTGACTCACAACAAGTATCACATGAGGAGTCAAAACACAGTACGTATGAGCACAGTTGCAAACTTTTTTGTAGTGCCTGTGTGAACATGTATATAGGCATCCAGCTTTACATTGTGGAAATGCCTCCTTGACATGTGATCCAGATTAGACAGAAGTGTAATTACCCCCAGGCAATGTGAATTATTCTCTGAAGTGTGTTTTTAGGATAACTAGACTTCCAATTTAAATGCTAGAGCAAGTGACTAAAGTGACATAAGCCATAAAGAGATGGAAGTATAAAGTTCTAACAATGTGGTTTCTGAAAAGAGGTATGGCAAAATATTTTTACATACTGTAAAGTTACTTGGGCGCAAATCACCTGCAGGATATGGAAGAAAATGCCTGTAGTAATCACATTCTTCTTCTCTGTTTATGTCCCATCATCCTTCCCAAGCTGTTCATGTTGTTCAGGATCTAGTGCTTGTAGTGCCACAAAACAGTCCTTCTCACCTTCACTGTGAGAACCAGTGACAATTCAAAGTGAGCAGTTCCTTTTTACTCAGAAATTTCTTATACTGAAATCAAGCTCATAATTTATGTTGTAATGCAATTGGCACTATGTCCAGTTGTGAGTAAATTGCTACAATTTTATGAACAGGGTGTTTTGTAGCAATTCTTTTTCTAGTGATTCTGGGTGGACCCAGTCAGTGAAGCAGCAAGCATCCTTGAAATATTTTTTTTCCCTTTCAGTTGCAGTGGTAGTGACTTCCTTCGTCCTATGCTAGTTAATAAGTAATGTGATAAAGGGATCTCTGGTTTTGATATTTCAGTGTTTCATAAGGGCTTTTATATTGTGTACTTACACAGAAGATGCAGACCTTAAAACCATATGCATACCTACAGTTGTGTTTATTCTCGTCATTTTGGTCCAGGGCATCTCATAAAATAAATAATAAATACCCTTGTAAGCTTTTTCAGTGTTTTGATGGAGACACTACTAATCGATTATCCAGTCACAGTGACCTTATCAAATCACTGTACATAACTGTAATTTATCATAGACTGAAGCAAGAACCACATGAAATAATCTTCAAATATGAATATGTCAAGGACAGCAAAAAGAGCTTTTTCAAATACATGGCAGACAAAACTAACACCAGAGGCAATGTAGGCCCACTGATGAACGGGATGGGTGCCCTGGTGACAGAAGATACAGGGATGGCAGAGTTACTGAATGCCTTCTTTGTCTCTGTCTACTCTGCTGCAGGCAGTCCTGAAGAGCCCTGTACCCCTGAGACCTTAGATGAAGTCAGGTCGACAGAGCGGTTTGCCTTAGTCGATGAGGAATGGGTTAGAGACCAGTTGAGCAATCTGGACATCCATAAATCCATGGGTCCAGATGGGATGCACCCGCGGGTGCTGAGGGAACTGGCGGAAGTCATTGCTAGACCACTCGCCATCATCTTTACCAAGTCTTGGGAAACGGGAGAGGTGCCTGAGGACTCCAAATGTCGCTCCAGTCTTCAAAAAGGGCAAGAAGGAGGACCCGGGTAACTATAGGCCGGTCAGCCTCACCTCCATCCCTGGGAAAGTGATGGAACACCTTATCCTTGGTGCCATCTTAAGGCATATCAAGGATAAGAGGGTTATGAGGGGCAGTCAACATGGCTTCACCAAGGGGAAATCATGTTTGACCAATCTCTTAGCCTTTTATGAGGAAATAACACGGTGGATGGATGATGGCAGAGCGGTGGATGTGGTCTACCTTGACTTCAGCAAAGCATTTGACACAGTCTCCCACAGCATCCTCACAGCTAAATTGAGGAAGTGTGGTCTGGATGATCAGGTAGTGAGGTGGACTGCGAACTGGCTGAAGGAGAGAAGCCAGAGAGTTGTAGTCTATGGGGTGGAGTCTAGTTGGAGGCCTGTAACTAGTGGAGTGCCTCAAGGGTCAGTACTGGGACCGGTATTATTTAATATATTCATTAATGATTTAGATGAGGGAATTGAGTGTACTATCAGCAAGTTTGCTGATGACACTAAGCTGGGAGGAGTGGCTGACACGCCAGAAGGCTGTGCCGCTATCCAGCGAGACCTGGACAGGCTGGAGAGTTGGGCAGGGAATAACTTGATGAAATATAACAAGGGAAAGTGTAGAGTCCTGCATCTGGGCAGGAACAACCCCAGGTTCCAGTATAGGTTGGGGAACAACCTGTTAGAGAGCAGTGTAGGGGAGAGGGACCTGGGGGTCCTAGTGGACGACAGGATGACCATGAGCCAACACTGTGCCCTTGTGGCTAAGAAGGCCAATGGCATCCTGGGGTGTATTAGAAGGGGGGTAGTTAGTAGGTCGAGAGAGGTCCTCTTTCCCCTCTACTCTGCCCTGGTGAGACCCCATCTGGAATATTGTGTCCAGTTCTGGGCCCCTCAGTTCATGAGGGACAGGGACCTGCTGGAGAGAGTCCAGTGCATGGCAACAAAGATGATTAAGGGAGTGGAGCATCTCCCTTATGAGGAAAGACTGAGGGAGCTGGGTCTCTATAGTTTGGAGAAGAGGAGACTGAGGGGTGACCTTATTAGTGTCTATAAATATATAAAGGGGGAGTGTCACGAGGACGGAGCCAGGCTCTACTCAGTGGCAAACAATGATAGGACAAGGGGTAATGTGTACAAACTGGAACACAAGAGGTTCCACTTAAACTTGAGAAGAAACTTCTTCTCAGTGAGGGTGACAGAACACTGGAACAGGCTGCCCAGGGAGGTTGTGGAGTCTCCTTCCCTGGAGACATTCAAAACCCGCCTGGACACATTCCTGTGTAACATTATCTAGGTGTTCCTGCTCCGGCAGGGGGATTGGACTAGATGATCTTTCGAGGTCCCTTCCAATCTCTAGCATACTGTGATACTGTGATGATATCTTAAGTAATGAGATATAAACTCTTACGCAGATTGTTTCAGAAGGCAACCTTTTTCCCTACCCACAAACCTTTTCTCATGTTAACACACTGCCTCCTGACTAGCATACTCAAAACTAGGTCTGGCTGTAATAATGTTTTCTAAGTATCTTCTGAATGGGTCCCATACAAGGTTCTTGTATAAGTTCAGTATGCTGGTTTGTGCTGGTTTTCTCATACGTGGGAAAGAAAAGGATGGACAGACCTGCTACACGTTACCCCTTAGGAGGCTTTTAACAGCTTTTCTTTCAAGCCTGGCTGTAGCTGAGTTGTCAGTCTCTATACAGCAACAGTTTACATCTGCCTAATAAAGTTGTGGATTTTAGCAGCTATTTTTTCCTGGAGGTCGTCTTTACAGTTGAAGCTGTGGCTGCTTGTTGGCAGTGCTCAATTAGGACAGAGTGGTTGGCGTACTTTGAATGATACAGTTTAATCCTGAGGATTGGGCTAACAGAAACTTTGGGCAATTCAGCAGAGGAAGTGCATATTTTCATGCCTGAGACAGACTAATCCTACGCATTCTTACAGGCTGGGAACTGACTGACTTGATCTGCAGCCCTGCTGAAGAGGATGCAGGGGTTACAGTGGACACAAAGTTGAATCGGAGCCAGCCCTGCATGCTGATTGTAAATAAGGCAAACTCCATAGTGGGCTATATTAGGAGGACTGTGGCCAATAGACTTAGGGAAGTCATTGTCTGCTTGTACTCAGGACTAGTGAAACTACACCTGCAAGTATGTGTGTAGTCTTGCCCCCCCCCCCCCCCTCCCCCCCCAGCATAAGATAGACATTGAGGAAGTGGAGTGGGGGCAGCAGAAGGCTACCAGGAACATTACGTAAATGACAAAGCTGAACTCTTCTTGGTAGTGACAGTAGTAACCAGGGATAAGGGCCACTGAAAAAAAAACAAGTCATTTTTGGTAGGAGGCAACAGTGGAACAGGTTACCCAGAGAACTTGGAGAATCAGTTGACAAGAGATTTTCAAGTCTCTGATAGATAAGACATGGTTACCTGATCGGATGTCACTGATTAACCTCCTGCTCAAAGTGGCGCTAAGTGATCCCCAAAATTTCCTCCAGAAGCATGTCTATAACCCTTCTGGGTTTGAGTCCGTCTCTCTCGGGGTAATAACCACGTAACTCTGCCTCTTGCACAACTGGCAGTTCCCCATGCTCAGTAGGTCACCACTCAGAGCAGAGATCTGCCTGGTTCTAAAACTGGGACTGAATGTTACATGCTTTAATGATTAGCATCTGAAATATTAATTCAGAGTTTGCCTTTGTCTGCATCTGTACTATGTTGTTTAATCCAGGCTTAAACAAACAAGGCTGCTGACCTGCAGCTATTGTATCTGTAGTCAGGTACAGATCTCATCTGAGATGTATCAGGTTCCAGATTTTCTGAGAGAAAAAAATCCCATCTGCAGCTCAGTGCTTCTCATCTGAGACCAGTGTCCAAGTGCATTAAGAGTCTTCAATCTGCCTGAACTGTTTGACCTTTCAAGTCTGTTGTCAGGGAACAACATCGATTTATGGCTAAGACTAGAAGAACAGCTACAATTTTCACCCTCAGTTGAGTTTTCCAGGTATAGACAGCAACTTCAGTTGTAGCCTGTCAGAGCTCAAGTATATGGCTGCTGCTTCTTCCCTTCATATAAGAGAAGGAGGGGACAGAGCTCTTGTAAAACTCTTGTACAGCGTAGCTTTATTGTCAAACATGGTGTAATGCAGCAAGCTGGTTTTCCCTCTTGAGGCTGTGAGCCTGACTGACAGGCGCTATACACAGAAGTGTTGGGGTATAGTCTCACAAGCTGGAAGTACTGTGTGGGCTTAAGGGATGGGTACTGACATATTTTATACAAACCAGAACAATTCTGATAAGGAAGATTTGAAGTTTTTTCATTCCCTAGTCCTGTTGTGAGAGAAAGGAGATGCAGTCACAAACTGCCTTGGCCTGAGGAGGGTCTGAGTGTACATCTTCTATTTGATTGAATTCTCTGAACACTGGGACTGAAGTGCAGCATAAAGTTACATCTTCTGCAGCTTTATGGAGCTACCCTTTCATTTCGTTGTCTTTTCTGACATGTGCTCAGAAATGAAAGATATCATTTAAGGTCAAATGGAAAATCTTGTTACACAGAAGGAGTTGTTGGCTTTTGACATGCATAAAGAAAGGGTTTGTGTTTTGGCTTAGTGCAAGCCAATACTTGTTTCCATTTTTTTTTAGTTTGACAACTTTTTTTTTTTTTCCTAAGAAAAGAACAGAAATTATAGGGAGGGAAAGGATAGCCTGTGTTGAAAGAAGTTGGCTGAATATGACATCTGGAACTGTATTTTTTGCCTGCTTCTGTCATGGGAGTTTCTCAAGAAGACACTCGGGCACTTTCTGTATAGATGTATGCTCCTCAATTTTGGGAAGTCTGGTTTGAGAACTTGGGTTCTAATCCGTAGTGAGTACAAATACAATAGAATACAATATATAATGTATAATAAAATCATGTAGTAATATAATGAATAAAAAGATAATGTAATAGATATAACTTACAGAGCGATGGACATTCAGACCTAGGAGTACCACTTTCCCAATATTTTATTATGGTATTATGATACATAATAGTTTATAGAATACCGTGCCTTTAAAGCAAAACAAAAACATTTAAGAAAAGAATACAGAATTCTTGAATTGGACACCCAGAACTAGTGATTTAAAAAGAAAATAATTATCTTTCAGTTCTTCAGTACAGAATGTAGATAAGAATGCCCCTTTATCCCTCGCTTTTTAATGAAAATAAATAAATATTTTTGAAGTTTTTATGCACTATGATAATGTGAGCTTTACAAAAGACTGTCAAGTTATTAATTATGCCTTCAGAGCATGGTTTGAATGGTATTCAGTAGATTAAACATATGTTAAGCAGCAAGCAGAAAAGAAAGTGGTCATTTAGTCAAGACTGCTCTGCTAGCTCCCTGAATGAGGTAGAGGTTCTTTGGCGGTATAATTACACACTTGGAATTGCACTTGCAAAATAAGTAAACAAAAGCAGGCCTAATTAAAATTGCACAGTAGTGCTTAATTTGGTATTTAGTGCCCAAGGTGACTTGAGTCTACATCCCCTTCAAGAGCTTTTCCATCGAACTAAGAGAAAAAACCTCATCTGGACTGCTGACAGTCCTTAGAAATTACAAATTTGGGCACCTGGCTCCCACATGAAGAAAATTTAAGTATGTAGATAAAGTAGAACATGAGAATCAGAAGTGATTTGGTACCCCGTCAAAGGGTCTTAGGGCAGGTTAGTGGGTACATCATCAATTGATGTAGATTCACATCCAAGGACTCTAGCAATAAAATTATCTAACAATACACTAGTCCTCTTTTGTAAGAGAACTGTCTCCTGAAAAGCAGCTAGCAGCATGTTATGGTTGTCTTTCTCAGTGGAAAAGTGAACATATTAGAAAAGAGCATCACTGTTACTGCATCATCAGTAAATATACCAGATTTAGCAGTAACAACAAAAGAGGAATTTAACTTCAAGGTAATGCTACTAATGTTAGGATTAACTGAATCAAAGACACATTTGTGATTTGTTTTCCACATGAAGATTTCAGTATCTGACAGTTTCATCAGAAGATTGCATTTGGTTGGCTCTAAACAATGCAAAAAAAAGAAAGAAAAATAATCTGAATCTGAAATGACTTTGATGTTTTTAATAGATAGTTGCCTGAGTACCCACTGCATGCTAATGAGCTCATTATAATTATGATGATTTTTCTTCTCACTGAATAACAGGAATTTTATAGCCTAAAGCAAGATGAAAATTAATAAAAAGGAAGGGTGGGCATCAGCAGTGGCATTTCCCTGCAAAATAGTCTCTTGTTTGTAACCAAATGCAAGCCACTTGAATTATATTATTTAGATATTTTGCCCATCCCACAGCTGAACTTTTGCACTTCTTTCTATTCACATTTGTTTACATGAACTGAGTTGGATTTTTAAAAAGCATCAGTGGTTCAATGAAATTAGTTATGTGTTGTTTCTAAAAACTAAATTATAATGGTATATACTTTGTAGTCAGCATTGGTCAAGTAGGGGGAGCTCACATGATAGACTTACATGTAGTTAGGACAAAAAAATTGGTGGAGGTTTCATGTCACATGCTGTTGCATGAAATAAATGTGTTCATCTTTAATTTCTTTCAGGCTGTTTCCAGCTATGTAATGCTTTTCGGTCCCATGAGATGGAAATTGAGCAGTGCTTGCTGGAGTCCCTCCCTCTCGGCCAGCGGCAGCGGCTGGTGAAGCGGATGCGCTGTGACCAAATAAAGGCATATTATGAGCGAGAAAAAGCTTTCCAGAAATGGGCGGGCTACGTGAAGAAACTGAAACATGGAAAGAATCGAGTTCATTTTAATCTTGCTGATATGATACGGGATGCAATCATACGTCATGATGATAAAGAAGGTACTCTAGTACTTTTGATCTGATACATTCTTTCTGAATAGTAAAAGTTTCAGAGGAAAAGCTCACCTGTCTTTAGGAAAAATACTCTTTCATGTGATAGCAGTCACTCTTGTAATAGAATATACAGGCATGTATTGCATACACAGTGTTTTAGATTGTTACCGAAATGAATAAGGTGTGGAGAATAACCAGAAACCTAATGAATTTATTCTGAGGTTACTGTATGTATAAACGAATATATTTCAAAAGCAGTAAGGGCTATGATCGTCATTACGAGTGGCCTCTTATAAACCTACATAAGCCATAGAAAATTAGTTTCTCAATTTTAGCCAAAATCTGGAGTAATGAATGCTACTAGTGGCACTGGCCTGGATAGAGCAATGAGACAGTGTTGACCCATAGTCACACCAGATGGTGATTTATCTTTCTGGTGGTGAAAATGATGTTTGTCCTTTTGAAACGTGTACCCAGATTTTAGGGGTTCTGTTTTTATCTTCCTGGTGGTGGCTGAATTCCTGGGGCAGCTGATAGTATCTTGAGAAAATCTGATTTATTCCTCAAAAGGAAACCAAGCCTTGCAGTGAGGATCTCTCAAGTTTTATAAGTCCCCAAGAATCCCCATACTGTTGTGTGTGAGGGATGTAAGAAAAGAGCTGATTCAATGCTTTTAGCAACCCCTGTGCAAACAGATTTCATGGCAGCTCTTTGTAATCACATTAACACAAAACTGTCTGAATATAGGAGGCTCTGAAATGGAGTCACATCTCACAAATGAATTGGCAAGTTTATGCTAATTTTTTATCAGTTTGATAAGGTATGTTTTTTTTTTTTACTCACTCCTGAACCTTCATTTTAATGGGCATTTGCTCTAACTGTGACTGCTTATCATTGAGGTATAGTCCTATACATTTAGATCTACCCAGGAAATGAATCAAAGACTTCATCCAGTGACTGCCCAGGGCATCATTTATAACTAAGTCACAAATAAGCTTCACAACCTTTTCTTCTCTCTCCAGTGTGTAGAAGTACAGGGATTATAAGTGAAGATATTCTTCCTCCTTGTTCCCATAGCTCCCAACATTCTGTAAAGCCCAAGCATAGTACTAGCTGTAACTCCTAGCATGCTATAAAAGTCAGATATTTGAAAAATGAATTATGAAAAAATGTAGCTTTGTCGTGGTTTGAACAACACGTGTTTAAGCAATGTGTTTAGAAAACAAAAATTAAAAAAAAAAATTAAACTCATAGATATAAAAGCTGCTCTCCTACTACTGTTTTTGAGTGGAACATCCAACCATGATTCTTCAGTGAATACATCTACATTAGGATTTCAGCTTAAATTAGACATATGCTTTTGTAGTAAATATCATATCCATTTACTGTGTTTGGACTTGTTTTATGGAGCATGCAAACTAGGTTTTTTTCAGAGAGAACTGAACTGGAAGATGTGATCTGGAAGCACACCTAGTGCCTCTGAACAGTAATGAGTTTTCAATCCGTACATCCAGGCTAGACATAGGCTGACATAACCTCTGCAACAGCTGTAGCTGGGGAAGTTGGGCTTTTGGCACTATCTGTTTCTCTTTTTTATTTATTCATATTTCAGCCATTCATTCAATATTCATCATTCACATTACACATCACTATTTCCTAATGGGTATATAAAGGCAGTAAGCTACTTGTGATAGATCCTGGTAATTGTGCAGAGTATCCTCCATCTCACTGCAACTTCACATCAGCTTTATCGGTACAACTTGAGTAAATACAGCTCTGATGTGAAAAAGATCTGAATCCTTCCCTTCACTGAGTCCTAAGGCAGAAATGACTGCGATATAAGGCTGCAGAGGGGAATGAGCACACATTTGCTGACTCTGAATGTCACACCATTGAATGTCACGCCCTGCTTTTGGTGAAACACCCTGGGGGACTGAGAAAAAGAGACTGTAATACTGGGTTAAGCAAACAGAGGTGGGAGACAGGTTTTAACAGCCTGTCAGCCTTCCTCTCTTCTTACAAATCCTTGTCTGGTCTTCAGGATCTGTCTTTTACTGTACAGTGTGCTCAGTAATCAAGAGCATTCCCAAATACAGTCAGACTGAATATAGGGAACAAAGTCAGTAATAAATATGTAAAAAATGCTTCTCCTGGAAAAGCTGAGCATTGAACAAACATTTTAAACCATAGCTCAATATAAGTTAGTAGCAAAGAAGTATCTTAACACGAATTAATAATAATAATTTAATGCCTTAGCATAAACCCCTCTCTGCTATAAAAGATGAGTTATCCTGTGGAAAAAAATGGGGTTCAGACTGATCTAAATATTGTGTATTTTGTAATAAATGATGAAAGTGATCAAGATGAGAACTCAGCAAATCTTAAAAAATTCAGGTTTTTCTAGTCAACATTATCAGCAGCAGGGTATTTTAATGCAGTTTGAATGTCTTTAATTTTTCAGAGATAATTTAATTTTGAAACTAGATATTCTGTTTCGAATAAGATATTTGACAACAAGTATAAAGGTGTGGTACAACATATTCAGCACTCAAATAGACTAAATTCTCTTAGGTGACACATTTCCTTATGGGCAGTTAATTTTGTGAGCTTGAAGTGCAATGACTGTAAAGAGATTAATTCCACTCAAAGTATAATATAATTCACCTGGCTGTGA
This sequence comes from Pezoporus wallicus, assembly GCF_028554395.1. NCBI lineage: Eukaryota > Metazoa > Chordata > Aves > Psittaciformes > Psittacidae > Pezoporus > Pezoporus wallicus. The sequence goes on along the minus strand of NW_026635653.1, from coordinate 1,118,042 downwards.
GTAAGCCTGATGCTGCTGTTCAGGATGTATGAGCAAACTGTAGTGTCCAAGAAGAGAACCGTGCTATGTGGATACTTTAAACAGCTGGATACACATAGTCAATTTTGTGATGAGACTGTAAATGTTATTGTACTGTTTTTGTGATCCTTTGGTTCAAAGTGGTTTTAATTCCTCAAGCTTCACAGCTTTCAGGATGAGGGGGTTTTGTAAAAGAAACCAAAAATCTCAAGGCTAAAATTCAGGAATTCATACAATTTTCTTCCAGTTTTACCCTTGGAATAGGGTATACAGAAACAAAATCACAAAAGAGTAGACTCATGCACAACGAACTGCCACTGGGCCATTTTCTTCCATTTTTAGATGTATGTAGGAATTGCTTGCAGATCTTGGGCTCTTAAATGCAGTTCTGTGCTTCCCACAGTCTTTAAATTGAAGCACTTCCAAAGTCAGCTTGACTGCCTTGTGCTCCTCTGAGACTGTTAAGCAGAGTCCTGTTTGCTTATGAATCCTGGAGTAGTTTTACTTGGTTTGGGGTCTGATCACAAATAAACCTGTCACATACACTGCTTAAGCAGAAAATACGAATACATTGCATGAGCTCATGGACGAACAACATAACCAGGAGTAATTATAAAAAGAGATTAAAAAGGTGGAGATGAAGGCCTTTGAGAGTGATAAAGCAATGCTTACATCTGAACAGGTTTGAATGTAGCTGGCAATAATTCAACAAGAAAAAAACGTCCATTCTATAGGCGTAAAATACTGCTAGAGAGATCTTTTACAGTTCTATGAAAGGAATCCAAAAAGTGTAATACGGAAAGTGGAAAGAGGACACAACAGTAGAAGGGGATAGAAGTAGCTTCCAAAGTCAAGTTCAGGGGCTCATTTCTCATGGTGTATCATAAAAGATATAGACTGGACAGCACATTTTGAAATGGTAAGAAGCAGTGGGGTTTGGTAGGTGTGATAAATTGGATACCATGACTATCTATAAAGATAAATTTATAATGTGGCTACTGCAGACACGTTTCACACCTGAGTCTGATTGGAATTTCACTCTTACAAATTCATTGTCTTTCTTATGAATGAAGAATGCAATATGTCTTCTCCAAGATTACTATAGCAGCTGCTACGGGGCACAAAATACATCTCTGATAATGCATGCTGATAGATGTGATCATTAGTTAGTGTGCTTTGGTGGGCACATTCACCCACAGTACTAACAGTGAAGATTTTGAGAGATTCTGCAATATCACTCTCAGTGTCGTCATGTATAGAAGCAGAAGCTGGTGAATAAATGAGTGTACTGTTTTCTGATGCTGGTTTTGTATATCTCTACTGCTGGCAAGGGGATACATGTAGTTCATTTCCCTTTAAATCCTGTATAGCTTTGTTACGTGCGATGTTAAATCCCTATTAATAATGGGCAGCAGGATATTTGTCCCCCTGACATCAGTCATATAATTTTACTGCAAACTGGGAGATGTAGCCAAGCAGACTTCTGCATCCCATTTCTTGCCATTATGAAATAGGCATGCTTGCATCTACACTTTGCATGGACATGGACTCTAATAATCTTCCCTGATGCACATACTCTAGTATTTGCTGAGCCTGCACATCAGCTTAGACGCCTATACAAGCAATTAGGAAATGAACTGAGTGAATCTGAGCCTGAGTTTCCGATTCAAATATGAGGTAGTTGTGCTGAACAGATCTTGGTATTTTGGCCTCTTGACAATAAGGGATAAGCATCCTTCCTGAAGTAATGATGGAGTTCTTGCCACTGACAACAAAGAGAAAAGGTGGCTGCTTTGAAAGATGTAGTTTTTTTGACCATGAACTGACAAATAAATTTGCCATAATGAAAAGAGTAGCAAAAAGTGAATGTGACAATCCTGTATCTAGCACGGGGGAAACTAAAGCACTGGGTTTAGTTTCAGTCATTTTTTGGTATATACTCTAACCCAGCCTTTCAGACATCCTGCAACATCACCCAGATCACATGACTTTCAGGAATTCTGCATATGTGGTATCTTTTGTTCTGAAAACTCTTAAGCTGTAATGTAGTCATGATGTATACCAAAAGGTCTGCTACGCTGACAGTGTGGAAGGTGAGGGTAGGAAGTCCAGAGATCCATCAACTCAGTCTTGAAACAAAAGGGGTACTCCTGTGAAAATCAGCATTTTAAAAGGAAAATGGAGATTTCCTAAACCAAACTTAAGCCTGCTTCCTCCTTTTGAATGGCAATACGCTGATTCTGTGGCAGCATTGTGATTCTAAATAGCCACAATAACAAAGTGAGTATTAGCACTAATGCTGTATCTGTAATAGTGATTCTTGGTCCTTTCAGTGGAGGTTGAGCCTGATTCTGTTTTACTCAGTCCTCTGCAACTCTGTCTGAGCTTTTTCCTACCCCTGCAGAACTACCGGGCTGACCCTTTGCCTTTAGTCTTACTTTGCCTTCTCTCATCAAGGGATGCTTTGAAAAGGTGGTTTAAAAAGCAGAAGATACCCGTATTGTACCTTTTCTGTAAGTACTTCCTCTTCTGAGGAAGACCTCCCAGGACTGGGGCCTAGGCCCAGCAGATTGACTGCAGAGTAGCTGCTTAGCGCAGGTTAAAAGCCATGGATCCCATCTTACTCTCCAGCCTGTGATGTCAATCTCTCCAGCTATTTAAAAGATTTAATGCTATTGTGAGATTTGGTAGTATCATGATATTTGAGAGGATTGGAGTATTCAATATAAAGTATTATTAGTTATTTTTCATAAGCACTGTATAATGTATAATATTATGATAAATTTCAGTTACATTAGTTAAAGGGTTTGTAAGGAAGCATAAAAGGGGGTACAGGTGGGGCTGGTGCTGAAGTGCAATTTGCATCTTAACAACTTTGGGTTATAAAAAAGGCGCAGGGGAAGGCAAAATCTGTTCAAAAGAAGAATGTGTCTTTAATTTGGGGTGGCAAATGAGCTGACCATTAGCTTTCAATAGTTAGGAGAATGTGTCAAAGATGTAATAGTGACTGTTCCTATTCACAGAAATATATATAAAAACCATTTGAAATAGAACTGAAGCTGAAACTGAGCTGAAATAAACCACGTTTGTTATTATTTCCTTGCAGTTTCTGAATCTTCTAACTGACTTTTTATTTACAATAGGCTTGCTTATGCTTTAGTGTTCTTCTTCCAGTACAAACAGCTTGGTTGGTTAAGACAAGCTGTTCTGGAAGAAAGTGGGTTACACTGTCTGTGTCTGGCAAACATATCAGGGCAAACTTTCTGATTGTCAGATCAGGTTTAAGAGATGCCAGCAGTCTTTTTAAAGAGATGGAAGAGCTACAACACAGGAAGTAGTGGCAGGTTTGTGAAGGTAGGACTCCGTTAATGTGAAGCCTGTTGTCAGGTAGCGGGAAACTGGAGAAAGAGGCAGAGACCACCATGAGTATGTAAGGTAGACTAGTCATCGCAAACATTTGTATAATTTAAGACGAGTGGGAATATATTCAGTTAATCTGTGTGCCCTTGGGATTCTGACTTTCAACCTACCTTTTTAGATGTTCAGTGACACCTCTTTTTCCTCAAATTGATTGAAGGCAGCTTTTATGATTTTGCCTGTTGCATGTGCTGGGGTAAATGGTTAGAAAGCAAGGCTCTGAGAAAGCACAGCAATACCTTGTTTTTAAAATTCACTAAAGCCTTGGATGAGGATTGGCTTTGTGTGTGTGTCAGTATTTCAGAGGCATCTTTGCTACTAGACAGAAATGAAACATATATAGAAGTTTACTAAAGACAGACAACTGCAGTAATAAAACAGATTTACAGAAAGGTAATAAAACACATTATTATGCTTAATATTTTGGGAAAAGGTGAAAAATAGGTGTAGCATAAAATCTCCCAAGTTGGGTCTTTATCATTAAATCAGAGTTTCCTTAAATTAGTCAAAAACCAAAACAATCTTGAGTTAAAAAAGGGTGACTCTTGAAAAGAGAAGGACCTCTGTGTGAAAGTTCAAATCAATTCTATGGCATCCCAAATGACAAGAACCCACTCTTGTTTACTTCCACCTTTAAAAATCTGCATGCCTTGCTTAAGATTAATATTTAATGTCTCTGTCTTTTCATTCCCTTTTCCTCCCTAAGGTACTTTAATTAGCATTTCTTTTGTATAATGTTTGTCTCATCTAGAGCCTTCTGAAGAGACGGGTGAAATTTTATCAGTGATATCATGAGAAAAATTAAATGCATAGGGTATTTTTACTAGATATATAACCTTGTTATATGTGTATAACCAAGAGCATAAAGGCCAGAAATACAAATGCAACTGGTGAATCAAGATTAGCTTGTGTAATCTGAGTAGTTTTTCTCAGTTTTCTGTGCACTCTTTCTTAGGAAACCTTCTCACTTTCACCCATCATTCCAACCCTGAGCAGGATAAAATGGCAAACAGTTGCAGCATTTTTGCATCCACATGTAAACCTTCATGAGAAAAGAAAGATGCCTAAATGGAAAATTGAAATCGTGGGTCAATCCTGGTATTAACAGGAAATAAGATGAATTACACCAATTAGTAATTTGCTGCATAGTGATATCATGAAGAGGGACCAAAAAAAAATAAATAATCAGTTTAACCTTAGTTCAGTTTGAGGAATTTGAAACAGCATAGTCAAGAACATTTGAAACAAAACTACAGGACAGTTAAAATGTATCTGAGGGATAGCATATTCTGTATTTCCTTACTTTAGCATGCTTAGTCCTTTCTTAGAATTTAAACCACAAATAGGTTTCTCAGGTTTTATAGTGCTTTGTTTCAGGATTGTGTTGCTATTATTTAATATAGTTTAGTTTAAGATTGCTATTTACTGTCACTCTAAACTTCACATAAACCTCTTTTCCCTCTCAACCCTCCCCCACCCCAGGAAAGTGCATACATATAATAATAGGTTGGTTTGCCCATACAGAGCTATTTTGGATTTTACAATTAGTTTCCTTTGAATTGGAGGAGAAATCTGTATGTTAGATGATAATATAAATTTGACTGTTGGCAAATGTTTATTTACTAGGAACTACTGTAAAAGAAATCACAATACATATGTATGATAAATTGTACTATTTAATATTTATTGTCCAGTCCTTAAGAGACATGAACACTAGGCACTGAATAGTGAAGTCAAGAGACTATTCAGAGCATATGAAATAAATGAAGTACATAAAACTTTGCCCAGTCGAGGCTCTTGGAAAGAATGAAAAATGTATATTATAAATTAATACATCCACAAGATGGACAAAAACATGCATTCTGTATTGGGGATTCCTGTGTCTGTAACACTGGAAGACACTAAAAGCTGACTGTCAGACTTGCTGCTAGTGATTCAATCAGCTCTGTATATAGAAAAATGAAGCATCACTCAACCATCTTAATCTACCCAGTGATGAAGAATCTGTTTCAAAGGCCTGGAAGATAGAGGCACATTTCAAACCAGAGCAAGCCTTCAATTCTGTAGGTTCAGCATGGTTGTTAACCTTGTTTAGCTCCATGTGTGCTGAATTCAGCAACACAAGGCGTCTTTCTGTTATGATGCAGGGAAACATAATGCCTTTAGTTATTGGGTAACAGATGTTAAGTAATTAAAGCATCCCATTTCAAAAGCAATCATAAAATCACAGGGAGATGAAATTTGAATATATTTGAATCCCTACAGGATCCATATGTGCTTTTAGATTTTTTGTCCATGTGTTACATTTTTAGTAATTTGGTAAAGCTGACATGAGAACTGGATGTTAAACTGGTTTTTGGTGATAGAAGTGTGTATGATTCCTAGTATGCAACACTTATTTTTTTGGAAAAAAAATAAAACTCACAGAAAAAGATATCAAAAAAGCAAAGGATAGGCTTGATAGTGTAGATTTTATTCTCCCTTTTGTTCTCCCTGTGAGCTGCCTAACTGCAGGAGTGCCTCTGTTCCCTGGCTGCTTTTCTCTTAGCACTGTAATCCTCCTGCATTTTCAGCTGCAGTTTTTGGTTTTGTACATGCCCACAACTAACTGATTTGAACAGATATCCTCTACCAAGTAGGAAAGGAAAGAGAAAGCATTCCTCCATTTTGGGTCTCCTCCTAAGAAGTGCTGTTCACACCAAATGTAATTAATCTGTCTTACCATCAAATGGAGTTAGAGCTTCCTCCTTTTCTCCATAAAACTGAGGTTGGAGCTGTCACTCACCCATTTCTGTTACCCTACAGGTTGTTTTGATAGCCTTTTTAGGTCTATGCATTTCTCTTTCTCACTGCTTCTTCTGTTTTCTGCTCTCCCTGGCCCCAAACCTTAAGTTTCTCAAGCAGCATCTGGCCTGGCATAGCTTTCTCCTGGTGAAGGGGCCTGAAAGCCAAGTTGAACCTAGGTGGTCTTGCTTATAGTATAATAACCTGTAGAAAGTTGACTGTATAGTAAGCTGCTGTATGAAAACCTTGATGTCATCGTCTCTGCTGCTGTGTCTTGAAAACAGGAGTATATACTAGACTATTTGCAGTCCTGTTTCACATATTTAAGCTCTGAATAAATCAGGATGTGTTTAAAGTTAGCAATTCCCATTTGTTGGTTTTGGGTATCTCAGAGTTTACCCTGGAGGATTTGTTGATCACCTGTCTGAAAAGTATGTCTTTTTCTTACTAATAAACAGAGTTTCTAGAAGCTTAGCTTTTGGATTTTTCTTTAAAGCACAGGTTTTTAAAATGTAGGTGCCAAAATGCTTGCTTTGTATGTAGGTAAGTGAATCCTTGAGTTCCTGTTGCAGACAAGAACACATTTGGCTAACTAGAAGTCATAGTTTTAAACAATGCCTCAATTATAAGTGTAAAACATAATATTTATGAGGAAATCTTTGTAAAAATGCACAATTTTTCCTAAGAATTTTATGTATTTGCTTTTGGTCACATTTTCAAAATTCTCAACTATTTATTTTGGTGAACTATGATACAAAACTTCTCTTCAGTGGGACAAGTCTGTATGCAAATTATTCAAGACTTTGCATGATCAGGGTCTAATTCAAAAGGATTTCACAAACTAAAATGTCAAGAAAAAATATTCAGAAGGCTGTTACCCCCACACAAGAATCCAGCTCTTTCAGAGTATAATCTGGTCTGAAGAGATAACCTTTGTAGACATATAGAATCATGTATCTGTCCTTTTTTTCATTTGAAGCCTATCAAGCTCCTTCGTAGTTCCATGTTTGTGTTTTTCTCCATAAGCCCTTTCTTTCCATGCTATAGTAAAAAGTTTTCCACTTACCATGCTCTGGCACCCAAAAGCAGCAAAAGATACAACGACCATTCACTCATAAATTCACTGCCATGCCAATATAGGATTGTTTAGCCGTTAACAACCAACAAATTGGCACCTGGCATTCTCCCTATTCATTTCAAAGGGGATCCACAGTGGGATGCAAGGCTATAAATTGGCAGCATTTACAAGCCTGTTCTCTCAATGAAAGATGGTGTCCACTGAGAGGCAGGTACTGCACTGATTAAAAAGGAAGATTGCTGAGATGGCAGAAGATCCTAGTATATACTTGTGAAATAAATAGATTGCAAGAACAGGATCTTTTCTGTCCAATTTGTAGTTGATTTGTTCTTCAATGTATTTATTGTACTTCAGATCAATTTCCAATAATATTTCAGTACAAAGGGGAAACTTCTCTGTATTCATCTTTCAGCATCACTTTAAAATGTTTTCAGTTCAGTCAGACCTTATCATGGCAATTAAGCTGTGAAACTACAGAAATCAATAGAGAATAGCCTTTTCTATTTTCTTTAAAGTGTCTTGGATTTTTCATTTCAATTTTAGAAGCCTTTTTCCAGCAGCATATATGCTTACTTTGTCACGCTGGAGGAACATTAATAAAATGGAATATTTTAGCATAAGGGGAAAGACATTATTTTGTGATTCTGCAATGTATGGACTTGATCACAGTTTATCACTGTGATATTAATTGCTGGATTGAGAAGAATGCTCAGAGGTTTGAAGTGGAATAACTAAGTGGAGTAACTTCCTCTAGAAGCTCTGAAGGTAGAACTAAATTAATATAGCCGATATAGCCAAATGCAGCAAATTATTTTTAACTGCTAAGTCTGTCTCTTTAGCATTTTTCTGTCACTCTGTTCTTTCCTTCTGCCTGAATTGTTGTACCTTTCCCAGTAAAAATACCAATATGTCAGAGGCAGAGCCAAGTTTATTCGTATAGTGCCCACCGTTTTTTCTTAAAAATTCTTAACAAAGTGTATATTCTGTTTAGTATTTCACTCATCTTTCTATTCTCTGAGACATGAATTGGAAGATTGTTTTTTCTCAGTATACTGAGGTGTCTTCTTAAGTCAGTACGCAAGGCTTTTTAGCTGTTAAAACCTTTTGCACTTCAAGCTGACAGTGAACAAGTTCTATAGGTGTGAGAGAAATGAGTAAAATGGTTATATGGAATAATGAATAGGCAATTGATTTTTCTTGATTATTGTTAATCACAGCCATCACTGTAACAGGGTATCATAGCGGAGGAACTGAACCTTGTAAGAATACTATTAATGAATCTAAGGGAATGGGTATTTTAGCTTGTGTTTCTGTGTGAATTGCATCCAGGAATGGAGGTGGGAAGATGAACCGTTAAGGTGAAATTGACAATATTTCTAAATGTCCAGCTTTACACAAGGATTTTAAACGTATGTAAAAGGTTCAAGGTAGAATGGAGCCCCAGACAGTCAGCCTGGGGCTGCATTCTGCTTTTTTACTATGTTTCTTTCCTGTGACTCTCTATCACAATGTAGTGGATATGTGACCATGAAGCAGTACACATCATTTTACTGGGCAGTGAGATGGTTGCAGTGCGCAATTTCTTACAGTGTGCACTGTTTAGGGTTTGTTACATTCAGAGTCTAAAGGCAAACATAACAGTTGCAGAATTCAATTACTGAGCTCCAGATTTTAGCAGTCACATACTGTTGGCATATAGTGGTAGATTGTTCTAGACTTCCACATGTACCCACTGATAGTACAGAAAATATGACTTGAAGTGTTCTTAAAGCTGGAAGCATCTGTGTGAAACTGAAACTACTGCTTTGCCCCTTAGTCTGCTAAAAGGGGCATCCTATAAGAGGGCACTAGCTATCAAACCTTTTAATAATCAGCTTCTGAACTTCACTGGCTTCCTGTATGGGATGAATTTTAGATGATGCTTGCTTTTAAACCTTTCCCTTAAAATTCTATGGTATAAATATTTAGAATTATATAAGTTAGAGAAATTGTGGCTGCTTCATCCTGGAAATGTTTAAGGCCAGACTGGACAGGGGTTTGAACAACCTGGTCTAGTGGAAGGTGTTGCTGCCCATGGCAGAGGGTTTGGAGCTAGATGGTCTCTAAGGTCCCTTCAAACCCAAGCTATTCTATGGCTATGGTAAGTTGGACAGAAAAAGATGTAAAGGTGCTGACGTGAGCATTAGTTTATCATCTCACTCTATCTCTGTATATGTATATGTTATATACATTCATGTTCTCCTGGATTAGTCCACGTCTCTCTCTGTATTGGTAACCTAGGTAACTTTCTCTATTAGTAACTTAGGCGCTTCTAGAGCAGGGTTCTCCCTGGCTTCTGCCTGATTTATGAGTCAGGTGTGTAGATTGAGTGAACGAGAAAATGTGGCATTGTGTATCACTTGAGAAGCTTGAGCCTCTCTACTTGTAGCTCATCACCACAGCCTAAACCTACTGTGTGGCTCCATGTGGACATGGGCTCAATGGTATTACTCAGAACTCGGAGGCACTCTTCTGTCAGGCGTTGTGGTATTGGTCGCTCCTTTTCTTTGTTCCCTTGTTCACATCAAGACTGCTGAATTCAAGAAGTTGCAAAATCAGTCAGGCTAGAAGGAACCTCAGAAGGTCCATAGTCCAACACCAATCTGAGTTTTGAAGAGGACTGAGCTAACTGGGGTATTGAATTAAGGCAGCTTTTATTATGGTAGTGCAAAAACAAACTAGGCAAAGCAGTTGTTCTCCACAGAGAGGTTTCTGTGGGGAACAATTGATAATTCTACTTCAAAGCCAAATAAAAATGTCAACTTGTATGTCAGACTTTTGCTTTCCGTAAGCTATGAAAAACACATGATTATACCATGTGCTGTGTGAGTATAATTTTGTCCTCTCCATGCTGGCCTGTAACTGCAATCCATACCTGTAAAATCTTAAATAAAGCATAAATAAAGCAAAATTTGCTTTGTGGTTTACTAGTTACACCAGCTTTGGCATGATAATTTGGGCCTTGTAGACACTTACTGGTGTCAAAGAAGAGGTGTTGAGTATTAAATATGAGGCAGAGGGTCTGTTTCTCCTACATCTCATCCTAGGTTCCCCAGATCCTCAAATGCTTCACAGGTAACCAAGTGTAGGTTTACCCTACATAAAATTGGTGTGCAGGCTTAGCCATCTGTGAGCATGGTGATACTGAATGCAGAACTGTTTTTGCTTCACATTTGTCTCTTTGCTTGGAAGCTGCATTTAGATGAACAATTACAAATTGTCATTTCAGTCCTCTGTGTCCTTGAATGATTTTTGTATTTCGACTACTGAACATTGAAATCGTGTGAAGTCTATATTGCTGCAATCTTCAAGTGTGATAGCCTTACCTCAAAGCAGACATATAGAAATGTTTTCCTTTGCTTATTCTGAGGTGTTTTAAGAAACTGGTAGTCACGGGCTTCACTTTTCTGCTGTGCCGGCTTTATATACGTGATCTGTCATCCTTAGGGTGATTATATGGTCATAGCTGATTTTTTAGTTTTTTTTGTTGTTGTTGGCGTATTGGTAGTGGTGGTGATTGCTGTCACTGGTGTGGGGAAATGAAGCCAGAATGCAATGAACTTGCAAGCATACCGAAACAGCTATAGGATGAGTGACAGAAGAATGATTTCCAGGAGGCTGAGCTTGTGCAGTTGGCAGCACTGACTGGAGGAGATTATATGGACCTGTCTGTGGGCAATTTGTGCTTCTTGCTGGTCATCCGGGTCATCCATCAGATATAAAGGAGACTAATAAAGATTCTAGTATCTATTAAAACAAATTTAGTTCAGACAAGACCCTTATTAGTGTTATTTAGACGCTTCATAGTTGCCTTACAGTTGCACCTTTGTTGTAGTCACCACTGATAAAGGCACCTGTGCAAAGAACACACATCAGTCAAGAGTAAATGACAGAATTTGGGCTATCCTGTCAGAAATGGACCAAGCTTACAAAAGTTGTGTTTTATTATGAAATGTGACAAGCCAGCCCTTTGCTAAGTGTGAAAGAATTCCTTGAAGGTTGGGAGTTTGGAAACCAAGATGTGAGAGAAAGTCTAGCTGTATGCCTCAGACCCTTCATGTCCCTGTACTTTGGATAGAAAGAGCTGACTCAAAATTAGAGAAGAATAAAGATTTGGAGACTATCAGATATAAACTGCTTGTATTACCACTAAGGAAAGTATAATGCATGTCAAGAGTGCAGCTCCCTATACCAGCTCTTGTAAGGCTGAGGGCAGGAGTGTGTGTATGGAGGCATGAACCAGAGGAAAGCAGCTCCGATTTTGACTATGTAAACATCCTGTGAAAGGTGGTGCCTGAGCTGAATATGTCAAGTACTGAGATATTCCTGGAACCAGACATTTCCTACATAGTTCTGGTCACTCATATGCCACATAGAATCATAGAATCAACTAGGCTGGAAAAGACCTTTAAGATCATCAAGTCCAACTGTTACCCCAGGACTGCCAAGTCCAACTGTGTCACTAAGGGACATACCCACATGGTTTTTGACACTTCCAGGGATGGTGATTCCACTACAACCCTAGGAAGCCTGTTCCAATGCCTGATCATCCTTTCCATAAAGAATTTTTTTCTTAATACCTGATCTAAACCTCCCCTGGCATGCACGATAATTTTTGATTAATGCATAGATAGCTGATGTCCCTAGTTTATTCTATACTGCCTGGTTTAAGTTTGTGCCCTTGTGCACACACTAGGATTTCTGCTATACACACAGAATCCAACAGCCAGTGGCCTACAGCTGGTAATTAGTACCATTTAGCAGCTACTAAGCAGGATAATAGCCTGTTGTCCTTGAATATCTCTAAGTTGTATTGACTTGTTTACAGGGCTACTAAACCAGCTGGCTAAAAGTTGCTCTTCATGGTGTGAGAGATAAGAGGACTGAGTCTTGCTTCATATGGAATATAAGTCAGCAGTAAGTTGATTTATGCCAATTAAGTAACGTTGGCATAGGTAGGATCAACACACATGATGGTTGAAACAGAGGGAGTGTACAGTCTGTTCAGCAGAATATTTGTGATATATGCTAATTCTTTAACTTTTGCTGTTACATTAGGGAAAAGCATGGAATGGCAATTGTTTTTAAATGAAGCTGCTGACCACAGAATGAGTCATTTTGCTGATGTGTGTTTTAGTGTTTACCATTTAATGACTATCAGACTGGAATCTTGCAAAGTCTCAAGTAAATTTAACATATGTAGTAAAGTATTATAAAGATCTGAAACATTCAGTTCTACAAACATTCTAACACAGTCAGGATGTCTGTAGCAGATAAATTAGCTTTAGAATTGCACCAGTAATTTAAAGAGTTTTCAGATTGACATATATTCCTAAAGTGAACGATGCGGGGTGTGAGCTTTTGTAAAAACTGACTACAGCTTGCCGATGATGTTCTTGGTGGTTTTAGTCACCTTTGTCAGGACCACCAGGAGAGCCCACACATGGGAGACAGATAAAATATATGTACAGAATGCAGTAGATGACCTAAATGCTAAGATATTAGGTTCCTTTTTTTGGTCTTTTAAAACTTGAAATAAATAACCCACATGAGCTAGCTGGAAGTGAAAGCTGTGAGAAAAGCCATATTTAAGTTTACTGTATGATCAGCTACTTTCCACTAAGGTTAATTTTAGAGTGTTCATCTTATGGTATATTTTAAAAAGCTTTGTTTTTTATTGTAATTTTATCCCACTACCGGAAATTTAGAATTCAGTCAGCTCTGTGCTGCCAGTTTTTGATGACACAGCTATTTTGGCCTGGGAAGTAGCTATGCTGGCAAAACCCCTGCTGTGCTATCAGCTTTGATGATAGAAGCAATATTTTTAGCTAAGCATATGTTTTTTTGTGAGGTGGTAGTGAATCATTTGAGCAACAGGTCTAATAGATACAGGTCTGAGTTACAGTGAGGTAAAATCAAAGCTTTATAAGCGAGTAAGACAGACCTTACTACAGCTGGCCAAAGCTCTAGCTCTGGAAGAGTTAATTCAAAACAGGGGCAAAACAAGAGGTCACCACCATTGCCTAGTGACTTGGGCTTTCCCTTTGCAAGCAGTATCTTTGGGCCATAGAAATGAAGGGCTGTTTCCACTCCTCTCTAAATTACTTTGATTTACACCACTGTTTACAAATACACTGCAATGTATTTGCAGGTAAATTATATAAATTAGGGTTCTTCTATTTGAAAGAGTAGCTATACAGCAGGAAGGAGTTGGAACGCTGTGAACTGAAAAAAGAAATAAAAGAAGACTTTAGGAATAAATATCTGTCCTGGGAACAACGCTGATAGCACCAACGTTTTTAGTTGCTGCTCAGTCATGTTTACTCTGACCAAGGACTTTGTGAGTCTCATGCTCTGCCAGGGAGGAGGGGAAGCCGGGAGGAAGCAGAGACAGGACACCTAACCCAAACTAACCAAAGAGGTATTCCACACCACAGCACGTCGTGCCCACTATATGAACTGGGGGCAGTTACCTGGAAGGGGTTAGATCTCTGCTCGGTTGGCTGGATATCGGTCAGCGGGTGGTGAGCAGTTGTATTCTCTTCCCTTGTTATTTCCTTTATCATTATTATTATTGGTGGTAGCAGTAGTGGTTTTGTGTTATACCTTAGTTACTGAACTGTTCTTATCTCAACCTGTGGGAGCTACATTCTTTTGATTCCTCTCCCCATCCCTCTGGGAGTGGGGGGGAAGAAGGGGGGAGGAGTGAGCGAGCAGCTGCGTGGTACTGAGTTACCAACTGGGCTTAAACCATGACAATATCGCACAGAAAAAGAGAAATCGGATGTAGCTGTTAGGTAATGTGACCCACTTATTTTAAAATCATGTTCCTCTGAAATGATTTCAGAGTCTACACTGTTTTCCATGTGAATACCTGTCTTTTCAGTGTCTTAAAAAGAGATGCTTTTCCTGCCGTTTCAGAGCTTAACTCAGGTGTGCCACACTGGGCTGTTGGTCATTGTCACTTTTTCATGTGATATAAGGCTATAAATTAATTTGTATCACTGTGCTTTGGCACTGTAAGAGGCACACATTAGCATTATTTAGGCTATTAGATTTGTGGCCTTCGTATTTTCTAGTGTAGGCAAAGACTACATTAAAGTTCATGTATATAAAAATTAAACTGAATGAAAGCAGGCGAATGTGCTTGAAGGAGTTTTAAATTTAGCAGTTACTAAATAATCATAGTCCCTAAACTCATAAATTATTCTGGTTGTCTCTACAGTGCTAGAAATATCTGCCTCACTGAGGGAGCTGTGACCCTCTCTAGAGATCTCACTGAAGTTTGACTTAGTGTCTGTGTGGCCTGGAGACACAACCGTTATTTTCTGTGTGGTTTTCCAGTTCAAGTTCATCAGATAGCAGGAGGGCTGTGTCCTTGCCCTCCAGAGTGACTGTGCTTAGGCAGGAAGCTGCCAGGGTTGGTGGATGCCTGGGCATGGACATATAATAGTTGAGGGTGCAGGGCCTGGTGGGAAAGTAGCAGAGGACTGGGCAGAAAGTTAAGGGACCTGTCTTGTCATGTGCTTACCTGTGCTGCCTGAAATTCACTTCCACAGAGGAGTGATGAAGCCTCTCAACAGCTTCCAAGCCTGGGGTCTGATAAATTTCTGCACAAAGAGAATATTGGATAGGACTAACAGGTATTTTGATCTGGGCCTAACATTAAAGCTGGGAGAGGTGTCTTCTGGACCTGTCACACTACCTCTGTCAGTCTGTTTCTTTGGTGGCTTGGTTTGTTTCTTTTAAAGGTAACACTGAGTTGACTGGAGCTCAGGAATCAGCCTGACAGTTCACATCACACTTTTAAATGCAGCAGAGAATCAGTGGGCTTGATTGCTCTGTGGTCATGATAATCTGATTCCTGGATGCCTGAAAAAATTATGAACTAGGGGAGCTCTGCCAGGGAAGATGTCAGCCCTATCCTGATCAGTGTTTTGTTCAGACGGTGGCGAGTATAGCTTGGATATGTGAGGCTAACATTCTCAAATTCTGCCAGTATGGATAAAGTAATTTTCCTTTCTTCATTTCTGCATTCTGTGAATGGTGCACTGAGCTGTCCAAATGGTGTGCATATTTCGTTTATGGTTTGTTGTCTTTAATCTTTATGCAGCAAAGTTGGGAATTTATTTCCAAGAATTCTTCAGAAAATGAGAAGATAAGGTTTGAACGTGTTTGACAGATGTTGCCAGTGATAACTGGAAATATCTGAAGGATGGTAAAAGAAGTAGGATTACAAATTAGTTTTTTGAGAAGTGCATTAAGGGCATGACTGCTCTGAATAACCACTCTCAACCGATGGGTAGAGCTTGCTTTGACAGGAAACATCAGCTATTATACTAGAAATGATGTGGTAACAGTATTGCTACTACAAATGTGTTTGTTAGGTGAACAAGACAACTTAAAAGAATAAGTTATCAACAGTGGTACTTGGAATTTTAAAATTTAATTTTAATCATAGCAAAAGTGCAAGGTAAATATTTTTCTAAAACTGCATTAAACAAAAATTTATGACATTTTACTTGACTTCATTTGCTTTTCTGATTAAGAATAACTTACCGGAGACTGGCACTCATCTGTTCTTGCACACAACTGAGTTGAATAGCAGGTTCCTCCTAAGTGCCTTCGGTACAAGCTGAAAGTACAGTGACGACTGAAGAATAAGAAACAGCTACTAATGAGACATGAAGATGGCAAGAATTCTTAGTGGGACATCTATACAGAGTTTAAGATGTCAGCATTGGACAAAAGGTCTGACTGTGGAGGGAGTAAAGGGCAAAACATGACACTTCTGTAACTGGTGGAAGTGGAGACTAGAAGTATGCATCACTTCTGTTGTCCAGTGGTTAATTTCATGGTCAGTTTATGCCTGAACTGCTTTCAGCTGTTGCTGAAAGTGGTGTCTACCCTATTCTCCCTATTCATACCCATTGCCCAGTGCCAAATTCCCAGATTGTTGATCTAGTTGGAAACTAATCTTTGCCTTATGCCAGCGACAGGCAGGCGGCGGAGTTATGCAGCCTGAGGCAGGAGAACAGGATAATCCATTACTGCAGCAGCACAGTCTTAGCTAGGCTTCTGCAGTAAGTCATGTTTCTGCATATAATGAACAATTCTACCAGTTACAGTTATTCATGCTAAGCTAAAGAGAACAAAAATAGATATTAAGAGGAACAAAGTTTACACTAGCTAGCTGCTGCTCCCCAGAGGAATGATTAATAGAAACATATACTGGTACTGTATATCCAGCATAGCAGATGGCCAGTGATTAAGTTTTACTTATGCTTGGTACTTTTTTTTCTTCCCCTTCTGTTTCTACTAAGCCTGGGTTTGCTGTGAATGCGCATTGCCCTGATCCTAAGTTTGCATTAGCATCAGTAGCTGATCACTGGTGAGTTATTGATAGCCCTGCATCCTCTGAATTCACCTTCCAGGGTCTGCTGTCACTTCAGATCTTTACTTGCAACATACAAGGTTTGGATAGCTGTGGATGCCAGTGTAGCTAAATGCTATTCAACATAGCACAGCTAAGTACTAGTTATTCTGTATATATCGAAATTGTTAACAGCACAGTTACACAAAGCTAAATGAAACTAAAACATGCCAGGTTAATTGTCACTTTGTCATTAGCCAGTTGCTATAATAGCTAAACAAGCCAAGACAATCCCAGACTTACAGCCCAAGTCCCACATGTGAAGTAAGTGCAAGACCTGTGGCTGGTAACAGGCACTATACTGCCTTTACTGGATTATAAGGCTACATAGTAAATTGTAATGTAGTCAATACAGTCAGTGAAGTGTGGAAAGCTATTCAGCTCACAGGAATCATTTAGTCAAAATTGTAAAATCAGGCATACGTAAGAAGCTACTTTGATTATTATCTTTTTTAATGCTGAGAGTTTATAACTCCAGTGCTTCCTAAAACACCTTTTATGAGATTAGGTGTGAATTTCTACTGTAAGTAGTTGAATGTTTTGTGTGTCAAATCTAAAAGTCATCAGAGAATGTATGGACCTGTTCATACACACATAGGAAGGGCTTGAGAATTTATTGGAAATTTCACTTTTTTATTTTTTCCTAAGTAAATGTCAGCTTCCTGCCTTCAAGCTTCTTTACAGATTCCTCATCTTTTCTGGAGAATTCTTTTCCATGAAAGAGTACAAATAAATAAAAGTTTTAAAAGAAAGTCTTGTCAGAACTGTAAAAATTGCATTAACTAAGAGCTACAGCATTTCTGGAGACCTGTGACAATCTATCCTCATTAGGCAATTCATCCCAACTGCTAGCATTAACTAGAATAGTTCTATCAGAAGGAAAACATGAACATAAGGTGAAGATTTTCTCGCTGACTAGTAAAAGTCTTAAGTGAATGACCCAAGTGAGTTGCATAGTAGTGAGCGGGATTCTGCTTCTGTGATCTTCTTTTCTTTATTTTATTTTCTTACTGTGTTTTTGGGGGGGGGGGTGTGGGGGGGTGGATTCAAAAAAGAGAAATGTTTTTTACTTTATATACAGAGGAATGTAGCACATAATCTTGATTCAGAACAAAGACTCTTGCCCATTGAAATGAGTTTGCATATCTTGTCCTGGTAGTCTGTGTGACATGAATTTCCTTGAAGCAGTGACTAAGCTACTTGCAATAATGAGGAAAAATAAACCAAAGAGAACAGAGCTTTTATCCATGTGCCCTAAGTTTTTATGATAATTTGTTTATGATCATAATTATTTAATATTCTACTTTAAGATTGCAGTTTTCATATTCTTTATGCTGCAATCTTGGTCTGCATTTCTGCTAAGGGGAAAAGAAGTAAAGCGAAAACATTCTTAACAAATTTCTATCTCAGATCTAGAAATGGTCTGTCATTTTTTAGTTTCAACAGTAAGGTTGCAGAATGGATCCAAAAGGCGTTACTTCATTTTGTACAAGTTCTCTATAAGAACCAAGTCTCTGGGGGTTTGGTGGGAGGAAGAGATTCAGTAAATAGTCTGTGTTTTCTATACCCTTTCTGTCACTTGGTTGCTATTTTAGGCTTCAGATTAAATTATTTTGGAATATTTTTAGAAATGCAGTTTCCCAATCCTATGACCTTCCTTTGTGTCCTAGTCCTGCC
Source organism: Pezoporus wallicus (assembly GCF_028554395.1). NCBI lineage: Eukaryota > Metazoa > Chordata > Aves > Psittaciformes > Psittacidae > Pezoporus > Pezoporus wallicus. The sequence continues at coordinate 1,099,596 of NW_026635653.1, read as the reverse complement.
AAAAGAGAGGTCTACCCAGAAGCTGGATTTGGTGATCCCAGGACTTTCAATGAATGAGTTTTTCTCCATGATCCAACAGGAAACTCTGCATTTTATTTTTTTATTTTTTTGCTGGGGTTATTTTGTGCCATTAGAGTCAGTTCCAAGTTGCAGAAGCAGCCAGAGGAAAATGATGTGCAAGTCCTTTTGTTAATGAGGGAAGGGAATAGACTCTTCATTCACTCCTTAATCAGCTTATCCCACCTTGTAGAAGCACAGACTGAGGATGTTATTTAATTATCAGCCTTAGTCAATCTAAGACTTCTTCCACCCAAACGCACTGTGCTTGCTCTGCCTCCACATGATGTGTGCATTTCTGTCCTCTGTGCTGGTGCTTAAGGAGCTGTGCAGTCAGCCACCTTGACTGGGTTGAAAACTGACCTTGCCAGGAGAAAGAAAAAATAGTAATAATAGTAAAAAAGATTAGACTTATTGGTCCAGTTGAATGTGCGCTGCATAGGTTGAGAGAGATGGCAAAAGAGAAGAATAAGCCATGCAGTGGATAACATGCCTTCCGCCTTTTCACAGCAGTGCAGTCTGTGAGAATACACTGTAAGGACAGTGTTTTCAGAGAGTCAAATGCTTTCACTGATGTAAACAGTTAAAGCCAGAATTATGGCAGTTTAGTAATTTCTGAAAATTACACCTTTAAGGACTATCTGCCTTGATTCCCATGTTTGCAAATGAGACTACTGCTGCAGGTGGAACCAAGCCATAGTAATTTTTTTTTTTTTTTTTAATCCCTGAAAAACAGGAATGGAGGAAGGGGAAAAATTCGGAGTGTTAATTTGGTCAGGTGAAATCCTGATGTGATTGGCAGAATGAAATTACTTTTGGAGCCTTAAGAAATCTTATGTGATACAGCATTCATCTTTTGTGGCCTGCTAAAGAAATGGCATAACAGGGGAATACTGAAAATATTAACTCTTGAGGTGGATGTAGTTGCACACTTACTTAGGGAGGAAGGATTTACAATAAGATCTTTACTCACTAAAACCGGAGGTAGAGGAAGCATGTCCATATGTGTTCAGCAATTTAATTATTAGAAGAAGGAAAGAACTTAGTTCTGAACTTCTGTTTTTACCAGTCTTTGTCTGGATGAAGTCAGTTGTGTACTTTAGTATTGGATTTGTGGATCTGAGAGCAGAAAGAAATACTTGCTTTTTTTGTTGTTCATTCATTTTTCCAAGGTAGTGAAAATTTGTAAATATTTCTCCACCCTCCCCCTCTTCTTCAGTACTTTTCATCTTGGTTGGCAGATCTTGTACAGTTCATTTATTTCATGTTACTTAATGTTCCACTTCTACTTTTGGAGGACAACAGTGACTTCTAATAGTACTTATTTTTCAAAGTGGCATTTGCCAGAACATTCAAGTCTTTTACAGTTGTGTAAATGAAAAGTTGCAAAACTTTCTGTGAGGAGAAATAGGTACTATGGAACTATGTATAAAGTATGAATTTATACAATACTTCAGATTGATGTTTGATTTTCAAAGTTTTAAAAAGAGCAAAAGATTAAATTATTTAACTATTATAAGTATTTGTCCAATATACCAGTGTATTAATTATGTGTGAATTATTTAGTAATGATGATGACAACACTTTCACTTAAATTTTACAGGCTTGCAACCATTTAGCCATATTTTCTTTCTTAGGCTGATTTTTTTTAGGGCACCTGGTCAACATTGCTTGTGTAAATTGACAATATTTGAAAAGAAAACTGACTCCTTTCAAATAGGTCAACTGAATGTTTGAATGCTGGAAGAAGTTTAAATTTATAGTGAAAATGGAGTTGCAAGATATTTCTAGAGAGAACAAAAACACATAGAAAGTCAGAAGAGACTTGAGACAGATTTGTGGCCCTCCTGTAGGACAGACACTGCAGTGGAACACATTTCTAGGGAACTCCGAACTTAAACTTTCTTTGCAGACCTTTGCACAACTCCATCCAGGAATTTTAATTAGAAATTAAAACCAGGATTTCCAGATGTTGGAGGTAAAACCACCTATGTTCTTACGCAGGAAACATTATTGGCAGTTATTTTCCTGGAGGGAGGCCTTTTGAAAGGGTCCTTCGTACCACTTTAGTGAAGACAGAGTTGCAATGCTGGTGCTGATTCCCCTGATAACATCTGGCATTGCTACTGTGCAATTTTGTTCCAGGAATGAACGCCGGTAGCATGAGTCAGTTCATGCTTTGATTCCAAGTGAGAAGGTTATAAAGGCAATAAAGACCATGGGGAAAAAGTGCTGATTTTTCACACTTGAGTGAGCACCCGTATGAAGAGTAGTGGTTTTGCTTGCCTTTATAAGCCTGTTTTGATTTCAGAGGGGTTTAATACATGTAACTGGGAGTGGAGTTTGATTCAAATATAATTTTAAGAATTATGCTGCATCAGTGATCTGACAATGAACTAGAAAGGTGAAATTGAGTGCAGATCATTTAGGTTTGGCATTATGATTAATTTCAAGGGATTTAGATTATGAACACTGGTTTCAGTTATTTACTAAAAAAGCCAACAAACCTCATGGGAACTCTGCAAAGTAAGATAAAACCAGTTGACTGTGATTTTGCTCCAAAATGGATTAGTCGGGTGATTGTGACCTTGAGACAGGGTCTCTTCTCCAGCTATCCCCTATGTACAAACTGACAAGCTCATCTGTCCGCTTGGGAAGTCCTCGATACCGTTCATATTTAACATCATTATAAACGGTTCTTTGCTTCCAGGCTTAGCCATTAAAATAGACGAGATGGGAAATGCTGACATGATAGTTTTGCAAATGTTATCTGGGAGGTTTGCATAGTTATTAAGTCTCTTAATGAAGATGATGAAGAATCATCCTATTAACAGCTCAGGTATATTGCTGCATTAATTCTTGTTTCTCTTTTCTTTGATATTTCAGTTCTACGGCTATTGAAGGATGGTGCTGACCCTCATATGCTTGTTTCCTCAGGAGGCTCCTTGCTCCATCTGGTAAGAGTGATTGAAGATTGGTGTTAGTGACTATGGATAAATATGGTGGGATTCTCAGTAACATGTTGGGCACATTAACAAAAGGCTTAGCAATAACTTCTTTATCTACAATGCCCTCCACAGTCGTTATGACTGCATCCAGCTATGCATGTGGAATACGTGGTCATTTTCAAATTGCTTATGAAAGGATGGATCATGTCATAGGAATGGTAACAAAGCAGAATGAAATGTTTTATTTAAAAATTATCTGTGCAGTAAGAATAAAGGCAATATTGCTTGATTCTGAAGATAGAATTATGTGGTTCAGAGATTCACAGGTCCTGTTTGAAAAACACCACATTGTAACATTTTTCCTTTTTCTTTTTTATTTCATATTTTATTGCACCAGTTTCTTACATGTGGATACTTAACACATCTGCATTTAGTTTATCATTATTTGCATAGCAATTTAGATAAAGTAACTGTATGATAAAAGGAAAACAGTTTGTATACAGTGACCAAAAGAGAAGCAAGATGTAAGGGCATGGGGAGAAAAGACTGACAGGCAGAGAGAAAGAAATACTGCAGAGGTAAAATTCTGGCTTTGCTGAAGCCAGTGGCAAAACTCATCAAAAATTCTTAAGTCTTATGATCCTTTATTTTGGTCTATGATGCTTCATTTGCAGACATGTTTTCTATTTGATGTGAAATTATTTCAAGATATTTGGATCCGACTTTGTGTCACAGTGCCGCTAAAATAGATGTGACTTCTGAAATGTGAGCATATAACAGATCCAGTGAAAAGTCTGCTGGCAGAGTGTTTAATTTTAGAACAGTAGGATTAAGTTTCTCATAGCATGTACACAAAATAGCGCCATTTCTTGATGAAAAAAAGAGATCCTAGAGTATTACTGGACTTCAGCACACCTGCAACCATGCTCTTGCCAGATGTTGCATTTCCCTTATGTAATTAATCTGTGTTTTCCATATTCCATGGCTGTCCTACTTACCAAGGACTTTTTGGCAAGTAGAGGCTTAGGTAAGGGAAGGGGGCAGAAATTAGTTGGAACAGAGAAAATTTAAGTTCTCTTTTCCCTAATTATTTGCCTACTGCAAAAGTACTCACTCTTTAAAAATGTAGCCCGTATGAGCTGTTATCTTTGGGATTCCTGAAATTGAGGCATCCCAAATCTTAATCTGTGCTGAAAGCCCTAGGAAACAATTCTTATCTTCAGTGTGGCTGATGTGACATCTGTCTCACAAGCATTTTAAAACAGAAGAAGGAAAATTCCATCTGCAGGGATTTTAAGTTGCTTTGTTGTAGATCAGTTGATTACACTCTTTAACTGCAGGTAAAACATGCAGTGGAACTGTCCTTTTTTAGGTTTCTTGATCTGCATCACTGTGACAATCAGTATCTATTTGCTGGTACCTGCTGCTTCCCAGGCACGCACATGCTTCAAAAGGAGGGGAAGCTTCCTGCAGTAGAAATACGCAATAGAGAACTCTGTGTAATCTACTACCTCAGTTTAGTCAGAGTTACTTGTAAGTACACATAATTGCAGGTAAATGCTGGTCCTATTGGAGGTAGGGGCAAACCTGGTTTCAATGAAACTTGGATTTGACCCCGATTTGAGAGCAATACAGATAGAAGAAGAGAGTCATGATACAGGGAAACAGATAAGCCAAATCTGGTTTTCTGCAAGGACTGAAAATAGTAATTTAGCGTGCATCTTAATTATATTTTTAAAGCCCACTCAGATCCATTCTAAGTACTAGTTTTACCACTGTAATTCTATACATACATACATACAGCTGCTTTTGCAAAGGGGAGCTTAATCCGTGTTGTAGTGTGAATGTTTTTATCTTAGAATTAATGGAAAATAACATTTATCCTCACATTTTACTTAAAATCTGATTCATTATATAATTCCTTTTTCTTTTTCAATTTCTGTTAACTTCCAAAATGTGAACTATTTCTATTAGAAAAAAGAAAAAAGTGCACTTTATAAAGATTCTATTGCAGTCACTTGTAGACAAGTATGGTTGAATCTCAGGGAGGCCGTGAAAGCTTCAAAGGCGTTTACTGAACTCTCTTTGCACTCCATGAGAGAAGTAAAAAAAAAAGATGCCATGGTGTAGTTCCACCTGTGATACAGACATAACCACATAGTTGGTGAACCATCACTTGCAAGTTATCTGCACATTTCAGTATTAATTGAAAGAAGTCATTGTTAACACCTCGGCATTTTTGCTGCAAATAATGCCACTTAAATCTCTTGATCTCTCAAAGGGCTGTAAGGTAGAGCTCAATGCTCAGCTCCCAGCTCTCAGCAGACATCTCTAACAGAAAGCTGTGACACTGCTGACCAAAGCTCAGGATGCTGAAGCTGCCCCAGGTCTATCTCCTTCAATTTTAGACGCATTTGAAATTCCAGGTGTTGGATGCTGAGGTTTAGAGGTGTGCAAAGGTTGGAACAGATGACCCTTGAGATCCCTTCCAACCTACTATTCTGTGATTTGTGCAGTGTATATTGGTGCTTTCTGGGGCATGGAAATATTACACAGCTTTAAATATTGGAAGAAGCACAAGCATTACAGATTGTATTCAAAGCATCTAAGTATCTAATACAGAAAATTAGTCTCCCTGTAACCTCTCCCCTGTGGGAAAATGGAGAGGATCTTTCTCTAAAGAGTTACTGAGTTTTTATGTTAGGCCAGAGTTAGGATCTTAATTTAGGTGCCCTGATTGTGTTTTGAATTATCTGTAAGTGCATCCATAAAAAAGTTCAGATGTGACACAGGAGTTAAGCTCGAAGCAATGGCTAAACCAGTTTATTCACTGCCAAAATTAGTGACCTCCATCGTCAAAACAAAGTACAGACACACATATGTGTGCAACCACCCTGCCTCCAACACCCTTAAGCGTGCAGCATATTTATCTGTTAGAGAGACTTGGATAAGAATCAGTGCATTTAGAGGACTGAAAAAAAGAGTATGGAAAGGTGTGTTTTATTGCTGTCATCTGGAAAAAGGCAGAAGTTCTCATATGTGGACATATGTATGTGTGGGTATACTTAGATGCTACTGCTCATTATGTGATCATCAGGCACTGATGCCTGTGCACTGATTTGGAATTAGAATATTGAACAGAAAGACTCATTTTTACCGTAGATTTCGGCAAATTTCACACAGTGCTTTTTCAGAGGGAATAAGGGATTCTGTGAATCATGCACATGGAACTTGTAGTCTCCATAAAAGTATTTCTATAGATTCATCAGCTGTTGTCCCCTACAAACACAGAAGTTTAACAACAATGTGTCATCTCCTCAATATAAATGTTATATGGAGCAAAAGTTGTATCTGATAAATTCAGTTGTACACTGAATAAAATGCCATCCCTAATTTGCTCTTCTTTCTTCTAGTGTGCCCGCTATGATAATGCATTTGCTGCTGAAATTCTAATTGACAGAGGAGTAAATGTAAATCATCAAGATGAGGATTTTTGGACATCAATGCATGTAGCCTGTGCCTGTGATAATCCTGATATTGTCCTGCTACTGCTAATAGTAAGTGAAGCAATCCAGTGCATTGTGTGCTTGAAAAGAAAACAGAATGTAACACTGTAGGGTCTGAAATCGCTGTATAAATGCAATATATTGCTACTAATGATATCAGGGAAAGCATATATTGTGTTTCTTTGTTCTTTTGACATTGTTTTGGTTTTCAGGATATTTAGAAGGAATTTTTAGGCCTTCAGTGAGAATTAGAATATAAATGTCAGTGTCAGGTATCTCATATCTCTTCCCTGTAGTCAGGAACTTATATGTCCGCTAAACACTTAGTCCCAAATGAGTATTCGGATAACTTCTTTTCTCCTTGTCACTTTCTGTTAAGGATTGAGTTTGTAGACTTAAAAAATTTTCCTTCATAAAAGCAAGTATTCACTCAAATACACTGTGTATTCATAAAGAAGCATTTGTGGACATGGTCAAAATGAGGCCAGTTTAATATTTATCAGAACAACTTTGACTTTTTGAGGCAGAGTTTACCCAATATAGTAATAGTTACGGCATTCAGCCTTTGTAGAGAACAGCTTTGTTGATGCTGCGTTTCCATTCCCAGGATCACAGCCTCTAGTTTTATACCATGATAGTAATGAAGCTCTTTCTCCCAGTTCATTTTGTATTGCTCTTTAAAACAGTAGTTGCAGAAACAGCTCACAATCTGATTGATGGTTTTCTGATCTATTTGTATAATTTTTAAATTTGTATGTTTTTAATCGGTCCTTGCAAGTAGATTGGCATTTCTTAGCATGCTTATGATGGTATTTCAATGATACAGGTAAAATGGAGAAACATTTTAAAAGATTGTATACTTGATAATAGCTTTCTTGAAGTCACTTTGGGAGATTATCTAGTCTAGTCCCTTGTTCAGACCAGAGCCAGCCATAGCAGCCTGCCTAGGACTATATTGCCAAGGATATGAGGCAAACTCACTTGACAGCCTGCTCAGAATTTAAACAGAATTTCCTGTGTTTCAGTTTGTGCCTATTTTGTTTTGTTTTTTCACTGAGTACCATCTTCTTTACTCTCCTGGTCAGGTATTTAAACACATTGATAAGACCCACCTGAACCCTCTCTTCTCAAGGCTGAAGATTCCCAGCTCCCTTAGCCTCTCCTTGTATGACAGATGCTCCAGTCCCTTCATCATCTTTCTAGCCCGTTTGCCGGACTCCAATATGTCCATATCTTTCCTTTACTGGGGAGCCTGCAACTGGTACCTCTCCAGTGGTGGGCTCTCACCAGTGTCTAGGCCTGCTGGCAGTGCAGTGCGAGAAATCTGTAGCCCTCTTTGAAGCACAGGCATGCTGTTGGTTCATGCTCAACTTGTCCTCTAGGTCAAGTCCCCAGACGTATTTTGTGTGGGAAGCTGTCTAGCTAGATAGTAGAAATTACTAATATCTTCCATGATAGCTGCATTTTATGCCTAAGAGTTTTCCCACATCCATTTGATTGAATAGTAGAGGTCCAGCCTTGGAAGATAATTTTCTTAGCTTTTTTGTTAGAATTATAATTAGGTCCAGTAAATGTACAATGTAATGTGTATGAATCTGATTTTCTGTTCTTAGTGCTTAAAATAGTATTATTGACCTAACCACAGTCATCAGGTATGTTTGGTGGGAGTATCCCATTCTAATCATTGTCACTACTCTTGGCAAATAAAGGATAAATTTCCAGAAGGTGATATTTTATCTCTTTTTATTCCCTTGATCTGTTCAATGTACATACTTGTCCTGGGTTCAGCAGTAGCAGTCATTTTTCTCCTTCTTGGTAGCTAGTGCAGTGCAGTGTTTTGACTTTCAGCTCGGGAACAGAGCTGATAACAAGGATGTTTTGGTTTGGCCAAGGACTTTGTGAGCCTCATTCTCTGCCAGGGAGGAGGGGAAGCCAGGAAGAAGCAGAGACAGGACACCTGACCCAAACTGACCAAAGAGGTATTCCATACCACAGCACGTCATGCCCAGGATGTAACTGGGAGTTAGCCGGAAGGGCTGGGAGACTGCAGGGTTGGAGGAGGTATCGGTCGGAGCTTGGTCGGGCTTGGGGGCGAGTTATCGGTCAGCTGGTGCTGAGGTGTTGTATTCTCTTCCCTTGTTATTTCCTTTATCATTATTATCATTGGTGGTAGCAGTAGTGATTTGTGTTATACCTTAGTTACTAAACTGTTCTTATCTCAACCCGTGGGAGTTGCATTCTTTTGATTCTCCTCTCCGTCCCTCCGAGAGCAGGGGGAGGGCAAGAAAGGGGGGGGGGGGAAGTGAGCGAACGAATTACCTGACTGGGTTTAAACCACGACAATACTTTAGAAGCCTGAGTATCCTTTGGATTCTGTGTGTATTCCTAAATGATAAACAAATTGAAACAAAGAGATTCATCTATAAAAATTCTTGTAATGTCAGGAATTTTCAGAAATACTGAATGCTGTGTTGTTGTTGACATTAATAGGAACAGTAGGGGCTATACAGGACACTTTCTAAAATTTTTCCTGCTTGTTATTTGCATGAAACCCAATCTAATGAAAACTTATTAAGCATTTGAACCTACGGTTATATCCAAAATTATTTTCCAGCCCCCATCATTTGAATGTTGTTAGATTTAGTCCCTGTTTATTACATGCTGACTTCTGAGGGTTCTGAGTATCTTTGGATAATTTGGGATAAATAGGTCATCTGATGTATTGAAGGTTCAATAAGCAGGGATACATCCATATGGATTTTTGCAGCTAGTGTTTGAATTATCTGTATTATTTGCAATAACTTCTGATAAATTTGCCCACATTTTAGGTGATCAGCACTTTTTAAGGTAGAATTTCCTTGACTACATAAATAATAACTTTATGTTTTCCCTTCTGGAGTGCGAATAATAAATAGAGTTCTGTGGCAGAGAAAGGAAATATTCTTAGGTAAGCAGTAGTTTTGGAACCATAACATTAATGCAATCTTTAATAACATTTGACAAAGTGAAGATGGAAATTGAGGTTGGAGGGAAGTATTTTTCACAACTGTGAACTGTCTTTGTGTGAGCGTTTAATATTAGGAATTACTTTGCCTTGAGGTTAGAGTGTTTCATGGGCCATGTCTAATGTGTAGCATCAGCCTGGGTAACGCTACTATGTGCTACAGGCAGTTTCTATTATACCACAGTTTTTAGTAGGAAGACAAAATACTTCATGTACCCTCATGAATTACTTTTAAATAAATCTTTCTTCTGGACTGACTTTAGAACATAGGCCATATTACCTGTTTTTAAAGATGTGAGCTAAAAGGCAGTAATATGGTCCTTTAATTGAGACATGTGCAAAGTCTGATTCCTGGAAAACTGTCACAGAGGCCAGTGGAGGTTTCCTCAGTAAGGACTTCCAAATATTTCCTGAGTTAAAAAAAAAAAAAAAAAAAAATATAGGGTGCATGTAGTTCCCAGAAGCCTATGAATGAACTTAATTAAGCATGCCCGTTTTCCAGTTTTATCCCACTTTTGGTGATCTTTACATTTCTCTGGCTGAGACAAGATGGTGACTTGTCAGTCATGAGTTTAGCTGTGGTAACTCACTATTTCTGTCCTCTGGTAGATAGCAAATACAAAAGTAGAGCTTGTAAACTGAAATGCTTTTCACTGAGAGCTAGGAGGGGCTGTAGCTGTTTGTATTGTGGTAATCTGCTATTGTGTCCTGTTGGAAGACTGTTGGATTTATAAGCACTGTTTTTGGAATAAATGCACAATGAAAGGCTTGAAGCTATTTCTTTCCATTGCAACATTTTACCCAAGGTGGTACAGCTTTACAGGGACATACTTACACCTTCTACTTTTTATAGCTGTCAGCAAGATGGGAGGGCATTTGAACAGTACAGCAGGAAATGCGTCCCATGTCTGCTAAATAGAGAGCCAGTGAAGAATTTACCCCCAAGGCAGCAGCTAGCACATGAGGAAATGTAGAGATCAAAAGTAATTCATAGAGTTCTGGTTGCCATACATGCAAATGAGGTGGTAAAGGTCAGATTCATCAATCCTTGCCTGACTGCATCAGTATTGGGGGTCTTCCTCTTGGAATAGGGGACTGTTTCTGCGGATATTGTATGAAGAAGGCTCCTGTAGCCCATTGAGGAGAGTGCTAAAGTGTTTTTAGTTTAAGGGCAAAGATGATGGGCTTGTGTATATTTGTACCCACGTGAAATCTTCAAAAGAGGGTGAAAAGCGACCAGATTTATTAGAAGTATCTTCTCTGTATTGCCTCACTGTCTTTTGAAGGTTCAGGACTAAATGCACTGTCAGCAGTTCTTTCTGCTCGGGCTGTGTTCCTTTTCCATCGTCTCTGGACACATTTCACCATCATATTTTGTATTAAATGCCTGTACTTGTTTTTATATTGAATTGAAATGCTAGATAAGATTCGTAACTTCACATTTAAAGTGCTTTGTCCTGTTGAAAACACTACCTGGGTTACAGAATGCCTAAGCACTGGTACTTCGATGCTGCTCCTGCTTTGTTAGCTGGAGGAAAGTGTTTAGTCCACTCTGTATCACTTCAAATGGTTGTAGCTTTAAACTGGTACAAACTACAGGCTTCTTTATGACTTGTTATACTATAATTTCAATGTCACAGGTAGTTCATCACTGAGATCTAGTGCTGGGCTCACATATAGCAAGTTAATAGTTGCAAGTTTTCTTTTTTAATCTCTTTGTTTTCTTTTTTAATCTCTTTGTTTTCTTTTTTTTTGGGGGGGTGATTCTTTTCCCTCTTCCCCACTCCATAATAGTCATGGATACTTTCGATGTTGATTGACCTAAGGTTGAAAGCAGGTGAGAATGCATTTTTATAGTGTAATTCACTTTATTTTACAGCATCTGGAAGCACCTTTTAGTGGGCAACATGAATGTAATGTTCGCACCATATGTAATGCAGATCCTGTCAAATGAAAGTGGGAAGGTGGAGACAGTATTCTAAGTGTTTGTATAGCACTTATCATAGTGGAGATTTATTCTTTCATAGACCTGAAAGCAAGACTGTAATAAAAATGGCAGTTAATTAACTGGAATGGCAGAGAGCAGTACTGTCCTTGGGAATTTTTACATGTAGATAAAGGAAAACTGGGGAGTAGAAAGACATTCTTAATATATTCTTTTTACTGACCTTACTGGGAAAAGCAAATGTAACCACTGTTTGCCAGCCAATTAAATGTGTTTCATTATGTGCTTTTTGGAACCTAGATTTGAAACACAAAATCTGATTCTGTCACAGAAGGCTAAAAGTACAATACTTAGCAAAATTCAGGCTGAATATTTTTTCTCTTCCCTTTTTAAGAACGTAAGAAAATCTGTGCTCAGAATTGTACAAAAGGGAGTTATACTCAAATCATTTATTAGATTTACAGTTGCCAACAGTAGATGAGTAGTGTTAGATTATTTGAACAGTATAACACTATCCACTGTATGTGTAGTCCAGATTTTTTGATCCACCTCTGCAGAATTTTTTATGCCACTAGGATAAACCCTGTGGCATGACATTGATGGAACATTAAAATTCAAATAGGAGGAATATAGAGAATACCAGATACTTTCAGTAAGACTGAAATATCATTTGCCCTTTAAAGACCTCAATATATTATTACTTAATATTTCTTCAATTTAGGGGATAACTTTTTACAAAAATGGTAATGGTATAGACCTATCACAATTTCATATAGAGAGATTTGAAAACAAAAGAAGTTTATTATAGGAGTTGGTTTTGCATAACATTAAAAGGCCATCTCTTAAGTGTTTCTATGATATTTGAGTTAGTTTTAGAAGTGTTTTTGTATTTTGTATGACATGTCTACTGTTGATTTTAATGTACAATCCCTTTTCCAAAACCAGATGTAGTTTTATTGGAAAAAATTACAGGAACAGATTTACTGGTGGGAGTTGAAAGGAAATCTTTGGGTCTGTAACTCTCAGTTGTATATCTATTTTGTTGTTGTTGTTTGCAACTGCATCAGACTATTTTAGCAAGCAGAGATGAATCATCAAAAGGCCGTTATCTTTAGAATTTAATGAAAGCTCTTTAACTTTCTCAGTTTCAAAAACGATTGAAGCAAAATTAACAATTGATTCCTCAAAGAAAGTAATTCTGCCCTCCCACTCCATCTGGCTCAATATGACTTCCTCTATTGAGTCAATGTAAGAGGAAGTGGTAAAGGGGAGAGAATGAAGAGCAGTTAGAGGTCAGCAGAGGTCAGTGGATAGCAGTTTTAAGTACAGAGGAACACGTGGCCTGAAAAAAAAGCAAATTCTTCCTCTTTCTAGAGGCAGTTACTGATGTCTGGTTGTTGTAAGAAACTTTAAATAGAAGTTTTTGTATGAAAGCTGGGGGTATCTATTTTAACTCACTCTCAGTTTGCAGAGGCTGGTGGATGTGTGATGAGTGTAAGAGGGGCCTTCCAGAAAGTGTGTACTACTGCGTTACAGCCTTTCATCATTGCTGACTGAGCTAAGATAGAACCAATCTAAGTTAAAGCTGTTAATGAGTTGCTGAATACCAGATGTCAACACTCAGAGGAAATTATAGATTATTAGTCTTTCTCCTTTAAGACTGGAAAAAAAGGATGAAGCTAGCTAATGATGCAGCACTAAAGGTGGTCCAAGGAGAGATAAGAACAGAAGCCTAAGTGGGTACAGCGGCTTTGGAAAGCATTTTGTCTTTGAGGACTATCATGAGAGTAATGAGGTAGCCTAGTAAACAAATAAGTATAATACGAAGAGGAAAGAACAAGCGTTGGAAACTTCAGCTTTGCAAACTTGACAAAAGAAATAACCAGTGAAATGAAATCTGCAGTTCACAGTACAAAGAATTCTAAATCATGGGATGAATCAAAGTCTTTTTGCACAGCAAGTAGTCACAGAAAATAAAGTATTCAGGCATAAGACAGTGATTTTTGCCTGAAAAGTTTGTAAATACTTCTTGGATGGCTAGAAATCACCAAGAACTCTCTGATAACAATGGGAGAATTTAATCTTTCTGGCCTCACAAAGAGAAGTTAAGCTTGCTAGTAGAAACATTATGAACTGTAGGAACTGGCTAACAGTAGCACTACTCAGTACTAATTTAAGATGAAATAAAATATAGCATATTTACACGAAGATAGAACTTAAAAGGTTTATCTTGTTAAAGAGGAGGAAAGTGAACATGAACAATAATCAAAACATTTACTTGCCAATAAAAATTAGAGATTGTTAGCCTGGACTGTAAGTTGGTGGCCTGGCTATTTAATACATTTCACTGATGGGAATAAGGAATCAGTCTAAGAGGAGACATGATTTTAAACAACAGCAGTAAAAACTACACACAAACACCCCTCCAGGTGGTGGCAGGAAGTACTTGGATTTTGATTTTGGAAAACGTTTGGGGTTTGGGGAGAGTCTTATGACATACAGCAGTACTAGTACCAGCAGATGTGTGTAATTTGGAGTCCTTAGTACCAGAGGGTTTCCAGAAAATAAATAATTCCTGGAGGTAAAAGGGAGTTACACCTGTTAGAAAAAATAACACCCCCAGTTTTTGCTTGAGCAGGACAGGACAGATATGCCAAGAGGTGGACTACATGTGCAAAGATGGGGAATATTGAATCAGATTCAATTCAATTCTCTCAATCCTTGGAGAAAAAGGATGAAGGAATGACAAGGTAATGAAAATCTGGGTTTTGATCTTCAGTAAGCATAGTTTTGTAGTAAGATGATGATGACGGTCTGGGGATGTTCCGCTACTGGAGGATATTTGTAGAAGTTGAGATTCATTCCTTACGCCAGGTGGTCTCTGCTTGAATCAGTGACACAATTACTCTGTGAGTTGCTCTTTGGAGTAGCTAGAGAATATGAGGAAACCTGTTAATTAAATTAGAGAAGTGGAAATCTGCTTTATAGCTAAGAACTTAGAAACATGAAGACAAAAGCCTACCTAGTAAGAGAGAAACTATGGGCCTGGGAGTTACTGGGGTTTCTTCAGGACTGGTGTTAACAATGCTGTTTCATTTAGAGTTTTCAGTGGTAACCTTAGGAGGAAAAATGGGAATATGATAATGAAATATGCCGATGACAAAACTGCAATGCCTTGTTAATTCTGGTGAGGATTAGAATGTTGCGCAGAAAGAACAGGGAATCTTTGAAGACTTCAGTAATAAAAAATGGGTTGAAATTAAGTGTACAAAGTACAAGGTCATGTCTGAATTCTGAATAACAGGCATTTCTGTGATACAGTCAGGACTAATCAGTTGGAAATAAGGAAAAAGACCTTGGAGCTTTAGTCAATTGTAAAATGATTATATGCTACAAACGTGCAGCTGTCAGTAGGGAAAAGACATTCTTGGATTTGTCAGAATGAAAATGTTTTTGGTAGAGAGGGGAAAGTGTTTCTACTGTACAAGGAATGACAGCCTGCAGTTAACTACATACAGCCATGTTCAAGAATGGTAAATTGTACCAAGGAAAATTGCAATTATAAACAGGAGAATAGAAAATCTGTCCTATGAGAAGGGGCTAAAAGTATGTTTAATGTTAAAAAAAAAAAAAAATCAAAGCAGAGAAGTTGTAAAAATTTCTGTAAATATATCTGGATAGAGAAGGAGGTAAAGAGAGCTATCAAAGTCTGAAGTTAGTACCGGCATGAAAACAAATGATTACAAAATGTCCAGGAATATACTTCAGATGGAAATTAAACTAACTTTTCTGAATGTTAGGAGGCATAGTTTGGAAAACAGTGTTTGATGCAGGAGTAATAGGGGACAAAAACCCCAAACCCCTAATGGGCTTTAAAATTGATCTTAATGTTGTGAATAAGATTATATGTTATGTGTTTACCTGCATTATCAAAGTAATGCCTCAGGAGATTCATTCTAGTATTACATTTCTCACATGACATCTGTTCAGAGGGCTGGGTAGATATAATTATCCTGGTTGTGTGCTTATGATAATAAAGTAACATGCGGAGGATATTAAAAACTATATGTTTGTGGAAAAACAGCAAATAGTGTTCTGTGGGGTATATTTGATGCCTATCAGATTACGGCTAAATTTCTATGCCTGAAAACAAGCAGGAGAAAAGTTTATGGAATAAAAGAATTCAGAAAGATAAGTTAGACATATTAACTATGAGGAAAACATTAGTGGTTTTCAAGTTTTTGAAATAGTTTTGTTTTTATTAATATGATGTTTTCAGATATTTGAAAAGAAAATGCATAATGAGTAAGTAGTATGAACTCAAGGAGGAAAAAAAAAAAAAAGGCCTGTTTGTTTTTTTTTTTTCCTCAGGAAAAGAAACCCTAAGGCCACAAAAAATCTGGTAGTAAGTTGAGAAAGGTACTTAGAGCTGTAATTAATTGTGTGCCTCAGCAGTATTTGTAAGAGAAACTGCAGACTGGTTCATAAACCTGAATGTTATCTCAATAAGGGGTATGAAAAGGCTGATGCATGAGAAATATGAAGGAGCTTGATGACTCAGGGAAACAATTAAAAGAATTACAAAAAGAAAATAAAATTCCATAAGACAATCTTTTGGTGACATTTGCTTGAAATTACTTAACATTTCCTATTGAGTTCCTCGTTCTTACTGGCTTTCAGATTTTGCCAGGAGCTATACAAGTATGAGAAATAATTGGAAATAAGGAAATGGTAAGGTCTAGTGCAGTGGTCTTCAAAGTGGATGCACACACGAGGACGTGCACAAGATAATTCATTTAGGGTGTTAGAACTTTTATTGTTATTTTGTATTTAAAAAAATAGTAAGAAGTTAAGCTTTATTAATATTTAATATACATACTGTTGCTGGCAACCCTTACTTCATCCATAGGTCAGAGGATCCCATATTATGAACAGTAGATGAGGTGTCCTGTGGGAAGAGTGGGTGCTTCAGAATGAAAAGGTGTTGGCAGTGGTGCTCTCACTTGTGCGTCCACTTGCAATGTATGCATAGAACCATAGAATGATTCATAGAATAGTTTGGGTTGGAAGGGGCCTTAAAGATCATGGGGACATTTGCCTAGCCAGATCTATGTCACTGTATCAACTGAAGGGGAAGGTTGCATTCCTCTTTATTTAGGCTCCCTTGGAACTTATGGAATGTTCACTTCAGATGAGACTCCTTCACTTGTTTCTCTTATCTTCTTTCCTTAATTTATCATGTCATTCACAGCAACTATAATAAGCCAGAAATGCACATCTTGCCTTTTGAGGTCTGTCACCATCACCCTTTCCTTGAGGCTAAGAAAAGTTAGTATGTCACAGAAAATTGCAACATGTCCAAGTTTCTAGTAAAACAGAACTATGGCAAGGGAGGAAGGGTGGTATCAGTGATTCCCAGACTTCAGACAAATCTTGTCAGCTTCTGTCTTATAAAAAAACCCAAACAACCCCAAACAACAAAACACCAAACCCAAACCAACAAACCAACCAAACCCCAGAAACACAACCAACAATAAAAAAGGACAGAAGGGTATTTTTTCCACGTAAGTCAATACCATATTATTTATTTGAGTAAAGGTGGCTTGCAGTATTCAGAACCTCATACCAACAGTCCCTCCTCCTCAGTCTTATATGGCTTCTTGTGTGTTTTCATTTGGGAAACATTGAAATGAAATACCATATTTTGTAATGCATAATTTAGAAAGGCTTGGGTGCATGAACTTATGAAAATGGAACCATCAAATAAATCTTCATGATTTCTTGAATTTCTGGATGAGCTAGTAGGGGAAAATGCAGCACTGATACAATTTATCAAAAATTCAAGGGCAACTTATCTTGATATGCCACCATAGAGATAGATGTGTAAAGTCATTGAAAAGAAAACGGCTGCAGGAAAAAACTGGCTTACATACTGAAAGCAGATGGTTTAGGTAAATGTATCAGTGCAGAGTTAGTGGAGGTAATAAATGAGGTGACATGAGGGTCAGTAAAAGACTTATGTTTGCATGTGTTTATGAAGACTTTTCAATTAGAATAGGAAAGCTGGAGAAAAACATTGACTTCCCAAATCTATAATAATTGGTGTAGACAATGTGTGAAAAGGCAGGTAATTCAGTTCATTGCAGAACAATGTAAGATAATGAGACTGTGATGCATAATAAGTGTAGGAGTTAAAGATAGGAAATGAAAAATAGTGGAAAGTTGAATGTAGGGGATTTTTTTTGGTTTGTGTTTGATAATGACCTTGAGAAAAATGTGATTGCTGTCTGCAAGGGTGAAAGGCTAAGAGGATGTTGGAAGATGTGTATAAAAGCTGGAATATGAAACCACAGGAAAAAAGTAGCTTTTTATACAAGTTCTGAATAGCAGTTGCACTTCTAGCTGTGTAAAAATCAAATCAGACTTGCCTTTATCTCAAACGACTCTCATTAGAACTGTAATATATTGCATCCTTTCAAAACACAGTAATAGTTTTACCCAAAATGTTAAAAGATGGGGAGTATTTGTTGAATTAAAATAAATATTGCAAGATTACAAATATTGCATTTATTGAGAAGAAGGATGTTCATTAAAATTCTGAGAATTGGAAGTTGGGAAAATTTATCTTTTGGGATGAAGACGAGAGAATAGTAAGGGAAGGATTATGGACAAATGTTTCTGAGCAAGGTGATAGGAAGACGACAGGTGTCTATCACCACATCATTTACTGCTAATATTACATTATATGAACAGGAATAAAAAAAAATCTGTCTGATAAACAGATGAATGCTTGATGGGCTAGCATAGCATTATGCCTTTAGAGTATGTTTCAATTAGTCTAAAATTCTGATGCTTTTCCAATATATGTATTAATTGAGAGCATTTTATGTAAATAAACCTAGAATCATATGTTTGAATAATATATAAATGTTGTCTGTAGTTATTCTTGCATTGGTAGGATTTATACGTGTACATTTTCCTTTTCATATAATAAATGAGAAAATGTCTCATGAGGTTTGGATTTCCCTCATAGCTGTTTTAGGGAGTAATCTGTTTCAGTCCCACACAGCAAGTTACTACTTTTTATGGCTGGAATTTTTTGATATCTGCTGCACTTCACCCAAGCACAAGAAAATAATAAGGTAATCTGCTTGTCTGGCAAGTTCTCTAATTGCACACTGGTGTTCTGAGAAGCCAGTTCGGTACTAAGATGACTGGCGTACTAAACTTCCTAAATACATTTGGTATTTCAGAAGATGACTTATTTGTAGAGTGTATAGATTTAATTACTTACCAGCAGGGCAGTGTCACCCTGTGTGCAGATTAAGCTGCTATGTGGTCCCTTCCCTGTACACTAGGAATATGCTGATGTCAATCAACACAATGAATCTGTCTCATAACAAAAATGCAAATTAACTGAGTTAAATTAGCAGTTCTATACCCTTTAGTTCCTTGCATGAAATTAATGCATTTATCTTTGCAGAAACGGTACAGTGTACACAGCTGTCATTTATTAGGTACTGTTTAATCTTTTGCTTTTTATACCAGAGACATGTAGTACAGGCTATTCTTTATTTATACTGTACATATATATACATTAATGTAGGCTTTAAATTTTTCTCTGCATTAGTAAAATGGTAATATCTAATGTCATGCCTGAAGTAGTGCTATACTTCTGTGTACCATATATAGTGCTTTACTTCCATGTGCCATTTGAAGCACATTTAATTTGCATATCTATATATCTCTATATCTCTATCTATATATTTGTGTGTATGTAATCTCAAGATAGACTGGAGAATGAAAATTCAGACATTCAGCATCTGTATTTTCCAGGTTGCACAAATACAGTCATGGATGTGACAGTGTGCACAGATGGTAAGAAAAGAGCAGCTTTCCACAGAAAGGGAGTAAGAAGACCATCATGTTAAATGGCATCTTCACTTTTGCCCCTGGTTAGATTTTCCACCATTTATGTTTTTTCACATTGAGCCTGGAAGCTAGCAGCTCCTCAAAATCAGCTTCTGATCTTTACTGAGCCATCAAAATCATCTACCTTTCTTTGCTGCTCCATGTGGTTGTTTTGTTTGTCCTGCTTTCAACAGTAGTGGGTCAGGGTCAGAAGCCCTTTGTGTGAAGCTACTAGGCAGAACTTTCTTCAGATGTTTTGTTTGCAGAGCATATGTGTATGACTGCCTCCCCTTGTATATAAACCTGCATATATACCTCCACGCACAACTTAGTAGGAAACATCATAGTAAAATATGTTGTCCTGTTTTCCTGTTTGTGCCCTGTACTTAGCATACTATAGTTGATAGTCAGAGGATGTTTCCCATCCCCGTTTTGCCTACAGTAAACTGTTACTTACTAACTGTCCAATATTGTACACAAATTACAGTTCTTACTAGCCCTAGGGAGTGATCTTTTCATTTCCTAAAATATGAGATTCGGGTGACCGTATGTAATTACAAGCTTTATCACTGGTTGTAAAGTAACTTTTAACTCTAACTGTAGCGTCAGATTTAAAGATTTTATGACAGGGAATTCTAAAGGCTTACTCCTTGCTGTGTGAAGGAGGATTTTCTTCTATTTGTTCTAAAATTAAAAGGCAGTAATTTCATAAAGTGACCTTTTGTTGCAGCATTATAAGACAGGGACTGATCATTTTTCTGTGTGTCTTAATTTTTAATGATTACAATTAAAATAAAAATGAAAAGAAAGTGTGTTCCTATACTGTTATCAGAGGCATTCAGTGCTTGAAAAATTTAGTTTTTTTTTTCCTTAAGCTGTGCTAACGATGGGAAGTATGCAAGTCCCATGTGCACAAGCAGATGGGGAAATTGTAGTCTTTAGTCATCAGTGCTCTTTGAAGTTTCCTTTCTAATTCCCTTTTCTTGCCAAATAACTTGAGAGCTGGCAGTATCAAGTCAAATAGCCATCCTTCTGTACTTCAACCACCCTTTTTGTTGACCTTGTTCTGATCTTTTGCATTTTTGCTGCAGTTTCTTAAAAAATACAACTGAATGCTGTTGTAGGCAAAGAAGAACTTTTTTTGTGCTATAATGTCACACACATAGGTTTTGCTATAATTTCTTTATTGTCACCTCTTTAGTCTACCTCAATTTTCATTATAACTTTCTCATTTCGGTGAGAAAATATATTCTGAGATTTCATCTGATTCTTTTTCTTGATTTAAAAGAAAATGTTTTGGTTAGAAAAAGTTAAAAGTATGTCTTAGCTTATTTTTGTGATGAACCGGTCCATTTGATTTGTATAATTATCCCAATTAAACTTCTTTTTTTTGTTTTCTGCATTCTAAGCATAAATAAGCAAGAATAAATTCATGCTTTTAGCACCATCCTGATAACACTAATGCTTCATCTTTTTGTCTCTTTTCTGAGAATCCCTCACTCAAACTATGCAACAGGTATTTATACCCAGGAGGTACCTCCAGAAAGAAACACAGATACTGTTTTTTTTTTCTCATGTTTGGCTTTGGAGATAAGAATCATAGATATGTAAATTCTTGAATAATTGCTCTGTAATATAATACTTTTTTATTAATACAAGGCAATTTTTTGGCAGGTAGACTATTAAAATATTAATTTAAGTTAAGCTAAGTGTGTATCTTCAGTGTAAGATTGGTTTCTGTAATTTCTGTTTGAATAAAGCTTATGTGCAGAGACTGGAGAATTTGATGTTTAAACTCATGACTATGTGGGAACCCACATACTGAACTTGAACATGTTTTGCCCATGGTCCAAGCTTGCTTATGGAAACCAGTGTCGCATCAAAAGAGCTGTTGGCTCATTTGCCCTACATTGTGGCTAACCTCAGGTGTCCCATCATTCAACTCATATCTAGCCAAGAAGAGTAAGAGAAAAGATGTTCTTATAGCCTCTTTCCTCACATTTAAAAACGGAAGTGATTGCATATGAAGAAAATACAAGAAATTGTATGGCAAAATTTGGTCATTTATTTGAGCTACAGATCTTGATTGTGTTAAGAATGATTACCTTAAGTTGCTGGAAAAATACAGAATGAAGTATGGAAGTAAAGAAACAAAATGAGTATAACAAAAATAATTCTGTCCTTCCAATTTCTAATCAGTCTAGCTGGATGATTCTGTGTGTTTTCATATATTTAGGCGGGACAAGAGGGGAAAAAAAATAATTTTCTTGAGGTAAAGCTAGGTCAAGGAAAGCAGACTTTTGCGTAGAAATTAATATCTAAAATTCCAAGAAACCTTGACAATATATGCTAGGAATCAGAATATGAAGAACCACCATTAAAGTTGACTCGCCAACTAATTAAGATCCAATTTAATACCTGTATGCATTTAGAATTCATAGAATTTATGAAGTTCCCAACTCTTGAAGAGTATTGTAGTGCTAGGGCATGGAAATTGTAGTAACTTGGGAAATGTGCATTATTTTTTATTTGATAGCTTCGTGGTTAGTAGTTTCTAACTTTTCATCTTCTATCTGTATGTTTTGTTGTAATTTATTTTAAAAGATGTTGCTGAGAACATACTATGTTCCTGCAGTGTTACCAGAAGTGTTCAGTACTGGAACTGAGTGGGATTTTATTTGCCTTTTACATGCCTTCAAGCTGATGGGTTAGGGGAATTCAAGTCCTATGGTGCACAGATGGCAAAATGTTGGTCTTAGTTTTCAGTCATCAGTGCTAATTCTTTTATCTTCTGGATGCATTAGTCGAACAGACTATGCCTGTCAAGGAATCTGTAATATGTGCCATGACAGCCTTTATTTATTTTTTTTTTTTAACTACTGAAAATCTTTTGCATGCACTGACATTGCCTACTGTCTTTTAGTTTAAGGAAAAAATGCCTTATTCATGAATTAAATGGTTGTCAAAATGGTTTTGGATTTTAATGATTTTGATGATTTTAAAGTATAATTTTTATTATTTGTGTGAAGTAATTCAACAACCAAGAAGTATGTTTTCAAATACGTTTGGGTATTTCTGTAGGCATTGGTGATCTTACATGTGTATATCTATATGATGCTATTTATAAACAGCCACTATACTGATGGATTTCTTTATCCTTTCTTGACCAATGTGTCACAGAGGCTAAGATGGCTGTGATTTTTGGAAGACTATAATGTTCTTATTGCACATTGGCATGTGTCCATAAATCTCTTTGACCATGAGTTGCATATTCAGATTTTGGTGCCTGTTTCTGCAACATGGAACCCAGAAGTGCTATGAATTAAAGAACTTGTATCTACATGGCACCTCAAATACTTTACTTACATAAGGATGAGTGAATTTCCAGCTCTCTTTGTATGAAGGTTCCTTGACTGGTGTAGCATGTAGCCATGAGGGGAAAAAAGCAGTAATATTAATACAAATGCATGTATTTTAGCAATTATATAAGGGGATTGACATAAAATTTTCAGCACTGAGTTACCTCCTGATTTCCTTTAAAATATCTTTTTGAAGATATGCGATCTTTCCTCTTCAGTTTATTTTATGTGCCTGGAGAGCACTTACAAGGCTCTGAATTCAGCTTTGGTTCTGTAGGCTGTGTTGTCACAGACATAAGGGATTGAGCTTTGTGTTTTTATGATGTGGGATCAGGCGTACCAAAATGAATTCAAACCTTTACTTGTATCAAAAGTTAAGCTCATCCAGATGGCAGACAGTTCCTGCTTCTTGTGAAAAAACAATTTTGGTAATGTGACAGGCATGGGTTTATAGACAGTAGCAACTCCTACAGAGTTTAAAGCCCTGAAATATGATAAAGGTTGCAGACAGATGATCATCAGTATCTTTCCTCTGTGAAAGGTGGGAACTCCTGCTTCAAATCATTTCCAGGTATCCATTGCCTCAAGGTTATGGAAGATGTCCTGTACCTGTTGCACCGGGCCAACCCAGTTTACAGAAACTGGGCTCTCTGCAAGTCCATTTAAAAGGAATTGAGAAGTTTTTCCGTTTGTTTTAAGGAAAATTTTGTTTTCATGAATATTCCTTACTATTATGCCCTACTATGGAGGAAATCAGCTAAGCAGGAGGATTTGTTCCCTGAATTTTCCCTGTAGCTACACAAGCCCGTGTAAGGCATGCATGGAACATTTGTTAGTGTATCAAATTGCAACCATGATAGGTGCAGTTGTTATTTTGATTTGTGATCCACAGATTTTGCTTCTAAACTGATGTATGGAGTTTGGTTTTTTTTTCAGATTGTTTTGCAAAGAGACACTCTGGAAAGAAAGAAACACGGTGTTTCCAATTTGGAAACTTTATATTATGAGACTGCTGTTTGCATTTCTTCAATACTTCTGAAAGTTCATGTTTCAATAAACAAGAATTCACTGAGAAAAGCCTATTATTTTGGAAAAGATATGACTAGGTCTTGTCTCCATTATGGAGGTTCATGGGGTAGTGGTGTTTGGAAGTGGAACTTAACTACCTGCAAGTAACTCAAGTGCCTGGGAGAAGTTATAGTTTATTATTTATAAAACATAGTACTTTGAAGCTCAAGTCATTGTCTTGACTTACTGAAATTCCCATTTAGTCAAACATCAGGCGTATCCCCTCAGGCTGCAGTGGTGGAAACTGCTCTGAAAGGGATGAAGAAATTAAAAGCGGCTTTTGTACAGCTGAAATTTCTATTTATTTGTTTTCTTTGAGATATATAAAAGAAAAGAGGCTGCTAGGATCAACAGTATAGCAAGTGTCCCTATTTGGGGAATTGTTTTCTATCAGTCCCACTCCTGTCTTCTATAAAGAGAATTTGTTGTCTTTTTTTTTTTTTTTCCTTTTCTTTTGGCAGGCTACATTAAGGGTCATTAAAGCCAAAACAGAAGCTAGAGCAGCTTTGAGGTGATTGTACTGTTTGCCATGGACTCTACTGGAACATACATATCTTTATAGATGGCTTATAAACATTTGTGATCACTCTTCCATTCTCAGTCAAGCCCAGGGAGAGGAGGAATAAAAGTAAAAATTTAGAAATAGGTAAGGTATATGACAGACTCTTAGTCCTGAATCTGTTTGGGGGATAGCTAGCTTTTCATGGGCTTCTTTTGACCTTTTGTTCTGAAAAAGGAATCCTTACTTTACTCTGGAGTTGACAGAAATAGATTGGCTGTATCCCAAATACCTGCAAGAATCTGCATTGTCATGGGGAAGGGGCTTCCTTAAAGATTTATGTGGAAAAAGTTAAAATGAAAGTATCAGGACTGCAATCAGCATTCTGAGAGACAATCTGTAGATTTAGTAAAATAGTTTCTAGATCATTCTGTACAAAAAAAGAAAAAATAAAAAGAGGTAACTCGGCATTTGTGTTCTCAGTTTCCTTCTTAGTAACCTGGATTACAACCTGAACGGGTAGGAGAACTGTCAATGGAGAATCTGTAATTGTAATCACTAAAAACCTCATTTATTTTCTTTTTCCTCCAGCTCTTCTAGTAACTAAATTGTTATTTCTGTGAACCGATTTTCTGCCTACAGAAAATCTGTTGTTGAAATGAGTTGGAAGGAAAACATGCTTTTGAACTTAGAGCAGCTGTTCAATCTCATTTAATCTTTTATTTTGTTGCCTGTGGTTTGCTAATGTGTAGAAGTCTTTAACTTTTTTGAGCCCCACCTTGAGAACTGTTCCTATTCTGCTTAGCATCGTAAAATTGTGAAAAGTGAAATCCAGTGCTGATGACCTAAACCCCAATATTATGTAGAGCAGTTTTACCCTTTGTCCTGGGTTCAGCAGTAGCAGTCATTTTTCTCCTTCCTGGTAGCTGGTGCAGTGCTGTGTTTTGACTTTCGGCCTAGGAAAAGAGCTGATAACAATGATGTTTTGGTTTGGCCAAGGACTTTGTGAGTCTCATGCTCTGCCAGGGAGGAGGGGAAGCCGGGAGGAAGCAGAGACAGGACACCTGACCCAAACTGACCAAAGAGGTATTCCATACCACAGCACGTCATGCCCAGGAGGTAACGGAGAGTTACCCAGAAGGGCTGGGACTGGAGGGTTGGAGGAGGTATCGGTCGGTGCTTGGTCAGGCTGGGGGGGGCGAGTTATCAGTTGGCTGGTGATGAGGTATTGTGTTCTCTTCCCTTGTTATTTCCTTTATCATTATTATTACTGGTGGTAGCAGTAGTGATTTGTGTTATACCTGAGTTACTAAACTGTTCTTATCTCAACCCGTGGGAGTTGCATTCTTTTTAATTCTCCTCTCCATTCCTCTGGGAGTGGGGGGAGGGCAAGAAGGGGGGGAGTGAGTGAACGAGCTGTCTGCCTGGGTTTAAACCACGACACCCTTTCACTTCATTAATTAATGAGAGACAAGTCCAAGAGGAGCCAGAAAAAGAGGGGCCAGATTTCTGGGATTTGGTATATTGAATGAAAATTTATGTAAGCCTCTGAGGTTAGTGAGCAGGATTGTGTGGCACCATGAAGCTCAGGAGCACGTGATTTTCTGTGTTTCCTTGTTCACCAGCAAATAGAGCATTATATTTCTTTTTAGTTGATAATATATAAGGGCTTTTGGAAGGAGGTACCATTTGCACAGTAACCATGGTATACATGAGAGCATGCACATGTATGCATGTAAACCTTGGACATCCTTCCGTGAGCAAAACCTAATGTGAAGAAATAGGTAACAAATGGGGGAAAACAGTAAGTGAAATGCCACAAATGTTTGGTGAAGAACTACGTTTAGTCATTGTATACTTACATGGTTAACATTGTCTTATAGAAAGGAACAGTTGGTAAATCATGTGGTTATATTTAAAAAATGACGCAGAAGTGAATTGTCCAATCTGTTACTGAAAAGAAATGGTACCCTTTCCCTTTTGGAAACAGTGGTTAACACAGAAGAGAGAAATACTGTGTCAATCTTGGTACATTTACATATGTAGAATATTTTTTTATTTTTTATATATATATGTGTGTGTGTATGGAGTATGTGGAATGGAATAAAAATAGATTATGATTCTGTGATTACTAATACAAATGTAAATAAGAATAGAAATAAATACCCAAAAGTCGGGTTGGGGGGGGGGGGGGGGGGGTTTGAAAGGTGACTGCACAAATTGCACATGACTAGCATACTATGGAGCACTCAAGCCACAATAACAACTGTGCGAAAGCCTGTTACTAGGAGAAGACTTGGTTTTTTTGCATAGCAACGAGTACATTAACAAGACAGTTATTTCTATCACTGTTTGTTGTGGAGGGGTTATGTTATCCGCACATTCCTTGTGCTGTATTTTGTTTCTGATTTCCTTCATTAAGCAATAGATCATACTCAGATTTCTGGATTCTCCCTGGCTTCCACCCAAGACATATAGATGCTGACTGCTTCAGAAAGCAGTTCAACCAGCTGCCCCTTGTGAGCGCAAAGTTCCCTGGGTGCATAAACTGTAGCATCCTAGCTGGGGAGCTAAGCAAGTGGTGTTATCTAGGTAGAGACATGCCCAAATCCTTCCCAAGTCTTTGGGATACCTCAGTAAGTTAGATGTCTTCTAAGAATGTCTGAATCAGTTTACATTGCAGTCCAAACAGCTGTGATGGTGTTAGGTTTCTGGACGTACAACCAAGTGATTAGAACTCTGTCCATGAATGTAAGAGTGGTTTGAGTTGGCTGGAGAAGGTCTAAACCCACAGCCTCAAAATGCCTTCAGTTATGGTCTTAAAGTGTTGAGAGAATGCGTTTTTTACCTATCCTGATGAAGTTAGGGTGCTGATACATAAAATAATTTGAAATTCAGTGGGACAGAAGGAAAGATACAATTTTAAATTTGTAAAGAAGGACACATTCTTCAGAATGGAGATTCCTGGGTCCTTATTCTTTTTCTAGTAATGGTAGGTAGATATATTTCTCCTTTGGGAATCATGAGATAAGATGTATAAGAAGCACTGGGAATAAGAAACAGCAACAAGGATTATAAGCCAATTAGTAAATAGCACTGATAAAGCTACATCTGTTGTATAGAAGAAGAAAGTTTTAAGACTTTTTAAAAAATCAAATATTTAATTAAAGGTTTTCCCCTTTACATGTTAGAGTGATTTTTAGATTTCAATTAATTCTTAAAAAGAGGAGCAATTTATGGAGAAAATAAAATATAAATTGTTTGCTTGTGAGTTAACAGTATTATTAGGCTTCCCAAATGTATAAAGGATATATAAATGTATATAGGATATAGCTACAGAAACATAGTCTTTAGAGTTTGTAACTGCATTTATAATACTCTTGCACTTGAGCAGAGTTGCAGTGGTGGCTTATATAGGGACAGAGCACTGTAAAGGACACTTGCTATGCTAACAGCTAGAGTCCTCTAATCACAGTTCACATATGATTAGATGATGAAATTACTATTTGTTTGTGAATTCTCACAAATCAGAATTTCCAGTAATACTCAGACTTCAAAAGCTATTTGGTTCTGTCCCCACCTTCTGGAACATTATTTAGAAAGAAAATGTTCAGCTCCTACTGTATCCGCATATGCAAAGTGATGTTCTTCCCTGTACTATTCCAAATTAGCTAAAACTTTAGCTATACAAAGATGTGATCATGGGAAAAGTTACAGTGAGCATGTACGTTGTATCATACACTTTACAGTGAATCTGAACTTATTCATTACTCTTCCGCTGAATGGGAAGTCACCTCAAACTACTTCAATTTTGGCAGCAAATGGGGGTATGCACTAGATTGGTACTTTGAAATTGTTCGCATATAACCTACCTGATGTTATGTTGCTCCTGAGCTCAGTACCTAACCTGTAACGTGACCAGTTTTACATGTCTGTGGAATTAAGTTTGTCTAAAATGAAAAAGTTTGACTCAGTTTGTCTAAAATGAGAAAGTGTTAGAAATTCTACAAATAGGTAGGCAGAAATTAGAACAGGATTAAAAAATGTACAGTAAAGTGATCCTAAGACAAATTGAAGTATTTGAATCATCATTTCTGGAATCAGAAGGGAAATCTTACCTCCTTTAACTAGCCAAAGGTATTTTCTCTTTGGCAGCAGGCTCTGATTTCTGGTTATATGGGGACAGTGTGCAGATCTGGCACTGTCCACTCAGTTATTATTGATCAACAGAGTTCACTCTCATATGCTTTCTCTATGTATGGATGTTGTTCTGCATAGCAGAGATGCACATTTTGCATTCTGTGTATTAAGCTCTGGGAACATTTTTAATAATATATTTAAAGATATTATTTCTGCAGTCTTTCTAAAATGGGAGCAATTTATCATTGCAGACAAATATACTTTTGTATTTATGGGATATATTGGGTAAACTTTTGCAATATATCTATCTTTTTATTAAGAAATGTCTTGAGAATGAGGGTGTGTTGAGAATAGGTAAGCCAGTAACTTTTCATGTACACTGAGCACTGCATGCAGAATTCAAGTGGGTGGATAAAACATTTGAATTGCAATGGAACAAATACAGAATTGCATTTTGAATATAAGCAAGGTATGCATTAGATTTCGAAACTCTAATATCAGTAGCCTGGGGACAGTATTCCTCATATCTTCTTCAAGAACTATGAACAGAAACCTAAAACCAAAGTAGAACTATAGCCAGATAATCTGAATTCCATCTGCATTTCTATTTATATGTGGGCTTCTTATTTTCTGGTGTACAAGGCCATATATGTAACAGTAGCACTTAATTTGTTTAGCGCAGTTTTAACCATCTGAATTTGAACTAGTGCTGTAATATTTGTGACATTTGTTACCTGTGACATATTCTACATCTTTGTCATGCTCTGTTTGTACTCTTGGTTGAACCTGCTGTTTTTCTGCCTCTCTTTTTCTGCCTCTCTTTTTTTCCCTCTCTTTCATTTATTCTGTTCTGACCTCTACCAGTTACCTGTGTGAGCTTCTGCCATGTCTTCTGCCACCTGTGGGATTGCTGTCTTGTCTTTAATTATACAAGTAGATAAATGGGGAGTTTGCATTATAATTAGAAAAGAAGATTTCAGCTCAGCTTCCATGACTGGCTGTAACTAGCTGAGAGATGCCTGGGAATAAAAGAAATCCTGAGCAACTGAAAAGTGTGTGTCACATTTATTATCAAGTAACTTCCCATATATCACAGGCAAATGTCTTGTGTAATATACTAAGGAAGGGAAATGCAGTGGAATTTCCCACTTTTCTATACCTAGAATGACTTGCTTTCTAAAGGACACTGGAGTTTGGTACCGGGCATAACCTGCATAATGCTGGCAGCAGGTGGCTGCAGGCAGGGCTGGAGTGAAAGAGCAGCTGATGCAGAAACTGAGCAGAGGGCCTGGGGGTAGTTATGACTCTGGAAAGACTGTAGTGAGTGAAAGAGCCCATGCCAGAACAGTGGAGGAAGAAACAAGCTGCTGCCAAAGAAAAGGAACCTTGATGTGCTGACCCCAATCTCCCACATTGCCCAATGCAGGTGTAGTGTGCTGGAGACAATGGGATTGGAGATGGGAATGGGAGGAACAGGGTCTGGAGAGGAGTCCAAGTGTAATTCTCCAAATGTTCGCTTGTTTCTATTTCTTGGTAGAAGAACCTGTAATTAGACGTTTGTTAGTTGGCCAATAAATTAAGTAAAATTCCCCAACTCAAAACTTGTTTAATAACCACCGACAGACTTTACAAATCACAGTGTTTGTGGCTATTCTCATAACATTTGGTAGAATTCTTAAAATTAGGTTTGCTGAAGTCAGATGGGTCAAACAGCCTTCTCCAATGAGGTGGCTGGCTTAGTGGGTCAGGCATGAACTGTGGATGTAATTTACATCTGTTTAGTAAGGCTTTTGACACTGCGTTCCATGGCATCCTCATAGACAAAGCATGTGTTAGGTAACTAGGCAGTGAGATGGATTGAAAACTGGCTGAGTGGATGGGCCCAGAAGTTTCTGATCAGCAGCACAAAGTCTAGCTGGAGGTGATTCACTAGTGGTGTACTCAGTGGGTTAATAGTGGGTCCAGTCGTGTTCAAGGTCTTCATTAATGGATCTGAACAGTGAGATAGAGCACACCTTGGGGTAAGTTCACAGATGATATAAACCTGGGAGGCAGGGATGGTACACTGTATTAAAAATGCTTATTATTAAACCCCAAATATTTATTTTAAAGCAAGAATATACTTTTAAACATCCACCATTGTCCAGAATTGTTTTCCTATCTGAATTCTAAGAGTATTCTCTGCTGCCACAGCTTTCACCAACCTTGACCTTCTGTTTGGGAGCATCGTGAACATTTCGTAAGAAATCAGTTAATGTAGAACTACCCAATAAAAATGACTTGGAGATTAGTAATTTGAAGTTATATCCTTCTTCCAGTGACATTACAACTTAGAAGGGAATGAAAAGTGTGATCACGGCCAAGTTAATTATCCTACTTTTCCTGAATTTAATATGTCAAAGGTCTGTTGGTTTCTTAACAAGAAAATGTATGTAGATTTGTCTTACTATTATCACCATGACCTTCTTCTCGCATTGCCTGGAGATAATTTACATGCAGTGAAGGATAGGTACCTTCAAGACTTTGTGTTTTTTTTATTGCATGCAAGTCAGCTACATGTGAAAATGTGTTACTTCCTTGATTCTACATTCTTTGATGTCTGTCTGTCCCCTCATCATTGTGATGGGAACCTAGGAGATCACCTCAGACTAGTAGTCCAGCTTCAACATCTTAAATTTTATGACATGAAGCCTACATGAATTACTAGTTTTTCACGTCACATTTCACTTTCAGGCAGGAGCTGAGCCCATTATGACTTTTTCTTTGATACAGTACTTAACAAGTAAGCTCCTGAAAGAAGCAGTCATACCTTCTTATTAATAATTCCTTATTACAGTTGACCTCCGATGCAGTGGTTTTAAGAAAGGCTGTCCTCAGTACTCCTCATTTTTATTAGCTGAACTTTTTATCATACAAGCTGGTAAGAAAAGTAATTAAATTTACCAGAGGTCACTCCTATTTCATAATTCCTTGCAGTTAAAAGCCATAGAGAGACTACTTGAAATAAAGTTATGGCCTCTTAAATAAGATACATGGCATTTCACTGTAATGTAAGCTTTTATGACTACCAGACATTTATAATTTCAAGGATGAAAGCTTTCTTACAAAAAAAAAAAATTGCCTTTCATAGTGCAAATTCTTGCACTAACAATATTTAACATAGAAAATACAAGTTTTCTTATCATGCTGGTGGTTTATTTTCAAGCTTCTCATGATTCTGTCCCCCAACTCCTGATGGCTCCTTTCAGTTGTCTGTCCTTTATATTGAATTTTGAATGAAACTGATAGAAATGCCAGCCTGGCTCCTTAAGGGACTACAGTTAAAATCATCAAGCTCACTTTCATTGTCTCCAGTTGGTGACAAATGACAATCTTATTTCACAAGGGATGGTTCTCTTTGAGGTTGAATAGATGGATGAGGCCATAAGAGGTTGGCCCAGCTGACAAGGTTACCCTTACCAGCTGTCCATGCATCCCTGCTGCATGGGTGTCTGTGTTGCTTGTCAGTCATCTTTTGAACCACTGCTGTTTACTGTGTAGTGTTTTAAGGCAAGCTGTAATCAGTGACAACTTACTTTAATTTAAAATGCTGTGCTGCAAGCGGTGGTTGTTCCAAAACTCACTGGTGAGCAGCTCAGACATCTATGTGGTAAATGCAGGCTGAACAGCGAGGGTGGAAACAGTGTCAGCTGTCCCAAGCAAAGCCAGCTTTTTGACATTAAAGAGTCCTTTATTTTTTCTTTGCCTTTTTTGTGTGTGTTTTGGTTTATTTTGTTTTGTTTCAGATTATAATCAGCCTGCTAAGAATCTCAGCTTTGAAATGTTTCTGAATGGGAAAGGACAAGAACCCAGTAGTGTTTTGAGATTTCACTTCAAAATCCTAAAATATTTTAATTCTTGTTTGTAGGCTGGAGCAAATGTGCTTCTGCAAGACGTTAATGGAAACATTGCCCTTGATTATGCTATAGAAGGGACTGAATCTAGCAGCATCCTTCTGATGTACTTGGAAGAAAACGGTAAGTCAGCTCTTTAGTTTCTGGAATGTTTTTATTGAACATGACATAAAAATGAAAAGGGTGGATATTGATTTGATGTAAGTCGACACTGAAGCCAGTGAAACTGTATTAGTGTGGAGATAAAGGGAGGAAGATGACTTGGAGTCACAAAAATATTCAGTGTGTTTAGATTGGAACAATTAGCAGAGGGAAGTGACAGTGGTCAGTGTCAGATCTGCTTCTGCCCATTCATATGGAGATGTAAGGAAGTGAATTCAAAGCAGAACCGCAGCAGTGCAAAAGCTTTCAAAACAATTCATTTATTAGTGTGAATACCGGGTTTCACCTTTTGTTTCATTGCACATATGAGTTATGCCTAGCCTCAGAGTCTATTTTTTTTGCAGTGATAGACTGTTAAATAAATAAATCTCTGCAAATCATGTGAAAGAAAATGCATATAAAACTTTATCACTTATTCAAAACTATTAATACAGGTTTTGTTTTGTATCGAGAAAACACTTCGGCTAGATTTGTGTTATGAAGTACGTTTAATATGTTATGCATGACAGGACCTGTATTGAAAAAAAGGGTTTATTATTCGCCAGTTCCAAACTTAGATAAGGGTTCTGAAGTGAGATTTCTGACATTGCTATTGACTAGAATAGGTTGCCTTAATATTGTATGTGGCTTATCATAACACTGAGGAAAATATATTAAGCAGAAATAATGAGCAATAACATAAAAATGTGTAATTTCAACATTGTCTCCATATAAGAAGTCTGTTTTAACATAAAGTAAGTTATATCCTGTTAATGAACACCTGAAAGAGAAGTTAAGTTGGGCTCTCAGTGATACCCAGTATCACATCCTATGCTGTTAGTCCATAGCACATTCAGTGTATTACACAGATATATTTCATAATTTTGCTGCCTTGGTGTCTGGCAATGTCTTCACAGCTCATGAACTCTGGGTTTGGACTTTTCTAATGGCAAGAAAGGTATTAGCTTCTAAAAACTTAATTGCCTTGCAAAATGCAGATATTTGGAGTCTAAATGCTCCAAAACCTTTGAAGCGGTGTTTAACATGTAGCATACAAGATGTAGTCTGCTTGCAATTATTAATGCAGATCTATCAGAAAATGCTTCCTTTTTTCTTGGTTTGTCTCTCTTTTTGTGTGGTTGTTCCTTGGCAAAGTGTCTACATCAAAGGAACTTCTATGGAACATCAGATGACTAGTTATCAGTGTTACCTCTTTTCCAGTAGATGGGAGAGGCACTGTTCCTCATTAAATAATGATTCTGTGAATGTAGGAAGTTTCCGAAGAGAAAAAGGTAAACATGATGAAGATGAGATCTGCCTCTACTAACTTTAGTTAAGCCTGAGCTAAAAATCCAAGCCTTTTGTTTTGGTCAGTAGAGAGAAACAGGAAACACATGCATTGTTTCAGCTCTTCCTAAACCCAGCTAAATGAGGAGAACTGACTGCCAGGACTGTTTCTTTCTTCTGACTAGTAAGAACTTAATTTGACAGGTTAGTCTCAGACTGTTAGGGTAGATCAGTCCTACCCCTTAATTGCAGCACTGCATGAAATACTGGCCTTTGGGTGATCAATGACAAAATGCTATGAACTTTGCTTGGTCTGTTACTATTCTTCTTGTAACAATAGGCAGCTCAAAGTACCCCTATTTCACACTTAATCTTTAAAATTTAATTAGTATCTTCAGAAATATTTGTACAGCCTGGTATATAACCTTTGTACAACCATGGTCAGTAGTAACTGAAGAGGGAATCCTTTAAGGCAATAAAGCTGTCTGTATAAGTATGAGTTAGTTTGCCAGACAAAACTTTCTCTGTGGACTGTTTTGCAGTGATGCCCATACACACCTGCATATGCATACCCCAACACAGAGCAATTTCATGGCCAAAAATCTAATTGTACAAGAGCATTAGCTGATACTATAGTAAATACCATCTTCAGCCTGCAGTGTTGTGAAACACCTGCCTATAGCCTCACCCTTGAAATACAATGTATAAGGCATATTTCCCCATTCTTTGTATTTCCCTGCATTCCTAAAAAATGTCCTTGATATCAGCAGCCTAAAACCAGCAGCTTGGTTTACAGATTGCTGTGTGAAATAGACTATACTCTAATCACTGCTTCTTACTACAGAGTTCAGAGGAAAATACAAAATCAAGTGCCTTATGGCTCAGCTAACAAGAGAAAAATAAGCTATTAATTTACTTCCATGAAACAAAGCAAGGCTGGAACAAGTAGCTTTGGTGCTACAGAAAACTTGGCTAATTGGGGATGTTAAAGTTTTTAGAAACCTAGTGTGTTTATAATTGTTGCAGCTTTCATTACTGTGGTAGATCACTGTATCTGTTTAATTGCACTGCAGATCTTAGTGAATGAACTCCCTCTTCATTGTCAAAGTTAACCTGATTTATTCTGTGGAAGGCCTGGAGCCATAGGTGATAATGATAGCCTTAGATGCACTTAATGATTTATATATTTTAAATATATTTATTTACTGAAGTTAGTCCTTTGAGTTCTGTTTGTAAATGATCTGTTAGGGCACAGGAGTATCACAAGTGCAAAGTAAAGTTGATCTTTTAGTAACTGCCTGAAAGCTTTCGTGTACAGATTATAGTTGTTAGGGAATATAACTCATCAAGACATTATATGGAGATCATATTACTGAAGTCTACATGAAATTCTACGTATTTCATTTCATGTACAGAAACCAGCTTTCTTTGATGTTACATTATGTAACTAGTGTTACATTGTATACTAAACTAATTACTGATTGAAAAAAGCAATAAGCAGACTTTACTTACCTAAGAAAAAACAAGTTGAAGTACATATCCTCTGTATAAGAGCATCCTTTGTGTTGGGTAATATTTCTAGTATTCTATAAGCTTCATTTAAGATATCCCTAATTGAGGATGGAAGGGAAAATGCAGCATTCGGTTTCATATTTAGGAAAGTGGTGGAAATAGTTTAAGTGTGTGATATTTGATCAGGTCCTAAGAGCACTCAGGAGCCTAGTGTGCTCCTGAGCTCCAGGAACTTATTGGGATCAATTTATTGAATTACAGCAGAAGAGTTGTTTCAAAGGTAGGTATCTGTAATGGGCACTCTGAATTTCAATCTGAACTGTGTGTTTTTTTCCAAGTGACATAAAGGGAGCCCAGAACGGCTAGCTGAGATGTAGTAAATTTTCTACATAGGATGGGATTACATTTAAGGTTATAACAGTTAACTTTACGGGTCTATATATAGGTGCTTAAACATTAGCTTTGGTGTCTCAATTCCTGCTACCATTAGTGGAGTTTTAGGATATACTGTCACTAGAGAGCAGAAATGTTATTCATTTGACCAGTCACTAAGGAAAATACTGGTAAACACTGATAAATTTGTTCTGCACCAAGATATTACTGGTTTTGCATGTTACTAGTCTTCTTGTTTTGCTGTGAAAAGAAAGTCATGACATTTAAGGATGGGGAGACCATCTGTGGCAGTGTCCTGCCAAGGCAAGGCCAACTGAGAGTAGCCCAGGTTACCCAGGGCCATCTTGGATTGGAGGTTCTGCACTCTGGGCTCCCATTCTACTGCTGAGCCATCTTCATGTCATTCTTTTTCTTCTTATTTTCATTTGAAATTTTCTTTGTTGCAGTTTACACCTATAGCCTCTTGTCCTTTCATTGTTTACTTCCAGGAAATGTCTCTCTTCAGAGATGAAATTAAAATATTAGGAAGTGTAAAAGGTTGTGCTATTTGTCCTGTTTTATTCTGAACCTATATGATTACTGGAATCATTGAGAAAGTCCACATGGTACCTTTTATAAGCTTTATTTAGATTATTACCAGCTTTATGTTTTAAATCAAAGCTTTTGTTGCATTAATGCCATTTAAAAAATATCAAATTTTAAATGACTGCCAGCATGTTCTCATTGTTTTTAGGCAAAACAGAAATTTTTTTTTAGGCAGAATAGTCTACTGTCGGAGTGTGTCAGTGAAATTCTGATTGTGTCATAAGATCCTTTTCCTTTAGGCTGTTTTAAATATTTAATACTTTGAATAATGCAACATTTTTGTTTACTTCCTTTCTTGGTATTTCAATGCATAGTGGATTAGATGACTCAGATACAAACTACAAATGAGTGACAGATATTTCTTGGTTCCATATTTGGCTGGTGATAGGAGGTGAGATATTTACAGTATAATTTCTTTCCAAAAGAGAGATGCTCCTATTTGTCATCCAAGATCTCAGGCTTCAGCTTTCAGTAGTATAACTGTGCATTCCAAGAACAGCCTTGTTATTTAATCTGAGAAAACGATACCTGGATATTTGCTTCTTTTTTTTTAAAGAGCTGTCTAGGTATCCTACACATCTGAAAAGAAAATAATACGTTTATTGTCTATTGTATAGTGAGAGTTTATGCACAACAGATTATTAGAAAACCAAAAGAAAATGATCTGTTGTAATTTTTTTTAAAGAATGACTGTATTTGAATAACATATCTACCAAAAGCATAGATGGCTTTTCTTTTCCTACAATGACACAGGTAAAGTAAATGGTTGTTGCTTTTCTACAGAGCATTCCTTTTAGTTTTTAAGAGTTTTCTTTCTGTGGGGTAGATGAATTTTAAGATAGCTGGTTAAAGGACCTTTGATGGTAATAGAGATTTCATAAACTTAATCAAAATGTTTTCTAGTATTCCAAGCCGTGTGAATAATGGAATAATTTTGTTCTCTGAATATTAAGGGGATCATATTCAGGTGTTTCAGAAAACTATATATATATAACCAAAATCATGTGCAAGTCCTGTCCACTTAGGTAGATTTTTATTATTAAAATTAGTTAAAATATTTTCAGATTGCACAAAAACCAGACCATGGTTTATTAAATTCTTACTAGCAAATGGATTAAGCCTTACTTTTTAGCTGCAAAGTAGAAGGTGTAAGTTTCTTTTTCTGCCTTGCAGCAGTAGGTAGAATCAATAAAATTTCAAGCTAAGAGTTAGTACAGAATCCTACACCGAACATGGTCTTTAACATTACCCAGAAACTGTCAACTCATAAATTACTACAATAAGGAGAATTTCCCTGTAGCTGAAAGTTAACAACATAAGGGAAATAACATGTGCAGGAAAAGCTGATTCAGAAAAGTAGTGGACAAGGGATTAAGGAAAAATTTACTGTATTTACAGTAATTTAGATTATTTACAGTAATCTAGAATGTGACAGGAAGATACATCCAAAAACTTATTTTGGTTTAAAATTTAATGTAATTTGAAATTATTCATAAAAACTGCTGTGGTTGGACAAAAGCCTAACTCTCACCTGGCTGCGCATTCATTCCATCTCCTGAGCAGGACATAGGGAGGAAACAGGATGAGAAAACTCTTGGGTCCAGATGAAGACAGGGAGATTGCTTACCAGTTACTGTCACAGGCAAAACAGGCTTCACTTGGGGAAAATTGCTAATTGGAATAGATTCAGGTAGTGAGAAACAGAAAGGCAGACATCAACACCTTTCCTCCCCCTTTCCCAGGCTTGACTTCACTGCTTCACTCCAGACTCCTCTACCCCCACAAACAGTGCAGGGGGGTGGGGCAGCTACAGACAGTGCACAGCAGTTTCTCTCTGTCACTTCTTCCTCTTCACGCTTTTCCTCTGCTCCAGTATGGGTATTTCACAGGTATGCAAATCCTTTGAAAATGACTGTCTGCTTTCCCATGGGCTGCAGGGAATCTCTACACGATCCCTCCTTTTTCTCCGACCTTGGTGTTCCTTCATCTGTTTCTCCTTCTTTTTGTTCCCTCTGTGTCTTTCTGTTTGCTGTTTTCTGGCCTTCATTAAGTACGTTTTCAGAGGTGTCACACTTGGCTTACAGACTCCACTGTGTCCTGCACTGGGTCTGCTGGAGCTGATTAGAACCATTTGTGATCCACATGGGACAGAGCCTGACTTCTTCCCACAGAAGGCCCCCGGCAGCCCCACAACTGCCAACACCTGGGCAACACATCTGGGCATGTATTTCTAAACAGTCTGGCACTTACGAGAATAAGATCAAAATGAAACTCTCAGTTACATGTATTTTTAATCAGTTTTGATTATTACTAATAAAAAAGCAGTCAGAATACATATGTCAGAATATGCACACTAGAATGTTCTAACACTCAGATTTTGCTACAGAAACCCTTAAAACAGATCTAATAATCTAACAAGGGGAAAAAATATCATATACTGTTTCTTCAGTTGCACTGAAGAAAAGCAAGTGATACAGCTTCATATGATTTCAGAAAAATACCGCTTTAGACTTTCATATGTAAAGCTACGTAAGTCTTTTCATAGACATTAAGGAATTATTGCTAACATGTTACAGTGAGAGCTGACTAAAATGTCAAAACATACAGATTGTTAGCACTAAAGATCAGTGAACTTAAGATAAAACTAAATCCTCTGATGCATTTTCCTCTTTAGAACCATATGCAATGTGATCTTGAGCTCTGCTACAAATTTTCTGTTAAAAATATTGATGCAGTAGATTAACAGAAAAACAGGCAATCAAAACCAAACAGCCTCAGGATGGTTTGAAAGTTTTTCACTCTGATTCTTCTTGATTGGGAAATACCTACCCATAAGATTAGCATACACAAAGAAACCCTGTTTTCTGCAGAGAAATTGGTTAATTGATGAGAGGGGTTAGATGATGGTGTTGCAAGTGAGAACAGGGGGCCAAATGAGATGCTTCAGTAGGTCCCTTTGAGTCCTAAAAGTGTGAAAATGTGACACATTGAAAATCATAGAATCATAGAATAGTTAGGGTTGGAAAGGACCTTAAAATCATGCAGTTCCACCCCCCCTGCCATGGGCAGGGACACCTCACACTAAACCATGTCACCCAAGGCTTTGTCCAACCTGGCCTTGAACACTGACAGGGATGGAGCATTCACAACCTCCCTAGGCAACCCATTCAAGTGCCTCACCACCCTTACAGTAAAGAACTTCCTCCTTATATCCAATCTAAACTTCCCCTGTTTAAGTTTTAACCCGTTACCCCTTGTCCTGTCACTACAGTCCCTAATGAAGAGTCCCTCCCCAGCATCCTTATAGGCTCCCTTCAGACACTTGAAGGCTGCTATGGGGTCTCCACACAGCCTTCTCTTCTCCAGGCTGAACAGCCCCAGCTTTCTCATCCTGTCTTCATATGGGATGTTGCAGTTGACAATGCTCATCTGGCTTCCTTTGCCCATTGTATTTTCTAATATAAGCTTGAATAAGCTACCTTTATACTTTCTAACTCTTGGGGAACTGACTTGGAAGTCTTGGACTCTTCTTAATATTTGTGTGTTTCCAGTATGTTACCCATATGTTTCTATCAAAGGGAAAACCTTTAAACTCACTGTGCAGACTTTTGGCACATGAATTATCATTGAAAATTATAACCAGTAGTTTATGATCTACTTTTTAACTGGCAGTAGAAGAAAACCAGGCATCTCCTTGAGTAACAGGCTTTGCAAAGATTTGAAAAGAGATTGTGAAGAGCATCAGAAACTGGGGATGCCCTTTTCCGTATTGTTTCAAACCACTTAACCAGTGAATAACTCAGTTGCCATCAGGAATAAATGATGTTTTATAGATTTCCTAAAACTATAAGCTTGAGCAGGTTAGGAAAAAAAAAGGCAGTTGGCAGTTCCCAGAGTGCACCCACAGGCCCTGTGACCTGTCACCCTCACAATCCCAGGGGCTTGACTGCCTGTGCTCAAAGCTAGCTCGGAGATGGTACAGCTGTGTAACCTGGGAGCAGTCAGCTGAGAAAAGAGCTAAGTTGTGAGGCAGAGCTGGGAGAAGCTTTGTCATGATCTTTCACCCATCCTTTGGCTCAGGAGCCACATTTAGACCCAGGTTTCTGCTCTTGGTCCTTGCTTGAGATATTCCTATGCCCAGCCATGAACCTTGGTGATTCCAACCCTGAACCACTGACTTGAGTTCCTGGCTTCACCTGATTTTCTGGATTTGTTGCTAGAGGCTTTTCTTGCAATCACAGGACTGTTGGTTGGCCCAGATTCCTATCACCAGACCTGCTTTAAGTTCTTGTTTTGGCTGTTGTAGGGATGTGCTCCTGCCAGCAAGGCTACTGCCCTGCCTACCTTGTGTTTTCCATCAGCTCCTGGCTTCCTGGCACATATTGAGTAACCTGCTTTTACGCCTCTCTAACCATAACATATTGAGAGAAATCCTGAGTATAGAAATACCATATGTGAAGAAGTCATTTCAGACATGATACTTATCACAAGTAACCAGAGACAATGATGCACTTATTTTGCTTCTGTGTTCTAGTGTTAATATTACAAATAAAATAATAAACATGCAAGACATATCCACAGATGATTGTTTTAGTACTAAGCCTTGAGATTTTTCCAGTCTGTTAAAATAAATTACAAAAATTACTTTTGTTATCATACAAGTAAAGAAGAGACAGAGTTCATTTAAGTAATTTTAGCTAGAAGGATCATCAACTTCCCTATTACAGAAAAGAGAGCTAAAACCCCCTTGTTTCACTGAAGTGGCAGAATTGTCACTGATGTCTACATGAGGAGGAGTTTAATTTCTGATAGCAGTTTCAGACTAGAAGAAAATAAACTACATCCTTCACTAAGCATGTGTCGTGGTTTAAACCCAGTCAGGTAACTTGTTCACTCACTCCCAGTGAGTGGTGCCAAGCTGACAACAATCAAGGTCCGTGTTCGTCTCCCCCCCCCTCCCTGTACCGGGGCTCTCCCCTTCCCCGCTCCCGGAGGAACGGGGAGGAGGATCGAGAGAGTGCAACTCCTACGGGTTGAGACAAGAACAGTCCAGCAACAAATCACCACCGCTACTATCAACTACAACAATGATAAGGGAAAATAACAAGGGAAGAGAATACGATACCACCGGCCAAGAAAACGAGTTCCACCCGGAAGCTCCTGTCCTTCCGGGTAACTCCCAGTTACCCCCCACCCCGGGCATGACGTGCTGTGGTATGGAATACCTCCCCGGCTAGCCCGGGTCAGGCGCCCCGCCTCTGCTTCCTCACAGCCTCCCCTCTTCCCTGGCAGAGCATGAGCCTCACAGAGTCCTTGGTCAGGGTAAACATCACTTAGCAACAACCGACAACATCGGCTTCACCAACGCTGTTCTCAAAACTAGAAGTCAAAACACAGCACTGCACCAGTTAACACAAAGGAAAAAACATGATTGCTACTGCTGAACCCAGGACATTATCCACCCCTTATTCCATACCATTCACGTCGTGCTCAGATCCCACATTTTCAATACACCATCGCTCTCCCACATATATACATCCATATACATACAGACCAAGAGGAAAAAAAAATCATTTTCTTAGTGCATGGACCAATCCCTATAATGCTGCCGAGTCCATCCGGTCCATGATGTTCCAAGTTCATTCTCTGTTGGGATGATGGCTGGAGGGAAGTCAGGGCCAGTCGCTGGTGACCTGGAGACATCTAGTTGATGGACTATAAAAGCATTACACAGCAGGCAACAGCATACAATTGAGTTCACTGGCTGTTTTCCCCTAAAATCAAATCCCCTTGAGGTATACATCGGACTTCCCCATTGTCGTGGTTTAAACCCAGTCAGGTAACTTGTTCACTCACTCCCAGTGAGTGGTGCTGAGCTGACAACAATCAAGGTCCGTGTCCGTCTCCCCCGCCCCCCCCTGCACCGGGGCTCTCCCCTTCCCCGCTCCCGGAGGAACGGGGAGGAGGATCGAGAGAGTGCAACTCCTACGGGTTGAGACAAGAACAGTCCAGCAACAAATCACCACCGCTACTATCAGCTAAAACAATGATAAGGGAAAATAACAAGGGAAGAGAATACGATACCACCGGCCAAGAAAACGAGTTCCACCCGGAAGCCCTGTCCTTCCGGGTAACTCCCAGTTACCCCCCACCCCGGGCATGACGTGCTGTGGTATGGAATACCTCCCCGGCTAGCCCGGGTCAGGCGCCCCGTCTCTGCCTCCTCACAGCTTCCCCTCCTCCCTGGCAGAGCATGAGCCTCACAGAGTCCTTGGTCAGGGTAAACATCACTTAGCAACAACCGAAAACATCGGCTTCACCAACGCTGCTCTCAAACTAGAAGTCAAAACACAGCACTGCACCAGTTAACACAAAGGAAAAAACATGACTGCTACTGCTGAACCCAGGACATTATCCACCCCTTATTCCATACCATTCACGTCGTGCTCAGATCCCACATTTTCAATACACCATCGCTCTCCCACATATATACATCCATATACATACAGACCAAGAGGAAAAAAAATCATTTTCTTAGTGCATGGACCAATCCCTATAATGCTGCCGAGTCCATTCGGTCCATGATGTTCCAAGTTCATTCTCTGTTGGGATGATGGCTGGAGGGAAGTCAGGGCCAGTCGCTGGTGACCTGGAGACATCTAGTTGATGGGCTATAAAAGCATTACACAGCAGGCAACAGTATACAATTGAGTTCACTGGCTGTTTTCCCCTAAAATCAAATCCCCTTGAGGTATACATCGGACTTCCCCATCTTCCCGCATTACCCACCAAGTATATCCAGGTCCCTGAGCAAAAGCAATCCCACGAGTGGGTTTGCCTTTACCTGAAGCAGGAATAACCCAGACTGTCTTCCCCAGCAAATTCTTCATATGCACCACGGGAACTTTGTCCCCCTCTACAATATGTAAAAGTTCTGACTGGGCTGGGCCAGCCCTGTTGGCAGATCCTCTGGTGTTGACCAACCAGGTGGCCTTTGGTAAATGTGTATCCCAATGCTTGAAAGTTCCCCCACCCATCGCTCTCAGTGTAGTTTTTAACAGCCCATTGTACCGTTCGATTTTCCCAGAGGCTGGTGCATGGTAGGGGATGTGATATACCCACTCAATGCCATGCTCTTTGGCCCAAATATCTATAAGGTTATTCCGGAAATGAGTCCCATTGTCTGATTCAATTCTCTCTGGGGTGCCGTGTCGCCACAAAATCTGTTTCTCAAGGCCCAGGATAGTGTTCCGGGCAGTGGCATGGGGCACAGCGTATGTTTCCAGCCACCCGGTGGTTGCTTCCACCATGGTAAGCACATGGCGCTTGCCTTGGCGGGTTGGTGGCAGTGTGATATAGTCAATCTGCCAGGCCTCCCCATATTTATACTTCAACCATCGTCCTCCATACCAAAGAGGCTTTAACCGCTTGGCTTGTTTAATTGCAGCACATGTTTCACACTCATGAATAACCTGGGCAATAGTGTCCATTGTTAAGTCCACCCCTCGGTCACGGGCCCATCTGTATGTTGCATCTCTGCCCTGATGGCCTGAAGTGTCATGGGCCCACCGGGCCAAAAATAATTCACCCTTATGTTGCCAATCTAAGTCCATCTGAGCCACTTCAATCTTAGCCGCTTTATCCACTTGTTGGTTGTTCTGGTGTTCCTCAGTGGCCCGACTCTTGGGTACATGGGCATCTACATGACGTACCTTCACCACCAGGTTCTGCACCCTGGCAGCAATATCTTTCCACAGTGCAGCAGCCCAGATGGGTTTACCTCTGCGTTGCCAGTTGTTCTGCTTCCACTGCTTCAACCACCCCCACAGGGCATTTGCCACCATCCATGAGTCAGTATAGAGATAAAGTACTGGCCACTTTTCTCGTTCAGCAATGTCCAGGGCCAGCTGGATGGCTTTCACCTCGGCAAATTGACTCGATTCACCCTCTCCTTCAGCAGTTTCTGCAACTTGTCGTCCAGGACTCCATACAGCTGCCTTCCATCTCCGCTGCTTTCCCACAATACGGCAAGAGCCATCAGTAAACAAGGCATACTGCTTTTCACTTTCTGACAGTTTATTATATGGTGGGGCCTCTTCAGCACGCACCACCTCCTCCTCTGGTGACATTCCGAAATCTTTGCCCTCTGGCCAGTCCATGATGACTTCTAGAATGCCTGGACGACTGGGATTTCCTATTCGAGTTCGTTGTGTAATTAGTGCAGCCCATTTACTCCATGTAGCATCAGTTGCATGATGTGTAGAGGAGACCCTGCCTTTGAACATCCAGCCCAGCACGGGCAGCCGGGGTGCCAGGAGGAGCTGTGCTTCAGTGCCAATCACTTCCGAAGCAGCTCGAACCCCTTCATAGGCTGCCAGTATCTCTTTCTCAGTTGGGGTATAGCTGGCCTCAGATCCTTTGTATCCCCGACTCCAAAAGCCGAGGGGTCGACCTCGAGTCTCCCCTGGAGCTTTCTGCCAGAGGCTCAGGTAGGACCGTTCACCCCAGCTGCAGTGTACAGCACATTTTTTACATCTGGTCCGGTTCGGACTGGTCCAAGGGCTACTGCATGAACTATCTCGCGTTTAATTTG
Source organism: Pezoporus wallicus (assembly GCF_028554395.1). Taxonomy (NCBI): domain Eukaryota; kingdom Metazoa; phylum Chordata; class Aves; order Psittaciformes; family Psittacidae; genus Pezoporus; species Pezoporus wallicus. The sequence goes on along the minus strand of NW_026635653.1, from coordinate 1,054,755 downwards.
CTCAAAGGCTTGTTGCTGCTCAGGGCCCCATTTAAAATCATTCTTCTTCCGGGTCACATGATAGAGAGGGCTTACAATCGAACTGTAATTTGGGATGTGCATTCTCCAGAACCCCACTGCACCCAAGAAAGCTTGCGTTTCTTTCTTATTAGTTGGTGGAGACATTGCTGTTATCTTGTTGATCACATCTGTGGGGATCTGTCTACGTCCATCTTGCCATTTTATTCCCAAAAATTGAATCTCCTGTGCAGGTCCCTTGACCTTACTCCGTTTTATGGCAAAACCGGCTTTCAGCAGGATTTGGATTATTTTCCTCCCTTTCTCAAAGACTTTTTCCGCTGTATCGCCCCACACAATAATGTCATCAATGTACTGCAGGTGTTCTGGAGCTTGCCCCTGTTCCAGTGCAGTCTGGATCAGTCCATGGCAAATGGTAGGGCTGTGTTTCCACCCCTGGGGCAGTCGGTTCCAAGTGAACTGGACACCCCTCCAAGTAAAAGCAAACTGTGGCCTGCACTCTGCTGCCAAAGGAATGGAGAAAAATCCATGGCAAATGGTAGGGCCCTTGGCAATATCAATCGTGGCATACCACAATCGTGGCTGGCTGCTTTTGACTCTAGTTCATACTGAAGTTCTAGCATGTCCGGTACGGCAGCACTCAATGGTGGTGTGACTTCATTCAGGCCACGATAGTCTACTGTTAGTCTCCATTCTCCATTAGACTTTCGCACTGGCCATATGGGGCTATTGAAGGGTGAGCGGGTCCTGCTGATCACCCCCTGACTCTCCAGTCTACGGATCAGCTGATGGATGGGAATCAGGGAGTCTCGGTTGGTGCGATATTGCCGCCGGTGCACTGTTGTGGTCGCAATTGGCACTTGTTGTTCTTCAACTTTCAGCAACCCCACAGCAGAGGGATCTTCTGAGAGACCAGGCAAGGTGGACAGCTGCTCAATTTCCTCAGTCTCCAAAGCAGCAATACCAAAAGCCCACCGGTACCCTTTTGGGTCTTTGAAGTACCCTCTCTTGAGGTAGTCTATGCCGAGGATGCATGGAGCCTCTGGACCAGTCACAATAGGGTGCTTTTGCCACTCCCTCCCAGTCAGGCTGATTTCAGCCTCCAGCACAGTCAACTCTTGGGACCAGAAACTGAAGCCGTAGCTCTCATGGGACTGATCAGTCTTGGCCCTTGCTCCCCTCTTCAGTTCACTCACACCGTTCCTCCAAAGCTGAAGTAGGTTTTCCATCCCACTTTGTCATCCCACTTTGTCATGTCTTCTCCGTGATCCAGCAGGTAAAACCATAGGGTACCCCGTGGCGTATACCTTCTGTATCTCCTCTCTTGAACAATAGGACGTCTTTTGTTAATAGCTGAGACGCGTGTTGGTACACGTGAGGAGCTGGATAAATCAGATACATCGTCCCTCAATTTGTCGAGGTCCTGGGACAGTTTTTTCACAGCTGAGATGATGGAAGGAGTGAGATTGTCTTCGAACTCTCGGAGTTTATGAACCATTTCATCCACTGTTAGTGGTACTATGTCATTCCAGGTCACTGTTGCCAATGAATGGGCATATGATGACGGTGCATTCCGTGTAAGTTTTCGCCACATGGGTCGTGTACATTCAACTTCATCTGGATCTATAGGTGTATCCCCGTTATTCGGCTTGATGTGATAGATCATCTCTACGATGGCCGTTTCCCTCAGAGACTGGATGCCTTTGTCTATAGTAGTCCACTTGGCCGAACGACTCGTAACATCGTCCTTGTACGGAAACCTTTCTTTCACAGCTGCCAAGAGCCTCCTCCAAAGGCTGAGGGACCTTTTCTCTCTTGCAATTGCTTTGTCAATTCCCCCTTCTCTAGCAAGTGATCCCAGCTGCTTGGCTTCTGTACCTTCTAGTTCGTGACCATCGGCCCCATTGTCCCAGCATCGGAGTAACCAGGTGATGATGTGCTCCCCTGGTTGACGGGTAAAATCTTTTCGCATATTCCGCAGCTCGGTTGAGGTCCGAGGTCGAGAAGTTACCTCTTCTTCTTCTTCTTCGTCATGTGAGGATGACTCCTGATCAGATTCTGGACCGGGTGGTGAATTCATTGGTTCTTCATCTCGCTTCACCCTTTTTGCCTCCTTTTTGCTTGTTCTCTTGCGTACAGGGGCAACCGATATTGGTACGAATTGGTCCTCTGGTTTGGCTGCAGTGATTATCACTGTGGTTTGAGTAGCGACTGTACTTGTTGCTGGGGGTGGTGTAGCTACCGTGCTTGGAGCTGGGGTAACCGCGCTGTCTGTTGCAGTTGAAGTTTGAGCAGCTGCTGTACTTGCCACTGGGGTAGCTGCGCAGTTCATTGCAGCCAAAGTTTGAGTAGCGACTGTCGCTTTGCCCTCAAATCCGCCGACATTCTTTTCCTTTTGAAGGTGCTGGATAGTGTTGAACAAGGCCCTGTAAGCATAGGCCAAGCCCCAGCACGTTGCCGTGATTTGTCCATCTCTGGTATGGCCAGAATGACCACACACCTCATTTAAGTGTTTTACTAATTCTTCTGGATTTTGCAGTTGTTCGGTAGTGAAATTCCAAAATACTGGGGGGGCCCACTGACCTAGATACTTGCCCATACTATCCCACACACCCTGCCACTCATGGCTGTCCAGCCTCTGGGAAAATCTCTCGGTCCTCCTACATCGTCGTTTGACCCCAGACAAGACCCAAACCTGAATCTGCTTAACTCTTGAAATCAGTAGTGGGCAAAACACACTCTGTATGCGTGTTAGCATGGATCATGCTGACCTATGAAATCAGATGCACATAATGCCAAGCAATACGCACAAGAGCTACTGAAAAATGTAACTTAACAAAAATAATGCTCTTTACAAAGCTATCTAGTAAGCAGCCAGAAAAGGCCTTCTAAAACTTTAAGCGAATAAAGCTGAATAAAGTAACAGCTACATATAAAATCTATACCTTGTTGCACAGGAGAAAAATAAAAATTCTAAACCATGAATTACAGAAGAGTACCAACAGGCTCATCACACTTGGGGTGTTTACAGCTCTGCAGGAAGGGCAGATATAGACAGGGTGAGAGAAGACTCAAGAGGAGAGGAGAGAGGAGGCTTTTGAAACTGGTTGCAGGTTTTTAGTGTCCATTTGTGTTTGAACCACAAGATGATATTGACCTCTCCTCCTAAAGATGGTTAAGCCCCTTGGAGAACGAGGTGTGCAAGTTTCAGAGAGTGGCAGCTGGGTGTGTACCATGGGTATTTCGCATAGAGTGCTTGAGTGATTTGCTTTGTACTGGTTACAGGAACAGGTGTTCCACCTGCAGGTGGAGAGGCTTATTAATACTTGACATTTCTGAGGAAAATATTTTTTTATAGCAATTCTCAGTTCTGTTTGCTGTGTAATTCTTTACCACTGCAAATTTTTGAAAGTTTTTATCTGAGGTTTCTATATTCTTTTGGAGTGTCAGTTCTATAACCATATGCCAGAGAGGGTGAGACAGCCAAAGTGCATGAAATCGCCTTTTCAGGTGTTTTCCTTAAACAGTGAGAAGTAATATATTTTGTAGCTCTTAGGTTATGCTCCTGTCATCAGCACTGATGCTCACCACCAAATGCTGTGCCCTGTGGGTCATTTATGTTTTAACTGTTCCTTTTCCATCTCATCTCATGCAGAATTTGTGAGCATGTGGCTCTTACTCTGATTTTACAGGGTATTTGAAGCATATTTTCCATCTTACGCCTTTCTTTTTGATTTTCCATTTTTTTCAAATGTGAATCTGTGTCTATAGTACATGCCAGTTTGGTTTTCTTCCTCTATTTATTTGTGCTGGCTGTTGTCCCGTTTCATCTGGATATCTAAACCACATTTCCCCTTTGAAAAACAATGTGAAGGTCATTCTTTGATTCAGGCATCAATAGTTGCTTACTGTATGAATAACATTTTGTTACTCATGCATCTAAACTCATGAAAATATCACTCCCTCAGAATTACGAAGAGTAAGGGAAGGCAGTTTATTGACCAGGTCTCCTTGTCTGATCCTCAGAGAATGATACATGTGCACACTTTATAAATCTGCTTCTCAGTTCCCTGCTAGAGAATTCTTTACTTTGAAGCCTAGTTCCTGAGTTCCTGGAATTCAAAACTGCAATTCTAGGATTGCAATTTAGATTTTATTTTTTTTTTTTTCATGTTTTCATTCTATTTTCTATAGAGGCAGAGGGAGGGAATCTGGTATTTCTATAGCATTTTTGAAAGTCCTTTGTATATTTAAAAAATGAAGCCTGAGGAACCACGTCACTGTAGGAGCTCACTTGCCAGGCTGTTTACTGCTGCTTGTTTTATGAAATGTGTATCATATCCTTCCATGCAGCTAGTAGTTTAAAAGTTATATTGAGATTCATATAGACTCTGCCTTCTGTTGCTGTGTAGCATTGTTTATGCATTTTCTCTGAGCTTATGGGTGTAATTATATTTGTGATAGAACATATATAGCAATTGATGCAGCTGAACTTTTCTTTGATTTCTTCTTCAGGATGAGCAAAGTTAATCTTTCAACAGCTAGGCCCAGACAGGATGTGCCAAGGTTCTATAAAATGTTATTTACAAGGAGTTATAAGGATTAATATTTCACTGTTAGTATAAGAACATAGTGATAAGTTAATTCTCTGACCATGCTGAGTGCGAGTCAGTAGTAAATTGCTAGAAAAGGCTGTAATTTACATGAAACATGATGAACCAAACTGATAATAACTGTTTTTCAGTATTTTTTTTCTTCTTTTTTCTTCTTCCTGTGGAAATCAGTAATCTGTAAATGTCATCAGGTGGTTTTAAATTGTTACTGTGAAATGTGATGAAGGCTTAAAAACTTCAAAACTGACAAAATGAATACACTGATTGTTAGGAGATGCTCAGAACATCCTATGAAATCCACATTGCGTTCCAGTCTAGCAAGTGTCAGGCAATAGGATGTTAGCACTTTCTGCTTTTGTGTGGTTCTCTAATTTAACAATATCGTGTATATATATGTGTGTGTTTGTCTGAATTACATGTATGTGAAAGGTCACAGGGTTTAGTCCAGATACAGAAAATGCATAATTTTCTCCAGCTTAGGTTTAGATCTGTGTTTCACATTTGGTGTCGTTTAGTATCATTTACGTGATGTTTGAAAATATGAGAATAAATAAATATGGCCAGTGAGACAGTGCTCACACTGAACATTTCACTTCAGAGATGAAACTTTTAGAAGTGCATCAGGCAAATAAAATTCAGAAAATTTCAGTGTGTATAGTAGCGTGTTAGAGAATGAAAATGGTTTGGATTCTTTGCTGAACTACATATGGTATACCCATTTATATGAGCTCCAGGGCAGATTAAAACTAAGGAACTTAAAATACGCGTTTACCATTCAATTTGCTTCAATTGTTTTAGTAATGTAAAAAACTGAAAGAGTGATTGAGATAAAATTTTACGTTAAATACGTATTAATTAATTCAATATTTGTCACATGTAGAAGAGAACCAGTAAATCATTTATTCATATGCTTTTTGTTGTGTCATGGGCAGGGCAGAAAGGAAGCACTTTCATACTCAACATGCATTTTCTATGTATGGATGTAAGTGGCCACGTGAACCTAGGAGCAGAACGATCAAGCCCTGAATTTTGGTTAGATATTCCAATCTAGCCACAGACAGATGCTAATTTAACCACTGAACAATTTTTTTGTACCTTTGTTTCTAACTTTAAATCTCTTTAGATGGAGGACGTGATTTCATTTGGTTGTAGAGTATCTTGCTTATCTTGCATATAAAACTGTACTTTGACAACCGTTTCTTTCTGTAGCAGTACTGACATAAACAATCCTGTGCCCGTCATTCTTTTCATCCCCTCCCATTTGTTCCTGCATCCATACCACATTTTCTGCTAGTTTGGGCCTTGCAATAGTATAGGCTCAGCTGGAGAACTAATCCCAGTTAAAAATAACCCAGGCAGATAAAAAGGTGTTGAGTTTTAATGTCATTTGTTTCGCTTCATAATCTCTCAAGCAGTTGAGCTTAAGGGACAGGTCTGAGCACTGTGATATATACACAGGGTTGAAAGAATACGGCCAAAAATAATTTTCATTAAATAAGTCCCAAACACTTGAGTGGCTTCCTTAGAGCATGTAATTCTTTTCCCATTCCTGTTATATTCGCAATCCCAGTGGACTTAATGATGTTACAACTGCTTTACCTAAAACTGCTCTTGCCAGTCGATAGGAGATCAGTCCCATTTATTTAATATTACTGACTGACATTAAATCATCCATGTAGTGACTAATAAATAAAGATATTAAACTTGTTGGTAAATATAAATTAACATGTTCTATAAATATACACTCGTCTAATTAAACATTGATCAAACTTTTACAAACGCAGAATACAAAATCATATATCTGTTCTTTCTTGATGAATGAAATAGCAGAAGGTTTTAACCTTTTTCTTTTTTCCAGGAGTAGAGCTGAATGCATTGCGCCAAATGAAGACGCAGAGATCTATGACAATGCTTACAGATGTCCAACAGCTTATATCAAGTGGAGGGAGTGTGAATCAAAAGAATGATGAAGGAGTGACCCTGGTGAGTGGGAATATGTAATCATCAGCCTGTGAATATGCATGTACTGCAACTGTGCGCTGATGAGCATGTTTGCAAGGCAATTCTTTAAGACTCGAAATGAGGTTATGCAAGAATCTGGTGCTCATCTGGCTTTTTGAAAATAGCGATATGTCAGTACCATGTATAGATAATGAACTAGGCTAGTGCAACATCCATGTCTTAATGACAACTTTCTCACTCTTAGCCTCCGAATAGCCAACAATAGGAAAAAAAAAAAAAAGGGAAATTGACATTGTAGTTTAGAACTGCAGCATATACTTGTGGTCTCTGACATTCTGAGAGGGTCTGAAACTTCATTCAGTGATTCCTGGTTTAGGTTCATGTTTTCTGGCTGAGCCAGGCTAAAACAGTGTTTCATGAAGCTATCCCGTCTTGATTCAGTGTAATGAAGCATCCACCATATCAGTGGATAAATATTCCTTCTCCCAAATGTGCATGTTATTTATAGTCATTGAGTCTCAGTATACTTTTTTTCTGCTGATAGACCTCCTATCCCTTTGTTTTATTCAGGAACGCTACTTCTTCCGACATCATAATTTTAAAATAATGCAATAAAATATTTTTGAAATGAATATATTCTTCCCTAGATAGCATGTCAGTGGGATGTTCTCTTTGGATATAAAATCTTCAATATTATTATTAATCAGTAAATGGTCATCAGCAGCATTATGATACTGAATAACTTAAAAATTCTTTTGTGATTTTCTGCAAATACTGTACTAAAATTTGAAAGGCGCATATTACTGAACATTGTTATTATTATTAACATTTATGCTGAATTGCATTGCATGATAATGAATTGATACACTGCATAATTAGTATTTAATTCCATATTTTAATACCTTTGGAGTGTTTAAACTATAACAGTAAGAAGCCTCATATCTGGAATTGTTGAATCCAGCCAGTGGCTCTGCTTATACTGAACTTTTGGGGTGGCCAGTCCAAGGCAGTTAGCTGCAGTTAAAAACAGGAGGAAGCAGGGGAGGGGTAGGAAGAAACAACACAACTTTTAATTTAATTCATGAAAGCATTTATTTAACTTCCAGTTTTCTGATACAATAAAGCTGAACTGCTAAATCACAGTATAATGCAAAGTTGTTTCTACTGTACTTTTATTGCTACTTTAGTCTGAATTGGCTTAGTTAAACTGAGTTTTGAACTTAACTATCACAGTATAAAAACTTTTCTGTACTTAGCTGGAAGAGCTGAAATGCATGTCGGAAATCTGTTCAACAGTACTGCAAATACTAGGAGGAAAGCACTGTGGATAGCTTGATTTTGTGTTGTTTTCTTGGTAGGATGTTGACAAAGGGTTTATTTTTTGCATTAACAGTTTTTGTCTTGAGCTTTGATTTTTTGAACTTTTTCATAGCCTTGCAACTAGTAGCTGCAGAGTGGATTGTGTTGCTTTTGTTTGAGTTTTCTATTATGTGAAACTTTAGACTGACAAATGGCTGGGAAGTCCAGGTTTTGTTAAACTGCTCTGTGTCTGTTCATGGTTGCGGTGTCAGCCAGTCTGTGCTAGCTGTACGTGTATCAAAGGATTCTGGGGATAGTTTTTTGTTGATCTACATCTATCTGTACAGAGAAAACAACAAATATCTCAGTTGTAAGTAGCAAATAAGATTTGGTTTCTCTTGACATATTAAATATAAATTAACGTGTAAGTTAGGGTGAATCAGCAAAAGATTGATGCCATAAATACATAAATGCATACATTTTCATAGATTCATAGCATCTACATATATGCACATGCAATACAGTTACAAAATGACATATGGCAAAATCACTTTTTCTGCTAAATTCTCCTATAATATTTTTTTCTTTGAAAGATTTCAGTCATAAATTATTTCCTTTGTCTTATGAGCTTTTAAACTACTTTTAAATAGCACATGTCAAATTGATCTCTGAATAAAAAAATGTAATTTCTTCTGGTAAACCAGCAGAAAAGCTGAAGCTATATCAAATTATGGGAAAAATTTGAGGGGGTTGTACATTTAAAATTAGAGCATTTAAGGTGTACATAATTAGTCTTCTGCCTCCAGGGCAAAGGTATCCTTGCCCCCTTTCTAGGGGAGGATTTTTGATGAGTTGTAATGCATTTCATCCCTCTACATCAAGCGTGTTCATAGAGAAAACTTTATATACTCTGCATGCGTAGCTGAACCAGAAATAGGAAATAGTAAATATTACAGTAGTTTTCAGTATCTTATTACTCATACTGTATTATCTACTTGGAATGACACGCCATGAGCAAATACAGCTACCTTTAAGTAGCTTCATTCGTGCTTTAGCAGCAAGTTGCTCTACTTGACCTGCTGAAGTGCCTGCTGACCTGAGTTTCTGTCATTCTGTTGCTGCATTTTCTGCCCTCTCTCTGTTCCATTCTACTCTGAAATTAAGCATACTGATACAGAAAATCAACTAAAATCATTGAAAGAAATACCACTCAATCAAGTACATAGGGAAGGAGTACAAGTGATAAGTAAAATCTTTATGCTTTAATATTGAAAAATATTTTTGGGACTGATTTTGTGCTTCAGACTCCATTTGCTTGATTTGATTGAGTGTTAATGAATTAATTTCAGAGTAAAATAGTGTCAGCTTGCATCTAGCATATTTGAACTGCCACAAAAGAAAGTTAGGTCTAAGTCAAGCTCTGTTGAAATGCATCAATCTACCTGGGCTCATGAAGTTTGTGAATGTGTTTGAAGGGATATTTGCTTGAAATTGTATGAAAAGTATCTAGTGAGACTAGATTGTGTAAGTAGTTCTCAGTAAGCTAACATTCTTATTTCTTGGTGGATTTTTTTTATAAATGCTAACATAGGTTCTGCAGGTTTTCTAAATAGGTTTTTTAAACTGTTCTTATTACATGTATATTTTGTATTCGTTGTTATTGTGATTTAGGTCTGTGAGGCAGCCAAAATATGGAGTAGCACATCTGAGGTTCTTCTGAATTCTTTAAACTATTAAGATTCTTTTATATTGCAGCTTCATGTGGCCTGCGCTAATGGGTACAAGAATGTTGCATCTCTGATACTGGATCATGGGGCTGATATCAATGCAGTGGATAATCAGTGCTTGACACCCCTACATTTAGCTGCAAAGTATGGACAGGTAAAGCATAATGTTTTCACCAGTTTCTCTTTTCTTTGTGGTAGTGTTCTGTAGCAATAGCAAATACTTTCAAGTCAGTGAGACTATTCTGGTTTTAATATGAAAAGCTTACACATTTCTGTACAGTAGTTGGCACCTCATATGGCAGGTGAAGTTTGTCATTGAGTGACTAATCGAACAAAATTCAGTGAGAAGCCAGGGGCCAGTTGTGCTAGTCACTGCACAAGCACAGTAACTACACATGTAGGACAATAAGTGAACTTAACATTGCACTTTTCCTCACTAAAATTATCAAAATACAGAGCAAATATCTTCCCTTTGTAGTGTTAATGAATAATACAATTTGGAGGTACCTTATTATCATTATAGATAATTTGCCATCCTTATTTAGGAGGTTAATACAGCTTTCATATGGATTCTGTTTGCAAGAAACAAGTAAATAAATTAAATTCCAATGATCTTAAGGTCCTTTCCAACTCTAACTATTCTATGATTCTGTCATTAGATATCAGTGAAAATATCTCATCTAGCAGTGTAGCCATCAGGGTGCTTTTAAAATTTCCTTTCTTACAATAATAATTTTGAAACAGCTTTTAGCCCTTTTATGAATTTGTGTGCATGAATGTTTGTAAATACAAAGAATGCAAAAAATTGAAAAAAATTACACAAAATGAAAAAAACCCACAATATTTGCCTATTTGTAAGAACATAACAGTAATAGAGAAGGTACTAATTTATTTTACCTGGAAAAAGAAAAGAATAATCTACTGAAATTTTAAATTTATAATGAGAAAATTCAATTTGCATCTGTACAGGAGGAAACTTCTAAAGAATAAAGGTCCTGAAAGCTTCCTGTTACAAAGCTCAAAACACATGCTGTAAGTGGATTACAATAAGCTTACAATTGCTCCCATTTTCTACAGTAAATTAGATGAGAAAATATAGGTGCAAAGATACATTATCAAGAGTGAGCTAAGCATGTGAAAGACATCACACCCACACCTTATAATCAAATATGGCTTGTAGAAACACACTGATAATAGCAAACCCAATTTTATTTAGGATGGCATTCTTCTCAGGCAAGTTTAGCCAACTACAACTTAAATGCAGAGTCAAAGCGATGTCTTGTCTAATGTGACAAATTGCCTCTAGAGTGCAATTCAGATAAATCTAGGAGGTTAATTTAAAATAGGTGGAATGAATCATCGCTTAGAAGTCTGACCCCCCCCCTTCCCCTCCCCGCCGATTACAGGGGTCATGAGCAGCTAGCATACGTTAGAGGTCTAAAACATTTTAAAATTTTACAGGAGGAGTCTAGATCAAAGTGTGGGGCAAATGAGCCAAAGGATGGGTCAATTGCCCACTGTATTTGCCAGTTCTCCCCCAGTCATCATGAAGGGGACATGTAGTTGATGCCTTATTCTTAGACAGCATAAAGCAGCGCAGAATGAATCCTGCAGAGGAAGGAGAGTTAAATACTCGTAGCAATACCTAACTTATCAGAAGCAAAACATAGCAGTAGGTTGTTGCATTGTTTCCAAACAGGAAATAACTAAGAGTTTTAAGTGTCAGTAGGTATTAGCTGATGTTTAAAAATAAATAAATGAATAAATAGATCTGTACCTGTGTTTAGATGTGTTTGTAAAGAAAAGCAGTCTCAAGATAAGTTTGATGGAATGGTATTACTCCAGATATTGAAAAAGAGCATGGGTGAATAATACATGAATTGTCCTATTAGTGACAAAATGTGTAGATCCAGAGAATATTACTAGCGAGTTTGAAGTTTATGTACAGGATATGGCTACTGAGTACAAGATAAAGCCGAGGCTACTGCCTGAAGGTCAGTTTTTCTGTTTATAAGATAAAGATCTGCCTTGCAGGAGCAGATTAGGTTACCTGTAAGTGCAGTATCTACTGAAGTACTACCAGCTGCAAACATGAAAAAGATAATGGTTATAGCATCAAAAAAACAGCATAATTTAAAGCAAGGTTATTCAGAGTTTCTAGGACTGCAGTCATTTTTTCTCTCTTCAACTATTAAGGCTAAAAGCAAGTCTTAATTTTTAATGCACACTGAAGTTCTAACATTATACCAAAATGGATGTTATTGAGGTAATAAGGTCAAGGCTGCTTACCTTAATAATTTTACATTAATGAAATGATGGAATATAATAACCTCTTCAACACACATGTAAATCTGTATCAATGACACACAAAAGCTTCTTCAAAATAATACCTATGAGGGCACTAAAAGTAGCCTCAAGAAATTACAGTATGCCAGGGTTGACTACAGAAATTTAACAGGGCCTTTTGGACATATCTATTCTATTATTGTTACATTGTTGCATATCATTGCATTCTGTTATTAAACGCCGTTACTGATGGCAGTTTAAACTCCTTTGTCTCATTCACATGCAGCATGGGGAGTGCTGGTGTCTCTTGCCTGTGCACACCAGAGTGGGATGCACATCATCACTTGGGTACCACACTGCCCATGCTGGCATGAACACCAACTGCACAAGGGCAACTGGTATTTCTAAGGGTGGCCCTCTAATTTGAATTTAGCACACCAATCACTTTGTGAACAGCTGGTAATCTGGCATTGGTAGTGCTGTCCCCTCTGGACATCTTCCAGGCTGCTGTGATCAGGAGAAAACACACCCGCCCTCCCCGTGGTGGGAATAGGCAGCAGCTCTGACATTTGCTTTGGGTACTTTGGCACAGTTCCCAGGCACAAGCTGTTCCTTTGTTGTTTATCACAGAAATGTCACCTTTCAAACCAGCTATCAGAGGCATGCAGGTCAGAGCTGGCTCCCCAGTAGCTTAAACACTACCTCTCCCAAAATGTCATCCTTGGGGGATGCTGACTGTGTCTAAACTGTTAAAAATTGCAAAATAAAAGAAGTCTGGGGTTTAAGCCAGGCAAGAGTCTGGCTCACATTCATATTGTTTAGAGCTAGTTTCCTCTATAGGAGATTAGTCTTGTTTGTAGAGAGGTGGTTGGAGTGGTCCAAAGCAGTCAGGAACAGAGCTAACAGTTAAGCAGTGTGGATTATAAGGGATACTTGAGCTTGCTCCATTGCACTCTCTTACTTAGTGAGACAGATTTAGCCTCTGGCTTTGAGATTTAACAATTTCATAATGTCAAAAAAAAAAAGGTAAGAGAACCGTCAAACTGCTGACTGTAGCTCTCCAAGAGTAACTCCTGCACTAGCAAGGATTTCTTCCCATCAATGAATTGAAAATATCCCAAATAAATAAAAACCATTTTGAGAGCTCAGATGCCTACCTTATGTTTCTGAGCATGGTATGTATATACATCCTGTGTAATTTCAAAATTTATGTGGAAATTTGTTGGCTTATAACTACATTCTTCCTTAACACACATTTGGTTGACTTGTGTGCTTGGGCTGAATCATACCCCTCTGTCTAGTTAGTTCATCCAAAGACAGTATTTCTTTCATATCATAGAAGGGACTTTGTGTTTCTTGTTGATGTCTGAGAGAACATACCTTCTTATTATGTGATCTACTTAGCTCCTTGTTACCAAAACACATTAGTCATTTGACTCAACTGCAGTTTCGTTTTCCTTTAAGTGCATGTTGGCCTCAAAATAGAAAAAAATACATACCCATCACTGGAATATGCTTCGATGTATATGGGGTATCTGAACTAATTGTAGGAAGTGGTGTTTAATCTCATTCATGTTTAGCCATTGCCACAGCAATTCCCTTGAATGCAGTTTCTGGACTTTGGCAAACACATTCCACAAATGTTTTCAGTGAGAAGAGCCTAAAGAAGGGAATGCTTGTTCAGTATTTCAAAAAGAATATAGTTGCACAGGGAATACGTATCTTCCCTGTCAAACGGTTGGAAGCTTTCATTTATTGTCAGAAAATTCTCTAGGGAATGTTTTATCCGGACATATCTCAGCCTTGTTTCTTTAGTCTTTTTATTCATCTTCATCATGTGTGATTGTACTCAGGTAGAAGAGCAGCATTTTCCTTCAGATCAAGTTACACTCATTTTCTTCAAGCAGAGAGACCACTTTGGGATTTCTGCCTGGGATACCTTTCTTTCACTCTCAGTATATGTAGACAGTTTCTGTAAATGATTCAAATGCTAATTGTGGGTACAGACCACTAAGGCCAAAAAAAGCTAAATTCACACAGAACCAAGTTATAAAAAAATAGATTTACAAGTCTGAGTTTCATATACAGGCTAGGGACAACCTCAATTAACAAAATTACTATAAAATTCTCAGCGCTTACATGTATGTTTTTAAAGCTGAGATGTACACAGACTACACTGTATACTTATTTGGTTATTGGGGATCTCAGTGATCAATATAAATTTCATTTTCCTTGAAATACCAGCTATAGTGACTTCCTCTCATATACGAGAAGCATATATGAAAAAGAAGTCTAATAAGACTGTTCAGGCACAAATTTTGAGAAGTGCCAGATTATGATCCTCTCTGTGGTATTATTATATAACTTGTAGGAAGATAACGTATAAGCGTCTTCAATCACAAGATCACATAATATTTTTTCCTGATTTATTTTATTTTTTTCTCTAATTTCTCTAATTATAATGAATTATAAAATAGAAATGTAGGTTATCAGTCTTGAAGTAAAGACTGCTAAAGCTTTTACTTCAGCTGTAGAAAATATTTGAAGTAACTTTTGTCACTTATATCGCTGACAACAGTATTATGTTGTCCTTCTTTACTTGAACTATATCCAGAGGTTTAAAAATCATACTATTAGGTCATATAGGTTAAACATGTTAACTGCAGAAAAGTAGTGGTGACATTCTGGGGACCTGGGTTCCATGCCAAGCTCTGTGTATAAACAGTCTTTAACAGTTCCTTCCTCCCACATGTAACCTTATTTGTCCCATTGCCTCCAGCCTGTTTCATTCTTTGCTTTATTCTGTCATTCATTTGCCTGGGTTCATGTTCTTTCCTTACACATTTTATCCCAACACTAATCTCTTTGCACAGCCAGCATCTTCCCCTCCTTCTCGTCTTCTCATCCAGGCTTTCCCTTTTCTGTACTTGGTTTCATGCCAACCTTCCTGCCCTTGTGTTATACCTTTTTCCCACTTGCTCACTGTCCCAGTCTCCCTTGTTCAATCTCACTGTTTTTTCCATGCTATGTAACGTCTTTAATTTTCTTTTCTGCTTAGTCTGTCTCTACCTACATCCTGTCTCCTTGCCACGTCTCTCTTCTTCCCTTTCACTTCATTTATTTCATGCTGTTAGTTCCAAAGTCCATAATTTTATCCATGCTGTGCTCTGGTGTTCCCCCTCCACTTTTTCTATCCTACTGCTAGTCTCATTCCTGCAACCTAGTTTTTCTAATCTGTTCCACTTTGCTGACCACAGGTGGTTATGGTCCTCTTTTTTCTGCACTCAAATAGGAAAAAAATATCTTCCTCGTCTATAGTGTATTAAGAAGGGAGATTTGTAATGAGTTTCAGACATCATTTTCTGTGTCTAGAGCAGTACTGTGGATCACATTAGCAGTCACAGAGAAAACGCTATTTAGTCTCTAAACAGTATTGCTCTTATTTAAGGGCTTGGATATGAGACTTGGGCTACAATGGATACTCAGTCTTGTAAGGCATGCTATTATGTAGTGGAGAACAAGTATATGATCCTCAAAACTCAATCCACAGTGACTCTTAATAATTACCTTACTACCTAATGTTGAGAGTCACTGTCTTGGGCTTTGTTTGTTTCACTCCCCAGTAGCTTAAAGTTGCTAATCTACACTCTTCTTAATGTCCTTGGTGCTTAGTGAAATGCCTACTATTACCACATTCCATTAGTTAAATAGTCTCCAGTGTTTTTCTCAGGAGTTTTATTACTCCATGACTTACCTGATAAGTTTTTTTACCCCATGACTTATCTGATCTTATTTATTCGATCTGCTGAATATATAACTAGCATGAAGTTACTGTGCTTCTGTTTCAGAGGCTTAGTAATGATAATAATAGTAGTAGTAATAATAGAATTGAAACTACTTCTCTGATTTTTTTTTTTTTTGTAATTTTTAATCTGTAGATGGATTGCAAATTCAAGTGGATGTTTAAACAGGGCCACTAATACTGGTTAGACTAGCATTTAGGCCTACAGTGGACCATACTAACAAAAGCAATCTCTGATTTATCCATTATAATAAAAAACTGTTTTGTAGGAATCTGGTGGCTGTTTTTTTTTTAAAGGTTTGACACTTGGCTATGTGTTGTCAATTTTTCAAATAGACAAGAAAAGGAATATTCTCAGCCCACAGAATTTATCTTCTGTCTAATACAGTATCTTCAAATCATACAAATACTAGAGCTCACAAGGGTCAAGCAATGTATTTTCCCATACCCTGCTTCCAGAAGTGCTTAATTTTTGGTTAATTTATTTTTCTGCTTAATTAAGAGAAAACAAATAAATAAAACAACACCCCAAAAAATCAAACCCAAAAATTCCTCCAAACTCAGGCACTCACAGGCAGCAATCCTAGCAAATTGGCCAACAAAAATCACACACTGAGTTAAGCATTTTTCCAACTGTCATGGTTTAAACCCTAGCCAGACAGCTTGTTCACTCACTCCCAGTGAGTGGTGCCGAGCTGACAACAATCGAGGCCCCCCCCAGGGCTCTCCCCTTCCCCGCTCCCAGAGGAACGGGGAGGAGGATCGAAAGAGTGCTACTCCCATGGGTTGAGACAAGAACAGTCCAGCAACCAATGTACAACACAAATCACCACTGCTACCACCAACGACAACAATGATAAGGGAAAATAACAAGGGAAGAGAATACAATACCACCGGCCAAGAAACGAGTCTGACCTAGAAGCCTGTGTCCTTCTGGGGTAACTCCCAGTTACCCCCACCCCCCAGGCATGACGTGCTGTGGTATGGAATACTTCTTTGGCTAGTGTCCTGGGTTCAGCAGTAGCAGTCATTTTTCTCCTCCTTGGTAGCTGGTGCAGTGCTGTGTTTTGACTTTCGGCTCGGGAACAGAGCTGATAACAAGGATGTTTTGGTTTGGCCAAGGACTTTGTGAGGCTCATGCTCTGCCAGGGAGGAGGGGAAGCTGGGAGGAAGCAGAGACGGGACACGTGACCCAAGCTAGCCAAAGAGGTATTCCATACCACAGCACATCATGCCCAGGATGTAAGTGGGAGTTACCCGGAAGGACACGGGCTTCTGGGTGGGACTCGTTTCTTGGCCTTTGGTATTGTATTCTCTTCCCTTGTTATTTTCTCTTATCATTGTTGTCGTTGGTAGTAGCGGTGGTGATTTGTGTTGTACATTAGTTGCTGGACTGTTCTTGTCTCAACCTGTAGGAGCTGCATTCTTTCGATCCTCCTCCCCGTTCCTCTGGGAGCGGGGAAGGGGAGAGCCCCAGGGGAGGGGGGGGGGCCTTGTTTGCTCTCAGCCCAGCACCACTCACTGGGAGTGAGTGAACGAGTTGCCTGACTGGGTTTAAACCACAACAGCTAGCTTGGCTCAGGTGTCCTGTCTCTGCTTCCTCCCGGCTTCCCCTCCTCCCTGGCAGAACATGAGCCTCACAAAGTCCTTGGTCAGGGTAAACATTACTTAGCAACAACTGAAAACATCGGTATTATCAGCAATGTTCCCAGGCTGGATGTCAAACACAGCGCTGCACCAGCTACCAAGAAGGAGAAGAATTGACTGCTACTGCTAAACCCAGGACAGTATCCACCCCTTATTCCATACCATTCACATCATGCTCAGATCCCACATTTTCAGTATACCATCGCTCTCCCACATATGTACATCCATATACACACAGACCAAGAGAAAAAGATCATTTTCTTAGTGCATGGACCAAACCCTATAATGCTGCCGAGTCCATTCGGTCCATGATGTCAGGTTCCATCTCTTGTAACAATCTTTCAGGGCAGGAAAGGCTGTGTGCAGTATTGGATCGTTGCCTGCTGATGCTGATTGTTCCTTTACTGCGGAACTCATCTGGTTCTATCAAAGTTCATTCTCTGTTGGGATGATGGTTGGAGGGAAGTCAGGGCCAGTCGCTGGTGACCTGAAGATATCCAGTTGATGGGCTATAAAAGTATTACACAGCAGGCAACAGCATACAATTAAGTTCATTGGCTGTTTTCCCCTAAAATCAAATCCCCTTGAGGTATACATGGGACTTCCCCATCTTCCCGCATTACCTGCCAAGTATATCCAGGTCCCTGAGCAAAAGCAATCCCACGAGTGGGTTTGCCTTTACCTGAAGCAGGAACAACCCAGACTGTCTTCCCCAGCAAATTCTTCATATGCACCACGGGAACTTTGTCCCCCTCTACAATATGTAAAAGTTCTGACTGGGCTGGGCCAGCCCTGTTGGCAGATCCTCTGGTGTTGACCAACCAGGTGGCCTTTGGTAAGTGTGTATCCCAGTGCTTGAAAGTTCCCCCACCCATTGCTCTCAGTGTAGTTTTTAACAGCCCATTGTACCGTTCGATTTTCCCAGAGGCTGGTGCATGGTAGGGGATGTGATATACCCACTCAATGCCATGCTCTTTGGCCCAAATATCTATAAGGTTATTCCGGAAATGAGTCCCATTGTCTGACTCAATTCTCTCTGGGGTGCCGTGTCGCCACAAAATCTGTTTTTCAAGGCCCAGGATGGCGTTCCGGGCAGTGGCATGGGGCACAGCGTATATTTCCAGCCATCCGGTGGTTTCTTCCACCATGGTAAGCACATGACGCTTGCCTTGGCGGGATGTCGGCAGTGTGATATAGTCAATCTGCCAGGCCTCTCTATATTTATACTTCAACCATCATCCTCCATACCAAAGAGGCTTTAACCGTTTGGCTTATTTAATTGCAGCACATGTTTTACACTCATGAATAACCTGGGCAAATTATACAGATTTAGGTCTACGGCTGTTGATCCACTAGAGATAATGGAGTGGGAACCTGAGAAGTGACAGCAGGTGGAAGGAGTTGCAGGCTCTGACCGCACCACCCAAGTCTTGGAAGGCAGATGCAGGGACTGTGAGAATGAGGACCTTAGGCCCACTGTAGGAGAGGATCTGGTTCGAGATCATCTTAAAAACGTGAACATGCACAAGTCCATGGGACCTGATGAAATCCATCTGCGGGTCCTGAAGGAGCTGGCAAATGAAGTTGCTAAGCCACTGGCCATCATATTTGAAAAGTTTGAAGTTGTCCATCATATTTGAAAAATCGTGGCAGTCAGGTGAAGCTCCCGACAACTGGAAAAACGGAAATATAACCCCCATTTTCAAGAAGGGGAAAATGGATGACCCAGGGAATTACAGACCAGTCAGTCTCACCTCTGTGCCTGGCAAAATCTTGGAGCAGATTCTCCTGGAAGGCATGCTAAGGCACATGAAAAACAACAAGGTGCTTGGTGACAGCCAGCATGGCTTCACTAAGGGGAAATCCTGCCTGACCAATTTGGTGGCCTTCTATGATGGGGCTACAGAACTGATGGACAGGGGTAGAGCAGTTAATGTCATCTACCTGGACTTGCGCAAAGTGTTTGACACTATCCTACACGACATCCTTGTCTCTAAACTGGAGCGACATCAATTTGATGGATGGACCACTCGGTGGATAAAGAACTGGCTGGATGGCCACACACAAAGAGTTGTGGTCAATGGCTCAATGTCCGGCTGGACACCAGTAACGAGTGGTGTCCCTCAGGGATCGGTGTTGGGACCGGTTTTGTTCAACATCTTTGTCGCTGACGTGGACAGTGGGATTGAGTGCACCCTCAGCAAGTTTGCCAATGACACCAAGCTGTGTGGTTCAGTTGATAGGCTGGAGGGAAGGAATGCCATCCAGAGGGACCTCGACATGCTTGTGAGGTGGGCTGATGCCAACCTCATGAAGTTTAACTATGGGAAGTGCAAGGTCCTACACCTGGGTCAGAGCAATCCCAGGCACAGCTACAGGTTGGGCAGAGAAGAGATTCAGAGCAGCCCTGCGGAGAAGGACTTGGGGGTGTTGGTTGATGAGAAAATGAACATGAGCAGGCAGTGTGCACTTGCAGCCCAGAAGGCCAACCATATCCTGGGCTGTATTGAAAGGAGTGTGACCAGCAGGTCGAAGGAGGTGATCCTGCCCCTCTACTCTGCTCTTGTGAGACCTCACCTGGAGTATTGTGTGCAGTTCTGGTGTCCTCAACATAAAAAGGACATGGAACTGTTGGAACAAGTCCAGAGGAGGACCACGAGCATGATCAGGGGACTGGAGCACCTCCTGTATGAAGACAGGCTGAGGAAGTTGGGGCTGTTCAGCCTGGAGAAGAGAAGGCTGTGTGGAGACCTCCTAGCAGCCTTCCAATATCTGAAGGGGGCCTATAGGGATGCTGGGGAGGGACTCTTCATTAGAGACTGTAGTGACAGGACAAGGGGTAAAGGGTTAAAACTTACACAGGGGAAGTTTAGATTGGATATAAGGAGGAAATTCTTTCCTGTTAGGGTGATGAGGCACTGGAATAGTTTGCCCAGGGAAGTTGTGAATACTCCATCCCTGGCAGTGTTCAAGGCCAGGTTGGACGAAACCTTGGGTGACATGGTTTAGTGGGAGGTGTCCCTGCCCATGGCAGGGGGATTGGTCTTAAGGTCCTTTCCAACCCTAACTATTCTATGATTCTGTGATTCTAAGAGGGTGGGGAAGTTTTAATCAAAGAGAAAGGAGGAATAGATGTCAAGAAGGAAAAAAAAAATAGTGTGTGTCTCAAAAAAGGGATCAGAGCACCAATAAAGGAGTGGAAGAAGACAAGTTTGGGAGATACATGCTGGGAGTCTCAGATACAGGGAATAGAGAAAAACGACCTGAGGAATAGGAAATTATGGTGGGGGCTGAGCAAAAGGTTGGTGAACCAGGTCACTTAGGATGGTAGGAAACGTCAAATGGTGAAAGAAAAAGTCAGGAGTGGAGAACTGGAGGGAAATGTTGGTTTTGACAGAGAAAAAAAGTAAGACTGAAGGAATTTACTGTTGGAAGTGCATGCAAATTGGATGATGCATATTCATTGCTATGCAAAATAGCACATCAAGACATTTGCATAAAACCTTCAGCTTTCTGAATGTACAGCTTAAGCAGATATTTCTCCAATGGTAAAGAAAAGGGAGTAGAGGATTTGAAGAAGTGGCCCTGGGGCTTGGATAGTAAGAGTTCAAAGCTCAGTCAGAGTGAGCAACTTAAGCTTTGCAGGTGCCGGCAGAGATGTAGCATCTTGTGCATAGTTTCAGAGGGAAATATTTGATGGGGTAGGTGTGGAGGACACTTTTCAGGAGCACTGATTCTTCTCCCCAGCTAATTCACTAGCATTAAAACTAATACTGTTTGAGAGCACTTTGGAGTTGCTTTGCAGTCTCTAGTGCTTAGGGAGATTCTTGAGGAATCTCTATTACTCCTTCATGCCCCAGATTTTCTACCCAATCACTTATCTGTGGCAGCAGGCCTCACAGGCTGTTGGCTGGCCAACACTGGTGCTCCTAAGCCTGTCATTTATGAAACTGAGGATGGGGCTAACATTTAATGTGCGGGAAAAACCCATTTTTGGCATGGGGAGATTGTTTTTGAGGGATTTATAATTTCTCTATTCCAGTAAATTTATTTATGCTGCCTTTTGTCATCTTAACAGCTTTTTATCTTCAGTGTTGCATTACATGATTCATCAGTTTTAAAGAATCCCATGCTTCCCTGTCCAGTCAGTGTTTTCTCTGTTCCTTTGTGCATGTTTTCTCACTACTTATATCATGTGTTGCTTCTATTGATGTGAGTTGCACTTCATTTCCTTGTAATATTTCCTTTGAGGACTAAAACTCAATTCACAGTAAGCAAGCAGCCTTCTCTCCCTCTTTGCTATTTTGGAAAAAAAACAGTGTATCTCCTTTTGGTGTAACCGTGATGGTCTGCTTCCACATCTGATCCTGTATTCTGTCTGGTTTCAAGCTCAGTTTCTACATGCACAAACCCCCTTTTAATTTCATCTTGCATCTGTAAAGCTGTAATTAGTATAAGCTTTCTTTATGTGTTTTCACCAAGAATTTTTCATGTCCATCAGTATTCAAGCTGTTCAAAGTTTATCAACAGATTGATTATGACGAAGAAAATAATGTCTTTTCTGGAAAAGTCATAGGTGACCTTTTCCATATTACACAGAATCACGGCATGTTTGAGGTTGGAAGGGACCTCTGAAGCTCATGTAGTCCAGCCCTTCTGGTCAAGCAGGATCAATAGATAAAAATTCCTAGGACCATGTCCAGACAGCTTTTGCATGTTGCCAGGGATGGAGACTATGCACCTCTCTAGGCAACCTCTGCCAGTGCTAGGCCACCATCACAGTGAAACAGTATTTCCTGATGTTCAGGCGGAACCTCTTGTCCTTCAGTTTGTGCCTGTTGCCTCTTGTTCCGTCACTTGGCACCACTGCAAAAAGTGCCTGACTCTTGTCTTGTTTGCACCCTCCCTTCAGGTATTTATCTGCATGGATGAGATCTCCCTGAGCCTTCACTTCTCCAGGTTGAATAATTCCAGCTCTCTCAGCCTTTCCTCATATGTGAGGTGCCCCAGTATCTTATGTCATCTTAGTGGCCTTTTTCTGGATTCTCCTTGTCTGTTTTGTATTGAGGAGCCCAGAACTCAAGACAGTACTCCAGATGTGCCCTCACCAGTGTTGAGGTGAAGGATCACTGCCCTCAAGCTGCTGGCACCACTCTTCCTAATGGCAGCTCAGGAGAACATTAACCTTCTCTGCAGCCAGAGTATGTTGCTTGCTCATGTTCAACTTGGTATCTACCAGAAACTTCAGGTCCTTTTCTGCAAAGCTCCTTTCAAGCCAGGTAGCCTTCAGCATGTACTGCTGCCTGGGGTTGCTCCTTCCCAGGTGCAGGAATTTGCACTTTCCCGTGTTGAAATTTCTCCAGCCTGTTGAGGTCGCTCTGGATGGCAGTGTGATGTCGATATGCCTCTGGCATATCAACCACTATTCCCAGTTTGTTGTCATCTGCAAACTTGCTGATGGTGCAGTCTAGCACATTGTCCAGATCACTAATGAAGATGCTGAACAGGATTGGACCCAGTACTGATCCCTGGGGTACACCACTAGATACTGGCCTCCATCTAGACTTGTTGCCACTGATCACTACCCCCTGGGCCCAGGCATTAGGACAATTTTCAGTTCACCTGAATGATACAGTAGTAGTGCGTTACCTGCTTCTTTGCTTGGTGAGCATCACATCAAAACAGGCTGTGAATGGAGGTTTACCATGTAGCTTTGCAGATAATTTGAAAACTTCCTTATGAATGTAAGGTGCAGCCTAGAAAAAGCAGGGAAATAGGTATTTCAAAATATATTAATGATGGCCAAAGTCACAGACTGATATGAGGTGGGTACCGGAGTCTGAATGCTGAATGAATGGGAACAGGTAAAGTCCAGAGGGTCTATGAAGGCCTTTGAAAATGAGGGTAAGCAGCTTTTGGCTTGGTGAGAAAACAAACAGCTGGGAGGAATCTAAAAAGTAGGGCTTTTAGATTAAAGGATGGAGGTGAGAAGATACTCCTTGCAGCAGCATTCTCAACAGTCAAAGGGTAAGATATCTAGTAAGAGATGTCAGAGAAAGAGAGAAAAATTTCAGTTTGGACAGAACACCAAGAAGAGATAGGGAGACATGCTGTATTTGTACAGAAAAGGTAACTAAGTTTGTGTTTCATGAAGGAGGGTACTCAGACGTAAGTTCTGTAAAGAGAAGAGTAAGGTCTAAGGGATTTCCTGGTGCCCTGTCAAAAGGCACTGAATGAGTAATTAAGGGCATAAGAGTAGAAGCGAGACAAGTGATATTTCATAAGTAGATGTTTTAAAAAATGCCGTTACTTTCTGTGCAGTGAGTCATCACATTCAGTTTTTTTTTTTCTTTTTAATATGAATTGGCAAAGACAACACTGGAACCTACGAGTCTATATATATCTCTTACCATAGTTATAGTCTATATATGTCTCTTGCCACAGTCATTTCTACTTTGTAACTCAGCAAATGAAATGTGTTTGGATAGTGGTAATTTGCTGTAGTTATTCTACAAATATTTCTACTGTTAGGCACAGTTCTGAAGATACAACAACTGGATTTTAAAATACTCCATCTAAACCATAAATTAATGAGGTTAAAACTAGCACAGACAGTTTTGTGTATGCAAAAGCAGGTAATTGAAATTGCCGGTGATCTGAATATCTTGGTGATGTGCATCAATGATTCCTAGCTGGAGATATTTCATTGGCAGCAGGAAGCATTGGTATTGGAGCCTGGGATTTCTTGTGGCACAAATCCAAAACTTTGGTAGCCCAAAAAGCTGTGTATTGTTACTAAACTGAAAGTGCATTTAAACCACCCATCCTTTCATACAACCACTACCACTTTTCAGAATGGCTGTTAACAAGATCATGCAACTGCTGCTGATTTAGTGAGCTCAACGATTAAGCAGGTTCCAATTTTTTTCATAATGAAAAAACACAGGAATATATATGTTGCAAGTTTTCAGTTGAAAGCAGGGCTAATTGGATTTGGAAATAAACCTGTTATGGCTTCCTCCCTGCTTCCACAGTTTGTTCAGTTTTCTGCTGTCACTGCCAGAATGGAAAGCCAGCATTAGAAAGCTGAGGAGAGCAAGATTTTTTTTATTTCTATATAGAAATTTGTAACAATATTTTTCTGGCTTTCTGTGATTAGACATTTGGGGGGGTTTGTTCGGGGTTTTTTTTTTTTTTTTTTCATTCAGCTCATTCCTTCTTATCCTGGTCTTTTGTAGTAAGTCACCTCCTGTGTACTGAATCCATACTGAATTTTATTATTTTTATTATAATTTCTTTTCCAGTTAGTCTTTACTTATTTATTTAGTGCTTGGTTTTGTGCCAAATTTCTATCCTTTCCCTTAGCTGCCTTCCAGTTCAGGTCTCATTTATCTGTTGCTCTCTTCTGCTCTGAATAATCCTTCTTTCTCTGAACAGCTTATTTTCCCCTGTGCTCATCCTGTCCTTCCCTGTTTGTCAATTGATACTTGCATATATACAAAACTGCAAACAGTTCTCTCATTTAGTTGAGCTCTATATTCACAATCTAAATGTATTTTTTGCTCCTTGTGCAGTTTCTTACTTCTTTCGGACCAACCAGTTTATCGGGGTAGATAGACATTACTACAGCCTTTGATAAAGAAATATCTCTAAAGTCTTTAGTTCAGTTGATAGAAGAGTTCACTAAAAACAGTTGCTAGCAGCATTCTTGTAGGAATTGAAAAATGCATTTGAGACTTTTTCATTATATGATACTCAATCTGCTGTACTATAATTGCTACCATTACTAATACATTAAATGGATTTGGTAAGCATAAAATAAATGTGCCAATTTCTGCTACTGACAGAAAACAGACTTACTTCCATGATGGTTCTCAGTCAGGTCCCTTTGGCAGTGATGGTACATGGTTGTTGAATTAGTTAGGCATAAAGAAATATTTGTGATCTAAGTGATGACAGGAGGTGATGGAGGGTGAAGTTTTTTCTGTACTGTTAAGGATCTCTTTACATGTGTAAAGGTGGAGGGAGACTTTGGGAGTGGAGTTATGCTGAGGGCACACTGAAGTAATACAAGAACTGTATTTTATTCTGCCTCATGATTTACATAAATGTGTGCAGTAGCTACATAAGGTGGAATTTTGGAGGTGTTGTCTGTGGTTTATTATATGATTTCAGCTAGTACAGGAAGGAATGAATAAACTGAATGATAGGCATACAGCTCCTGTCCTGCTTCTGCCATTCGAACACCTCTGATTTTGCTCATTTTAGACCAACCTTGTGAACCTGCTTTTGATGCACTGGGCAAATCCCAATCTTCTTAACTTCAATGATGAAAAGCCTTCAGGTAGGTGAAAAATTATGTATATTATGTATGTACTGGTTACTGTGACACTGTTTTCTTCCCTTCTTGCTTTCTTATACACACAGAGGAACACATATGTGTATACGTATCATTTATGTAGTGTATAGGGTTATAGACACATATCCATGTGTGTATATATGTTTTTCTATTAATTGCTAGTCATGAACATGCAGGACATCAAATCAAATGATAGCATGTTCTTCCACTTGTTGCATTCCCTGTTTATTTTTAGCTATGTTTCTTTCTTGTAAATTCTTCAGTGCCTTGGTGGTAGCTGCATTTATACTTCCTTGGTGACTTCTTCCTGACTTCCTTTCTCTGTCTCAACTGATGATAGTACGTAGCTTCATGAACTGGAATCTCTGTAGCTGTTGAGTCAAAACAAATTCACCATCCAGTTTTGAAGCGTAACCCCTGTTGTTTCCACAGAAGAACGCACCTTCTTAGACGAGATTACCACAGGGAGCTGAAGTGTTGTCTCTAGAGATAATGGAATTATAGACTACATTAGGTTGGAAGGTTCAGATCAACTGGTCTAATCCAGTAACCAAGGCAGAGTTGATGTCAGTAATGCTACATACTGTGAAAAAGAAGAAACATGGTTGTTCAACCTTCTGTGCGTAGGATAAAATGAAGAAGGAACCTGATAATATAGAAAATAGAATCTGAGAGATTGTGAGAAGAAACTTTCTTTGTATAATAAAGCAAAATATTTTGTGCTTCAAATACTGTACCACCTACGAATACATTCACAGGGATCTTCATGACACTTAACCTCAGAGAAGTTGGTTGTGGTTAGATACATTCCAGTTTGTATTTGTATAAAAGGCTATGGACCAAACTGACATCATCTAACAATATAGCTGACTAACCACTTCTAGTATGTGTTTAATACAGTGGAGTTAACTGTATTTCTGGTCTCAAACACAACTGATTTCAGCACTTCTATATGTGCAAGACATACAAATCTATTTTGTAGAAATGTAAAAGGTTCTAAAAGTATTTAAGTACATGTTTTCACTGAAATGCAGAGTTGGAAACAGTTGTGGTTTTTTTTTTCCCTGAAGTCCTATGAATTATTGAGCAATAATTCAGTAGGTTCACTACACAGGGCGAATAGTTTTGATATTTTACAAATGACAGCTTAATTTCATACTGAATTTACTTCGCCTTTGCTTTCCCATTAATTTCAAGTGTTATTTTAGGATCAATATCTGAGCACTCCATTTTATCTAGCTGGATGCTTAATCTTATCTAGTGAGTTGAGTTTAAAGGATCTTTTCTGCACTGTTTTCTTTGTCTGATATCTTGGTGTTTCAATATCTTAGATGTTGCGGCTTCTGAGTTCATTGAGGAAATGCTTCTGAAGGCTGAAATTGTTTGGGAGGAGAAAATAAAAGACCCCTTATCTGTTTCTACTTTATCTCAAGAAGAGCCATATGAAGAGATTATCCATGATCTGCCCACAATTTCCAATAAACTGTAAGTATTTCTGTTGTTAAAGAGTAATGCACTGAGGACAGATTATAATTTGAACTGTGTTTGTCAATCTGTGAATCTGGTCTGTATGTACTTAGAACCCACACAGAAATGGTCCTGGGCAACCACTTCTGATTGTCCCTGCTTGAGCAGGGAGTTTGGACCACATTCCTTCTAGAGGTCCCTTCCAACCACAACCATTCTGATTCTGTAATTCTGTGCCATTTGATGGGTTAAGTAACTCTTTTATCTTGGAAATCTACTGAATAATCTTTTGTGTTTGTATCTTCCACCTCTTTTTGCCAACCTTAATTCTATGAATATGGTGTATTCATTAGTAGTAAAATGCATTGTTGTAATTGCCAGTAAAATTATCTGGGGTTGCCTTAGGAGATTTATTACGGGTTAATACTCTAGACCCAAACCACCTTTTCTTAAGGTGGATAGGAGTATTGTAATAAAGCTGCCATTGCCTATGAGAGAAGCAAGGATAACCCCTGAAAATCAAAATTATATGTGCAGTCACAGATAAAATGATGCAGCTCCAAGGAGTTACAAATTTGTAGTTAGAGTTGTACTTCTTAAAATCCAAGTGGAATTAAGTAGAATTTAGCAGTGTGAACTTAGAATTTGGTATTGAATTGAAGAGTCCATCTGTTTCTTAAACTGTAAATTTTGATCTTTTTGTATTTTCTTGTGATTCTTGAGAAGACTGTCATGGGTGTGAGAAAAGAGGTGTAAAATAGATATGAAGCATTAATGGCAGTTTTATGGTTGTGCAAGATACTGATTCATCATATTCTCATTTCAAGATACTGTCATCCATGAGAATTTTGAAAGGTACAGATAATATCTTTATACAGTATGCAGTTGCTATTTTTGGCCAAATTTGAAGCATGTTGGTTGCATAAGCTTCTCAAATACTGACATTAATTTTTCTGAATCAATCACTGGAGGATGATTTAAAAAAGGCCCAAAACAAATCAATAAAAACCAAACCCAAACTCTTATAAAGGGACAGATAAGATATATTTCTGTTTTTCCAGTTCATAAGAGTTGTAATTTATGGTCTGCAGGATATACTTGTATACATTAAAACCTGGAAGAAAGGAGCAATTGTCACAAAATTATCAATCTGTTTAATTCGTAATTCTGTGGGATATATTTACATTTAGTAAGGATTGAATATTTCATGAATGGTAAACACAATGTGTTGTTTCTGATTCGTGATTTGTAGTCACTAGCATGCGTGGTTGGGTTTAGAACACTAATGCTTACAGAATTACAAATTTCTTATTAATTCATTAATTCCTTATGAAATAAACAGTTCTCTAACTCACTGTTTCAGTAACTTGGATCATACTCCAGAAATTTATGTGGCCTTCAACTGTCTTTTAAGTGAAAAATACGAATTTTGAGGTATGAAACTAAGTTTCTAGATTCTCAAACATCAAGAAAACCTTTATATTACTGATAGAAGTTGTAATACCAGGAGTAGAAGGTAGGTCACTCCTGTAACTCTGCAATGATGCCTCTTTAAAGAGTTATTCTTAAAGATTTTAGAGAACTTTTTTAGGAACTTTATTTTTTGTTGTTCTTGCATCTAGATGATGCATTTCCATGTGTTTTGTGTGCTAGAAGTTTATGCCATGGTGCATATACTGTACTGTTCTTTGGTGGTAAAACCCAGCAGCCTCTGGAATACATGAGGTCTAAAGATCTTTCTCTGCTTCTTCCTTCCTGAAATACATGGATAAAGAGAGCTACTTTTTGAGAGTTTTCTATATAGTGACCCTGTATATGACAATAATACAAACCTGCTGTATGTGAAGAACTTCACTGGAAGTTTTCAAAAAGCAAAGTTCACTAAACAAAGAAAATGGGTTTACGTATGGAATTGGACTGAGTAACCTCTTTAACATCTATTGTCAATAAGCGTGTGACCACAGCTAGTTTTGTGGTGCCTACATGAGAACACAGTACTAGGTCAAAGCAAAGATCTGTTTAGCCCTGTGCAGACTTTGCAAATAGCTCAGGTGCAATTAAAAGATTACAGTAAGCTTGAAGTAATGCCACATTGGCACACTTTCAAGACCTTCAGCAATCTTAGATTTAGAGGCTTCCTAAGCTAGAGCTTTGCATTCTCTAGCTGTCAGTGCAGGAGAGTATCAGCAAACCTGCCGGCCAGGTAGGAATTCTGAGATGGGAGAGCTCTTGGAAGGCAAAAGTGTTAGTGTATTTGCCCATGCATGACTCAGCTATCACTTCTGAAAATACAGAATTTTTAAAGTGAAATATACCACACTGTTTGCAGAGTTCTGTTTTGCTAAAAAATCCACAACCTTTACAGTCACCTAAAAATCAGGTGTCATTTCAAAGCTATTGTCTCAGCTCCATAGCAGCGTGTTTGTTCCACAGTGAAAAACAAAACCTTACAGAGGGCTGTTCTTCCAAATTATAGTAGACATACTCTTAAGATATACTGAATCATCCTCTAGAGTGTCTCCAGGCTACCTATTAGAGAGGCAGCCTAGATGATTAGTTTCAACAAAGTTTTTACCTTTTCAATGGCTGGTGTTGAAAGCAAACAGTTTCATCCTTCATGTTCTGTCAAAGGAGTCTATGGAGAAATGTATAATATGCTAAGATGAAGATAAATGTCTGTGCTATTCTTATGTGCCAAACCAGTTTTTTTTATTGCTCGAAAGAGGAGTGCACAGCAATAACCCACATTTACTGTTGGTTTATTCTACATTGTGTCCATTCTCCATGAACTCTCCTGACATAAGGAAGCAAGTTTAAACTGAGGTGGTAACTTTGACAAGAGTTTATGTAACTCTGTTGTGGCCATATTGCTTTGTGGCCATCTCTCAGAAGAGAACAATATTAAAAAACAGACTCAAAAAATATGTACAAACAAGTGTGAATAGCATGTGCTCTGGCAACAAACCTAATTTTGCTGGTTCTCGATTAAATTACAATGTTGATTTCTGGAAGAACGCTATGAAGAGATGAGTGGAAGGTCAGTATCTTAGACAGAAAAAAGTTTAGGAGTCAGTATGTTTGTGTTATGCTAGGTTATCAAGCAGACCTGGTTTCCTTTAGGCAAGTGTTGGGTTAATTCAAATGAATTCCTGTTATTGTGAAGCAGTAATTGTATTAGAATATCTTTTCCTAGTTTTTCTACCGAGCTACTGAGTGCTTTTTTCTATCTAATTTAGGAGGTGTGGACTAGGAAGGTAACTGTTGTTGGTTGGCCCTAGATGGCACTCACTGAGCTGCCTTACTCACTCTCAATAAGGAATTTATTGTCAAAGTAATGCTAAATTAATCACAGTATATATTTTCTGATACATATATAAGTAAACACTAATTATAGAGACGGATGTTTCAAAATCGGTGGGAGAAAGTGAAATAAAATATACATAAACATGTTTGAGACAGCAAAACAGAAAAGAGACTGCATTTTTCTTTTTGCAGAGCATTTCTATGTATGTAACAATTTGTATTTCAATTATTATAGTGCTTGCAAACACTATTCTAGTGTTTAATCCATCCTGAATTTTCTGTTATGTACCTGTCAAAAGTTTTTTAGACTGAAATTTCTGAAATTATGCATTTTACAGATGTTAACTGGTTTAGAAATTGTTTGGAGGATCTCAGAATTGCCTGTGGAAGGATTACAGTAATGGAAGTTCTCTCCAACAAAAGCTATAAGCTCAAAGAGCCCATGAAAATGTCTTTGATATATATTGTCTGCTTTGATATAATTCTTTTTATAAAGTCTACCTATTTAGAAGCTGCAGCAGTGTCACAAATATTGATGATAAAACTACCAGTTATTTAATCATCATTACCCAGTATTTTTGTACTAGATCTTTTTTTCTCAAAAAACAAGGACATGCTAAAGGATATCAGCCATCTCAGTTTACCTAAAAACCAAAACAAAACCAACCAACCCTCCACAAAATTTCAAATTAATTCAATATATGATAGTGTATACACATTAAAATGAAAATTATTATTCCTCTATATATCATGCAGGATTTTTTCCCAGTTACATGTGCCAGCAGCAGCAGTCCTACCTTGTTTAAATAAGATTACCCTAGATAACTCTCTTTCCTGTCTAGTATGCAGCATTATTTTGGCTTAAGTCTCCCTTTGTGGTTAATTATCTATTAAGTATCCATTAATTTTCATTAAAGAAGACAGTTCATGCTAATCTACTTGCCTACATTAACATAAAATCTTCCCTTAACACTGTCTTATAGTTCAATTTCAATGATATTGCTTGACCATATCGTGACTAATAGAAATACATATAAATGTGTATAGAAATATTTCTCTAAAAGCCACTGTTTTCTGGAAACATTGTACTTTGGTTTGTTTTATTTTTCATAGTGTCTTCTTGCACCTGAATCATAATGAACTGTTGGAGTAATTTTAATATGTTTTAAATTTCTTGTAATCATTCACATTTTTGTTGTAATGTGAATTATGTGTCAGCATTTCCATAACATAAAGTCCTATTAATATCTTGCAAATGCACATGATCTATAGGCTATCATCTTGTACATCAACACATGCAACATGCCTGTTAAGTCCTCTTAAGTTCAAAATGCATCTGTGGATATAGTAGGCAACATTTTTCCCCGCACTTTACTCTTTGTTGTGATTTACAATCTACTTCTCTTTTGTGACATCCGAAAAGTTTAGTTGGTTGTGAGGAGTTTATAGCTGAATTTCAAGAAGTATTTCTAAGTTGTGTTGTATATTTAACACAGAAGTGGTAAATTAAATGGGTAAGGTTTAACTTTGCAGCAAAAAAATCAATCTTCACAATTTAAAATAGATATCACATAAATAATAAAAAGTTGTAAATGGCACTGCATTGGTTTTTAATATTTGAATTCACTTTTCTTATGCTTTTCTTTGATTTTTTTTCTTCTCTTTGTCTGTGATTAGATCTTTAAAATAATTCAGACCTGAGGGTTTTGAACAGTTTTGGACAATAGCAAAAGACTACTCAAAAAGAAAAAAAAATATTTAATTATATATTGTTTGATTCTGAGTCTGGATAAAATGCTAATCAGTATTAGTTATTTCTGCTTGTGGGTGCTACAGCTATTTAATTTCTTCTGCAGCCTAATTACTGTCGCAGCTTATTCTATGACATCTAATTGCCAAGTTCACAAAAATAGTTGAATAATGGCTTTTCTGTCCAAAGCAGGAAAAAAGGCAAAACCAGTTGGTTCTTAAATCTTTTGTCCATGTGACATAAACAGATACATGACAAAACAATCTTATCTCAATCAAAGCAGGAATGAGAAATTTTTGTTTTTACAAGTGTTCCTTTAGACATTTTATATTAAAATGTCTGAAGCAAAACATAATTAGTAAGAATATTGTGTATATTCCTTTACAAAATGTTGAAACTAATTCTTTCTTTGCCAACAGGGGGTTTCCACAAAAGAAAGGTTTTGTTCCTGTATCTTTTATTCAATGGGAAACTACTTTGACTTGTTTTCCAATGAATTCTGCTTAGAAGGTGCTTTGCCTCTGCTTAGAACTGTACCTTTCTAAAGCTATGTGTTTTGGAAATGTACTGTTGGAAACAAAACTGTGTTCAGTTCTGTTTCCAACAGTTCTTATCCTCTACTGAAATCAGTGCTAGCTATGGGTCCTCCATAGCTTGATTTAACTGTGTGTATAATCCTGGCTTTATTATAATCAGTGATGAAACTCAAGTAATTTTAGAGTAAAAATGAGATTTTTTTAAACTACGTTTGACATCTGGATTTTATTCCATAGTGAAATACATTATTCCTGCATTCACACATTGAACCCACATTTCTTTTCAAAGAAATTATATGCACATTTTGGCAAGGAGCTGTGGTACACTCCATGGGATCGTCTCATTTGCACTGTCAGAGTCCAGACAGTTCTCTTATAATTCCCAGCTTCTGGGGCTCATTCCTTGCTAATTCCTCTGGATATACAATGCTGCCAAAATCATCCAAAATTCTGGCATTGTTGTTTTTCAGAAGTATGATGTGGTCTGAAGTGTCTGTAGGGAATGTGTGCAAGAATAGGCTTAATTTATATGTGAATGAAGAGTATTCTGTATCGTTTCAGTAGTTTCAGGAGTTGGTTGCTTGCTTGTTTGATTTTTTTATTTAGCATATCACAAATTCAGAGCACCTCTGGGTCATAAAATATGTCTTGGATATTGCCTGATTAAAAATAAGCTAAAAAGTGGTGTAATTTAAAAATATTAACTGCAATGGCAGTATCTATATTGAATTATTTTAAAATGTAAGATTTTTCAGGACAGTGTTGTGTAAGTTAATTGTATATTTTAAATTCAGTTTCAAAATTGGCTATTGATTTGCAGCCTAGTGCTGTCAAAAGCAAACTCATGCATATTCTCTTTAGCTGTCTCAGTTCTGCTTCAGAAAAGATATGCACAAAGGTGAATTTTACATCAAAATGTTTTGCTCTGTGCCTTTGGCAACAGACCAACTTACGTGAACAGTTTATTTCTCACCAGTTTCTTTTCTGTACTTGAACCAGGAACTCATGTCGCAGCCCTGAATTGTTTCTCAGTTCTGTGTTTGTGCATGCACATTTGGCAACGTTTTGTCTGCCTGACATCTTCAGGAGGAGTCTAATTGCTTTATTGATTCTCTTTGTAGCAATCCCCTGGCTTTACCGATTGCCAAGCAAGACAGTTTGCTGGAGAAAGACACCATGTTTAAAGATGCAGCTAAAGGCTTATGTAAGCAGCAATCTCAGGACAGTGCATCTGAAAATGTCACTGTGAACATTGCTACCAAACTTGAACAGGTAACAGCATGCAGTTTCTTGAACTATTCATCAGTGCTTAGGTCTGGAAATTGTAAACTTAATGAAGTCAAAGGCCACAGTAATTTTTTTTCCCCTTCACTACACAGCAATATCATTTGCACTGTGAAGCCTTGTCTCCTTGATCACTCCCTGCAATCAGTCTGGCCCTGCAGAGTTCCCTCTGCAAATTGAACAGCTGCTTTCTGCCAGCTACTGGTGGCAGGTCTGGGGCTGTGGCAGTCAGAGGGCTCCTCAAATTCTATTCATGGTTCACAACAGAGGAGGAACAACTGTTAATGCTGCCCAAAGTGTGCTCTTCTCCCCAACTTCAGATTATAAAAAAAAAAAACAACAAAATGAAACACAACCTAGAATACTGCAAAACAGAAAGAATGTCTAAGGAATATTAAGTTGCAAAGTAAGTGACTGTAATTTAAACATAGGAATTGACAGATCTACAGCTGCAGTGTAAACTCCCTTTCTTGTGCTAATGCATTATGGTACAGGCACTGATTATTTTGATACCCTTTACAGTTTTCTCCACAGGATCACAATCTCATTCAGTATATAGGTTGAATGAAGAATGCAAAAGGAGGCAATTTTCTGTTGCTTGTAAAACTAGTATGCCCTAACTTTGAATGTTTAGGACTTAAATTTTATTTTCTTTTGTTGTTTTTTTTTGGTTTTTTTTTTTTTTGTTGGTTGGTTGGTTGGTTTTTGTTCAAGAGATTTTATTTTCTTGTACATGCATTTGGGAAACATATTCCAGAAGTGTTTAGGTATGAAAAAAACCCAACCAAAAAAAACCCCAAACCCTTGTTTTCAAAAAGCCACAAAACAACCCTCTCTTTCCCCTCTCCACCTTTAGAATCGGGGGGTGGAGGAGAGAATTTCCATCTAAATTTACTGTAGATTTGAAGCATAACAAAGGAGCAAAATACTGATTACATTTAAACCATGTTAATTTAAAAAACCTGCATAACTAACTACCTTGGCAGAAGCATGCACACTCCGTGGCTTTTTTTTCTGAATGTGTTTCAGAGGAGCATGTTGATCGTATGAGATCAATCAGTGAGTTCGTATGTCAATCATATGAGTCAGTCTCTGAAATTCCTCAGCTTTGGGATCCCATAGAGCACTGAGTTCCCTATTCAGTCAGAAGATACCACAACATGTTTTGCACTTGGCTTACATCTTGTTTTCATGTCATACAATTTCTGGCCTTGCTGACTGTGCAGTGATATGATGAAATCACAGTCAATCTGAAAGAAAAGCACTGCTGGTCAGAAAAGTAAACGCTTGCAACACTGTTAAGAGGAATATAACTGTAGGAAAAGGGGCATTTAGCCTAGGGTCTTGCTGAGACTGTTGCTTGCTTCTAGATGTTCAACGGAAGAGTGGACAGGAACACATATACTTTCTTCTGCTTGATTCTGTTTTGGTGCAGACCTAGCTAAAGTTATTCAGATTTTCATAATCCTGAAACTAAACTTTTGCCTTATAGTTTTGTGTAATAAAACACATGCAGAAACTGACTGGGAGAGGAACAGCTGATGTAACAGGTGACAAGTAGCAACCAGAGGCTGTGTGAATAGTTTTGTCCTCCACCATGATCTGGAGTCACTGCAGGGTCCCAGGGCAGATTTCCAAGAATTTTACTTCTTCTGGTGTTTCACCATACTGCAGTGGAACTTCCCACAGTAGTTACAATTCAAAGACAGGACAGCAGAATTAATAGTGAATCACTTTTAGCTCTATTAGCTGAGAAATTTCTGCAGAAAACACTGTGAAATTCTGCTCTGTGTGAGCTAGAAGGAATGCGTATCTTGTGGTCTTTTAGAAGCAGTAAAAACTACAAACCTTGCCCAGTATCTGCAGTTGCTGAATAAGGAGTGATGCTCCTGTGGAAAAGAATAAGCAGGAACAGTCCTACCTGGGAAATCGGCACTAACAGGGGATAAGTTAGAAACTGTGCTATTTCAGTGTGTTTTTAAATGACTGGTTGCATTAAAAAAAAAAAAAAAAAATCATAGCACTCACTTGCTAAGGGCGTAATGAGCTTTGGCTCTTACAGACAAAAGAGGGTAAAACAGTTTAATCACTTCAGGAAACAGTTTAATTTTAGTAAACTAAAGAATTCCCATATTTTGACAAATGAAAGTATGAACTTTTTTCTTTTCTGGAGTGACATAATTGTGACCCTGGGAATATGGGGATTGTGTTCTATACCATGTGCCATGCATTACAAACTGTAAGATATATACATGTATCTGTATTTGTGTACATAATACGTGCATACTACTTTTCAGAGATGATACTTCCAATTAACACATTTCTTTTTTTATTTCACAACTTGGGAATTAAATTTTTTATTTAGTGCTGCTACCAAAGGAAAGCTTTGAATAACCCCTTTCCACTAACCCTGCCATTGGGTATGCTAATTCTAATGAGTTTCATGATCTTTTACCAGTTGTGTTCCAAACTGCACTAAAAGTAATCATGTTCTGTTTAATTTTTCAATAGGATATGTGGAGTCATTACTTGGATTTTATGTTCATATATTATTAAAATAGATCAGCATGATATTTCATACGCTTTGTGTCAGAAAAATCATACATTCTTAGGCAATATGACATGCAGATTAAGCCTTTTTTGAGGGATCAGAGGGAAAAATTTCATCTTATTACCTCTAAAAGATGCATTTGTAATAGAGAAAGCTTGTAACTTTTTTGGCTTTGGGAAAACTAACAGCTCAAATTTATATGTAGCCTCAAGGTTTTTTAATTGCAAAAGTGATGAAAAAGAGCCTTAACAAAATAGTATTTCTCATGAAGTAATATTTTTATTACATGAAGCATAGAGATGGGGATCAAATAACTACATCGATAAAGCATTAAGGGTCTCTCTTGGCTTGTATTAGCTTTTGCTTTTCCTAGGTAAAAGATGTTCTTTGATCATCTCTAATGTCAAGGTCTGTGCTGCCAAACAAAGAAAGCAATATGAATAATTTCCAGAATTTTATCATAGCTGGCAGTTTCTCTTCCCCTCATCTGGGAAGGATATTTTTCTGATAGCAGATTGAAATTACTGGCCTGGAATTGAATTGCGTGCTTCGTGCTGCAAATAAATGTAGATTAAACCTTTTCTTTTTCTTAATTGTTTTTTTTTAAAAAAATATTTTGTCTTTTGTCTTACAATTCTTGTTTACATATTGTTGTCTATATGAACTGGGTGATAGGGTATCCCCTGATGCCCCTATGATTGTTTTAGTATCATTTACCACATACACAAGGGACAGCTATGTATATCATAGTATTATACAAGAGCTAGAATACTTATTTCAGTGACATAAGTACATAAAAAAATAAAAATCATTAGAGAATGTTATATGAGCAGATAGTGAATGCTGTTCATGTAATTAAATGAGTAAATGGGAATCCTCATTGATAGCATTACAAAAATCTCAAAACCTAATAACTTGAACAGGCATAGTTATATTGGAACTTATGTTGTATTTATGGTTATTTCTCTGTCTCATAAAATATGCATCATGCAATCAGGATGATAGCCAGATGCCTGCATGCACTGAGGTGAAAAAATGGAGAAAACTCATCTGTATGCTCAGAAAAACAGAAGAACAGAATTTGAAAGTGCCCACAAATAAGTTATTATTAACGAAAAGAATGTTTACTACCAAGTAAAATAGGTTGTTGTGAGTTTAATGCATTTAGAAGTGTTTTTTTTTCTGTGTGATTTGTTTGCTCATTGAATTTTGATGCAGAGTCTGATAGAAAATGCTGAATCACTAAATCCTAAACTTCATGGGGAAAAAAAAAGTTGATGGAGAAAGATTTCAATTACCTTCCTTGGGAGTTTAACTGAGCACTTTGCATTTCTAACTGTCTATAGCGTCAGTATCTTTGGCTATACCTGGATTATGAAATTAAAAGAAGCCAGGGCCTGTTCTCTGGCAAAAGGCTATGGGGGCGTGGGTCAGTGCACATCCATAAGACAAAAAATGAGGCCATGCCCAAACAGCCTGTGGGAAATAACTGTTGACATATGACCTGAATGATACCTAATGCAAGAGTGTTAGCTGGCATGAGTCAAGAATGTACAACAAAGTCTGCTAACAATTCAGAAAACACGGAGTATCCCAAGCAGTGCTCAAATCCAAACCTTTCTTTTATTTACAAATTAAGACATTTGTGTCCAGCTTAGAATAAGTTTAATCTTTACAAATTAAGAAAAGCTACCTGGCAAGAAGGAACCTGGGAGTTCTGATTTACACTGCTGAACATGAGCCAGTGTGTACCCAGGCAGTCAAGAAGGCCAACAGCATTCTGGCCTTTATCAGCAATCATGTGGCCAGCAGGGTCAGGGGAGTGATCCTGCTATACTCAGCACTTGTGAGGCCACACCTGGAATACTGTGTGTTCAGTTCTCGGCCCCTCACTACAAGAAAGACATTGAGGTGCTGGAGCAGGTCCAGAAAAGGGCAACAAAGCTGGTGAAGGGTCTTGAGAACAAGTCTTACGAGGAGCAGCTGAGAGAACTGGGGTTGTTTAGTCTGGAGAAGAGAAGGCTTGGAGACCTTACTACTCTCTATAACTACCTGAAAGGAGGATGAAGCAAGGAGGTGGCTGATCTCTCAAGTAACAAGTGATAGGACAAGAGGAAATGTCCTCAAGCTGCACCAGAGGAGATTTAGACTGGATATTAGGAAGAAATTATTCACTGAGAGGGTGACCAGGTATTGGAATAGAGTGCCCAGGGAAGTGGTGGAATCTCTATCCCTGGAAGTGTTCAGAAACCATGTAGATGAAGCCCTCAGTGACATGGTTTAGTGGTGACCTTGGCAGTCCTGGGGTAGCAGTTGGACTTGGTGATCTTAAAGGTCTTTTCCAACCTAACTGATTCTGTGATTCTAAGAGAAGCTCAGTCTCTGGCTCAGGTGTTCTGAGTTTTGGTAGCACACAAGGGAATATAGGGAAGACCTTTGCCTGCTTTGTTCCTGCAAATCAGGTGAGCACACTATAAGGGAAAGAGGCCACAGTTCTGTCTTTCATCTGCTTTCCCTCTACAAGACACTTAAATAAGTTATTGGAATTCTTTTGTTCATTTTGTTCTGTTCAGGTGTGCATCATCAAAAACAAATGTCAAAATGTAATTTATTTTTTTGCCAAGTGGAATTCTTATTTTCTAGACAGGCTTACATCCAACTGCCATGATTAAAACCAAAAAGAGCAAGAAATGCCATGCTGTGTGTGACAAAACATCTGTGTTCACTTTAATGTGGTGGGAAGTAAACCTCTAAGCTAGGTAGACAGAAAGACACAGACAGATATGGTAGGCAAGCTGTGTATTTGTCTTGTTTTCTTGTTTGCAATGTATGTTCTGAAAATTTAAATATTTTAAGAAAGTATTTTAATTAGAAAGGAAAAAGGAGAATAGTCACAGTAACATTTTGATAGAATCCACCATTTTAGAATACATGTCTTTTGGAAAAAAGAAAATAAAAAATTGGTGAGATGAGGACTGTGGAAGGTAAAGCTGATGAAATATTTAGACAGAAAACCCCAACAAGGTTCTATTCTATGTCACAAGGGCAAGTGATATCCAGTGTTGTGATGTCTGGTCTGCATTTTTGTTTCTTCTTGGTAAAACAGAAGAGTAAGAAA
Source organism: Pezoporus wallicus (assembly GCF_028554395.1). Taxonomy (NCBI): domain Eukaryota; kingdom Metazoa; phylum Chordata; class Aves; order Psittaciformes; family Psittacidae; genus Pezoporus; species Pezoporus wallicus. The sequence goes on along the minus strand of NW_026635653.1, from coordinate 1,015,033 downwards.
TGACATCTGGTTCATAACTGTTCAATGAATATTTTCATACTGGTATTCAGTACTCCTGTTTTTAGGAGAAACATACTGGCACGGTCAAAGATATATGATATAGAAAAGATACAAAATTGTATGTAATTAATCCTGCTCTTTTTTTTGGACTCCAAACTTCTCAGTGTTTGCTCCTGGTCATCTAAAAATTTCATGTGAATGAGTATGTGCATGTTTCAAGAATCTTGAAACATTGAGACAAAGAGATATTGATAGTCTTATTGCATTAAGATTAAATTCTTCAGCAAGATTGCACAGTGCAGCTCTGACAAATGTACGAAGAGAGCCCAGAGCATCATGATTTCTGCCCTAGACCTTGAACGTATGGAAACAATAGAAATTCAGTAGTTTGGGACCAGTACTGGGACCAGAACCCCAGTATTAAGCACCAGTATCCATAATCTTTGGGGCCTTCTCCTCGCCAGAAGCAAACTCCATGTTTCCGCCCAAATCTCCCAGTCTGCTCACTACTTCTGCTGCTGACTTTCTGCCACTGCCAGAGGTTGAGGGTGCTGAGTTGTTGTCAAAGAAAGGGCAGTATCTGCTTTTCTCCCAAGCCTTCATTTTAGGGCAGAACAGTAGAAAGAACAAATTCCATCTTCTTTGTCCGTTCTCAAAATAGGCACAGAGAGAGTATTTTAGTTACTGCTGAACAAACAATTCAGATAATTCTACCATCATTCACATGGTAGTTTCTGTTTCTCGGTATTCTTTTAGCATGCTCACATTTCTTTCAGCTGACATAAGAAAGGAACCAGCCTACATTTTAAGTGTAGATAATAATTTATAAGCACACAGTTTAATGTATGAGTGTTTATTTTGTCTTTAATCAGATTTCCATTATCACAGATTGTTTTTTCCTCCTATTCTGTCATTTGGATTTTTTTTTTTCCCCCTTGGCATTTATTTTGCCTCACAGAGCTTTTATTATTCCTTCTAAATCTCAAAAAAGTTTAACTCATTTTATTCATCAGTTTTGGCTAAAGTAGCTGCTTCTAAATCTCTTCTGGTCTCCTTGACAACATGATACCCAGTTCTTATTAACTTCCTTCTATCCTACAGGAAAAATGGTAATAGAATTTTAAATCTGATATGACGAAGAGTAGTATAAGAGCTATGTTAAATGGTGGACAATAAATAGTTTACAAGTGCACTAACTAGTCTTGATTTCTTTTGCCATAAACATTTAATGAAGAGAGCAGGAGAATTGCATTTAAGCTGGGAATCTTTATGGGTTCAGGAGTTTCAAATGGCACCGTACTAGGGTCTGTGTTCTTAAGAGCCCATCAGATTCATGCCGTTATTCACCTTAACACTGATAATATTTTTTTATGTTCTTCTCTTGCTTAAGAATAATGATGTGTGATTGTCTGGGAGGAGTGACAACTTTCCAGTTTCCTAATTCTCTTTTTTTTTCCCCACAAATTCTAGTAATCAAAGTTTATACTTTTTTGGGGGGTTAGAACATTACACTATGGAATGATCAGTTGTGAAGTTACTTTATTTCTCTAATTTGTGTTTTCTAGATCAAGCTAATGCCTCCAGCTCCAAATGATGACCTGGCTTCTCTGAGTGAGCTAACAGACAGCAGCCTGCTTTATGAGATTCAGAAGCGTTTCAATAATAATCAGATATATGTGAGTTTTTATTCATCTATAAACAATAAGATTTCAAAAAAGAACAAATGATAGAATAGGAAAGATAGGTTTAGTGTCATAATTACTAGACAGTAACCTGGACTCATGACTAATATTTAAATGGATGATGACGTGTGTGTAAGCCCCACAATTTCTCAAGTTTATACAGGGAAGCAGAAATAAAAATGGATTAACACTTCAGATAAATTTGGGTACAATTTATGTGTGTTTATTTACAAAGGAAGTATATTGTTAAAAATCTATGGGTACATGTAATCTTCTTCCTCAAACCACCAAAAGATCCTTCCATCTTTATCATCTTAATTTTAATAGCGAATATGATTACTGGAAATTTTAAAGAAATTTAGATTTTAAAAGCTGAGAATTCAGCATGGGAAATTTATCTCTTCTTGTATTACAGAAATTTATTTCTATATTGTAATGTTAATTATCTAAATACCAAATGAAATAATTATAACAAGATTTTATAAATAAGATTTTATTACAAAAAGCAGGTTTTCTGGGTTATGCCATAACAAACTGGGGAGGCATGTGGCTAAGCATAGATTACTTCTGGAGAAAAATCTGCACTTGGAAATTTTTGTATCCCTGTTCATATCTTATTCATAATTACTGAACAGCTGAGTGACACGTTAATGTGAAACATGCAAATAGTTTTTAAATGTGTAAGTTGATTGCACTGTTTAGACTAAAGGATATAGGGAATTGGCATGTTTCTGTGAATGCCTTTGAAATTATGGGAACTGTAATTCTAGGTGTTCAGCATTCAATGATAACAAAAATTCTGGGTTTTAGAATCATGGATAAAATTCTATTTTATTATGAGTATTTATTTTTCTTTATCCCACTTTCAAATAAGTCAAACACAGATAACTTTAACTGAATTTGGGAGGATCCACATAAAGTTAGTACTTATAAAAACAAAGTCTTATTCAGTCTCTTCAGAGTCAGAGATCTGGCATTTTTGCATTCTAAGAGCATAATAAAGCAGCAACTACTTATCTGAAGTGAGAAGTGTATCAGCAGGGGTGACCTACAATCTTATGCTCACATATGAATGTTTAAATATGAAATAATAAAATCTTGGCACCTTTGCAAGTAGTTGATGGTTCACTAATTTTAATATAGCCAGGATTGTTTTTTTCCATATGCATGTACATATGTTCATATACACATACATATGCAGAAATACTTTCATATATATCAATTGCTCTGTCTTATTTCATGAGCAACAAATTTTAATGTATCAGTTCTGGGTAATCAATATAGTATTTATAAATTATGTCATCTATCCCATAAAAAATTGCATTTGGAACTTGTTTATGTGGTGGGCATCTCACATTTTTGTAGTTTAACAAATGGTAAATGACAAATTAACTTTCAAATAATCCACCAGTAATATATGCAGTGCAATTCTGTGCATAATTTTCCATTATGAATAAATCAGTTTTATTACAAAAAGAATAATTAATGCTGTCTGAATTGTAATTTTAGACCTCAATTTAAAGTTATGAAATTAAAAGCTCTGATTTTGCAAATTATGTTTAACATGTTGATAGCTGGATTTAAGAGGTTTTGCCAAAAATCCTTTCTGGAAGAAAGCCATTAGTGTCCTTAAAGATTTAATTTATTACTTAGTCAACCAATTATATCTTCTTTTTTCAGACTTACATTGGTGATATACTGTTGCTTGTTAACCCATTTAAAGAACTTCCTATTTATTCTGCCATGGTAAGCATTCTATCTTTAAAATGTTACAGTGTGGATCTTTTTCTGTGAATTTGTAAAATCCATCTGGCAGTCCAAACCCATGAAATTAATTAACATGCATGCCATTTTTATGTTGAGAACGTATTAGTTTTAATTTTTTTACCTTTTTTTTTATTTCTTCCAAGATACCACCATTTTTTGCTGTGTCTTATTTGTAAAACAGTCATTTTGATAATGTTTTGTATGAGCAGTAGCACTTCCTATTGTTTGAAAATCATTCTTGGTGTATAACATGACTTTGGTGGTTTCTGTCACAGCTAAACTTGCAAAACTGAGATGCATACTTCATGCATTGGTTGTTTGCGTTCACATCCCCCCCCTCCTCCCCCCTTGCCCAAAACATGATTATGGAGATAACAACCCTGAATAGTACAGAAAGGCTCAAAATGTCTGTCTGTGCTCCACACCAGACCACTCTGTTCAGACACGCTACAGGCAATGAGTGTGAAGTGCTCATCATGAGCTTAGCAGTACACTGGGGCTGTCGTAAAGAGGTGTCTTGTGTTGGGCACAGGCAGTGTATGGGCAAGAGGGACTTGAGTCCATGTGTGCACAGTCATATGCATAAAGCCATATAAGAAGTGCTTCAGATGTTTCTCTCCTGAGTAACAGTACTCTTAGATTTCTAATCTTTCACTTATGAGACAGACTTAATTATGCTATGATTTACAAGAGGCTTATTATTTCAGTACCTAGACATTGACACTAACTTAAGTAGATGCTGTAGATCAGTGGGAGTAACATAAATTCAAATGTTTCATCTCTACTTCATCCTCAGCCATTTTAGAGACATAGCATTAGCATGTTAGCGTAACTGTTAATTAGTGTGTCAGTGTGTTGTGTCTGTCCTCCGCCCTTCTTTCCCTCCCCCCCCAAGTTATTTTCTTGTTGATGCACTGGGATCACATTACTGCACAGAGATCAGGCTCCCTGTTGTGTTAGGGAATGTTCAAATATGTTCATTCAGCTTACAAGAATTGTCGAGGATGCAAAGTTTGGGAAGTAAATTGTAATCTGTGTCTGTTTGCCATGTCATGTGGCTTTGTGTGTATTGGTACTAAATTTGAGAGAAAGAAACACTGTGACATTCAATGGCAGGAGCAGCAGATTTCGAGTTGGGAGACTAAATTTAGTTTCTTGAAACGGAAATCATCCATCATCCCCAAGGTTTTAGATGACGGCATTGTTTCCTGTCATTGTGTATTTTGCATTAGTGGCATGGTTTTGTGAACCAAAAGAAAACTGTAAAGAAAAAGAGTTTATGTGGCAAGTTTGCATGTTAAAATGTTTCCTGAGTGTTTTCTGCATCTTCTCTTGAGCTCTCCATAATAGATCTATTTTAGCAAGTTTAGCATGAGACACTTTTTGTCCTGTAATTGTTTTGGTCACCTTGCAATATCACTTTTTTTTAATTCCAGCATTACTATCTGCATGGTATTGTGCATTAGGTAGGTGTTTCCCAGGTGACCAGAAGAACATGGTTGTAAAATAGCTCTTTTGCATGATTTTTTAAATGCTCAAATGCACTGCAGCAGCTTAGCTGGTATTATATTGAAGTCTGTAAGTGTTTGATGGTCTGTATGTTAACATAATAACAATATATGATGTCAGTTCCTTAGTAGACACTGACATGCTATACGATGTGGCTCATTAGTTAGCCTTTTTTTTTTTCAGGTGTGTGGTTTGTTAGCTGTCCATAAAAGAACGCAAAGATGTATTGGGCATGATACTACTTTTAAAACAAGGATGAAGCAATGAAAAGTTTATAATGTACATTTTTCAATAACAGCAACACTTTAGTTTTTTTCCCTCTCTTTTTCAAAAACACTTTCATAAGTCCTCAGCAATCTTTATTTTACCCTACACTGATCTCCCACACTTATTTCCAATAGAATTCTACTGAAATATTTTTCTAAGCAATTATTCACTCAGAAATGCCATAAAGGATCATATGTTAATGGGCACTTACATGCGTTGCTTCGTATGCAATTCAGTGCAGTTGCAAGGTGATAATATTAATGCATTTTTACACATAAATAGAGTGTACTACTACACTGTACATTACAGTACCACTATTCTACCAGGAACACACAGATGTCACTTCAAAATTAACTGTTGGTAGAAGTGCTTGTGCTATGGCCATCCTGCTTTGTTACATTTGTGCAGAATTTACTTGTGTCCAAATACATACTTGAAGTTGGTATACAGGCAAATATCGAAGCATGCAAAGCTTTTGCAACATTATGTAATGAGCGTTAAGTGTGTGAAGGTTTTTCTTTCTTTGTGATATGCCAAAAGGTTTCTTGAGAATCGGTGTGTATTTAATCTTGTTTAGTTGAGTAGCTCAAAGGCCTGAATGAGAAAAGGGATGTATTCTGGAGGATTCATTCAGCCACATCATTGTAGATGCCTCAAGATTCAATAGTTTAGTATCTAAATAAATGACAGGCGTGGGACGGGAAGGAGTGGTAAGCACCTGATTAGTTTGGAGAAAGGAGCAAATATGTGATGGCACTGTAGTGGAAAGGATGTTAGAATAGTTACAGAAAACAAGACATGATGGAAAGGAAGTGATTTGGTTAAGTGACAGCAACGAGTATAATTCTAAATACTTCATAGTGTTCCAGTTGTCCCCCAGCAGCCATGGGTTTCTGTAGAGCCTGTGTTAATTTTCTAAACCCATGAAAGGGTTTGAAAAAAGCCATATAAAAAGGTAGGTAAAATATTTATTTAAGAATATTTGTAAAATGGTGTGGTGTTTCTGCTCACAATCTTATCTAAATCACAGTCTGTATTTTCTTTATATGTATTTATTCTGAAAGAGCAGAATTGTAAATATTAGGAATTTATGTAATTTTTCTAAAATCTACTTGATATGAGCTTGAAGAACATCAGGATATCCTCAGAAAAAAATTAGTGTTTTAAGTAGCAGATTATCATTTCTACTCATTAAGCTTTAAGGACTGAACATGTTGTCTCCTATGTGTACCACAAGAGTTATTCTGTAGTGCAGGGAGCTCCTTTGTGGGAGACTGCTCTGACATGTAATAAATGAATTTGAAGTTAAGACATTGAAGAGCTATAAACATGAGGTATAAACAACTAACTTACTTACTAGGTTTTGTTTTACTCAGTGCACAGACCATTATTGTTGAGCCCTCTAGTTATGTTTATGTTATATCTCTATTAGATAATCAGATCTGTGCTTACAGCTCTGTTTAATTAAAATCTTCATAGATACTGTAATGGTACCTCTTATACACGTACAGAGATTCTGTTCATAATGCTTAGTGAGCTTTACAAAAGGCCCAGGATTAGGAGGGTGAAATATAATCAGTTTGAAATGTATTGATTGTGTTAATTTTCTGCAATTTTTCAGGTCACTCAGCTTTATTTAAGTAACTCTGGAAAACTGTGTTCCTCACTTCCCCCACATATATTTTCCTGTGCTGAAAGAGCTTACCACATGCTATTCAAGGAGCAACGTCCTCAGTGCTTTATCCTCAGGTGAAAATTTATCTTTCTATTAACTAATTTGTAACTCCTGCCTTTCAGCTGTTTCCCCTGGGCCTCAGCAGTTAAGATTTTAATTTTATTTTTTCCTCCAACTGATTTCTTTCTGCATACTGTTCTTTGTACCATACATTAGAGCAAAATAGAACTGAAAAAGGTTTAATTACTTCTGAAGTTCATAAATTCTCTTGAGGAATTGCCACTCTATGGAGCTGCATCTAATTAGGAACAAAGAGTTAATAGTAAGGAATTCAAAACTGCTGTGTGTGCCTGCTGTTGTATGGATCAGTATTAGAATCTCATAACAATAAAAATGGGAAGTGCTTGACTAGATTATAAACCTCGGTGTTGGGGCACCTGTATTGGAGCATCTGCTGTGCCTCACATGTTAATGTGGCCATGAGCTTATTAAGGTTTCCAACTTCAGAAAGGACTTTAACCAGTTCCTTTATTCACAGTGTTGTTTCAAGGATAAATAACTTCAAGACTGTGAATAAATGTATGAGAAATCTCCAGTGAAACCCAAATATGGCAGGACAAATTTTGATTTCATTTGGAACTTTTCACCCCAAATCTGTTACTCCTTTTTCCTCTTCCACCCCACCTGAAAGCAATGAGTCTGGTGGATTTAAAATAGTTGCTCAAAGAAATTTTTTACTCAGTCTTGTCACTTTGACAGTTGCAATGCTCTGAAATATTGGCAAGGTTTTGCAGAACTTCATGGGAGACACGAAAAAAAACAACCAACAGGTTGATTTTGCTATGGACAGGAATAAAGGCTTATCCATTTGATAAATATTGTAATTGCTCTTGAGTTACCTCAATTATAAGAAAATTTAATAACATGAAATGTTGAGGATATGATAATGAAAAGCAGCTAAAAATGCTGCTTTAAAGTTTCAGTAGTAAAAATGAACACATAAATACAATCCAATTATGTTGCATTCTGTTTATGTGGATACAAGACGACTGTGAGCATTGAAGTTCTCTGTATTAAGTCTTCAAATACATATGAATATTGTAATTAAATGTTTCCTTTAAAAGCATAGTTCATAAAACAACATAGTTTAAAAATTTCTAAATTGGAAATGTATAAACTATTCATTTGTGGAACTAACTGTCAATTGGTTGAAACAAATGGTAACTTTTTTATAACCTAATCAGAATGGCATAGTTACTTTTTTATCCAGAGAGCATTCACATTTAAGCCAGAAGTACAAGCAATATTAGGAAGTTGCTACTGTATGTTCCTATTATCTTGTGGTATCAATTCTTGTTTAGGTATAATAATTTTGATTAAAAAAAGAAATATCCAAAGGCACTGTTTTCAGCATTTTCTTCAAAGGAGGAATTTGAGACACTTGCTAATTGCTTAATATGTTGGTGAAGTTGCCTGTAAGTGTAGACAGAGAAGAAGCAGAAAATAATATTTACTAACACTTCAAGAAAAAGGCCCACTGCCAAGTTAAGTATTGGTAGTAGTACACAAAAAATATTGTACTTAATAATGAATGCTTTGATACTGGGGGATACTGATAAAGCTACTCATAATTTCATATGAGGATGTCAAGGCATGTGTTAAGCCCCACTGTCTTCACCCCTGCCCAGCCCCCTGTATCTCCATCAGTGACTTGATGGAGAATTTGACAAGAGAATGCTCTGTCAATAGCATCATCATTTGTCATTTGTATATCTAGACATCTAGGCATATCATAGATACACTGTCCTAAAGTATCCCTTATGTGGATAATTAATTAGAGCAAAACTGTAAAAATGAAAGCTGAAAAGAAAGCATCTGGTAATTTAGAATAGGAGATAAGTATAGCTGCAACTCAACAGAAACAGCTAGGAACAGGTCTTTTTAAATAACTTTCTTCTGCGAGCACTAAATCAGAAAGTAATTGGGATCTTTCAGAAGTTAATAAGGAGGAAATAAAAATGAGATATTCTCATTATAGGAGAATTGAGTCCATTGCTATAATCTAAATAATATCTGAAAAGTAAAGCTGATATAGGAAGTTTTCATTGGCTTTCTGACAACAAAAATGACAATAATCATCTGAAAAATATCCATAACGTAACTCAAGTTATTCATCTACCCCCTTGCTATCGCCTGATCATGTGTGTGTGCATGTGTGTGATCAAAATGGATTTCTGCTTTCTTGCTATTTCAGCTGTAAACCAACATTAGCTGTCAACAAGAGAAGATTTTTCCACCACTGTGGGGAAATGATTTGTCGCATACATCTATGCTAATAAACAGCATGGAGTAGGCCCTGAGGGCATGTGGTATAGCATTCAGTCAGCTTTTCTTTAATTTTTTGCTTGAAGAGGGTTATGTGGAGAAATTTTCAAGATCTCAGTTTTATTTCCTATAAGAACCAAATAACCACAATTCTGCAGTCCTGCAATACTCCAAAATACCTTCAGTTACAAAGCTGAGTTGTGGATACTTTTCTGTGCATGCATATATATAGTGCGATGAATGCACACAGTAGCAAACTTTAAAAGTTAGAAACATACACTTCCCTCTAATGTGGAATAACAGGATTGAACGAAGATGGGACAGCTTAGAAAAGCACTCTGCAGCTAGAAAGGCCATTTCATATAACTGCTGAGAAAGAAGGAGACAGTGGGTAAACAAATAAAAAGGACTCATAGATCCATGAGAACGTTACACTGGAATAAGCTGTCTAGTATTGCGTTTGTCTTTATACCTTTGGCTGCTTGTTTCCTCATTTTCATGCCATCCTTTGTGTCAACACAGATGTTGAGGTAGTGGCATGGTGAACTGGGGTAGAAGAACACTCATTCTAAGGTCAAAATTATACCTGCGAAGGTGGTGGTGACATTAGGAGCTATTTTAACCGAAATCCATTCCAAACCCAAATTCCCTAGAAGGGCAGTGAGTTGCCAGAGCAGGGCTGGCAGGGCTCACCAGTTTCTGCAGTGGTTTTGGTTTAGACTGAATAGTTTCTAGAATCCCAATACCATGTTTGCTGTTGCTGTAATATTGTAATGGTTGATGTGACACTGTCCAAGTCAGAGCTCTTACAATGAGGCGTATCGGTATGCCAAGAGGAAAATAGCCACACCAAATTGGAAGGGTGTTAGTTTTATTTGTTTTTACTTGTAGTAAATCCACTGAAAGTAAATTAACCCTGTGGCTATGCACTTATCTCAAGATTAAATTCCCTTGATGTATGCAAGATAACACCATTTTGGCATATGAGCACACTTGGAACTGCACACTGAGAGCACACTTTCGCCTTCTGTTGTCATTAGCAAGTGAAACAGGATGCAGTTATAGAAGAAGACCCTCAAATCTGTTTTTATGTTTAGGCCTACTTTCCTTTTAATCATAATAATACTTTAATAGTATAAGTAATTTGTTAGTATAATTTATAAACATAATTATGCTTCAGTTTTATAGTAAAAATTTTCCATGAGGAGAGGCTAGTGTTTTGATGTGCATGTTGTGATTTGATATGGAGCAGTGAGATTTAATACCATACCAGTATTTTACTTTTCATGTGCAATTCTCAAAATGCATCTAGTTTTAACTGTTAACAACCAGAGAAGAGCCACATGATAACAGTATATATAACTCTCATCTTAGTTCTTCCTGAAAAATTTGAGTTTGTTATAAACAATAGTATCTTTACAAAAGACTTATTTTGAGTGCATCAAGCTATCCATATGTCTTTTCAAAAGGACTGGAAAGAATACCAAAAAATATACCCATATTCATGTTAATCCTGTCATCTTCATCAAGCTTTGTAGCTTATTTATTTACTTTCTTCTCTTCTGAAGCTTTACTCTTGATTTCCTCCATGAGCTTACCATGTTACAAGCTTTATTATTATTATTATTATTTTTTTTTTTTTTTTTTTTTTTTTTAATCTGGTCACTTCACAGCTGGTCAAGTGTTCACTCACTGAAATCTGGTGTTTTACAACAGGAGAGCATTTGGCCAAATTATTTAAAAATTTACTGCCAGTTATTTAGAATTGCTTTTAGTTTATACTAAGCAGTCATCACTCATAATGCTTAACACAAAGAGTTGGCTTTGTATAAACTACAAAAAAAGTTACAGAATAAAAGAACATGATGTTACGATCTTGTATAGCCAAAAGATAGACTATTTGTAATTATCTTCCATCGACTGCGTTTTGCTCCTGCTATTCAGGATATGAAAATGCATTAAGCACTGACAAGGTAAGTGAGAAGCTGTCTAAGAAGCTTAAGGATAGTTTATAGGCTTGTTAAAACCTAAGGATCCTTAGTTAAGCCAATGGTTTATGGGATGGTGATGGCTGATTTGGTGAATAAAAAAGTCATAATTAATATATCAAATGAAATGTTACAATTTTGTATATGTTAGCAGCCAGGAGTATCAATATCTAATTGTTTTCTTGTGATATAAATCATATTTTTAAGCCAAATAATCTGGAACAGAGAGAAATCCTTGTCTTCTAAAGTGTAGCTCCTTTTGAAAGCTTATTATTTCATTTTTCCTCCACAGGCATTCTGTTCAAGTTAATACTTTTTTTTTTAAATTATAATCAAATATATTATACATGCAGTGAGCTACTGCAGTACACATTATATTTAGCAGTCTTTCTTGCATATTTATTTTTAAATCTTGAAACCGCAGTCCTAGATTAAGACCAAGTGGCTCACGTATATACTCTGCAAATTAAGAAGAAATTATTCTGGCCCACTAAAATTTTGTAAGTTTATTCTCTTCCCTGGATATATCATACTGTCAGAAAGAAAGTTTTAGGTAGTAATGATCACCATTTAGGGTGTTAGAATGAGATTGGTTTCAGAAATTCATACAAAATAGCATGCATATCTATGTTCATGTTTTAAAAATTGGTGGAAATCTTATCTGAACAAATTCTGTCAGAAGTTTTCCATCATTTCTGATTATAATTTAAGTACTGAAGAAGTAGAGCTTTTTGTTTGTTTTGTTAAGTATTCCTGCACTTCTGAATGTGATACCTTTGGTCAGTATTGAAAATGGAACACAGACAAATAAACCGCTGTCACTTTTATTGTCTGAAATGGCAGGTACATTCCTCCTTACATGTTGTATGTCTTATGTTTTTCCATAAACAGATGATTTATAGGATTTGTTTATACTGAAATTGACACTTGCTCAAACAATAATGAGCCAGTTATCTGAATTCATAAAAATTTAGAGAAGCCTGGCTAATATGCAGAAAGTTAGAGTAAGCAAGATGTACTTTTCAGTGCTTGCAGGAATTATTTCTTAAAATTTTGTCTGGGGTTTGCTATTTTTCTGACTATTTTAGCTGGGCTTCCTTTGTTAACTAGCTGTGCATGATGGTTCTGTCTTTCCACATCCTAGTCACCCTCCAGCCAGTAACTTTTGAACATACTGGCCACTAATAGCTATGGTGTTCTCAGAGCCGGGGTATTCACACAGGCTTTGTGGTTTTGGGGAGCCGTCACTTAGTCATTGTAGCTCCAACCACAGCTATTCTGAAAGGGAACGGCAAAGCAGTTTGGCAAGCACATGCTTAGCTCTGAGCTCACTGCATGAGTGGCCCAGTGACCCAGTTAGACTGGCACAAGATAACAGAAGAGCTGGATGATAATCCAAGTGCAGTGGATTTACAGGGTTTAGCTTCTTTAGTTCCCCAGCTTGTAGAACGTCTTACGGTCTTTGCTTCATGTCTTTCTATTTCCATACTTCTAACTGGATGTTTTCATAAGAATTATTGTTATGAATGTTTTATTTCAAAACAGAGGGTGGTTTTTTTTTCCCCACTAGTGATATTATTTTAAGATTTGGAGACTAGAGTTGTAATTAAGGTTGTATTAACAAAATACTAATAAAGAAATAGTAGGAACCAGGCCCTCCCTCCGGTAGTTATATAGGAAAGCTAAAAAGCCAAAGAAGAGACAAAATGAGAAAGCTTACTGGAACTCACCTGAAGCCCATGGTGGGCACAGGATTTAAAATTCTCTTTGCCTTCTTTGCTTTGCCTGTTTTGTAATTCCTTCTAAGGCAGTTTTATTGTGGAAGAATGCTTCTCTGCTGTGATTCTAACTTGTCCTTCACCTCCAAACAAAAGTTCTAAGGAACTAATGAACTTTGTTCATATAGTAAATTACATTTTGAAAAATATAGTGGTGAAAAAAAACATTTAAAATAGAGAAGAGGAATTGTTTTCTAAACAGAATTAAATTATTAAAGCAAAGACATTGTGGACAATGGAAACTTTACAAAAATTTTTATTCAGCCTCAAAGGAAATGGAATAAACAAGATGTGGTTCAAGGTGCTCAATTACTTTTTCATTTATTGCCCCAAATGTTCCAAACAATGATATCAATAATTAAAAATTCACCTAACATTGCATTTCTTTCTCAGTGCTTCAATCTGTGTTTCACTGGGAGTGAAATGCACAGAGCAAGTAAGCGACATTGAGTTTCACTTTCAGCAGCCAAGTTCTAGTGAATTCTGACCCCTGAACTGTACTCTAGAAACCAGTTTACTCATCAAGCTCCCAGTACACTGCTGGACAAAATGTCACACTGTAAAATTAACAGTTGAGCTGAGAGTGTCAAGTCTTTGTAGCTGTGTCACTGCATTGTTTAGGAAACAGTAATCTTGAGAAGACACATTGAAGAAGGAACAGAATCTGTCCATTTTGTATACACTGACATGGTCTTGTGTTTTCTGAGCCACAGTTAGTTTGCAGTGAAAAACAAAGCATAGCTTTATTTAAAAAGTGAAACAAATTAATTATTAAGTGGGGAAACCTATGGTGAACACTCCAGTTTCTTTGTGTAAGAAGCATTCTTTTCATTTTTCTATTTTTAATTATAGTTTGCATGCCTGCTTTGTAATAATAATAATGCGTCAAATGTTATTTTAGCTTATCTTCCCCCTCCAAATTTCTCCAATTGTGAGAAAGTTTTATTGAAAAATAACTCCAGCCTGATAACTGTGGAAAAGCCTTATGCTGTAGAAGCATAAGATGAAGTTGGGCCTAAACACGCAAAATATAAAATGCTACAATTTGTTAAATATCAAGTCTTGTTCAGACCTCAGAATCCACAGAAATATCTATCTGCAGTATAGAAAGGGCTGTACACATTGGGCAAACTGTGAGCTGTTACAAACTATGAATTAGTTCAGGTCTGATTTTCAAACATATATAAATACTTCTGCTCAGTGGCTCCGTTTGTTTTAACTTCAGAGATGTTCCTTAACAGCTGACATAACCAAAGAGCCACTGTACCTAATCTTGATGATAACCTGTGGTATACTGATAGCAGGTTGCAGCTGTGATTTTGGATTAACTATGTTGTGGAGGGACAAAATTATTTCATCATCATGACACACAGGTGCCAGTAAGACTGGCCTGTGTGAGTGGGTAGTAGGAGAGGTGGTGCAAGATGGATTTATATCTGTCTGTAAACTCACTGACTTCTGGGGTAATACAGGCATAAGATCTATAATTTGCAAAGGTGTGAAATATCTAGGGGAAAAGTATCACAGGACTAATGTCCTGTTTCACTTTTTTTCTGTTCCTGTCACTGATAAAAGGCAAAGGATCTTGTAATTCGGATACTATTAAAAAAAGAGAAGGCTAATGCTGCATAAGAACAGAGGCAGCCATGGTACAATTAGCATTTGGAGAGTGAAGTCATTGTTAAAAGGGCAAAGATGCATGCAGATTTTAGAGGGTGACCTCAAGTATCATCTGACTTTTGAAACTCTTTCAGAAAGTCAGAAGCTGAAGATACGAGCAAGGGATACAACACCTACAAAGCACCCTGCCAATTTTGTAGATCTTCTGTAGAGATACTAGTTTCATATTAGCTATGACAGTGACCTTTCACATGATTTCTTTCATTCTAAGATCTGGGTTAAATATGGCTTTGTGAGCTATTATTTGAGGTCTTTGCATAACATATATCCAGGTTGCAAACCTTTGCTGTCTTGGATGACAAACTTCCTACTGATACCAATAGGAGCCTGTAGTTCTGGGTCAGACTTGAACTCATTATAGACACATGAATGACATAGATAAAAGCAGTTTTACACATCGCATATAGTAATGAGACATCTGTCTTGTTACCTAAGACTAGAGTTTACTAGGCAAACAAATAAGATATTCACCAGATCAGCATGTATGTCCCATGAGAATTGAATGAGCTTAAATAGTGCAGAGATCCTGTCTGCGTATGAAGACCTTTTTGTCCTTCCCTCTTTTGTTTCTTCATTTAATTGATTTCTCCTCTGAAGTGAGATCTGAATATCTAAAACAATGGCCAGACAGGTACTATATTTTGCTGCCCTCTCATATTCAGAAACTAAACTATACAGATAATAAAACTGACAAGCCCAAGGCAGTTGTACTTGTGAAAAATCTAGCTGGCTGTTGTTGAAACAGCCACTTAAATTTAATCAAGCAGATAAATGAAGGAGCATTAAATTACATTTTGTTTGTTTCAGTTGTCTATAAAGAAAACAACTTCTTACAATTCAAGTAAGAAATTCTTGCATGAATTTCTTGATCAGGCTTCACTAGCTTCATCCTTTCCATCTCTTTTGTTTCTTTTCCTTCCTTCTCCATGCTTAAAGTGCACCACTAAGTTTGCTCCTTTCCTCCATTCCCTTTCTCTCATCTCCATTGTTCATATTGCCTTTTACCTTGTTTTCTTTGCTCATTTCCCCCCTCAGAGATTCTCATTCTTTGGAATGTTTATTCCACATCATGAACAAGAAATTAAGTGAAACAGGATCACTGAAGAGTGTATTGCACTGCAGAAACTGGGCAGGTTGTAAAATCAATCACCTTTTCGTTTCTTTCCTTCTGGTTCCTTTCCTATTTCCTTTCCCTTCTTCCTGTTGCATTCTATGCTTTTGTTTCCTTCTGAACCCCATCATTACCACAGTAGTATCTTCCCATTTACAAGGACAGCTAGGCAGCATAAGCAGGCTACTTTGCTGCACAGAAGGTAAAGGAGGAGATAAAATCTTAGCTATAAATACCTTCCAAGTGGCTTGAAAACTTTAGATTTGAATGGCATGGCTTTTGGTACAAGACAATATACCTTGACAGTTCTGACAGCTCTCATGAACATACAAAGTCAGCCAGCCTATCTCCTACATTCTGTTCTTTATTATTTGCCATCCATAAACCTTCTGTTATTTGAAATGAAAGTTTGGCTGTGGTATCTTAAACCCATTAAAACAGAGCTAGCAGAGAATATAAATAACATATCAAATGTGAAACTAACAGTGATTCCCCCCTCTCTTTCTTGCCTTGTCATTTTTTTAGTGGAGAAAGTGGTTCTGGGAAGACTGAAGCCTGCAAACATATAGTGAAGCACCTCACTTACAGAGCCAGCTCCAGCAGAAATATCTTTGATACAAAGATAAAACATGTAAGTAGCATTATGATCACTGAGTAGAACAAGGAAAAAATGTGGCCTCTTTGAAATATAACAAGGGAAAGTGTAGAGTCCTGCATCTGGGCAGGAACAACCCCAGGTTCCAGTATAGGTTGGGAAACGACCTGTTAGAGAGCAGTGTAGGGGAGAGGGACCTGGGGGTCCTAGTGGACGACAGGATGACCATGAGCCAACACTGTGCCCTTGTGGCCAAGAAGGCCAATGGCATCCTGGGGTGTATTAGAAGGGGGGTGGTTAGTAGGTCGAGAGAGGTCCTCCTTCCCCTCTACTCTGCCCTGGTGAGACTGCATCTGGAATATTGTGTCCAGTTCTGGGCCCCTCAGTTCAAGAAGGACAGGGAGCTGCTGGAGAGAGTCCAGCGCAGGGCAACGAAGATGATTAAGGGAGTGGAGCATCTCCCTTATGAGGAAAGACTGAGGGAGCTGGGTCTCTATAGTTTAGAGAAGAGGAGACTGAGGGGTGACCTTATTAGTGTCTATAAATATATAAAGCGGGAGTGTCACGAGGATGGAGCCAGGCTCTACTCAGTGGCAAACAATGATAGGACAAGGGGTAATGGGTACAAACTGGAACACAAGAGGTTCCACTTAAACTTGAGAAGAAACTTCTTCTCAGTGAGGGTGACAGAACACTAGAACAGGCTGCCCAGGGAGGTTGTGGAGTCTCCTTCCTTGGAGACATTCAAAACCTGCCTGGACGCATTCCTGTGTAACCTTATCTAGGTGTTCCTGCTCCAGCAGGGGGATTGGACTAGATGATCTTTCGAGGTCCCTTCCAATCTGTAGCATACTGTGATACTGTGATGAGACTGTGATTTAAACTGTAAGGAAAAAGACACCTGGGTTTACTTTCACTGCTGAAGTCAAATGAGGTTTCTTTCTTGAATTGACCTGAATGGGAACAGAATCAAGCTCACATTGATGTGATGGGAGGACTCTGAAAATTGGAGGCCAGTTTTCTTTCTAAATATTTTGGTGACTTTGGACAGCAGTGTTTCAGAGAATAAGAAACATTTGTGTGGTAAGGTACTCTCTCCTAAATGTGTACTAACTGCCCTCAATAAGTAAATAAATTTATCTGTATGGCTGTGGTGATGCTTCTCTGGACAGTGTTAAGAACTGTGGAGGCATCTGAAGTAATAGTATGTGAGACAGAAAATAGAAAGTTTCAGGAAGACTGCAAGGTCTGAACAGTTATATAGCCCAGTATTTGCATACTAAATATATTTATGAAATAGAAAAGAGTTCTGATTATTTGCTCAGTCATATTTGACTCTAGTAGCAGAACCAAATTCTGCCCCATGTGTATATCACAAAATCCTGACAGCCTGTTTCACATATCAGATATATGTGTCTCCTTGCTAGTACATTGTAAAGTTTCTTCTGACTAAACACTGCAACTCGTGTTTCATTGTTATAGCTGTAAAGGTTCATACTGGCATTTTCAATGATACTGAACCCTCAATTGCTGATTCAAGTTCTTTTAAAAAGTTGCCTTTCCTGCTGAAACTTCTCATCTGAGATCCCAGCTCTGAGACAGTTTTAGCAGTCTGCATTGCCATAGCTCAGTTCTGGGTTTCATTTTTAAAAAGAAAAATGTTTAGACTCACCTACTCTGGTGACTTTCCTCTACAAAAGCACTTACAGTCAACCCAAGATACTTTCATTTTAGCTTTCATCAGCCACATGTGTGATATTCAACAGAACTCTAGAAATCATTCAGGGTGTTTTGGGTTTTTTTAATAGCATCACATGCATCATTCAAAACACACTGCCTTCTTACTGAATTATGTATTCAGTCCATAAGGATGATAGAAGTGTGTCGGAAGTAACAGCTGACACTAACAGGCAACCTACAAAGCAGGATTACTGGGATGTGGGAAAGACACACTGGTTCATATTTTATACATTCCAGCTGATAATAAAAGTCTGATGGATTTTGGGTGGCTTTTAGAAAACCGTGTTGTATTTCTGGTTTTTGAATACGTCGAAAAAGCCTGATGACACTGAAAAAAACGCGACTGAGTAAGCTATAGCTTTATTTTACTTCATGTAGTCATACAATTGCTATGTTAAAGTGTTTTGCACAGTGTTATCTGATTCATTGATGAACTAAACTGACACATTTAATCTAGGTTTCATGTGACAATGTTAAGAAAACCCTTGTTATTTTTTCACTTTCATTGATTTAAATTTTAAAGCCTAGTGTCACAATAATACCATTCTATAGGGACAGTAAACTTTATTTTAAACCCAGAAGACAGATCTACAAGAGAAATCTATTTCTGCTATATATTTTTTTTTTTATTTACTACCTACACAGTTTTGAACTGATCAGGCCATAGATGTCATTCAAAGTAGAACTGCAAAATTCAGGTCAGATCCTCCATGTCCTTTTCTTTCCTGAAGTTCAGATTAAGTGATGAGTAAAACTAAGGAAATAAGTAACTTTGTGAATAAGCAACTGGAAACTGTGTGCTTTGGATACTAATATGGCAGCAGTGGGAATCAGGGGGTGTGGCAAGTAGTATTGTCTCTGCTGCATCTTCTCTTGACCAGAGGAAAATTCCCAGGGACAGCTGTCATGATCCAATGCAAATGAAACAAGTTGTTGTCCTCCATTAAGAAGAGGTATCAGTGTGGGATAATTGAGAAAATTAGGCCTAATTGAGAAAACTAGTTAACTTTAGTCTACGAAGTCTACTCTACATCTATGCAGTAAACAGAACAGTCCCTAACATGCAGTTGTTAACCTGCTCTCTGGCACATTTTAAGTCACCAACAGGTCCTCTGGGCACAGTTCAGAGGACAGCACATGCCAGGGACCATTCACAGCAGTATGTCCACCCTATTCTGCAAAAAAACCCAGGTGTTAGGTCTCTGGATGTGAACCTTACCATGCCACTTGCCATTGAAGTTAGAGAGTCCTGATCCTGGTCTTGTTTTGTTTAAGAGTGTAGATGTAGCCATACGTGTCAATGAGACTCAGGTCAGTGCAGGTGGAAGAGAATTATAGTGTTTTAAGAAAGATCCCTTGTAACTAGCATAGATGACACCTGCTGTCAGACAGTGAAGGTAGATGTAGCAGATCCCGCCTATGAGGAATCAAGTAGAAATTTTGAGTTAGTTGTCTTTTAAGGTGTTTTAAGATAGCCTGGATACATTCCTGCTGCAGTTGTGCATAGCACCGTTAAAGCTAATAAAGCTGCACAGATAAAACAAGTGCTGAATTAGCCCAATGAGCAAATACATCCCAGGCAACACTACTGGAGTGGAACCAAACTAGGCTGTATAGTTTTCTGCTGCCACCTACTGCACAAATAGCTGGTTCAACAAAGAGTTCTGAAAGGTCTGATTTTTAGAACTTCTGTCTTTGTGATTGGAACTACATATTATCTGTGTCTCCTCACGGTCCCCTCCCCCCACCCCAGCTAGGTCATCAAGCTTCAGCAAAACACTGTTACATGAGAACAGTCGTGTATTTGGGCCATACTGAAATCAGTACCTTAGGATGCAAAAGAGGAAAGTGCTGAAATAAATTCTTCAGGATGTAAGGGGTGTAAGAAACCAATTATACACAAAAAAGCTAAAAACAGAGAACACGTGGAATAAAGATGGCATATGTAATTCTTTTTAAAAAAATTATCTTTTAAAAATAATTGCTGTGACCATGAAGATGTAACATGGAAATACATTAGTGAGAGATGCCGTAAAAAAAAGTCTGAATCTATTTTTTTCATCAGTTTTTCACTTAAGTAGTTCTATTTGAAATCAATAATTTATGCCATTTCTGGCATCACATAAAGCTTGTAAATTCCTTTAGTTGGTTATTAGTATCAACTGACTGTAACTTCACAAGCATAACTGCCTTCCAAGATTCTGATCTTTTTCTAAGCATGCCATGTCTGGGCATATGACTCCCGCCACTTGTATCCAAACTATGGTAAGGACACAACTCACCTGTGAGCCATTATCTTCCCTCTTGCTTTTAGAACTTCCGCTATTCTGACAGTACTTTTTCCTTTTTTCTTTTGAGCTATCTTATTTTTATTTCTATTTAGAAGAAAAATTCAAGGAATTTGTTAAATTACAACTAAAAAATGTTGTTTTGCTTGGGGTTTTTTGGGTGTTTTTTTTTTTGTTGTTGTTGTTTTTTTCACCCGGTTTTTGATAGCAAGCCAACCTCGCTCATGTTTATTGAAGTATCTTCCTGTTTATTTCCCCTCTTATTACTTCTTTACTGTTGTCTTGCAGGTAAACTGTATCTTGGAAGCCTTTGGACATGCTAAGACACCCTTGAATGATTTTTCCAGCTGTTTTATTAAGTATTTTGAGCTACACTTTTGTGAGAAGCAAAAAACATTAACTGGAGGTAAGAATCATTTAATCTGTTTATTTTGATATCACCCAGAGATCAGGGATCCCAGTGTGCCATACAAAGAGTTAGGCTTCAGAATATGTGACAGAGGCAAGGATGTTTTAAGGAGTCTCAAAGGAACATGTTTAATAGCATGTGAGTTCAGTTTGTCAAGGGCAGTGCAGCATTAAGAGGGAGAGCTCAGTTCTGTGCAACCACTAGATGGCAGAGAAAGACAAGAAAACAGATTAACACTACTGGTTCCTGTCATATTGCCCAGGAAATCTTATTTTCCTTTATCTCCGTGATCAATGAACTGTGACAGCTGTCTGTCACTTTACTGTGAAATAAAAGTAACAAAGAGATTAATAGATTAATTTTTTGCACTTTTATCTAATACTGTATTCGGTATTTGAAGTATCCCTTAAATAAGTAATAAAATCTGTTTAGGGCAAATAAAATACAAACATACGCTGTAATACTTAAATTAGAAGTAATTTATTACAGCTTTGAGCTTCTTCTAAAGGAACTAGGAATCATACTGATGTTTGTTTGTGTCAGAGGTAAGATAGTGTGCAATTTGTGCCTGATTTTACGGTAAGAGGGAGTTTGTTAGTCTCTAGTAAGAGTTCATTAGTGAAAAATAAATAAATAAATAAGTAAATATTGGGCAAAACTTCAGTTTGATTCTGAAAACTCTGATCTTCAGAGGCAGTCAGGGAGAAGTTTCATTTCTGGTCTGAATAGGTCATCTTAAAGTTACTCTGTGCTGAAGTGAGAGGTGTGTACAGGAATAATTGTACAGACAGTTTACTACTTGCATTGATCTTACTGGGTGAAAAAAATCTGTGGTGATACACATTTTTGATCCAAGTAAATTAAATTCCATTGAATAAGTATTTCCTAAACTACTAGTTTTTTTATAATTTTAGATGTGTTTAGGTTTTCTGAAGAGTTTCCTAAAAATGTTTGT
Source organism: Pezoporus wallicus (assembly GCF_028554395.1). Classification (NCBI taxonomy): domain Eukaryota; kingdom Metazoa; phylum Chordata; class Aves; order Psittaciformes; family Psittacidae; genus Pezoporus; species Pezoporus wallicus. The sequence continues at coordinate 993,264 of NW_026635653.1, read as the reverse complement.
TGGAAGTATTTCAAAGTAGGAATCACAATCCATTTTCTTGAGAGAGTTCACTGCACCCTAGCAAATATGATAGTTTCTTCAGTGAAAATGGCACTGCGTGGGAAATTACTATCATTTTTTCCTAGTTTGTTTTGCCATAGAGATAGGATATTTTTTAAAAAAATGTAAAACTATAAAGTGCGATCCTTTGCTTTTAATTCATCTATAAGCTGTTGTGGAAGGAATATAAAGATAGTGATGTTAACATTAGAATGGACCAAGTAACTTCTGAATTGGACTTGTAAAAATAAAGTTCAATCCCTAAAACTGTCATTTTATAAATCCTTTGTATTGTATATACTTAATTTCAATATACTTAGTTAAACGCAATTACTCTGTGTGCACACTTTATTTCTTTTTGTTGCACAAACGCAAACAGATGAAAATTATACTAATTTTGAAAAGTAAGCATATGAACATTAGGAAATGCCAGAACTGAAGTTGTTTGAAATATTTTTGGGTTGCCATGTGCATGCAAATATAATGTTGCCATTTTTCCACCCCTCTTCAGCGTCATTCAGTGCAGACTATATTTCTTCAGTGATCAGCTACTAAATAGTTTGGATTTCCTTCATTGATTCATGTGTGGGTTATGCCGTTGTATTCTGTTATAAAAGCAGAATTCTAGTTTTTCTGTAGATTTTCTGTGTTGTGCATCAACGTTTTTTCACGGTATGAGCATTTCAGATACATAAATGGTTTAATTTTCATAGTACTTCTGAACTAAGGTTATTTCATTCCATTCCTCACATGAGGAATGGAAGCCTCAAGGCCATGTATTCCCCCAGTTTTTGGGTGCCTTGCTTGATATTGAAGGGGTTGAGTTTTCAAGCAGCTTTGCTGATTCTTGCAAATTTAATTCACAGCCCTTGTCTGTGAATCATATAAATGTGGAACCAGTTAACCAGGCTTTCATGTCAGTTTTCTCGTACACTAATGCTGTGTTTTTATCACTTCAATCTATAGGCATTAAATGAGAAAACCTGGGGGTAGTCAAGTCCATTAACAAATATCTGCCCTACTATTCCCCAAATATTTAGGATCAATATTTGAATCAATTACTCTTACCAAATCTAAGGTAGCCGAAAGTTCTATAATTTGTAGTCAAGAGTGAGAAGCCCCAGTACAGCAGAAAAGGTGGGGTTTATATTTTTGAAAGTTGCCCTTGTTCATGCTGTTTGATTTGTATTGTAGATGTTACCTTTTCTATGCCATTGCTAATCATCACTTCTGAGTAAAATGGTCCCAGATTTATACCACCATAAATGAGAATCAGGGGTGTTGTCTTTGGCTGGTGTGAATCTCACCCAGGGATTGTCTGTATCTATTTGGAAGATCATTTGCAGCAGTATTTACTGTCTTGCACTGTTTAAGCATGAATGAAGAGTGTAAGTATGCAAAGCACCTCAGATTCTGCTCAGATGTGACTTTATAGCTCATTGAGATAAACTGGGCTAAATATGTCTGGTTTATAAACAAAAATCCAAATGACACTAGACTGCCCGCATCAAAAGGTTTAGGTTGTTTTAACTCCATAACAGACAGATCTTAAGGGTGGAGGTACAGAATCATTTTCTAAGGAAAGGGCATGCAAAGTCGATGCATACATTTTTATTATAGAGGACAAGATCAAGGTAGCATTCCTTGCATTTTGACAATGGACATCTGTGAAATCCTGGACAGTTTTTTCTCATGCTAAAGTTCTTTTATGCCTAGACCCTGGAAGTGCTCTGACTTCTGTCACATGCAGTTTATTCTTCTACCGGAAGTCCAATCTACCTAAATAACAAAAATGTTTGCATAATTTTCATCTACAGGCATTTTGCGGTCTTTCTCATAAACTGGATCTTTACCACGAAGTTTTCTAAACAAGGATGAGGGTCTAGAGTGTCATTCTACTCAAAGCCAGTATAGATATCTGTAGAGGTTTTCTGTGTGTTCTCTGACTCTTGTTTCTGATGAGGCATGCTGCACTGTTGGGTTTAAATGAGAGTTTTTCTGTGACAAGCAGCTTTGTGCTCAGGTACCTTTCATTGCTTTATTTGAATCCAACAAGTAGAGAAGGTATAACCCAGGTTAAATAATTTTTCTTTGTGACTGGATAAAATAAATCAGTGGGAACTAGTAAAACATCTTACAACAGAACAAACACAGAATAAACTACAGGACAGTGATTTGATGAAGTTTGAAAAATAAATTCATACCTAACAGAACTCAAAGACTGTTCTTCTATTAAAAAAAAATACCATAATCATTGGTAGATGATGATCACACCCACTGTATAGTAATAAAAGACTGATTATTTATTTATTTCCAGAAGTAAAATTACTGCATTTATTTGCTTATTTATTTATTTATTTATTTGGGGTTTTCCTTTGGAATGGTAGAGAGTAAATGGTTTTTCAGTAAGTTGACAAAATTCCATAGAGGAAAGGTAAGGCTTCTGTCAGTTTCCTCAAGTTACTAAAAAAGAAGCTTAGGAAGAAAAAATCAGTCCTGCCAAACTTATTCTAAAGATTTCTGCCTTGCTTTTCAGGTCTTGCTTTTCTAAGTCCTCACTTTTAAAAAAACAAGGCTTGACTTTTCTTTTGCACTCAAATTGAAGGATCTAATTTGATTTGTGAAAAGAAGCAGATTGCATATTAGCCTGTGTGTAGTTGGTAGACATGCTTGAAGACATTCATGAAGACATTCAAAGCCAGGCTGGATGTGATTCTTAGTGACCTATCTAATTGAAGATGTCCCTGTTCATTGGAGGTGGGGTTGGACTAGATGAGCTTTGAAGGTCTCTTCCAACCCAAACTATTCTATGATTGTATGTGTGTTCCAAACATTTTTTATCAGTTGAAAAGTTTCAGACATTAATTTCCCATTTTGTATAAGAAAGACTGCAGCCAGCTAAACTCTTTGATGTGGTTTTGTACTGTGTTTCAGCACTGAACTTTCAGATCTTTAGCAAAAGCTGTGTTTAGGACAGCATGGTTTTTGAGAAAGAGCAATGTAGCTTCAAAGATGCATAGCTGGAATAAAGATTTCACTGGCCACACTTTCAATAGAGTCCACTTGCTGACTTTGTAGCTGCTCAGGAGATTGAGTGGTCTGTAGAAGGAAGCAGAAATGACCTTGTGCCTGTAAGCACAGTTAACATTGCACTAAAATGGCAGACTTTGCTCTGGAACTCCATTATTTTTCACTTTTATTTGACACAGAAATTAATGAACATAGAATTTCACTTTGTAGAAAATTTTATTACAGTGATAGTTTTCTTTATGAGTTACTTTAGCTCCATTAAGAGTGTGCTGTGTTTGATTCTTGCTGATTAGAAGCTCGACTTTTCTTAACAGCTCTTACCCTTGCTGGAGATGTTAACTGAGATGAACTATATTTAGCCTTATTAAGGTGGGTGACTCAAAGTACTTGGAAAAGGCTGAATCAGTTTATGTCATCTAAATAAGTGGTGTTGCCCATCATTAAAGTTAAATGTATTAATTAATCAGATAGGTGACCACCAGTAACATTTTTCTCATGTTTATTAATTAATAAATTTTAAAAATACCTGCATGATAGTTATGAAAGCCTTAGTGAAGATCATTGCACACAAAAAAGTGATTCAGTAATGGCTTCTTTATAAAGTAGTTGATGGTAAGGTTAGTTTTACTGAGAAGTAAGTTACAAGCACGGTAAAAGATGGAAATCATCCTTCAGGTTCATCTCTTATGTTTTACTCTGTAGGAATGGCAGCCAAGTAATGATTGATTCTTATGAAAGTGCGAATCTGGGCCAGTCCTGCCATGATGGGTTAAGATTGCATTGCTTCAATTTGTAGTTTGCTTCAAAGTTACTGGAGCCAGGAACATATCCTGCTACCAGCTTAATGATTTCCCAGGTGTGCCCTTTTATTTCCGGCACAGCTCTTTTTTCTGTACTGTAGCAACAGGAAGCTAGATGGCTGATAATACTATTTCTCATCATACAGGTTCCATAACATCAGGAGCTCACTTGTAGGATAATTAAATGGGCCAGATCATGTCTCCTTGGTTCAGCAGGTCAGCTGCGCAGCTCTTCCTCTTCTCAGTCTCTTCTGTAGCTAGAGTCTCAGGCATGGTTTTGGTTGCCAACAGATGTGTCAGGCCATGCCTGTGCTATTAAATAAAATAAAGGGTAGAAGATGCCTCTGGGTAGTGTACCACTGTCCTTATGCCCTGCTTAAGTGGGATGTGTTTGGAATGGACTGGCCTGTGCAAAGCAGCACTTTGGGAGGCTGTGCATAGTTATACTTAGTTCAGTATAACTGATGAGACCTCTCTCAAAACGATACATTCAATATTCACAGATTTTGTTTCCCTCCACTCTACGCTGTCTTTCAACAATATTCTCACAGGCTGCGTTCCCTCATACACACAACTTCAAGTAACTTTGCTGTACTTAATTTGACAGTGTAGACAGAAACTTGGAGCTCTGCAAAAGATAGGAAGTTAATTAAATGAAATTTAAAATACAATTACCAGACAAATACAGATGATAAAGCAGTAACCAAGCTAGTTCTGAATGGGTTGCCCAAGGAAGTTGTGAATGCTCCATCCCTGGCTGTGTTCAAGGCCAGGTTGGACAGAGCCTTGGGTGACATGGTTTAGTGCAAGGTGTCCCTGCCTGTAACATTCAGGCTTCTAGCCTAGCCGTTATGCTTGTGCAGCTACTGTGCTTTTGGTACACACTCTCACATGCTGAGATCTAACCTGCATAACTTTGCTAAGCATTGCATTGGGCAATACCTTTGAGTCCAAAACTGATTCTGAAAATAACTGGTTCAACTAGCCTCATCTTTAGAAGTCTTTACCATATGTCTTCAGACTTCTGGTCTGTGAGGCACCTGAAGCTGTGCATCTGCATATGCCTGTAAATGCAACAGTTTTGAATGCAGCAAATAACTCAGTACTATTTTATGCTTAATCCCAGGCTGCTTCGATAAAGTAAAAAGGAAAAAAAAAAATCTAAAAACCATAAGCAGCTGAAAAATTGTGTGTGTTTGGAGAACATACTTACTGTGCTACAGAATGCAAATGCATGTATCAGTATTTTCTATTACTGTTCTATCACTGTACGTTCAAGAACTACTTCCAGTTGATAAAGGAAGGAGTCTTGGATGAGTTGGTTGTCATCCAGACTGTGGGAAGCTCTGGTTTAATATCCTCCTCTGCTTACAGGGTTTCAAAAATATAGCTCCTACATTGCTAAGAAGTGCATTTTATCCTCTGAACTTAACAGTTTTTTCCAGGTCAAGGTCAGGTTAAGGATAAGACCCTATGAAAGCTCTGCCATATTGTGGAGATAGAAAAGCAAAAAGCTGCAGCAGAATGTCCTGCATCCCAGTGGTAGGAGTGCTCAGTTGTATGTGAAGGGACATGCTTCTAATTTTTACACCGCAGCTAGTATTTAAGCAATGATGAGATAAAGTATACAAACAGTGGGGTAAGTGGGAACTGGAATCAAGTCCCTGCTCACAAGGAGGGCTCTGACGCCTAGCTGCAGTTAGGCGTTCCCTTGTTCTCTTCAGCCTGCTGCATTTGGAACTGCATGGTGGTGTACGCTCAGTGGAGGGCTGAAGAGTAAACTTCGCAAAACAGTGTATCTCCCTCTGTCTCTTCACATATACCTCTGAAATGCCTGTAATTTGGTGAAGCAGGTGAATGGTTCTGAAGGTCCAATATTTCCTTTGCTTCTGTGCTTTGCCTTTTTCAGAACTTAGTGGGCCTGAGGTTTTGTATGATCCTGTAATCAGCATTTCTGTAGGCAAATCGTGGTCAGGTTCATCCTCCTTGGCCTTCTTCCCAGATGTGCTGATTCACATGGCTTCTCATTTGGCCAGCTCATCACAGCCCTTCTGAGATGCCCGTGTTTCCCAGGCACAGGTTAGTGAGCTTGTTGATGACCAGTTCTGCAGAGGATTTGTCTCTTTGTAGCCATCTAGAAGTAGCCATGTATATGTTAGGTGGTTAATCTAAAATATTAATCTGAGTGTTCTCGATTACCAACAGAGAAGGAGGAAGTGGTACCAAGGGTGGTTTTCCCAAGATGTCTTGAATCTCTCTTATATCTTTCCATTAAGAAGAAGCTTAGAATAGATGCCAATGCTCAGATGGCTACACTTCAGTGGGATGACTAATAGCTTGTCTCTTAGAAAATCTTGCCAAATATGACAACTAGTTGCTCAAATAAGTAAAACAGAGTACAAATCTGTACAAAAAAATTATAATTATCTTTAAAACTGAGTAATTTTAAAGGTAATGTAAGACAGTAAGGTAAGACGTTTGTTCCACTAATTTTAATGGAATTATGGCTTTATATGTGATTTATACAGAAAACCATGGTAGAATTAATGGTAATATTTTTTTTATATGCTCAGACTGTTTTATAAGAAACATTGTTTATTCTTCATTGTTGCAATGGTGAATGGCTTAAAATATTTAAGTTTAGAGCAATCATTATAATGATGTATTTATTTGTTTGTTTCTCAATCAGCTAGGATTTACACATACATGTTGGAGAAGTCACGTGTCATTATGCAGCCTCTCAACCAGAGTAATTTTCATGTTTTTTACTGGATGATGGATGGGCTGTCTGCTGAAGAAAAGTACACCCTGTACCTCAGTAATTTGTCTGCACACAGGTAGGAAAGCAACTTTATATCTAGTATTAATATTTTCCTTATTTTAGTGCCTCTTTGCTGTTGCAGTCCTTCCTCCAATAGTTAACATTTGTGTCCTAACTTTTCAATGTGCTCTGAAATTATTACTGAGTACTTGCTCATAAGGATTTAATTCTGCAACGCATGTACACTATCTTAACAACACTGGAGTATTATATTAATCAGGATTATTTCCTTAAAGGAGAAAAAGGAAAAAAAAAAAATCTCAGTTATTTTTCCATCTTCTGTGGACTAGAGTAGGTCTGTTCTTATTTATTTATTTTTTCCCCTGATGGAACATTCTGTCTTCAGGAAAAACTTTTATTAAAATTAGTTTTCTTAACATGGAATATGTTGATTTTGATGAAATGTCACTATATGTAACTGATGATATTTCCATTTTGATTTTGATATTTACTTCGTATTATTAAGGGAAACAGAAACAAAGTTTTGACTACGTTGAAACTAAGGATAGGATTTAACACCCAACTGAACCACTTTTTTGGCTTCATAAACTCTTCTGACTAAATCCCCTTTAATAGCTTAAATATAAAGAGCTGTATATGGGCACCTAAATCTAGTGTGTTTTAGGCTGAATACACTCCAAATGTTTAATGTAAGTGGAAGTTTTTGGTTTATCAGGAAACTTTGGAAGTATCTCAAAATTTAATTCATATTCTTTTGAAAAGAAAACATATTTCTGATTTGGATAATTTGCTTTTTTTCTTTAGTCTTTCCTAACAAGAATCACTGAAATGAGAGAAGCCTATTCGGCATTAATGATTTTCTCTTAAATTGGCTAAGATTATAATGAGTATAGGAGGTAACTTTAAAAAGACTGATAGTAATTAAAGTTAGGTAAAATGAATGGTTTAAGTTTTTGTATCTAAGCCTTTTTCCCATGGATTTTTCTCCCAGCTTTTCTGTCTTTGCACTCTAGGTAGTACTTAAATAAAGTAGTAGTTCCATATTTCCCATTCTTTACTAATGTTAACAGTTCTGGTATTATACAGAATAGTGCAATGCACTAGCTCTGAAGAAACCTGAGGCTAAATTGCTTTATTAAAAATGATCCACTTCAAGGGGGGGGGGGGGGGAAGGGAAGCATTAGATTCTGTATTTTAAATCTTTTGAAGGATTTGAGACCAAAAGAATTCTGAGCTCCCAATTATTAATTTATTCCTCTTCTTCTAGTGAAAGTTTATTCAGAAAATGAAACAGTTTGAAGTTACTTTGCAAGAAGCTCCAACAGGAAGGAACTTAGAAGAAGCCTGAATAATTAGAACATGAACAAAGCTTTATCTGATAAGATACCTGATAAGCATCCAAAAAGAACAAAATAGTATTTCTGAATAGATGTCTGAATACTGCAGTGCCAAAGCTTTAGAAGTAATTTATAGCTGAATATTTGCATAAAGCTGCTTTATCGATAAAGCTTTGTTGTGGCTACATAGTTTAGATTGTATCTTGCATTACTGAGAGTTTGAGCCAAATATTTCTTACCTTAAACTCCTAAGTGTAGTGGTTCACTGGACTAGATCTTTCTTGGTGGATAAACTAGGGGTGAATTTCTACTGCACCAAACTCATACATGAATCAGGAAGGCAGGATTTGGCCTCTTACAAATTCATAATTTCTGGGCTAGTCAGATTTTGTAGAGATCATATCATCCTGTCAATATCAGTAAGTGAATTTGTCATGTTTTCTTTAAGCAAGTGTAATCTTGACTCTAATAATAAAATCAATCATATAACAGCCTGGTTGAAATGATAGGTGGCTCAAGCCCAACTGCTTTTTGAATAATTATTCTGTTCCTCTTTGCGCTATTTAATATTGCACTTTTATGTAGAAGATTGAACAATCTTAAAAAATAATGGCTCTTAGGATCCCAACATGCCCCTATTTTTTCACTGTTCACATAAGCTATTGCAGTATGGGAAATAAGACATATCATTGGGGTTTTTATTCTCATTTTATATAAAAGTACCTTCAAAAGTCAAAGTAGTATTGTCAGTAGTGGTTATTGTTAGACTTTATGCTGTAAAAGGTGAGAGATTGTTTATGTATTAAGTAGCATATAATCCTGGATTAAGAATGAATGTAAATAACTAAAAAAGGGAAATCCCTCTCCTTTGGAGTCACCGAGAGTTTCAGTAAGGCGTGGGTTTCACCCTAATGTATAGGGGGAGTTGTTAAAGTTGTAATTCTGTGGTGTTTGGCGCCATCCTGGTAGAGAGCTTTTGCTCAGAAACTTAAATGTATGTTCTTGCAAGTATTGTGACTGTGGAGGCATTGAATGAAGACAAATGGCGGGCTACTTTATATTGAAGTTATATACAACTAGGATCTTGAAGTAGCAAGCCACCTAAATCTAGGAAGGAAGGGATCTGAATTACTACATCTGCTACTGTATCTGCATGTGGATCATGATGGATAAAGACAGAAGCAATTCCTGAAACGTAAGATCATTTTTCAAGATTGAGCAGGGGAAGCATGTCAGAAATAGGAGGTCTCAAAAGGGCAAGTCCAGGCTTTTTGATTGACAACAACTACTCTCATGTGTTCACTACATTCAGAAGCTGATTTTTATCAGCACATCCTTGATTGAAATTTCAGAAATTTCTACAACTTTGGTGTGTTTGAAAAAAGCCTGCAGAATTTTGTTTATCTTAATAATGATGTATAATACAGAGAGAATAAAGATTTGAAGTTATATTCTCAATTTGTTCTTGATTTGTTTTTTTATTTTATTTTCTATCTTTCTGGGTACAGATACAGTCCATTATTGGAAGCATTGCTTTTCTGGCATGCGAAGTTTAATCTTATAGTAAGGACTATATAGTACCTTTTCCAGCACATTAAGTTTAGCTTCATAGTTATAGTAGGTAATAACATAGTGATGTATTTGCAACCAAAGTGAAGCAGAGAGCAAAGAAAAGAGGTAACAGTGGTGACAGACCAGGTTCAGAAAGACAAGAAAGGAAAAATGAGGGCAAAACCTTACAGAAAAAAAATGGAAAGACCCGCTTGTATTGCTTTGGGCCAGTTGCTTCGTATTAGCATTGATATTGCAAAGCTGTAATATATATAACAATATAGGAATGTCTTTGTGTAATATGTATATGCAAGGTACTCATACTTTCATTAATAATCATGTCATTACATTTGTATATGTATATAAGAAATATAGCTTAAGGCTACTTAACTATAGATAGTGGTTTCAGAAATGATGGTGGGTTTGGCAGCTGTTCAACTTGATGTCACCATTTTCAGTTTAAACAAGGTTGCTAGCTCTCCTAATTGATTGCACTTTTTGGTAGCATAGGCAAACTGATACAATGCTCTCAATATTGCAAGGTGGTTCTGACAGACAGTTTTTAGTCCTCCCTTGTAATGTCAGATCTCTGTCACCCAGCGTTTATCACTTGAAATATACTGCTTGTAAATAAGCTGTATGTTTAAAACTAAATAACTTCAAGCTGGGGAAAATGTTCATATACATGTTCATGCAGAAGCTGGCATGTGGTCAGGGAGGGAATTTTGTGTTTGCATTGTCAGACTGCTGTTCCCAAATGTGTAAAACTTTCCTTCCTCCCACAGAACAATTAAGTGCACTGCAGTGTATGCTCTCTCTGCCTGTTTCGTTTCCCCCACCCCCTAAAAAGCAGTGAAACTCTTCTGCATCAATAGTTATAGGTCAGTTCACAGAACTGGTCTTCTTTTACAGTTTTTCAGTACAGGTGTCCACTGTCAGTGAGAAAACTTGCCATTAATTTCATGTATAAAGTACTAATTTAGTGTCTGATTGAATTTTTTATTAAAGTCTAAGCTGATCAGAACCTCTTTGCTTGATCACTGAGGAAATTGTTCCCTACTCTATAAATTATAAGGTTGGCCTTCAAAAAAAAGGCTTAAAAATCACATTGCTGTCCCAGTAGACAATTTTCATAGGCATGAAGTGTGAAGCCTTACATGTCATTTTTTTGTGTGTTTCTAATTATCATCTCTTCTAATAATCACAACACGTGGAAAAATGTGATTATTCTAGTGTCGTCCATACTGATTCCCACTCTTACTTTACCACACACACAAGAGATTAAGATGGGAATTTTCAATACAATGAGTGGCCAGTTACCACAGCTTTTCCTAATTTAACATATTTAGGAATTAGCTTCATTGTTTTCTTACTGCTATATATAAAAAGGCAGGAAGACATTTCATCTTTCTATGCCCTTTCTGTTTCTTTTATTTCCTTTTATCTTTGTATGCCTTTTTTTCTTTCAGATTTTTTGATTATTGTCTCATTTAAAATGTAACAGAAAGAAATATCAATCTTGAAAATAACAGTTTTTCATACGTGTGTCATTTGTTCAAAAAGTTTAATGATAAAAGGTAAATTCATAGACAAAACTTGGGAGGTTTTAAATTAGTCCCACATAATTGGAAAAATAAACATTTTGGCGATGTTCTAGTCCTCTGATGTACCGGGCTCTTTCCTTGTACACAAGCCTGATAGATCACTTTTTCCTCATAGATTTTCACTTTAATTTAAACTTTTAGTACCCCCATAAAATCCAGCTGTGTCCAAAAATTCACAGAGGTGGTTACACAGTACTGTCTTGATCCCTTGCTTCTTAGATTACCTGTTACTGGTATCTGTGTCTGATGATTAGAGAAAAATCCAAACAACTATTAGACATGTCTTACAAAATTGGTTGGATCTGAATACTGTGAATGAAATAACTAGATCTGGAAGGATTACACCAGATTTTCCCACAGGTGGTAGTCCTGCTAGAGTAATAGTTTCTATATGAAATGCCAAGTTACATCACTTTATCAAATTGCTGTTAGACTTCGTGGGCTGAAACTCGGCGTAAGTTAGTTCTACCAAAATTCCCAGTCTCACCCCAGTAAAATACAGTGTTGAGGCTCTGTGAATTTCCCTGTTGGGGTCAACTTTGTTTTAAAATCCTGTTGACAAATAAAGCTGTAGGCAATGGGAGTGGCATTCATTGTATTTAAATTTAGGAGGAAGGTAAATATCAGACTCAGAGTTCCTCAGCTGTGTTTCACTTTTCCATTTGGGGAGTTATTGGCACAGGAAGAGAGAAAAGTTGTGATAGGAGGTGTTAGGCTTGCCATCCCTACAGCTGAATGGACATGAAGGTCAAGTCCCTCTAATTCTTCTTGGCTAAAACCTCTTCCTAATTCTACTGTGCAGGTGGGGAAATCATACTGGGCAAGACTTTCGAACCCTGAAAACATTCTCAAATGCCAGTAACATTTTTGCTAGGGCTGCTTTGAGTTGTGAGTTTCCAGTACGATTTCCAGAAATAAGGCAGTTCTGTGTAATGGCCAGAGAGGAGTTGGAGCATGTACTGCCCTGTGTGGGAATGGGAGACTGGGTGGAGGGATGTGTAGGGCCCCCACCTTCTTGGCACATCTGTTCAGCACCCAGCAGGTACCTGGATGGTCACTGTGGTCAGACACAGCCCTGGAAGGCTGGAAAGGGCCATGGCAGTTGCAATGGGCCAAGGCCAGGCTGGGATGTTGGCCCACATCAGGAAGGTCAGAGGTGTCTATGGCTGATCACAGCTCAGGCCAGCACCAATGCCTGAGCTCAAAAGCTGTTCCTGAACCAATAAGGCTTTTTGCACAGCCCAGGCAGCTAAACCCTTGAGAGGGGCAAGAGGCATTCAAGGCACGTTCAGAAACATAAAAGATTCATCAACTTTTAATGAGAGTTAAGAAATATCTAATTTCCCCCCTCATTATCAATAAGCAGCTAAATCTTCAAAATTCTCTATTAATTGCTCTCTTTTGCACATGTATATTTTCTAAACTATGTGTATTTTCTTTAGCATATTGCCTGTAAACTTGTACTTAATTAACAGTTTTATACAAGCACCTTGTGGCAACTATCAAGCTCCTGATTTGTAGTTTGTCTGTCACTCCTTAGGCTTTTTTTTTTTTTTCATAGATCTTTTAGCAAAAAGTTAAGTTCTTAGTAAAGATGTGAGTTAAGAAGAGGAAGAACCTGAATGAGTCTTCCACTTCTTTTTCCTTTCCCAATCTATTTTTTTACCTTGCATTAAATCATACGGATAAATTATCACTCATTTCTACTTTCTTTATGTTCATTTTCCTGAACTTAGCATTGGCCACCCTACTAAGACACGAACTAAGACCTTAAAAAATTAGAAGTGCACTTGATATTTTACAGAGAATAATGAATGTTAAAGACTGGATGACTACATTTGGGTGATTCTCAAAGACTGTGTCTGCAATTTATCATCTTGCTATTTTCTTACTCCAACAGAGTTCTTTTGTAATGAATGTGGAGTAGAAAGTTAACTTTCAAATTATTATACTGGAATTATTTGAAAAAAAAATTTACTTTGCCAAAAGTAACTCTGGTGCACTTTGAGAAAAAGTGATTTGTCTTAGGGAATCCAACCTAAATTCAGTTTCATATCTTCATATCTAATGCAGTTGAATTCCCCTCCTTCCCCCCCTCCCTGCCTGTAAACATTTTGTATAGAAGCTTGGTGGTTTAGATGCAGAGCTTAGATTATTGTGAAATAAGATTTTCTGTCATCATTAGAAATTTAAAAGATATTTCTTAGAAGTTAACATATATTTTCTTTACTTTCTTATGCTTCGGGTGTCTCAAAGTAATATACCTTGAACTGTGTGCTCTTGCACATATATAGATGTAACAAATGTTATTTATGTGCAAGTTGGGTTCTTTTTCCATTTCTCTACTTTTCCCATGTTTGTTCTTCCCTTCTAAAAATCTTTTGAAATGGAAGTTTTGGTTGAACAAGTAAAGCTGTACTTTTTTGGTACCGTGCAAGTTTTCCTGTCCTAACTTGATTACATACAGTGCATTCCTTTTCTCCAAAAAGCTTGCATTTTAAATACATTAACGCTTGTAAGACAATGCAGTGATACATGTAGCACAAGCTATGCATATGAGCATGCCTGGACAGCAAAGGACCATTGCGGTATAAAGACTTTTCAAGCATGCTTGACAAAATTTCTAAATAATGTGAAGAGGCAGTTTCAAACAGATTTCAAAAACTAAGGGAGTTAACTCTCAGTTAATCTTGCTGGAATCTGTTTTGGCAGAGTAAGTGAATATGGTTAGATGAAGCCCTGAGTAAAAGTGAAAACAGTTTGGTGGTTGGAATTTTTTTTTTCCACACTTTTTTTTTTTTTTTTGGTGGGGGGTGAGTAGGAGTGTCTTTTAAACTGCATGGGAGCAAATAACATACAAATTATGCATTTCCATAAGTTTATATCTTCCTCAAATGATTTACTTACATTGCAGCTGTCTAATGAAAAGCTTTCACTGTGAATGTTTATTTCTTAGCTATCCTTGTACAGTACTACTGTGAAAACCTGATTTGCAATCAGTAGTACTATTTCAAGGACAAGATCTGTAGATTCTGAATGAAATGAGGCAATTCCATTTACTTAGATTCCAGCAAGGTCTTACAGCTGAACTATACCAGCTAGTTATTAGAAAGGTAATAGAGAGAGGAGAAGCAGATATATTTGTCTGAGATTCTGGAGCAGGTATAAACTTGTTTCAGTGAGTTTTATATCTATGTAACCTGGAATAATTTCAGCATCAAAAGAATTGCTTAAATTTTCTTGGTTGTCTTTTGCATTTTGTTTGTTTGTTTTGGGGTTTGTTTGTTTAGTTGTGGGGGGTTATTTTTTATGTTTGCTTGGTTTTGTTTTATTTTTGCTGAACACCATTTATTCTTTTCCTGTTTACTCTGTATTTACTGATGTCTGATTTTTTTTTACTGATATTTTTCTTGAGGTTGAACCTTCTTTACTGCTATAACTTTTGTTCAGCTAAGCTTTTAGGCTTAGTCTTGTATTTTAGACCTAGTCTCTCATATTTTAGGCTTATACTCTCGAATTCTAATAAAAATTAATTGGAACCCTAGTGTAACCCTGTTAGTGTACAGGAGGTAAGAGATTTTTCAGTTTTTTTTAACAGGGTAGATATGATGATCTTTGTCCCTAAGATCATCATTTTGCTCCTTAATATTCAAGAAATAGATAACAATAGTGACAGTGTTAAAATTAATATTATACACTATCTTTCTGAAAACTGACTACATTTTAAGACACATTTAAATGTCTTAAACATCATCTTTCTGGAGATACTTGCGGGTGGTTGTGTTCAACAAGATACATTACTAGGAGGTTAGCACTGCAATTACAGAAGATGTAATCAAGATCACAGCTTAGGTTTTCAAAACAAAGGTGAAATATTCATTTGTGTCATCTGCTTTATTTTGCAAATTAAGCGGTTATTTTAGTATCTGCAGATACCTGCACCTCATGCATAAGGTATACCTCTCTGTTACTAACTTTATTTCACAATATTGAGTATCTGGCTGTGCATTTGTTTTGAGTGGTTCATCCTGAATTCAGGGTTAAGTGCATACACACCTGCACACTTGCATTCTAACTACAAGATATCCAAAACAATAGTTTTGTACTTGAAAGGAGAGGTACGTTAGCTTTGGATTTTGATGTATAATTTATTTATTCCAGTTTCGACATAGCTGCTTTTGACATTACTGTTTAATTCTCAAAGGATCTTTTAAGAAAATATAGCTCCAATGATCTTCAATAGTAATTAATTTACATAAAATTCAAGAGTATTTTTTATTTAACAAAGTAAAGGTAGTGAAATAAGCTTGAAACTTAGCTCAGTGTCTGTCTTAGGTCCCAGGAGGACTTGTTATTTGTCTGGCTTTCAGAATAAATGTTATAGAAATTCTGCTTTGTTAGAGAGAGTAAATCTGGAACTCATATTCCTCTGGGTATGTTCTTTAATTTGACGTTTAAAAGCCTATCTTTGTTGTATTATTCTTCTTACATATTGATTGAATAGTGGCAGAGGAGATACAGCACTCTGTTAGCAGACTGAGGTAAAGCAGTCATTCAGTAGAATTATCTTTCTTTTCAACAACTGTTTTTCTCTCCATCATAATTGTAACAGGCCAAAGGTTTAGAACTAACTACATGCAAACAAGCATGTTTACATTTTTTTTTTCATGAATAAATTGTATGTTCACAGTGGTATGGTAGAGGCAAGGCACACCTTGTATTTCTGTATTTCTGTCCTAAAGGAACTCAGATATCTAGTAGTCTTTGGTATTTTACATTCTTTCAGTGACAGAGAAAATTTTGGAACATAAAAAGTAGCATCAGACCAGATAAAAACACTTTTAACTTTTGCCTTTTTGTAGCTCTAGTCAGCTTACTTCTGCATGTGTACTTTTATTCCAGAAACTTGCATTTACTTCATTTGACTTGGCATGATACCATTTGCTATTTCTTTGATTGAGAGGCTTTGTCTTTCTTGTCTCCTTTGGGGTAAGCATGATATGGAAACACATACAGAAAATAAGAGGATAAAAATCTGTCTGTGGCAAAAAAAGATAAAGATTGGGAAACAACAAAAATGAAATCTGTTTAATCCAAGGGAAAGAAACAAACTTGGTAATTAAGAGCACTGGGATCTATAGTTTAATGAAGACAGAACATACATCTGTCTTAGTTTTAACAGAAAACTAAACATACAATAAAGCATTGTTTGGAACAAATTCCTTGAAATGGAGAAAGAAAATGCAAAAAATAAATATAACATGAACCATATGACTTTCTAATTTTTTTGTGAATTCTGTTGATGAGGGTCTTACATCTTAGTTTCTGGCCTGAATTCAGCATTTTGTTAGAAAAAAAGAAATTTCCAGAGACCCGTAGATGTCATATAGATATTGAAATTATATTTGGTCTTCTTTTGAAGAAATTAAGTGCTGACTGTTTAGGCAGCCCACCGATATTTCATATTGGACTGAAAATGGATATAGCTTCAAGGGATAAAACTGCCATATAAATCCTATTTTAAAAGTAGATGTGATTACTCATAAATATCGTAGAGGAGCTCGTTTGGCTTTTAGTTTAAGTACAAAATACGTGTCTGCGCTTTACTAGAATGCTAATCATCTCATATATGGGGGTATATTCCCTGGATTCAGCCCCTGAAACCACTTAGCTATTACATTGCATAAATCTAGAGTGATAATATAGTTCTGCAATTTGTATTTCAAAAGTCACTCTCAGAATCTTCCTGATACAATTACTGTAGATGAATTTCCAGTCAGGAATGGGTCATTAAAGAAACTGTTATTGGCGTATGGAAGCCCCAGTCATTGAACCCAGCTCATCTCAGTGCTAGATCTAAGAGAGACAATAACCCCTCTCTGTTATTTGAAATACTGTCTTCACTGAGCTCCCTGGGCTAGCTTGGATTTTTCACTGCTCTTGGTGATACAGTACTCCGATGGTACAGTAACTTTAGTTACTGTAGCCAACTCTCTTTGGGAAAGTCAGGCAAGGTCAGCCCAAAACGTAGCAGTTTTCTTCCCATAGTTCTTTTATTAATCATAACTGAAAATGACCTCTACACTGAGGTTAAACCTCATTGTGTCACGTTAATGCTGTTCACAGTTTCCTTTGATTCCTGTTGGATTTGCAGATGGATTTATAGTTAAAATATAACTGCTCAAACTGTGTTTTGTTTAAAGCCTAAAAGTTACCAGTCAAGTCTTCTGAAAATGAGAATTGAGTACTAATCATAGAATAGTTTGGGTTGGAAAGGACCTTAAGACCATCTAGTTCCAACCTCCCTGCCATGGGCAGGAACACCTCACACTAAACTATGTCACTCAAGGCTCTGTCCAAACTGGACTTGAACACCGCCAGGGATGGAGCATTCACAATATTCCACTACCTCACCACCCTCACAGTAAAGAACTTCTTCCTTAGATCTAATCTAAATTCCCCCTGGTTTAAGTTTAAACCCCTTACCCCTTGTCCTGTCACTACCATCCCTAATGAAGAGCCCCTCTCCAGCGTCCTTGTAGGCCCCCTTCAGATACTGGAAGGCTGCTATGAGGTCTCCATGCAGCCTTCTCTTCTCCAGGCTGAACAGCCCCAACTTTCTCAGCCTATCTTCATATGGGAGGTGCTTCAGCCCCCTGATCATCCTCGTGGCCCTCCTCTGGACTTGCTCCAACAGTTCCATGTCCTTTTTATGTTGAGGACACCAGAACTGTACACAGTGCTCCAAGTGAGGTCTCACAAGAGCAGAGTAGAGGGGCAGGATCACCTCCTTCAAGGAAGGTGTTAGGATAACAGTTTTATACAGCTCCTAAAAATGTCAGCTCCATAAGCCTGGCTTCTAAAATTATTTTATGCAGTATAATGCAGGAGCGAATGGTGCACGAATATCTTGTACTGAATCACCCATCACCCAGATGATTGTTGGAACTTCTTTATTCAGTGTATAGGTCTTGTCTAGCTCCAGTTAGTTTATGACACATCACTTGGAATCATGGCACAAAATGTTATTTTTGCAGCTTAGTACAGTACAACATAAATCATATGAAACTTGATGTACTCAGTGGTTGGTATCAAAAGTAAACAAAAATAGTTTCAAGTATAGTTTCTGTAGTTTCAAGTCACCTTTGATTGTCAGCCAATGGATGTAAAATAGTACAGAGGCTTTGGAGATGCTTAATAATTTTCACAAGTATCTAACCAGGGAAAGCTGTATTTTTATCAGATCTGTGCAAACAGCACTCGGGGAAGAACTCAATGGATGTTTAGTAATTAAGAAACATGTATGAGGTTCTGTGCTTCCTAACACACCAGTTTGGACTCAGTGTTCTTAAAAAGGTCTTAAAGGTATTTTCCAACATAAACAATTCCATGATTCTGTGATTTTGGTCTGTGGTGTGTCTGTGCTAATAAGGCCTCTGCTTACCTGAAGTTTTAACATTTCTTGAATAGCAGTAGTATGGGTGAGAAAAATTGTTAAATCCAGTTTACAGAAAGAACTATGCAAAGGAAGTAGTCTGAAATAAAATCTCAGTAGAAATTTTCTGCTGACTGAAATGATGGAAAAGGGCACTGAAACAATGTAGAAATACTATTTGACAAACTGCATTTATAACCATAATACAGAGAACCATAATTACAGAGAAGCATAATTTACGTCTTATGCCACAAATGCTGGCACCTTCTAATTTCTGCTTTAACCTTTTATGAAATTTTAACATAACTGAATCATGAAATGGGTAAAAATCAGTTTACCAAGCTGGTGTTGCAGCTTAATATTAAGCTTACACAGTAATTGGAGTGTTTGACACTAGTACACAGTAATTGGAGTGTTTGACACTAGTACACTGATGCCAGTTTCGTGATCTGTTTTGTTCACCCAAGAAGAGGCTTACAGAGACAAAAACAGTCCTAATCACATGTAAAAAAAAAAATAAATCTGTGGCCTTTCTCAGTAAAAATGAATAATGAAAATGATATTGTTAAACAGGAAAATATTTAGTAGAATGATTTGTTGGAAAACAATTGGAGACTGTCCTATGACATTACATTTTTCCAGCAATGAATAAAACACAGAGAACACCTCTATGACCCTTCTCTGATATGTTCTTCTGTTGAAATCATTGTTTGTTTGGGCTTTGTTTTCTGTCACTTTCCTGCCCCACACCAGATGGGTTAAAACTGCCGCTGCTAGAGACTTTACATTTTTATCCTAATATTTCTTAGTATTTCTTTGCGCTTCTGTATACGTCATGCCTTCAGTTTTACATGCAGCTACAGGAATCAGATTTGCCTATAAGAGATGCATCTGTACTTTCTTATACCTGTAGTCCATCCTATTTGCTATATTTCCAGACCTAATCCCTTGTTTAAACAGAACTCCTCAATCAGGTAGCAATTAAGAGGAATAGAGCAGCATCTAATAAAATAAGTACTACGATGAGCTTCAGTGTGTGTACAGAGTTAGGTTGCACCTTAAGTGAAAGCTGGATCAAACTGGAGCATCAGATCAAGTTCTATGGTTCTGTAGTTCATTCTGGACCTGTTTTTTTAAGCATACAATTATAATCATAGAATCATAGAATAGTTAGGGTTGGAAAGGACCCGAGGATAATGTAGTTCCAACCCTCCTGCCATGGGCAGGGACACCCCACGTTAAACTATGTCACCCAAGACTCCGTCCAAACTGACAGTCCATCTGTCTATGATTCTGTGAGACTGGTCTGTAGTTTCCTGGGTCTTCCATCTTCCCCTTCTTGAAAATGGGGTTATATTTCCCTTTTTTCAGTCATCGGGAGCTTCACCTGACTGCCATGATTTTTCAGATATGATGGACAATGGCTTAGCAACTGTATTTGCCAGCTCCTTCAGGACCCACAGGTGGATTTCATCAGGTTCCATGGACTTGTGTATGTTCAGGTTCTTAAGAAGGTCTTGAACCTGATCCTCTCCTACAGTGCACCTAAGGTCTTCATTCTCACAGTCCCTGCCTTCCAAGTCTTGGGTGGTGTGGTTGCAGCATTTGCAGGGAAGACTGAGGCAAAGAAGTCATTAAGAACCTCAGCCTTCTCCAAATCCAGGGTAGCCAGTTCTCCTGATAGCTTCCAGAGAGGGCCTACATTATCCTTAGTCTGTCTTTTGTTTGTTATATACCTATAGAATTTCTTCCTGTTATCTTTCACATCCCTTGCCAGATTTAATTCTAACTGGGCCTTAGCTTTCCTGACCTGGTCCCTAGCTTGCCAGACAACATCTCTGTATTTTTCCCAGGCTGCCTGTCCTTGCTTCCAGCAGTCCTGGGTCCCCCTGCCCTCTAGAGCTTTATCCCATGGAACCTTACTAAGCAGGTTCCTGAAGAGGCCAAAGTCTGCTCTCTTGAAGTTCAGGGCAGTGAGCTTGCTGCATGCCTTTTTCACTGCCTGAGGATCTTGAACTCAACCATCTAATGCTTGCTACAGCCAAGGCTGCCCTGAATCATCACATTCCCAACCAGCCCTTCCCTGTTGGTGAGCACAAGGTCAAACATGGCACATTTCCCTGTCAGCTTCTCTATTACTTGCAAGATGAAGTTGTTTTCCACACAATCGAGGAACCTCCTGGATTGCTTGTGCCAGGCTGTACTGTCGCTCCAACAGATATCAGGATGGTTGAAATCCCCCATAAGGACAAGGGCCTGTGAGTGTGAGGCTGTCTCTATAGAGCCCATCTGTCTCTATAGAGCTTCATCCAGAGAGTCCTCCTGATCAGGCAATCTGTAACAGATCCCCAAAGTAATGTCCCACATCACTATTCTCTCTTGGACTGTGACCCACAAGCTCTCTTGTTGACTGATCACCTGTCCCCAGAGTTCCATACACTCCAGCCTATCATTGACATAAATAGCAACTCCCCCTCCCTCTCTGCCCTGCCTGTCTTTCCTAAAGAGCCTATAACCTTCCTTTCCAACACTCCAGTCATAGCAGCCATCCCACCACGTTTCTGTGATGCCAGTGATATTATATTCCTGTAGACGTGCACACATTGCTAATTCCTCGTTTATTCCCCATACTACAGGCATTTCTATAGAGGCATCTGAGCCAAGCTCCAGATGAAGCCAACTCATTGGCTGGAGCGGGTGAAACAACTCTGCATCGCTCCAAGCATTTATTACAGGTGCTGGCAGCTGGCTAGGAGTGGTGGGATGAATCGATGCCCCAGTCCCCCAACACATCTACTTTAAAGCTGCTTTGACCAGCCTGGCAAATCTCCTACCAAAGCAGCAATAAGACCTGCTCCAGCAGCTTTCAGTAGACCTGGCCTCCCAAATCGAGTCCCATCTTCTAAATACCCAAACCCCTGATTATGGCACCACCATTCTAACCATTTAGTAACCTGCCAAATCCACCTGGCCTTGTCAAGGTCCTCCCCTTTGACCTGGAGGATTGAGGAAAAAGCTATCTGAACCAAAAAGCCCCTAACCACTTTTCCCAGGGCTCTGTAGTCCTTCCTAATGATTCCCAGGCTGCTGCTGTCAGTATCACTAGCACCCACATAGATCACAAGAAGTGGGTCAGTGGGACTTACTAGAGCACGCAGCCTGTCAGCAATGTCCCTGATCAAGCCCCTGGTAGGCAACACACCTCCCTTGACACTGGGTCAGGCTGACAGATGGGTGCCTCTGTTCCTTTCAAAGCAGAGTCCCCTACTGCTATGACCCGCCGCTTTTTCCTGGAGGCACCAGTAGTGACCCTCTTTACTGGTGCTTCAGCTGGTTGTTCATCTGGTGTAGTGCGCCTTTCCTCTTTAGCCCCCCGCAGAGCTGCGAGGCGATTCTGGGCGGGACCGCCCCTCCTGGCGCCGGCGCCTGTGAGTCCTTGCTCGCCTCAGCGGAGCCGCTGGCTCGGGGACACGGCCTGGCGGAGGCCCGAGGGTCCCTCGGTGGCTCTCGCGGCGGAACTGAGGCTCCTGAACGCGGGGTTTCCCCTCGCTCCCCGTTTGAAGCCGGTGTCTCTGGAGCTACTCTGCCATTTGCTGAGGTGATCCTCTCTAATCGCTTCCAGCTTCCCATATATCTTAGGGAAAAATAAAGGGCTACTTTGAGGCATACTTTATTTTGCTATTATCTTTCTTCTGTGCATTTTATTTATTTTACTTTATTGTAGTATTTTTTTCTGGTTTTATTTTGTAAACTATGTATTTGAATGCAAACTCAGCTTGCCTACAGAATTAAATTGCATAAACTGCATATATCCCTGTGTGTAAACACAGTGTGGATTTTAGCAGGAAGAGTCAACAGGGAGTCTTTTCGTCCTATTCAGATACAGAAACCATAAAAGTACTGAAGTAAATCTGCACATTCTCTTGATTTAGGAAAGCCAAATCCTTTTGTACAGATGCAGCCCTTCAGCTGAGTTTTCAGTGTGCCACCTGTAAAGTTCGCTTCAGGTTTGCTGAGCATACAGGTAATGGGTGTTTAGTACTTTTGGCCTTATGAAAAGCAGTGTAAGATACTATAGAAGATTCAGTGTTAGAAGTAGTTAATTTCTGAGCTTTCATCTGGTGTGATTTTCTTGAGAGGGCTGAGAAGATGTGAGAGGAACACACACACATACATGTATCCATCCTTTTGCCATTTTTGATGTTCCCAGAACATACCTGTGACAGAAACAGGTCCCGGAGCAGGGGGAAGCAAGACAGGTCTTGCATGAATTCTCCATAACTGAACCTGTGTTCAGTGTCATGTTGCTTGCTGGCTGTGTGAAAATCAGGACCCTCTGCTTATGTTAAGGGGATGGCCACTAATGATTGTGGATGGTTAACTGCTAAATAGATAATTTACACAAATACATACATATTTATTCTCTGTAAAGTAGAAAGGAGAATATTCTTTGTAGAAGAAGTGGGTAAAGTTAGGCACTGCACCAACTCATATTCATGTATTCTTTCTTAGCCCATGATAGGTAAATAATTGTTACTGATTAATCAATTAATTATATTAATAATTCCTTAAAATGTCTCATTCTTATGTTAATACTGTATATTTCCCAGTATTTCGAAAGTCACTAGAGTGACTACTATCTGGGGGGGCCATGACTGGTTTTGTTTGGCCAAATTAAAGGTTTTTAAAGGAATCTTTTTGTTCAGCATTACTTGTTTAGTATACACATGGCCACACCTACATGTACAGGAGGAAGAGGGCTTCTTGTACATGAGCTGATCTGAAACTGATACGTGAACTACAGTCAGCAGTTATATAAAATAATTTTGGAGTATATTATCAACATTTTAACTGGCTACACATGAAAGTTACAAGCAGGTACCCAAAGCACTTTTTAAAGTTTAGATCTGATACTGTGGCTCTTAACCCAGTAAGCTTTATTTAATGAATCAGCATTTCAAAAGTAGTAGATGCTAGTGAAGAAATGCCTTGGGGCTCATAAACTTAATGACATCTGTCAACTAGTGCCAAAGTAAGTCTGAACATAGAAATACAAAATTACTCTTGGTTGCAGGAGCAAAGTTCAAACACAATTTCCAAAGCATTTCAGGACATGGATTGGACCAGTTTGCACTTGCATGCAGATGACTTAGTTTTTTTCCAAGTTCAGCAACACTCAGTATTTGCTACTTCTTTATTACCATCATCATCATTACTATTCTCCTTATTTAATGTATATTCAACTTTAAAATTATGCTTGTCAAGTGATAGTTCACAGAATTATGACCTGAGTGATTGTGTCATATGAAATTCTAAATTATATGAGTCAGAGAAACAGCACTACAAGGTATACTGCCTTTATTATTTCTTTTAATATCACCAGAAGTGTGGAAAATTCTATTTTGAGTCACTCCTGTTATGCATTCGATTTTTTCTATAATGGAATTATCCTAGATTTACGTATTAGTATACTTTTAGGAACAGAAGGCTTGGGTCTCATTTAAATATATTCCAAAGGAATATCTATATAATTAAAAAAAAAAAAAGAAGTGTCCTTCAGTGTAGCCTAAAGAGATTTGGCATTTTGAGTTTAAAAACCAAGCTGTATTTCTTCATTTTCCATTTGAGTACATCCACTGTCTGTAAAAATTTACATACTTCATAGTACAGGTACACTTACAAAATTATCTGAAATTTTGTCTTATGAAAATGTCAAGACAAAATTATTTACTGAGCAACACACAGGCTAATGTAAGATTTCTGTGCTGAAACCAGTTTACAAAAGACATAACAGGTGATTTTTTTAGTTTAGAAAAATAAAAACAAGAGCTGTGTTCTGGCTATCCCCAAATCTGTCTGCAACAGGTTTTTTATTAATATTGTACTGACACCTTACTTCTTGAAATAACAAAGTTATTCGTGTTTTCAGAATGCTGGTTTTGGTGCTTTATTGCCATAATCATGGGCAGAAATCTGTGCACTTAAATAATTATCAGAAATTCCATCTCAGTGCTACTACATAATATAGTTCAAAGGATGCAAAATTTATTCAGATTGGAATAGGTTTAGAAGTAGAAGACAAAAGAAAATGGCAGTAAAATATGCCCCTTTTCCCTCAGGGAAAAATCCAGAAGCTACTCATTATCATGTTCTGTAAATGTCGTTTACTTCATTCATGGCAACTGTTTTGCTTTGTCTTTATCTCATTTCTGTTTACATATCAAACATTGCTAAGTGCAAGGCAGCTTTTCCTCACTAAGCAGAGTACATTGTCCTCTCATACTCACATGGGAGATCTAAAGAAATAAAAATGTTTGTTGTTATTTCTTATTCTGTGACTTTGTAAATACATTAGAGATTAATGGAATTTCTTTTTGAAAGGTAGTGTCTGGGTTTTAAACACTCAATACCCTTTATCCCTGCAGTTTTGAAAACTTTTTTAGAAGCATGCGTAAAGCTATGACGTCACTCATTCTTAGCCTTAACCATCCTTAAGTTCAGTGTTTAGTTATCCCTAAATTAAGTCTCAATATTTAGTGAGTAGTCACGGGAATAGCCCTTTAGAAAAATTTGGTGTATTTCAGAGAAAGACTTCACACATACTTAATATGAGGGCAGTAAACTGACCTAGTTGTAAGAAAATTGGTTTATGAGGGCAGTAAACTGACCTAGTTGTAAGAAAATTGGTTTATAAACAGTTATATTTTGCCTGGGACTAATTCATATCTCAGATACTATAATTTCCACCTTAGCTTAAAGTAAAAATTAACTGATCTAATAATGTTGAATTTTCAGTGATGGCCATTGTGCTTGATCAGGGTTAATGCTCTGAGCTGTATGGGAAGGAGGATGTGTACTGCAAAGGCAAAAGGCACACACTTTTCACATGATTGTGCAGGTACATGGTTCATTGGGCAGCACTAATAAGGGGAAGGAAGGGATTTAGCTTGTTAATCCATGCTTCTTAATACAGTGTCACCTACAACATGCATATTGATTGTGTTAGAGCTGGAACCTGATTATGAAATACTGCTTCATCTGCCTGTGACGTTGGCTCTCTTGAGAATTTTCTAGCAACAAAGCGTCAATTAATGAAGATTTTGTAATAAGTCCAATTAAAACTGGTTTTGCTTAAGATTTTGTATGAAGACAAATAGAGGCAAAAGGTAAGTCTGTGTGGCTCATTGTGGAGTGTAACAGAGGCACCTCAGATGATGCCATGCAAAAAATGCCATAGCTGTAGGGCAGTGGTCTATCTGAGGTAATTAGCCTCACTTACTGCGCTTTCTGTGCTACACCTAGGACATACAGATATAGTTCAGGAATCTTCATGCAATATGGCATTGCATTGTGTAGTAGTAAATGTCTAGTAAGGTGATACGTCTGAGAATTATGCAAGCGATGCTTAGGGCAGCTTCAAGTCTAGGTCTCCAGTACTGCTTATGTCCTGTCTCACTTAAACACTTCATCTGTCTTTCTTTCTTTCATAGCGAATCAAAGCTCAGCATAGAGTGTTAACTTACAACTTCCAGTTGTGCTTCATATCAGCATTTATTGTGATACTGATTCAACTGAAATCAGTGGGATGAAGCACGGATTTGAAGTTAGGTACACATAAATACTTTCCTGAATTGGGGTAACATACAGTGGTGGAATAAATCATTATTCTGCTGCATAGTATATGTAAACCCAGCAATAAAAAATAAATATTTCTTGTTCCTGTGGCCTGAAATCACCAAGTATGATGTCGTGATGTGCATGGTCTATGTTTGTTTTTAGAACTGTTGGTACAGTATTTTATAGAAGCTAGCACTGAGAGGATACTTGTGTGCATTTTTTAATGACACATTTTAGTTAAGGTCAAGCTGTGATAAAAGCCTTTACAACACTAAAAGTGTATGAATGCTCCTAGTGGGCGTTTCTGAATCCATTCAGTCTAAATGACGTGCTCTCCTCTAGGATATAAACACAGTGTTTCCTACCAGTTGCCTCTAAAACTCATGGAAAGCAAGTGACAGGTCCCTTCTATTTCTTGCCTGTCACCACAATTAAAGAGAACCTGATTTTATTTTTCTATTATGAATTTCTTTAACTGGGCAGCACAAAATGGCTTTGGAGAATTACTGCATGACAGGTTTCCGCATGCTTACAGCATGATATGTTAAAAAAGTGTAGATTTTTTGTTCTTTATGTGAGAACCAAAAAGGTCTGGCTTGTATAAGTAAATGTGAAGTATCGGGATCTCAGTTTTAATAGCTATTTTAAATTATTGAATTCATATTAGGAGTTTATTTGTAAGTCATTTTTATAAAAGAAACAAGGGATATATGGACAAAATCCAGAATTTCTGATTCATAACATGATCTGCAGTGGCTTGTATTGCATAATGAAGTATTGCTAGAGTCCTGTATTTAGTTATTTGTTTATATTAAGTAGTCTTTGCTTCCATGTTCACTGATCTTGAACTCTTTTTAGCAAAATAAATGTACTAGATAGTGTGGTCAATTGTGCTAGAATAGGAGTTGATGCTATTCTGTTTCTCTAGGGGTTAGCTAAGACAAATACTACTAGTAGCAGGGAAATGACAGAAGTGCAAATGTATCAGAAGCAGAAAGCAGACCATAAAGGTTGTAATTCCTCAAAGAAACTAGATCTCCAAAAGTAACAGATTATGCCATTCATCTCTTCTCATGCATCTTTTTTCTTTTTCTTTTTTTTCCTTTCACCAACTGAAGTCAACTAAAGGAATATAAACAGAGAAAAACAGTATTTTCCTTCGCCTTTGGTTTGAAAGGGGCTTCCAGAGATCTGGTCCAATACTTTGTATCAAGACAGGATCTACTGTGCAAACAGACAGGTTCTTTGAAAATCTGTTAACAACAGCTACACAAAAGAAAGAGAAAACTGATTTGTAAGCTAATGTCAGGACTGTTTTAGCTGTGTTCACATTGATGTTCCTAGTTCTTACCAGGAAGATGATACTATCATACCTGAATCTTTAAACTTGTGATTTTCTGCCTCAGGATGGTATTTGGAACAAGTAGTTTCTATAGTGACTTTCAGCCCTATCTTTTTCCCCACTTCATACAACATAAGAACTAACATCTAAATAAAGTAAGATTGAACTCATATAATGTACACCTTTACCTGAAAGCCCAGTAGAATAAAAAAATCCCTGAGTGATTTTGTACGAGAAAGGATTGGTTTTCAGTCATCTTGCTACATTTACGAATAATTTCATGTACGAGGTGCGAACTGTTGTTTAGACACAAAATCAAGCTAAGTTGAATTAGCTTGGAAATGTTGGTGGTGGTCACAGCACGTATCCTGGCAATTATTTTGATGCAGCTCACATGGGATATCTTCCTAAATTTTAGGAGTTTGGCTCTGTGCCCCAGGTCCTTCTAAAACAACTAATGGAAGACTTACCAATAATACTATTTGTACAGATATTTTTAAAAGTCCTAAATGAGGTTCTTTTTTGTTTCTAATTCATAAAATATTATCAAGGTGTCTGGAAATTTCCTGATGGTAAATAGTTCATATCAGTTTTTCTTAAGATGTAAACTTAATTTCTTTCAAATTTAAGTTTTCTAAAATTTTAAAAAAGAAAGATTTTTTTAGAATTTGATGTCCAAATCTGAGAAGACATCTTCCTCCTTATAAAATAATAATGCTGTGCTAATAAAAAATTAAAACTTATTTATCCTGAGGTATCTTATCACTTTAAGGGCTGTGTTCAATTTTTGTGTTTTAGAGACTGTTCAAAGGTCAAGGTAAGGTCTCAAACAAGTTGAGACCTAGCTTTTCTTGATCTCCCACTTCTCTGGGGTAAAAATTACTGGGTTTATAGGAGGTTAAAAAAGAACCAAACATATCTGAGAAAAAAATACAATGTGTTTCATAGGATCATAGGATAATTAATTTTGGCAGGGCCTTCAGGAGTTCCTTAGTGTACCACCTGCTCCAAGTGGGGCCAGCTGTAAGATCAGATGAGGTTGTTCAGAGCATTGTCCAGTCAAGTCCTGAAAACCTCCAAGGATGTTTGTGTTTCTGGAGCCTCCACTTCCGTGGGCTGAACAAGCCCTGCTTACTCAAGAAGCCTCCCACGTCATGTCTACAGCCGCGACCACTGAGTTGGCCCTCCACTCATCTCACTCCAACTTTAGCAATGTCTTTTGTGTATTGTGCATGTGTGTGCACCCGCAGAGCTGATTTCAATATGTTGTGGTCTAACAGGCAGTGCTGGGCAGAGGGAAAGAACCCTCAGTCTCCTGGCAGTGCTCCTGGTGATGCAGCCCTGGATGCTGCTCGCCATTTCTGCTGCCCAGGGTCAATGCTAACTCCTGCCCATCTCATTGTTCTTGAGGTCCCCAGGGCCTTTCCCCCGGAACTGCTCTCCAGTTCATCAGTGTGTATCATTGTAAGGCTTTATTCATTTCCAACTGCATAACCTGCCTTCATGAATTTCATGAAGTTCCTGTTGGCCCACACCTTCAGCCTGTAAAGGTCAGCCCTGCCCTCTACCATGTTGGCTGTTCCCCCCAATTTGATGTTCTTTGCAAACTTGATAGGAATGCAGTATCAAAATCCAGAATAAGTGAGTGTTGGAAAGTATCTTCATATCTTAGTTTTAGTACAATGCCTTCATATTTTTTATCTCCTGGAAATAGGCTCATTTCTCTAAGATTTGTTTCATGCTCTACCATGCTGTTCTTGTGTCCTCAGGTCAGCTGGGTAAAGTAGTGGTATTTCTGTCTGTGGTTTTGCACCTAAAGGACTGTTGGGCTGTTTACTTTTCCTCTTTGCAATATCTTTCTCAGTCTTCTGTAAGCTACCTTTAATGAACACTTTTGCTCTACGTAATTTTTTCTGAAATATTTTTCTGTTGCTTTCTCCTGGGTTTTTCTCTAAGTGATCCTGATTTCCGTAAAATGGGATACCTAGAATCACACAGAATACTCCATTTGAAACTTTACCACACTAAATATTTCATGTCTTTTGTATCAGCATACGTAACTAAGGGTGTTACATATGATGATTAATATTTTGCAGTATCAGGGCATGCCTGACTCTCATTTAGTTTATGGTAAATGCTTTTCTGATGATCCACTGCCTAATCAGATTTACCTGTCTTGAATCTGTACATTCAGTTATGCCTTTGTCTCATATTATAATTGTTTGTAGTTTAATTTTATCTTTATAATACTCATTCATGTTTGGCTTAATTTTGTGACAAAATGTGCTTTCATCTAGTCTCTGACACTTTATCTGACCAATAAACTAGCATAAGTAACCTTCATCAGCCCCTTGCTTCTGTGTTTTTCTTCTCTGCATTAAAGTCTT
Organism: Pezoporus wallicus; assembly: GCF_028554395.1. Lineage (NCBI taxonomy): Eukaryota > Metazoa > Chordata > Aves > Psittaciformes > Psittacidae > Pezoporus > Pezoporus wallicus. The sequence goes on along the minus strand of NW_026635653.1, from coordinate 963,340 downwards.
CTCTTTGTAGTTTTGAGTACAGCCCACAAGCTTTAGGATACTCTTAGACCTCAAATGACTATATTGTTCTGAGCATAAGCAAATAGAAAATTAAGCTTTTTTGCCTACAACCAGAGATTTTAAACTGTGATCAGTGAAATGCTTATTACCACAATCAACATTTATTGCACTGAGTTCCCAGCTATTACAGGTTTCAAGACTAACAACTAATGTTGTATAATGTTTCCCTTATATCATGGCTGCTATAGCCCAGAAGGCTTTACAATGTAATACAGATATGTCAGCACTCCTCCTCTATCAGGAAAGGAGTCAAGTAGCAAGCAGCTAGATGCTAACTTGATGAAAGAGAATTGATTTTTTTTTTTTTTTTTTGTCTCTTTCATCATAGGGCTTTATCCTAACTTTTTATAGTGACATAGAACCACTTAATGTAATTCCACCAAGATTTCTCTTAATTATTCATGACAGAATGTATTTACTTCAGGAAAGCCCTCTGAAAAGAAGTGTCCATCTGGCAAAACCATGCTTACCCTTTTGCTTAAATTGGAACCTGACTTTAACTGTCCTGACAAAAGGGAATTTTTGATGAAGTGGACACAACCTATTAATCTCTTTCAGACAGCTTCACTGTCAGATATGAGTTGAACCACTGTAATGAACCCAATATTTATATATGATAAGCAGCAATAATGTATATAGATAGGTATGTGGCATAAAGTGGCTGTTCTTATAGAATATTTGAGCATTTCAATGTCAGATTTTACAAATGAAAAGTGGTTATGTGCTGGATAGTGTTTTGGTAATGCTTTATTTACTCTGTTAGTGAAATACCAGTTTATATCAGTCCCAAGGAAAGCTTGGTATTACAGGGTCCTGTAGAAAGTCTTGGGATCCATGTGGACAGCATTAAGTAAAAAGGCCTTATTTTCGCAGTTAATAATAATTACAAACAATACAGCTCAAAGTATTTTTTTTTTTATTGTAGTTGTCTAAGGAGTTGATTAGTGCAAAGTATCTGCTGATTAAATTTTCCGGAGATTTATACTGGAGAAGTCCGATTCTCTTCCAGCAGTCATGCCCCAACAGATGCTGCAGTTTATGGATGGGTAACTGGAGCCACAGACACCTGGTTTGGCAGGTACCCATTTTGCCCCCTGCTGTATGAGCAAGAAGTACTTGCTCTGAAGGCAAGAACTGACGTATGTTGTATCATATCACATCTCAGCTCTTTCCTACAAGAGAGTGCACATTCTGGGTCATTTTGCTGTGCCACAGCCTGCTTTGATATGTGTTGGTAGTGTTCACATACCTTTTTGCTATGATACACATTAGCACTTCAACTGTGCTGAAATGAGTTGGTTAAATGGAGTTGCTTTAAATAAGAGAAGCATGCAATATTCTCTGCTAAGTACACAGATGGGGAGGCAAGGAGTTATTTAAGGAGAGCACCAGTGAGGAGGCTTTTTTCTTTTATTTTTTTATTTTTTCCTTCTCAGAAATGGCCATAAGCTTCCAACTCCCACAGCTGTTCAATAGGATATTTTGACAGCAGAGTATATGCTGATATAGATCTCCTAATTATAGACCAGAAATGCCACCAATACATAATGTATAACACTGAACTGGTGTAAGCTCATGCAGCAATTTGGAACAGTGGAAAATTTTCTGGTGGATTAACCTTTATACCAGTAGGTTCTGTCTGTGCCAGATTCAGTATCGGTTGTATTCCAGCCTCCTTTTGAAACCTGCAGGCAGTATATAAAAACCCCAGAAAAACCCATAAAACTGCCGTATACTTTGCATCATCTGCTTTATCTAATTTGACAGCTGTGCTATCATTTGTATCTACCTGATTTGGACAAAATGAATGCATTTAGTAACCCCATAGAAATGGTGCAGAGCTTTGGCAGTGCTGCTTACAGACCCGAGTTCTCAAAGGCTGTGTTAATTCACCCACTTCTGCCACCGATGTGAGGCTTGTTTGTACTTGAGATACCTGCTGACTGAGTTCTCCTGTGGGTGCAAAAAGTGCTTATGCACCCAGGGATATGTTTTTCCCCATGATTCGTCCTCTGCCCACCTGCTGGGGTAATTTATGCCATTATCACTCTAAGAAAAACTCACACTGGTAAATCTGGTGTCAGTCCACTAAAAATGTGGTCTGCATTATGTTGTGTATACCACATACACCTCATTATCAGTTAAACAAGTGTGAATACTGCATTATTTTTCCTGTGTTTCAGAAAGATACACACATGTAAAAGGCCATCCTTACTGGAGTGTGCCAGCCTTTCTGTGGCAATAGGAGCTTTATTCTGAAGCTGTGTGCAATCAAAGTATGATTGTGAACAAGAATTGTCAGATATTAAGCCAGTATTGTTTCCCATCTTTATGTGGCAGATCATGAGCATTACTAGAGAGCAGAGTAATTGTGAAGAGTTTTTGTTGTTGTGGTGAAGGGATAAGGGGTGGAGTGAGTGTAAATTGTTCACTTTTGTTGGTATTGTAATGATGTTTTATGTATGGCAATTCTGTTGTTGATGTGACGTTTGTGAAGATTGCAGATTGTATGATGAATGTGTATTTTAATTAAAATGATAAACTCATTTTTTTTACATTCTCAGGGTGATGTAATTAAAAATCAGATCCTGTAAAATATTCTTGGACACCTCATTCTTAGTGATTTCAGCTCTGTGAAGATACCTAATGTGTTTAAAAATCTGGCCCATGGGCATATTTCAAGAGGGTCAAAATACATGGTTGTAATGGTTATATTGCTGCTCTTTTCAGTAGTCTACTGAAATAGGTTTTGATTAATCTGTTTTGTGTTACTTCTCTTTATGTCAGTTCTGGTTTTACATTCCAGATTTAGCTGCTGCACTAAGTGTCTCTTTTTTCTAATTATGATTTTTCAGAAGGTTTGTAAAATTTTCTTTTGCTTCACATTACTTACAGCAGTACAGCTTAAGGGCTGTACACTTACTATTCTATGTTACTAGTTACTACTTTTTTCTAGGAGATGCTGAGTATACCTGTCAACCATTCAGCTGCGAAGGGAGTGAATGATCATCAAGGGATCAGGCACATAAGAACTGATCTATTCCATAGCTAGCAGAAGGGGAATTTCAAGTAGAGTTATCAGAGGATCTCCCCAAATCTGCCTTCTGGAGGGGAATCTATGCAAGAATTGCCAAGCTGTCAGCAGTAAAAATTAAATCTGTTCCCTCTGAAGGCTAAAAAAGAAATCTGTAATAAACCTCTGGTTAGAAGGGCAAAGCTGGCTTTTAACCTCAAAAGGTAGACTGTGCACCAGCCTCATAAATGCTCAATATGCTATTTTTCCTCTGTGCAGGTATCTAAGCCAGACTGCAGTGGAAGAGTTGATGTTAACAGCCAACCCTCAAAACAGGGAGAAATTAGCCGTATTAAAACAAGCTCTAGGTGCTATGGGATTCAACAGCCCGGTAAGTTACACAAGCTTATGTTATTTGTGGCTAAAATCACCATATTAGTTAAATACATGTTATTTGTGGCTAAAATCACCATTTTAGTTAAAATAGGCCACAAGGAACTCTCACCAATAACCTTTTGTGGGGAAAAGAAGTGACCGTCTGTCTTTTTTTTCCTGACCGTTAAGACCTTGAAACAATATACAGTACTATTTCACCCCAGGGAATTTACTGTAATCACTTTTAATTAGACACAGCACCAACAGTGTAAATCTTTTTCGTTCTTAAAGATTCACAAAACAGCTTCAAGGTATAATACTCTGAACAATTAAATTACGTAGATAAAAAGAAACAATCAAATCCCATATGACAGAAACATCATAAAACCCACAGGATTTTTTTCCTCTTCCTGATTATCTCCCTGTCCCTTTTAATTTTGTAAAACACACATTCCAAATCCCTTTGATAGCAGCACCTGAGAGAAAAAAATACATACTTAGTCAAACAAAATAAAGCTCGATAACTTGAAAGAGCTAACTTAATCCCCAAAAAGCAACAAGAAGATAGGTCTGATGTTTGTCTTTAATCCTATAAAACTAATAAAGAAGATAATTTGGAAAATTAATAAAGAAAGGGTTCTGGAGGACAGAGGTGTGATAGGAATCAGAAGAAATAGAGGTCTGAGTGTAGGGACTCATGTAAACTGAGTAATTGCCTCAGGATACTAGAATATTTAACAAACTGCCCATGTTTCTTAAGTATGTGTTTAACACCTAACACTAGCTGGGATACTTCTGCAAAACAAATACACAACAGAAGTTCTAAAGGGTAAAATCCTATTCACCCCTAACATGATATTTAGCATCTTCAGAAAAAAATGGAGGAAAGGTTAATGTAACAGTATGTTAGATTTTCATAAAAGATGGCAGATGGGCAACAGATGTAATAAAAAGGGATCAAGGGCTATCAGCAACAAAAATTTTGAGTCTGTTGGAGCTGTTATTTAGGTATGAGGTTGACTTCTTTAGTGATGGTACGTCGTAGTTGTTTTGCATTACCTACATAGATAGTAACAATTGTTCTTTGGTAACCTGTGCCACCATTTAATATAAAAAAGAGTGGCTTTTTTTTCACAGATACTCACATGGCCATATAAAAATTAAACGTGTATGTGTATCTAGTCTATGTATCTATATACAGAATTGTTCCTTTCTCTTAGTCTCAAGCTCTGCAGCTGCTTGAGCAGCAAAAGTTTCAGGCGTTTCTGCATTTAGCCCACTGTTCACAGATGGGTGAGTTTTTCTAGCTCTTTCATTAATGTTTCTGTTCTGTTAGGGAAGTCCTTCAGCCAATAAATGAATAATTGAATGCATAATGAATCGCGGTTTAGAAGCCTGCAGAAACTGTCTGAGAATACTTTACATACAATATTCTTTGGGATCCAGCACTTCATCTTCTCTTTGCTCAGTGTTCTTGAATGGAAGTAAGTTGCCTCTCAGAAAAATGTAAACTGTCTTCAAGACTCTTCTATATCCAGGCAGCATTATAATAATCATTTAGGAGTTTAGAAATCTGTGGAGCTCCAGATTTCCTGTGTTGGAGATTAAAGGAAATATGTACATAGAACACATCTCCTGAAATTTCTACCCATTACTTTGAGGTACAGTTACTTACCTTACATGAGGTAAGTATTATTCCCTGACCGTCTGGCTACATTCAATGACACAAAAAAAATCCGTAGCAGTCGTTAATAGTATCTTGCAAAGTATGTTAGTGTTTATTAAAAAATTGTTTTAAAATTGAAGGAACATGCATCTTAGAGCACAATAACAAAGTATTTTGGAATCTGGAATGTGAACTAAACAAGAGGCATTACCAAAATCACCAGAATAAACTGCTATCTCAGCCTGCTGCAATTCAGTGCTGTACAGACATTCCCAAAACAGTTCTAAACAAGCTAACAAACAAGCAAGAAGCATGCTGTCCTAGTGTGCCATTCCATCTTGCCTGAGAAGCCTTCCCAAGAAGTATAGTATAGCACTGTTGTTTGAAGGCCATGTAAGCAGGACAGTTGTGAGTGTCATCTTATTCAGACTTCACCTATATTTACTGCCTTTTTAAAATCTTCTACTTTGATATTGTGTAGATAAAAAAAATTACGCTGTTGCCCTATTTGCATCTCATAAAGTAAGAGTTTGAAGTTTTTATTTTAAAATGTAGTTTGAAGTCAAAATTGCTTAAACAGCATCAGAGGTCCTATACTCTGTATTCCAGAAAGACTGTAAGCTTCTTTTAATGTCCTCTGATGATAGGCATATTTATTAAGGAAAGGAACAAGAAGAAAAGCTGCTTTTTTTTTTTTTTTTGACCTTTTGCTTTTGAAAACTGATGAAAAGTCATCCAAGCTTGGTTTCAGTGTGTATTCGGAATTTATTTCAGTTACCTGAGAATAAAGGGGATATTTTGGCTAAGTATTTCATTTATAGTGTATTTTTTGATCTTATTCTGCACATTCCAGTGAGACTTCTTACTGTCACTTCTACTGTTTCAGTAGAACAGGTTCCAAATATTATTTTTCAAAAATATTTCAAGAATTAGCAATTAACTTTACTGTGCATAATGCCATATAATGCTATAGCGGGTATCAGGTTTCCTGTTTTGTAATTTTAAAGGAGCACCGTTGTTATATAACTGACCTTAAAAGAAGCTTCCAAACCTATACTGTGTTTTCCATGTCTTAACATTCTTGGTGCATATTTAATGGATCATTTTTTTTGTTTGCTTAATTGAAAAACATTTAAAAACAAACAAGAAAAATATTTCTCTTCTTGATGAGGTAAAAGTGAAGCCAGGAAAATTCTAGCCCTAAAGACAACTGCTTCACAGCCTTAGAGACATCAGAACATAGCATGCAGTTACAGGTGCAAAGTGTGTGGGTAGGAGAGGTTGCTTTTGTTTCTTTTAGACCCTAAATGCAGCTTTTACTACCAGAAACCTGTTATAATTTAGAACTAGACACTTTGTTTGTGAATGCAATTGGCTGAAGAAAAAACAAACCTTAGTATTCTCTGAAACAGAATGTATCTTGATGTAAATTCTCTGTGGACGAGATACGTTTATTTCTTGCAGAAATAATACATCCATTAAAGATATTTCAGTATTTTTTTATCACCTGCTGAAAAACTTTCTTAACTCAGTAGTTAATGTGATTTACATTGAAACAGGAAAAAAAAAAAAAGTACTCTTGTTGGTTTATGTCCTAAATAAGTTCCAGTTTGATTTCTAAATCCAAATTTCCTGTTAATAGTTTACATGTGAATAGTTTTTATACTTAGCTAATGCCAATGATATAAACCAATAAAGTTTGTATTTTTATAAAGCATTGCTGTTCACTGGTGTGCCCAGCAGATCTCTTCTTTATCTTTAATTCTTTTGTATTTTCATAAAGCATTGCCGCTTACTGGTGTGCTCAACAGATCTCTTCTTTATCTTTAATTCTGTATAAAATACGTGCAGGAGGTGGAGAACATGTTTGTAATTCTCTCAGCAATTCTGCATCTTGGAGACATTCGCTTTACGACTTTGACAGATGCTGAGACAGCATTTGTGTCAGACCTGCAGCTGCTGGAACGAGGTCAGTAGGATGTGCCCTTGGAGCGTCTCCTGCTTGGTCCCACAGCAGGACAGTTAACGCTGATCCACGACAGATGGGAACACAGTTCCAGGGAGACAAAAAAATGACTTCTGAAAATTCATAAGTTACTCTGGGAACACAGTCTAGTTGACTTGGTCTAGGACTTCAGTCTAGGAACCAAGTCTAGTTGACTTGGGTGTTTTTATAAACTACAGATTTTTATGTAATGAAATAAAATGCTGTATTTATTTATTTGCAGTTGCAAGTTATCTAAATAAATGACACATTTAGTGTGTCATTTGCCAAAAGATATTGTACAGTGTGCTTTATGCAGTCTTCTTTTAGAATGCTCTTGAACTGCTTGTCAACAGCTGAACAATTTGCATTGAATTGAATTTCTTACATTCAGAAATCTATGTCTTAAAAGGGTCTCTTGTTTCCATGCTTTGAAGTTTGCCCTCTTGGCCACTAACAAATCTCCTCACAGTGGCTTATGAATACAGAATGTCAATAAAAAGCATACCTTAACTCTAATACAGGAGAAAGTCTGCCAAGCCCTGGAGAAAGTCCTGAGTAATCTTTAACGGGGAAAGAAAGCTGTAATGTAATACAGATACGCTAAAACTTCACAAAGTGCTGATTATAGTAATCCAGTTTTACCTGTTCATTAATTTTGATTACTTCTGTGACAGCACTCTTTAATGTGTGAGTTCTTTCGCTATTCAAAAATAACATTTACAGAAGAAAAGCTGTTACAAAAAAATGAAACAGGCAGTAGAGCACAAATCAGGCTTTCTTTAAGTTAATTTTTTCATTTCAGTGGCAGGGATGCTGCAGGTTTCACCAGATGAGCTTGCTTCAGCCTTAACAACTGATGTTCAGTATTTTAAAGGTAATCTTTCCTTTCAAGCTTACATTTTCATAGATCACACCTTGTGGCATTTTGATCATTCCAATTTGAGAATTTAAAAAGCAGATAAGTTTTATTTCTAATTTCTTGTATGGTCTTGTAAAATTTGCTCTCTGAGGAAGAGGTAGGAATATCTGCCATGCAGTATGTCAGGCTGCCACTGATTTAGAAATGTCTTTGTAATATGAAGCAAAGTAGTTTTACTCTCTGATGCTGATGGACTCCTAACTTGATGAATCTTACGAATGTGTGTCAAGATAACAGATTAGATACTAAGAACTGAATTCAGCAGGGGTGTCTTTTAAAAAAGAGAATTTTTAAAAAAGTTCTTTTCAGTAAAATGCTACCTCTTTGTGGTATTCATACTCTTTTCTAATGAAACAAGTGCAATGTACATGTTTCCAAACTGAAGATCTTGTGAGAGTTGACAGTCTTACCTTTCACTGGAGGCTTCAGAAAAAAAACACCTAACACCATGTATAGGTTTGGCAAATGAGAAGTAACTGTAACTAAATTTACTGTAAGTAAAATTACTAAGAAGAGCTTTACAACACTCTTTCATCTCCAGTTTCTGCTTTCTCTCTTAGGAGACATGATTGTAAGGAGGCACACTATAGAGATTGCAGAATTTTACCGGGATCTCTTGGCAAAAACTCTCTATGGTCGTTTATTCAGCTTTTTAGTCAACACAGTCAACTTCTACCTTCAAGATCAAGATGAGACTGGCAGGTAGGAACTACAAACTATTGGCTGTGCCATTATCTGTTCAAATCCAGATCCACAAAAGAAATGTAATTCCATCATTTGAAGCATTTTATGGTAGCATGGCAGTGATACTTGGATCTTTAAATCACTGTCCATTCCTTCAAAGTTGTTTCCTTGGTAACATATTTGTTTATTTATTTGCTTGTGTAGGGGGACATGCAGGCAACTAGATGGGTGGTTTGAATTAATAAGCTTTTAAAAGCTGACAGTGGGCTCAATCTTTCAACAAGCAAAAAGTGGCTTGGTGTTTTTTTTTAGTGCAGAGAACACTTGCTCTTTCTCCCCAGAAATATGACCAGGGTATGAGCACAGGATATTAAAACCAGAATTTTTTTCAAAGGCCTTTAAATAAATGTTTAAACATGAATTAACCATGAGTAAAACACTGAATTAAATGTTCTAAGAATGTTCTTGATGTATCTAGGTTATCATCTGCTAAATCTAATGCTGTTGGTATCCAGTGTGGTTTCTTAGAAAAAAAATGAATGGTAATTAATGTGCATCAGTGAAGCATACACAAAACAAATAAAAAACAATGAAAAAAAGAAATTTCAGTAGAACCAAAGTAGCAAACTAAGCAGATCTAATCAGATGATCATATGCATGTGATTCAGCCAAGGCTCAACATCTCACATGCTCAGGTAAATTTTCATATGAACAAAAGATGCCTTGGCATTATTGGTAAATAGAAATCCACAAATGACAGATGTGAAACTTCCAAAAATAATAAGTATTTTTGCCTTGTATGATATCTGCATTGACTTTGTAGGACAAATATTTTCAGTTGCTCTCTTCTAGAGCCTGAAGAATTCACAATCTTATTTTCATAACTCTCCTAATTCTAGACCAATTAGTAATAAATCACATTTGTCTTCTATAGGTGTAGCTAACAGAAAATGCTACCATATCTGAATAACTCAGAGCTTTCTGCACATAAAAGCTTTATGTTGCTACATAAACCACCAGTGCCTAGCTTCCTGCTGGAGGCAAAGGAAAGTTTTGCCAGTAAGAGGGAAAGGTTTTACTTGTCTGTTTCTGATTGTACAGCCCTTTACAATTGCAGACACCTGGATAAGCAGGTTAGAGCCGTGTTAGAGTCCATGTCCTAATTTGAAATACTGTTTATAACAAAGAAGGACAGTGTCACATTTCATTCTTCCACTTTCTTTCCTGGGACTTGTGGAACATTGGCTTAACTCAGTACATGTCTGTGACAAACAACAATCCAGCTCAGATATTCCTAGTTAGAGTAAGCTCATTTACAGTAGTCATTGAGGAAGAAATCTAAAATCAGTATATTAAAAAATCTGTTAAAACTGTTTGAAATGATTTTTCAATGTGTGATTTTGCAGTTTTGCAATTTGATATCTCAAAATCTTTCAGAATAGGGTGCTGTGTGTCTCTGTTGTTCAGTAATGTAAAATTATGATTTCTAGGTGTCATAGGATCTTCAAATAATGAAAGTCAAAGCTGTTTGTATGGTTTTTACCTTGTAGACTCCTTTTAGCGCAATATGTGCCTGAGGTGACTTCTGCCTTTTGGAAATAATTCTCAGTGAAATTATTTCTACCTGTGTGGTAAATTGAAGACTATGTGATGTTGTAAACCCTAGCTAAAACAGGGCAGATGTTTGATGTTGTCAGGAATGAGGAATGTATAATAGTTTTATGTTCTACCTGTGCTTGAAAAGGGGAAATTCTTCATTTAGACTAGCTAAAGGAAACTAACCAGCTCGGGATTTCTTGCCAGTACTGCCAAGACATGTTAAATTTTAGCAGGCCAAATTCAGTCTCAGGTTCCTTTGCAAACTTGAAGCTAAATAGCTTATTTTAAATGAAAATGAAGTTGATCCTTCATTGGTATTTCAACCTCAATTGAGTTAGACATCTTAGGAAAAGAAAATACCTCCCCCACACCCAGCTTTTTTTGGTCCAGCCTAATCGTGTTCCATAACCTATAGTAGTAAAGCAAGCACAGTTCAAGATGCAAGTTGGATTAATGCAAGTCGTGTCATCAATCTATGATTTGTGTCTCAGATTTACTTCATATACATCTGAGCAATTCTACCAGTTAGCAGCGTTATGCCGCCAGTTTGGTGCTGTTTTAATAAACCTCTTCTAAAAGATGCACCAAAGACATTTACTAATGTGACTAAATAAAGCTGATACATTTCAGGCCATACTTCATTCCCTTATCAGAAACTTGCAGTTACTACTTGTCAGATGGGATGAAGCCTTCATCAGAAGCCTGGAATAAGGTTTCTAACTCTTCCGCTTGTTTTCTTGTGAGGTAGCTTAACTGTACTTCCATCCTACTTCAGTGAGAATTTATGAAGCAAAAAACTTAGATTTATTGACATAGTAACTCTTAAGAAAAATATTTGATTTTGGCATTTTTGAGCAAACCAGTTACCCCTGTTTAACTTCTATGGTGAAGCTACTTGATTTTGGTCATTAATACTCATTTATATTTACCATGAAATATCTTGTGGCTGGTTACAGGCAAAGTAAAAGTGATGACTGCCATTAGATCTACAGGAAGGGTGGGTGATTCTGTGAAAAACTGCAAAGACCAGGCTCTAGTGGCATGAAAAATAAAGGATAAAAGTGTTACCAGAATCCAGCAAATTCATTACTTTATAATACTATCCAATAAATATAAAAGTTTTAATGACAGTGTTATATGAGATAATACAACTTCAGAAATGTTGTTCTCCTTCACAAAAAGTTACTTATGATTTTGTCTAGTTAAAACTGAATTATAACCATGGATGCTAGTTTGGACTGGTTGCAGGGTACTTTTGAGGTTCATAAGTTTATTCATCTTGGTATTGTTTCAAAGAAATTTATTGGGAAAAATCTGTTTTTCTGTAATTGGCCTCTAGAATGGGATTAGAAGAAAGCTATTAAAATAACTATGGGTGCATATAATTATTTTTAAAAATTATATTTATTTTCACTCATTTGTATAATGATTTTCTATTCTAGTGATTTTATTATTATAAAAATTGGCTAGATGAACTTATTTCCAAGACTCTTAACTCTTCAAAGTTTACTACTGTTTTACTTTCATTCAAATAAGTATGCTAATTTTCAGTTTTGTAGATAAAAGAGACTAGAGTATTCATGATTGCCTGTTTCAAGGTACTTCACCGTATGTTGTCAAAGTTGAAATTAGTGATCTAAATATTAGTAATTAAATGTCTTAAGATGATTTTTTAAGAACTCTTGACTCAGTCTGCATGAGGACTTCACATAAGAATGTCTGTGAACTCTTGTGAAATGCTGGTTTTCTTTTCAAATGGAAAACAGGCTAATTAGGCATATATGCTTGAGGAAATCTTGATATTGTTTTCCCTGCCTACTAGTAAGTAAAAAGTGTGATGTTTGATCAGCTAGTTAGTAAGATGTTCTCTCTTACGTGGCCTGAAGACGGGGCTAATGCCAATACGCCTGCTGTCTTTCAGACAATAAGAGCAAGTTAGCATTCAGTTATACCCTCTGTTTCTATCAGCAGTCAGCCATAGAAGATACCTGTTTCAAATATTCAGATAGAGCATACAGAATGTTTCTAAATAAGTATTTTCTGAAAGCTTTTGTATTCTGACTGTGCAACCTTATTCCCAGTGAAATTTGGATATCACCAGAGAGTAACAGTGGCAACAGTTATTTGGGCAAAAGAATGTCTGAGTAGTCTTATTTACAAAATTCTTCATACACATCATCTGATTCAAGGCCAGGTTAGACAGAGCCTTGAGTGACATGGTCTAGTGTGAGGTGTCCCTGCCCATAGCAGGGGGGTTGGAACTAGATGATCTTAAAGTCCTTTCCCAGCCAAACCATTCTGTGATTATGTGATTTATTGAGTGAGATATTTTGAAATAGAATTCTTCCCATCTTAATTAAAAAAGCAGAGCATATACTAAAACTTTTATTTATCTGTTATTTAACCCAGTAGAGGAGTGCTGAGAGTACAGGAAGGAAAGAGAGCTCCTGTTCAGAACATGAACCTACAGCATGAGAATTGTTTCTATGTGTGAAGGTAGGGAAATCTTTAAAACACACAAACGATGCAAAGCATTGAATACAATGTGGCGCATAATATCATGTTTTGAGATCTGCATGGATCAGTTCCAGTGTTTCATTAAACAAGACTGTAATTTTTTAAAGCATAAAACAGGTTGTGCTTTAAAGAGTTGGGGAGGAGTATATGATGAGAGGGCTTAGATCTTAGGTCTGTTAGCAAATATGTTTCTCTCTTCTTGCCATACCTGTCAAGTCACTCAAAGAAATGTTTGTCAGATACGGAGCCAGTGTCTCTTTCCACTGTGTCTGACCACTGTTTTTATCTGTACCACTAACATCTGGGTAAGGTAATTAATATTAAAAGAAAAATGACAGTTGCTGAGCAACATGACTGAGAGATGTGGCAGTGACACCAAGTCTCACCAAAAATCTCAGTCTTCAAAAAAAAGAAAAATCTTTCTCAAAAGTCTCAGAAACATGTTTGGTTTAGTAACTGAGATGGAGAACATCTCCAACAAGGAGTATTCAGCCTGTTCCCTTCAAGAACTGTATTATGACAGCAAGTGTATTCTGTCCCCCTGGGAGAACTGAGGGAGTCTTAATTAGAATTCTGAGGGTCCTCATTTGAAGGCTAATTTATATACTTCATCTAATCCTAGAAATATTTCCTCATTAATAAGTATCACTTCTAGTTTATCCAGATCAGACATAAGCCTACTGGCTTACTTCCTGGTTACTGGCAGCAGTTGAAGCAAGAGCAAGAAATGTTATATCTGGGACAGATGAAAAGACATGTTAGATCATCTGGCCTCAACAGATTCACTTCACTGCTTTATATAGGCCAGTGGGAATGAAATGTGTGGATTTTGGAGCTGAAAACCATGTGAGATGAAAAAAAAAGAGCAAATAACATCCTATAGCTTTGTCTGAAGCAGTGAGTTAGAAGTGTTGTAAGGGGAATTCTGTTCACTTTGCCAGGAATGGCAAGTGGATCGAGAGCATCTCCTGATGAATGGCAAGATGTCTGCAAAGACAGTAGATCATCATACAGGGTTTCTTTTGTATGTGTATGTGTATTGTTTTTTAGGAGTTGCCAAGAATTTATATGTAGTTTCTTTACAATGTAGTTGTGTCCTGGCTTAAACCACAAGTTAAGTGTATAAGATTAAGAGTTTTTCTAGTCTGTAAGGACATCTTTACAGAGATATCATTCTGAGGAAAAAGGTGAAACTGGAGACATTGTAAAATATCAGTTGAAATGCTGTTTTGTAAATCACAAAAATCAAATGAGTTATGGTTAATATTCATGACTAGTTTTAACTATTCACATCTATGCGCTGGTCTAAGAGATAAAAATATTTGTTAAATACTCAGAATTTGCTGATTTTCCAATTTCTGTGCTAGGAAATGTTGTCGAACTTGACATACAAAGTCTCCACTAAAACTGCAACTGTTTTCTTTATACAAAGTAAACACTGAGTATCTGAAACATAATGAGGAAAAGTGTCAGTAATGATTAGTAACCATAAAAGAATAAAGTAAAATAAGGGGATTTTTCAGAACAAAAGTGCTCTTTTCTAATACTTGTTCTTTTAGATACTAGTGACATGTGCTTTCATTTGTAAACATGGCATCATTCATGCTTTATTTTGCCTTGGGAATCTCTGCTATCAGTAATTTAAAGAAAGTAATTTTGCTGGAATTAATATGATTGACAACTAGCAAGGAAAAACATATATGGAGCCTCCCTTTATACCCAAAAGTGGTATAAAACAAAGGAAGAAGAAAAAGGAGAGGAAGAAGAAAGAAAAAAGAACACCCCCAAAGTAATTCTTAGCAACATACAAAACAGTGACTTTAATTTTGGTGTTGTGCTATCTGTTGCTATTTAATTCTCAAATTCTGAGCAATAATTTAATACAGAAAATTAATATCATGGTTGGTGAGATTTAGCAGATAAATGCCATAATCTACTAATAAGTTGTCAGTATTGCAGAGGATACAGAGCCTTGTTCTCTCATACTTGCCCTGTAGGCAAGATATTAATTATGGAAAACCTCCAGGTCTTTTCATGTAGTGTGCGCATCTTCTGTTAATACAAGACCAATATTATCAAATGGAGTTCATAAAAATCTGGGATTACATGTTTTCATGTCAACAAATGCATCTTCAGCAAATAATGCTATTTCTTGGAAATATCACAGTTTTGATACGGAATGTTATTTGAGGTAGGCAATAGGCTGGCAGATAAGGCTTTTACCTGGAGTTTTACAAAATAGGTCCAAGTTCCTGTTTTGTCTGTTTTGTAAAAATTCATTAAGTCAGTTTATTTTGGTCTTAATGCAAATGTTTTTAAATTCCTTGAGAGAAAGTAAGACAGACTAACAAAATCAGTGATGGCAATCAACTGGGATGTAAAGAATCCAGCCTCAAGTCTATTCGTTGAATCAGACACAGAAGGGATAAGCTGATCCGTCCATGTTAAGTGGCTCTTAATAATTGTGAAATATAATGCAGTATTTCAGCTGTTGTGTAGTATTACATGGTAGTTCATGTTTTGCCTTGCTAGAAGGAAGAGTACAGATAAATGACCAAGAAAAAAAAAAAGAAGACTGAAAACTTATTAAGTATTCTGTAATTCCAAACTAGGGGCAGGATTTGGGGGTCTGTTTGTGTTTTGTTTTTTATGTTTATTTGTTTATTTTTTGGTATTGTGGTTTGGGTTTTTTTTGTTGTTGTTCGGTTGGGGTTTTTTGTTTGGTTTTGTTTTTTTTTTTGTTGGGGGTGTCCAAAACTTACTTAAAAAACAAAATTATGATGGTTTTTCGGTGTTAGTCTGAGGTAGTTCATTTTTCAAGCATCAAATTCTTCGTTATAGAAATCACCTGGTTTTGTTGAAAACACATTGTGACAAGGAATGTACACACATCTCTACTCAGAAACACTTGAGAACAAGGCTTGCATTTTAAAACACAATTTAAATTGCACTTGTTGCTAGAGATGGAGATGGTGATATATCTTTATGCTTTTATTGTAGAAATTCCCTTGGAGGCTAATCAACCTCACGATAACCTCTCCTGCCCAAGATAATCATTCTAGACTAGATTTATTACATAACTCTCGATGTCTGACATTTATGCACATAGCCAGTCTTGTGATGATTAGTAGTGCATTGAACTAGTATGGGTTAGAAATGAAGACAAACTTCTTGGGTATGATTTCTGAAGAAGGCTCTGCTTGCTTCTGTGGATTGTTTTTCCTAGCTTCTTTTGTAGTACTCAGTTTTTCTATGATTTTACTTTTTTTGTTTGTTACATTGGAATTCATTTTCAGGGCTGCATCCTCACGTAATTAAATGGTACTGTTTATAATGACTATAATAGAGCTAGCTAAAGTACTTCAGTGGTGGATCACCTTTTTTCTCCTTCATGTCTCTATCTTGATATACACATGGATTTAGACATAGAGAAAACATGAAACATGGAGGGAAAATGTGGTAGGAAAAGTAGGTTTCAGAAACAGCAGGCTGCGATATTATTTGTATGCATATAAACCCATACATTTACAAATTGTGTTGGTAAAGAGAAGAGAAAACCCATCTGCTTTAGAAACTATCCATCTTCTTTCTTAGGAAGCTGAATGATTTTTCCTGTTCTGGAAAGCTGTTGGCTATAGTGCAGTCTTCCATCCTGCTGGGCAATCATTTCACTCTGGAGAAAGTTCCACTGCATTCACACAGGCAAACTGAAACAAATTTTTTACTACAACCTACTCATAATGTTCTCTGTCTAATAACACTGTGAAAAAAATAAAGGAAAACCCAGCTTCTGTGAGCCCAGACCTTTCATACAGAGTTTTCAAATCCTTCCAAAGCAGGCAGCAGGATATCCCAGAACATTAATTTTGCTCCCCGTAGTGAACTTAATTTCTTCTCCAGACCAGGTTTACAATGAGTTAGTCTCAAGTAAGTACAGAATAGCAACACTGCCCCTTTGCTATTTCTCCTGTAAAAATCCTGGGTGACTGCTCTGCCTTAATCCTTCCACTGGGCCAAAATAAAAGCTCTTCCCTGAATGCAGACAGTGGCACGTGACAAATTAGGTGCACTGCCAACAAGTATTCTTTTATATGCACAGAGAAGGAACATCTGCCTTTTGCATGCCCAAATCCTCACTGTTCTTTCCCCTGAAAGATGTAACCTGTTGTGCAGCCAGAGCTCACAGCCTCTGCTTGATGCTGGAAGAGAGAGGACTTTGGCTTAACAGGTTTCCTTTGAAGTGCATTTAGTAGAAGCAGTTCTGGCTTCGAAGTAGAAACTGGAAGATATAACTGAGTGCAACCAAGAAGTTTTGAAGCTTCCACAAAATGGCTGTCCTTCATCTGAGTGAATAAATACCTATGCCTTTAGAAACTGGACTTCAAAGAAGCTAAGATTTTTTTTTTTTTCCTTCTTTTACATGTTTAGTTTTTAAAGTTTCTGCTAAAACAATTTCAGACCCTTTATTTGTGTTTCATATAATAGGTTGCTGGTTAGAATTTCAATTCTGTTGTATACATGGTCTGCTTGTGTATTTTGAACTGTGTTTTTGAAATACAGCCTGCTTTCATCCTAGAACAGAAATCCTTTTGTCCGAAACAAGTGTATTATTCTCTTGCTTGAATTCTTATTATTGGCAATATCTTTTTTTTTCCCAGTGACCAAGTATTTGAAATTGGAGTGCTAGATATTTTTGGATTTGAAGAATTTCAAAAGAATACTTTTGAACAGGTATGTGGTTATATTTTGCTGAATTTACTGTAGTTGTTAATGTTAATTCCTCTATTAAGGTTTTGGGGTTTAGCCAAAATGAGTGTTTTGATCAGAATATAAACATACATGGAGACAAAAATTTGCTTTTATAATATTTTTTCCCCATTCTGTTTACATGGGGGTGAATTAAAGCCCAGGCTTTGGACAGTTGTATAATTATCCAAAGAATCTAGTAAACATCTACCATGATGATTTGGAAGAGGGGTAGTATCAGCACTGAAAGATTATCAGAGGAAAATACTTAGTGTTGTCTGTTTCCGTGCTTGTGGAAGTGATATTTCAGCTAGGTCAGTGAGGACAATACAGTGGGCTGGAAGGAAGATCAAAAGGTTTTCACATGCCTTGGAGAAAAAAATGAATGAAAATGCTACATTATGCTAAGTTCCATTACTGGCAGATTCACCTTTGTGGGACTTTTTAACATGTGACTTTTTAAAAAATTGAATTACATCCACAGAAAATAAAATAAACTTTAGCTCACTGAATGCTTAAAATAAATTTAAATATAAAACATTTTTTGATAATTATGGAACTTTTTGCCCACCTTCAACATTACTGTCTGAACACCAAAGCTCTTGGAAATTACATATTTCTGAAAGCATTAGTAACTCATCTAAGTTATTGTTCAGTTTTCATTCATTCTGTAATGCAGCAGAAGAAAAATGAAAGCATACAACAGAATAGAAAATCAAAGCATAGAAAAGAATAGAAATGGCATCAGCAACAACAAAGGGCCTGTTTTTGCCCTTTCATCTCAGAATTTGCCCCTTCATCTCAGCAATCCATTGGTTTATGGCTCAGCTTTCTAGTGAACTAAAAGTCATAGAGCCACATTACTTTAGTTTGTGTAGCATGTTTACATGGCTACCTAGTTTCCAAATGTTTGAAAGTACAAACAAGGCAAGCTTACCTCTACCTTCAAAAAAGCATGTAAGAATGAAATAAAACATATTCCAGTTCTCCTCTCACAGAACCCTTTTTGTTCTTACCATTCTACCTTGCTTAAACAGGTGCGTTGCTGGATTAAGGAGTATCGATGTGTGCTAATATCCACAGTCATTTACTCCATGTGAATGTCTGCTTTGGGGGAGAATATCAAGTGAAAAATAAAAAACATTTTAGCAGACTGAATATCTGTGGAAAAAATCATAAACCCTACTGATTAATAAGGAAAAAGTATTCTATGCATCTCGAAAGAGAAGGGTGCATCTTGGGGTTTACTGGTTATTTTCTTTTGACTCTGTTCTGCATTGTTTTTGTCACAAAACTCGTTAAGTTCTGCAACTGACATCATGAAATACCATGAATTCCAATTTCTAGGGTAGGTAATTCTGCGTAGTGACTGCATAGGATGCTGAAAGAGAAAATATGAGACTGAAAGAGAAAAAAGTAAAAAGTAATTTATGATTTCTGCATAGCAAACATGATAATTTCAAAGTCAGCTTGGCTTTTTTTTTTTCTAAATTAGTATTTTTCAAGAAACACTTAACTGGCCTTCCACCTGGACTGAATGCATTTTGTTGAGTATTACCGAGTAATACTCTGAGTCATTACCTCAGAAACTACTGAAATGCGTTTCTGAAAAGAGAATAGAGGTAAAGGATTTACCAAGTTCATTTTTATGTGAACATTATAATGTGATTCCCGAAGTGATAGGTTGCAGTATTGATGAAGAGGAGCAGTTTGTATCTCCATGTGGCACAATGTAAACATGCAGACAAACCCAAACCAGCCTGCGCTTAAAAGCTTGAGCTGTCTAGCAGCTTAGCCTAGTTCAGTACTCTGCCTGGGCTTGTTAACCCTCATGATAAATAAGCTTGTTAGCCCAGATAGGGTCCTCCTGCAAAACATTGCGTCATGTCTGCAAGCATGCCCAGTGTTAAGGCCTGTGATTGCAGAGCATTAACTTTAAATGTTCCAGCCAAACAGTGGAGAAGCCATAAAAAATACTTTTTCATCACATTTAGATGAATGTATTTTAATGTGGCATAAAAAAAGTAATTTGGGGAAAGTGAACCTTTTGTTTCAAATTCGTGTAAGACAAGGCATTCTTTGTGATATCTGACTCCTTGCTTGGAAAAAAAATACAGCTGTTCTCAAAAAGATTAAAACCTCCTGATTGCCCAAATCTGGGGACATTCTAAGCAGCTGCATGATTTTTTCAGGTGCTTCAAATCAGGTCAGTTGATAGTTTTATATCATCATTAAGAGAATAACGTGATACTAAATCACATGTCAATTTAAGTAATTTATTTTAATAGACTGTGTTTGAAGACAGTTCAAGAGGAGAGATCTGGATAAACCAGGTAGAATAACTTGTGCAATCTACTGAGTGTGTTGGAATGACAAAGCATTAGAGTTTTGAAATGTCAAAGGCAAACGAGAATTGGTCTAGGAATGCTTCATGAACAATGCATAGGACAATAGATGTCAAAGAACTAGACAAGTAAGGTTAATTATGTCTACACTACAAATCTGGTAACTTCTGAGGCAAAATGATGTGACTGACAGCTTGCAAGGAGAAAAGTTTTATAGACGATTACAAAGAAGGCATTAAAAGTTAAAAACAGTATTAATAAAGTGCTCGGTTTTCCTTGTATTTGGTGAACATTGGTAAGCCTTCATTTTATAGAACATGTGTAATACGTTATATAACAAAAATAGGACATATAATTGTAAAATAACTGTAAGTGTATGGAATAAGTGAGCAGAGTTATGATTGGTATGAAATATGGTATGAAATTGATATGAAAATTGGTATGAAATTCAGGTATGTAATGTAAAGCTGAAATAGAGGGGGCAGTGTTTTGGAAGTCACACTCTGAGGGAGTCATTGGTTAATACAGATTAAAAGCTTCTGATTTACCAGGAATAGGTGAGTTACTGCTCATCAGCTGAGCTATGTTAAATGACTGCAGAACACTTTTAGCTCACCCCAGTTGCAACCTACAGTAATTTCCTAGCAGTAATCATTAGCTTGCGAACAGCATTTTCATAGAGCAGCTGCTTACCTGCTGTGCCAGAACAGCTTTGCATACAGCCACACTGGAACATGATCAGAAGTAAGCACAGATTTGTCTATCCTATTATATGCAGAAATGGCCTTCATTTGGTGACCGTTTCAGGCAATGTGAGTGCTCTACCAAAAATAGCAATGACAGCTTTAAATGTTAGTTTTCAGTGTTTTCTTAGGTTTCTTTGTTTAATTTGTCACAGTTTAATCTGCACTCCTTTAAAAGTAGAAAATGTCAGCTTCTCTTCTGGTGGAGTTTTAAACTAGGTTAGATCTTATTCATGGTTCCTTCACAGCAGAAGTCCAAATAGTGCAGTTACGGAATGCTGCTATCTTCATTATACCTTTATGCTTTGTATTCTTTAACCACAAGCTCATGCAGTGCAACTGGAAAGACCTCATAGCCAAGGAACATCGTAGTGATAAGCAAGAAGGGAGGTTAACAGGGTGTCCTGTACCATTTTCTTCTAATTGTTTCTAAGAAACAATTATGTATTACAGCATAAGAACTAGAGATCAGAATAACAAGAGTAGCTTTTCTTCCCCCTGCTGAAAGTTAGGTCATTTCTACAGAAATGAAGGCTTGTAGTTGTGAAAGCATTATAAAAAGCTATCCTGCGGTTAAATAAAATAGTCTAGTAGTCTTTCCTCTCTGATGAGAATAAATAGTAAAGTGAAATAACATTTAGCTCTTGCTAAACAATGTGTTTAGCTCTTGGTTGGTATTTTGCCCCTGTGGACCTCTTATGTTTTGCAGAAGAAAGTGTGTGTATATATACATATATGTATGTATGTATCTCCTTTTTTTAGGAAATATAAGTGACTTATCTGAATTAGGACCACGGGTCACTGGAACAGTCAAGTGTCTCTTGACTCCTATTCAACTGTAAACCTACTAAAGCATGTGTACATTATCAGTGTGATGCAGTTGAGCACTGGGAGAGGCATGGCTCCCATGGCAGCTCTGTGCAGTGCATCTCTGGTGGTAAGAGCTAGCTAGCCCCAAGAACACAGAGTATTGCCTGCCCTGCTCAGGACTTCAGAGTCAGTATGGTGAGGCAGAAGAGCTTCTACAACCCATCTGTGTTCACAGCAATTTTCGCCAACATTATGATTAGGTGTGGTAGGTTTTCACATCTCAACATGTTATTTGTTTAGTTTACCCTGCTGAAACTTCATTTAATTTTGTCATGTGACCTTTCCTACCCAAAACAGACATAACAGATTAATTTTTATTAAATTCCATTGCCTCAGCCATTAGACCACTTCCAAGCTGTCCAAATGTAAGTTTATGTTGCCTATTTTGTAGATGGATGGATATGAATACGTAAGTTTCATGACTTAACTTGTCTGTAGTCGTTGCAGTCTCAATGACAGCAGACAGGAGGTCGTGCACTCAAATTTTTGCATTCAGAGACTGAAGGAGCATTCTAATATTTCATTTTATGCAAAAGAAGTCAGCCCTCTTTGGTTTTGCTTGACCAGATCATAGACAGACTGTCCTGCTTTTCTCTGTAGTAGCCTGTGTAATAGGTGGCTTCTGGCGAAGCCACAGGTTATATTGAGTGATGCTGCAAGGTAAACAAAATGTACAGTGCTTTAATGGTGTCACCACATTTGCTTTAGTTAAAAATTTCATTGTGGCTTTTTTTTTACTGCTACAACCATATTTCAATCTAGTTTTCATGGGTGCAATTAAATATATGTTTAAAAAATGTAGTTTTCTGAACTTTTCATACCTTTGGTCTGAAAATATGTCAGTGTTTTTTATAATACTCCATAAGACATGGAGCAAAAGGGTTGGGTTAGGAAAACTAGTTTAGTTCATTTTCATCTGATTTCTACATTTCAGCTGTTTTAATTGTGATGTTAACCTGTGTCAAGATTTTAATTTGAAGAGTTCATTTTTATTATCATTTCCTAGCAGGTTGTATAAAACATTGAAATGGAGAAAGATAAGATCAGAATGTCTTGCTTTTCATCAGTCCCTGGCTGGTCTGCTGGTTCTCATTTTGCAGAGCTGTTACTCACAACCACTGCCAGAGAGGGCAGCTTTGGAACAGCTGGCAGTCTAGTTTGCAGAACCTTACTGCCATTATGGCAAGTCTGCCAATCTGAATGACATATTGACATATTTGTATTACTTAAAAGCACACCGGTGTATGCCATAATATACTGATCAGTGGAATTTATCAATGTGTTTTTTGATTTACCAGCCCAGCATGTATTATGTATGAATATTTTAGCAAAATACTATGCCTTTTACTTTTGGCAGTTAAAACCAATGGTTTTTATTAGATGTTTTAAAGATATGACTAAAACAGTCTTTCCCTTTGGCTCAAATTGTATAATTTAATAATTTTGCCCTCCAGTCAGGTCCTTGGTACAGGTGCATTTATTGGTTTTATATATTTTAGGAGATTGGCACATGATAAAAAGTAAACTTGAGTTTATAATGATTTTGTCAACTTTTGTTATAGTAAAATATACCTGCATAAAGTTAAATGACATGGTTCTCTTAATAACCCATTTCCAAACAAAGGTGTACAGAACATGCATAATTTTAAGGCTTTACATATCCTGTGAAGTTTAAGCTTGTAATGTTATGTCTGCTTTCTAAAATAATAAGAAGTTGCTGAAAAGATTTTGTAATTAGAATTTGAAAAGCGAGCAATAAAACATATTTTGCCTATCACGAAGTTAAAAAACCTGTCTTTTTCCATAAAATAAGTAAATGGTGTTAGTCAATTGTACACTTTCATTGTTAATAAAATGCGATAACAATCTTCAGGAATCCCAATTATAAAAAATAGTGGTTTTGTTTGAGGTTGTCTTTTGTCTGCACTATCATGCATTGGTAAAGACGGTTAATAACAGAACTTTGGTTGTAAAATTAGATCTTGCTTTATTTCTTCTTACTGTTATTCACACTAGTCTATTTCATTGTATAGCGAGTGCAGGTTGACTATACTAGCATGAGGTGTTAATGAAAAATTCAGGCAACTATTATACATTACTTGGGATGTCAAGTGATATAATTTTAGGATGGATCCAAATATTTCATATGTTTGAATATGACTTGCTGGTGAAATTGCTTTTGCACACTTTATTCATGTAAGATACAGTTTATGGCCAGAAAAATATGTGTCTAGTTTAGTCTGAAAAGAGACTGCATGCAAGCATTCCTTGCATCATTCCTTGTATAAAGTGTTCTTCCACCCTTTTAGGAGTTTGTTTTCTTCATTTCTTAGTAGTAGAGGAGCTTTAGAATTTTCCACTGAAATTTCCACTTCGATAGGAATCGTGGAATCATGGAAAGGTTTGGGTTGGAAGGGACCTTAGAGATAACCTTGTTCCAACCCCCCTGCCATGGGCAGGGACATTTTCCACTAGACCAGGTTGTTTAGAGCCCTACCTGACCTGTCTTTGAACAATTCCAGGGACGGGGCATCCACAACTTCTCTGGGCAACCTGTGCCTTCCAGTGCCTCACCATGCTCACAGCTTCCCTGGGGTCTTGGTAATCTGTAGTCTGCTTAAAGGCAACATATAATGGATTGGCATTTCATCGAATTCAGTATTAGACATGCAGTAAAGCCTTCACTGATGACACTATCCAATGAAGTTCTAATACTCCTTTTTTTATTTCATTTTACAATAGCTGTGTGTCAACATGACCAATGAGAAGATGCACCAGTACATTAATGAAGTGCTTTTCCTACAAGAGCAAGCAGAATGTGTACATGAGGGAGTTGCCATGGAAACTGTGTATTCTCTTAGTAACCATACTGCAGCCTTGGATTTTTTCTTTCAGGTAGTTTTCAGATTAATTTTGCACCATGCATATTTATGCACAGTCTCTGTATGTTAGAGTAATATGAACTTCTGCTTTCATTTTCCGATTTATGAATCTGTAGAGAAGGTTTGTGGGTCCAAAGAGACTGTAGAGGGGTTGGTCATAATGGTCCTCATACCTTCAGGGCGAACAGAGCTTTCCAACAGTCCAGAGTTGAGGAAAATGTGACAGAAACACCTTGCCTGTACCAAGAAATGCATAGCATTTGTGTATCATGCCATGTCATTAATGCTGCTGTAGGACTGTTGTAAGCCTGAGAGATTTTTTGTGTCTAAAGCTAGTTTCTGGAGTATAACATGTAAGAAGGAAGTAGCCCAATCAGTTTCCTAGAAAATCAGCAATAGTTACCGGTTTTGGTAATTATTCCCTACGTTTCTTGCAGAATTATCTGATGTGCATAGCCTTGGCATTACCAGAATATCTTAACCATTTTTTTCTTTCCTTTGAGATGATACATATTTCTGTTTAATAAATTACAAGCTGTATTACTCCACAAGAAACAACTGAAATTCTATTTCTCCTGTGTAAAAAGAGAAAAATCCATTTTTTAATTTCAGAAACCATCAGGCTTTTTGTCAATGCTGGATGAAGAAAGCCAGTCTGTTTGGTCAGTGGAACCAAGTCTTTCTAAACGCATTCAGTCTTACCTGGATGCATCTGACACAAATACAGTATATTCCTCCACAAAAGATGGAAACGGTAACCTTGCCCCAAAGGATCAGGGCTCCACCTTCACTGTTATGCATTATGCCAGGAGGGTAAGTTGTTTGAATGATTGTTTACACAGTTAATGAAAAAGAGTAAACAAAACAAAATTCTACATGGCTTCTCTGACTCCCTGATGTAAATAACAATTCACTTTATAATGATGAATTTGCAGAGGACAACTTAGAATGTAAATACAGTATCTAATGCATAAAATACATAGTTTGTAATATACTGTACGGGATTTAGGCTAATTCTGGCTCCTGAATTGTATATTCATTCTAAGCACTTCATGCAGTAGGAGGTGATATAGATACCTCAGCATAAATGTTTAATGCCATTTTAGTTGGCTGTTGCTTTGCTTTTAGATGTTGTTCCAGAATGGTACTGGTTCCCTGTAGATCACGTGCCATTTACGTAGATACCTGGGATACCAGCATGCATCTGATAAAAAAAAAAACACATTTTTTTTGTTAGTAGTCATAATCAAAATACATTTTTCTCCAAAATCCCCAATCATGCTGTGTTTCTAAGTATGGCTGTAAGGTGGGATGGAAGTTTTGCTTTTGCCTTCCTGCAGCGTTCACTGCAAAAGTGTAATCAGTTCTGTTAAATGTGTTTCTTACCCTGTCTTTTTACAATGCTCTCTCATTTCTACATTGTCTCCACAACCTCTCACAACCCAAAGCAAGCAAAACAGGTATGTGTTTAAGGGGAAAAAATATATACTTTTTTTAGACAGTCTGAACAGATTGGTCCCTTTGTGATTAATGTGACATGCTGACCCTTCTTTCTGCTTAGAGCATGATATTTGAAATGTGCTGATGAAGGTAGATTGTACAGCCAAAATACAATGGGGGCTCTTAGTACCACTTTTGCAAACTTCCACCGAAATCAAGTGAGAATATAGACTGAAGGCTGCAGGAATCAGTCTTTACATCTGAACAAACAACTTGTTCTGTGTCCTTTCATACTTTCTAAGTCTTATGTAGATGAACCCATGAGCTGTCCATCCACAGATGGAGTCCCTTATAAACTTTGTATGTAGCACATTTAGAAACTGTTTAGCTGCTGTGCCTCAGGACCACCATATCGTGATCATATGCACTATGTTGTTTATAAAAAACTGAGATCTCAGTAAAGCTTGCTGTTAGATTTCGTCAGGATTTAGTGGCAGCGTGTGATAGGTAGCTAGTCACTTCAAAATCCTCTGTGGAAGACAAGTGGAAAGTGCAGGTGCTTCAGTATAACCTGACAACTGATGCCTGAATGCTCCTCTCCTTACCTAAGCAACAGGCAGAAGAGGTAAGTTCCATGAGCAAGAAATTGTGCAGCTATGATTAAGTCTTTTCATTGGAATGAATATTATGATTCTAAACCAAATGTAATAACTTTGCTGCTACTTATTGTGGGAGATAATTAGAGCAACCTTCCCTCATGTAATTTTCTGAGTAGCAAATGCAGGGGGTTTATCTGGTGTGCTGCTAAAATAAAGCAGTTTAGATTCAAAAAAGAGTTTTATGTGCTTCCTAGGTGTCGTGGTTTAAACCCAGCCAGACAGCTTGTTCACTCACTTTCACTTCCCCCCCCCCTTCTTGCCCTCTGCCTACTCCCGGAGGGACGGAGAGGAGAATCAAAAAGAATGCAACTCCCCCGGATTGAGATAAGAACAGTTTAGTAACTAAGGTATAACACAAATCACTACTGCTACCGCCGATAATAATAATGATAGAGGAAATAAAAACGGAAGAGAATACAACACTTCACCACCAGCCAACCGATAAGTCGCCCCCCCACAGCCCAACCAAGCACCGACTGATACCTCCTCCAACCCTGCAGTCTACCAGCCCTTCTGGCTAACTCCCAGTTACATCCTGGGCATGACGTGCTGTGTTATGGAATACCTCTTTGGCTAGCTTGGGTCAGGTGTCCTGTCTTTGCTTCCTCCTGGCTTCCCCTCCTCCCTGGCAGAGCGTGAGGCTCACAAAGTCCTTGGCCAAACCAAAACATCCTTGTTATCAGCTCTTTTCCTGAGCCGAAAGTCAAAACACTGCACTGCACCAGCTACCAAGGAGGAGAAAAAATGACTGCTACTGCTGAACCCAGGACACTAGGGTAAGAACACCAGAAAAATAACCCTAATCTATGCTGCTAAAGATACTAGATGACACGCTTTCTCCTATGATGAATATTTTAGGTGGAACAGATTTACACTGTTGAACACCCAGTCAGTTGACTATTGGTAGCGGGTACTCCTATGAGGTATGTTCAAAACTTGTCTCCAAGTCACCAAAATAAGACTTGCCAGGTCTGTCATATCTCAAGATAACGTTATATGTGCTGAGCTCTCCAGAACAGATGAAAGGTTGGAATGTGCACTCTTAGGCTTCTTTAACCAGACTGGTGTCCTTTACAGCAATATAAATGGAGAAAGAGCTATCTTGTGCCTCCTCATTTGGAAATTAAGTCGATGGAAATGTTGAGTAGTCTTCTGATGCAGGCAGATTTGTTCCTGCCCAATGATAGAAATGTGGTCATTATGGAAAGGATTAAGACTATTTGGGTAGTGCCTAAATTCCTAACCTAAATACTCTGAATAACTCCCTGGAGGCTCTTCTTTCATCATAAGGCCTTCTCTTAGATTCAAATTGTTTGCCTGAGTTAAGTGGTTTGAATGCCTCCACTATTGGGACTTTTCAGTAGGAATGCAGGCACAAAGTGGGTACATAATCATACAATGAAGATTTTGTAAAACTTAGCACTTAAAGAAATAGAGCTAAGAACTGACTGTGGACTCTTTTCCACATGTCCGTGTGGACTGATGTTTAATTCCATTTATAAACCTGTTTTATACTTCTTAGATAAATAAGTATTCATATTCTATTCTGTTCTGTTGTGATTATACAAATTTATAACAATAGCTTTAAAAGGTTCCACGCACCAAAAAAAGTAGCAAGGCAGCTGTTTCCATGTCAGTTTTCCAAATCACAACCAGAAGAATAAGCACATTTCCTCAAAAAGGAAAAAAAAAAAATGTTGTTCTCTGAAGAAGGACTTCAGTAGGAATTATTAAGATCAAAGTTTCAGGTGCCTAGTACTGAAGCTAAACTGTGAATAGTAAGGAGTACGCTTCTCATTAACGTGTGTTTTAGCCTTGTGTGGTTGTTTAGAATATTTTTTTTTATAACAGACACTTGGTTTGACCTTTTCCTAATAATAGTAATGACATTTAATCTAAAAGTATGAACATCTCTCCAAGTAATGTAAATTCACACATTCTTTTGAAGTCAGTGGAGCTCCTTTGATTTACATTGGCCAAGGAGCTATTCCAGACAGTCAGGTTGTTCTTTGCATCCTTATGACAGTAAAATGCTCGACCCTGCCAAAACAGAAAAGTTCCTATGCAAGTGCTTAATTCTCCTTACTTTAACAGTGATTGAGCAAAATCCTTATAAGAAACTTGCAGTTTTGATATCTCATGCAACTGTTACCTAGAAATCAAATTGAAATTTCCAGTGATTTATGATGTGTATTTACATAAAATCTGATTATAGCATTACTGTACTAAATAATGACACAAATTGAGTTTGTTCTGAGACTAGTATGTCTTCAGAAATAGTTAAGCTGAATATGAAACTCTAGGATTTTAAAACTGCTGATGCCATTCTTTAGACTGTGCTGTTACTACATTTAGTAGCTTTTTATAAAAGTCATTAGTGCTCCATGAAAATTGTGAAAGGATCAGGTTCTAAAATATATCAGGTTTCATTTGCACTCAAAAATAAGAATTTCATAGATAAAGTAACAGTATAGTTCAGGTTTTGAGAGACATTTTTGTAGTCTGATATCTATTAAATTAGTATAAAGTAAATGAAGTATAAAGCAATCTTCCTCTGTGTCATCACTTCAGATATCACCAAATTTAAAACAAGGGGGCTTGATTTTATTCTCACTTACCATGATTTTTCACTGATTGTAACTCCTTTAACTTGGTTAAAGCTTCTCATTATTTACATGAGTATAACTGAAAGATGAATAAGATCCAGAGGGTAGAAAAAGAATTACTGGTGAAATGAGACAAGTAATTGAACATGGAATTTTTCACTTCTAGGCTTAACCATTTATATTCGGGTGGTGCATCTAGGCTGATGTTTGTGAAAGAAATCACACTGAATGCAGGCTCTGTGTTAGAAGTTGAAGGCAGACATCCTGATAGGTAACAAAAGGTGTAAGTGCAGTGTAGTTCACAGTATGAAACAGCTGCTACTCTGAGTCATCTAGAGGGGAAAATAAAGGTAATATTCTGTGTTGGCCCTGGTATGAATCTCATCTGGACCCTTGTAATTTGGGCTCTTTCTCATCAGTAGTTTGTGTATGTAGTTCGAAGCCCAGGGAGAACTGGGTTCATATCTTTACTCAGAAACTTACAGTAGCTATTTTAGCAGCTCATAAGTGCAGTTATACTAGAAAACACAGCTATTAAAAATACTGCCTTCCTGAAAAGGTGTACTTTTGTATATTTAATTGAGATTGACAGACAACCTTTTGTGAGCAAAACTGGTATATTTAGCTTTATATTTTGAGAGAATTACAGCTGATACAGACATGTCCATGCAGTTTTAAAGATTTCTACCATGTTCATACCTTAACATTTTGTGTCAGGATACTCACAGAAATTTTTTTTTTTTTTTTCCACTATCAAGTATTTTTGATCGCTTGTAGTCATGCATTGTCAGGTATCACCCATCTCCTTAGATTTTATGGTCACTATTTTTAACTAGGACTACACATGCCATATTATTGATCCAAGCCTAATGAGCCTTAGACCATTCCAGAAAAAGCAGTTCTGAGAGAAAAAGAGAAGAGATAATGAGTCAGAAATGAAAAAAAGAAAGCATGAGGTCAAAGTGAAAAGAAGAAGGGATATGAGAAGAGGGTCAGAGCAGTGTGTAAAGAAAAAAAACAAACCCAAAACAAAACAACAAAGAATTCGGAATTCTTAGTTGATTTTCTGACAAAAGCAATACTTTTAAGAAAATTTGTATGTATGATATTATTCTGAGAGACCTGTGATTTTTTTCTTACTTTCCTTATGGGTTTGGAATGAAGAAAGTGGAATAAGAGAGGAAAACAATATACACAAGTCATCTCCTGCACATAGAAGAAATCAGTGGAAATCAGTAAGCTTTTCAGTGGAAGCTGAGAGAGAATACTGCATTACACAAATGTGACAATGATCCTGTGGAAGAAATAAAAAGACTTCATTTTTCTTGAATTTTACTTTTACGCCTGTACACCGCTAAATCTGTCTTTTTTTGCATGAGCAATGTGATATACTGCTGATGAACATACATGAACACGTTTAGCAAAGGCTACTGTGAACATTAGTACTTTATTATATTAAGTGTTTTATCTCCCAGTTTTAATTTGGCAGCTGAACAGAACCCTACAATGTCTTGACACATTATGAGTCTCTTCTAAGAGCTATTTAATGTCTTGGTATCTGAGTGCTGTAAGACAAAAAGCTTATCTGTTCTGCTCAGGCAGAAGAATGATCTAGGTTTTGTGTGACTTAAAAAAAAAAAAAATAAAAAAAAATAGTGGAAGGCTTTATCTGAAGGTTGTTTAGCACATTTCCTTGAACACTGGCAGTCTGATCTGGAAAAAATTCTGCTCATCCTGGGCATTGCTTTGTTTCTGGTGCCTAAATATGAATGTGGGTATTCTCAGCTGCTTCTCACAGAGACTGCCTGCCTGGCAGCATGATGAGAGGAGGGGCATGCCAATTCCTTACTGCAGGCTTGCCTTGGGGAAGCAAAGTGGTTTATGGGTGCAGTTGATCAATGCATCTGAACATCAGCTAAAACTATACTAAGAATGTGTAATACTGAATTTCTAGCTACTTCTGTTGATAAAATTAACATTGCATTGTGGGCTCTAACATAAATGAAGGGCTTCGCTTGAATTATATTTCTGAAATGCCAGTAGTGATTTTTGAAGAATAACATTCCATAACCAAATTTTGAGGTTTTTTTAATTTTATGGAAGAATGAACATATCACTAAGTAAATCAGAAATATATTGTCTTAGCATAATGCCAAGAGATACACCTTTACCTGATAGTGATATTTAACATACCAGTGTTCAAGATAATGAGCTATTTGCCCCATTGTTCATATAGTCTGAATAATAGGCTGTCATAATTTAAGCTTTCTGCGTTTAACTTTATACTTGGATTTATAAATCAGATAAGCCACTTGTCACCGTTTGCCTTGCCACTGTTTTGACTTATAGTTCTGTGATAAACCAATCAGACCTAAAGACCAACTTCTTTGCTCTATAAACCCGTGCACATAATGTCCTTTTAGTGCAGATCAGTGTCTGTTCCATTTCTCAGCTATGTGCATTTCAAAAATACCTCTCAGCTGTCAGCTCACCTTCACAAAGGCAGTCTTCTTTGAAATGCCTTATATATCCCAGGCAGAATCTGAAACTGAACCTCTAAATCAAAAGACAAAAGAAGATGGATTAATCAATAAGGATGCTTTCATTTTCTCTACTTTCTCCCCAGGCTGAATCCCCAGACATAACAATCAAATCAGTCTAGTCTAAGCTATACCAGGGCTTATAAAGGTTACTTGACAAAGATTTTCTTTTTCACACAGACAAGATAGTCGTCCTTTATCTCCCTTTCTCTCTCTCTTTCTTTCTTTATGTAGACTTGATTTTGGACTTTCACTTCCAGTAGAAATTATTAGAACACTTCCCTCCATCTCCTGGTTTGTTTCTAAGTATTTGCTGGTTTCGAGATGCTACTACTTCTATCACTGTGTTAAAATAAGACCTTACAGACTATATAACATTATTTGCTTCACTCATTGCTTAACAAGGCTTGATTTTGGAGGGTGACAGGCCCAGTCATCATATAACATTCAAACATTTAAATAACATCACTCACTTTTAGTGGCAGAAAATCAACAACTACAAGTGACCCTCTGTGCACTGAAATTGTCCTTGGATATGTTCTCAAAAATTTCTCTTTTAACTATACGAACTAATTAGTTTCTTATTAACTAAATTGAGCAACACATAAAAAACTGTGAATTTCTGAGTTACATTTTGTGATTACAGTAGTAAAATTTTCCCTTTCAACTTTGAATACAGCCAGATTAACACTCGAAGTGTCATTTTTTTCTGGCTTGTTTAATGTTTCCTGCTGGATCAGCCACTACCCATGGGTGCTTTTGGCCTTTCACAGGATACAAAAACTATTTAAAAAAAAGAGAATTTAGATGAATTGATGAAAATTATGTGTAAACGTGGCCTGTTGACCAAGTCCCTTACCAAAGTCAGGTGTTATGAGAGGATATTTCAGTTAAGAAGAGAAGATGTACAATGAAGTAACATGAGTATAATTAATGAAGTAAAGAGGCAAGAGTATGTAAGAAGAGGAATGTGCAATTCCCAGATAGCTCTGTGCACATTTGAGGTGTGAGCCTCCTGTTTTCTGGGTGTTGTTTTTTTAACTCTTACTTGTATCTGCTAGTTCTCATGATAATAAAACCAGCTATACCAACTTAAATGACCAGAAAAGAGGTTCAAAACAAACAAAATTAAGGTTTGGGTATTTTTGTTTGGTTTGTTTGTTTTTTTTTTATTTGCATAGCTAGTAACTAGTGAAACTCATTGCCACAAACTGTTCTACATGCCAAAAATGTTAATGATTTCTGGAAATAGACACTCAAGGAGGAAATGTCAATCAGGAGATACTAAACACAAAGATGAGATACAGCCTGCAGGTCAAGAGCTGCCTCAAGGGGCAGAGCCCTGGAAGCTGAGTGGGGAACTGGTGGGAGGCAGAATCGAAGTATTCCTCAGTATTTTTTCCCTAAATATCCAGGACTAGGTGAACATTCATCCTGTCCCACTATCACTGTGCTTAGGTTAAGGTTTCTTCCTGTCTGAAGTTAAATCAAGGATGAAAGCAAATCCAGTCACTTTCTTGTTTTAATCTGTTTTGATGAAATAAAAGGCAGTGTGGAATTAACACT
Source organism: Pezoporus wallicus (assembly GCF_028554395.1). Lineage (NCBI taxonomy): Eukaryota > Metazoa > Chordata > Aves > Psittaciformes > Psittacidae > Pezoporus > Pezoporus wallicus. The sequence continues at coordinate 930,123 of NW_026635653.1, read as the reverse complement.
TTTCTTTTTTAATAAAAATAGTTCAGATAGTCAGATAATACCTAGAGATCTTGCTTTGTTTGGTTAACACAGACACTTAGGTTTACATAGTCTACCCCAAAGAGTTCATCATGTTAAGCAAGATAGAGCAAACAGCTGCAATAAAGAGAAGTGAGATAAGTAGTATGATTTATTATACTGGAACCATGATCTAAGTGAGTGCACATTTCCTGTCTGAATCATGTAATATTTATTTGGTTTTCTTCTGCTAGGAATAACTATCCACTGTGCTTGAGTGCCAGTCAGTGCAGAACTTTGGCCAGGTTTCCTTTAAAAAAACAGTGCAAGAAAACTGAGGGAAATACATATGCTTTAGGCAAAGTGCTATGTAGGTTGGCATCTCTGATGAGGGCAGGATTAAATTAACAAAACTGGCAGCTAGAAGAGGACTTCTTTCTTTTTCTCTTTTCTGGGACTGGCAGTGAATATGAAACCTTAGAGTGCCATTTCATTGAGTCAGTTTTCATGTCTTTAGGCATTGAATTAATTTACCAAGTCTGTGGGAAAACTGTCAGAGAATTAGCAATTTCTTCATAAAAGGGAATCCTGCTAACTTTTATGTGTTTATGTGATATGAGAGATGTCTTATGAATATAGTTCTAGAAGCTGGTGATGTATTATACCAGCACCAGTACTGAAACTTCTTCCTGTTTCTGTTTAAGTACTTAATCATAGTATAGTGTCTCCCACTGCAGTAGTTGCCTGTTCTTCCCACCAATGCTCTCTTCCTCTAATTTAGTCAAAGACACTTAATTAGGAACTGGCATTATGGATTTGTGGAGTAAGTTGTGTTAATTATCTTTTATAGACCACTATGGTAAAACATTTACTTTAAATACACTAAAAGCACTTAATATTATACTTAAATTATTCTGATAGTTTGCTAACTATGTTGTATGTTCTTGGGAGGTGCAGTTAGAAATTTGTAGAACATTGCATCCGTCATAGACAAAAACATATTTCTATTGTTATGCCTTTTGTATGTCAGATGTCATAGTAATTACATCATTTGGCAATTACTAACTGTAACAGATTATACACATCCAAGTCATATAACCACTTTTGTAAGATAGCATTACATAATTGTCAAATGACCCAATGGAAAACAAAATTAATGCACTGATTAGTATTACTATCTTCATTACTCATTTACAGCTTTATTAAATGTACAAGGATAAAAATTTCCCTGATGTCTAAGGGGCTTAAGATGTAGATCTGTAAAAAACTTTAAAAGGGCTTTAGATAGAAACATGGCACCAAAGTAAATAATACCAAACTGTATTTTAAGAAGTTCCCGTTAAGCATATGCCTAATCCTGGAGGTGCTACAATTATAATTTTCTTCCTTTTTAACTTAAAAATTCCCTTTGGTTTCTACTAATGTGCAACCCAGAGCTGCTTATATCTAAAGCCTGTAAACAATCTAGTTGTTTGTCTTCCATCCTCATAAAAAGTAAAAAAAAAACAAACTACCCTCAGGGTTTCTTAATTTCTTCATCTTATATGTACCCTCAGGAACTCTAGCTAGAGATTTGAATTTTTTCCACTTCTCAGGGTGCTCACTACATGTGTTAATCTACAGTCACATGACATGGAGTGACAATCGAACTGTTCTTGAAATTGTGACCTCAGGCAACTAAGGTGATCCAAAATCCCTTTGTGTGCAGTTGATAGAAAGGTAAATGGGATTTGTGTATAACCTATTGACTGAACTTGCCTCCAAGATCTCCATGGCTGGAACTTGGGGTATGAAGTGGGACTGAGAGTGCTTCATGAGTGTTTTATCACGGTCAGTGTGGACAGTTTCCTACTGACAAGGAGAAATTTGCTGATGATCCTACAGGAAAAGTGATGTTTAAGTCACTGTCTTTTGCTCTATTCTACACTTTAATTCAAAGTCTTTCATTGTGGAAATGTTTTAGAGTCAGCCTGTTGAAATTTCTGGATTCTTGCAGAGACGAAATGTTCAGCAACCAGTGTCTGGTTAGTATTATTAGCACTAAGGAAGAAACAACAGGCGCTACCTGGTGCTAACCTTTAGCTGTTGAGTGGAAAAAATATAGCTTCATTTCTATTGCTGTAAGATTTTAAAAAGATGTTTTGGTCATTACTAATGATGTCACAATATTTTGTTATAGGTTACTTATGAAATTGCTGGTGCGATAGAAAAAAATAAAGATACCCTTTCACAAAATCTTGTATTTGTAATGAAAAGTAAGTAAATGGTTTTGTGGCTGCTGTTGTTGTTACAAACCAAGATATTATGATTTAACTTTAATTTTGATTTTAGTTTTAAGAGAAAATTATATATATATTACTTCCAGTAAAAAAAAAAACACATCATCTTTTTGATGATCTTCACCTTTATGCTCTGATTTAGAAAGACTTTAGAATTAATGAACAGAAAGCATCTTCATCATGTGATGTGATGTGAAGAGCAAGAAAGGTATAGTCTGACAGATGAGTATGACTTAAGAAATTGTTGATATGAATTAAAACAACAGTATAGGAAACAAGATATAGGGAAAGGAAATTAGGCTTTCATAAAGGCTGCAGTGGGACACGCTTCACTGCTTGAGTACCTTTCTAAAAGCAGGAACTTGTGGGCGTTATTATGTTTTTCAGTGAATAGATACAAATGTCCATTGACATACAAAATTAGATACCTTCCCATGTGCATGTTATATAATTATGCCTAATAACAATAATGCATTCCAGTTAATTAATGATTCATAATTAGATTATTAAAAACCCCTATCATTTACCCTTTCTGTGAAGAAAAACAAAACAGTCCTCAGGGATATGTCAGTGTATCTTGAGGTGTTATCTGTTTTTCCTCCAACCACTGCAGAGTCTTTAATATGTTATATGCTTATGTTTTATTTGTCTTCCAAATCAGCCCCACTGTTACAGTGTGTTGGGTTTTACTTTGAGGTTAGTTAAACTCCCTAGTAAAATAATGAATGCATTTTAAAGGCAAACTGCATAAAGCATGAAGAAATGGAAGAACTTATATTGAATATAATCCTATTGATAATAGTTTTAGAGACATTCTGGTTCTTGCTATTGGAAATTTACATGATAATCTCCTAAATAACGTAAGAAAGTACGGCAACTTCAGGGATGTCCTACAGGAGAGAGCTCTCTTCCATTGTCTCATGTAGTCTCCTTTTACACTTTCATTGCTATTTCTTGTCATATCAGCTATGTAACTGTTAAAAGGGGCTAAAGAAGGATTGCATTGGAAATAAAATATTTGATATGCTGTGAGTGAATGTATACATAATGAAGAAGTCATAAAACAACAATTATAATTAATGGGAAAATTCTGAAGGCAGAATATTTACAAGCATGTAGGTCATCTCAGGGCTACATTCCTTCTTTTTTAAGTGATTTAGGATTAAAACCTATTTCCTTTAGGGTCAGTTTTATAAATTGTATAGGCATATAATTTAAGTGCATGCTTGCTTTGATTTTCATTGAATTTAGTATAATTGGTCAAAACTTAAATATGCTAAAAAAAAATAATTTGCATATATGTCTAAGGATGTGGAACATACCTGTTTGCCAAATAAATCTGGAGAGACTATTAACATAGGTTTTATTTGTATTAATTCAAAGGCTATTATTTTAATGCTTTTCCTAATGCCACTTATTATATTTATCCATATTTTTAAAGTATGGAGCTTTACTGTGTCCACTGATTGTGATGAAATTGTTTCAAGTATTGGCTTTACTTACCTGACATAATAGTTTATCAGTTTGTCCACTTATTTAATTCTGTCTCCTACTATATGTCTTTTTACTTCTAAATACAATATATATTATTTTCTAACTTGTATTTTATCTTCATGCATTAATTTCTTCTTTTTTTTCCCAGCCAGTGAAAATGTAGTCATCAATCAGTTGTTCCAGTCCAAGCTGACACAAACTGGATCACTTGTTCCTCCGTATCATTCCATTAAAGTCAAAGGGTGTAAAACAGCTTTGCTAAAACCATCAGTAACAACTGCAAGTGGAGAAACAAAGAAATATGTTGAGCTCAGCAAGGTAAGAAGATGGCTCTCTCTGCTCTTTGCTCCTTGAAGATTTTTCTGTTACTTTGACATTTCTGAAAGCTCCTTGTTCTCTGCTTCATTCTCTGTAGTCATTACACTATTAAAATAATTTAATACTAAAGCAATAGTGAGAACTAACAGGTTATAATTTACTAACACTAATAATGCTGGTTCAAGAGTCTCTTTCTTGGACCCGCTGAGCTGAAGGTTGGGCAAGACAGTGAGGTCCCTTCAAGCCTGACTTCATTTGAATCATGATTTTGTGGTTCCAGGATTCAGCAGTGGATGCAATATTACTGATTTTTGACTATATAGCAACACTTCTTTCGTCTCCTTTGCTGACTTAATGATGAATAGTTAAGTAAATTAAGACATAGGAAGAGAAAAATAAAACCTCAATGTGTTAATTGTGCTAACTTGAGACAATTTCTGCAAAAGATATTTTGTGTCATTTTGTATGATCAACTCCATACATTTTTGTGAACATTGTTATTTTAAATGGACGCTTTCATGTACTTTTTCTGTCAATTTAAAATCAAATCAAACTCTCCCCATTTCTGAGCTCATCTCTTTTACTGCTAAGTCACCCCCAAAAAAGCTTAAAAGAAAAAAAAAACTGAGAGGCTATAAAGAAATTAGTTGTTCACGTCATACGGACTATCTCTCTTGAGGAGCAATAGCATAATTTGCTGAGTCCGTTCTTGACAGAACTTTGGAATTCCTTCTTCTTCTAGAAAAGAAGCAAGCAGTTCTCATAGTACATCAGCTGCCTCACCAGGCTTCTTGAATCTTCAAACTCTATTTTTGGCTTACAGCTGCATAAAATTGATTCTGTCATGGGATTAAGGAGCCTGCGCTCATGTGTCATTGTAGAAGGCTTTATGCAAGTGCATCCATAGAATAGCCCCCCTGTTGATAGTAGCATAATTCCTGTCTACTGTTCTTGTCAGTAATCTCAGTGGAAAAACTTAAGTTGAAGTGAATAATGTTGGTTTAAGGCTATATTTAGTGAACAGCTGAGGCATCACAAGGTGCCTTTCCACTATAGTAAGAGCTTCCTAGAGGAAGCTTCCTTAGGCTGTGAAATAGGTCCTGGCTCCACACATGGAAGGAAATATGAAAACCACATCTAAGAAGCCTAATAAAGCCAGGGGGAAACACCACACAGCTGGGATCTCTGAAACTATGAGGTTTTTAATCACTCCAGAATAGTTTTTAACCTGGAGTTACTCTCTTGAGAGAGAGAAGACATATTCAAATTCCTTTGGGAAGAATGATAAATTAAGTCAGAAATTCCAGATTCAGTGAGAATACTCTAAACGTTTAGTTATTAGATGGAAGGTGGGAAGAAATTCATCCTTTGTCTCTCCACGGAGACAAGGATGGCTTGGCTTCTCAAAGGTAGGCTTTGAGGAGAGCTGTGCAGGTGAGACAAACCACCACGTAATTTGTAGATATTAAATTGGCCTGATCTGGCAAGGAGCTGTGTTGCCATGCAGGAGGGAAGCAGAACTCTAAGTATCTAAGCTGTTCCTGTGGCAAAAAAGGAGACATTTTTATTTTGGAAGAGGCATCTGATGCAGGAGCTGGGAGTTAGGTAAGTGCTTAAATTATTTCGTGGATCAAGCCCGCATCTATAACTGTGCTGTCCCAAGTAATTTCTTCCCTATTCTGGTATAGCCTGAAAAATCCACTGTGGTAGGCTGGAATAATGTTGGTTTTGTTGTTTTGTTGTTATTGTAATTGGAAATGCAATGTAAGAGGCATTTTCTTATCAGCTTAGAATTCAAATGACTATATATTGGAAAATCATAACCACTGCATTTTTCTTGGAGTTTATCCTGAGGGTATAGGCGATAAGGAAAATGGAAAAGAAAAAAAAAAGGAAACAAAGGGGGAGGAGGAGAAAGAGAGACATAAGGACAAGAATTATCAACCAGAGACTGGCATTCCCTTTATATCTGAAATTTGAGTCATAACATACATAGAATCATAGAATCAGCTAGGTTGGAAAAAACCTTTAAGATCATCAAGTCCAACCATTACCCCAGGACTGCCAAGACTACCACTAAACTGTAGCACCGAGGCCTCATCTACACGTTTTGAACACTTCCAGGGACGGTGATTCCACCACTGTTCCAATACCTAACCACCTTCTCTGTGAAGAAATTTTTCCTAATATCCCGTCTAAACCTCCCCTGGCACAGCTTGAGGCTGTTACCTCTTGTCCTAGTGCTTATTGTTACTTGGCAGAAGAGACTGACCCCCACCTCACTACAACCTCCTTTCAGGTAGTTGTAGGGAGCAGTAAGGTCCCCCCTGAGCCTTCTCTTCTCCAGACTAAACACCCCTAAGTTTCCAACCCAGCAAAGAATACACCTACCGAGGCCATGAACAGCCTATTTCTCCGGCATAATGCCATGGGAGACAGTATCAAATGCTTTACTTAAGTCCTGCCTTTTTCATACCATAGGTAATGAGAAACACAATATGGAACGTATTCATGTTGCTGTGGTTGGGTAGTCATGTAGACTCCACTGTATCCAGGGAAGGGGGCACTTTCAGTGATCAGATAGGAGTTTGTTGTGATTCCCCCCCCCCTTCAGCTTGTCATCTGCAGTCTTATCTACTTCTGTGTTGTGTATTATATATATTTCTCTGTGTATGGTCATGTATCTAGTTGTTTACCTTTCCATAAATGACCCTTTCCTTGATTTTTAAGCATGCTGTCACAGGTAACAGTGGGTTGTCTCTTTCAACTCACCATTCTGTTTCTAGTAGGATTCAAGAGAACAGTTCATCCATCCTACGATAGACATGAACAGATCTAATAGTTGGCCAGAATTTTGGAGCGCATAAGGAGTCATAGGAATTTGGGGATGCCAGCTCAAGTCTCTGTGACTCTGTCCCCTTTTCAAATAAGATAGAATGTGTCTTCATAGATACTCTTACAATTCTCTTGCTCATATAATCTCTTGCTCCCTTGTTTTTCTGTAATCTTTTCCTAGTGCATACTTTGGCCCTGTTGCCTTCCCCTCACTTCCTTTGGAAGAATCAGTGGGTTTTATAGCTCATGCAGAAGTCTGATCACATGAATGTATATAACTAACAGAAGGCTTTTTTTTCCACTGACTTTACATTGTTTCTCATTATGAATGCTTTGCTTCATTGTCTGTTAGTTTAAGAACCCATCTATTAGAAAAATTTTGGTATGTCTTCTGGTTAAATATTTAAAATATTCTGCTGGTAAAAAGAGATTTTCTGGGGAGGAGATTTTAGCTTCTTAACAGAGATTACAAACTTACATATATGATTTGCTTTATTTTTCTGTAGATTAGAAGTACAAGATTTGCCAATGTAAAGCTGTATATTAGAGGGTAATACAGAAGTAATGCTTCAGTGATATATTCAGCCCATAGCTGAAGATGTCCAAGTTTGGAGAGTTTGAATTAAATTAATTTTTTTCTTTGGCTTTTTTCTTGTCTTTCTTCTCCCTCATTCTGAACTAAGCTCTTCTTTCCCCTGGGAAGAAGTATGCAACATAGGACGTGAGCATCCAAAGCATTGTTCTAGCTCTTCCACTAACTCAGGAAATGTTTTTGAACTAGTGACTGAATTTGTTTGGAGGAAGGAGTGAATACGTTATCTGTCAAGAGCAGAAAGTTTATTTTTAGTTATATTCCTCGATAATTTTGTAAAATATAACTGAGAAGTGCCATTGGCATGCTAGTGGTTCTTTTATGAGAAGACCTAAAGCAAGCAGAGCTCTTACTTTTCTGTTTTGAAGAGGGGGGTGAATTTGCCTTTAAAATCTTATTGCATCCTAGTAAGTGAGATTTGAGACAAAAAAAAAGCTCCAAATTTTGATATACTGGGTAGAGAACTGTTTACGCTGCAATATTTTTAATAGAGCTTGGTTGACTGGGCCAAAGTGAGGAAATTTACACTTTTTTGATGGAACTGGAAGAAGACCGGAGTAGGCTAGAACATGCTGACTTGATAGAAAGGGAGTATTATGGGGTAAGTGGACTTGAGAAAGGCAGTGGCAAAGTCAGAGGTGAAAATGCTATCATTGATACACAGGTCTGAATTTAAGCAATTTGCAGAATCCTGGAATGCCAGCCTTCCTGTAAAAAGTTCAAGAAAACTCTCTAATTTCTGGGACCGCTTTTAGGAGGATTCTTGCCATTTTAGTCCCAAAGTTAGGAATTAGAACAGTAAAAAATAAATTTGTTTCCCACTCCCAACTCTATCTACAGGATAACATTTGTTCTAATGAGATATTAAGTCGTAGATAATTTATGCCAATGACAGGTGAAAATAAGTTAAAAGAAAAAAACACACACACACATACAAAAAAGATTAACTGCATTCATGTATTCAGGAAGAAAATAGAAGGGGATTTTTAATATTATCGTTTTGCTTTCAAGATTTTTTGAAATGATCACTGCTTATTTATTCACTTAAGCATCTGCTAAAGACATAAGGAGCCTTTTCTGAGTAACAGAATTATACTATAGGCAGACTCTGTAGGATACTAATTGCACAAGCCCTGTTTCTACAACAGAGTTGCAGCTCATGTTGCTTTGCCCAGTTACTTTGAAAAGGTGCTTTATCTTTCCAATGGTATACAGCTGCTTTTGAAATCAAACCTTTCTTGCCAGTCATGACTCTGCAGATACGTGAGGATATTTATCCACTTTCCCAATTCTTTCTGTAACTCAAGTAATTGTCTATGACATATATAATATATAAATGTATAAATGTTTGCTTTTGTTAGTAAATTTTCTATCAATGAAAATGAAAGTTTACTGCCCATCTTGACATAAAGGTATTGTGCATATGCTTTTCTCCTACACAGCTGTTGAAAAAGAAAGGAACATCCTCATTTCTTCAGAGACTGGAACGAGGGGGGCCAACCACTGTGGCAGTCCAGCTCAGGGTTAGTGAAAATCTTCTGGACAGAAATTTACAAAAAAACAAACAACTCCAAACTCAAAACATTTTAAAGGCAAAATTAATCTCTCCAGACTGCAATGAAAAAAAGAAAAATTGTATGCTTGAGAAAGCTACTTGCATGGCCAGGTCGAGCCTTTTGAGAAAGTGATGTTAAAAGTTAGGATGAGCATATGTGTTTAGCAGTTGCCTTTGCTGCACAGTAATGATTGATAACTGATTTTTTTTCCCTACAGAAATCACTCACAGATATTATTGGGAAGCTGCAGAACTGCACGCCACATTCTGTTCATTGTATAAAGCCTAATAACTCCAGGTTGCCAGATACTTTTGACAATTTTTATGTATCTGCTCAACTGCAGTATATTGGTGTTCTAGACATGGTCAAAATCATACGACATGGGTATCCAGTCCGTCTCTCTTTCACAGATTTCTTGTCAAGGTAAATTCTTTAAGTTTCATAAAACCTTTTTCTTACCTACAGTACAAAGCTTTCTGTCATGTTGTGGTAGTGCCTGTGGTATTGTTTTGCCAATGAGTCTTTCAGACTTTCTTCAGAGAAAAATCATGTCTGCCAGCAAGGGGTATAGGCTTGTTATTTTTCATTTGAAAGAATCATTAATTTCTGAAAATAAATTTGTGAAAATCAGCAAAATGTATTAAATTTAAAAAATTTAACTTCATAAAGTAGTTATATTTTTATAATTTATACTATTTATATGATTTATAAAATACAAAATACTGCAGTTTGTTTCCAGGTCATTAAAAAACAAGGAAAAATAGTCTTAATTTTTCAAATTTATCAGTGTGTGTGTCATGACTTCAGTATTTGTATTTCATATGCTAGGATTTGTTTCTGCAAGGTGATGAGTAATTAATGCTAATACCACAACTTTGTTTTTATTATTGTTGTTAGAAATGAATGAAATTTTGAATTAATGTGACAAGATAAAAGATATATGTGACTGCTGCTGGCTGAGGGCAAAATGTTTTCCTCCATCCCCAACTCAGGTTTGGAGTTCAGGCTCACTTACATTCTCTAATGCTTCGGCAAAAAAAGAGTACCACCTTGTCCAAGAGGCGTTCGGTTAGCAGCCTCATACACTCAACATATGTTCCTCCTCTCTGTGTGTTCTACTCCTTGATTGATATATCAAACAGTCATAATCTGCTCTATGTATTATTTTGCTTCTGAAAAAAAGCATGGGAATATCAGGTGCCTACCTAAGCTTTCATGTGCCTTCTTAGAAAAAGTTGTGTATATTAAGTTACTTCTTAGACAGAATCATATTAACTCTGCCAATAGTGTAAATATTCAAAAAGTGCAGGAGTATAGTAGTTTATAATCCCTCATGTTTCAAAAGTAAGCCATTTCTGTCCTACCACAATGTTAATCCTGCAGCATGAATCCAGAAGTGCAGGGTGGTTGAGACGATAGTGGGAGATTTGGAAAAAGCGGTCTGCTTTCATATTCAGAAGTGGTAAGGGTAGTCTCTATCTAACCATTTCTATCTTACTGAATTGAACACTTCAAGGGACTATTGCATGAGCACAGACCCACAATCTTCTACTGTTAAATCCTTGCAGTTCCTGGCAGGGATTTGGTCCTTTCCATCTGGCTTTTCTCACTGCAATTCCCAGATACAGGTTAAGGGTTTGCACAGGCCTGTTGAGCAGAGTGGTGGTAGCTTCTCTGTTTTGTAAGATAAAAGAGAGTAACCATATGTTGAAAGGTCATTTTATTCAGTTGGCTTCAGTGCCAGGGAATGGTAGTATGCATGTTCACTCTAACAGGACACAAGTCTGGAATGTTGTCTTTTTTGGAGAAACTTTTTTTTTTTAAATATCATTTAAAGAATGTTTGAAGATTCAAATATAATTTCAGTCTTTTTCTTCCACTTCATTAAGTATGTCCAAAAGACAGATTTTAACCTCAAAGTCTAGAGGACATGTGGTGTCTCACAAGAAATATTTATTTGCAGTAGTAATAGTAAAACAAGACTAGCAACAAAACCCAGCAGCAATGTTTAAACTGTTTTTTTTTAAGTGTTCTAGTTTTGTTGCTGTTTAACTTTATCCTTTTCCTCCACAAGAAATTATAGGTTCTTTGCTGCTGAGCCCGTCTTTTTACCTGTTTGCACCAGGTCCTAATAATTGTATTGTTATACATTAAAAGAATTAGTGTTGGGGCTAGGATCCTGTCACTGAAGATTAAGTCCATTTTATAATAAACCCTGTGAATATGTTGAACCTACTCAAAAGTTAGCAATAATCACTCTGCATATATCTCTTGACACTACTAGATTTGTGCACAAAGAGGAGCACAGAGCTCTTGTCACAGAGAAAGAAACCATCAGTGGTGTAAAGCTTTTTACAGTAGCCATTCCTATCTCTCAGGGAAAGGTTACTTTAATTTGAACAGCAGAACATGCCAATTCTTCACTTTATTCACCCTGACCAGTTAACCTTCATATTCACTTTCAGTGTATTTGGATAATTATTTACATTTCAAATAGCTCAAGCATGTGGCTATTTATTCTGTTATTGGCTGAAAAGTATGAATTTTTAAAGCAGAAATTAGAGTTACAGATTGCAGTTCAAAAGTACCATCAATTCTTAATGCGGTAATGATTTTTACCCAATAGACTACAGGTAAGAAAGAGTAAAGAGTTACTAAATTCAGAAGTTATGAGGTAACTTTTCGAAAAGTCTTCTAAAAAGCTGCCACTCCTACTACATCTCTTTACTGCCTCAGTGACTGGACAGAATGGTTTTGGAAAGTGGATAATTAGTTTTGGCAGTGTTCTTATAAATTGGATTTGTTTGTTGGCTGTTCAGCCTAACTGATCTTTGTCAGATTTCCATATATGCTTATAGACCTGAAGTTGATGGACTTTCTCACCTTTCAATTTTTTTTTCTTTGGTGTCAAACTGGTATTTCTAGTGTTCTAAAGAGAATTTGTGGCATGTATCCCAGTTTGAATTCCCAAAAGATGGTGAATTTCTACCCTGTTCCACCCTCTCTGCAGTTTTTTTTAATCATATAAATAATGTGGTCAGAATAAAAAATTAAATTAAAAAAAAAAGTTAATGACTTTTTTTTTTTTTGCTGGCTAATAAAAAGAATGTTTGAATTAGGGGCCTTTGTGATGAAGAGGTACAATGTCAGAAAACCTGGATATTCCATCAGTAATACAGACAGTACCATTGCTTTCTTAATTGGATGAATTTGAATAAATGTCTATTAATATCTAATTAAGATTAATATGACTGGTCTCTAACACATATTTATAAGTCACATTTGAACTCTTACGGTGGCTAAAAATGACAGTAGCTAAAGAAAGGTCATATTTTGCAAAGAGCACTTCTTCCTGGGCTACAAAGGTTAATCATTATTTCTTTTGCTGTCCTTTTTCGATTTACTGGTTCTGCTTCTGCATTATCGAAGTAAAAGTTGACAGCTGCTAGGTGAACCTGTCAATCACTAAAGTTCATTGATTGGAAGAGAAATCTTGTGGAAATTCTGGTTCTTAAGTGGAAGCTGTGACAATTACTGTCAATGAATATATAATAAAAATGGGAATTAATAAGGTCAGATGCTATTAAATGCTGTAGAAACAGGCAGTACCAATGTTACTATGAAATGATATATGTGATTTCAGTGGATTTGCTAACTCCAGCTGCAGTGTTTCTGCTGAATTTGCCTGCAGTGTTGACTCAATTTCTAAGGCTCTTTGAGTAGAGAGACAGAAATCAGTTTTTACCTTATCTTTAAAATGGAAAGCCTTGAGTAATATGCATTTTATGCTCCTGGAAAGGTTTATCTATGCATTTTAGGTTATGTCTTCAGAAGCACTCTCAGTGGGCTAGATTATGTAATTGTAGCTTTGCTTTTAAGTCAAGGCAGTGGCAGAAACAATTTTGAGAAGAGTTCAAAGTTTTCAATTTGCAGCTGAAATTGTACACATAAGTAAAGTATCCTCAAATATCCTTTTCCTGGAAGAAACAAAACAGTAAAATAATCACAGAATTAGGAACTGTCTGCACATTCCTGTTTCCAGCATTTAGCATTTTGATTTTTTTTTAAATGAGGATAATTCCACTCAAGATTCATAAAAAGCACCTTAGTAGGAACTTAGTAATTTGTTCTGTTTTTCATATTCAGTGCAGTGGCAAAAAAGTTAAGTGTCAGTGTGTGCTCTATTACCAGTGTAGAACAGTAGGGCTCAGAAATGTATTGGGGCACAGACAGAGCCTGGTTGTACACGGTAGAACCTAATCTCTTTGCATTAATTAATAAAATAGATCCTGGCTGACTTTCACATCTTTCACCTCACTTGGTGCTCAAAGAAGACATGTAAAAACCACTTGGGATATAAATTTTTAAAAATAATGATAGTGATCAAGGACCCATCTAGAGTAATGAGGTGAGCTTATATTTCTTGCTCAATGCAGTACAAGAATACAGCTGTTTAGGCATATTCAGGTAAAATGAGGCAGTAATATGCTCTGTTTCACTCATTCTGAACAATTTTATTTTGGTACCGTCCTCCTCTACAAACCACATCTCTACATTAGTGTTTTGTAAATTAGATTAGAGATTAACGTTTTATTTTCTCTTTCTTCTTTAATGTGTTTCACCAACTGTGCTGAACCATACCAAGCACTTTTCTTTGCCTGTGTTTTAGTTGCCTTGGTCAGCAAAGAATTTATGAACTATTGCCTTAGAGATTGAGGTTAGCGTCACATATATTTCTTCAGTCTGTCACTGCTTAGTGATGGAGACTGCAAGGTCCAGTTGCACAGATCCTGAAATAAGGCATCCGACAGTTTTTAGCAAACCTTCAGGGCTGTTGGACCTCAGGATAACCCCTGTGGATTATGTGAACTGATAAGCAAATTTATCCTTTCACTTAGCTGATCAGAATTGCAGGACTTTTATGAGGGAAAACATGTTGTTTAGAAAGCACAAAAAATTGTCTGCTAGTGTGCTATTCCTTCTCTTTATTTCTGCATGTTTTGAGGATTTCTTGGAATTTCATTATGTCTCTCAGGTTTCTAGAATGTCTTTTCTGGGTTTCACTTTTTCAACTCAGTCTTGCTGTTTTCCATCATGGAGCTACCATTATGCCTTCTGTTGCTGCTCAAGGAGCAGCAGAGAAAATTTAATACTGGGAAGAACATGAAGGCTGTATCTAGAAGCATATGGTGGTGTTGCAAGAAGAGTCACAAGAGTGTTGTGTTTCACCATTTCAATTCTCTTTAAAAATGGCTTAGATGCATTAATCTAACCTTTACTTTTACGTATGCATATGCAGACATACAGCTTAGTTTATATGTAGCTGTTTGTGCCAACTGCTAAGACAGTTTCAAGTGCAGTTGTGGAGGTGCAGTATCAGACTACCTCCTTTTTTCCTTTTTTCTTTTTCTTTCTGGTGTTATTTCTTTTTTTCCTCTGTGTCTTTCCTTTCTCTCCTTTTTCCTCTTGAAAGCAGAGAAGTTATAATATTTTGTAATATATAATTTTGAATTAAAAAAGTGCAGCAAAATATTTCAGAGTCTTATAAGCAAGTTAGGACATTAGTGAGAACGGTGTACTGAGTAGATTGCAAAGTGATGCGTCATCACACTGGCCCTTTTAGGTTTATTGTCTGCTCTACAATAATATCATCAGTCTTCTAACAGAGCACTGCAATTGATATATGCCATGACAGCTTAAATCCATGCAAGGAGAGCAAGACATCATCTGACCGGTGTTAAAAAGCAATATTCCATTAAAGTACATCAATGATATCAGTTTATACCAAATGGCAATCTTGCCATTTTGTAGTTTGTTGCTTTAGAGCTAGAGCTGGAAGTGGTATTTCTGACTGAGAGTAATCATTTTTGTTTGTCTTTCTTTTAGAATGCAAGAAAGGTGGGTAAATGAAGTATTTTGAAGTCATCAGTTCTGAGGGCATCTTAAAACCAAATTCATGAGCATGGTAATGACTAATTTCCTGTGAAAAATTGAGGTCATCCACGAAGTTTTAAACTGTGATTTTTAAAATTACTGTCTTTGCCAGTTTTCTATATTCTATAAAGAAGTATTATGTGTTAACCCCAGTGGTCAGTTTAGCCCCACACATCTGCTCATTCATTGCTCCCCAGTAGGGTGGGGAGGAGAATTGGAAGGGCAAAAGTTAGAAAACTCATGGGTTGAGATAAAGACAGTTTAATGGGGAAAGCAAAAGCTATATGTGCAAGTAATCAAAAATAAAGAATTAATTCTTTACTTCCCGTCAGCAGGCAGGGTTTCAGCCATCTCCAAGAAAGCAGGACTCCTTCATGCATTTGGAGCTATTTACAGCAGTCTCAGAATTATTCTGGATTACTAATCTCTTGTGAAATCTTGTTGATAGAGAGTTGATTATACTGTAAGAGATGACTAGGACCCAGACTGCACTGACATGCTTCCTGGCAAGCCATAGGTATTAGAATTGGTGTACATCATTTGGGGAGTTGTCTAGATGTTAGCAGATACTTGTGACTGTCTTAGAGGCTATAGGCCATTTGATGCATATATGTACAATACAAAAGCATAGTGATAGTATCTGGCCTATTCATGTTATGAACAAACTCTAAATAGTTCTGTGCGTTGAGCAGACTCTTTTGGTTTACCCTCTTCGGGGTTGTTTCTTTGTAGCTGTTTGGCTTGCTTTCTCCATTTTTCCCCTTAGGCCTTCTTTAATACTCCAAAGAGAAGAAAGGTACCAGATAGCTTCAGATGCCTATAGTAATTCATCTAATTAACTTGGACTTATTTTGTAGCGTAGAGAGAAAAATGGTCACTTTTAAATATGATTCAACTGACTTATTTTAGGTTTATCTATTTTTGCAGGCATTTCACTTTCTCAGTCTGGCTCCTATCTATGGCAAGGGATAAAGTTGGTGGTTTGTAACACTGTAACACTGATGGTTCTGGATCCACAGAATAGGTAGTATTGTACATGAAAAATATCAGTCCTTATGTTACATGTCTAACATTCGACTATGAGAATGATAAGGCTGATGGTGTTTCTGGAGCTTACTGACAGTGTTTCTTTTTTTGGCTGGAGTTTTCCATGGTAGCCCAGTCATCTAGCTTTAGTATCTATTTAGAAGGCAAAAATAAATTACAGCATTGTTTGCTGGGCATCTTCTGAGTTTTGTAATGAAACTCTCATTTGCTAAAGTGATTACAAATGGGTGTAAACTACTGTGTCATTCCACTGAAGTCAGTTGAATTATTCATGTCATGTACTTAAAGAGTTCTTCAGGATCGACACGAAAAAGGGTCCCTTGAGTGGGAGAGATGTAATTAGGTAATAAAATAAAGGTGGCATGATCAGTTTTAAGTCCAGCAATTTGTAACTTCCAAATGTCTGGTGTGCAATCTTCCAGCATTTTTTTATATTATGTTTAGTATAGAATGTATAAAACTTAGAGGAGCTCCTTACAGGGAGGTTATTGTTGTACGCAGTACAGAATGTCCTGGCTTTTAAGCTGTTTCAAGGCGAATCTCTTTGTGCTCTTTTGTCTTCTGCCTTTTTTTTTTTTTCTTTTTCCCTAGCTATGTTCATTTTATTAGGCAATGATAAATCTATTTGGCACATGCAGTCACAACTGTGGTTGAACTGTTTCAGCAGTCCCAGTGGTTTCCTTTATTTTAAGGAAGGATCTGTGATAGTTTAATATGTGTATTTCATTTCCAGAGTTAAGTGCCACCCATGGTACCTCTGGACTGACATTCAGCTTCCACTAGCATTTGACATTTCTTATCTGTCAGTATTAACTAAACATTTATTAAATCACTAAATAACCCTTTTACTATATGATATCCTTAGAATATCTATATGCATATTTTACATACACACACAGAGTATGCTAGAGATTGGAAGGGACCTCAAAAGATCATCTAGTCCAATCCCCCTGCCAGAGCAGGAACACCTAGATAATGTTACACAGGAATGTGAATGTAAAAGCTTGTGCTGTTTCTAAACATCGAGACATGTTCCCACAGACTACTAAAATACCTGCCACAGTACTGGATTCCATCTAAAAGTCTGGATTTAGATAAAGTTGCATTTGTTTACAAATGAGGCTATTGAAAGTTCTGTATGCCTATAACAAGCAGCTAATAACATTAAATTATTTCAGATCATTGATGTTTCAATGAACATAATTACTGAATACTTCATAATTTGCTGACATCACATAATGACAAAGATAATGGACATAGATTTATATGTGGTAGTAAGAATTTCCGATAAATGCCTACTATAGAAATAAATCCATTAAAAGAAAATATTATCAACCACTAATATCTTCACTAGTCCTTATACGCTGAAAACCTTTTAAGGAAATGTCTGTTAAAATAATAGACCTCTCAAATTAATACAAACAACCTCTCTTTAAAATAAACATTTTGAAGAATTGAGTATGCAACACATTAGTTTACGCAAATGGCTCTGTGCAGGAACTTTGAATTATCTAATTAAGGTGCAAATTGTCACATGGTTAGGTTAATTTTACTATATAGCTTTAAAATAACTCCTTTGTATTTACTGATTAATTACATATAACTGTGTATTTTCAGTGCCTAGAAAAATATTAGTTGCTCTTGACAGGGTTTTTTTTCTGCTCATAGGACTTGTATAAATGCAGTCCAGCTGCCCCACACTCAAAAGCAATTGTGACCCTCCTGCTGTTTTTTCTTTCTGTGGCTCTGCAGCTGTTGAATTATTTCCGCTCAACTCAGACATTCGTGCCACCCTTTTTCTCCTTATCCACATCTTGATATTCTTTACAACTATTTAATCTTCAGCAGAAGACTTCCTAAAGCTGTATTTCCTAGTCAGACTGAATAATAGTAGGCAGTTAATACTGATGACATCTGAGAATGAACAAAATCCTATGCAAGCATGCATGTAAAATCCTTTTATGTATCTTAATCACTGGATCTTTGTGTTTTTTTCTTTTTCTTAGACCAACGTGGCATTAATTTAACATCATAAATTTTAGTAGAATTACTCTTGCCGTACTCCATGGTAAATGACAGCAGAATCTTGTCCAGCATTGAGACAGTATGCCAAGGGGCAACCTTAGCCTATCTGGAAAACTGTTGCTTTTATATTTATTTTATTTTATTTATTTTATTTTTCTTTTTTAAAATGGTTTGTCTAACCATTTATAATGGCTTGTCTAACCATTATGCAGTTCAGAGCCCTTTTACCCAGACTGATATTACTCACAGGGTTCACAGGGCACAAGTGAAGCTCCCACATAAGAGAGGTAAAGGTGATCTTCCAGAGAAGCTGTTTTTCTTGTAGGGTTTAAGAAGCTTCTAAAAACCTTTCCCATAATCCCAGTACACCCTGTCTGAGACACTGGTGAGCCCTGTGGGAAGGATTTTATGCATATCCATTCCTCTTTTGCAAAGTCAGTGTTGCATAGAAAAATAAAAACAAAAGCAAGGAAGAAATAAAGCATCATCTAGGTGGAACATCGAATTCAATCCTATTTCCCTTTGATATAAAATTCTTCATTTTACCCTGGTTTTGCTTTCTGCTTCTGCACTATGGCTCAGTGTCTGTCCCTGTCCCTCAGGGATCAGTGTTGGGACTGGTCTTGTTCAACATCTTTGTCGCTGACATGGACAGTGGGATTGAGTGCACCCTCAGTAAGTTTGCCGATGACACCAAGCTGTGTGGTTCGGTTGATACGCTGGAGGGAAGGAATGCCATCCAGAGGGACCTCGACACACTTGTGAGGTGGGCTGATGCCAACCTCATGAAGTTTAACCATACCAAGTGCAAGGTCCTGCACCTGGGTCAGAGCAATCCCAGGCACAGCTACAGGTTGGGCAGAGAAGAGATTCAGAGCAGCCCTGCGGAGAAGGACTTGGGGGTGTTGGTTGATGAGAAAATGAACATGAGGCAGCTTCAGTGTGCGCTTGCAGCCCAGAAAGCCAACCGTATCCTGGACTGCATCAAGAGGAGTGTGACCAGCAGGTCAAAGGAGGTGATCCTGCCTCTCTCCTCTGCTCTTGTGAGATCTCACCTGGAGTATTGTGTGCAGTTCTGGTGTCCTCAACATAAAAAAGGACATGGAACTGTTGGAACAAGCCCAGAGGAGGGCCACGAGGATGATCAGGGGACTGGAGCACCTCCCATATGAAGACAGGCTGAGAAAGTTGGGGCTGTTCAGCCTGGAGAAGAGAAGGGTGCATGGAGTCCTCATAGCAGCCTTCCGGTATCTGAATGGGGGCCTACAAGGATGCTGAGGATGGACTCTTCATTAGGGACTGTAATGACAGTACAAGGGGTAACGGGTTTAAACTTAAACAGGGGAATTTTAGATTGGATATAAGGAAGAAGTTCTTTCCTGTTAGGGTGGTGAGGCACTGGAATGGGTTGCCCAGGGAGGTTGTGAATGCTCCATCCCTGGCAGTGTTCAAGGCCAGGTTGGACAGAGCCTTGAGTGACATGGTTTAGTGTGAGGTGTCCCTGCCCATGGCAGGGGGGTTAGAACTAGATGATCTTAAGGTCCTTTCCAACCCTAACTATTCTATGATTCTATTCTATGATTCTAATATATGTCTTCTTGGATTATTTCGAAATGATCTGGGAAGTGCTTTTTCGACAAACAATGAGCCAATGAAGATGTAGCAACCTCTCCAGGAGACCAAGCAGGAAAGTGTATAAGCCGGCTCTGGTATTTCAACTCAGTATCACATCACATTATGAAAACACCTTGTGTATTTTTCAGAAAAATTCATAAGTCATTTTTTTTGCACAACCTTTTTGCAGTTATTTTAGGCATCTGATTCCAGGCTTCCAAGCGCTGGGACAGGAGCTGGGCGTAAGCATGTGCTTCACAGTATCACAGTATCACAGTATGTTAGAGATTGGAAGGGACCTCGAAAGATCATCTAGTCCAATCCCCCTGCCGGAGCAGGAACACCTAGATAATGTTACACCAGAATGCGTCCAGGCGGGTTTTGAATGTCTCCAGGGAAGGAGCCTCCACAACCTCCCTGGGCAGCCTGTTCCAGTGTTCCGTCACCCTCACTGAGAAGAAGTTTCTTCTCAAGTTTAAGTGGAACCTCTTGTGTTCCAGTTTATACCCATTACCCCTTGTCCTATCATTGTTTGCTACTGAGTAGAGCCTGGCTCCATCCTCGTGACACTCCCCCTTTATATATTTATAGACACTTATAAGGTCACACCTCAGTCTCCTCTTCTCCAAACTATAGAGACCCAGCTCCCTTCAGTCTTTCCTCATAAGGGAGATGTTCCACTCCCCTAATCATCTTCGTTGCCCTGCGCTGGACTCTCTCCAGCAGGTCCCTGTCCTTCTTGAACTGATGGGCCCAGAACTGGACACAATACTCCAGATGCAGTCTCACCAGGGCAGAGTAGAGGGGAAGGAGAACCTCTCTCGACCTACTAACCACTGCCCTTCTAATACACCCCAGGATGCCATTGGCCTTCTTAGACACAAGGGCACAGTGTTGGCTCATGGTCATCCTGTCGTCCACTAGGACCCCCAGGTCCCTCTCCCCTACACTGCTCTCTAACAGGTCGTTTCCCAACCTATACTGGAACCTGGGGTTGTTCCTGCCCAGATGCAGGACTCTACACTTTCCCTTGTTATATTTCATCAAGTTACTCCCTGCCCAACTCTCCAGCCTGTCCAGGTCTCGCTGGATGGCAGCACAGCCTTCTGGCGTGTCAGCCACTCCTCCCAGCTTAGTGTCATCAGCAAACTTGCTGATAGTACACTCAATTCCCTCATCTAAATCATTGATGAATATATTAAATAATACCGGTCCCAGTACTGACCCTTGAGGCACTCCACTAGTTACAGGCCTCCAACTAGACTCAGCCCCATAGACTACAACTCTCTGGCTTCTCTCCTTCAGCCAGTTCGCAGTCCACCTCACTACCTGATCATCCAGACCACACTTCCTCAATTTAGCTGTGAGGATGCTGTGGGAGACTGTGTCAAATGCTTTGCTGAAGTCAAGGTAGACCACATCCACCGCTCTGCCATCATCCATCCACCGTGTTATTTCCTCATAAAAGGCTAAGAGATTGGTCAAACATGATTTCCCCTTGGTGAAGCCATGTTGACTGCCCCTCATAACCCTCTTATCCTTGATATGCCTTAAGATGGCACCAAGGATAAGGTGTTCCATCACTTTCCCAGGGATGGAGGTGAGGCTGACCGGCCTATAGTTACCCGGGTCCTCCTTCTTGCCCTTTTTGAAGACTGGAGTGACATTTGCTTTCCTCCAGTCCTCAGGCACCTGTCCCGTTTCCCAAGACTTGGTAAAGATGATGGAGAGTGGTCTAGCAATGACTTCCGCCAGTTCCCTCAGCACCCGCGGGTGCATCCCATCTGGACCCATGGATTTATGGATGTCCAGATTGCTCAACTGGTCTCTAACCCATTCCTCATCGACTAAGACAAACCGCTCCATTGACCTGACTTCATCTAAGGTCTCAGGGGTACAGGGCTCTTCAGGACTGCCTGCAGCGGAGTAGACAGAGACAAAGAAGGCATTCAGTAACTCTGCCATCTCTGTATCTTCTGTCACCAGGGCACCCATCCCGTTCATCAGTGGGCCTACATTGCCTCTGGTGTTAGTTTTATCTGCCATGTATTTGAAAAAGCTCTTTTTGCTGTCCTTGACCCTTCTCGCCAGGTTTAATTCTAAGGAGGCCTTAGTCATCCTAGCTGCCTTCCTACATCCTCTAGCAGCAGCCTTATATTCCTCCCAAGTGGCCAGCCCCTCCTTCCATGACCTGTAAACTCTCCTCTTCCACTTGAGCATACCCAGCAATTCCCTATTTAGCCAATTTTGAATACTTGCTTTTGTTGTTAATATTTATGCTGTATAATGAGATATTTATGTTGTGTATTGTACAGAGATTGGCAGAATCACTTCGTTTCTTTTCTTGGAAACTCTAATAATCTATTTCCCCCTTTCTAATTATATGGAATTTCCCATTTTCCTCATATTTCAAAAATAATTAGGTTATTCCTTCAAGAAAAAAAAAAAGGAAAAAGGAATATAACACAGGGAAGTGGAATATGTATCCATTATATAAACCTAACATTAATCAAAATTCCACCCTGTTCTTTGCTGCTGACTGCTTTTATAAGGTTTCTATTACTTGAAAAATTTGCAGGCATCTTTTTCCTTTTTTTTTTTTATTAGGTTTTCTGTCTTCTGTACCTTGTGTAGATAGGTCCTCTAGATATTTCAGCTCTCATTTGATAGATATTTCAAATACAAATTATGCTGAACCCACTCTCTCCTTCCTCCCTAAATCCAAACAAACAAAAGTAAAAATCCTGAGTTATTAGCACATAGTGACAAGTTCTGCAAACAAAGTCCATCTCTTTCACATACTTTACAGTTATAATAATACATCAATCTGTTACTGGTTGTCAAAGGAAGAAAAAAGGAAGTTTAGAAAGAGAATAAATAGAATTTAGCAAATCAACACAACCTGGTTTTGCTCCTTTGTGATGACGATTTTTACATTTCTCCCAGCAGAAATACAGGATACAAGTTAATTTTGATTGCTGCCTTTTATTCATTACCTTTTGAATAGATCTTATTAAATCACGCCATTTTACTTGGCAAACAGAATACATTGTAGTAAACAAAGGAAAGAGAAAAAGAAACTGCAACTTTATAAATTGCACTGGCAGGACTGATTATTTTTCCTTTCATAAATTGTGTTTAGATATTTAAAACTTACAATTATATTACTTGGTACTCCTATAAAGCAGTTACATACCAGCCATATGTGATTTTTATTTTTTAAATAACAAGACAAAGTCTTGGAAAGGAGTTGCTTTCAGGCAAGATTTGAGTTCTGGTGCTAGAAGCTGTCCTCTTACATTGGATTGCAAGTCAGTAGCTACCTCTGACTTTGTCATTTTTGGTCTCTCTTAGCTAAGCAAGAGAGAGACCTGAGAAAAAGAATAGCAGAAAACAAACAAATAAATGGCAAAACCAGTTCTGAGGCTTCAGTTCCATCTGTGCGGGTTGCTTAAGCTGTTGATTTGGAGCTGCTTGTTTTTGTGCCCTTTGTACTTGCCATGTTCTTTCCATCAGTATCTTCTTCACATGTTGATGTGCTCTTAAAATGGAGTGTGCGGTGTTTATTTCAATGCTTAAAGATTTGCTGTGCGCACAGAGCTGGGAGTACAGCCCTGCAGCCTATTTGTGCACACTCCGTGTAAATCAAATAGCGTGCTGAGCCTTAGAATATTACTGTGGGTTACTGTGCCATAACCTCAACTGGAGAATATTCTGTCTCAGGGAAAAACAGCCTGCTGGATCTTGTCAGCTGTGCACTTAGGGAAGTGAGGGAGAAAATGATCAGATAACATCCTTATCTGTGAAGATCCAAGAGAACTGAATTTTCCATATTCACAACCTACCTGAAGGCATTGGCAGCAGTATCTAGTCCAAACAAACAAAAAATCTCCCTGATAAAGAGCATCATTGAGAAGCAAAGGAATAGAGGTCAGAGCACAGCTGCTGCAACACCAGACTATCCTGGCCAGTCGGTACATGTTCACAGTGCTAGCCTGTCTAGCCAAAAGGTCTTTCTTCTGGTTAGGTGTATAAAAATGACAAGTTAGGACAAGGAGAGTGCTAAGGACAAAAAGAAAAAGGAAAGAAAAAAAAAAAAGAGCTTCTCTCACCTTGATTTCCTTTGGAGGGGCAGTGGACAGAGTACCCTAGATGGTAGTGTTCCCTGTCTCAACTTGTAACTGGAAGAGCTCTTGCCTTTGTTTCCTAATCAACACTACATTAGTCTTTGACACGGTGGTGGAGGGGTGTTGATTCAGCTTAATTCTTTAAATCTCCCTGGTTTGTATTTTGGTTTGAATGCCTTAGTGAATTAGTTGCTCTGGCTGGGCCATGAAATATTGCATTTTATCATCTATTTGAAACAGCTAGGAGATGATAGTTTCACTTTTTCTAATATTACATGTCCATGCTAGAGTCAAGAGCATAGACTATTTTTATACTCAGTAGAAAGAAATGGAGGTCTTTCAGTGCACAATTCATCTGACCTATTTTAGACATCAGTATTACAGTAGCATGTATGACACCTGAATAGTGTCTTCTACTACCTTTTAGGAAAGTCTAGACAACCAACTCATCAATCCAAGTTCAGCTGAAGTGTATTTCACCTGAAGACATTTTTGGCAAGGTAGCACTTGATGTGCTCACTGACTTCCTCAAAATCCTCTTTAAAGCCTTACAAATACACTCTGCATTATTTACTTGGGGCACAATGTATGACATGTCAGTGAGAAGAAGCCTGGTGGTTAGTTGAGGTTGTTCATTGATTTCAGAGGGAACTAAGACTGCAGTGGTAGGGGAAGAATTCTCAGATAAAGAAAAGTTTCAAAGACTCTCCAGATTACATTTCCCCAGAAGCAAGCCCTGTTGTTTGCAAGTAACTCTAGTTTACCAGTGCAAGCCTGCACCATAAATTCAGTATTTTTATAACTGTTTTCTGTGATACAGTGAATTTGAAAAATAGTAAGCGCTTTTGCTATTCTTGGAGACCATGAAAGGGTTAAATTTAAGAGGACATTAAATTATTGTGTCTACATGGCAACACATACTCAGTTCACAGTAGAAGGGATCTAATGCACTAAAGATATGTCGCTTTTCATTTTGATAATAATGTCTCACTTATAAGATTTTATTTCTTTACATGTTAGTTTATTGTCACTTTTGGTTTGCTTTCTTTTTAACATATTTTTTTACTGAAGGTAATTGCAAGTTTAAAATACAAAATAAATTTAAGCCAAAGCTGTAGTGTGTGGTTATCTCCCCAAAAGGAAAAAATACTGAAGAAACTTTAAATATTTTCTCTCATTTAAAATCAAGCACAAAAAAAGATCAAATAAGCTTATAAATCAAATAAGCTTATGAGCAGACCACCACTTTTGTCCAGAACATATTGGAGATGCCGCTAACAGGTGTGATCTGCTCATTCGCACTTACCCATTCCTATTATTTCCCTGGTGTTAATGCTGGTTGCACAACTGGGCAAAGAATCAAATCAGGGAACCATTCTGGCTGAAAAATGGCTACAAATTTTGTGTTAATTTTGTTTAAGCAGCCTTATACAAGATAAAAATGATTGATCTGTGATAGCAGATAAAGACAGCAGGCCTAAAGGTGCTTTTTCATGCTAGGTGCTTAGATAGCCAGTATATTCAAATGAGAGAAATAGAAGAAATAAGGAAGTTCTGTTAGTTACTCTGCATATGAGTAAGTCGGACAGAGAAGTAGACCTAAAGATGAGTTTCCTCTCAACCACTCGGAATGCAACAAGCATCCATCCAGCCTGGATTTCTATCTATGATCAACAGAGAAAGGCACCTCCAGAGGGCAATCTCTTCTCATTTTAATAAAAATATCTAGGATGTATAGAACAAGTCACTTTATAGAAATACCTATCTTCAGAGACTTGTCTTGAGAACAAGATGACTAACTCAGGCTAGGAGGGTAGCTTTTCAGTGTCTGGCATAGGAAAAGGTAGATCATCTTCCATATAACTTGCTATGTTCACAGAGGAAGTTTGTGGAGGAATTAAATTTCCAGAGGTAGCTCTTTTTCTGCTACCACAACCATTAGCCCTTCTTCCTTTTCTAAGATTGAGCTTGCTTTAATGGTTAAGAGGGAATTGTGAACTCTAATTAGACTTCCAGGATAATATGGTAGAATTTCAGAGACTTTTAAAGCTGGGGAAAAGCAGTGGATCTTTTTTGTCTGGCTTCCTGTATAATACAGATTGTGAAGAATAGTTATCCTTGAGTCCTGTGATTTGCATGGATCTAAAGTAAATCTGATCCAAACTTAGAATTTGACCTTTTAAATTTTAATTTGGCTCTGTTTCAGGAATGAAACACATTTCTTCAGGTTTCTGCTGTGAGTGAGTTTCAGGCTGACCACTTTCTGAGTTACTTCTTCATGCATTGTGATTCAATGCTGAATCATCTTTGTTTCAGTCAGCAGTTGCTAAGCTTTCCAGTAGTTGTCTCTCTAACACCTCTTGTTCTCCATGATTTCTAAGAAAATTCAGTTGATACAGGCATGGAAGCAAGGTAGCCCCAGCCTTAATAGCAGTTGATAAAACAAATGTCTTCATGACCATACATCTATTTGAACAATTGGAAAAGTAGGATCCACAGTTTTCTACTGCCAGTATGGAGCGTTAGAGTAACCAAAAGGATCTTTGGTGAGGTTTCGGCATCTTCAAACCAGCATTTCTCCAAACAGTTCCTGGGTACAATTTGGGAATTAGGACAGGCTAGTGACCAGGCCCAGAACACAGCTTAGTTGTGGCTACACTGTGTTGGAAGGTGACAGAGTTTAATAGAACATAGCAGAATATTTAATAAATAGGCTGTTTTTTTTGCCAGATGCCAGAGAAATAATCCCTCTTACATTTCATTTACTAGTGTAGATGTAGCCATGGAGTCCTCAGAAGGACTGCTACAAGGCCAGAGAACATTTCCAGACTGCAGGAGCTGAGATTCCCAAAGGTCTGTGCAGGTCCAGAAAACTAGAAGTCTAGGTGAAATCTGGTCTTAGAGCACTTTTCTGCAGATGTTGCTACAGAGTTGCTACAGCTTCAGGGACCATTGAAGTCATTCCAGCCTTGCAGCTTTGCTTGCTGTGGTCTGTGTGAGTGGTCCCAAGACAGCAGAGTTTTGGACTGCAGCAGGGCTATAGGTGAAATCAGCTGTAAAGGAACCAAATAAATAAGATGTCAGGAAATACAGTTAGCATGCAAACTTCAAAACTTACACCAGTTTCATTGGGAGCGTAATCAAAAGTGACACATTTGCAAAATCTTTCATTTCAAAAATTGTTTTTTTATAATGAAAAAGCATTCCAGCTCATTACATGCAGTCAGATATAGACTGAGGAATACCTTCAGGAAAGTATAGTAATAATATGAAGCATCAAGATGTATAAAATCTATCAGTTTCTTTATTAATATGTTGTTATAAGTGCACAGTTAAAATTTTAATTTTATCCTGTATTTGACTTTGTATGACTGAAGTTTCCTACATTAGTTCTTTTGTCTCATACATCAAAGAGCCCTTTAATATCTAGCATTTTGTTTCTGAAGGTACTTCACGCTGTAATCAAGCCTTCTCTTGATCTTCTTTCCAATAGCATAAACTGATCAAGTTCCTTAAAGTTTCTTTGCTATAAGACTTTCAGTTTGAAATTAAGAAAAGAATTATTTCAGACTGATGGAAAACATTTGTATCAATGTCACTTTCTTATGAATTGCTCCTTACTAGGCATATGTCATATGACACATCCTGAAAAAATATTTTCCTCATTCCAGTGACCTGATTTAGTACCAATGAAATCAGTTGGTGAAGCTTTGCATTCCTTCTGCACTGATTTGCACTGAAGCATCCAAAGAACTGACAGGAAGCAAATCTGGGTTTTAGGCATCACTTGTCCAATACTGTTATTAACCAAGGTCATGTCTAATAATATACAAGATTTAAAGTGTTTGGCCTTCTTGTTTAATTCATCCTTAGCAGAATCCTAAGCTTCCAGTTCAGATACCAAAGATTTGAGAGTCAAAGGAAAACTGATAATTTCTGCAAAGATGTCAACCAGGCCAACATTAGAGTAACTCTACGTCTGTTGATTTTTCTAGGTATAAAGATTTGGCTGATACAGAAGCAGGAGAGAAGAAGAAGTTGTCTGCCAAGGAGAGATGTCGTCTTGTTCTTCAGCAGTGTAAATTACAAGGCTGGCAGGTTTGTGATCTACAAAGCAATTAAAATACCATTCGTTAAACAAGCTAGCTGAGTCATTTTCATTGTGGCAAGCCACCAGCTTCTTTGCACAGAAACATATTCTTTTGACATTTAATATATGCCTTGGGATAGAATTGAACTATTTTCTGAGTTTTCTAGCATATGAGTAGCTGTGATCATTGTGTCGAAAAAGCAGTGTATTCTTGTGGGAAGGAAAAGATTTCAATTAAGCATGTACGTTGTGTAAATTAGCAGCCAGGCTTTTAAAGATATCTGCTGTACATGTTAGTGATTGAATGATTTCTGAATTACAAAAAAAAAACCTGCACCTTTATGTAAAATCCTATACTAAATGCTATACTGTCATAAACAAATAATTAGGACTTCACACCTAGTCAGTGCCTTGGTAGGCACTAGCATGCTGATCCAGAGATAGAACAAAGTACCTAAGGTTATCTGCTTTGGGTAGCTTTGTAATTGAGGAGGAATGATTTTTTTAACGTGCAATTTCTAAAGAAAATAATGATTTTTTTTGCACACTATACAAGCTATTGTACAGAAGGGAAGCTTTCTGGGACTTAATGTGTAGAGCATTTTCCCAGGCAGTGTGAGCTTCAGCCTAACCTAGGAGGACTGAAATCTATTCCACCAGAGAAGCATCCATACCAGTTTCAGGGGCAAGTATGAAGTTTAGGGACTGGGCAGTGGTTAAGAGTCTCCTATAGGCTTCTTTGAGAATATTAAAGGACAGGGTTAGCACAGGTCTTCTAGTTCAAGTATGACCTCTAAGCATTAAGATGACCACAACAAGTTTCTGCAACTGTTTATGAAGGACAAGGAGTGTGTTGGACTTTGTGCTATAGGTGTTTCTCAGTGGCCCACATTTCTTAGTTATAATAGGAAAATAGGTAGGTCCCTGCTAAGCTGGAAGCACACTTGCATTATCACATGCACTTGGATGCATAAGATTTCCCTTTGGTCAAAATTTAAGTCTTCTTTTAGTCACTAAAGGAAGTAGTAACCATGTGTAGCCCCGCTCCCTCAATAGCAAAGAGCAAAAGGATGGACCCTGAAAAAGATAGCAGTATTAAGATAGACTTGCTTTCCTTACCCAGGTTTCTTAAGTCATCTCTGGGGTATATTCTGCCTCCTTTTCACAAGGTTCCCTATAAAAATAATCATTAATATCTATAAGCTGTACTTTCACTACAAGTACCTGGAACTGTGAATACCACTAAGCTTTAGAAGTTGTGTGGTGCTAAAAAAGTGGCATTGGGCAAAAGCTGTGTAACAGTAATTGCATCTTGTGCTTCAGTCACAAAACACAGAGCAGGATGCCTGTGGAGTTTTTTTCCCCAGGAGCCAGTAACAGCGTTACAGCATGAGAAAAAAAGCAGTTGGCTATCAGTGAAAGCCTGCAGCTCAAGACTAGTGGTTCTGTAGTGATTGGAGTTTGAAAACAAGCCTGAAACCTTGAAAGACAAAAAATGTAAAAAGGAAATCACAAACCAGAATCCCTCCATCATGCAGAGGACTGAAGCTTGTGGTCTCAACCACATTTGAGAGGTTCTGACTCCAGAATCTCATTAACATCAGGAGAAGTCAGGTGTGCAAAACTACATCAGTGCATAATGCATTGTTCTTCAAACCAAAAAGAAACAATTCTTATGAGACACTGGTAAGTTAAACGGAATAGGAAGGTTTGGGGGTGAAAGATACACTGTTGTCACACAGTGAATAAGCAGCACATGGCAACTGACTAAGCTGAAATGAACAGGGTCTGAAAAAATGAGTGACCTTCTCTTTAGACCTTTTTCAAGCCAAAGAGAGCTATGACAAACAGTTGGGAA
Organism: Pezoporus wallicus; assembly: GCF_028554395.1. Taxonomy (NCBI): domain Eukaryota; kingdom Metazoa; phylum Chordata; class Aves; order Psittaciformes; family Psittacidae; genus Pezoporus; species Pezoporus wallicus. The sequence continues at coordinate 900,357 of NW_026635653.1, read as the reverse complement.
GATTATAATAATAAAAGAAAAATCTAGGAAAAAATTCACTCTAGGTCCAATTTCTTGAAGACAAATGCCCAGTGAATACAAGCTTGACATAGACACATTTTGTGTAGGTAATACAAACCCATATATCCAACTATCAACAATATGACTAATGTATGTGTCACATAATCGCTGTCTCTCAATTATCTTTTTGATTCATTTGACTAATCATGAAAGTTGAACTTTAAATAACAATCTAAATGAGGAAGCTTATACAATCTGCAGTTGTCAGGAGTGCCCTCCCCAATGCTTTTACAGCACAGGACTGTGAAAAAAAAAAAAATTCAAAAAAAATTAAAAGTGAGAAGGAGGGGGAAGAAAGGAAAAAAGGAATTAGGAGCCCAAGGTGGTGTCAGCTAGTGAAGCCAGAGGAAAAGAGTCATCTGTAGTGCATCACTAAAATCATCCAAGAAGCAAGGGGTTACACATATAACCATTTTATTCAGCCACTGTTGGCAGCCATAACTACTTCAAATGAGTCACTCCTGGAGCTGAATATCTATTTGATGCAGGGGTTCATGAATAAGTCAGAAAATGTCTTCCCAACACTGTTACCTGCACTTACCTGAAGAGCTCTTGCAGATTCAGGTAGATAAATTGACAAAAAAAATAGATAGCCAAAATAGCCTCATCAAAAATGATGAAGTTCAGGAGAAAGCAACTCACATCTGAAATCAGCCTCCTGCTTACATGTCATCATCAGAGAATGAGGTTGCCAGTAAATGCCCCAGCAGAGAGGGAAAATGAAAGATCTGGACTTTACAGCTGAGTGAATCTGGATGATACTTTATTTAACTTCCTTCTGATAATGTACCCCACCATCCCATTTTGTGAAAGGTGATACCACCTTGGGGGAGGGGAAAGTAAATCTGTGTTCTGAAGTGAGAGCACGACAGTGAGTTAAAAAAATTGTTTCTTTGTATTTATTTCCTGCTTGACAATTCAACTTTTCCTTCTCATGTAAGTTGTGTTTGGAGAGTGTTTTATTAACCAACAAAACAACAAGCCCCAGAGCCTACTTACAGAACAAATTCTTTTTTTCTTTTGTAAACACTGCAGTCAGTCTGTTTAGAAATGGAGAACAACTAAAGAAGTTCCAGTACCAGAATCCAATTTTGGTTTATTTTCTACCATTTAGTAGAGCACAAGAGCAAACACTATCAGCCAATGTTTGGTGGTTGATTCAGCAGCTTCCGTGTGAGAAGAAAGTATTTATTAGGGAAGAGTTGATAGGTTTATGAAATGTTGCTGTTCCTCGGGTAAGCTGAGCTGGAGATAACTGAACAAGGACAATAAAAAAGCTGTTTCATTGAAGCTGGCATACCGTGAAGTTTCAGTCATGCATTTAGCTTAACTGCAGAAATTATGAAAGCACAGAGCTACTGACAAAAGGCAGTTTTTGCATCCCAACTGTGTGCAGCCTAGATAAGGTGTTCTTTCAGCTTAAATACATACTTGATCATGGCAAGTTTAGCTACTTGCTCTGACTTTTAAGCACACCTAATGTGAAAGAAAATAAGATTTCTAAATCAAAACAAACCATTCTGACTCCAGACAGAGTGAACATAATAGACCTTGTTAACCCCTGGAGAGAAGTCAGTGAGTTTTGCTATTAATGTTAGAAGGAACAAGACGATATGTAGTAACTTTAGAGTTAAACTGAGTGGAAGCACTGGCTGCTCCATGTAAAGCAGAAGAATGTCCTACCCTCCAGAACGTCTGAAGGCCTTTACATTAGGAAGCCCACATTTTCAGTGCTGTGTTCATTTATTATCATGCAGTGATGTATAAGCAAAACCTGCAATCCCAATAGCATGACTAGCTTGCAAACATTATCATGCTTCGGGAGAAGTACAAGGCACAAGCAGTCCTTGGCTCTTTTTACTGACATAAGAAAACTTTCATTTGTTTGGATTATCATTCCTCACACTGTTAAGCTTGCAAATATAAATTCAGTAAAGGAGAGTTAGCTCATAGCTTAGTGAGCCTTCACATCAAAACTTGGAACTTTACATTTTGTTTCACTAAGGTCAGTGGCCTGCAATTAACCCTTCTCAGTTACTTCAGATGGGGCTTGCTGAAATCCAAACAACTAGTATTATACCTGAAGTAAAACAAAACATCAGTTTAATTTGCACTTGCTATATAGTGCAGCTGTTAAATACAAGCACTGCAAAGTCCAAACTTCACTAAAAGTGAATCTTTCAGCCTTTAGCTGCTAGATATGCTTGTCTGGTTAAAAAATAGCAATCCTTAAAAATGTCTAATAAAAGCTGTGTCTTAGTTTCTCTCTCCAGTTTTTAGCCTGCTTCTTTGAATACACAATGATTCCATCTATATCAGTAGCCTTGAATTCTGAGCACAAGTCACTCATTTTGGAAGGAGTAAGTTTAAATGGGATGAACAAAAAACTCATCAGGTATGAAATAAGCAGTACAGGCAAGTCAGTCAGAATGTTTTTATGAAGTTCCAAAGCAGCATCAGGTGGTTGCATGACGTAGATACTCTGTTAGTGCCAGTTCACATTTGTACAACTGCAGAGACTTCTAAAGTTGTTTGAGGAGCCTGCAGTGTTTCTGGAGAAGTGTTCCTTGCCAGTGTGGAGCTGTATTATTAAACTTCCACTCAAAAGAATGTTAAAGCAGAGAATAAGCCCTCAGTAAAAAGAAATCCCAGAAGTCCATCTAGAGATTTTAAATTCTTCTAGCACATCTAGAACTGGAGAAAGAGAATGAAGTCTGATCCACAGTTCTTACCAGTCACAAAGAGAACCAGATTTTATATACTGATCTACAGGTGTTTCATTTGCTGGATTTGATACAGCTGTTTTTTTAAGTATTCTTTTTATTTCAATATATTAATATACAATATTAGCATACCAGAGTTCTTTTGGGGAAAGTATATTTATGATTAAATAGAAGACTATAGAACCTGGATGAGGGAACTAAGTGTACCCTCAGCAAGTTCGCTGATGATACTAAACTGGGAGGAGTGGCTGACACACCAGAGGGCTGTGTTGCCATTCAGCAAGACCTGGACAGGCTGGAGAGTTGGGCGGAGAGGAACTTGATGAAATTCAACAAGGGAAGGTGTAGAGTCTTGCATCTGGGGAAGAACAACCCCATGTACCAGTACAGGTTGGGGGCTGACCTGCTGGACAGTAGTGAAGGGGAAAGGGACCTGGGGGTCCTGGTGGGTAGGAGGATGACCATGAGCCAGCAATGTGCCCTTGTGGCCAAGGTGTTCAATGGTGCATTAGAAAGGGTGTGGTTAGTAGGTCGAGAGAGGTTCTCCTCCCCCTCTACTCCGCCTTGGTGAGACCGCATCTGGAATGCTGTGTCCAGTTCTGGGCCCCTCAGTTCAAGAAGGACAGGGACCTGCTGGAGAGAGTCCAGCGCAGAGCCACAAAGGTGATTAAGGGAGTGGAACATCTCCCTTATGAGGAGAGGCTGAGGGAGCTGGATCTCTTTAGCTTGGAGAAGAGGAGACTGAGGGGTGACCTCATCAATGTTTACAAATATGTAAAGGGTGAGTGTCAGGATGATGGAGCTAGGTTTTTTTCAGTGATGTCCAGTGACAGGACAAGGGGCAATGGGTGTAAACTGGAGCATAGGAGGTTCCATGTGAACATCAGGAAAAATTTCTTTACTGTGAGAGTGACAGAGCACTGGAACAGGTTGCCCAGGGGGGTTGTGAAGTCTCCTACATTGGATATACTCAAGGCCTGCCTGGACAAGTTCCTGTGTGATGTACTCTAGGTTACCCTGCTCTTGCAGGAGGGTTGGACTAGATGATCTTTTGAGGTCCCTTCCAACCCGTGGGATTCCGTGATTCTGTTATAAGTGGAATATGAGTAAATCAGAGAAATGAGCAGAAGTACATGAAATCAAACATGTAAGTTGTGTGCTTAGTTCAGAGAGACTTTTGTTTTTTAAACAGAACTGTTTATTTTGGCTTAAAATGAAAGTGGTCATGCTGTATTGAAATAGGAATTGCTTTGTACATGGTATGATAAAGTACTTAAGTACTTTATAAGCAGTGTAATATATAAAGGATTCTTAATTTTTTCCCTCAAGTAGGAAAATTTTGAGTGCTCGTAAATTGTATGCCAATTTATTCATTAGTCATTTAGTAGTTTTAACTGTGCTGGAAGTCAATTTCCTCTTTGTTTTGGATAACTTATTTTAAGAGTCAATTTTCTTTTAGGAAATTTTAAAATTATGAAGGTCACATTTAACAAACAAACAAACAAACAGCAATCCCAGAAGGATTTTCCAGGCTAATGGACAGTGATCAAAACACCACTGTCTGTATTTGCCTCATACTTTGGATTATGTCAGCAAACTTATATTGTCCTGTTATATCTTTGTCCCATTATATCATCCCATTATATTTTGGAAATAATTTGTTAGTAGCAGAAATCACCAGAGAGTGAGCTTAGACCTCACCAGTACTGCCAAAAGGCTGGCCTGGGCCAGCCACCACTTGCAGTCTTTCTCAGCAACTATTTTGTGCCACACAGCCCAAGTCCATCCTGTCCTCTTGGCTAGAGAATGGGATGGATGGTTCACTTTGACCTCAGAATGCTCACAAGCTCTCAGTCTTTAAAAACAGAGCTCTATTTTTGCTTCCTATCTTTTTTTCGCCTATAGAATATATTTATCCCTTTCTCCATCCACTTTTCAGGGCTTGCTTATGAGTCTTACAAACTATTTCATTCTGATATCTTTTGCATGCAGATCTCTCATATCTGCATTCCATCTCTCTCCCTCCCCTTTTCTCCCCTTTATATCTCTTGACACTTTTCTATTGTTTTCTTCCCTTATTTTCTTTCCTAGATACTTTGCTTATTATTTGGTCTCAGTGTTCATCTGTTGTCTGGGTTTAGTTTTCCAATTGCCTAACCTCAGGGTTTATTTTGTTTGTCATTGCTGTCCCTCGTGCCAGTTGCCTGTATTTCTCAGTTCACACAGACAGACACTTTCATATTGTTTCTTTTGGTGCTGTGTGTATTTCTAGAACTTTGAAAGACTAAAATGATAGGTCCAGTAAGTACAGAGATCCCATAAGATAAAACTGGGGTGGGGTTTCCTTCACTTGAGTATTTCTTACATGTATCTTCTATTTTGTGATCACTTCCTTTCCTCTAAGGCAGTCCTTATTGTCACCTCACAGGTCAAAAGAGCCGTGAGGTTCATGCAGCTTTTGGAAAAGGAGCGACTATTTTCATGCCCTTTCCCAAAACTGTGAATGACAGTTTTTCTCCCTAAAGTCCAATGCCTGACAAGCACTTACATAAATCCTTAATGCCATTTGCATGAATACTGGACTACTCAGATACTTTATATTGAGTCTACGTACAATCTATACTAAACTGAAAGTTTATTCAGCATGTACCATGGTGCAAGGTCACTGGTTTGCCAGAGAGAGACAAAGGAGGACTCTTAAAATGTGTGAAAAAAAAAAGGTAACAAATAAAGCAGAGAGAGTAAGCCTTTAAAAATAACATTTCAGTCCCTGTAAGAGATCCGTACCCTGTAAATGTGTTTGTCGTTATAATATTTTTGCAGACATGTACACTGCAAAAAGACACATTTTACAATAGTTTTAAGGCTTTTTCCTACATTTCATTAATGCACTGTGAAAATGTGTGTCATTGTGTAAAATATCATTAGATTATAGTTCTCTGTCTTTTGTAGGTAGCTATTTTGAAAGTACTGCCAGAAACACACAGCACTCCCACAAATTGCCTTTTTTAAACTAAAGAACAGCCTTACAGATTCCCTTGACACCTATTAAGTATGAGCTAATACTGCCTCCATGCCACCTACACACCATCTCAGCATACATTCCATAGTTTTGAATGTCTGTACTTCTACATCCTACACCTTTTCTGTAAAAAAAAAAAAAGAAGGGGGGGGGGAGAAAAAGGAGAAAAAAAAAAAAAAGATGAGAACGAACAGCTCCCTCCCATCCTTTCTGTTTCCTCCCAGGAAGAAAAAGGAGGCCTGTAGCAGTAATTGAAGCTTTGGTAGTCATCAATGACAATTTTACTTAATCTTTAAAAAATGTGTCATTTTGCAAAATAACATTTAAAACCCTAATGCCTTTCTAATTAAAATAACTATGACTGTAATTCACAGATGGTTTACTTCTACAGGAGTCTGAATGACATTAAAATTTCAGACTCAGATGAGAGCACTTTGTAGTCCAGAAAGTACTGAAAAGTGAGTGCCTTAGTGGAAGAACATTTTAACCTTTTTTTTCCTCTAGGCAAGCAGGAAACATTTTGTGATTAGAGAAAAGACCAGAATGAAGACAGGTAGCAGCCTCAAAAATATGTTTTGATATCTGACATATGAAATTCTAATGTTCTTCAGCATTATTGTTTTCACTGAACACTAGAACTGTACAAAGGACAGTGAGACCAGCTTTTACTCCGTCAGCTTTAGAGGGTATCAGATTTAGTTCAAAGACTGAGCAACACAGATCTCCAGCCATACTAACATAATCAAATGGGTTATAGCAGTTCCTATTGAGACCTCTGTTCCCAATAGACCTGACATATGATGTTAAATCTATAAATAGCTTTTATCTGAAAGTAAAAATGAATTTGTATTGACATTTTCTGTTCCTTCATTCCCTTAAAAAATTGTAGCAGGCTACTACTAATGAAGTTCATAGCATAAGCAATGCCACTATAACTCCATTTTTATTGTTCCTAGGGTGCAGGACAGGAGAAAAGAGCAGTAATGCTTTGCGTGTCCCCTAGCCAGCTTTGTGATTCTATAGTGCCAGACACTTGTAGCTTAACTAACCATAAGCTTAAGTAATTGTCTTGACTGTGATTTTGTGACTGCACACTGCAAAATAAATTGCAACTTAATGTTTAGTTAAGCTACACATTTGCAATATAGCCTAAATGTAGCCAGTGTGTTAATTATGAGACTAATCAAGAATGGGGTTCTTTATTTTGCCATGAGCACTGCTAATAATCCGGGCTTTTTTAATATTTCAGAATGTAACTTTTCTTTCCCTTTTCTATTGTCAGAGTACCATAATATTGCCCTAGTAGAGGGAAATGTTTTAGAGACTTCCAGTGAGGAAGTAAGGGAAGAAACAATCAGTTTGAGGAATGGTGGAAAAGAGGCAGAAATGAGGAAGAAATGTATGATTTGGCATAGTCCTGAAACAGAGGAGGGAAAGAGGGCTTCAAAGTGATGTTGAGGGTTTGTGGAAAGGAAAAGCAGAGTATAAAGAGAAAACATAAACAGGGTAGAAAGTATTTTTAAGTATTTGTATCTAGGCTGTAGTTGCCTGAGAACTACTCAGATGCAAATGTTAATTATAACTACGTGATAATTTAATTACAGTTAACCATATGAATAATAATTCATTTATTCTTATAGAATAATAAGATGATGTGAGCAAGAAATGGAGGGTTTAGTAGGCAAAGACAGTAGTAAGAAAAGTTCAATATGTGTTCTGACAAGATGGATGGAAAAAACAGTTGTTTGATGAGCAGTTATTACAGAGTTGTGGTCAATGGCTCAATGTCCAGCTGGAGATCAGTAACGAGTGGTGTCCCTCAGGGATCGGTGTGACCGGTCTTGTTTAACATCTTTGTCGCTGACATGGACAGTGGGATTGAGTGCGCCCTCAGCAAGTTTGCCGATGACACCAAGCTGTGTGGTTCAGTTGATAGGCTGGAGGGAAGGAATGCCATCCAGAGGGACCTTGACACACTTGTGAGGTGGGCTGATGCCAACCTCATGAGGTTTAACCATGACAAGTGCAAGGTCCTACACCTCAGTCAGAGCAATCCCAGGCACAGCTGCAGGTTGGGCAGAGAAGAGATTCAGAGCAGCCCTGCGGAGAAGGACTTGGGGGTGTTGGTTGATGAGAAAATGAACATGAGCCGGCTTCAGTGTGCGCTTGCAGCCAGAAAGCCAACCGTATCCTGGGCTGCATCAAAAGGAGTGTGACCAGCAGGTCGAAAGAGGTGATCCTGCCCCTCTCCTCTGCTCTTGCAAGACCTCACCTGGAGTGTTGTGTGCAGTTCTGGTGTCCTCAACATAAAAAGGACATGGAACTGTTGGAACAAGTCCAGAGAAGGGCCACGAGGGGACCACGGCAGGGGGGTTGGAACTAGATGATCTTAAGGTCCTTTCCAACCCTAACGATTCTATGATTCTATAATTTGCAGAGTTTAGTGACGGAGTAGATCTGCTAGGAGGAGTCAAGGTTGAGTCATGGTGTCCTAGAAAAAAATGTTGAAGGCATGAAAATGGAATGCTTGTTGGGAAGGGAGGAGAAAACTGACACATTTTGCTGGGAAAACATGGAAAGTTTGCTTGTTCGTGATACAGGATTAGATGTCTAAAAGACAATTAAATTTAAACTGAAAAAAAAAGTGGTCGACCTCTTTTTCTTAGAACTTTTGAAATAAAAAGAAGTGGGGACAAAAGGAAAGATTCCTAAGGAAATTTAGCAAGCTCTGTGAAAGAAGCAAACTACAGAACAGATAATGAATGAAGAAGGAAGTCAGAGTGCTAAGACAACCAGACAAAAAGGGAATTTTGAAAGCACAGGAAGAAAAGTGAAAACTGTTGTTGGATGTCACTGCTCAAGAAGATGAGGATGAATGTATATCCGTAAGAAGAGTATAAAAGCACAATGAGATATCAGTAAGATTGCCTCAAATTAATGTAAATTTAAAAATTGGAAATCATCAGAATTAGGCTTTTCAAAACATTTAGTTTAAAGTAGTTTCCCTCTAGAGTAGAGTGAAGGGGAACCAAGGGACAGAAATGTGCCCCAGTCATTTCTGAATGTTGTTAATGGAGTTTAGAGATGATGTATATGTTCTGGCTTTCTGTAGTTCATCACTATCAGTGATGTACGTGTAACAGTAGTGTTGGAATTAAAAACGGTTAGTTGAAAAGGTGTGCAAATGTTCCTGCCTGTACTGGTCTCCCAGATCTATCCTAAAAATACAACAGCGGAGCTGAATGGTGCAATAAGAGAATGAGCTTGTGACCTGTAGATAAACAAAGAGTTGGAACCAGTTTCTGCAATTTTAGCCAGACTTGTATTAATTAATCAGTTTCCCTATTAGCCATACAAAATTAATAGCAAGACAGAAATCATAATCTTCATTGGATAGCACAGTGCTCTGATACTGGTCCTTTTATTTCTAAGTAGATTTTGTGTGGTTTGGGGTTTTTTTAAGGCTATTAGAAAGGAATGCTTTTGAGGATTACACAGAAAAGAATTTTTAAGGACTGTTCCAGCATGTTCAGAAGCTATCAAAAGGAAGGTGTTTTCTTTTGTTCTAACTAACTATTTTTTTCTAAGGGGAAGAGCATCTAATGATTGTAATTAAGTCCCTGAAAAACTAGATGAGCTAAACCAAGCAGCTAGTCAGTACTAGAATAAGCTCAAAACCTCAGTCAGATACTTAGGAAATTATTTTTCACAAATGAGTCCCTCTGTCTCTGAGTTCTTAAGCTTGATTCTAAAAAGAGACCAGAGGCACAGCTTCACCAGGCAAGGCTGGGAACTAGGCTGGGAACTTGATAATTTTACTGGACGTTACGAATCATTCTTACTAATGGCAGTGAGGTTCTCCCATCCTCCAACTTGGGCTAAATTCTTGCTGTTCCACAGATGGCAGCTCTCTGTAATCATTTTCTGTTACACATGGGTTTATGGCTTTTCACATTTTTCCTTGCCCACATCCCCCTGTTTTATAAAAGCTAAAGCTTATTTCCTATTATGTTGTCTAACACTTTAGCATAACTACATTCACAATGCACTTTTTTCCAACCTGAAGATTGTAGTGTTTGTTTTAGATGGTTTTGGAACTGAAGAGAGACTGTCTGACAATCTGCTCATCCTTTCCAAATACATCTTTCACTCAACCAAGTACCTCTCTATGCAAGTATTAGCATTCTGCTGTTCTTGAATTGCAGATCTCATCTCAACCTTTAGCTGAATTGTATATGTACTGTAGTTATTTACCTGTCATTGTTTTGGCCTTTTTTCGTGATGGTGAAGATTGCCCTGCTGTTTGTATTCTAGATAGGAGTCCGAAAGGTGTTTCTTAAGTACTGGCATGCTGACCATCTCAACGATTTGTGCCTTCAGCTTCAGAAGAAAATTATAACCTGCCAAAAAGGTAACAATTACAGAGTGAGAATTCCTCATCTGTCGCTTTGTACACTGAGCAGAATATTGCATAACACACAAAAAAATATTCTTGAATAGTTGTTGGCTTTTATACGTTTCTCTACAGGCATATTTCCAGCTAACTACTTACACAGATTTTTTTGAGATGATACTAACATTGGTGATGCTTGCACTTTCTGTCTGTCAAATATACTTTTATGACAAACTGTTGCCCATAATTAAAGCTTAGGGGATCTTGAATATTTCAGGTATGCTCATTGATTTTTGAAGCATCTATATCACCTTTAACTTTTGTTGCAAATCATATAGCATAAAAATAATAAAAAATTACAGTGTGCTCAATATGTTGACAGTGAATACAAAGATAATAGTCAAATGATTTACAATTAATTGATAATTCAATAATTAATTAATAATTAATTAATAATTCAATAATTTAAACTTTTTGGCACATTTTAAGAGTCCACTGCCTCCTGATTTGCTGTTACTTCTGTTACATTTTCTATCAAAAATTCAACTGCTGAAAATGTGAATATTGCTTTGTTTGAAGAAGCTTCCTTCACATAGTGCGTTATTTATCTAATTGGCTGATGCCTGTAACAATTCCCATTATCACCTTTTTGAAGGAAATTAAAAAGACAAAGACTTGGTGGGTTTTTTAGTCATATACATTATATTGCAGACAAGAATATATAAGCCCCTTTCATTTTGACTGTAAGCTCTTCACTATGAGCTTATAATGAAGAAGAGGAAACCAAGAAAAAACTTGAAGCAAGCAAAATCAAAATAGAAGCACTGCAGGAATTAATGTGGAGAGTGACAGTTAACACAGGTCACAGTTCATCTGAGTGTGCAACTTGTGCCTATTGTATTCACACATTTAGAAAATCAATAGTGATTTATCCTCTTTCCTTTCTTATCAAGAAATATTCAACTTTTAGAGTCCAATTTGCATGCAGAGAGCTTTAATATAAGCCTACACCAGAATGTAAAACATCCTCAGATGTGTTTTGCATACGTAAGAGAACATATATCTGCCAAACCCTGCCTAAAGAGTGAAGATGGTAGGTCTTCTTGGCTCCTTGAAAAAGTATTTCCTTTGCTTTTACTTCTAGCCCTCTTTAGTTAAGCTCTCTTAAAAAGTAATTTTCATCAAAACTGTGTTCAGTGTTTTTTTAAGCTATGGCTCATCTGCCTGTTTTTTATAGACTGAAAAAATCAGGAACTTGCATAAATAAGGAGTAGCTAGATATCCATTTAATGACATTAGCTCATGAAATAAACTCCCCTTTGTAAATAGGTACAATTGTAAACTTGCAGAATTAGCATGCCAAAGTTCTCTGGCAAGTTGGGAATAGGCTAGAGTACCTGTGCATTGTTCTCGTATAGTCCTAAAATTGGGATCCATAGACTTTTACGCTGGGCTGGTGAGGCTTAATGAGTAATGGTATCTGTCCTGCCGCATATCCACATTTTTATCCTATCATTTTTATCCTTTGCAACCAAAGGACTTTGGAAGCTTTGTCTCTCTTTATAGCATATCGACTAATAACCAGTCCAGTCAATAAGTTCTCTATCAGGCTTAAAATGTAATATGTATCCATGTAAGAACTTAAAGAAAAAACAGGTCTTGCCCAAAATTCTTTTAAGCTGTTTTTACTTCAGTCTTAACTATCAATCCCTTCAGCATTTCCATAAATTTGGAAAAAAAAAAACAAAACAAAACAGATAGGTCTTTTTCTGTTAACCTGCAAGCTTACTTACAAAGGGAAAGAAAGGGATCAAACTAAAATGAAATCATATGTATTAACAATTTTTATTTAAAAATGGATCTGTGAGTTTTGTCATTTTTTTTTTTACCTTAATGAAAACTATATATGGGAATTTATGACCTTATTGAATTAGTGAGAAAAATTTTTGTAGCTATAAGAAAGTCCATCATGCTAAAGTTCTTCCATGAGAGTTCATGTAGATTAGGAATTAATTTTAATACATTTCATATACAATAGTTAATACATTTATCACATAACCCACATCCATGGTCTACTTGAATTTGATTATTCTGATCCTTATCCTTAGATGAACTGTAAATAAGTAGATATTTCTCTTCACTGGGGGTGCTAACCTCAATTATTTCAATTTGCATAAATGAGAATTATTTTGGATCTACATAAATGAAGAGCAAGTTCAAAAGAAAATATTAGTATCCATACAGAAGTAGAAGAAACTGAGCAGTAAAGTCTAGGAGATTACAAGTTCATTTCACAGCAGTTTTGGGGGATTATGAAATTGGGGTTTTGTTCTGTGTTGAACTGAAGAGAAAATCTTTCAAATGTTCTCATAGAGAAGGAAATGTGGGGAAATATCCACCTTCTAATGAAACATGAGATAGTCGGTTCATGAAAATGTGTGCAAAACAAGATGGGGGGGTCTGTCTGCCAACCTTCCCTGCCAAAATTTTGTTGTATGTTTCTTCAAAACATCTCAATTTTGGTAAAAGTGCATAGTTCAGAATAGGTGACAGCTAGCTGCACTGGGTATCATTTTACTGAACCATCCTAGCAGGCTACTCTGCATCGTTCATGCCTGCTAACAGTACTACCAGAGAACTGACCTCTGTATTTCCTTTTCCTAACCAACCTTGGTGGTGTTACCAATATTTTTTAATTTTTTTTTTGTGTGTGTGTGTCATGGTAAAAGCACACACTTGTGAAAATGTTACTTCAAAATCCAGGCTTTTTTTCAAAGTCATGGAGGATTTGATGCTTAACCATTTGACAAATACCCTCTGCAGCAGATAAGTTTAAAGAAAAATGCTAGAAGTGGAGGAGCAATTTTTGATCATTAAGCTCTTCTAAATTTTTTGTATTTGTGAGCAGTGAGCTCTGGTAATGTTCTATGCATGTATTCATTTCCTTTGCAATAACAACATTATGAATTCAGACTCAGTAACATGTATATCCATTGTGAATACTCATAGAATTGTCAATAAATAACTGTACTATTAATTTCCTTTTCAACTGAATTGGGGAAGTACATTTAATATTTTGGGGTTTAAAGAAGGCAGATTTTATAGAATGTAACTCAAAGGATTGAAAATGATTGAAAATGGCATGGTTGGCTGTGATTATAAAAATGTTGTCCATTCAAAGTTGTCCAGTATGAATAATCTCAAAGTACTTGATCTTGAATGTTTTCAAGCCCAGTGAATTTTGTATAGGAGCAGTATTAGTATATTAACCTTTCTTACATTTCATCACTGAGCATCTCTAAAAAATACCTTCTTTTAAATATCTAAACAGAGGACGTTTCTCTCTTGTTTTAGCTGTATATTTTATTCAGTAACAATTTACATTCACAGAAGACTAACTGTATCTTTCTCCTTTTACATTTTTCTTTTAGATTAATTCAGATTGACTCTCTCTCATAATTTAATGTTGTTCTGCAGTGTCCCTAACACTTTAACTTAATTACATTGTTAAAAGACCTAATTCATTTTAGCCTTTTTTAAACTTACGATCTTAATATTCACATTTTCAGTATTTTCCCCCTAACTCAAAGGAACTTCTTATACAGGCTATTGCCTGCCAACTTCTTCAACCATAATAAGCAATGATAAAGTTTGACTTGGTTTGTTGCATGTAAGTTGGTGTACTGAAAATCAGCAATATTTCAGGCAACAGGTGAATAATTCTAAAACAGCTACTTCCCTGTGAAGCATACAGCAATGATTCAAGATCTAAAAAGTGTCAGGATCTTGTTGAACGTACAAAAAAAAAAAAAAAAGCACACACACACAAAATAAACCACCTTTAGTTAGTGTACTTCTGCCTTCTGAGCCAAAGTGTACACTCAGGAGACTACAAAACCACCTGTTGCAGGAAAAGTGATTAAATTGGCACCAAGTTTATTGTGGCTACACAGGTCCCTGTGCCTTGTGTTTCTGATCATCTGGGTACTTCTGAAAATTCAGGGGATTAGGTGGTACTTAGGTTGGGTAGAATTTGTTGTAATGAATGTACATACTTGGGAAGTAGTAAAAAAAGATACAGGAAATAGATATGCCAAAATCTTCTCCAAACATAGGGCTGACAAAGAGTGTGAAAACCAGGCCTAATAGATGCATAAAACTGATGCAATACAGATGAAAATTTTAAACTGAAAAATGCAGACATGATGTGACAGTTACATTTGAAAAATTTGCATTAAATTAATTCAGTTGTTTTTGCTGAAAGGAAGTGAGCAACACTTCCTTTCAGCAAAAACTCACTTCCTTTCTCCTTTCCAAAAACAACTGGATTAATTTAATGCAAATTTCTCAAATGTAACTGTCACATCATGTCTGCATTTTTCAGTTTTTTTAGTTTTTTCAATTTTCTAGTTTTAAGTCAAACTAAAAATTCTTGTGTCAGTTTTAGTTTTGATTGATTTTAGGTACACTGAAATATTTAAAGCATTTTTTTTTTAAGCTGACAAAAAGCAAATGGTAATCTAGTTCCTGCTGCATTCAAAACAACTATCATTTTTTCTGGGTTTTATTTTGAAATGAATGCTCTTTTGAACTTTGTAATGTAAATGTATGCTTTCACAATCTGTAGCATACATTAGATTTCCAGCTGTAATGTAATAAAAATAATATTCAATGAAAGTAAACATTTTGAGTTGTGATAGCTCAAGTTTATGAATTAATTTGCTGTCAATACTTTTGGTTTAGCACTGACACTAGAAAACAGAGAGTGACATTTTAGTGTGTTGTTTATATGCCATCTCATTTCTTTAATTTTTTGTGTAAGATGTTGGGTAAACTTGATCTGCTTATGTTTACAGCAGAACCAACAATAATATTTAGTTATTCACCAGTTAATTAGTTGTCTTTCATTAGTCCATATTTTCTCCTTCTCTTATGGCAGTCGTAAGAGGATTTCTAGCTCGCCAGCAATTGTTACAGAGGATGAGCATCAAACAGCAAGAGGTCACCTCAGTCAACAGCTTCTTACAGAATGCTGAGGATATGGGATTGAAAACATACGATGCCTTGGTTATTCAAAATGCTTCTGACATTGCTCGAGAAAATGACCGGCTCCGCAATGAGATGAACACTGCTTACCACAGGGAAAAGTTAGAGGCCAGAAACAGACCAGAAGAAGGTCACAAAAGGTAAGATGACAAAACATCTACTGTGAAGAATTAAAGTGTTTCTTCAGTTTTAGTGATTTCCTCCCCTGCTTAGGAAGTCCTAGCAACTGAGGAATTACAAAAGGATTCTCAAGCATACACTCTGCCCAAATCAACGTTAGACCCGATTTTTTCTGTATGTTAGGTAATCAAGTCTAGAAACGTAAGGACACCTCTGATATCCTATTCAGAGGACACTGAGCTTTACAGGAACTTATTGAGGTCTCTGAGGCATTTTTTTTTTGCATAAATATTTTTTAATTCTACGATAAATAGACCACAGTTAAACTTTCATCAAACCAAATTAAAAATACTCAAAATACTAACATTGGAGAAGATCACAAAAAACAACTAGAAAGGCATTAAAATACGATGAAATCCAGATTAAGAATTCCTGCTTTCGCATCAAACTCGGTAGATTGTGAGGAGGATTCTTCAATTTTATTTAAAAATAGGCAAATGTTTTTGTTTAACTCCCATCAGAATTTTCAAAAGTGCCCATTTTACAAATCCAGTAAATACTGGAGAACCTTTCTTCAGGAACTGAGTCCCTGACCTCTCTTCTCTCAGACAGCTGAACAGGCAGAGGTAGTATTTGCAGTCAATAGGTGTGTGTCTACAGCAGGAAAGTGTCTACACCTTGCTGGACATATAAATGTTTATTTTTCCATAGAAACTTCATTTTCAACCAGAGCCACTCTCTTTGCTTTCATTGCTTTTGTCAGTGACTTTTATTAAAGTGAAAATGGCAGTGCATCTGCTTAATTAGCTTCAAATATCCTAGTGATTACATACTGGAGGAAATGCCTTTGTAGGAAAGACTGTAATTAAACATTGCAGTGAAAACAAATTATCCACTGAGCACCATGCTTTCATCTCTAGCTATTTCATTTACTACATGGGCAGCTGGCTATATCCTGTGCATGAATTCCAGCTCTGCTGGTGATTTACCATGCAGAAATAAAATTAAAAAACCCCAAATGCTTGGGGATTTGATGTAAAATGTCAGTATAGACATCTTGTATCTAATATATTACCACTCTATGTTAAAAGGTTTTCAGTGTTTTGATTTTTGGAGGAATAACATGTTGCAAGAATTTGTTGAAATTTAGTTTTTTGAAAGCAGCTGATAAACATTATTTATCAATACATATTGAATAGTGAAAAACAAGGAAAAAATTGGAATAAGTAAAACTCCAAAACTGTGATTGAAATAATTAATTACATAACTAAACATATTGTCATAATTAATATTATTAAAATTATAACTAATAATTAAGCTTAAAGGAAGCTTAAAGGAAGATATGTAAATATCTGGGTGGAATTGTTCGAGCAGCCAATGTAGCTGGTGAAAAAGGTCATCTAATATTTTTAAGATTTGCGTTATCTAAATAGAATTTATAGTTGTCTTTTTAGAAAATAATGATAAAGGCTCAGCATTTGCTGCCTCAGTAACTTTCTATTAAAATGGATTTCCCAGAAATTATCATTCAGATTGAAAACCCAGCTTTTGATTGTGTGTAACAATCAAAGTGTGAACAATTCATTCAGTGAATGTCTGATCAACAATATGAAACTGCTTAAGGAAGGCTGCATTTGTGTGAAAAGCTAGTGTCCTGATTTATCATGAAACAGGAAATGGAAGAAAGCTAGCAGCTTGATCTGGATTTGTTTGTCAGATTACTACACACATCCCTTTGACACAGCAGGGGAGTCATGCGATTGTTTACCAGAAAGCTGTTGTTATGTTTGCATGAACAGGTTCATTGTTATCGCTTGAATAATGCATCTGTGCCTCTTTTCTGTGTTTTCAGAGCTGAAGCCAAGGGTGGGAAGGTTTCTGAGGACGTTTTTGCTGACTGTCGAATGCCCAAGCACTTTCATTCCAGCTCTGTCCCTGTCCCCATGGCAGTGGACGGCTTGGTACATTCTGCTGCTGGGTCATCCATCAGATCCCCCTCCCTGCACTCTGTATTCAGCATGGATGATAGCAATAGCCTGCCATCACCAAGGAAACAGCCTCCTCCCAAACCAAAGAGGGATCCCAACACACGACTGAGTGCTTCATATGAGGCTGTTAGTGCTTGCCTGTCAGCAGCTGCTAAGGAAACCACTAATGAAGGTTAGGCATAAAGGGAGAAACAGTTGCAAATGTTACTCTGGGTTATTGATTTATTGTTTTCATTTCAGTCCTTTTACACAGTGAAGTGCCTTTGAAAAGTCCTGCTTCCCTGAAATATTTCAGTGGCAGTAAATAAAATCAGTCAATTTGTAATCTGTTTCCAAATCGGCAGATAATACTTATGTGTTCTAATTGCCTAGTTTGTCAGCAACAAAAACCTATTTGCAGAACTCCCTCTAGAGACAAACGATCTGTCAACTTCAGCTGTTCTACCCCACTGACCATAATTTCACCTTTTAAACCATATGCTAGAATATCTTACATCACTAGAACAGAGTGCTTGAAACTTGAATTTCACCAAGTTAAACATTAAACTTTCTCCGACTTTTTCTGTATGTTCACATAAATAACTTACTGCTTGCAGTGGTTTATATTTGTGCTTACAGTGCTTACAGTGAATTTTTTGTTTAGAAGGAAAGTGCTATGAAAATCCCAAAGCATCTTAGTGCATTATAGTGGATATAGAATAGTTTTGAGTTCAGTTGTTCTATTCTCCTTCAACCTTGAAATGAATGAGTAGGAGATGAAGGGAAGGAATGTATTCTGCTTTTTCTTGATAAGTCTTGACTTGTCATGCTTTCTGTAAAGGGTCTTCTAGTCTTATCAGGGACGATCGTTCAGGTTGGGTTTAAAGCTATGTATAACCATTCTCTAATACTGCATACAACAGATGGAAACCTCTGCAGTGCCCTCTTGCAAAATAATTACCGTTCTCATGTGCAGTTCATCAGATGCAAATCCATTTTTCTTAACCTCTTCCCTGGTTATTCAAGCTCTGTGTAAGGACAGATGAACTGTATCCAATAAATTTTAGGATAGTGTGGTTTAAGGAGCTTGGTAGTGGTTTTGGCTTTCTGTGCCTAGCTCTTCAAGAAATTATGGATTTAACCAAAAAGCTTTAGCAGAGGATTTTGAAAGAATGATAATTCATATATGTATTTGTGGTCTTAACACTAATTCTTGCATACAGTCACAAAACAACTTTGGAGTTCTTTTCAGATGTATGAAACAATAGGGCCAATTTCCCTGCGTATACTCATTTTCCAAGGATTATGTCAGTTTCCAGAGTCTTTGTCCAAAACCAGCTCTGATTTACACCATCTAATTTTGATCTTAAAAGACCAGTTTCCAGTTTCTCCATTCCATACAAGCCTGGAGGCTATGAAAAGACATGTAGTTCACTATATACTCAGTTGGGGAATTGCCCTTAAACTATGGGATTCCCTAACTTTATAAATTATTTCCACACCCGCAAAAGGTGATACAGGCATAATATCTGCCTATAATTAGTTTTATAGATATTACATAAAAGGGGGATAATTCAGTTACTGGTAATAATGTGTGTTGAAGTAGCACAGCGTTGAAACTCCTGGTTAAAAGCATGGCATTGTCTCTTGAGGCAAATGGAATAACAAGCAAATATTTCAGTGTGTTACAGATCTCGCAGTGAACATTTGTATTCAAAATATACCTCCTCAGGTGTTAGTTGTCATGTTTTACTAGCCATAGAGGTTACCCAGATTTGTCCAGGTAGCAAAGGCTAGTGGTTAGGAAGCTGCAAGTTCTGCATTTCATTCCTGAAATATTTATGCTTTTGACTGAAAGTCTGTGTTTGTGACTGATGCTCATTGTCAAATCTGTGGGCAGCACTTGAAGTATTAAACCTGTGTAAGAAATAACTGACTTTGATCTGTTAATAACACAGACCTTTTTCACTTTCCTAGTACTGACCCGTCCAAGGCCACACAGTGATGATTATAGTACCATGAAAAAAATACCTCCCAGAAAACCAAAACGAAGTCCCAATACAAAACTTAGTGGCTCTTATGAAGAAATACCTGGCCAAAAGCCTGGTGAGGTAAAACAGACAAGTACAGTAGCTAAACCAGGTGTCTATGACACTGTGACAGTACAGAGAGCAGGTTCTGCTGATGGGCCGCAACATGGCATGTTGAGTCTCTATATGTCACAAGAAGAGGAGGAAAATGAGCCTGTCTATATTGAAATGGTAGGGAATGCAATGAAGAGCATTTCTGCTGAAGCAGAAAGTCCAGAACAAGGAGAATCTGTATATGAAGAAATGAAGTATTTTCTACCAGAAGAAGGAAGCAATGGTAATGGAATAGTTCCAGTAGTGACTGGATCTCCTCCTTTGTTGTTTGAAAGCAAAAAAACCTATAACATTGAAGATGGACTGTTGGATGGAAACAGTCAGGCAGCTTTGATCTACAAAGACTCATGTGACATTCCAGCCCCTTTCCCTAACTTGCTCCCCCACAGGCCACCACTTCTTGTATTTCCTCCAACCCCTGTCACATGTTCACCTGCTTCTGATGAATCACCTCTAACACCACTTGAAGTCAAAAAGCTTCCTGTATTGGAAACCAACCTAAAATACCCCGTGCAGTCAGAAGGATCAAGTCCATTATCACCGCAGTACTCCAAAAGCCAGAAGGGGGAGAATGAAAGACCAGCATCTCCAGGCTTGGTTGTGTTCAATGTTTCCAGCAAAGTTACTCCTCCTTCCACACCACCTCCTCCTCTCCCACCACCCCCTCCTCCTGTACCACCTTCTGTTTCCCACCGGGCTTCCACACATTTTGCATTTCCTCCAGATACGTGTGCTAGCTTTCTGATTAATACAGGGAAAACAGGTACAAACTCAGATCTTCCAAAAGTACCTCAGAGACCAAATCCTGCTCAGCTTGGATGTTCATCTCCATTCTCCAAACTGCCTTACTCCCCAAAGGTGGCAAGAGCAGATCACAGGAAATTGAACTCAAATTCATTATCTTCATTTTCATACAGCCCTACAAACTCAAGGTCATTGACCAGTCCCCTTGATGAGTTAACTAGCTTGTTCAACTCAGGACGGAGTGTGCTACGAAAATCTGCAGCAGGACGTAAGATCAGGGAACCAGAAGGTAAGACAGATCTCCGTGCTTCTGTATGGTATGTTTCTTCTGCCCCAAAACTTTCTTACATTAGAAGCTGATAGGGTAGGTGAAAATACAAAACAAATCCTGTTTTTGTTTTTTTGTTGTTTTTTTTTTTAAGGAAGGTTTGTTGTTGTCATAAGAATCACAGAGAAAATACATTGCATATAGAACATTATAGGTCTTCAGGTTTTCTCTGAGATGTCAACTTTTATTTTACCAAAATGTTTGTATGACACAAATTTAAATGCATTATTTTTAAAACTCCAGAAGCCTCAATAAAATAAACAGGTTTATATTTAATAAACACATCATGTGAAAAATGAGTTTAGGGTATCAATCTGTACAAATACTTTGAACTAAACATATAGCTGGGTGTCTGGTAGATAACATGTACTTTTAATTTGAAGACTTTCTCTTAAGGTTTCATTATTTTATTTCCATGCAATTCTGAATTTGGTGATACAGCCATTAATATTCTCCTAAACAAAGCTGAGACAGAGAGCTGTGCAGCAAACTACATTTATTTCCCCTTTCTATCCTTTTATTCCTACCTTTCCTGCCATTAACATACATTTATGTACATACCCAGAGACTGCTTGTTATCCTGGCTTTCCAGCAATTGGGGAACATCTTTTGTATCTAGTGCAAAAGCCAACTATACAAAAAAAAAAAAAAAAGCTTGCCATTTTGTTAAAGTTTTCTGAGACTGGAGTTCTCAGACATTATCACTTAATTATTTGTCTTGTCCAGGTAATAACGGGTTCAGCATTGTTATTGAGACAAATCTATGCATCTTATGAATACTGC
Organism: Pezoporus wallicus; assembly: GCF_028554395.1. Classification (NCBI taxonomy): domain Eukaryota; kingdom Metazoa; phylum Chordata; class Aves; order Psittaciformes; family Psittacidae; genus Pezoporus; species Pezoporus wallicus. Next base: position 879,027 of record NW_026635653.1, on the reverse strand, counting down.
AAATTCATCCTGATGTTAATAGTTTCAGTCGGCTCCTCTGTCAGGGTGAGATGCTTCTGACCTAGCTTTGTCCATCTAAAAGCTTGATATGTAGGCATCAAATCCTTAGCCTATGAAGAGACACTCATTTACAGAAACTAATTCCTATGAGGAATTACAGTCATCTAACTTTCTGTGAGGAAATCATCTAATATCTAACTTTCCTATGAGGAAAGCCTAGATGATTAAACTAGTAGGCTTTTAACTTCTAAGTGATAAAAGTTGAAGTAAATACTGTCTCTGCATATCAATTACAACAGTGACTCCAGTCATCACATTACTTTTCTGATTTAAAAAAAAAAAAATATTTTTCTATGGAAAATAGTCAGTGTGCTTTATATAGAAACTTCTCTCCCTAGTAGCATCTCCCAAGCACAAGATTTTATGAATTTAAAATTAAGGGTAAGAAAACCTTTAGACTGGTTTCTCTACTTCTTCAATTCTGTTTGTTCAAACAGCTTGTCTTAATCAAGAGCTGTGTGCAGTTTATTCAAAATGGGCAAAATATAATCATACAGTCATTTAGGTTGGAAAAGACCTTTAAAATGAAGTCCAGCCATTAACTTACCACTGCCAAGTCTACAACTGAAAACTTACTGAGGGTGCACTTTATCCCATTCACCAGATTGTTGCTGAAATTTTTAAACAACTGGCCCCACTATTGAGCCAGGGGGAACAGCACAGGTGACCAGTGGCCAACTGGATTTAACTCCATTCACCGCCACTCTTTGGGCCCAGCGGTCCAGCCAGTTTTTTACCCAGTGAAACATACACCTGCCCAAGCCATGAGCAGCCAGTTTCTCCAGGAGAATACTGTGGGAAACTGTGCCAAAGGCTTTCCTAAATCTACGTAGGTAACATCCACACCTCATGGGTCACCTTGTTGTAGAAGGAGGTCAGGTTAGTCAAGCAGGACCTGCCTTTCATGAGCCCATGCTGACTGGGACTGATTGCTTGTTTGTCCTATGCATGCTGTGTGATTGCATTCAAGGTGATTTGCTGAAAGACCTTCCCTGCCACTGAAGTCAAACTGACAGGCCTGGAGTTGCCCAGATCCTCTTTCTGGCTGTTCTGGTAGATGGGCATCATGGTAGCCTCCAGTCAACGTTCAGTGCCTATAAATATATGTAGAATAGGGTTGTTTACTTTGTTGGTTTTTTTTTTGTTTTGTTTTGCTTTGGGGGGGGGGGGTGTTTGGTTGTTTGGTTTTGGTTTTATTTTTATTTTTAAGTTGGGAGCCTTGTTTTCTTATATAGATAAAACATTTTTATCCACTGGGATAAAACTATTGATGTCACCTCTTTGGATACCTTTTGTCAAAGCTCTCTCAATGTACCTATAGTGAGGAAGGGTGGCAGACCTGCCCAAACAAGTCACAAATCTAACCTCTACCTTAAAAAAAAAAAAAAAAGAAAGAGTTGCTTTGGGATGGTGGTTGTTTGTATGTGCACTTTTCAACTAAAAGTGACCAAGATAGGGTTCAGCTTGGATCTCCTGTGGGTTGAAGCCAGTGCATTAACAGAGGCTACCATAGAAAATCTCTACATTTACTTTTCACGTGGAAAAAACTTCTAAATATTTCATCAAGGCAGCACTAAGTATGAAAAATCAAAGTTCAAGAAAGATACACAATAAAAAAACCTGAATCAATATTTTATGACCTAGGAAGCTACTGGATACTAAGTGCAGTTACATATGAATAGTTAAATGATGAGCAGATGGATTGAAAGAAAGAAATGCAGGTGAAATATATGTGCATGTTTTTACAATTTGGCTCTTTTCATGTACTTCATGTGTTCAGTTAATTTCCAGGGTAACAGCTGGAAAAATTATTTTTTTTTATTTAACTTCTTTTTTATTTAACTTCTTTATATTAATTCTGATGCAAAGTAATAAGATGGCGATCGGCAAAGTAGACTGTTATGCAAAACTTGAAGTTGTCCATGTCTTACCTTCTGATTTTTTATCACCTATTGCCTAATGCATATTAAGTTCCTGGAAGACTCCTCCCTTTCTTCTTTTTGACATTTTTAGTATTTTATTTTTAGGAAGTGATATGGTTAAAAAAAATTAATTCTAATAAAAATTAATTAAATTTTATGACATGGCCTAGAGCAGCACTTGGTAATGTGCAAGTTCCTTTATTTCCATAAGTTATAACTTACCAACACCCTTAACTAAAACCAGAAAGTAAAAATGTGAGCCATTTTGAAGTCAAGGAGAGTAACCTATGGGAATCGATAAGATTCTGTGAGGAATCATCAGCCTTGGAGATAAAAGCCTCCTTGCCAATAAAAGTACAATGAAGACATATTCCTCAACATGCTTTCCCCTTGCCTGGAGGAGTAATTTTAAGGCCTGAGAACACTGATGTCCTCTTGGCTGCTGATCTTTCCATGGGCAATGATCTTCCAGAATTACAGTAGTGCACATTTGTGGTTTTCTTATCGGCTGTAGACTTACTGTGAACTGAACCGAGCACTCTTCTTTGAGAAAAATACAACAACAAAATCAAAAGGGAGCAACTTTCATTACCTGGTGGCCCAATCTGGCTATTTGTTTTATACAAACATATCATCTACTTGTTCAGACAATGATCAGGATCATATACTATGCAATTTCTTGCATAATACTTTATATTTAATAGGACAAGTTTTCTGCTCTGCGTAACTTGTAGTTTAAATAAGTAAAACTATAACAGGTAAGAACTGAGATAAAGTGATTTCTCCAAGGCTGAAAAAAGTTAATTGAAGCTACAGCTGTATTGTTAGTGAGGGATTTTCTTTTACTCCATACAAAATGAGACTTGAGTGCAGATAAGCGATCATACACACACACACACACACACACACAATTTTTTTCTATTCTTCTGGATTTCTAGAAGTAGAAACTTTCATTTTCAAGACTGAAAGAAAGTGAATGCTCATGTGCAGAGCCCCTCCTCAGATTTTTCTAGATATTTCTAGATTTTCCTAGATATTTGGGACTGGAATTTATAAAACCAAATTCAATGCCTTAATAACAAAACCACACTCTCTAGAAGAATGTACAAATATTTTTTACTAATCCTTATATAAGGAATATGAAATGTTTAAGCATTTTATATTAAGTATGTGTGGAGTACAGACAGAATTTTCTTTAGAAAAGAACGTTAGATTGTTAACAAAATATTCATACTGTTCAAATGTTTTCCCAATATGTTTGACATCCATTAACTATATGAATCCCTTCTTTACCTATTTCCTAGGTGAGCTGTTTCCAAGACAGGTAGCTACACATATCAGTGAATTATTCCACATTCCACAAGCGCTGGAAGTCACAGCAAGATAGTTGCAACTGACAAATAATACGGGTATTTAGATCACCTAGTTGTGGCTAAAGGTTGCCAAATACTGTTTATTAAAATTGCCTCAGACTTTGAAAATAACAGGATTTAATGTGTATGTTTGGGGAGTACTGTCCTGTCAGAGGCAGGTACCCCTTTGATAGCTGGCAAATAGTTTCCCTCTATCAGCAGATTAAAGCAAGCTATTGTGCAGCTAATGTTCCAGCAGTGGATTTCAAATTAAATCTCCGCTGGGGTTTCTGAGATGAAATCCCAGTCCCTTATCCTCTAAGCCACTCAGCTTTTCCTCTTAATCAATTTAGTAAAGATAATATTCATATCTGCATCTCATTATTCCTACATTATGTTGATACAGTATAATAGTTTTACTTTCTTTGTGGCAAAAGCTAACAACTTACAAAACATGAGTAATACTGTGTTTCCACCTATTATCTTTTACCTGTGAATGCTGGAGGAATGATTACATGAGGCATCGGACTTCTGTAACGTCTTTCAAGTGAAATTCTCAAAGCATTAAAACTTTAATGAATTAAGCTTCACAACACTTCTCAGAAAGGGATTAATATCTGTTTATATAATTGCTTTAATTACCAGAGAGTGAGTGTGACTTTTTGTGACTAATTTTCAGATTAGATATCTAAACACAGGAGAATTATCACTCTCTGATTCACTGTGGACTACTTGCAGCTCTCAATCTGAATCTCTTGCAGTAGTTACAGAAAAGTGGGAGGAAGCCAAAGCACTCTAGTAACAGTTTCATGCAAGTCATAAAAAAAGGCCATACATGGCTAGCTGTAGATGCCCTATGCAGAAAATTATAAAGGAGGAGACAGAACTGCTGGCACCACAGTTGCCATCCAGCCTTTCTGTTTTTTTTTTCTGAAGATATAATTGTATTTTGCATTACTGCAGCAGAAAAAAGGGGTTTAGAAGAGCCTAGGGAAAGTACCATCTATTCCTGTTTCCAGAATATGTATGAACTTTTTTACAGCCTGAAAGATACCAGTTTAGCCTGCAGTCTTCTAATCTCTAAGTCTGCCATTACCTTGATCATTTCTCACAAAAAAATAAAGATCTGGATAAGCAAAATATACCAAGAATAATTTTCCATTTCAGAATCTCTAAAAACCAATATATTTTACTGCTGGAGTTTTTTTGAGTTCTGACAATTTTGTTTGTTTTTTGTTGTTTTTTTTTTGTTGTTGTTGTAGCATTTCTCTCCCTGGTTGATTTTGTTGTTTGCTCTTACAGAGTAAAATCATGTTGTGTAATTTGCCTTGATTTTCTGTCCAGACATGGAAAAGAAGCTTTGTGTGTGATTACCATAAACAATTTTAACCTGAGGATTATTAGAAGAAGAAATCAAGTCTCACTTTCAGGTGAAAAAGAATGGATATTGTCATAAACCTTTATAATATTTATTTTGTATTTTAAATACTTTCATTGAAAATAAAATCCAATTCTTAGCACTCCTCCACACACTTCCAAAGCCTGTATCCAGTGAAATAGATATTGGAGGAGACTGTGCAGTCACAAGAGAACACAGGAAAAATTACTTCATTCCTGACATGATCTTATTCTGTAAGTACCTACAGCTGTGAGAAAAGGATCCTGGAGCAGGGAAACCCTTGCTCCCCTTGCAGGGAAACCCAGTACAGGATCAGGTTCATACCTAGTCACTGTTTAACTGGAAAGAAACTGAGAAGTAATTGCACCAACTTTTCTGCTCCTTTTACATGGTCCATTTTTGAGACCTGCAGACATTCGTTTTAAGTTACTGATTCTTCTTCGTGTTATTTTCTTCTTTGTGTTATTTTATATGAAGTAAACACATCTAACAGAAAACAAACTGATTTGGATTTGCTTCATGTTCCCCTCATCCTGTTTGATACTGAAGTACAATAACCACACCGTACTGGTTCAGCGTTGTGCATTTCAAGCCCTGAATTTTAATAATATCCCAGCTTTAATAATGACTTTAATCATTCAAGCAGACATTTACAGGATTAGTATTTTCATAACAATGTCTTCACCATCTGATGCAATGTAATTGTTCCAAATTCGGCAGTGATTTGGGAAGTCGTCTCATTACTAACAGTGTTGTGGGCTTCTTAAACACTAAAGTCTTCAGTATTTTTTATTTGTGATCCGAGATGCAGAACTACAAAGGACTTTGTTTAGGAACTATTGCATTACTGATTGAAAACCAAAGATACATTAATGTGAGAAATTAGCCGTATCTGAGAGAACAAAGAAATTTCATTGTAGCGCACGTCCATTTCTGACACCAACCAAGAATATGGCTATTTGGCAGTAAATGTAATTTCCCTTGATTTTACAGGACTACAGGCATTTGGAACATAGTGAAATTTGAACACACAGTTAAGTCTCTAATTAAATTCTCAACTTGAGTGAAAAATCTGTTCAGATGCTTTTAACTTATTTACATCCATTTCAACATTAATCATATTTTGCATACAGTCTCAGTAGAGAGTAACAATTCCATGTCTCGGGAAATGTCAAGATTGTGACATTTATTTTTGTTTTGCCCTGGAAAGAAAATCAGGCATTCTGAAATTCTGTGCAGAAATAAATATTCTTTCATGTCCAGTCTTTAAAAACTGTTTGGAAAATATTGATATAGTTTGCCTCAAACATAGTACATTTTTTCTTACTGGAAATGTTAACAATTAAATGTGTTGACTTTTTGTTTTCAGACCTAGTTAAATTCAAGAGTGGCCATTTCAACACTGATTGTCATTTAGGTTGTCATTTAGGGGTATGTCTACACAGCAATCAAAGATGGATATAAACAAACCAAGCTAGTGTTCAACTCATTGGCTCAGCTATCTAAGAGCAATGCTGTTGTGACTGCACAAATTCCAGCCCCTTAGTGATGACCCAAAGTTCTTGACAGGACTTGTGCAGCTTGACATGAAACTCTATAGACCTGTGTATGTGGATTGTGTGTCACTTCCAGCACTGGAATTTTGTGGGGCTGAATGGAGAACAAGAGAAGATAATTGGAAAGAGACTGGGAAAAAAACTTGGTTATAAGCATGAGACTTCATGCTCTCTCTACACTACTGCACTCTGCTGTTCAGTGGGTAGGAGAGTGGAAGCAGAGCACTGGTACTAGAAGTAGCGGTTTAGGGTGTCTTCCCCCTGGGCCCACTAGTGAGTGGGAAAATAAAGCAATCTTCAAGTTCAGTTCTCTTTGGGTTTTCACTCTATTTTAAAATTGAAAATATAAAAATCAATTTTATCCTTTGTGTGGTGCAATTTAAAAATAAAAATAAAAATTAGACCTGAAGTTCTACATTTTGTTCTTTCTTTTAGCTCTTTCTTTAAGGGCTGGTTGCAGAATGATGCTGACGTGCTAGTAGTATATAGCGACAATTTTTAGCCACAGATTGGCTGTATTTGTGCACAGTATGCATGCTTATCACACTGAATATACGATAGCCACATGTTCTTTCTTTGAAGTTCACAGACGTGTCATTGACCATCACTGTATCCATTCAGAATGAACTTAAAAACAAGCTAAAGAAATACCTAAATTCCATTTTTATTTTAGAAGCTTACTTGGAAAGCAAATTGGGAAGTTTGTTCGAGAGGTTTTCCAGACTAGCTGTCCCTTTTTGGTGGGCAGGATTACAGTATAGGTGATCAAAAAATATTCCTTGGGTTGTCCCTCAGGATCTACTCAAACAATGTATGTGCCTAATGCAGTCACTTATTCTAAGACTTCTGCGTTGCATAATAACAATTATGCATAATAATTCAAGATTTATAGCTCTTATGAGAGAGATCCTGAAAAATCTCTGTAGAAGTATTCTGTGGAAATAGTAAATAGAACTGATGTTATGCTGTTGGCAGTATCAAATCTGTCTGTTTGCTTGTTTGGGGTTTTTTGTTTGTATATTTTTACAATATTTGCAACTGGATTTGAGAGGGAGGAAGGCTGAGACAGTGTCTCATCACATAATTCCTTTCAAGAGCAGCTAAAGCCCATCAGTAATGGCTGTTCTGTTACTGAGGTAGCATACACACAAATGTAAATAAACTTAAGTATCTGCCTTCAAAAAGAGCTATGGCTTCCACATTAGTGAGAAAAAAACAGTTTAAAATAGGGAAGCTGTCTTTCTTACCAAATTGCCTTCTCCATTTCCAACACACCAGAAGTTTTTTAACCACACAAGTTCAAGAAGTAGACTCTTTGGTCAACCAGTCAACACACCTAACAGTCAACAAAACTATTACAGAGTAAAATCAGCTACTTTTTTTCCATATTAGACTTGAAAAGGTGGGGAACATAGGAACATGGAGGGAAGAAATGCTTCATCTAAGGGAAAATTGTCCCAAGCAGTGCTGCCCTCCTTCTTGCCCTCTGTGGTAAGTAATGGACCTCAGAAAGGCCTGCAGAGATCAGTTCCTAGAATAGATGGAGTGAACGAAATCACCAGTCTTTGAAACATGTGCCCTGGCTGCACTCTAGCACACTTGCTGCATTAAAAAGGCATTCCAAGTTATTGCTTAGATACTGTCAAGCAGGGGAGTTGGCAGCCTGTCCAGACATTCTTCATCCACTAACAGTATTTAAGAAGGCTATTTTCTCCACATTCAGCAGCAGAAATCTTTGTATCATGTTGGGAACAAGCCTAATCTTCTGAACCCTAGCTTATTGGTGTCACACTAACACAGTGTTCTACAGAGCATCTCTTTACCTCCAGCAGTGAGTTTTGTCACTTGGTGCTCTTCCTCTCTTTGCTTTCTAGTGTTCCTACAGTTTCCATGAATACAGCTTCCCAGTGCGAAGAAGCAGCAGTCTGGTTTTGTATTTATCTGCTCCATTGAAGAATGCAGCTTCTGGAGTGATTTGTAACATCATCTGGTAGCTCCACTTACGCAGCTTAGAGAGGAAGGGTGCTGGAACTGACAGTGGAATTCATTGCTGCCTATCCTAGGAGCATTATTGCAGGGGGAAATTCTACACAATTGCTTCTGTAAGGGCAAGCTTTGTGAGGTGAAATAAATAATGAATAATTACTGCCTCTTACAGCAGCACAACTACAAGGGTGAGACAGGCAGTACACATTAATAGGATGGGGGAATCCTGTGTTGACTGTTTTCATCCTGCTCCATTTCTTTCAGCAAGTAAGATGCATCTGTTCAACTCCATCTCTCAGCAGACTAGGTAGTCATGCTACGGGAGGTCACAGTGTGACTTCATACAGGTAAAGTGAACTACTCTGAAGCAGTATGCGTTTATCCAGTGAAAGGACACCCAAGACAACATGTGCTGAGGGTAGCTAGCAAACACCACAGGCAAGGAATGTCTCCACAGTAAGTCAGAGCAAACCAGGAAACACCCAAGTGCAATTGTCAAAGTACAACAAAACACAGTAGTGAAACAGTGAAGACAAAATAAAATGGCCTGTTCTTATTTAATCTTCCTCTTCCTTTCCTTCATGAAAAATTATCTGCATAATTTCTGCAGTCACCATCTTTTTTTCTTTTCCCCCTTATTTCACAACATGCACTTCCTACAGTAAATGTAGCAAATATTCAGGATTGGCTGCTGGGATCCAGTGTATTCCTGAATGTCCCAAGAAAGAGTGAGAGCACAGATCAGGAACACCTTTTGTCTGCAACTTCCTCTCTTTCATGTGCTGGTTAATAGGATTCATCAGTTCTCTCTTCTTAACATATATAATGAAAAGCTGATTTGAAGTTACCATTTTTACTGGATGCCAGCCACAGGTTTCAAAGAAATCAAGCTTTTGAGCTTTTAGATTCCATGGTGGCCAAGGTACAAAAGCTGCTCCGCCTTTACTACATTGATTTATCTGCCAGAATATATACATTTTCCAGATTTCATAGTTGCTAATGAAGTGCGAATAGCTGTGGATCTTGATAACTAAAGCCATATATTGATTATTGGTTACAGAAAATCATGTTTTCCGTGAGTGGAGAAATAATGTTTGACATTATCCTGGGATTTATTAAAGACAGTAAATGATAAGAAGGGGAACTATTTCCCCCTTTTTTATATGTTTCTTTCTATATTTATGTGTTATATATTTCTGTAGGTGGTGTTCCTTTGTGGAAAAGCTTTTAAACTTTTTCCATAATATTTGTGTTTTCTGTTTTATGGAGCTGACATTTTTGTTGACCAGGACAGAGATTGTTTCTACTTTAAGACCTAGATACTGCCTAACAAGACCTAGATGTTGCCTAACTTGTGGCACTAAAATTCCTCATTTGGGAAGTCAGCCTTAGTTCTCTGTGTAATTAATTGAAAAGGAATGTGCGCCTTGAAAGAATGGACCAGGTGCAAGTCAAATCAGATTGAGAGGGCTGTATGTCTTCTGTTTACACTAGGGCAAAACTAAGGAGAACCTGCTCTCTCATGCAGTCAAGAAGAAACTTCTAAATTGTCTTCAGCAGAAACTGTACAACGGTTCAGTGCCTCAGTAGCCCCATCTGTTTTAATGTTACTTTTCTTACATATTTTTCTCTCCCCCCCCCCCCCCTTTTTTTTTCCTGAAGATGCACTTAATATTGACCACTCATTTCTGATTTGTGGTAACTAGTGTTGTCAAGGTGAAGGGCTACGTCTAGTTTAGTAAATGTGCCCTTTTGTATTCCTGCCAAGGAATGTCCGGGGTATGGCAGCTCAGTTGTCTGCATAGCCAAAGTCCTAGAGGAGTCTGTGGGATGGTTTGGGACCTGGCAGGCTGGCTCCCTTCCAGACAGATCTGGGCATGGTTCAGGAAATGGCACTGGCTAGGGACTGTTCCCAGTAGTGCAGCCTATCTGCTGTGGAAAGCAAGAAAGTGCAATAGCATAGACATGGGTCTCTTACCATTTGCCTCAGGGCCACAGAACTGTTTTGATCCCATTTGAATAACCAGGATAGACAAAGCAAGAGGCCCTCTGTATTTATGCTGTATTATGAATCCCTTGGTGTTTTGGCAGTGCCACACAAAGCATACAAGGTAAGCATGAATCTAATCCAAAATCCACTGAAAGCTGTGGAGGCCTTCTGTTGTTTTTAATGAGTTTTCAGTCAGACTGTAAATGAGCACTAAATGTTAAAAGGAGAAATACTTGAAAAAAGAACACATGGAGACAGATATACATCATGGGTATACCTACTTTTAAAGAAGGAAGAGCAAAACCAAGGGCTTTGGCAGAAAAGAAAAATACAAACCAAGCAGGTGAATTACTGTTGAGCCTTTAACATGATGGTTTTCCGCGTCTTGGATTTGATTCCACCAAAATGCTGGTATTAGTCATTGATTTATACTTTTAGACTTTATTAAATAGGCTACATATATAATTTTCTTACAAAATTAATAGTTCCTCAAAATGTCTCTGTAGTGCACTTTAATCTGTCATCTGAATAGAAGCTATACTGGCCTATTTCATAATTTGGTGATAATATTAATTCAGCCGAAATACTACTTATGAAGTAAATAAGATGTTTGGAATCCTACATTTTATCTTTGAGAAAAAAAAGGGCTTTATAATAGGATATTTGGAAGTCATAGCTCAATTAAAAGATTTGAAGTTATTCTTTTGACAAAAAGTTATATCCTGTAGACTTTCAGTGCATTGGGTTTCTTTCAAGAGCAAGATAATGACTGAACAAGGAAAATAAAAAGCAGATCTATTAAATGATTTCCATGATTGCCATACTCCTACTTTTCTTTCCAAAAGTAAGTGACAGTTCAGTCTGTCCTGTGCCTTGTAACTTTATCATGAGTCTTAAACTCAGTCTCTTCTAGGGGCTCTGAGAATAACAAGCGCATAAAGATTTTGTGAGCTGCCTCTTTTGCATACTTTTACACTTTTCAAGTAATGTTGATGTAATTAATTATTGGTTTGTTGGAATACAGAGCTTGCTTGTAAGGAAATAATTGTTACACTTTGATTTGTCATACTCTGATTAAAAGCACTGTACGTGTGATTGCTTCCAGCTAGTAACTGTGCTGCAGTTGAGGGGCAAATTATGCCTCCAGTCCAATCATCCATACATTCTTGTAGTCCATATATATCCTCATTAACTGCAATATTAGAGCAGAATTTGACTGAGTCAGAGGTATCTTTTTGGAAAAGTCAGTTTACCAAAATAATAATCCACATGCTGTTGACTATTGCAGAGTCTGTAAGTTTTCACTTAAAGCTTGTATTCCTTTTATAATCATGAACTCCCACCGTGATTTTACATTTGATACCTCTCCGTAGCAAGCGTCTCACAAGTAGGTATGGATGACTCTTCAAATAACGTTTATTACTAGCTGGGAAGTGTTGAGATGCTGTTACTTTAAAAAAAAACAAAAAGTTTAAACCTGTTGAAGAATCCATCCATCTGATGAGAACTGCGGAGCACAAGTCTGAACAAAAACATTCAGCTTGTTGGGTGAAGATGCTCAACTGTAGGAACCATGATTTTGTCTTTTCCCATCTCCTAAAGTATTTCTAATAGTTTCAGAAAGTTGATAAAGGGTGAGAGAGCAGTGCACATCTGTCTCTGCAGCGACTCACAGCAGCAGGGGGAATTTAACGTGTTGCTGAACAGGAGCTGGCAGTGTGCCCTGGCAACAGATGGCCGGCAGTATCTAGGGTTGCATCAGCAAGAGCACAGACAGGAACACGGGCAGGGGCTGTCACCTGTGCCCAGCAGGGCAACAAGTTACATCAGGCATGAGCTGAAATGAGAGGAGTTTAGGCTGGCTATGGAAACCTTTCCCCACAAGGACAGGCAAGGCAGCAGGCAGGCAGAGGGACAGGCTGCCCAGCAGATGGGCAGACTCCATCCTTGAGGGGGTTCCACGACTGGCTGGGCAAAGTCCTGAGCAACCCTGGCTTTACCTCACTGCTAGCCCTGCTTGGAGCAGCAGTGCACAAGGGATCTCCTGGGGTCCCTTACAACATAAATTATCCAGTGATCCTAGGTAAGTTTTGCAATAGTGGGGCAGGATGCTGGTTACCCCTGACTAAAGCATCCTCTTGTTACACTATTTATAGAAAAGATTTTCTTAAGAAACTCACCCGTTTTGTAAAAACTGCATAATAAATGAACAGTACTTGTTTGCTAGGGATACACTATGGCTTCTCCAGGGGTCTCTTCGAAGATAGCCAACATGAGCGGTTATATTTTTTCCATAGACTCACATGAGTTGCTCCAGTGAGGAGCTGAAGATAACTATAGATAGGAAATTAGCACAAGTACCTTTATATAATCCAGATTATTTGGAAAACAAAACAAAACCCAAAACATAGGCTTCTTTCTCACCCCCAAGATTAATTAAATAAGGCACTGTGAAGTGTATTTTCTCTATCTAGAAACTAAAGGTGTAAATTTCTTACAATGACTGAATAAAGCAAGTGTGATAATAGATTTCTACCTAGATAACTGTCTCAAAACATATGCTGCATATCTGTCCATTATTTGTCTCTACCAATTTAAGATGATATTTTAGCTCAATAGTAGCTAGCCACAATTATTTGTAGTATTTTATCTTACACATCTAAAGGAGAAAAGATAACCTATTTTTTTCAGAGCCCTTTATGAATGCCATGAAAAGATATCAATGTACCTATGAAACAAAAGGCTTCTGCAAATAGGAATGCAAGAAAAAGTCTTTCTACTTGCACATTCTCAAATGAATTGCAGATGTCAGGCAAATCAATAAATCTTTCAGCTATCAAGAAAAATAAGGATCCCAGCCACTTTCCCCAAAGACTCTTTATGTAAAAGGTGACACAATAATTATGTAGGTGGATTATGATCTATAGGCAAGCTCACTGACTATTAACATCTAAAAGTGACATTTCCTTTTCAGACAAATTTGAGCTGCAAAGATGCATTTTGCACTCAGCTTGCTTGTACAAAAGCTAAATCAGGCATGCTCTTATAATTGTCCTGTATGCATTTTCCAGCTCAGACTCTGATTCTGCCACCTCTCCCAAGTCAGTTGCTGTGTGTAGAGCTGGCCTAATTTTTTTAATGAAGAGACATTTGCCTAAATAGGCAGTTTATGAAACTGCCACTGAAACACTCCAATCACATCTGGCAAAAGATAATGATCAGGGAATGAGGGAGCAAAAAAAAAATATTGCAATGTTTTATTCTGACACTGTGGGAATGAAATTTTTGACTTTTCAAGACAGCATTTCTGTTAGAAGAGGAAATGTTAAGAAAGAGTCAGAGTTCGATAACTGAAAGCTAAACAAAAATAAGAAAGCCCTTTTCACTGAAATGAAACCTTTCATGTTAATCAGAATGGATGTATTGGTTTTGTTTCATTAATTCATTTTTTAAATGTTGGTACTTTTTAAACGAGGTGTTGGTTTTTGTTTTTTTTTTCAGTTCAGGCATAAATATGAAAAATTAACCATAGAGTTAACATTAGGTTTGAAAATCTGCAGGCAAAGTCCTGTTCCTGGTGAAAAAAACTTTTTTCCTGTTTACTTGAAAAATGCTCATGTGCTCAAGACTCATAAAAATATTCTGTCTCTGGGAGAGCTGAGGATGTCATTGGCAATATGGACAAACATTGTAATGTTGGATTTAGTAGCTAGCATTTTGACCTCCATTAGTTATTGCTGTCATTATAACAAAGCTTAAATGGACACAACCAAAATAAAAGAATAGTTCTTTGAGGGCTGTCATGGAAGAAAAACATCCATTTTTGAGTGCTAAATGAGGGCCTCTGCACCCAGGCCAGCCATAATATGTCAGTCCCACAGGTAAGGTTAGCTCTCAGAGAGGGTGGACAGAGTTAGAAAAACTGAAATGGAGTTAAACAAAGAGGACTGAATTCAGCTTTGTCTTCCATGAAACAAACCTGATTACGGCAATGAAAGAGTATGCATATGTGTTCATCACTAAATGAAAAAAAAACACGGAAAAGAGAGAGAAATCCATCAAACAATGCATAGCCTTGTCAGTGCAGCGTTTCACGCAGTTTCATCAGCCCTGCCACACGGGTGGAGTGGGGATAGCCAGAGATACCAGAATTGAAGTTGGGGTCCCTCCTACCATCCTCATCTGCTCCAAACTTGCCTCTGGCCCCCAAACTCCAGTGAGGAGCACTGCTCAGGCACAGCTGATGGCTAAGCCCTGTTTTTCATGGTGCACTGGGCTTACAAAGCCAGGCAAGCTCAAAGCCAGCTCCAGGCACTTTGTTGTGAGCTTTTCTGCTCTGCATAGTTGTGCCATCAGTCAGAGGGTGAAGAAGAGAAAGGTTTTGCCCTTCTCTTTGAAGAAATGCATGTGCATTGTACATCGCTCAGGAACTCCTACAGCATCAGAGCTCCTCTTGATGTCTTGAAGAAATTTAACTAAAAGGCTATGACATGAAAACCTGGAACTTTATAGAAAATGACAATTGGTGGCTGGAGAGCCCTGAGGCAGGGTAAATAATGGCCTCAGGGAGACTCTGCTGGGAGGAATCTTCCTACATAAGGTTTCATATCAAAAGCCATTTTTTTTTCTTGTAGGAGGAGGTAAGAGAAAAAAATAAACCCATGTTATAGCTGTTGCTAATATCAACTAATGCAATTGTGAAACACATTGCCGTGGAGATTGCAGCGGTTACATGAGCCCCTGTGAAATAGGGTGTAAAATAGAGGCAATACAAACGTTTGTTTAGTTTTATTAGCTGATATTTGTGTGAAAAGAAACAGTACAAATGAAATGTTGTTCATGCCTTTCACTTCCATAAACTTTAAATGTCTGTAAGTGGAACACTAGCAAAAAAAAAAAACAAACCCAAAAACACCCTGGAAAAATCACTGACTTAAGCTTTCTACATTTTCACTGGACTTCTGAATTTAGTCATTTTAATTAAATTAATTTGATAATTTGTTTTTCTCTGTGTTAGTTTTTTCTACTTTCATGTGAAAGCCACTAGTTAATAGAAAGCTGACGAGCTTTTTCTCTCTGTCAGGTGCTGAAACTAATCTGAACTTAAGGAGCAGGGAAGAACCAAACACATCAGATACTGGATCAGAAACCCAGGATAAAAATGCAAACAGCCATGGAACTCAGTCATCTAATCCACTCTCCAGTACTGTGACTGCTGAAAATGGAAATTCAGTATCAAATGGTAAGCAGTTTTTAATCCCAAAGCTCTTCTAACATAAAATTGCTGAAGTGTTTCCTTGAAAGAGCTTTTTAAGATATAGTCAAGTTGGAATATTCTGAGTGGTGAAATATGTGTGTTTCTGGAACTGGCTTAACTTAGTATGTGTGAACTGATAAGCCCCTCTCCAATAAAAGGTGAATGTGAAGAAACTGAAACAGCCTCTGTTGAGGAATTTGTAATTACCCCAGCTCCAAGCCTGTAAATAGCCTAAGGCATGGAGGACTGAGACTTGAGATTTCTGATCCTGTAGTCAATACAGATGGGACAGAAAATGGAAAATCAGGGTCTCTATTTGCTACCAGGTCCTTACTAGTGAATGACAATTTTTTTATCATTGCAACAAGATGATCAAAATGGTGCAAGAGGAGTGACAGAAAGAATGAAAATTTTCAGTGTCCTAAAAACATAGATGCTAAGGATGTAACGCTGCTGTTTAGAATTTTAATAGAAGTTACTTTTTCATTTCATATAATGTTTTATATAATATTTATATAATGTTTAGTTTAGTTTTCTTTAGTTTAATGTTAGGAGTAACACCTTTCTACATCTCTGTGCTATCTGTGACCTTTTTGACACAAATCTTCCACACCTACCAGAGTTTTTAGTCTGAAAGAAAAAGCTTTTTTTGCTGTTTCTTGTCCAAACACAAAGAGTAATAATGATAAAACCTGTAATAACCTTTTATGTTACAATGCTGAAATCTGCAAGACAAATGCAGCAGGTAAAAGTTCGGTGAAATTTGTTGTCATTTCTGACTAGTACCTAATAGAATGTGGATGAATGGGACATTATGTGAAATAATGTATCAATCATTAAGTGAAATATTTCAATATGACAACTATAATCATAGAATCATAGAATGGTTAGGGTTGGAAAGGACCTTAAGATGATCTGACAGAAATGGGGCATGTCACCAGGACACAAGCTACATGCTGTTGAGCACAGAGCCTTACATCTTGCCTTTCATGGTGATGCAAGCCTCTTTCACACTGTAGCAGCCTGTGTATCAAGTGGAGCTAATTAGTAGATCGAGCCCATGTGTGAATGCAGAATCATGAAGTTAAAAGGTTTGGGAATGATGTGTCACTACAATTGCAAAGACCCAGAGACTGTGGAGGGTGTGGTGGATGTTGGAGGCCAGGAGGTGCAGGGTCACAAGTTCCTGGGTATCAAAGCCTATGAGATTGGAGGTTCTCTGGAACCTCAGAACCTCATATAGATGTCCAGTAATCTAGATCTCAGTATCTGAGAGATTTATCTGAGAACAAGGCAGAAATGGGACACAGAAAGTGTAGGAAAAAGATCAGGGATTGATTGTGGGATCTTCCTTTGAAGCAATATAGAGAAGGAATTACAGAGAGTAAGTGATTAAAGGCTTGGGTTTCCAGTTTGAATCTAGGTACTGCTTGGGACAAGGCTATATTCTTGATCATGTTAAAAAAAAAAAAAATAATCCAGAATTAATTTCTTTAACCTAACTTTTCCATTTATATTGAATCATATTCATTGCTATGTTTTCAATACTACAGTATCACAGTATCACAGTATCACAGTATGCTAGAGATTGGAAGGGACCTCGAAAGATCATCTAGTCCAATCCCCCTGCCGGAGCAGGAACACCTAGATAATGTTACACAGGAATGCGTCCAGGCGGGTTTTGAATGTCTCCAGGGAAGGAGACTCCACAACCTCCCTGGGCAGCCTGTTCCAGTGTTCCGTCACCCTCACTGAGAAGAAGTTTCTTCTCAAATTTAAGTGGAACCTCTTGTGTTCCAGTTTGTACACATTACCCCTTGTCCTATCATTGTTTGCCACTGAGTAGAGCCTGGCTCCTTCCTCATGACACTCCCCCTTTATATATTTATAGACACTTATAAGGTCACCCCTCAGTCTCCTCTTCTCCAAACTATAGAGACCCAGCTCCCTCAGTCTTTCCTCATAAGGGAGATGCTCCACTCCCTTAATCATCTTTGTTGCCCTGCGCTGGACTCTCTCCAGCAGGTCCCTGTCCTTCTTGAACTGAGGGGCCCAGAACTGGACACAATATTCCAGATGGGGTCTCACCAGGGCAGAGTAGAGGGGAAAGAGGACCTCTCTCGACCTACTAACCACCCCCCTTCTAATACACCCCAGGATGCCATTGGCCTTCTTAGCCACAAGGGCACAGTGTTGGCTCAAAACATAGAATTGCAGTAGTAAGGTTAGCAAGCATAATTTTGAACCCCCCCCCAAAAAAACAAAAAAAGCAAAAAAAAACCCTAAAGCTCTGAATTAGACTTTTTTGGTAACTTGAGAATAGTTGCAAGAAAGCCCAGTCCAGATGGTGCAACTTGTGCTCCAGCCAGAACCTGATTAACTTAGTGTTCATGTAGTTCTGCCCTTGCTACACTGAAGCTTCCAACCTTGTGCTGAATTAAGGAAGGTCTTATTCAGTGCACACCTGTGGTATCCTAATATTTACTTAGGTGCATGTAAAGGAAAACTCTCAGAATGTAATCAGCTGCTCCATTTATCTTTCCAGACTCCACTGAACCTCTGCTTGCCATGTCTGTGATGATGTGCTGTTGCTGTACATGGAAACTTTACTTATTTGATAAGACCTCTTATCAAAGCACTTTTCATAGAAATAAACAGAAAATCATTGGTAACCTTATTCTTAGTTCAAGGCTGTCATGGACAGTAGATCCTAAAATGTATTAATATAGTGCAAAAGCAATATCTTTTTCAAAACATGCTGCTGGCATAGGAAAGTGTTTTCATTCATTTGTGGTGGTCTAGAATCATGCAAATATTTTACAATATATATTTTATTTGAATTAAATAACGCCTACTTTTTATTGTTTGAAAAAAAAGGGGGTTGGTTGAAACTAGATGATCTTAAGGTCATTTCCAACCCTAACTATTACATGATTCTATGATTCTATTTGTTTTGTTTTGACAATCCTGGATTCTTAGAGGGAAGTTTATTTCAAGCATTCTGCTTGTCCAAAAATATGTGATTTTGCTGAGGGAGAATTTTAAGTTGGAGGACAATTAATTTAATACAGGTAAGAAAGGAATACATATATTTTACAAACCTAGTATACTGGAAACCTTGAACATCAGACCTTGCTCCAGTACATACCTAATATCATGGAGCAGCTTCAAAGAGTGATAACTCCACCACAAAGCAACACATAGTTCAAATCATGGAGAGAACAGGGTCAGACTTCCTCTTTGCACAAGGCAGAAAAGGACTGAAATGCTGGATTCTCACCAGATCTGACCTGGCTCCTGAGTTGCAAGCACGGATTCCATCTTCTTCACTGCCTGTGTGCCTATGTGTCCCCAGAGGAATTTGAGATGATTTGAAGCTGTAGAAAAAGATCATCCATGTTTATGAGTACTTTACGTAAGCTTTATTCAGAATAACGGAAAACCCAGCTGTCCCTAGTTAGAAAGCTATGGAGATGCATCATTATAAGGGGGGAGCTAAAAGCAGAGTAGAGAGGCCAAAAAGGAATAAGGATCATTCATTCTCTTTAAAATTTTTGTTTTATTTCTCTTGCAAAGTTATGTTATTTTATGGGATTGTTCATGCAGTCTATATTTTCATGAGTTAAATCAGTAACCATGTAAGATTTAATGCTCATTTGTCAAAATAAAAAATTATTAAAACCCCTTTTTTAATACAGAAAATAGGAGTTTTGAAGTCAATCCTGTTTCACAGTGTTTCTGTGCCAGTTTCTTGATTGAACAAGAAACTGAACATGAACGTGAAACAGAATTATGTTTTTCGTGCAGTACATAATCCCATTAGTAGTTTGTGATTCATTGCATTTGAACTTTATTTCCATTATAATTCTCTGTGTGTTGTGTGTAATACGCAAACAGTAGGGCATGCCTCATTTTTTGTTATCTTAGAGTTACATATCTAGGCTCAGAGTCACCTTACCTAGTTTTAGGTTCTACAGAAGGTAGATGTCTGGTCTAATCAAATTCTTCAGATGTTATCCATTTCTAGTTAGTAAATCTCAGGTGATCTACTGAAAGCACTTCAGCTTGCGTATCTCTTGCTAGGATGAATCCTGTTCTCTTGGTGGCTAGCTTTGTTCAGTTGACTGAAGATAGAGTAGTGATATGCTGTTTATGGATGCTGTAGTAGCGTGAAAATTTTGGATATATGCAATAAAAAGCAACGCCAAAATTTCTGGGTATCAGACCTACCATAGTGTCTTTCATTCTTCTTTGTGAGGGGCTTTATAATGCCTGTCATGGACTCGCTGTGTTTCTGCTTCTGCCTTTGCTTCTCCTTATTCCACCTTTAAGATCCTTTGTCGTGCTATGAGAATGATCTTCACACTCTGGCAAAAGTTATGGGGAAGCAGTGGCAGTGAGCCTCAGTCTAGGATGACTGTGCAGAGGTGTTTGTTTCTCTTAACAAGAGAAGGAAACTGCATGGCTCTTTTACACTAGATGAATGGTTTTTACACAGCTAAATTTTGGGCAGCTAATTCCCATGGAAAGTGCACAATAAATACAAGAATCACAAAAAACTCTGTACTGAGGAGCTGAAGTTGTAAGTCCTGGACCTACTATCAACTTCCTGTGTAACCTAGAGACATTAGAGAGCAGACCACAGGCCTGTTTTTCATTCTGTTTGCTTTGCTTCTGTGATGAAAAGGAGCCAGGAATTTCTGCATTGCAGGAGGAATCCCTGGCCAGCATGGTAGTGTGTTATTTGTAGGCTCTTTCAGTACAGTTGCTCCTTCTATAAACCAGCATGCATATCTATGAAGCTTTTCATACTTGGTGAACCATAATTGTTCTAGTTTCAGTAAGCATGGAAATAGTAAATATCCAGGCAAACGTGTGATTTTATCACTCTTTTTTAATAAAACATGGAGGACTTTTGACTCTTATGCTGAAATCAGCCAATGCATAAATGGCAGATTGTAAATTAGTATTGCTCTTCTTTAGGTTTACCAGAGGAAAATGAATATTCAAGACTGTCAGCCAGCAATACAGCAGGCTCATCAGTTCAAAGACACAGGGAGAGCCACACTAGTCAGGTAAATATTTCATTGATGTAATGTAATGTAATGTAAGTAAAAGAGAAAAATATTATGGTATCTGCATGTTGAAATTTGTGTGTTGGCACTGAAAAATGCAGATTTCTTTTACAGGTTTGTGTTGAGCTAAGGACAGTAATGAATTTACTCTTAACTTTCTGCTTGGAGGATAAACACCCTGAAAGGTCCTATAGTAGAGTTCAAATTTTATGAAACTTGCTGGTTGTGAAGATGCTATTTTCAGGCAGGAAATATGTCTCTTCACCCTGAGAGGACCAAGATGTTATCTCTTTCAAGATATTCATTCATACCAGAAAGAGTTGCATGATAATGAGCATCAGAGAATAAACGTATCATTATATCATCCTTTTGTATACAAAAGCAGTGAAGACTTAGAGGTGTATTATCTCCACATCAGTATAATGGATGAGGATATGGGATTATGAAGGTGACTGGAGGCAGTGTTTCCAATTGTCTCTGTTAATTTTTTTAATGATCAACCAAATACTTATTAGGCATGAAGGTGCCCAAAGAACACTGTCCAGTGAATGAAAAATCTAAGTCCCAGACCTTGCTCCAGTTTTGTTCCAAACCTCACAGATTTTTGTCTCTCACAGTGAGACAGTTTTGTCCTGGAGAACCTTTAAAGCTCTGTTGCTAAAAATCTTGCAAGGAGGATCATGTTTAAATTACTACATGGAGAGTTAAATGAACTGGGTATAGGGGAGCCATCATCTTCTCATTTTTGCAAATGGAAACTGTATCCTTATGTGAAATTAGTCTGCAAAAATTAAATGCTTTATTTTAGAAACAAGTCTTTAACAATTTACAAACCTGTAATTTTGATTTTTCTAAAACTGCTTGCCAAAAGTTGAACAGAATTTCAATTCAGGACTTTGAAATGTCACTTTTCAGTAAACAGATGTTTTGCCAAAGTGCTTCACAAATTTTTAAAATAGATTCCATGCCATGTACTCAAAATTACATGCAGGGACAACCTTTAAATGCAAGCTCAATAAGAACTGTGACAAGTTTAGAGAAGAAACATGCAGTTCTGTGATTTTTGATACAATTGCCTTAATGAATAAACATCTTCCAAAATGGTGTTGCCAAAAGAAAGAGAAACAAATCTTCCTCCCACAAAAAGAAAAAAAAAAAATTATGTCTGTGCTCACAGAGCTGAATTCTTACTGTAAAAAGCATTCCTCACCATTTCCAAGCATGGCATATATTTGAAAATGATTGGTTTTAATTACAGTTGACATTTCTTAGCATGCTGCTGGTGACTCTAACAGCATACAACCCTATTGTAAAAGGCTTTGCCAGGCTTCACTCCAGTAACCTTATCACTTCAAAGTAATTTTTACGCAGATGTATGAAATAGGACAGATTGTTTCACAGATCTGTGAAGGTACTGATTAACTAATTGCTTTTGGGAAAGAAACATACACTGGGTCCTTGAATTTCTTGGCATACACTCTGTCATTTCAGCTAAAGGAAACTGGTTCATTAGCTTTCAGGGACTTCTAATATTTATGGGTTGGGTTTTTTTTACTATCTATATGCTAGTTTCTTACTGAAGTGACAGGAGTTAATTTCATTTTTGTCACAGGATCTCAAGGCTCATATACATCCAACTAAAGTTTAGGCATTGTGGCTTACAATGCCGTCATGTTGTCACATCAGGTGATAACTACCTGCATCACTGCAAACCTACTCACTTCAGAGAGCAAAGTCTTCAGCTCAATATCTGTCAACATGGATCATAAAGATCAAACTTTTAACAGTTTTGGAAGCAATTATCAAGTATAAAACATCATGCAGATATGAACTCAGCAACTTGACTTATCACCACTACAGTAAAGTCTGCTGAAAATGAAAAAGGAAGGTTCACCATTGGTGATAAATGCTACATTCTTAGTGCAATTATTACATAAAGGTCAGTTTTTATCAGAATGAAAAAGGAAAAAACAATTAAAATACTAAAAAAAATATTTCTCATTTGGAATTCTCATTTTATTCTCATTCTCATTTTACGGAATAAAATTCTACTTTCTCCTGCTAACAAAAAGGTGAAGAGTATTAAATATAAAGTTTGATTTTTTGCCTCATCAGAAATGAATGAACTTACATCAAAAGGAAAAGGTCTTGCATGTAAGAAGAACAACAAAAAATGTTTTTTTTTAAACTAATACTTTTTCCTTTAAATTGTTCTTTCTCTGTACAGTTGTAGATTTCCAAGTGATTACAATCTGTAGGTTGTAAGTACCACATAAAAATTTAAAGAACCTAACATCTGATACAACACTAGCATGATTTTCATCCTCAATGACGATGAAAACTGAATCATGAATTTGGGGGTCAAGCCAGTTATCAAGAAGTTTAATGAGCTTTAGTTTGTTCGGATAGTAGATCTTTAAGAATGTTTTGTTAGCAAAGAGCTACACATATTTTCACCAACCCAGCACACCAGCCTCCACACATTTTGTGCTTTCCTTGTAAACCAAAACATTCTAGTCAAGGAAGTCTTCAAAATGTAAACTATGAATGTATGCTAAAATGGTACTGCAAGAAACAATATCCTAATCTACCCTTACAAAATACCCTACTTTGCCCTTAGCAACTCAGCTCACATGCATCAGCTGCAAGGACTGCATCTAACTCAGCTTCTACAAGAAACCTTTTGATAGCTATGATGCACCTCTTGCTCCCTGAACAGCAGAAAACTAGGAAGCTTAGTTTTCCAAACTTGTTTTAAAATTGCTAATATAAAATTATTTAAATGCTTATTGTTTCAAGTTGCTTCAGGGATTTGTTTAAACAGTTAAGGACTTCCAAATGTGCTCTCGTTTGTAGTCTTGTATTCTTATCCCATCATTTCCTTCCAGAAACAGAGAAACCACCAAAATAGAAGTGATGTTTCTTCTGGTCAATTGTGTCATAATCTTGCTTAGGTAGAAAATTTTATTATGACTGTCATTTCTGTTCAGTCACACTCCAGGAAGTGATCTCAAAGCATATGGGAGAGTCCACAAATGTTGAAATTGCTTAGAGGGGTCTAAAGCCCAAAACCTCCTCTAAAATAAAAAAGCTTTATAAAATAATATCTCTCTGTTGGTTTACATTAAGCATTTCTCACTTCCTTAGTCAGTCCAATGGGCTCTGTTCTCTAGGCGGTATTTATTTCTTTCATTGTTCTTGATAGCTCCTATGTGTATGTTTAACAGGTAGAGCATAAAGGCTGTTGAAATATGTAAGTTGCTTTCAGCAACAGCAGCAAAATGAAATAAAGCCAGCAAAAGCAAGACTGTATCTTTAGCACCTCACACAAAAGCTAAGTGGCCCTGTCGTATTCTTTTTCAGAGATCCAGGACTGTTGTTTTTTTTTTATATTTTTGGTAAAAAATATTTTAAAGTTGTTATTAACATTCACTACAAAGTGGGATGTGGTGTGAGAAAGATAGAGTGGAATGAAGAAAAGCAGGCCAGCTAAAACATTCCTTGTTTCTTATGTGGGCAGCAAGAAACAACATGGTCTATTTGTAACAGGATGAGATGGACAACCTGGAGATAATGAACAGATGGGAAGTGAGGGGCAGATTAAAGACTAGAGTAATAATAAGTGTGTGTGTGGGGCGCGAGTGGGGAGTGAAACAGGACCAGATAAAGGATGATTCAGAGAATTAAGGCTGGAGGAAGAATAAAATTACTGAGAGAGAAGGAAAATAATAAAATGGAACAGGGGATCTAGAAAGAGGAAAGAAGACAGAGCCAGAGAGAAGAAAAAAAGTAATACGGAGATGCAAGGAAAGCAACTAAAAGGAAGATTAAAAAAAAAAAAAAAAAGAACCAAGGCAGAGCATATGATGGTGGAGTAAAAAGCCTAAGGAATAAAAAAGTCTGTGTGATGTTTCAAATACGATATTCATCTTCATACACATATCAATGTGATGGTTTATGTTCCATAAAATAAAAATAATTGCAATAATCCACTTACATTTATAAGGTGTTTTCTACGCAAGTTCGTTTGCAACCATAGTCTGAAGATTCAGGCATGTGAGACGAAAAGTATAAAATTTCCCACTAAAAGGTGCAAAGCCTCTTTGTGCAATTTGGCTTTCTAATGGCTGAATGTTGGCTTATTTGTAATCAGATGATGTCACTACATCCTATGGACAGGACACAAATAAGCGAGCAGCTTGGCATCCTAGTAGGTTAAGTAATATGAGGCATATGGTACACATCCTGACATAAGATTTTGGTTGCCTTCTTTTGAAACATGTTTTATCTGTCACATGCTCAAAGAGGTAAGATAAAAAATGATTGTTACTTTTTCACATATTGTTATATTAAAAAATCTGCACTTACCTCTTCTGTTTTGTTTAAATCCCATAGTGCAGGTTGGCAGATTACAGTAATATAGAAGCCAACATCTGACAATGAAAAGTTGGAAATGTCTTTTCATATTTGTGAAGAATATATTTATTGTTTCATTACAGCTTAAGCCATAGCTCTTATTTTGTGAAATCTCATTTCTTTCAGCAGCCTCTTCCCTCAGAAAGAGCTGCATATTCATTATAGTTTCAAGGGCTTTCTTTGTTCCTACTTGTTTTAATATTTGTTGCCAATCACTTCTTTTGTTGACTGTTCAAAAGTTTGAGAAAATGAATAGTCAAGAATGCAGTGTGTTGCTACCTCCCGCCCTTTGTCACAGTTCTAACCACTGTGCTGTAAGAGTCGTTATTAATGTCTGTCATGTTTGCCTATTAGCTGGAAGTAATCTTTGATCATCTTTGAAGCAAAATGTAGCAACCAAGTCTGGTGTTATAAAAAAAATCACTAATGCCATTGTGAACACGTAGCATAAAGAACATAGAATGTTACATACTGTCATTGATCTGAATCAGTATATTCCCCTGAATTGTGTTTTGTTTATTGTTTTGACAGTAGTGTCAAAGAATTCTTTTTGTGATAATCACATACAGACAAAAATCAGGTCTTATAAAACAGTGCAGCTTTATTTTTAGAAAACTTACAGTCAAAAACATGTGCTTTAGAGATTAACTGGTACAAGGTAGCACATAGCATAAATTCATTGATAGGTGCCATATCTTATGTTTCTGTATCAAGGGGTCTCTTCAGCAAGTATGTCCTAGATTGGACTGCTGTGACCTCCAAAAGGAAATGAAGAGATTGTCCTTTTTGAACCAGGAGATGCAACAGTTAGCTCCCTACACATTTGAGGCCCCTTTTCTGCCTCCGCTGCTTCATCCTCACTGCATTTTCTCCTGGTAGAAGGATGCGATTGTTGAGGAGAAGAGAACAAAACCTCCTGGGCATCTCTGTGCACTCCCTAAGCTCAGGTGTTTGGCTAAAGTGTGTTGTTATTCCCCTTAGTGTGCCGCAATGGCCAATGGGTCACCTCAAAAGGCTGGTTCAAATTTGAGTTCAATGGGAATGTGGTCTGCTACCACACTGATAGCACCTGGAGAGTAATTTCACTTACAGCTTAGTCTTAAGTGCCTGGTGTGAGAGAGAATAAATTGTTCCCTCTGCCCTTCATTCTCTTGCTGTCACACACTGCCACATACATGTAGATCAGCAGAGATGTAGACTGCTAACAGACTGGTGTTTGCCCCTAGTATTGTTTGACCATAAATGTAGTGTTTTTAAACAAGAAAGTATAATGCACGACATTAGCAAATATGAGTTCATGATTGTTTTTTGTAATTGCTTCAAAAGCATTGTGGCAAACTTAATCTCTAACTGATCAAGTAAAATATCTCCATTAGTATCACAAAGCAGCAGTGATTAATTAAGTAGAAACATGATTCAGGTTTTTCTGATTTTTTTTAATTAGATTATGCACAAGATGGTATCAGCATTGTTATGTCAGCTACAATAATGATTTGTTTTCAGAATTCTATCTTAAGAAAAGCACAGTTGCTGTCCTGAATATAATCTTTTTGTCAAGTGTCAGAGGTGAATTAGGAGAATGCTCTGAAGGTTTTAAAGAGCATCGTGTTGTCTGTTTTATTTGGAAACAGAAATATTATCTTAGACAAAAAAAAACCAACAGTGTATTTCAATATTCATTGATGTTTTAATCACTCTGAGAGGGTATCATTTTGTAGTTATCAGAAATCCAGAGTTGAAAGAAACTCAGTCAAAACAAATAATAAAGAAATAATTGAAACCCACAAGATACAAATAATTAAATAAAATACACCCTGTTTTGAATGTATAGGCTTGTCCAACTGTATTCCCAGCTCATGTACTCAGTCCCCAATATGTGTGCTGTCATATTTTATTGAGCATTGTCTGCTTTGTTGTAATACTTTGTGACAGATTATACATTACAGCTATACACAGGATTTGTGTACTGATTTTATTTTTAAAAGATATAATATCTTTTTTGATTGCTGAAATACCACCAAGGTGTATGGAAGATGATTAGCCTAACTAATTGAGAATATTGTGGACCCAGGCATGTTACTACTTCACTGAAGGAAAAGTACAAAAGTTCAGAAGACCAAGCTCTGCTTTTGCAATTAAAATGTATTCCTTGAAAAAAAAAAAAACACCACAAAAAACAACGCAGAAACAAACCACCCAGTGGCAGGCTGTGGTGGCAACAGCCTGAACCTGTGGATGCCCCATCACTGGCAGTGTTCTAGGCCAGGCTGGATGGGGCTTTGAGCAACCTGGTATAGCAGAAGGTGTCCCTGCCCATGGCAGGGTGTTCAGAACTAGATGATCTTTAAGGTCCCTTCCAACCCAACCCATTCTATGCTTCTATAAGTACCCCAAGAGCCTGAGAGAAAATCAAGACAACTTACACCATAAATAGAATGGCAGTCAGGTGAAGAATATAAGATATTTTTCTGGAAAATGCTTTCAAAAGCCAAACCAAGGCAAAGAGTAGAATTTTTATTTTTTTTTTAGGAGTAAGCTTGGGAATTTTCCAAATGCCATGTGGTAGCAGAGGGCTGGGCTTGACAATCAAAGATGCCTCTGCCAGTGTGGTCTGACACCAGAATATCCTGCTTCCAGCATTGCCCCATGACTGATGTTTAGAAGAAAATTAAATCTGTCCATCAAAATGAAAAATGCTTGTCAGAAGGGAAAGCATTTATTCCTGACTTCTGTGGTGATCTGATGTTATTCAGAAATGCAGTCACTTTTTAGTTTTATTTTAAATACAAAGTTACTTCTAAGATTATTCACAATTAATAAATATCAGCAGTTATAGCTCTCTTTGGTGTGTCATCTATAGAATACCTGCTCTAAAGGTACTTTATTCTTTTGGTGTAATAAGAAATTTTATCTAAGAGAGAAAAAAATATGTTCTTGTTTAGAACAAAGCTAATGAAATATATATGTATCAGTTATGTTTGACACTATTTAAGATGGCATACCTCCTTCAGAGCAATTCCAGATCTGCACCAGACACAGCACCTGTCTTTTTTGCCAGTTTCCCCTTTCCAGTAAACCAATTTGCCATCCGTTTGGAGAGTTTTATCTTTGGAGACTGTAAGGTTGCTCCAACACGAAGAAAAGCCATCAGCAGTCTAAAAGAACGATTAACTAAAATTCCTTTATTGTTGCATGTTACATATGAAGTTATCATGAGGAGTGAGTGTGCATTTGCAAATAAATGCATATCCCAGCATTCAGAAGACAGTAACATGAATCAGCTTGGATCCCAGTGGTACACTTGTATTTGAAGATTTTTAATTGGAATTTTGAAGCATGTAAACTCATTTATCATAGCTGCTTTCTATTCTCTGCTAGGGTTTTACATGGCCAATGCAGGTTTCCAAGTCAAACAGAAATTTACATATTGATTTGATTTATGTTGAATGCTTGCCTAGGCTTCTTGACACACCCTTGGTTTACTGTGAGCTTTTCCCTTGCATCTTTAAAAGAATATTGTATTGGTAAATAACATGTAGCCTGACTTTTTTTTTTTTCTTGGTTCAGGAGCTGGTGGAAGAGCAGCTTAGATTTATGCTTCTTTGTAACATAGGAAAACCCCCAAATATATCCATTTAAACCTGAGAGGTCAGGGTTTTTAGAGGTTGCATCATGCCTGTCCTGTAGTTTGGAAAAAAGATGTGGTGTGTGTTTGGAAGCAGTCAGTGTAGGGGCTTATCACATGCAAAAAGAAAACGGAGAAGGATGAAGCCTGTAAAATGAGTTAGAAGCGTTTTTGTGGGAGAGATGCCTAGCTGTCACAGGTTGAATCAAAACATGTTGGTCTTGCTAATAATCACTTACAGTAAGAATTATTTCCAGGATTACTGAATGAAATTGTGTCATTAATTTTGAAGCAAGAGGTGAGAACATCCTGATCACTTCTGTATTTAAAACTGATGATATGCAGGTGTCCAACCATCTGAGGTTGGTGAACTGGTTTTGGGGGCTCTGATAAGGATAACTGTGGATCACCTATTGGCTGAAATTTGTTCTGCTTATATTTTTAGGCAGCGTACAAATTGAAAAAGATTAAAACCATGGGTTTTGACAAGGCAGTTCCATTTCTAAAATAATTTATAATCAACATTTTACATTTATTGCATAATTCACTTCTTTAGATCCTGATCAAATTTTAGAAAGGTAAAATCACTGCTGTTCTAGACTTAATCCCCATGGATTCCATGATGGGACCTCAACTTTACTAGCAATTTAAAACACTAATGGAAGAGAAACGTAATAATGCTGTAATAATTAATTGTGAGCATCTACTGACAGTTACTTTAAGGCACCAACATTGAGAAATCTATTGAAGAAAATAATTGGCAGTATTTCTCTGAAGCGAAAATACAGACTAGCTACCTCATGCAGATCTCAGGAGCACAGGTTTATACATTACAAATGTACTTAAATTGTGTTGTGTTTTAAAATTCTGCTTTTTTGTTGTGCTTATATGCCTGTATTCAGAAATTTTACTAAAACCTACAGAAGCAAATAAAACCAGAACTGTAATAAAACATGCAGAGCTGTCTTTTATGAGAAGCAAATTGTTTGTATGTTTTAGCATCCAAGAATGTAATTAAATATTAATTGTCATGTTCTGGTGAATTGTAGTAGAAAAATTAGTGTGATCACATACAACCAAAAAAAATTACTAATGTACAATGCACATATTTTTGAAAAAATAAACCATACATTTTATGAGGGAGAGGGCAAAGTGAGGTGAAATTCTAAAAAGAATGGACTAATGCAATTTAATAAATCTGTTTGACAGTTTAAAGAGTTCTTCAGACGTAGCTTGATGATTAAGCGTGTGTTCCATTTGACATACAAATAGACAACACAAGCTCCTTGTTACCTCTTAATGTTACAAAATATTATCTGTGAAGTTATAGCATTTGTTTTTTTTAATGCAGAATGAATTTCCTGAGATTCTAGAGCCAAGTCTCTGAATAACTCAAAATTAATTTTAAATGGGCCTGATAATTTTTTTACCTGGCATACCTTTTGTCACAAATGATTTAAAAATGTGAAACCTTCAACTTTCCATAATTAAAAACTTGGCTGATTTTTAATTAGCCTAAGAAATGAAACTATAATTAAAATTATTTATTGATTTACAGCAACTCATCTTGATTGTAGAACAGAGTTGAAATCCAGGATGTCTGCTTTAGTCTATAAAGTGAAATTTAGGCATAATTTAGAAGCTTAAATCCAGAAGGTAATTCAGGGGCTCTTTCTCAAATGACTATGCAATACTTAAATATGTATAACTCAGCAGGCAAAATCGTGCTCTTAAGATTTTCATGGCCACCAGCATACAACCAAAATGCTTTATCTCCACTATCTCTTGTGCACTAAACCCACAAGGGACTCACCCCTGAAGGATTTGCTTTAGCATACTAATCACCCATGGGCAGCACAAAGCACAGAAGCCAAAGTCCGTCTTCCTTGCATTTAGAGGCTACCTCTTGCAGTCATAGCACCCTCTCAGAATGTGGGACCTCAGCCTCTTCTTTAACCTGAGAGAAGTCAAATCCACATCTTCTGATTTCCCAATATGCTCTTACCTCTAGATAATGGTGGAAGTCCTTCCATGCATGTCCTGATGAAACCGAGCCATTGGTACTCTGTCACCAAGCAAAATCCCTAGTGCCAGGAGGAGAGGACTTGCTTCTATGGTCCTTCTGTGGTAGTTTGGGCTGTGAGGTGGGAGGAATAAATTCTGGGATCTCTTCCCTGGTCTGCTCATTACATATTTTTTAATTCATCTTGCCATATTTTGCAGTGGAAAATATGGATCTTGTTGAACTTCTGCAATCCATCGTAATTTCCAGTGAAAGCTTTGGTAACTCTTGCTCTTCTCTTGCACATGCTCTTCCCTTGTGTGTCACTATATTTGACACTTCAGATTTTTTTGTTTGCACACTAAGGACTCTGGATACCAAACACAGTGGTGGTGTTTCCACCAGATGGCAGGGCTGTTAAATGCTGGGTATTCAAATCCTATGTGCTTGTGTACGTCTAGACCACATACTGTGTTGTCCATGTACGACCGTTGACATTGAGTAGTAAGATCCTGGTCTACAGTTGGTACCATCTCTACTCCTTAATGGTTGAATTTGTTTGTTCATTGCTCATTGTAGAACTTCAAGGTCTGTAGTCTTAAAGTACTTATTCCCTACACACCTCATTCACACTTCACAAAATACCTTTTTGGGATATAGAACAATAATGAGGAAGCATAGCTTGCTGTTTTACATTGTGCTTCATGTAAAATTATTCAGCAAACCTTTTCTATAATGAATATGTATAATAAATCTTCAGCTTGTCACAGCTCTAATCATGAATGGAAAAGAGAAAAGATATCATATTATTCAAATAGATCTAATGAAAGGAACTGATTCATTTAAACCTCTGCCATTTCTTGTGCATTTCCCTCAATTTCATTCCCACTGCATTTCCATCATGTTTTTCATCCAGTTTGAAATATAAACTTTTTCCATCTTACTTAGCAGATCAATCTCGTAATGATTAAAGATTTAAGATATGTTTCCATCCTTCTTTAAAAAAAACAGAATAAAAGATGTACGCTTACTAGTGTACTGAACCAACATTTGTCCACTATACAGTGGAAAATGAGCTCTATAGTAAAACTGCTGACCCAACATTAATTTACAGCTTGCATAAGCAGGGTCAGTATAATAAAGCTTCTTCAGTGCTTATAAGCTATAAATAGGATGCATTTGTCAATTGCCTTGCCTATGCAAAATGTACTTGCTTTCCACCCTGCACCTGTGTGCATTTATGTTTCTTAGAATAGCAGTGGCAATGTTTCTGTTCAAATACTTTGTCCATCTTTCAAAACTCAGAAGCCCCTCCATACTTCATTAGAGTCATGCTATCAAACTTTTGTCACCTGAGCACATCAATAATACAGTTTCAAAATACCTGTTTTCTTATAAATATACTGATCTACCAGTGGTCAGGCATGTCTTTTGATTATTTATCTCTGAAACTCTTTCATATGAAACTCTTGCAATGACAGTCTAAGACAGCTTGCTTTTTGTATGTTCCGGCACCTCTCTGAGAAGCATGCCTAATACAGGTTCATGAAATGCCTAAAATTAAATGCAAATAAGGTGTCTAAGTTGGGAAGACTGGATTCCAGTTTCCCAATTTTCTAAACTGGGTTATGCCCATAAGTTAAACCCACAAAAATCTATAGAAATTGGCCACAGTAAGCCCCTGTTCCTCCCAGACTATACACCTGTTCTGCAAGGTAAAATGACCTTACCTGTCTTTCTTGATAAAATATTTCCAGTTAAAAATTTTTCATTTTTCTTCTAATTTTTCCTACCCACACTGGGAAAAAAAAAAAAAAAGGATGATGAAAAAATTCCTCTAACAATATCTGTGGAACATTTGATTCTCCTTTGAGTTGCTGAGATGGCCTGTTGAATTTTGTGTAAATGTAAAAGCAGAGTACAGTGCTGCTGTACTGCATAGGTGCTAAGGAGGTCTTAAAGGATAGTGAGATGGACTTCATAGCTGTGTGGACTTGTGCTGTTACAAGGGCTTCAAACTGGCTTGAACAAAAATAATCATTGGAACAGAAAAAATGAATGGGTGAGCACAGTTTCTCCTAGGTGGATTATGGATCTAGTACAGAACTGTTTGGCTGCTTCAAGATGAATTTTTAGTTTCAGGCCAACTGAAACTATATTTTGAGTTGTTAGTGTATTCTCTCAAGGGGCCAGCCACTGGTTCTAAGGATAATACTTATCTGTGACAAGTAGGAATACTAGTTCTAACCAGCAAAAGAGGTTATAGTTTCTTGGTTATGGCTATTTGTGTATTTACATTTAGGGGCAAAATTGTCCTACTCTGGCAGCTGCTGCTTGCTCTGTGTAAAGGAATATTTTGTGAGTATAACAGTATTATATGACGGCATTTTAAGATCAAGTTGTTAGAAACTTGGACTACTGTAGGCAATCTGTTTTGCGTGTTTCAGAGGATTGTGTTCATGTACCCTTTGCTGACATGGGATTTTTTTCCATTTGTTTCATTTTTGGTACCTGCTTCATATTTCAGTTTGGTGCTTTTCAGACATGAGATTGAAATAAAGCAATTCTAAATCATTAATTCTCTTCATTTTCAGTATAAAGAATTATGAATGGGGAGTAGAGTCAGTGACTTCAGCACAGTTTTAAACCCTTTTGGAGACAAGGTTGCTTCAAATTATTAACAGGGTTGTTTGATATGTTTTCTTTCAGCTCTAGTGGAGATAAGAGTATCTTTCCCTCAGCAAAAGTGTAGAACTTGAGTGCTTACCAACATGCATCTATTTATTTCTTTAGTTGTAAATATTAGAATGGGAGCACTCACAGCCACTCACCATCTAACATGGCTAAGCCAGGGCACACTGCAGCAGTCTCAGGGTTTCACACGCCATTCTAGAATGTATGGATAAGCTTATAATGCTCCATGCTGCCCTTTGCAAATAATGGATGGAGAAAAGAATGTGGTTCCCTCCTCACAGAGGTCTTGGCAATACAAAACACCTCTCATGAGTTCAAGGGAAGTTTATTTTGCTGACAGTCATTATTGTTTAGACATCATTACACATGTCACTTGAAAAAGGAGATAAGAAAAATGGGACCTGAATGTGCCCTGCCCATAGGTTTATATACATGAGAAGAAGCAGAGGATCCTGTATGAATTATCATTCAGCATGGATGCTGCCATTTTACATTGCCAGGAGAATAACTTTATCCACCTGTTCTGGAGTTCAAGGATTTCATGTTGAGAGAGAGGCAAGACACAATGGATAAAAAAAACAACTTGTTTATTACTATAGGAAAAGATAAGGAGGAAGAGCCAGCAAAGGGTAAAAGAAACAGTGATGGATATTTTTGGTGACTGTTTATCTTACCAACCCCAAAGACCACGTGATGACAATCAGGAAACCAGCTCTGAGAGACATCACCACAGTGCAAGGTGGCAGGCTCAACCTTAGCAGGTGTCCCCACAACACTGACCTGGGTGGTATGAGGATCTGCCTCCCAGCATTCCATGAGGCTCGGGCTTTTATACTAACAAAAATGCACACTCATTCTGACTCGGGGGGCCAGCCTATGTTGGAGGAAGCAGCCAGCAATATCTAGAAAGGTCTCCAAGGGTCAGGACTTTTCTGGGGAGTTCTAAAGTGGAACTTTCCAGATAGAAACTAAAGCTGGACTTTCCAGGGAGCAGCCAAAGCAGGACTCTCCAGGGAGGAGCCAAAGCGGGCAAACGGTGCTTTCCTATCTTTCTTTGTTTCACCATGGACCGTTATCTATTGTCCCTGACGCACCACCTTTTTCATTATTATTTTCTTCTCACTAACAGGTTATTCATCAGCTTAGACTTTCAGAGAATGAGAGTGTGGCTCTGCAAGAGCTTCTAGATTGGAGGAGAAAGCTGTGTGAAGAGAGAGAAGACTGGCAGCAAATCTTGCACAACACTGAGCAAAGAATCACAGCCCCACCTCCACCCCCTTGTAAAAAGCCAACGCTGCTTAAGAAGGTAGAAGATACCTCCTGCAACAGACTCTCTTCGGGCATATGGGATTCCACCATGTGATTCAGATATGTGTGTTTGTGGACTGTTAGGAATGAAACCATCTAAAGACTTCAATCTGCGCTATCAGCAAGTTCTCTTCCCTTCACAAAGTGTGCAGGGATTTTTTATAAGCACTCTTTCAAGAGCACAGGATGGAGGAGCTGTTTGTACATGTGTGTGTTTGTTCTTTTCATATATATACACATATACATCTGTGACTTTATATATGTATGCATGTGTGTATATATATATGGAGACAAACTGCGCTGTAAGTACCTAGTTTAAAAGTACAAGACAGTCACTTAGAGTTTTCCTGTGGACAGTGAAGAAACTCTGTTAAGCAAATGATGATGGGGAGAAGTGTCTGACAGGCATTTTAGAGAGATCAGGAAAGACTATGTGGACACTGTACAGCTGTTTTATATAGTACAAAAATATGATGTTTCTTGTTCCCTAATGAATGGTTTTATTATATTACATGTACACATATATATATATTTCTTTGTAGATGTCTGTGTTCTATTGACGTTGCAAACCTGAAGATTATTTACATGTTTATTACTGGTCTTTTATAACTTCATGCAATTGGTGCTGTTGTTACTTCTTCAAAATACAGGTACTACATTCAGTACTTGCATTTTTCTTTCATAGTTTAACAACATACCAAACAGTTTCAACACTGTGTTTTTTTTTCTCAGAACTGGCAATATCCTTTCTAAAATCTAATTCTGAAATTCTTGCAAAGCTTCTATATACAGGTGTGATTTGATGCTGTTCACAGCCATGAATTAGAGAGAATGACTTTCTTCTTGTGGACCTATGTTTCTGAATGTGTGCAGCTACATCTCAAATCTTATTTCATTCCGGGTTATGTAAAATAATTAGGCACTTATTTAGATTATAAATATGGTTTGAAATTCATACCTGATTATGCATAAGATCAAGTGTCAGTGGAAAGATACATAATGGTAATGAGGTATGAAAATAAGGCTGTGATTTACTGTTACAAGCCAGAAGGTTTTATGGAGATGGGTATATCAAAGGATTATGTCCTTACGGTGGTACAGTAATGCATTTATACCTCAAATTTCATGTAATGAAATGCGTTCAGAAATTGAAGCATTCTGGTGTGCAAACATGAGTTCTGAGTAGTAACATTAATTTATGAAAAACATGATGCTGGAAACTTACTAGCTACTGCTCAGCAGTCTTTGAAATACTGCTTTGCCACTAAAAGGTGTAATTTTTATATATATACGCAGGTATTTTGTCAGGGACTGCTTATTTTAAGTTCTTAAACTATGTAGAGCCAGTGTGAAACACTTTCCTTGGCTGTTTGCCCCATTCCTATTGGGATCCAGGAAAAAGTGCTTGTAATTTTGCAAGTGGATTTAAAAATAATATTTTCAAATGTAAGCTAGGTTTAAAAAAGTGAGCACGTCCTTGTTTGGAAGTTGTTAGGAAACTTTAAAAAAAAAAACAAAAAACAACAAAAAAAAACCTGCTTGGAGATGTAGGTTTTCCCATCATGTTTAGCAGAAGCTTCAGACAGGCTGAATAGCAAAAAACTCAAATTATTCCCATGAGTATCATCAAGCCATAGCAGAATTAAGCACCTTCACTTGCTGGAGATGAAAAATGACATTTTGAGTGGAGAAGGAAGGAGAGACACAAGGTTAGCTCAGAATTTTACCTTGTCACTGTTAGCTTCATAGAAATCCTCTCTGTTAAGATTACCCATTTCTATTTCATGGGGAAGCAGGGACTCTGGAATCTGAATTGTACCTTTAGCTGATGTAAATGGTCATAGATCATTACTTTATCTAGGAGGGACAGCTAACCACTGTGAGGTTATGCAGAAAACATCTCTCACCTGTTACACAATTATGTCAAAATAAGGCTTTGCCTGGAAAAATTTGAGGTTTCTGTCTTTTCAGGTAACCAGGGACTCAGAGATCCCTGTGCAAAAGATCCCTGGATGCATGAGAGCTAATTAACATGACCTTGCAACTACATTGCTTCCAGGGTGCAAGTTGTTACCCTTACATGGCACAGCATCACTGTGCATAGCCATAACAGCATCTACCCAGCTAGCTTAGGAATCCTGAACACCTCACTGCACTGAGACATGCAGACATGCCCTCAGGCTTATCACTCCTCAAATGGGCCTGGCAAATGGCCCTCTTATAAGCAAACTTGCGAACTAATGCCCACTACCTGACTTGGCAGCTGGTAGCCATCAGTCCACAGCAGCCTGGCAGTTTAGCGCAAGCTGTAAAAACTGACTGAGAAGCCAGTTTAAATCATGCCAAGATCCTGGCTGCAGCAGTGAGCTGGCTCTCGGTCACCAAGCTGACTCTCTGTAAGGTGAGCTTGTGTATCTCCAGATGATACTGTTACTGCTGCATTTGTAACGTGGGAGTATTTTGAGGGGAGAGAATACATTTGTCAAATGGAGTTTAAAATGGAGTTTTAAATAGGAAATAGTACGAATGCACATTATAGTATTTGCAGTCTTTATTAAAAGTTGTGATAGGGCTGTGATCAGCCTCAGCTGCAGGAGCTCGAATGGGGTCTAAGGAAGGTTTTTACTACTCTTTCACAGTCTGTATTGTGCCCTCTTACAGCAATATGAACCAAGTGTGGAAAAAAAGTATGTAGATTTTCTAGCAGTTTTATCAATACAGTTACACAGGAGAAGCCAGTACAAACCTGATTCAGGCAATCTGAATCTCCAGACAATAAGCAAAGCAGATTATCCCCACCCCTGTGCAGAAGACCTTTGTTCTATTATTCACAAATTCGGGTAAGACATATTTTTCTGGGGGCCTTCCTTAAAGCATGTTACCAGAGTGCAATACAACAAACTAAATAGCAGAAGATATGAGAACTTTTTTTACAACATAGTTATTAATTCCAGGTTATGTAATGTTTAGTTTTTTACTTGGGAGGATTTTTCAGGCTATTCCATTAAAATATAGTACTATAGGAATAAAATATTTGTGTTACAACATGTTTTAAATATCTCTCTAATGGCAGCAAGACACTCCAGAGTGTGACTTATGATGTCATAATTCACACCTAGTGTGTTCATTGGTCCCTTGGCCTTTGGCCTCATGCCTAACAATGCAGTTGGTAGGGAATTATTATACCATAATTCACACCCTACTGTGTCTTATTGCTTAAATAACCATACCCCCAGAGGTATCTTAAAACTACCATTAAAGTTTATATTGTGTATCAAAATGTGTTTACAGGGCTGGGAAAATATACTGTTGACATTTTGAAATGTTGTGAAGTAGTTTTAGCAGAACTGTACAGTGCTTGTAAATTAGTCTCCCCAGTGGAGTATGCACCAGCCAATTGCAGTATTTCTTGAGTATATGAAGTCCTCTCATGCACATTAAAAAATAGCTTATACACAAAAAAATAAGAAAGCCTTATGAATTTAATATTCTAAAGGGAGAGATTAAACTCTGTGAGCATGCTAATGCCCTTAATATCCAATGAACAATCTAAAACATATTTGCAATAAAGCAGTTTCAGGAAGCTGGGATTATCATCAGATAATCACTCCTCCACATTGTGCCTTATTGCTTCATTTTTAATATACAAACAAAACTTCTAAAAAATCAGCCTGTCCTTCAGTATAAGGTAAGAAGAATCAAATGCATTTTTATACTTTAAAAAGTCACTGGTCTTATAGCCAAGGGAATTCTGAAACCAGATTAAACCACAATAA
Organism: Pezoporus wallicus; assembly: GCF_028554395.1. NCBI lineage: Eukaryota > Metazoa > Chordata > Aves > Psittaciformes > Psittacidae > Pezoporus > Pezoporus wallicus. The sequence goes on along the minus strand of NW_026635653.1, from coordinate 840,609 downwards.
AAGAAAACAGCTGTTGGCATGAGAAATTTTTAAAGCTTGTAAACCTTACTTGTTACTCCTGAAATAGCACTTGGTGGTTTTTAGTTGCTGTAGTTACATTCCTTTTGAAGATTATAAGCAAAACAGCTTTTAAAAACTGATTTAGATGTTCAGAGAAATACATGCACCAATATTTTACAAAAGAACGGTGTACAGCATGAAGTGATAAGCCTTTTAAAAATTTGTATTGTTTACAAAACAATAGTATGATTGTTGAATAAGTGAATTACCTATTTGCCAGTGATCCTTTTTTTTTGTTCCTTCTAAAAGGTTGACTTATTTTCATTAATAACTTTATTATACTGCAGATCCTTTGTGTGTGGAACAAAGTTCATTAACTTGCTAAGAAAGCGTAATGGATTGTAGCATAGTTCTAAAGTGATAGTAATAGCCATATTCATTGTAGTCTTTAATTCTGCTCTATAGTATTGACATCCCTAGTAATCCTGTGATTATAAAGCCTGCTAATATCTGAAATGCTCTGAGGAACCTAAGATAAGTTTTGCCATTTGCTTGTTAAACAATAAATGTACTTAAACTCTGTATAAGTCAGTTTTCCAGAATGATATTAAACATTTCATGGCTTTGTGTTCTAAATATATAGTTTTTCATGAGAAAACACCACTTGAACATAACCATTTGTCAGTAGCTGAACAAAACAGAAGGGTGTATAAGGGATGCTTCTCTTCCAGTTTTGCTGTTCTCTGTATACTCAGGATTTTCATTTTGAGAAGGAAATAAATCCCAGTGCTGGCTTGTACTGTGGCTGTGAAAATTAGATCGTTAGCAAAGACTGTCTGTCCTCCCACTTTTGGTTTGGCCCTTTTCCTGGCCACATGAATGCACATTGGGTCTGGCCGAATCATTGATTTTTCTATGAGGTGTCTTAGGCAAAGATTTTGTCAAGTCATGATTTGACTTTTTGAGGATTTTTTATTTATTACAGTAAACAAGAAAACCCATCTTGAATTAGCTAGAACTATTTACTTCAACCTTAAGTGGCTTGTTTTGGTTCTCATATGTGTGAATAAAATTGCTTCTTACCCTTTCTTATTTCCTTTCCTGTCAACTTAGGCTAATTTTCAAAAAGAATTTTATGCTGAAAAGAAGTGGTGAAATTAAATTATAGAATAACCTTTAGGTTTAACTTTTGAAATGAAATGTTTTCTTTTAAAAATACTGAAATATTCCATTTCAGTATTTTCAACAGATTTTTCACCTTTTCTATCTGAAATTGTTTGCTGAATGCATCTGCATTTACATATAATTTCAACTCTTCACAGACATATCTTTTTCATAAATCTACTCTTCTCTGAGAAGACCAACGAATGAATATTTAGTTTAAGACGCAGGCGAACTGTTAAAGTCCTTAGAAGCATTAACAGGAAAAACTTCACAAGCATGAATATACTGCTATCGTAGCAAAGTTCATTTGATAACCATTAGCTAATCCTTTTTTGCCCTCATTGTTTTTATTTGGGCTTTAGCCCCTTTTCAGTATACATGGATATATAGTCACCTGTCTCCTGGTATTCATTAGACTGCTGAAAGAAAAGTGGCGGAGCTGTCATACACTCCCAAGGAAAAGGGGGAAATGTGGTCCAGGCTCTTTCTAATTACTCCTAAATATAAATGACTTGAATATTTCTGAAAATTGGAATTGCAATGGAACTTTCTCAACTCTCTAGATGTGAGCAAACCACTAAGCTAGAAAGCTGTGTTAATGAAATAGTCACAGCTATTAAATGAATGGCTATGGAGGTATAGCTCCTTTATCTCACAACATAGTGTTTATTAACTTGGTGGTCAGGAAAATATTCTAAAACCTAGGGGAGATGATTTTACATCCTTTCAGGAAAACAACTCCATGTGGATCATTTGAATTAAAACCACCTTTAGCTGTTTTCAGTGCAGACCCTCCATAATAGAGTGATCTGAGCCTCAAAAATCAAATAAGCAAGGGGATGTCTAGTGTTTCAGTGTGACAAGACTAGGACAGAAGAACAGTTGCCTTGTGAATGGGTAAATTTGGGTAAGTGCTGTGGTAATCTCCAGATGCTGTGACTTCCCTCATGTTTCTGAACAACACTCTGAGGCTAGATTTTGTCTAAATCCTTGTTTTATGAGTCTAGTCCCATCCAGACTGTGCAGTTAAGAATTATCTTGAATTGAAGTTACTCCCCTGATAATCTTTATTATATTTAACATGTCTGCTAAAAGTATTTATTCAACTCTGGCATTTACTGATGTAGCTCTCATGTCTGTAATGTGAACTTAGCTTTTAGAAAAGAAAAAAATTATTTTAAAAGGACAACATGAAAATAGGTGCATTTGAAACATATATTCTGGGTTCCTGCTGAGGTCTGGGCTCCCTGAGCCTTAGAGTTAGCATAAGTAACATGCTAGATGCCATATCATCAAAGACCAAGACAGCAACACAAAAGTAGCTGTTAAAGACTTTCCTATGCCTTGATTTTCTGCCATTTATAATCACTGTGTGCTCATCAGGTATGAGCAGTTACCAAGATCAGACATCAAACAGCTGGAAAAACATGCATCTTTTATCTCCTGGGGGAGACAAACAACAACATCCAGACTTCTCTGAGGTGGAAAAAACATTCTGTTTAGTTGATAAAAGGCATAATGATGGATGCCTTATGTCAGGTATCTCATGTAGATGTTCTTACTTTTCTATACCAGATATCATTCCCTTAGACATTCTGCAGCAGGCTTATTTGTTCAAAAGACACATTGATTTGTAGCTGAGGAATGTGGGTATAGTTTAGGTCCATGATTTTACAAAGATCTTCAGTTCAGTTCAGGATTTGACCTCAGCCTGTTTTTAAGGCACACATTTGCTGATTTCTGTATATGTACAGAAGTCCTTCCTCAACATCCAAATAATCTCTGCAAAGATAAAAATAAAAAAATAAAAAAGCAAAGAATCATTGTAAATCTGTAGATTAGTCTTTCATTTAATCCCTGCATAAGGAAAAAAGAAAAGGGGGGTTAGATTTTGGGGAGGATTTATCTCTAGTAAGGAAGTTAACCCAAAAAACAGGAAGTTTGGAAATTGCTGAGCCAGCATAGTAAATTTTCCCAAAGTTCCTAAACCTCCCTGCTCCTTATGTGCTAAAGCACTGGGACACTTTCTTCAAGAGAAGTGGTGCCTGACCTTTAAGAATGAGAGTACAGGCATGTGTGAAGTCAGTGTCCTTGAAAATATTTCCAAAGTAAAAGACCTAGGCAAAGACAAAATAATCCTTGAGGTAAACAGGCAGCTGCCCAGGATTTCACTGACAGTTAGCAATTGTTATCCAGAACTTGTGGAGTATGTGTAAAATTATAAAGGGTAAAGATGAAAAGCACTGAAAGGGCTGAAGAGGGGGAGGAGCAAGAAACCAGACCTCTAGTAAGCTAGTCAGCTTTATTTATTTTATTTGCTCTGTTTCCTTTTACCCCATTCTAGCAGTAGGAGAAAATACTTAACAAGTGCCTGGAAGATGAGAAGGTTAGCAAACAGCACATATGGTGTTCCCAGAAACAGTATGTATCATTCCACAACATTTTCTTTCTTAATAAGGTAACTGAACTGGCAGAGAGCATCAAAAGCCTTATTAACGTTAAAGGAGAAATCAGCTACTGGGTTGGGGTTTTTTCTGCGTCCTGTCACATTCTATAAACAAGCTGAAGAAATAAGGGCTGTCATAGAGAAACTTAGGTTGGAAAAGACAACTGGAGGATTGGTTCTCTGTGACTGCACTTCTGTGAGCAGAGGCCTGCATGGGGCTGGATTTCTTCTTACGCCTGTGAACCCTCATGTTCTCCCAGCAAAGCTGCTTCCTATCCAGTCAGCCCCCAGCCTGTACTGGTGCACAGGGACTTTCCACTGGGGATGTAAAACTTAAATTTATTTTGGATCAGTGTTAAGTTTCTGCCAGCCCATTCCTTCAGGCTGCCAGCATCCACTGAATATCAGCCCCATCCTCCAAAGCTTCACTGAAATACTGACTCCTCTTAATCCCAGCACACACACAGAACTTGCTGTCTATTATCCACAAATTTAATGATTTTTCCACTCATTGATAAAGACAGTATTTCCCCCAATACTAACCCTGGAGGAATGCTACTATTTGGCTGACAATTGGTCTTTGTGCTGTTGTCACATGCTTTGAGCCCAATGGCCCAGCCAATTTTTACCCACCTTGAAGTTCACCTACTGGAATCATATCTTCTCAATTTGTCTGTAGGGTGCTGTGGTATACAGCAACCTTGGTTCACAATGACTATAAACAGGTGTTTGAGAATAAGTTTTTAGAAAGTAGTCACTGGCAAAAGAGCAGGAAAATGAGATTCCTCATGGGATCTCTTCTTACAAGACATCTGAGACCAACTCCTTTTTCCAAATATTTGCTATCTGAGTGGATGGCTGAGCAGGAAGAACATATATAAAACTGAGACCAAACTCAAATGCACTTGTAAGAGCCCTGGAAAAGAAGTCAAAGTGATGATACAAAAACTGCCAAAGGTTTTCCCACCGTGCAGGAAGAGATGCTCATTTCTCTCTCAGTGTAGAAAAGCATGCCCACAAACTCAGAGACAGCAGCGCTTCAAGACTTACAGCTGTCTAGAAAGGCAGGGAAAAGATGAGTTTTGGAAGACCATGTCTGGGAACCGGGGGAGTCTGTGTGTAATGCACCAAGTTGGTGAGCTGTGGTACACAGCACTTGGCATGAAAACAACTGTGTTGTCATAATTGTGGTATTCCACAGATATATACTTTGTGAATGCGTGTGTCTCTTTTGGTGTCTGTGTTTGTAAATTTAACATGTATTACTTAGTAGGTATGACTACAAACAAACCCCTTATAGGAACATTGGGATTCTCCATTCAACCTTGACAAATAACACAGATGTTGTTCCGTTGTATGTCCTCATCATGTTAGAAATGTCCTCTTTTCCCTGTAAAACCCATGCATGATGGCTCTGTAACCTATTATTTGGAGAAATAATACTTCCCATGTCCCCCTGTCCTTTTCACACAAAGAAATAAAACGTGGGTAGGAGTTCTGTGCAAGTTTTAGCTCTGTTTGGGTACAATCAGAGAACGTTTCAAAGGTACCACTGGACAAGGAAGTAGCTTCACAAGACCATGACAGCTGAAGACAAGCAAAAAAGTGATTTTTGTCTCTCCTTTTCAGTGTTATTCTGTTTAGAGAAAGAAGACTCTGTTTTCTTATATTTGATACAAACAATGACATACATTATGACAGTAAAAAAGGTTTTGAAACTGCCAACAGCCATGAGTTATCTTTTTTACAGCCACATGCTGCTATCGAAGATCTGTTTCGTTTTGTTGAAGCTTTGACATGAAGATACCACCTTTAAAATACAATAAAGTAAACGTCTGTAATCATTTAGCTTTCAAGGGCTGTGAGATTGCTAGCTAAGGGTGAGCTGTGACAGCTCTCTAGCAGGTGATGAAGCTGTGAACTTCATTTCCCCACAGGATTTCAAACAGCCAAGCTGTAGCAAAAGTGCTCACTTAATTTAAGCATTGAATGTTGTCCCATGTATAGAAGACAAAAGATACGCTGCTGCTTTCATAAATGTTCTTCTGAATTATAAATGGTTACTTAATAGATATGACAATGTCTCTCACCTTTACTGAGATTAGCTGGTCTTGAAGAGGCTACTTCACTATCAGAAACAAGTGGGAACCACCATAGAAAGTCTTTCCCACAGCTTGTCAGGTCAAGTGACTAGCTCTGAGAACTCATTATGGCCTCTAATAAAAGCACAGCTCTTGCTTCTAATCACAGAACCTAGTTTAGCACAATTCCTAATTTAAACACATGTAAACACATTGAGGGATATAAACCCCAGAAGTTATGACCCAAGAGCACTTGCAATTGGAAGGGGTCACTCAGACACATGGAAGTTTTTGATTTTAATCTGATCATTGACCTCCATAGCAGTGAACTTTATGCAAAGTGTGCCCTAAAAACGTATGTAGACAAGATTCTTGTGGTTTTGGAAGTTTTGCTTTTTCTCCTGGTTACAAAGTAAGAGTCAGGAAAATAACCATTTTAAGCATCAAACATTAAAATGTAGTGGTGTAAATGTGAAGTGGTGAGCAATCAGGTTCAGCACAGATAAAGATTCAGTGGAATCATGAGTGGTTTTGCTGTAGGTTGTTCAAGATGGGGCTGAAAATTATTGCTAAGCACAGTCTGGTTCTGAAAGCTGAACATTCTTATTTGATAGATCTGTTCATTTCATATATTTAGCTTTACCTTCTCTTTTTAATGACAAAAAACAGTTTACCTACTTTTTGTACTCTTTAACACTTAACACATAAACAAATAGCTGTGTATTCATTTTTCCATTTGTGTTTCATCATTTCACTTTAGCTCAGTTGGATCATTGAGACTTTTTGCAGTGGGAATGGAGACAGGTACTCATCAGAGATTTATTCTTCAAAAATTTAAGTCGAATTAGTTGTCTCTCTGCATGTGAAAAACGCTCCTTTTATTTATCAGTAATCTGATGCAAGACAACTTGTTTCCCTCATTTGACTCTTACCTCCTAGCCAGGTAGAAATACTCCTACTGTGCTGTTCCTAGTGTACTAAGAAGCATCTACTAACATTTTTGAGGCATCTATTTAACATGCTTGGTGCTTCAGATTCTTTTTCAACATAACAGACATAATTTCTATAGCAACATTAGTAACATTAGTAAATTCAAAGCTCTGTGAATGTTAATGTAATAAACTGTTAGTACACATTATTGTTCTATGCATTGTGGTTAGAATGAAATCTCTTTCCCAGTTACACAGAGCTCCATGTACTCACACTCACCATGATAAGAGGAAGCAGAGATTTACACCTTTCATCTTGTAAATATTATGCCATATTTTCACCTTCAGTTTACTTGTGATCTTTCAAAAGAATCTCCATCAGTTGCCTAAAGGAATTGTGTACTATGAAATAAGGGTAGAAGAACATCAGCCACGAAGTCCTGATGGCTTAATAGGTGCAATCAAATAGGCATGCAAACAAATAAAAGCAACTTGGACCTTTCTGCTTTCATATTTTTATCATCTTTCATTCAAATGGAAGTTTTGGCCTTTCATTATCAACATAAAATGGAGTCAAAGGCACATTTCTACTTCATTATGTGCAGCAAAAAAGGATTGTACAATAGAGAACTATTTTCCATCTCTCATATGGATACGGTCATTACTTACTGGAGGCTGTTTTGTAACACAATGACCATCTGTCAGTAAGCACTGAAAACACTCAATCATGCTGGCCGTTATTGTTAAAATGCCACAATCAGTGACTGCTATGGGGGATTAATAGATTTTTTTGCGCTAAGAACAATTACATATTTAGAAGGCCAAATTAGCTCTCATTGGAGTTGGTATAAATCCAGAGCTACTCCACTGAAATCCAGGTATCATCTCTAGATTTATAGCAGGATAGCAGATGTCAGACATTGACCCAGACCTTTGATAGGATGATATCAGGGAAGTATCTTTTTTTGAATCAATTTTTTTGAAATATCCATAACTGAAAAAAAAAAATCTACATTAAATTGTACAAGGAAAAGAACTGAGACCATGGTTTCTTCCCACACTGAAGGAATAGTTCAGATTTATGTTCTGCTATTCTGCAGAAAGGTAGGTATAATTATTGATATTCAATTGCAGTTATGTTCAGTGAGCTTTCCTTTTGAATGTTGTGTCATATTTCTTTGAGCACACTTGGTCAGGAGCATAGATGTCCAAATGAACCACCAGCTACATTACCAAACCCTAGGATTACAACTGGGTATAATTCTGCACAAACCTGTATAATTAAACCCTTTGGGGAAAGTCTGGAATGAGACTTGTTCAAATGCAGCCGTGTGATCACAAGTACATCATTAACATTTTTTATATATATATATAAAGGGAAGTGGTGCCCTCAGGGTAGCAGAATGAGTGAGAAATATGGCCTATACATTGAAGGTCATATGCTATACAGGGGTGGGAAAACATTCCTTAATCAAAAAATCCTCACTCCATATCATTTATTATGACCATAGGCTATAATTACTTTGCCTATTAAAATGCTTAACTCAGTTAACAATTTAGTTACTGAGTATTACATATTTCAACTGAAGGAGGAACAGGAAGGCAAAAGGAGGGAGTGATGGGGGGACTCTAGTATTGAAAGAAGTCGAGGATCTCCAAGAAGTCTTTGTAAACCTCAAATCTTTTTGGTGTCACAGGCCACTGAGGAGCTTTCAGGTGCTCAGCATTTCACACAGAAGGCTCTGACATCTGGTGGAGCTGGTCCTTATGGTTGCTACCTCAGAAGCCTCATTCCCTTGTTAAATCCAACCTCCCTCATTTCCTGCTTCTCTTTGGTGCCTTTCTGACAAATGCCATGTGGCACCCAGGCTTTCAAAACAGGAGAGCTGCATGCAAGAAGTCTAATGCTTCCCACTGCTTCATAAGCCCTTATCACCCCATCATGTGCATGAGACAGTGCACAAGGTCTTAGTGTTGCAGGGACAAGGAAAGGAAATATCCCAGCAATGTGGCTTCACAGGAAGGGCACAGCTCTGCATGGTCCTTCCCTCCCTCCCTACATGGCCAGCATGGAGTGTGAGGGGAGTAAGGGAAGCAGATTAGGATATTTCTGTCATGTGGCCTAACAAAACCATTCTCATTGGAATGACCCCTGCCTGTACTCACAAGACATGAAAAAATGTAGCTAAATGGACAGTCAGAAGCATTTGCTTTGGAACCTCTTAATTCCAGCTCTACACAACTTCTCCATGCCCATAATCAAAGATCTTCTGAAAGCAACTGCACCTTCCCACTCCTCTGCCACTGCCTCAAGAAAGCATGAAAGCCACTCTCCCAAAGGGCCACGAGGTGTCATTTTCCAGCTGCATGTAACTTACCTGTCTTTAGAATATTAAACCTTTACTTTTTAGATTGCTTGCAGTTCTCATGAAAGGCTAGCATTGTGTGGGTTAAGTAGGCCTGGAGAGATCACTCAACTGGTTTGGAGGATGAATGTATACTTTGCCGGCCTTCTACAGTCTGTGAGCTTCCCGTGGACTGATGTTAATTTATGCAAACCTGTGTATTACTCACAGCTTGTTAGCCATCTGACTAAATAAGTTGCATCCTGCGGCAGTCAAGCTCCACAGCCAGTCATTTTTGGCTCTGTGTGACTGGTCCCCTAAGTCACAAGGGATTGTTTCAGTTTCCCACTCAGATGACACAAGCTTTATAAACAGACACAAGCTTGATTAAATTTCTAGGCTTTGACTCATAGGCTGACAGAAAGCTAGGAGCGTGGTAAGTAGGGAAGTCCCACAACAATGCAGAAGGCAAGGACAATTTTATTGCCCAGATGCCCTTAGGTGCCATGCTCTTTCACTTCAAACATGGCAATGATTCAGGGAGCATTAAGCAGCAGATTTTAAGGGCTTGTGGTTCTGAGTTTTGAGAAGAATTGTTCAAAAGACTTATTAACACACAGCAAAATGATTTATGGAAAAAAATACTCAGTAAATAAGCCCCAGAGAGGTTCAAATAAATTATGCTCTATCTGTTCATTTGCATGAATATTGCCTTCAACTTCTTATGTGACTGCTAACTGCTAAAATAACCTATGAGATGATGTATTTAGTATGCCTTTGTTACATGATACCTAATCTGAAAACAGTGCAACTGATGAACTCTCTTTGGTTAAGATGTGACACTGTATGACATTTAGCTTTTGTGGTATGATGAGGGAATTTGACATGACGTGAACGTATGCCACAAACCAAAGGTCAGAATAGATTCAAATGGATGCACCTTCTTTTAGCCTGGCCAGTCACTGTCCATTTGTAAGAAAAGCTTCCAGACCACCACACATTTCCAGCAACAACTGATGGTCATAAAGTAGGTGTATTAATTCCTTGGCAGCAAAGCTTACTACCCACTTATCCATAACACCTTTCTATCTAATGGAAATTGATTAGAAAACACTTCTCCTCAGAAGATTTACTTATATGCATGCTTAATTTTGGGCAGCTGCCTGGTTCAGAGAGACCATGTCTATACTGAAGGGCAGAATACTCCCTTGACATCCACTAATGGTTTGTGGAGGAAGACTAAATATATTGTCTTTATTCATATGGGTTGAGGGATCACTTCTGTGTGTCTTCAATGGTACTCTCCTTTAATCAGTCCTGTCTCTCCCATTCATCTAGGGGACTTGTTGAAACTTGCTGTCACTGTATTCTTGCTTGTATGCCTGAATATTCTTTGGCTGAAGACTATAGCCTGCTGAGGAAAGGCAGATGGTATGTGTCTAGATTGTGTTTCAGGGATGCAGAAGCTGGCAGGCACTTTCACATCCAACAACATTGGCAGAGCCAAAGTGACTTACCAAAATTGGGACTTGCACAGAACACATAGAGTCCACAGAACACCCAAGTCCAAAGCTGTGATCCTGCTCAGCTGCTCAAATTTTGCTGAATTCCATTTCAATATTTCAGTTTAAACTTTTCCAGATACATTGAGTAACACCTCAGTTCATGCACAGCCCTGCTCAAGTCTTCACAGATGGGAACAAGACAGTATCTATTCTGTAGCACTGATGGGGAATTATAAAACATGGCTGGACCTTGGCATAGGTGTTCCCTAGAAACTCAGAGATGTCTCAAATGCAAAGGTTAAGGCTCTTCACAATGTTGAAACATATAAGGTTGGAGGTCAGCAAACCCAATCATCTTTTCATGTACTAAGTCAGGACCAATAGGATCTACTATCTGCAGATCATCACTGACAGGTGAAGTGACTTGCTGTTACACACTGCTAAAACTCCAGTTTGTTTTCCTTTGTTCCACCCTTCTAACAAGTTAGAATTTTTTCCTGGTGCCCAACATAATTGGTTTGTATTGAAAATGAAGATATTTCATGCTGTCTTCACCTGTGACTACACAGATTTGTTGCTTATTTACCCCTTTACAATGCATTTCGTATAGTGTGTCATCACACAAGTCTTACTTGAGTGAAAGGATGAAAAAAAAAAAGGAAGGAATCAGAGAGAAAGGATATTTCAGTGGTGCATTTTACAAGAAATGCCCATGGTTTTGCATGCTTTAACAGTGTCCAAAATTACTGAGAGTATGAGCTGTAGCATTTTGAAGCCAGATCTCTCAATATATTACCACTGAAATCAGTGGTAATCTGGATGTAGATCTGGATGTCAAGCTGTGATTCCTCTTACTTAATTTTAACTGCCTAACAGTGAGATGAGCACTTCAGGATTTTTACATTGGCTGAGAGGCAGATGAGGAGAAGGATTTGGGGATGTTGGTTGATGAGAAAATGAACATGAGCCAGCAGTGTGCACTAGCAACCCAGAAAGCCAACTGTATCCTGGGCTGCATCAAAAGGAGCATGACCAGCAGGTCGGAGGAGGTGATCCTGCCCCTCTACTCTGCTCTTGTGAGACTTCACCTGGAGTATTGTGTGCGGTTCTGGTGTCCTCAACATAAAAAAGACATGGAACTGTTGGAACAAGTCCAGAGAAGGGCCATGAGGATGATCAGGGGACTGGAGCACCTCCCGCATGAAGACAGGCTGAGGAAGGTGGGGCTGTTCAGCCTGGAGAAGAGAAGGCTGCGTGGAGACCTCATAGCAGCCTTCCAGTATCTGAAGGGGGCCTAAAAGGATGCTAGAGAGGGACTCTTCATTAGGGACTGTAGTGACAGGACAAGGGGTAAAGGGTTAAAACTTAAACAGGGGAAGTTTAGGTTGGATATAAGAATGAAATTCTTTCCTGTAAGGGTGGTGAGGCACTGGAATGGGTTGCCCAGGGAAGCTGTGAATGCTCCATCCCTGGCAGTGTTCAAGGCCAGGCTGGACAGAGCCTTAGGTAACATGGTTTAGTGTGAGGTGTTCCTGCCCATGGCAGGGGGGGTTGGAACTAGATGATCTTAAGGTCCTTTCCAACCCTAACTATTCTGATTCGATATTTCTCATTTCCTATGCTTCCTTAGCCGTGCTCAGATATATCACCAAATCTGAAGCAGATTTGAAACTGTCATTTTTGTATTCATTATTACTAATTATTCTTTTAGTTTTTTGATTGTGCTTTTGATGCTTTTATTTCTCAAAACTCAAACTGGTTTTAGTGTCTTCTTATTTTTATTTCATTCTGACATAAATGACAAATATGGTGTATGGCACATTCTGAGAGGAGAAAGCAGAATATTCAAGGAAACTAATTCTGAGAATTTTTCAAATAAGGAAACTATTCTCAGGATCAAATATTAGAGAGATGAGTAAAAAATGGTTTTGTTTTCCTCTCTATAATCAATGCAAACTTAATTAGATGCAGTATATACCTTTCTTTCCTATTGATTTTTGTGTTCTTGTTCCTTTTTGTCTGCTGGTTTTCTAGCATGTCCCAGGCTCTTTGGATATTATTTTCCCCCATATGTTTTTTTGGCTTCTTCCCATTTAGCTGCAACTGAATTCTTTTTTAATAAAAAAGTAATCACAGACAACACATTTTATCTAATTTTATAAATACATTTAATTCTGTGGAGCATCAGAATGGTCACTAGGTATGCAACATCTTCCCCTGTTAAGGACCTTCTAGGTCAAACAGGGCTCTGTGGTGAATTAATATGCGTGAATTGTACAGATAAAGGTCACCTTAGCCACCAACACAATCACAGAAGAGCTTTCAATGAACACTCAGCTTATATGAAAAAAGAAACACCTGGTAAGCTGAGATCTCTCTTGACTAAACAGTATCTTTAAGTACCCAGGACCGAAGTCTCCAGGAAACCTGAGTGAGTGATGAATAGGTATAAGATTACGTGTTAGCTCTTGATGTGGCTGAAAATCTGAGCCATGGTCCTCCGTACAGACTGTACATGCTCTGAAATCTCTTAAGAGCTGTATTGAGTGTAAGACATTGAGAATGTTGCTGCTCTCCTGCTGTCCTGACCCCTTGCTACCCACCTGCCAGCTACCTTGTATGGGTTTGCTTGCTGCCTTGTTCAGTGGTGTAGAATTTACATTCCAGGCACAGGGAGGTCTGGGAAAAACAGAAGAGAAGGAAACATAGCAAGGATCCTGCATACCCTTTGTTAGGCAAACCCTGATTACTCTGATACCCCAGTGACAGCTTCTGGCTACCAGGGTCTGCACATTATTAGAATATTTCACATTAGCCTAAATGACAGACAAGCACTCCAGGAAAGTGAGTTAGTTCATCCTATTTCCTTGTCAATTCTCTAGATTAACACTCACTGCAGCTGCTATTCCACAAGTAACTTCCTGATGAGCTCACTGTGTAAGGCTGCACATTGTGTCTTTATTTGCTGGAAAGTAGCATGGCAAAATCTTTATCACAGACCAGTTAGATATTAGAATAAAAATGTATTCGGAGTTCATCACTTCATTTAAAACAAACCCAAAAAGACTCTAAAACAAACAAACTGAAAACCCATGCATGTCATCAACTGGCTGTACAGTCCTGTATACATGCTTCCTTATTTTCATTGTTGTGTTCAGAGAATGTGCAAAGTGGAAGAAAGAAAAAAAAAAAAAGAAAAAAGAGGCAATGAGCCTTATTGCAAAATGCTATGCACAAAACCAAATCTTGTAGTACCATTTCACAAATCTTTTTGATGCCTGGATACTTGGTTTATGAGGAAAATAAGTTCATTTCATATCTACCAAGAAAGCATGGCCTCTTGAGGTTAATCTTCTCAATGGGCACCTTTGTCAGCATGTTTTGGAAAGCTTCAGAGTAAGGGAGGTCATTCCTGCCTTTCTCTGTGCTGTGCTGGCAAGGGCTTGGACAACAGTTCTGTAGCCTGATACTTCAAGACGGACCTAATATGATGTTAAACCTGTGCATCAGTTTGTATTTTCATTTTCAAAACTTCCCTGTGGTACCAGGCGTCTAAATCACTTGATCAGCAATGCAAAACTCAAGGTTTGGTCTCTGCCTCTGCAAAGAAATCTGAAGTAAGATCCCAAACAGAAACTTTATCAGAGAATTCAGATCCAATTGCATGGCTGGGTTCAACCTCATTCAAGCAGAAAAGTGTGTTACTAGTGGAACAATCTTACAGGGAACATAGAAGCATTGATCTATGAAATGAATTGTGAGCTTGATTCTCAGGGTGATTTCACACTAGAAGCAAATGAAATAACAATGATTAAAAAAAAAACTTAATTGCTTTTAGAAAGCTGAACTTTAGCAATTTTAGTACTTTCTGCTGTGCCCAAGACGAAAAAAATACCATCTTCTCTATCTAAATCAAAAGATTTTAGAACGAATAAAACTGCTAAGCAACTGATATTAGGCCCTTAAATCTAGAATTATGAGGAAAGGTCAGAAGGTAAAAAGGACAGGTGGGTCACTATGCACAGGTAAGAACCTGCAGTCTCTACACAGCCACTGTAGGCAGGCAAGAAACTCTGGAGATCTGTAAAGGAAATCTTCCCAGATGACCTTCTCTGTATATGCTTACCTCTTTACACTGACTAACCCAGCAAGAAAGGTTGGGAAGTTTTGTGCACATGTAGAGATCACTTTCAAAAAGATGAGAAACAGTTTTCAAACACTTAAGCCCACCCCTTGTGTTAAAAAGTCTCCAAAAAAACTGAAGTGCCTGTATCCAGCATCTGTACTGCCAGGTGACTCAAATTTCCTGGTTCACAAACCCTTGTTACCCGCGCTGAATATATACTGTTCAGTCCTCTGGAGCAAACCATTTGATTCTCTCTGAAACAAACCCCAGCTGCTGCTCAGGGGTTATGTGAAGCACCACCTCTAGTAAGCAACATGAACACAACTGCGTCTGGTTTGGTGCCTTAGACTTGCTGCTAAGTGGGCTATACAGTTTGAATCTACCTATAGCAAAATCCTCCCATCAAAAATGGCTTTTGTAAAATGGTGTGGGAAGCCTTATCTTGTACCACGTGTCCTGTAGGGAACAGTCCACACGTTCTCTGGAGAGCAGGAGCTGCTGGTTGTTCTCTATGTCAGAGGAAACTGAAACACTACAAAACTTTACATCCTCCCTCACCCCCGCCACCCCCCATTGCTGATTTATGGTGAGACAGTGTCTGCCTTTCAAAGAGTTACTGTGTTGTAACTAATAACATTGCCTGGAAAACTAAAAGGTACTGAGTAAACTATTGAATCCATGTCCTCTGAAATGCAACATTATTTCAACATTTAACAGGCATGATTATCTAAATCTGCAGGTTCTCCTTTCTGTCTGGAGAGCAAGAGAAGCAATCCTTAAGTTTGGGGTGGAAATACAGATTTATCAGCTATTACCATACATCTACAAATTGTCAATGTCCTTTAACACTTCCCCATTGCCTCTAGATTGAAGTAGTTTTCATTTAGCACATCCTCCAAGCTTACACTGACTGCCATCCACTATATATGTCAAGCTTCACTTTTTAAGAAACTGGGATTTTTTCCCAAACCTGCGAGGCTGGGGTCATTAACTAGTAAAATCTTACTTGTTCAGAAAGGAAAAAAAAAAAAAACAACAAAACCAAACCAAACAACAACAAAAGTTCTGCTAAGAAATGTGAACTTGAGAGTGGTTTGTCTTAGCCCATAATTACAAAAATACTTTAACAGCATAAAGCAGCAGTGCTGCAGGTGGAGCCAGTTCTGCCCATTTTCCTCCCCCACCCTGCTCACCTCCACCCCACATTGCCCACTACCCTGTGTCTGCACTAGTGTCAACTGGTATGGCTGAATGGTGAACAATAGTGGGAAACAGGCTTGAGCTCTTAAAACAGCTAGTTTCAAACTGGGTCAATTCCTTGATCTGCTTTTCCATGCCATCACGTGGACCCCTGTTCTGGCACAAGACCCAGCATGGTGAAAAGGGCAGGAACACTCTGAGAGGCTAAGAGATGTGGGAAAGAGAGAGCTGCTGCTTTCAGCAGCACCACTAGCTTCCTCCTCCTCTGAGGTGCTAGGAAAGCTGCTGATTTAAAAACCCAGCCTCCAAAACTATAGCTAGACTCGGTCCAGACTAAGGCAGATTAAGAGACACTTGGGTTCCCATTTAGTGATAGAATGGCAGCTTTCAGAAAGAGACCAGCCCTTGTTCTAAGAGGAATGAAGATCTGAACCACTCTTTTCTCTCTGGGCCTTTCTCTTTGCAGTATTTGGCCTGCTCTTAACTGAGTCCTAGATCAAACTCCTGGAAGACACAGTATCATGGGCATGTTTAGTGACGTAGAAAATGAAAAGACATTTATCTGAATATGTAATGTTTATTCCTGCACAAATAAGATGAAAAATAATTAAGTTTATCAATGTTTATACCCACTGATATGTATTGATCACTGTCGTAACTCAAAAGGGAAGTAAATTTAAGATTTCATATTTGTCTCTAACACACTATTGACTACTCAGGTCTGTTTTATTTCCAACAGATAGAGACAAAAGCCCAGATTAATGTCCATAATCTGATCCAGAATGGAAATTCCAGTGTTCCTTTTCCTGGGCAAGAAGTGAATCCTTTTTAAAGTGACTGCAAAAGCCCCGAAGTCAGAAAGATCTAAGAAGGAGTAAGTAAAGTAAAGAGGGCAGCCAGCTCACATAGTTTCCATGTCATATTCTCACAGTCTAACATTCTGTTCTCTCCAAGGAGGAAATAACAATATAATGTACAGCCCTGCCACTACTGCTATTAATATCTTGGAATGCATCCAGAAGCACACGGGTGCAGGAGAATATGCTGTTCCTAGTAATCATATAAATGTTTAGATGGTTTTCTCTATGACGCTGAGCCTGGATCTCTTTAGTATGCTGCACTGCATAGGTCTTTATTTTCCAGCTCCTTGAAGGCTGGGCCAATCAAGCCTCCCATTTTAAAGTCAAGCTGCAGCATAACAGAAGTACTAGAAGTTTCCAAGTTCCAAAAAAAATGTATGATCTCTGCCAGCTATTTTGGTGACAAAAAAAAAAAAAAAGGAGTGGGGAGGAGGATGGAAAGGAAAAACAGAAGTGCAAACCAGAACATAGTGAAAACAATTCCTAATGTTCAGCAGAATATCATGTGCAGTTACCCTAGGAAAAGCTTTTATGATTTAGAATTACCTTAACAAGGTAAAGCTTCTTCTCGATAAACAAGTACACATCCTTTCGACATCTGAAATTCTCTCCTCAGAGGTTTGGTACGGTGAACTTCCCCAATGTAGCCTGTGTGGTGGATGCCAGAATAGCCAGACAGGGACTTTCACTCCAGGCTGTACTTGTCCATCGTTAGGTACACCTGAGCCCTAGAATAACAAGTGAAAAGGCTCACTTCTTCACTGTAGAAGTGAAAGTGGCTTCTAAGTACAGGCTATAGTTAGGAGGTACTGCTTTACCCATACTGTTTGTAATTTTCCTCTTCTACTAGTTTAAAACTGAAACCTGATGGAAAAAGTAAGAGAAAGTTGGGGGGACAAAATGTTGCATCCAGTCTCCAAGTGGCATTCAGGCCACTAGCCAGGGTATTTGGGCAACACCTGAAATAGTATGGTGGTGAGGCACTGGAATAGGTTGCCCAGGGAGGTTGTGAATGCTCCATCCCTGGCAGTGTTCGAGGCCAGGTTGGACGAGGCCTTGAGTGATATGATTTAGCGTAAGGTGTCCCTGCCCATGGCAGGGGGGTTGGAACAAGGTGATCTTAAGGTCCTTTCCAACCCTAACAATTCTATGATTCTATGATCCAAAATTGCCAGCTATTCTGTGTGCAACTGCCAAAGGAGAAACAAAGAATTGAAGAGGGTAGCAGGAAATCCTTGGTCAGTGAGTGACAGTAATGCACCTCTTTCCATGTAAGATATATGGGTCAGACCACTTCTCTTTTAAAGCTGTAAAAAGTGGTTGAGCATTCTCTGTGCTACACAACTGTTTGTAGGGTTGAGTGATGCAGAACATGGAGAGATTTTCTCTATCCCCTCCTCTGCTTTAAGTGATTCAGACCCACACTCTTACTTTCCTGTACAGCACCCTGGATCCAAGGATGATGGACTGCCAGTGTATAATTGAGTGTAGCTTGTGAGGCTTGTCTGTACTTCCAGAGCACCCACACAAGTAATTTTCCTGCTCAGCCTGGTCATGCATTGATATGTTGCAGATAGATCAGGCCAGTTCTTCTCCAGCAGGATTGATTTTCTCAAATACAGCTTCACACAAATATTGCTTTGGGTAGCAAAGCAACATAGCTGTGTGTGAGTGTAATGTCTGAGGTCTTTAGCCCTGCCAAAGCTGCGCTGGGAGAAGGCAGTGCAGTGTCTCCTGCACTTGCATCCACAGCCATATGGCACTGGTATGGGACTACAGGGTCATGCTGTGTGGAAGCCCTCCCTGGAGATGTCTCTGGAGCACTGGAGCACTGGGAACTGCAGTGCAGGTAGACCGCTGCCAAATCACTGTCCCAGTGAATCTGAACTCATCCCAGGAGATCAGGTGTCTGTGAGCCTATATTACATCCCTTCGGCTACCTGAGCAAGCTGTTTTGAAGATTCCTTAGGTGTTCCTACAGTAATGCAGACATGCTATTCAGAACAGCCTCCACTCATTTAACTAGGGAACTCCAAGGGTAGGAACTCTTTTTCCACAAATTGTAGAAATGTATTGAAAGGATAGAGTGAAAGCTTTCCTCCCTTCCACCCACCCCCATACCCCATCCCCAGTACTATTCTTATATCAAAATACCCAAAAACATGAAGAAGACTTTTATGTTCAGATATGAGTTTTCTCTAAGATCTCTAGCTACAGAGATATTAAGCATTTTGACACTTTGGGTTAAATTTTTCATAGAATCATTTCCAGTTTCCAGGCAGTTTTCAGAAACCTCATATTACAGTCTCATGCAGAATGCCTTAAGCATTAATGAGCTGACAAGATGCTTAAAGGTGGTTTTGTATGAAGCAAGGAAGCATTTTTGGTGCTGGAGTGGGGGAGTCCATAAAAGAGAGGGTGCCTGACATAGGCAGGTAGCAGGAGACTGAATTAAACCTCTCAATATACTGACAGTTGTCAAGGATACTGTTTGGGATGTTCATTTTGACCTATGGTTTTGTTTTCTAGATTGGTATGTTAGTTCATTTGTTTCTGGTCTAGTTTAATTTACAGTGACTGGACCTGTAAATTAAACTAGTAAATGCGAGTCAAGTATTCAACATATTCAAACAAGATGCAAAGATATTAATAGATATTAATAGATCCATGATCAGTTCCCAGATCTGTCAGGGAAAGACAGACAGGGAGAAAGCATTGCTTCCAGGACTGTTCAAAGTGACCTTTTCCATTTGCCATTCCTGACATCACAATAATTAGGAAATAATCTGAAGCAATGCTGCTCAAAGAATGTGGCCATGAAAATCTCCATGTAGTTTCCTGGCCTTAATATGAAAAAATGTCTTGTTCCATCCTAGGAAAAAAAAAAATGCCCTACTTAAATTCATCTTTTTATTTGTGGCCTTTTTAAAGCAGGATTAAAATGTTACAGATTCTGTTATCATTGTATTTCTCTTCATGTGAAGATAAAGGTCCACTATGGACCTGGCCAGACACAGATGCATGAGGGCAGCACAAGGTCAGCATTTCTGACAGGATTTACATAGATCACACAGAGCTGACAGTCTGTGAAAGAATTACATAGACTCCTAGTGCTAACAATAACAGACATGTAAAAAAAAAATGTGTAATTAAGCCTAAAAAAAACAGTCTAAGGTATCAAAAATTTTATTTCCATTTAATAAGCATATTTCAGATTCACATGAAACATGCTTAAATCTGATAGGTCATAGGCTCAAAAATAAATGGAGGGAGAAAAAAAAATAGTCTTCACTATAAATACAATCCCACTTCAACAGTCGCCCTTCTACCAAGAGCAAAGGACAGCTCAAGGACACTCCCAAGGGCAGCAGAGAAGAAACTGAAATGTTGATCCCTCCTAAGATGGCCTGATGAATTAAAAAAAAAAATAAATAAATAAAGACAAAACAAAAGAAAAGAAACATTCAAGCAGCAAAGCACTTTTCACACAGAAACCTGAGAACTTGTGTCTGTTTTGACACACTGCCATGTTTTGGAGGGGGATAAAGAAGAGATGAGCAATTAAATGAAAGCAGCAAATACTTGTGCCTTATTCCACACGCAATTATCTGTTGCAAACACCTTCAAGTGGATAGCATCCTTAGGACCATCTGTTGTTGCTGTTGAAAGCCTGTGGGCAACACTTTTGCCCACAAAATAACAATACAGCCCAGAGCAAGTCAACAGTCATTAGCAACAAATGCAGATCTGTCACTCCGCTCACCCAGTTTTGAATCTGTCTGGGCAGAAGATAAGAAGCTTTTCCATCGGTTCCTGTTGCTAGGACCCTGTTAGGACACAGCTCAGCAAGCTGAGCTGACCCAAAATTATGGAAATACAGCAAGGTAGAGCTCCAGCCAGCATGAATGTAGCTAGACACATGCAAGGAAAGTGCTCTGTATCAAGTTCAGCCACTGTCTAGCCACAGTATCAAGCGGTTTATACTTGGACCTGAGTCTCTTTCGGTTCTGTGACTCCAAATGGCTGAAATTATCAACTGAAAGAGAAAGCAATATGAGCAGTACTTTTTACAGTGTCCTAGATGTCTGCTTAAGAAGACCAAACCTCTAATACAAAGCACTTAGGATCACTGTGGATGTGAGCTGGAATGAAGATGATCTGTTACATATTTTCACCCTGTTAGAAGTGACCTTCTGCTAGAGAAGCAACCCCTTCAGAAGAGGGGTTATACTTGTGATGAGCTGCTCATTTGTTTCCTCAGTGTTATGAATGGGTCACTGTGGACCTATTGAATAAGGTTTAATGCACAACTGTGGTACAGCCACTGCTCTCAATGAAACAGCATCAAGAATTTGGAATTACATTTAAAATAGCTACTCATGGTACAAATGTTCCAGACAGAGCTATGCAAGGTTGGTCAGAAACTACAAAAAAGAAAGGTGTACACTGAGGCCAAATATGCTCTGGGTGTTGCAGCTACAGCATTGGTAATAACTACTTACAAATATCTGGATATTTTTTCCAGTTTAGACACATCTCTATATCCACTTCACAGCCAGCTTTTGAAGATCCTTAAGCTATCATTGCAGGGTACTTGTGATTTGTGCAAACAAAATATGAATATGAACCTTATGAGTATCATTTAAAGGAAAGATGGATCAATTCGATATGAAACCTTTATTTCTAATTACAAACACTGAACTAAAACAAAAATTTGGGTATCTATGAGGTTTGCTGAGGATACTCTGAACAATTTGGAAGAAGAAAAACTGTATTAACTGAAAACATTCAAATAATAGCTTTAATGGCTGTTTAAGTACTTCAGAAGCAGCTGGGAGAAGAAGTCTCTTTGAGGGGTCTTTGTTCTTCCCCAGGCATGGACTGGAGGAATTTGCAAGACAAATTGGAGATCCACTTTTGCCCATGACAATGTGTGCACATATCTGTTCATGCACCAGAAGAGTTCAAAGCTAGACACAGGCACCCCTGTAAGTTAATGCTAACCTAAATTACACCATCCTCTGTGGAAAAAAAAAATTATAGACTTTGCCTCAAAGTACCTAACCACAAGCTTCTGTTTACCCACAAATATGGATCCTTTTTGCAATGGCTCCAGCTCTACTTCCAGAAGCTTGTGGGCGAGTTAACAGCAACTCCTAGTTAAATGTATCCAGGTTAATAATCTTATCTAAACTGTTCTTCATTGATAACTGATCACACAGCAGACACCATCAGCCAAAAATCTCAGTGCCATGTTGATATCTAGACACCGTCAACTGAAGACTCCATGCCATAGTGGAAAAAGCTTTCATGGGTAGTTGCTTCAGACTGGATTGTGGTTAGTTATATGATCCTCTATGGAACAGCAGCAGGAAATATGCTATTTTATGTATATATTAA
The DNA here is from genome assembly GCF_028554395.1 of Pezoporus wallicus. NCBI lineage: Eukaryota > Metazoa > Chordata > Aves > Psittaciformes > Psittacidae > Pezoporus > Pezoporus wallicus. The sequence goes on along the minus strand of NW_026635653.1, from coordinate 818,553 downwards.
CATTATGCAGAAGGAAGCAGTCAATGAGTTTAAGAGCTGAACTTTAACAGAAGTGATCGAGGAGCTCAGTAGGGTTAGGGTGATTTACGTCAGCTGTGTGCCTGATCCTATCTTTGACACTAGTACTAAATGTCCGTTTGGTTCACAAAAGATAAAAAGAACCTCCAGATGAATAGCAGTTACTGTGCCAGATGGAATACAGTTCATATAAACATACACATGGAAACCAGTTCAGACACCTGTGTTGAAAAGTAAAGAACAACCTGTGCTTTCTAAATGATCTCAGCATTCTGGATCAGCATAATAACCTATAAAACAAACTTATGGCTCCAACTGTACCCATAGAAGGCAAAATTAAATTTATTTTTCAAATAAAGTGGAACCCATTGCTTAGCAAATAGCAACAAGAGTAAATTCTCTCAGTATTGCTATCAGGTTCAGAGGAAGAACGAAATGGTGCACTTCAGAGCCCCTTACCACTCAACACTATTTGACATTTCTTTGGCAGCTTGAGGAATCCCAGGCAAACTGTCAGGTTACTTAAGTATGGATTTAATTATCAAAGCCAAAGAACCTTATGAAAATGTTATGAAGAGGGAATTGCATCTGCTATTTTTCTGTCAAGAAACAAGATATATCTATGAGTTTTGGAATCTGAGAAAAGGAATCCCCACACCTACACCTGAAAAGACAGGTAAATTTGCATGTCTCTAATTCCTCCTTTCTGACAGTATCATTCACTCACATAAAGAAAACAGATAGAGCATGCACCAACAATAAGTAATAAGGCTCTTGGCAGGACTGAACCAACCAGTGATTGATGATGAAAGGACTCAAGGGTGTCGAGCTCTGATAGAACTCAAGTTCAGGGCCTCGCCAAACTTTTTTTACCATCTCCTATAAGGAAAGGGCGTTCTGACTGTGTATCATTGTACAGCAAAATTCACACTTGCTTATGTGATGGCTTCCGCTTTCTTTGTTGCACCTCCATAGTCAATGATTAACTATGAGTACACATATTGTTAACGCTAACTTAGTCAATGCGCCATTACCTTTTAGAACAAAGGGAAAATTCCATTATCTCTTCTGTCATCTAAATGCACCATTTTGTTCTGGTGAGAAGCACTTTGAGCATGTCTACTTTGATACAATATTGGGGTTTTTATTTGTTTTGGTTTTTTTTTTCTTTGCTTGGTTTTTTGTTTGTTTGTTATCAGCTCTGTTCCCAGGCCAAAAGTCAAAACACAGCACTGCACCAGCTACCAAGAAGGAGAAAAATTGACTGCTACTGCTGAACCCAGGACAGTTGGTTGGTTGGGGTTTTTGGGGGTTTTGTTTTTTTTTCGGTTTATATATGTATATATACATATACTGGTACAGTTGGTGCTTAATAAGGAGTGACTATGCATAACTATTTCAAAATCAGTTTTAAACTAAGCTGAGGCACAAGAGCAACCAAACCATGCTGATCAAAACTTCAGGGCAGGATGCCAGCTCTGCTCATGAACCCAGGGGTGTCAGGGAACCTGGTGCAGGGTTAGCCTGCCCTCACCTACTCTTGATTTGGACTGCAACTGTGTATGCTCACTGCTGACTTTAAAGCCAGCCTTGATAATGCCATAGTCACAGTAGTCATAAATCCTAGCTCAGTTTTGGATCAGCTGCAACAAAATAATTTTGATATAACCAATATAACCATATTTTTTAATGAAAGGTGTTTTAGAAAGATATTAAAGTAAGACTCTTGCCTTGTCATATCATAAAATGCCATAGAAATGTGACTTGAGAAAATACATACTCTTTATTTTTCTCAGATCAAAATATGTCTTAAAGGATACTCATGTTTTGCAGCTGAAGCAGAGGATGATTCAAATGTTTGATCTATACTTCTACTCCCTCACACTCTGTAGGAAGAGCTGGAAACACTGTTGTGGTAGGCTGACCCCGGCCAACAGCCAAACACCCACCCAGCTGCTTGCTCACTCTCTTCTCCCACAAGACAGGGAGAAAAAAAAAGAAGGAAGACTAGAAGATTCGTGGATCAAGATAACAGACTAATAGGGGAAGCAAAAGCTGTGTGCATAAGCCAAGCAAAACAAGAAATTCATTCACTACATCCCATCAGTGGGCAGATGTCCAGACGCTTCCGGGCAAGCAGAGCCTTATCACACATAATGCTTGCTTGGAAAGTCAAACACCATCGACAGGAATGCCCCAGCTTCCTCTTCCTTGCCCTGAGCTTTTCCTCCTGAGTATGTCATCTTATGGTGTGAAATACTCTTAAGTACTATGAAACCAAGATTTCCCCTTCCCTTCCCTTTTCCTTCCCTTCCCTTTTCCTTTTTTTTTTTTTTTTTTTTGTCTGAAAGCAAAGGCTGTGGCCATTTCATTATCCTGAAACCTGATGTTATGAGATATTGCTGTAATATTAACAGTTTGTTCATTTTGAGAAATCCTTTGGGAGAGACTTGTTTGCCCAATTGTGGGACTCAAGCCAGCTTGATTGAAACATGAAATAAAAGAAGGACAATAACCTATAAGTCTTTTCTCCCTATGGCTTGTTTTGGTGGGTGAATGCTTTAAGCTATAATTTTCTAATTTCAGTTCATAGAAGATTTATTTGCCTAACTACTGTTCCATTAATAGATGTCATGCTGAATTTTTAAACACGTTGCACAACTATGTTTGGACATTTGCTTTAGTAAAAGTCTATCCCCAGATATCACAGAATATAAAAACACTATAAATATGGTATTAATAAACAGAAAAGCAGCATGGTGGGAGCGCAATGGGATTTCACAGGAGCTTAAAAATTAGGACTAGGTAGAGTCATAGGAAGAGGCATTGCACCAAGTTGAGAAGTCTTAGTCTTCTTTGTTTATTCATGTTTAAATCACAAACTGAAATGCCTCATTAACATTTTACCTTTACCAGTTCTGAGCCTAAAAGACTTGGAAGGCTCTTTCAGCAGCCAGCATTACACCCACTGATTTCTCAAGGATTCCCTGGAGCACTGGATCTGTATTTGGTAACCAACATTCTTTTTTGTCTCCATAGGGGCTGCATGTTACATGCACACCTGCAGTGTAAGCACTCATTTTAATGTCATAAAACAGTGGGAAAGAAACTAGAGTGAAATAAATCTCACATGTCTGTTCTTCATTGTTGTGAATCCCAAATGTATTTCCTGGGATGAGAGTAACTGAAGCTTCTTTCTGTAATTGCATAAAGTGCTTGCATTAAGGTTGGAATAAAGATTTGGGAAAACAATAACTACACATAAGTTCAGATGCACAAAATTAGTAGAATGAGCTAATGTAATCTCTTTTAGAATTGTACATAACTGAATAGATTTATTCTGTTGGAGATGAATCCACTTTCCAGTAGAGAACTGACACTCTGTATTATTACCCTTTAGAAATAATTCCTCCTTTTGGTTTATTGCATCTAAAAGTTTATACATAAAAGCCTGAGCTAGAAAGTTTTCAGAATGATCATGTAGGAAAGATGAGTGCAACAAAAAAACCCCAACCAACATTGCTGCAGAAAGAATGCTATCTACAAGAGTCACCAGCAAAAGCAACCTCAAAACAAAGACTGCCTCATGCAACCAAGCAAATGAACAGATTACAAGGCCTAAAGTAACCTTTTAAAAAGTTTGTCCTTGAAGCTGCTAAAAATTTAAATACATACATATGTGTATACATGTGTACAAACATTTTTATGAGAAAATCAAAACTAGGGGTGGCAATGGAAACGAAAGAGCATGTCTACTGACTTCCCACACAAGAATATTGCACAGCCTGATGCCCAGAGCAATTCTGTGGGTCTTTAAGTTGAAAGCTGAGAAGTCAGCTTAAATAGAGGAAGTGATTTGTGCCTTCATCTCAGTGTGAGTGCTCTCTAAGGTGGTATGTTGTTTGCTAAACGAGAATTGTCAAGAGATCATAGCTTTTATGCTGGTGTGGAATAGAAAACATTTTCAAATTTCAAAGATTTCATGGGAGAGGCAATTTGCTTTGCTGCTCTGAGTGATATTCCTGTCTAATTAAACTGTGAATCACATAGTTAAGGTAATAATGCATACAGAAAGCTTTAATATTAATAACAAGTACTATAAAGTTACTAGTGTTTGTCAAGTTTAGCTTCCTGGGGATTTTGTTTGTTTATCCCACTATGGAACTTGAATTCATCTCCATATTATTATCAGCTATTTTCAGTGAATGATTCTATAACAATTTCCATTTTTGTTATTCCATTCTAGAATGAAAAAGAAAAATGGCATTTACAACTATTCAAAGTAAAAATATATTCTTTTTCATGGAGTGGTCGTATCCCAGCTAAGATCTAACCTAACTAAAGAAATTTTATTCCAGAGTCACGTTCTGTATGTTCATACATGCAGCATATTGATACTGCCCTAGGCTTGCTACAGTTCAAACCAGCAAATTAAAGTTAAATACATATTGGGATATTGCCACTAACAAGTGGTTAGAATATACTGAGTGAGAATATCAAGATAAAGCATATAATTATCCTAAAGAGGGAAAAAAAAGGATCATGAATAACAGTACAGCAACTTTGTATACTTATAGTAAGCCAATTTCACTGTATTTAGACAGTTATATGTCAAAATCTTTGTTCAGGACCAGAAAAAATGTGTAGGCACCTTCTGTACCCTATGAACCACCCATAGAGAGGACCTCCTTTCTGGCTGATAAGAGGGGTTAGCACCCGAACTCTTCCCAGTACTTGAAGAGACTGTGATGGTTGAAAGAGCATGAGGGCTCAGACCAGCATCCACAAAGGCAGCAGTATACGGAATTCCAGGAATAAACTAGACATTTCTGGCTAGGAAAATGCAGAGGACTATCAACTTGCAGGGAAGTGTAAGGCCCACAGATAGGTGCCTACAGAATTAGATACATCGATAGCTACAATGGCAGCTAAGCAGGTGTTTTCAAAATCCTCATTCTGGACTTAAATCAGATTGTTATAAGCTTTCTGGGCATCGTTCTGTGGACACCGGTGATTAGATCAACATAAATATCAGCGCTACCCAGGTGATTAGGAAGTGGATAACTAAAGAAAAATGTATGGAAGGAAAACAGAGCCGAACACCAATCATGCAGAAAGACAGAAAGAAACAATGGAAATGAGAGGAAAAAGAGATTGAGAGGAAAAGTTGTCTTTCTTGCTGATGCCCTACTCTATCAAATGCCTCATCTCTTGCTCTTACCCCAAATGTGGTTCAAAGTCCTTTTTTTTTTTTTTTTATTCTGAAGCTTAAATACACACTTCCCAGTGCTGTCAGGTAAATTGGTCCTGGGCACTCCTGTAAGAATTTACACCATTTAAGTGATCTCTGGCTACTAGAGATCCCAGTCTGTGGCTTACAGTACCTTGCATTACTCTGTCTTGTAATGCAGGGAAGAGGCCTAGTAATGTTAAAAGCTGTACCTTGTGGATTTGTAGGTTTAAGTGTGGTTTAGAAATGCAAGTCGGCTTTCAGTGATGATAATGACTTCTTCCATCATGAATTGCAAAACTGCCCAGTGCATGAAGGAAAAACAATCGCTGCTGCAGAAATTTGTATTTGTAACGAAGAAGCTCGTAGGCTTCTCTTTCCTGATGTTTTGTGTAACAGTTGTGCTTTTGTCTCCAAGATGCTTTTGTATGCACAACTAAGTTCTCTGAAATAATGTACTAAATTAATCACAGGAACAGTCAGCAAATATTTTTACATTTGAATTTAAATGGGTAAAATCACAGATCTATTTGGTTTTTACTTGTTTTCTGAAGATGATAAGTGAGCATAGTCCCAGTCAATAACTTCCTATAGGTGACACATGTTGTGACATTAATAGCTCATTTCAAATTATATTCAGTAATCTGATCTTTTGTAAACAAGCACTTAGCAATTATCCCTAGAACTAGTTGTTACACATTACAAAAAAATGCATTATTGCCATTTATTTGCTCATATTTTTCAGAAATAGAATGCCTGCTCATTGTTCTTTAGATGGATGTCTTTCAGTGCCCAGTATGTTCTGTTATTCAGTTTGCATTTCAAAGATGTTGTGAATGCTTTCTTTAAAGCTGCTGAAGCGTGGTTCTGCTCTGAACAGTAAGTATGCAAATATAGCACCTCCTCGTATGTCTGATCTCCTCGCTATCTTTACCCCAGGTCATTTTGAGTACCATATTAATACTGACCATGCTTTTTCTGGTTTCTACTGTTTAAAGAGTGTAGGGCCAGGTCAGGCAGGAAGAATAAGAGTATTTCAATTCAGTCTTTGAAATCTTCACCAAACATACTACCGACAAAATGGTTTATCAAATTGAAGCCAATTCTGCTTGTGCAAAACCATTCAAATCAAAGGAGTGAGTCATCATGAATACATTTTGCAGTCAGTATGATCATAAGCTTTATCTTTTTCTAAGTTAAGTGTTCAAGAAATATCCACCTAATACCAGAAACAAGTGAAATTGCCAGTATCTTGAGTGAGCTCTGACAAGAGAAGTGTAAACAAATAGAAAAAAATGGATTATTGTTTGTATACTGATTCAGAAACATATAGAAACAGACCTTTTTTTTTTTAACTTTAAGAAAGCTTAAACAGTCATCTCAAATTAAATGCTTCACTTACTTTTAAATGGGGGTTTGATACCTTTTTTAGAATGTAGCACTTCAGCGTCAGATCTGTGAGCAAAAAATACTTTGTTTTACAGAACTCATTTAAGCTAAACCCAGTATCTTTTGTATTAATTTAACTAAAATTGTCAGAATTTAAAAATTTTAGGCAAGTCAAAAGAAGATATTTTGAGAAGACAGTGCAGCAATTTTCAAGCTAAATATGTCTACATTTGTGATTTTCTTTAATCTACTAATTAGTAGGTCCAGGTATGTGAGTATGAATATAGTAGCAGACCTTTAGCTTAATGTCTAATTGAAGGTTTTAAAAGGCTTCCCAGTTTCTACCAGATCAGCTCATGATCTTTATGGATTTGGCTGCATATGGTCAATGCTCTTTAGCTTGGTGATTATCATAAACAGGAAGCATAAGTATTAGTTTCCTCTGGCCAAAATTTTCTACTGATGAATGCTCTAATTAGTGTTTTATTAAAGATGTAGGCAGTAAACACTTTTGTTTTCAAATCAAAGCACCTGGTTTTTATTAGTTGTGTTAGAGTTGCTGGCATAATCTGAGCTTGTCTATTGAACTAGGCACACAAGGAAACCCATATAGAGCGATATTTAGATTTTAAATCCCACGTGACCACACAAGTTAATCAAGATGTCGAAATTTGTAGCAGCCTTGTAAACACCAGACAGGGGAGTTCCATATTGAAAACTTGGGTGTCCAGGTTTATGCCTTGCAGACACGAGGTGATGGACAGAAGTGTTGGCAAGCAAGCTCTTTCATATGTTTCCTGTCTACTGACTTTTTGGTCCTCATGAGTTGGTTGTCAGCTTCCTTCATCTGTTGACACTCAGAAGCTGAGTTATTTGCTTCTGAAAAGGTGCAATCTATTCTCCTGGAAAATAGGTAATTGTAACTTTTCCAGCTGGATTTGAGAGTGTAAAGAAGTAGAATCTGAGAGATGTGCTGCTGAAGGGGAAATTCAGCATCCTGTTACTGACAAGTCATATTAAATGTGTTTAAACATTGTGGCCTACTGACAGCTCCCTAGACTGCAAACAACTCTGAATCAGCAATTATGCCTTTCTTCTATGTGTAAAAAGCAGCAGCCACTTGGCTTCATGTTTTGGTATTTCCTCCCTGTCTTGGAAAATATTCAGGAGTACCGTAAAAATATCTCACATAGACCTTGAGGAAAGGTGGAAATAACAAGTGCCTCTCTTTGCTGAACAGTGAGCTTTAATGTTGCAAAGCCAAAGCCCTCAGAGGGACATTATCCCCAGACTTTCCAAGTATCTGCCCCTGTTTCATGTCAGTCTGCTGAGAAAAGTAAATTATTCTTCAGTTTCTACATCAGCATGCTCAAGTAATCTACCTCATTTCATGTGTAGTCCTCAGTTGCAAAGCAACAAGGCTTGAAAGGGAGGAGACTTCAGAGGACAGTTTTATTCTGAAGTGAATACCTTATTCAGAAAAGTAAAATTTAGACTTCCTGTGGTAGAGAAATATTTGTTTGAATACCATTTTCTAAAAGATTTCCTCAACAAGCAACTGATGGCAAGCATAAGGTAAATATTCAACAAGTGACACCACTTTAGGAAGATCCAATATAGCACTGTAGTCTCAAAACAGAAAATTGAAGCAAAACAAAGCCCAGAAAAGAGAGGAAAAACTGTAATCCATTAAAAAAGTCATGTTTCTCTACCTTATTGCTCTTTTTCAGATGTACTTGTCTTTGGTTTTGTATCCCCACCTTTCACTGTGTACAGGAGGAAGCATGCAGATTTTAGAGTATTTAGGTAAATTCACTTTTTCCATAAGGGAACTCCCTATGTTGACTGTAGCAAAGCTGTGGCTGTACTATATTTTATATCACCAAACCAAGACTAGCACACCAACTCACACATACTGACTATATACAATCATATGAATAAAAACAGAATTTGAGGAAAGTAAGGGCTAGAGTTGAAGCTAGATGACCTTGAAAGAAAGAAACATCAGATCTAAGTGAAATGAAATGGAAAACTTAGTCTGAAGCTTATTTTAGACTTGTTATTTTGCTAATGGAAAACACTTCAAGAAGGAGGCAGTTTTCCTTTCAGTGCACATGCTCAAAATCAAAAAACAAAACAAAGCAACCAGAAATAAAATAATACTGTTTCCCATCAGCATAAGCCTCCTTCTTCCTAATGCTTATGAGCAGATCGTGTTTGTTATGCAACAGAAATGCTGAGACTGCTTATGAACAGTTTTCTGTATTTATGCAATGCCTGATATTTGTTTTTCTAGTTGTGCTGATTAGTTGTGACTGGTCAGACAAGTCATATGGTGTTGTTTCTGTTCTCAGATTAGAAGAGCACACAAATACTCTCTCATGTGTCAAATAGTTTTGCTAATACTTAATCTGGCAGCTTCAAGCCCAAGATGCATGGTAACAACCCATACTTTTTTGAAAATGAATGCAAAAGGAGAAAAAGCACTGATGAAAACAAACCCTGAGCAAATAGTCACATAAAACTGCTTGCCATGCTTGCCTGTGGAGCTATACACATGCACATTCTTTTGCTTCTTGTTAAACATGCGCATGTGCTATGAATCGAGGTCATTACTTTTGCTCTTGAAAAAATATTTCAAAGGGATCTTTTGTGTTTACTTTACTTTACATAGTCTGTTGGGTTGGTTTTTGGTTTGGTTTGTTTTTTTTGTTTGTTTTTTTTTTTAATGATTATAAATCTACACCAGGTTTTGAGTCCCCAAATCTTTACAGCAGGATTCTGGCCACTTCTCTCTGAAGTGCTAAGACCTTCTACTGCTCAGGGAGAGAGACTTGAACCACAGAAAAAAAGATGAACTTCTTAATCACATCTGAATGCTGAAATCTTTACATCTTAGCTCTGATAAGGAGTGCTGGATTTCCCATAAACACCATTTGTCTCAAATCCTTCACAATTTCAAACTGTTTTTGAAAAGACGTTTTCTCTATTACTTGTATGGAGGTTGATTTTGTCCCTGAGCCACAACATCTGTAACAATAAAAGGATATTTTGCAGGATCTTACCAAAGATGAAGATACTTTTCCTCAGAAGGACCAATGAAGTATACATTGCCAGATGCAAAGCAGTGAAGTTTTTGCTCTAATTTTAACTCAACCATTACCCTCTATGACAGATGTTCTGACCAAGGGCAGCACTATATGAACTTTTATAGAAACTTCCTAGTTGCATTCTATTGTCCAGATAGCTGATGATTTCAGGAAAATGTTGGACCATGCTTTTGTATGCAGGCTTCACATAGCCCATGTGGAAGGATAAAGAGAGGCTAGGGGATGGATGATTGTAGCTGACATTGAACTTGTTAGTGAAAAAGAAAGATGGGAAAGTGATCCATGCTACAGAGATCCATAGCAGCTGTACAATAAATCCTCCTCACATCAGGTAATGTGATACACCAGGGGGAGTATGTTGAAGGAAAGCATGAGGATCCACGTTCTCCCTTCTCCATCAATGCTTCCCACAGGCTGTGGGATAATTACAACAGTAATCATTCTCAGTGTTAATATCCAGGTTTTGGTGCTTCTATGAGAACAACACTTCACTGAGCAAGGTGTAAAAGAGAGCAGGCACAGCAATCTCCAAGTGGGGAAGTGATTAAATTGCAAAGACCAGAAAAAGTTAAAAATGAAGCACTTCACAAAACATATTAAAAGAGATATGAGACTTAGATTAGATACCCTGGGTTGAACCAGATGATCTATAACGGTTCTTTCCAGCACAAATCATTCTATGATTCCATGATAAAAACTTAAAATTGTGTCCTTGGCACTACACAACTTATTTAAATCCAAAAAACAGAAACTAAGGAGGAAAAGCATATTGTGCTGAGAAAATTTTAGCCCAGAAACAATAAGACGTTAAAACATCCTTCCATTGTCACATCCTACTTGTAAGCAGCAGACATTTTTAAGTATTGTGTACCATTATATCATTTTTTCCTTGAAATTTCAGGAATTATTTTTTCCTATCCTAATAAATCCATACTGAAAAGCAGAAAGTGAGTATCTTTAGATCACAGAAAATCTAATGAAGGGTTCGTACTCCTGTTTCTGTCATCACAGGAAGCTTAGTGCTGGGAAGAATTAGAAAAAAAAAAAAGCAAAAGAAAAAGAAAAAGAAAAAAAAGAAGAAAAAGAAACAGAAGAGGAAAAAGAGAAAGAAAAAGAGAAAAGAGGAAAAAAAAAAGAAAAAATACTTCAGAAGACGTTGGGGATTTTTCTCTTATTTTTTCCAACTTGGAAACTTTGACACTAAATACTTAAAAGGCTGCTTTTGGGGTGGTATTCTTATATATGAACCATGACCATGGAGTATATGATCCATTCCAATCCCTTCTGATTGTGCTTCCACCAGCTGGTGTTGGATATTCAGCCACTGTGAGTTTTGTGCATTGAAAATTGTTGTGTTACTGATACTGTTACTGATAATTATCTCCAAAATATTTACCTGAATTGTACTCAGTTCCTACTCTGGACACATCAAAAAGTCACAGCATTCTAGCACCATATAAATGCTGTGTGGAAGGGACTTACGGAGTCTCTACTCCAAAGTCACAATGAAAGTGGATTGACACTGGGTCATGTCAGCTGTAGCTTTGCTCAGCCAGGTTATGAAACTGTCTAACAATGGGTATTGCATAAACTGTTTGGGTCACCTGCTTCAGTGCTGTAATACCTTCTTGGTGAGAACTTCTTTCCTAATGTCCAGTCTAAACCTCCAACATCATTCCGTATGGCTGTTGCCTCTTCTGTATCTGCTGATACTACAGAGTAGATCACCTCTCATCTTTTCAGTTACCCTTCAGTTATCATCTTTAGCTCACTTTAGTTCACTTTACTGAGGTTATCATCTTTAGTTCACTTTACTGAGGTTAAAGAAGCCGAGCTTCCTCATCCTCTCCTACCTCACATCCTACTTACTAGCCTTCAGTTAGACCCTCTTCAGTTTCACCTTACATCAGAATGGGGACCCAAAACTAGACAAAATATTCCAGATGCAACCTCACCAGCAGCAAGCAGAGTACAAGATCTACAGAGTAGGTCACTATTCCTTGACCATGCATCAGCACAGCACACAAATTGCCTTACTCATGACCCAAGTGAACTGTTGGTTCCCAGTCAATTCAGGCTCCCTGTCAGTATGGCTCTTCTCAATCACCTGGCTACCAGACTGTAACACTGTACAGAGCTGTTGTTACTGCTACACAAAACTTGATTCTTCTCCCTGTTGAATTTCATAAGGTTTTTGCTGGTCCATTCTTCCACTTTATCAGGGCCTGCTTTTTGATACAGTAATCATGATCTCCAATTTAAATTTCCTGAGGGTACACTCCAAAATAATCTAGATCTTTGATGAACACGCTAATCAGGGACCCCAGTATCAACCTCTCGGGTACTCTGCTAGTTGCTGACCACCAACCAAATATCAAACCATTATTTATTATGTTCTGAACCTGAGCTGCCATTTTCAATTCACCTGACAGTCTGTATTATTTCCTGTATTCTTCAGAGCCTTAAAGGTGAGATTATTTTACTTCAAATTAAAGTGATGGGGAAAGAAATTACCTGCGGGTGCTTTTCTGCCATACCTACTCTGGATAACATCCTTTTAACAGAAGACAAGTATAACCAGGCCTTTCTTAGTTGAAATTAATGGAAAATTTGAAAGGAAATGGTGGTAGAATGGAAGCAATCATGTTATTGTGGCTAAACAAGTGACTCCTTCTCTGCAAGCTGTGATAAGTGAAACACATTAGATCAAACCACCAGTTAAACCACAGCTCTTTGGTGGTGATTTTTTTTATTCACAATTTCATAGTGGTTTAAGCTAATGGATTTTACTTACCAAATGGATTCTACTATGGTGTTCACTTTGCCTGTTACCACAGCTCAGCTGTTGAGCAGTAATTCAATAAGATAAGGTAATTAAATCACTTTTGACCTTGTAAGTACACCATATATAAGGATACATGTTGATCTAATTATTAAAAACTTTATTCAGAATATCAGATACAATCATTTTTGTTGATGCCTTGGCATGCTGAATTAGGTTTAGAAGAGCCTGAAAATAGAAAATGTTATCTTTGAAATATATAAAGGGGGAGTGTCACGAGGATGGAGCCAGGCTCTACTCAGTGGCAAACAATGATAGGACAAGGGGTAATGGGTACAAACTGGAACACAAGAGGTTCTACTTAAACTTGAGAAGAAACTTCTTCTCAGTGAGGGTGACAGAACACTGGAACAGGCTGCCCAGGGAGGTTGTGGAGTCTCCTTCCCTGGAGACATTCAAAACCCGCCTGGACACATTCCTGTGTAACATTATCTAGGTGCTCCTGCTCCAGCAGGGGGATTGGACTAGATGATCTTTTGAGGTCCCTTTCAATCTCCAGCATATTGTGATACTGTGATACTGTGAAGGGTTTTAATAACAAACTTAAATGTTAGAGGTGCCATTTTATAGATTTAGATTACAGACGTAATCAGTGCACGGCAGAATTACTGTAATGGCAGAACTTGCATAAAAGTATTTTAAAAAGAAATAGTGTTATTTTCACTCCTTTTACTTAGAATAATATGATCATAGAATTGTAGAATGGTTTGGGTTGGAAAAGACCATAAGATCACCTAGTTCCAATTCCGCTCCCATGGGCAGGGACACCTCACACTATACTATGTTGCCCACGGCTCTGTCCAGCCTGGCCTTGGACACTGCCAGGGATGGAGCATTTACCACTTCTCTAGGCAATCTGTTCCGGTGCCTCACCACCTTCACAGTAAAGAACTTTTTCCTTATATCTAACCTGAACTTCCTCTGTTCAAGTTTAAACCCATTACCCCTTGTGCTATCGCTACAGTCCCTGATGAAGAGTCCCTCAACAGCATCCTTTTAGGCCCCTTCAGATACTGGAAGGTTGCTATGAGGTCTCCATGCAGCCTTCTTTCCTCCAGGCTGAACAGCCCCAACTTTCTCAGCCTTTCTTCATATGGGAGGTGGTCAAGCCCTCTTATCATCCTTGTAGCACTCCTCCGGACTTATTCCAACAGTTCCACGTCCTTTTTACATGGAGGACACCAGAATTTCACACAGTACTCCAGGTGAGGTCTCACAAGTGCAAAGTAGAGGGGCAGGATCACCTCCTTCTACCTGCTGGTCATGCTCCTTTTGATGCAGCCCAGGATACGGTTGACTTTCTGGGCTGTGAGTGCACAGTGAAGCTGGCTCATATTCAGTTTCTCATCTACCAGTACCCCCAGGCCCTTCTCCGCAGGGCTGCTCTGAATCTCTTCTCTGCCCAACCTGTAGTTGTGCCTGGGATTGCCCCAACCCAGGTGTAGGGCCTTGCACTTGGCTTGATAGAACTCCATGATGTTGGCATCAAAAGTGAAATATTCCAATAATGTTTCTCTAATAATGACTGTTGTTTGCCTTTTCTGAGATGTGATTAGGATATCTTTAAGGAGAGCTAACAATGCACTTTTAATATGACCTAAGATGAATAGTGAAAACATGTTCCAGTTTTATACAACTGCTGACTCTAAAAGCTCTCATGCAGGAGTACTGTAATTATGTCGTAGGAGTATAACACTTTTTAGATATTTTGATAATTCCATTCAACAGTGAATGACATGATTGGCTTGCGTACTAGAGATGGAGACACAGAGAAGGGATGTAACTCCAAGACATAATTGCTGGATAGACTTGGCCAAAAGAATAAAGCTGCAGCTATCACAGCACACTTGTCTGGCTTTTAGGTATCCATTTAATCTAACTAAACAGTCAGTAATATCACATACTTATCCTCCCACCCACTCACTTAGAACCAAAAGATGGAAAGGAAGGTAGGAAAGTATTGCATGTATGCTGTGTTTTTGTTCCTGAACAGACTTCTGATTTTTTCTGAAATAATTCTTTCTCTCTAGTTTAAAAGGATTTTTTTTGGCTCTCACATAAGTGTCTTTTTTATTTTTCTATTTTTAAATAACTACTACTCTATTCTTAAATAAATAGCCTTTAAAATGCTCTTGAGCTACCTTCTTTCTTTCTTTGTATGACTGTTATTGGTATTTTGATGCCTTAGAAGTTTTCCCAGTAGAGTTCACAGGGTTCAAGTAAAATTGATTCTTATGCAAAGGGTAGTTTCAGGCAAGTTGGAATGAGCATTGTAACACAAATATTTTGAGCTATAACATTAATCCGGGAATCTCTTGAACAGGCTTCTACATGCAGTCTGCAGGAATTGCTATTGAGACAAAATGATCTGAGTGCATTAGCTATTTTGTAGCACTTTAGCAGAACTAAGAAAATTCACTCAATATAATTCATATTCACAATAATGAATATTGTGAATATATTCATGATAATAAAATATTATATTAGGAATTATTATATTTCTACTATAATAACAAATATGCATTTGTTATATTAGGGAAAAGATCACTGCTAGTCTTACTGGTTGTACTGTGCCATCTGTGCTTGTAAAAGTAATAATAAGCAATGAATTGCAGCTGCCATCTGCAGTTAGATCTTTAATAACAATTAGGTAATAATAATTCCCAAGATATCACTTGTTAACTGTGATAATTGATTAAATGTAATTATTTTGTATAATAAACTTTAATCAGTGCTTTACAATGTTGATAATATCTTACCCTCTTCCTTGCCCCCTCTCCCCCCCCCCCCCCCATTTTTTCTTCCTAGTAAATGCCCCTGCATGCTTGAGCAGCTGTGCAGGAAAATTACTGATTTTCGTGTGTTAGTGACTGATCTTCTACAGAATCAAAATCCAAGACATGGTCTGCTAGATTTACAACCAGTTTTTACATATTTTTTTCTAGACAAGGTACAATGTAAATATAAAAGAACACTTGGTAAAGTTAATTAATTCAGAGTAGCTCCTTATAAGCTTAAGGATGAACAAAGATTAATTATCAAATAAAATATATACAGTCCTGTGCATTATCAATGGATTGCACTGTAGGAAAGGTGTTTCCCCACAGAACTAATGATAAAAAAT
Source organism: Pezoporus wallicus (assembly GCF_028554395.1). Taxonomy (NCBI): domain Eukaryota; kingdom Metazoa; phylum Chordata; class Aves; order Psittaciformes; family Psittacidae; genus Pezoporus; species Pezoporus wallicus. The sequence continues at coordinate 802,840 of NW_026635653.1, read as the reverse complement.
AACCCCAAGACATAGAAGGTGGTCTGTTGCTTGTTTGCAACTCCAGTCCTAAGGCCCAGTTTTGCAAAGACTTAGTCCCTAAGCCAGGTGAAACAGCCTATCATTTGATTAATGCCAATATGTGCCTGAATTAAAGTATGAGTTTCAGTGCTCTAGTAGCCTGAATCTCATGCTTTATTCTGCACAGATCAGTAGGGTCTTGTGCTCCTACAGCATATTTGTTTGCTTAAACTTATGCTCAAGCAACAGCATTTGTGAGATGAAGAACTGCATCTGAACAGCAAACAAAAAACATCCTGGGAAGTGTTCAGACATGCCTCTCCAAGAGCAAAATAAAGTACTGCATTTATATAATACACTGTGTCAGTAGAATAGGGGAAAAAAGAAAGTTTAGTTACTATGACAATATGAATCCCTTCTGTAGGACTAATGTAATTAAATCACATACACAGCTGTAATAAAAAAGCTCTGGAACATTTTTTGTTTGTTTGTTTTTAATAATAAGAGATGCATTGCAGAAGGAAATGGAAGACTTAAAATCCATCTTACAGTAGTCACCAAACATGCATTAAGTAGAAGCAATCCTGATTCCCTACAATGAGTTCAGACCAGTAGTTCAAAAGAAAACCATTAATCCAGAAGCATGCACTGCTATAAAATTAGAAGATAAATTAGAGATCTGCATGAAATTGCAGAGCTGCAGTCTCATTAGGATTGCAGAGATATAACAGGACAGCTCTCGTGACTGGAGTGCTGCAATCACATAAATGGTTAGGTTGGAAGGGATCCCTTCAGATCATCTATTCCAGCTGTACTGCTCAATCAGCATGAAATACAGCCAGTTGCCCAGGACTGTATCCAGTCACGTTTGAAGTATCTCCACAGATGTAGAGTCGACAGCCTCACTGTGTGACCAGTTCCTCTGTTCGACTACCCTCACACTAAAAAGTTTTTTCTTGCTCTCATACTGGATTTCATGGGTTTTGAGGTGGGACCATTGCCCCTTGTCCTATCACTGGGCATCCCTGAAAAAAGCCATGCTCTCTTATCTTCATTTGCTCCATTAGCTATGTACACCCTTTGATAAAATCCCCCTGTGTCCTTTGCTCTCCTGGCTGAACAGTCTCAGCCTCTTCTTGCAAGTCTAGGCAGAGAGAGAGAGAGAAGAATTTGTAAAGGGATAGTGATCACAACTGAACCACTTTTTAAAAATTATGTGTCATGGTTTAAGCTCAGCTGTAAATCACGCAGTCACTCTCTCACTTCCCCCCCACCCCCACCCCCTTTCCTTCTCCCGCTCCAGGAGGGATGGGGGGAGAATGGAGAGAATGTAATGCCCATGGGTTGAGATAAGAACAGTTCAGTAACTAAGGACAATTTAGTAACTAAGGTATAACACAAAACCACTACTGCTACCACCAGTAATAATAATGATGAACGAAATAACAAGGGAAGAGACTACAATACCACCTGCCAATTAATACCCAGCCCGACCTAGCAGTGATCTAGCCCTTCCAGGTAACTATCCGTTTACATCCTGGGCATGACGTACTGTGGTATGGAATGCCTCTTTGCTTAGTTTGGGTCAGGTGTCCTGTCTCTGCTTCCTGCCAGTTTCCCCTCCTTCATGGCAGAGCATGAGACTCAGAAAGTCCTTGGTCAGACTAAACATTTGAGCAGTAACTAAAAACATCAGTGTTATCAGTGCTGTTCCCAGGCCGAAAGTCAAAAACACAGCACTGCACCAGCTACTAAGAAGGAGAAAAAATGACTGTTACTGCTGAACCCAGGACATTATGTTTCTCTAGAATCAATATATTCGTTAAAAGGTTAGATTTATTTTTTTAATTTTGTAAATGAAGATACCTTAACAATCAGTCTAACAGAAATACCTCAAATCAAAACTGAATTTCTTTTGCAAACATATGTTTTTGATTTTTATATGGTCTGTGAAATGAATTTATAGTCTTGCAACTGGCCTTCCTGATTTGCACCAATTGGTTCTTGCACATAGACCAAGAACTAGGTGGGGTAGAAGGAAGACATTACTCTTATGATGCTTAGAATAGAAGCATTTATTCAGAAATGGATCTACACATAAAAGCTTATTCTAGCCTTCTAGGACTTGTAAAGTCCCAAAATAATTTGTTTACTAGTATATTTAATGTTTTAACAATATAAAATTCATATCTTAAAAAGTAAATATTGATTTTGTCATTCAAGACAGATTACTGTCAAAAATGTAAATGAACTATACACATTACTTGCCTGAAATCTTAATGCACTGGAAATTACATTTAGTTTTTCTTTTCAATAAGTAAACACTTGATCCTAAAGTTATCCTAAATTTCATTTATGACTGCGCTTGCATTTTGAGTCTGCATCAGGTTGACTTTCAACTCCAGAAACTGACAGAACTTTTGATGCAAAAGCTTGTTCCATGTACATTTAAAAATGATGAGACCTGACATTCTTTAGACTCAAACCTATCTGTTTTGCATTTTTCTGGTATGTCCCATGAGTTTTTTTAACTCATAGGGCTCCCAGTATTACCCTGCATATGCTATTTTCAAGCAAATACTTTGGATATACAGGTGTCATATAAATGCTAATACAATGATATAATTTCCAGCACTTTTCAATTCAGTGCAAATATTTCCTACACTATGTTTAATATTGTTTATAGTTAGTATTATTTATTTCTTCTATTTTCATGGATACACAAAATAAAGGCAGAAGAGGGAAAACATATCAAAGGTTGTATGTAGGCTTCCATTTTTCTCAATATGGTTATTTTTACTTTAAAATATACATGAAGATTATTGCTTGTGGCTTAAATTCCGTTTTAGAAACTAAGTACATAATAGGTTTGTTATTGGAGCTTACACTAAACTCTGTCTCAGTATCATTATCCTAAGACAAATAAAACAGAAAACACTCAGAAATAATTATCACCCAAAACAAAGAGAAGACTGCAGACCCACTGTCTGTGTTCTGTGTAATTTTGTTCTTCTCTAGATAATACACAGAATATTGTATTATAAGAAGATGGAGGTAGGCACAGAAATACTTGAAAAAGCATGAAGGGGTTTTTGAGAATTTTCTCAGTTCAGCTGAAAGTAAGATACCAGACCACAGCATGTTATACCAGCATGTTTAAAACAACTTGCCTATTTTTTGTTGTACAGTGAAATGCATTATATATGCTTCCATAAGTGAAAGGAAACAATGGATGCTTTCCTATATTGTAAAACTTGCTGTTTCAGCAATCTGACATGAGAATGTATGAACCCTTCTTTCAAAAGCATAAGCCAGGATAACTACTAGTATACCTGGCAGGACTAGGGGAGGATTAAAACAATCTACTTATTTGTTGAGCATTACCAGTATTAAGAATGATAACATAGACAGCTTGTTACCTTGTTGTAGGCTTGCAGTTCCATCAGCAACTGTATGGTACTTGAAGTTTAATAAATAGAAAGGAGACAATTTACATCATTTTCAGAATAGCCCTTTACCTATCACAGTGACAGCTGATCACTTTACACAGAGACTCAGCTACTTGATTCTCTTGGCCTATAATTGTAATGTGAGGTAGGCATTTTCTCAGGTAGATTCGTAGTTTAGAACAGTATGTGCTGCAAATTATTGCTTTACTTTGCAAGATGGGTAATTTCAGAAGAACCGAACCAGTTCCCAGCAAACATAATTCATCTGGATATTTTCTTATGGTATGATTTATATAGTCGAGAGCATAGACTAGTGATTATGGAGGTTTTCAAGAGGTGGTTGTCTGTTTTGATAGCTTTATTGTTGTTTTACATTAACATATATAACATAAATATTGAAACACTGACAACATTCTCAGACTACAAGGGAAGTGTTACAAAGCAGTGGTTAATAACACTGTGGCTACCTGTCTGGTTTTAATTTTGGAGACTTAAATCTTTATTAATATGGTGGATTGGAAGACATTACAGCTTGCATTTGCTCATTCTTTCTGCTTTAAGTCATTATGAATGTACTGGAATGACTCTTAAACATCTCTCTCTGTGCTGTGAAAGTAAGAAGGTTTTGAGCTCAGAGACAAAAGAGGTGAGTTGTTCTTCAGCACAGAGGGAAGGAGGGGTGAGTAGACTGACCCAGACGGGGTCTTGGCAGAATAAATTTGAATAAACCAGCCAGTGGATGCTACTGGATAATGCTAAGTCCAGTAAGAACCTCTGGCCAGGAACAGTGAAGTTTTTCTACCTTACTTTCCACCATGGAAAAGAGAACAGAAGGAAGAGTTTTCTGTGCTAGCACTGAGAGCTCATCTGACATTGTCAAGCAGGTCAGCACATGCACAAAATCTTTGACTCACTTTTTTGAGTGCCAGGACACCAGCCTAGGCTCTTGGGAAGGGAAAGTAGCTAGTGCTCTGTATTGTTAGAGTGCACAGATGCTAATATGGGTCTTCCACAACCTTTCAAAAAAGAGACAGAGAGATTGTAAGGGAGACAAGTGGCTGAGAGGAAAAAAAGGGACTCCAGACAGAAGAATCTCTGACAAGTTCAAAAGGAGGATGCCTTCCTTAAAATAAGTGTAAGATGAGTGATGACATAATTCTTCAGAATTGGAAGAAGGGAGAAACAAAAAGTGATTTTCAAAGCTAATTCTTCTGGGCTGTTTTCCTTTTCCTATTCAGTTTTCAAAACTAGTTCTAAAAATCAAGTAGTGATGCTGAAAAGCTTCCGTAAAATTATGGTGCTGAAATTACAGCATCGATCTTCCTTGGGGAGTAAACTCACAGCCCTTATAGAGGAATGGTAAAACACCAAAGTCAAGATGGCAATCACACTTACAGCTGCCAGGGATCTGTCCCAGATTTCCCCATTGATGTTTAGAACAGAAGTAGTGTGTCACTCAGGTGTTGCCACTGGACCACAGAGCAGCTGATAGAGTAGGAGAGAAAACTCTTGTTTTATCCTTGAATGTTCATGCAATTTGCATGAAACACAGTTCTTGGTCGATAACTCAGGTCACAGGGTCACAGGGATGAATCAAAAAACTGACACCCCTGGCAAAAATATTTGCAAGTAAGGCAAAAACAACCAGAGAACCAGGAAGTCTCCAGTCTAAATCATACACTAAAATAACAACCAGTGGAAGGTCAGTTGAAAGCAACTTTTTATGAAATAATCATTAATAAAAGTACTCTTTTCACATATTCCACGTATTCCTGCCTGAGGATTCTCAACAAAGAATGAGGTTTCTTTAGGACAGAATCATAGTATGTAACTGCCCTGAAACTGTCTGATGAAGCTTTAAAAGAGAAACACTTCTCCAAGAAATCTACAGATCCAGATGACCGTTTTCCTTTATTCCTTCCTTTTTCACAAAATCAGACTCTCGCATATTCCTTACACTTTAATTGGAAAAGTAAAGTTTGGGAATAATTTCTAGGAGCTGTGCATGATAATTTATACACAAGCTCTGGGAGAGTTTTGAAAGTAAGTAGAGCATTGCAAAAGCTACAGATGTTTTGATTAAAAAATTGAGGGTGCTGAAAATCTCAAAGGCATTTATGAATTTAAGAGCTAGGGTTTCAGTGGAAGTTATGCTTTGAAATCTGGATTACACCAAATCTCAGCTATCTTGTCTCAGAAGAGAGTGGCTTAACAGACAGAGCTGAATCTCTGCAAATGGTGGTGACTCTCAAGGCAACGTGAGAACAGTGGCATACAGAAATGTCTGCCTGTCCCCTGCAGTTAGCCAGTGTTTCAGAGGTCTCTGTGTTAGGAAAAACTGCTGGTGAAGTCATATATTTGTTTTATGCAATCCTTTACATAGTTAGAAAAAGTAGATATGGCCCAATCCCCCTAAACTCTGTAGCAAAGTCGGTAGGATGCAACTGCTTTGTCATTTGTTGCAAGTCTTCACTTCTACCAGGAGACTTGGTTTTCTGGGGGAGTGTGTTAAACTGCTTTTGCACCTTCTGTGCACTCTTTGTGCTGACCCTCTCATGAGCATCCTGTCCCCCTTCTTGCTTTCCTCTTGGTATGCTGTTATTTCTCTGTCTGCACTCAACATGTTTCTGCTGTTTATCTTTCACATTCACATCCAACCAATCCCTCTTACTTCACAGCACCAAGGGGTATTTGTTGAATTGTATTACCTAGTCCCTGCCCACACTTAAGCAGTAGCTTCTTTTGTTTCAGCTATTCTTAACCTAGAGGGAATGTAATTGCCCTCTCAGTTAGCCTGGAAGTATGAAATGGAAGTATAAGCACACAATATGAGTACACTGGCAGATTTGGCATAAATTCTAGGTAAAAGCCGATTATCACAAAACCAAATTATCTAGCTGCAGGGACAGAGTGGAAGGGTTGGATTTCAAATTGAATAGACTCAAAATGTTTTAAAATCTACTGGATTTGCAAACACCAGTATAAATGTGGGGCTGTACCTACACAAGGAAGAAAGGCATGGGCTTACCTCAAATGCAGATTTTTTGTGTTTGGGGAGAAAAAAGTTGTGGCAAAAGATGTGTCAACTGCTCCTGTTCTATGAGAACAGCATATATGAATTTCTTGTTAATTTAGTCCCACTACCCAGCTTTGTGACACACAGTGCTTTCTTCCACTGTACTCAGGGTTTGTGTGGCACAAAATCAGATCTGGTATGCAGCCTGTTGATCTAGACTTTCCTCATATCTTCCAAAAAAGTCACACTTGCAAATAAATACTTCCCTGTCTCTATGCTGGTTGTAGAGAACTTTCACAGTATTGTTATAGCAAGGAGAAAACAGCTGTTACAGTATGATGGTTGTCAGAAAGACCTTACAGATCACAATCAGGACATTAATTTCACTGATTTGGCAATTTAGGCCAAATTTTCTCCTCTCCATTAGTGTTTTGATTTGAAGCAACAATGCAGCTTTGAAGGACTATATCCTTGGTTTTCCCTTTGTATCAGTTTTATTTGAAAGTGGTTCTGTTGTATGAATGACATTTCTTTCAGAAGAATTTCTTTTCTAGATGTGTGTCTTCATATTAAAACCATGACAGAACAAAGCAGTCCTTGCTGGGGCTGGTCCAGAATGCTAGGGGAGAAAAACAAACCTACAGATGGAGAAGCCTGGAGACTGTCTAGCAACACACCTACAGAATCTGACTTCTCTCTGGAGAGCCTGTACTTCCAGGTGGGCACCGTCACAGTTATCTCCTGCACAGCTGTTTCACAGATTCATCCTCTGAACCCTGCCAGGTATTTTGAGGCCCAGCAAAGAGGATTTCACCATCAGTTTTTTTGCACTGTGGTTTTCTTTTTCTCTCGACATTTGCTTTTTAATGTTCTGATGTTTGAAATTGCATGTTTCCTTATCCTCTGGAGGAGATAAAATGTTATGCAAAATTCAAATAAGATTGATTATAAGCCTCATCAAGTTTAGGACATTCAGGCCAAGCTGCAAAATAAAATCAATGCCAGTTGCCTCCTTTAATAATCTGTTTACTTCCTGACTGTGTGATGCTATTAAAATGCTTCGTCTCCAAGTAATCTTATTGGACTTCACATTTATGCTGTGGCTGACACAATTAGCTCTGAAAAGCACTTACATATTACCTGTGACATACACAAATAGATTAGTAGATGGTGCTTTGGGCTGAAGTTATTATTTTCTTTGTAATTTATGCGCTGGATCCCAGGAGCATAACATATCCTCTTGTACAGGTAAAATACTTGTCACACAGGCAGATGTTCTGCAAAGAACCTACTCCTTTTCTCAAAGGCCTTTTTGAACCTCCTCTTTGAGAAAAATCTCTTCTCCCCTGAATTTTCAGCAACAGACTATTCAAGCACCAGAGCAGCTTCTCCAGCAGCAAGCTCTAGAAAGTACAAGGAAACAGACACAAACTGACATGGTTTTCACCCACTCCATCTATTTGCCTAGCTGGAATTTGGGGCCATTTCCACATTCTGAACTTTATCCATCTGGTAAGTAAATTTTGCTGGAGACCCTAACTTGCCATGAAGAATCTAGGATTTCAGGAAGCTATTGTATTGCTAAGGATCACAATGAATACTTGCTAAATTCAGGAGATACAACACGTTATATATGTCGTATGTGATACATCGTACATGATACTGTAAATATACACACACAATGAGTCACATCTCCCAAGTATACATTCATGTAGCTAGCTAGATCAGTCTTATATATGTATATACACACAAATATATATGTGTGTATATGTATATATACACATATAAACTAGATAGGGGGCTCTGCTAATGGCCTTGTTTCTATTTGTTTAGCTCTCCTTTTAAGCTAGTCTTTCTTTGTAACATAATATGTAAGTTGATATCCTTGAGACTGTCATAATCCATATTCATTAGTCTAAGGGATATACCTCTCACTTCAGTAGTTTTGGTCATACTATTATAGCAAAGGTTCATTAAAAGTTTTCTCTTGTTTTCATTATGCTTACCGGCAGAGGTATATTCTTCAAATTAAGATATGACGTGATACACAAGCATCTAGTTCTTGTGACAAGGTCTGTTTTGTAAAATAGGATATTATTTTTTCTGCAGTGGTAGGCATCCACCCTTTTGTCACTTCCTTGGCTTAGATTGCTGAGGTTATTTTGAGATCAATTTTCATCTCCTATTTAAATTATATGGCTGCTTGGGTCAGTAATTCTGCCATATACATGAAACAAGTTCTTGGCCCAAACTGATTATTCCTGTTGAAGAGGCTGTCATGCTACAGGGAAAAAAATAGCAGTTCCTTTGGCATCCTTCCTACCTGCCTCACTGGAGACACTACTGAAGAGATGTGTAGGGTGATCCCTCCAAGTGAAAACTTAGAATTGCAATGCCTTTATACAAGCACTGGGAAAAAAAAACAACCCAGCAAACCTGCCTTTCACTGCAAAAGTGAGTTAATCTACATACTAATTATGACACAAAATACTTATTTGCTTGCAGATGCAAAATATTTTGAAATTAATCTTTATAAATAAAAATGGTGAGTTGTCAGCCATGACAAATCATTAAGGAAAATAACAATTACTGGAAGTTAAAAGGAAGTACTTAAAAGCATCTAACATTAGCAAGATCCTCTCTATTTGAACATTTTTTTTTCCTTGCTTTAAAAATCATCTTTGTTCTACACTGATAGTTTGGCTCCAACCAGGTACAATGGCAAGCAAGATCTGACTGATTTCTGTCATGCAGGTGATTAGGTTAAGTAAATGCTGACAAGCTTTATTGTGTGACTGTTTTTAACCTGGAGGGGTCTCTACTCTCAGGGGAAATTTTAATCTTGGTAGCACTTGCCTAAGCGGCAGGAAGCCCTTTTTTGTCAGATTCATGCCTCAAATTAAACCTGGAGACTTTTTTCCTTTTTTAACACATGTATTTCCAGTGCATATTGTAACTTCCCATCTGGGTGTGTAGTTTTGCTGTTATGCCATTTGGTACAGGGAATGGAAAGTTGTTAGCCTCTTCCTAAAGGTCAGGCCAATGTCAGGCAGTGATTGCAGCAGTGCAGGGCAAGGGGACAGCTGGCACTTGCCACCCACCCCTCACCCGCTGCAAGTGAGGATATCCTTATGGCAATACGCTAAGCCTCTGCTGAGCTGGGTCGAATCGTGCACCTGGTTCCCACAGCTGCCGGTACAACATGCTTGGGCTGCCACACCAGCCTGGATGACCCCTTGACTAGGGGGCTAATGGCAAGCAGCCAGAATATGAACACCGTGTCTTGACTGGGTGAAAGGGTTTCCTTTCCAGAAAGTGCGTTGCCTGTTTTGTCACACTCCATGATGCAGCGAGAGCGAGGTGCATTCTGTTTGAGATCTGCAAGCCACAGTCATACTGGGGGTTGGAAAGGACAGAGGTTTCCCTGCAGCCACTCATCCCTCAGCTCTCTCCACTCTGAAGGCTGAGGAAGCTTCAGGGCCACCCAAAGATGTCCACATGGGTTGGATCAATTGTACCCCCTCTCCTCCCCAACACAGTTAACTGGGGGGGGGGGTGTTCAATACAGAGGGGCAGAAGCAAGTTTCACAGCATCAAGGGTTTCCTGCCATCAGCCAGTCAGCAACCACATACCCAAGAGGGACTTTGAAGCATTTCAGTGAAAACAGCTCCTTCAGAGCTAAGTGGAGCTGATAATTTGCCCTTTTGCATGACACTCCAGAAGTTACCTGGATACTCGCTAACTTGAAAAACAACATGGGTTCCTAATAAATAAATAATGGAATAAGCCTTGTACCATTTATAAGTAATGAAAATGGAATGTGCCTGATAAAGTGAACCCATCAGTAAACAATAATGCTTTAAAAGGACACCAACAGAGTCAATAGGCCACAAATTTGAATTTTTCTTCTTGTCTTTCTTTGCAGATCTCATAACAGCAACTTACATGTTTTGAGAAACCTTATCTTGCTGTAGCAAATAAAAAGGCATTCTTTTTTTTTCAGGGAAAAAAAGAAAAGTCAATATTAGTATATCTGAAATCATGAGCTTTACTGCAGAAAAATGAATAACACATAAATCAGCAAATGATATAAAAAAAAATCATATTCATGTTTTTACTAGAACATTATAAAACACACAAGTAAAACGCCCTTTCATGTTTTGAAAAAGGACTACAGGCTACTCCCTGAAACTGTAATTTCATACTTCAAGCCATGTACACATGCCTATTATGAATCTGATTCATGAAAGAAGCACTGGGATTTTGTGTCTTCATGAAAGAAAGACACTCTATTAGCTGTCTTTTTCTGAATTTGATTGCACTGTGTGCAATGGAGTTGATATTCTGAGATCTTTTAAGGGCAGCAGGATCTGCAGATAAAATATAAAGCCTAAAACTATAAATGAGGAGCACTTTGGGAGTATGGATTAATAATTTAGCAGCTGAAGTAAATAACACAAATTTATATTTCTACTAGCAGGTAGCATGAAATATGCTGTAAAGTTGAAATTTTAGACAGAAAATCAGATAAATTTGAATGCGAATGTTGGTTTAAAAGAAAAGGCTAGATTTGTCTTGGGGGTGGGAGTGTGTGTGTGAAGAAATAGAAAGCATCTTATACCATTTTATCTGATTTCCAGAGGTCTATTTGAAAACAGAGGTTTTTTTCATACGTTAAATACTGTAATAGGAGGCCTCAGGGCCAAATAGAATATATTTATTTACTTCTTATTTTAAAGTAGCAACTTAAAGAACTATTTAAATTCAAGTGTTGTAGAGTAGTAAGTAAACATATAGTCAGGTATGGGTTTCAAGATGCATTTTCCCTGTTTTTATACCTGGGAAGTATAAAAAGACCAATTCTCCCATCACACTTTGTTGAAAATAAGTATGAATATTTTGCATGCAAAGAATCATTCTTTCTGCTATTCTGCTGAGAAGCAGACATTTTTAATAGGCATGCTTTGCTGGGTGTAGGGATAGCAAAGCTACCGTTCTGTTAAAACAGGAAACAAAAATTATCACTATTCAATAAAGTTTTAAATCAGTTCACTAATGACAAACAATGTCAAATAGCCATTAAATGTCTAAAAATGAAAACCATCTGTCCATTACCCCTTCACTGAATCTAGCTCAATGTGTCATTTTAAAGTGTTCTGTCAAGCTTCATCAGTCACTTTTCATGACAGTACTCCCACAACATCCAGAGACACGGCAGGCACTGCCTGGAATTGTGCCTGCCCTGGCTCAGCCTTTCTACAGCTTTCTGAATGACCAACTTTCCACCAACATTTTTAGTTTATGCCAAATTAGAGGCCTGATTCTGCAAATCTCACAAATGCATTTTGATTTTAAGGGCTCTAACAAACTTCTATTCTGCCATTTCCCAAGCAAACTCCCATCTACTTCCATGAGGTTTACCTGACTGACAGCTGATTAAGCACAGATCAATCTTCAGGGTTTAGTTCATTATTTTCAGATTGACTAATAAGAACTATTTATCTGAATAAGGGAAGGAAATGCACAACATCAGGTCCTGAGTCAGTAGGCATTTTTCACTACACCTACAGCTTACAGCTTTGAATAACTCCAGTGATGAGATTTTCACATCATTCTAGTTGCAAACATTGTTTTCATCTTATAGTCAGTCCTTTTCATAAATGTTATGGAAGATATATATTTTTCTGCCTTCTTTTCAAAAGAAAAGGGGTTGTTGTGTCAAAAGGTCTCAAATGTCTTGCAAGGCAAAAGGGAAGCAAGTGCCAATGAAAAATGTCTTCTTAGAAAGCTCTAATTGCTAGAAGTATTCTTGTTGCAATATTTTGGTATTTCTACAATATTTCTCTGTTTTAAGCAGAGAAAGAGATACCCTCCTCGCTTGTGTGCAACAAGCAAGTTTTGTTGTTTCAGATACATTCTGAAGGGACGAATGAAGGAAAATGAAACTTTTTAAAATATACGTGTATTAAAATGAAAATTGATTGGATTCCAGCTAGAAGCAATATACACTTACAAGCTTTAAGAAAAAAAGATCCCAAAACCAGCAACTCAAAATGATGTTTTTGGCAAGCTTGTTCCAGGTTTGTGGCTAGTAAAGTCATGTGTTTCTGCTCTACTTTTCCTGGGAAGAGAAACCCTGTAATGAATATAAAAGATAAATAGCCAAAATGTTCTTTACTTGTCCAAAATTTGTAGTTCTAGGTTAGACAGTGGTGAGAACGAAATCATTTGATCAGAATACAAGATCAACTATTTTTAAATTGAATGCCAGGATGTTCTGCCAACTTTAACAATTACTTATGAAATTAATTAAAACTCAGGTTGCTCCATTTTCATTGCCAGCTTGAACACCACTGACTAGCCTGATTAGCCCAGAACACATTGGATCATTTTAGGTAGTGGTATAATTTAAAACCTTTCAAGATTTAGAAAATAAAATCTTTCTGTGAATAGGAAGTACTTGAAAGGTCAAATACTAGCTTTGGATAAGAAGTCAGTGTAGTCTTTCCGGTAAAAAAGAAAAACTGAAAACTTGAATAGCGTATCTGATAATCTATGTAGATTGGAAACTGTCTTATATATGTCAAGTTTACAAAGGGAACTGCATGAATTTAAGGATAATTAAAATATATTAAAAAGAGTGATTGGTACACATTAAAATGTCAGTTATCTAAAAAAAAATGCTGACGATTTACAGAAAACCCTTCCTGTTTTAAGCTTGAAGGCACTGAAATATCTCTCTTCTTGCTGTTTTTTCTTTTTTCTCTTTTTTTTGATTTGCTAACGTATTTCAAGTCCTTGAATAAAAATTATTTACCTCTGTTATTTCCATGTGTAAGGATCTCCTAGTTGAAACACTATGAATTTAATAAAAATAATGCTAGATAATGGAACCTAGTGATGAACAGTTAGATATACATTGAGACATAGTTTTTTTTTATTCTTTTCACTATCTTTTTGCATGTGGTAGTATTAATCTTTATTTTCACTATAAATCAAAGAATTATTATATTATGTTCTCAAAGATAGTTAACCAGGATAAAGGCTGGAAAAGGAGTATGTTGGTCTGCAGATCATAGACCAGCAGGAAGTAGTATTTGAAAAGCCACCAAAAAATATTGCAAAATCTTTATTTAGTGTCTTTTAAATATTTGACTATTACAAATATTTGTTGAAAACATCTTCTTATTCATGAGGTATGCAGAGGATATATCTTTATAAAGGACCATAGATCAGTAGTGAGAATATGAGATTTTTTCTTAGTCTCCCCATCTTTCAATTTCTGGTAGGCTCATCTAACTGACTAGAAACAACTGTCTTTTGCATAAAATGTTTTTTAAAAGTCAAAAAATGGTTTTTCAGACTGAAAAAAATCTATTATGATCATTTAGCCTGAATATCCACATAAAACAGCTTGGATGATCCACAATGGTGTTAATCATAACTTTTGAGTGAACTATTGAATATATTGCTCAAAAAAGAGGTCTGTGGACAATTTGATAAGCAGTGATGGCGAAGCAACTATATCCACACACAAGTTGTGCTTATGATTGATTATCCACACTGTTACAACCCACACAGTAACTCTCATTTGTATTTGCATAATTTCAGCTTCTAAATACAAACCTCAAGACATTACACATGGTAGCAAAATTACCTTTGATTTCCCATCTAGACACTTCATGTTGCAGCTGGCCAGACTATTTGTTCTGAACAATTATCAGGTATGCCTCTTTTCACTGTTTATAGGTGAGCATTGATCATTATATTTATGGATTTGTAGTAACTGCTTCACAAATGAGAACCCTGGACTTGTTTGAGCTGAATGTTATTGTGCAAATGCAGATCTCAGAGTGTTTTTCCTCACTTCACCTTCAGTTGCAGCCTCCCTCTGTCTCACAGTGTGATTGGTCACATCATCAGCTATTTTAACAAAGATGTGACATGCATAAATGCTGTAATTCCTGCTACAATGAGCTTATGAATGAGTCTCCAATGGGAACGTAGCTGGGGGCCTTGGCAGAACAACAGACCAGAGGAAACACCACTAAGATACAGGATACAACAGAATGGCTTATATCTTTGGGTAAATTAGAAAGAATATGTAAAACACAAGGCTCTTTCAGGACTTTACATACTGATAGCTAGATTTTCCAAGAATAAAGACTCTAGGGGTTGCTTATCATAGAGAAAACCCTATGATTTGGGGAGTGTGGAAGAAAGCTTAGAAATAATTTTCAAAACAGCCAAAAAGAAACACTGTGAAAGCTGACATCTTCAGTGCTGACTGTTGCAAGGATGAAAATAGGCTGTCCATCAAAAGGTTCACACAATATATAGCAAAGCAAGCTATGTATACAGATTGCCTACTGGAAGTGCTCATATCTCAGTTAGAGGGGCCCATAGAGGGAGCGTGAAGTGGCTGCATTCCTAATTTAGGCATCCTTGATAATCCCATAATTACACAAGATGAATTCAGAACCTTGTGCCTTTTAATAATGCAGGGCTAGCTGCAATTTCACCCTGCAGGCAGAGATACAGAAGTGTAAAGATCAGTTAAGACCTCAGCACACAATGTCCCCTTCAGCTGTGCTTGGAGGCTGATCCCTCTCCCTAGGTTTTGTCCCACACTACAGGCAGATCTTGCTGCCTTTTGAAACACACTAAATGTATCACTGGGACAGGAAGCTTGCTACTAGGTCACCATCGTCCTTATGTTATACCATCTCTCTTTGCTGCTCCTGCGTGTGTGGGGTGACATATCTGAGGGTCGTTGGAAAGCCACTGGCATGTGCACTTGTTCCTTTTCCCATCTCTGAATATCTACATCCGTAACTCGTGCAACTAAGGGGTACAGTGTCTAGACGAGACCAACGTGAGTGCAGCATTCTGTTCTTTGCTCAGAAATACTGTCTTCATGCATGAATTTCCATCTCAGTTCCAATAACAGCACTTCTCCAGGTGAATTAAAATCGATTGCATGAATATTCATAGGCAAAGAAAAACATTAGTCTATATGTAACAGGACTGCACATGCTTGTTTGCAAATAGATTTTCCTAAGTATTAACCCAGTTCCTCTTGAGAAGATACAATAATCACTCTTTTTTCTCTCATTTATAATACAAGTCAGCTTATCTTACACTGCCTTCATGTGTTTCCACAGATATGTCCCCCATCACCATGGTCATGGCTGCAATATGCCATGCAATATTTGCAGAATAGCAGTCATAAAACTGTCCTTATGCTCATGTTTCATACAGGAAAGTGATGTTACGTGACTTGTCCTTAGAATGCTCTGAATGTCTGGAGCAGGACAAGGAATTAAACTTATATCTCCCACTCCCCCTGTCAGTGACATCACTAATTTTTCATTGCATCTGGTATGTTTAACAAGACCTCAGCTTTCTCCCTGCTACTTTTTTCTGCCAAGAGAAAATAAATAAAGTGCATTTTTAGCCTGCTATCCTGCTAAAGCCAAAGTTATAAAACACTCCAGTTTTCTGTTCAGCAGTCTTCTTCCAGAGCCAGCAAGCCAGAGTTATTGTACTGGGCAATACAAGGAACAAATGTGCAGATATTGTGGTGTGCATTTAAAATAGATGTTGTATGTGTTGCAAGGAAGGCAAGAGATTCTGAGATTTAAGTGCAGAAGGCAATATAAAAACAACCAGAGGTAACTAAACCAAGAAAAAAGGGGATGCAGCACTGCACTGCTACAGTTGGAAATCAGGCTTCATCCCTTTTGGTGTACACTGAAATATTTTGTTAGTTGGGTGCTTGCATTCTTTTCTGAGACACTGATTAACAGGGGTTGCTGATCTACTGCTGATGCATCACTTCTATGAAGAGGAAAGAGAACTAATGGTACATATTCTAAATGCAAATAAATGTAGATTTCTCCCTTCCTTCCTTCCTTCCTTCCTTCCTTCCTTCCTTCCTTCCTTCCTTCCTTCCTTCCTTCATGCCTCCCTCCCTCCATCCCTCCATCCCTCCCTCCCTCCCTCCCTCCCCCCCTCCCTCCCTCCCTCCCTCCTTCCCTCCCTCCATCCCTCCACCCCTCCATCCCTTTTCTCTCTTATGTTCTTTCCTTGTTTTATTTTTTCATTCCTTCCTCAAAGTCACTCCTGCTCAAATGAGCAAGAGTTTGCCCTTAACCTGTAATTAACTGCATTTTTCTTTTCCAGACCACTGGATTTTAGTAAGATCTGATAGCTATCACTAATTTGTTTCTGACATCTTACTAGTCACTAGTCTGTGACTGAAAAAAAGGACATTTATTTTGAAAGAAAGTGTTCTCTAATACTCACAGCTTGTTCACAGTATAGAAGCAGGTTAGGGCAAAAATACATTTCTCATTTATTTTAAGAGGAGGTTTGAAGCCGCATGTATACAAGGCAATAGTAGTGACCTGTACTGTCAATAATAACATACTCAGAACCCTATAAAAGAACTGTTTTAAAATCACAATGTAACCATGTGTGTAAAAAGTTGAAATGTCATATTGTACCATTTTTAATTCTTTTTTCATAAAAGTGTAGAGACTGCTGCAAATAAATTAGTCACTGAATCCCTAGTTCCTTTATATTAGTTCTTTTATAATAAACCCATCAATTATCCCAAGAAGCACTGTTGCACCAGAGTGCTCCTTCAGATCTCTGACAAGAGACAGGAACTTGGAGATTGATACCTAACAGCTTTTATTTGCAGCAGAAATCATTTTTCCCATGAGCTGACCCAGATAGCAGTTACAGGCATAGTTTGTAGGACAGAAACATCTTACACAAATGGCAATGCTTAATCTAAGACAGTAAAATAGCAGGATTTTTTAAATTATTATTTTTCTTCACCTATAAATTCTTCAAATTATGAAGAGTCATTTAAATTCAGCCAAAAGAATAAAGGAATCAATATTATTTCAGGTTTCAGGAAATTATTTTTGAATTCTATAAACACAAAATCTAAACCATATAAAAACTTGCCTTCCCTAGCTTTTATCTTCTTTGATCACTGACTGATTCATTTTTAACATGATGGGCTTAATAGTACATAGATAGTTTTTAAAAGCTAATATGAATTCAACTACATGGGCTCCACTGAACAGAATTTTTTACTCTGCAATGTTGATGTAAATGCTCATAAATGATAGATTTATTCCTGAAAAGTGCATTCTCACATTTGTTTTATTAAAAATCATTAAAGCAAGACATTTATTTTAATTTGGGGTTGTTTTCTTCTTTTTTGTGTCTTTGTTTGTGTGTAAGGTTTAGATGCCATATAAAAGCTGGTTCCCTTTTTCTTGTAATAAATAAATAGTTTTAAACATGCCTGTCAGACAATGACAAACTATTGCAATATGCTTCTAATGAAGGAGGTAAATACAGTAAATAACTTTCTGACAGATTTTTTTACGTTGTTGGTTGGCAGGTATTTGTTCTCTTTTTTTTTTTTTTTTACCTATTCAGTTCAAATTGTCAAACAAGCAAATTCCGAACCTATTAAATACTAACCGCATGTGAATAGAAACACCCAACTATATCATGTAGGAGAACTAAAAGACAAACAGTGTTTTGAAAGATATTTTTACAAGCAGTCACCTCGACATTTCTTCTTTACTTGACTGAAATAGCCTGGTTTGAATGTATTATGGAAAATGCCTGACCTGTGAACTAAACCAAACATGCTGCAAGATAGTGGGATCTTTATTAATGTAAATTAGCAAGCCCGAGTATTCTGTTGAACAGGGGGTGAGTTGGAAACTGTGTAATCTAATTAATCTTCAGTTTCATTTATGTGCACAGACATTTGCTCCTGTAACAGGGAAGACTGTTTCCTTTGGCAGCAGCCAGGATGTGGAAGCCTCCAGTATTTGCAGGCTGATAATAGGACTAATGCGCTGGCGCCCTGACAGAGGGCACAGGAGGGCATGCTATTAGATAAGTGTTTCTGCTACATTACCCAGACAGCATTGCCCTTCACAGAATGTTCCAGCCATTGTGCAGTTTGATATCACACAGCTATAGAATGTTAATGCCAACGTAATTATGTATTTTGGCTTCCTTTTTGGCTATAGTCTGTACTTAAGCAAAATTTAGTACCATCTTATATGCTCCTACAGCTGGATAATTAAAGGGCATTTCAGTTTTCAGAACAGGGAACTAATGATATGAAGATCAGTGGCTATTTAAAGAGTTATTCACTCTGCCTAGGGAGTCCTGAAAATTAGGTCTGTTTTCAGGCACACAATGTATTTGGTAACAAAAGAATGACAGTTCAGTGCAATTTAGCTAAATTTATTTCTCCTGGGTTAATGCATGTGTCACATAGGCGCCCTCATATTTTCCCTCAGCAAGCAAAACTCTTGCTTTTAAGTAGAATTAGCGGGTTCATAGCTTTACTTCGAATGTGTGACAAACACATGTGATAGAGCTTCAGGAAATTCAGAATTAAGACTGCATTTTCACAAAGTAACACAGACCGTTAATGCAGGAACAACGATACACTTGCTGCTGTCCCAAAGGAATATGATGTTCTCACTGATATGTCTCTGTTCAGTACAGGATATCTTAAAATGAGATAAATCTGCAAAGAAGGTGAAAGTATTAACTTGATTTATGGATCAGCTTTCTGACTTGTCCTCATGGGCACTCAGCTAGAAAGTTATTTTCAATTCTTATCTATTGGTGAATATCAGCATAGAAATGTCCACAGAACACAGCTGTTAACAATGTTCTCTGAGCAAAACATGGTCACTAGAAATTAATTCAGTCCTGATAGCTTACTTGTCCATGAACATGTAAATGAAAGCCTAGGTGAGGTTCTTGTATCAAACTAAGCAGTAACCCAAGCAGCAGGACTTGAGTTACCACCACACAATTAGGGCAGTTTTAAGATTAAATTAAAAACATTAAATTACCCAGAGTTTAGTAGCACATGGTGCTCCTGCATGCGAACTGCTGTGTTCCGAAGGAGGAACAGAGGCCATATGTGTTTTGAGCCTGCTTTTTCCGTCATGACGGCAAGGATGAGATGTGTCGGCATCGTATTGCTTGCGAGCATGTGTCATCTGTGGCTGTTCTCAGCGCCAAGGAGGAGCTGCCTGGCAGCTCCCCTCAAGCCTCTCTCCTGAGCCTTGTAAGCTTCCTGGGGAGCCTCTTCATAGCCTTAGAAGGTTCCCTGGCTTCAAATGAGCTAAGTAAGCTCTGGATGACAGCCTGTCACGCAAAGCAGCTGCTCCTTCCTGCTCCCCTCGGAGGCTGGCTCTTGACCCCAAATTCCTGCATCATTCCAACCCTGTGCTGTTTACACAGAGGGAGGGTTGGGACCATGGGGGCAAGGGCACAACTGTACCCTGCTCTGCCTCTTTGGCACTATAGGCAGCGAGACGGGTGGCTCTGTGAGTGGGACCAGGTTAGCCACAAAAACATTAGCCTGGTTACATTACGCTCCGCAGCTCAGTGGCTTGGTATCTATTTAGAATGTAAATAGATAACATATTCTCCCTTCCCACCCCCAAACTGTATCTGCAGCATACGGAGGTTCAAGTGACAAAGCATTCCACGCCACAGGGTTTGTATATCCTGGATTTGGATCCATGTATTCACAGCTACATTTCGCATGGAGGCTTGGTTGCAACGGTTCTTAAAGTAGCTCTTTCTCATGCAGAACTATTAGAATTAGTATGTTATAGCTGGTGTCCTCAGCTGTTCAGTCCTGCAGAGAAGTGTCTATAATGACTGCACTTCCGCCTTCTTCGTTCTTACGCTGTACGACTTTTGATACACAGCTTAACAGAAACAGTAAAGTATAACTCAGCAAATAAGGTGTACCTAACCAAAAATTCTTTAATTCTGATACCTAAAGGCTATGCAGCTTATGTAGCACTGACAGATGGAGTAAAATTATGTGGTCAGCTCTAAGAATCAATGATAAATTATTTTATAATTATGTATTCATAACAGGAAGACATGCTCAATAATTCCCTTTGCAAGGGGGAAGCAGTGAGTGATTTATTAGGAAAGCACAATAGAAATGGAAACAAAGTCACCAGCCAGTAAACTCTAATGGAATACTATTTCTGAATATTGTTATATCAATGATTAATTTGCATCATGCTTAATAGCAGTCATCATTAAAAATTGAAATGTGCCAATTACTGTATATATCCATTTACTCACCTATGCTTCTGAGAACATTAAAAAAAATGAAGGATGATTAATTAGGAACAACACAGGGTCTCATTTTGTAGGTTTTGTCTCATGATTTTCAAAAGCCATGCTCCCATGCATCTGTTGTCTGAACAGGCAAAGGAGCTCTGCACAGTGATAAGGGCTGCTTCAGTCCTAGCAGCCACAGGAGGGTCTCCTGTTTCCTTCTAACACCTCTCCCACTCCTGTTCTTCCCTGCTCCTCTCCCCCAGTAAATCTGGTAGCAAGTACAACCCTCTGAGCAGATGGGTAGTAAATACAGAGCTGGAGATTCTGTCTGACAATTAAAATAAAAGTGTCTGACTTGTCATTACATTATCTAAAGACCTCATACCATGCTTCTATTTTAAATGCACTTTTTTTCCTGACTAACCTTTTAAGAAAGTGCAGTGTTTAGAGATACCTACGTTTCAGAGTGCCAAACTTGACACCATATAAGGATCTGTTTTATGGACAGAGCCAAGAGCTCTCCTGCTTTGAGAAGCAGGCCCCTTGCAGAAGCCTTGGGGTGGGCACTGTCTCCCTGGTCCCTCACCAACATTCCAGCCCCCAGCTCACACTTCATCTGCTCCAGCAACTGGGTGCACACAAGTGTTAGACAGTACACCTGCAAAACCAGTTGGTCCCTATAAATTTTCCAAGTGCATATTCTAACACTTGCATGCCCTGCTGCACTGTCAGGAGCTTTGGCTCTCACGCACCGTGGGGAGGTTCAAGTGTAAAAACCTGCCATAGCACATTTATGAGTGAATGCCCAACTTGCCAAACACTCTGCAATAATGCCATTATTACAGCACCTTGCACCGTTCTACACTGATGCTAATAGTGCTCATGCTGAATAGGTCATAAGCAAGGGAAGGCTGGTAGGCTTTTTTCAAGATCTCATAAGATGGAAGTTATCATCACTGATAGAGATTTTGGTTTTGGTTTATGTTTACTGAAAACAAGAAGTCTACTAACCTTGGCAGAAATCAGTAAGCTTTACCCCCCAGACCAATGAAATGTGATCTGCTTAACTCCCCAAAACTCTTGGCAGTATTTCACAATGAGGTATGTCACAACATTTTAGGTGGACTGTTTTGTCTTGTTTTCTTTACTGACCTCCTGTTCTAATGCTATTTGCAGACGACAACATCAGATAAATTTAAAGGCTATATGACTCAAAAGTTACATGATATAGTTTTCCTGGCCTGATGGCTATAAATAGAACTGAGAATAGGAATAAGCCTTTTATGAAAGTACAATTCATATTTGCCAGCCAGATGAAACTGGGAGCAGTTTATTCCCAGATTTAATTTTAATTGGATACAGTTTGAGCAGATACTTGTAAAGAGCCATTACATAGTAGCTACTCAGAGGGATCCTGTCAGCCATTGGAGTGCTGGCACAGACAAATTTAAAGGGCTACGGTCACACTTTTAACAGACAAGATCACTGCAAAAGACTCCATACCTATTCTTTCCTTTTTAAAGTGAAAGTGAAATCTAGAACAAGAACTATAATAAATATGTGCAATACCCAGTTTCCTCTTCTGCCAGATGCTGAGCCAGTGAAAGCATCTGGGAGTAGCTCAGCACCAGATCATTTCCTCTGCTAGAAGTGCCTTTGCATTCCCTTTTTGGCCATATCAATACTTGTCCATCATTCTACCTACAACCGTATTAGCTAACCCCTATTGCCTCTCCCCAGTCTCCATAAGCTTCTTTGTTTGCCCTCTTCAGCCTTCTCATTCCTATTTCTCTTTCCCTCTGGTTGGACCTTGGTAACTTCCTGTTAGAAAGTTCAGCATAGACCTGCTGTTACTGTTTTCCTCCTCTTCAACTTCTTTTTTAACTCTCTTGCTGCTCTGCACGCTCTGGTGCCCTGACTTCTCCTTGCTATTCACAGTTCATTTTTCTGCTTTTCACCTCCTAATAGGGTTCAGGCCACCCTGGCACCTATCTTCTATCTGCACTGGTGCCGTCAGTGGTATCTGTGTGTCTCAAGAAGTCTCCAGCTGAAGGAATCATCTGCATATTCGAACACCTTACTGATTTCAGCGGTTGCTTTGTTATAGCCTTCTCCTTGACTTCTGGACCCATATGCTACCTTCTCATTTGAAATCTTGTTGCTTCCCTCCCACCTTCTTTTGGTACTCCATAGGGCTTATACTATGAATGATCATTTTAAATTTAGTCTATTGGCTCAGGTTCCTTACCTAATTGTAAAGATATTTAATTCATATTCCACCTCCATAGTAAAAGATCCCTAACATGGTAATTTCATTTGCAAACCTGATTAGATTTAAAAAACTAGGAGTTTTTTTCCAGAACTGCAAAACTTATCACACAAGTACATACTCGAATATATAACTTATATAGTCTGTTTACTATTGCTCTCTTAGAATAAATCAGAAATGTTCCGTTGCCCGTCACAGGTACCACAGCACTGAATTGCAAACAACAAAGGGTATTCACCTTATCTCAAGCAGCAGAGGTGTGCTATTTGTAATCTATTCCTGCTCTCCCCTCAGTACGCCCTCCTCTCCTGATGATACAGGTTTTAACCCTTGTATGGAAAAAAAAAAAACCAACCTTTTATGGAAAAAAGTTTTGAAGACTTTTTTCTTAATAGCTTTTGCACATTTGGATTTTGTGTTTGGCCCAATCTTATCACACTAAAATTAGGACACAGTCAGGCACTGTCTCAGCTGGAAGGCAGAAACCAATAGCTGAGAGCTGGTAAGAAGCAGATTCTTAAACTACCTCCTACCTGCTCCTGGATCAGTAAGCACTATTTCTCTGGTCCATTTCGAAGTCTAACAGCTCTAAACAGCCAATTATTTAAGCTAATCTGTTTGCCTTCCCACTGTATCAGAAGGGACAGAAGGAAAGACCCATCTAGATTTAACACTCCCATGCTCCATGGGGGTGGATGAGTGCCCTCAGGAACATGTCACCATTCCCAGCCAGCTCTCACCCACAGTGTTTCATCCCCATGGGCACGCAGGAGCAGGCTGGAGAAGGCGGCTGTGCAGATCTGGCTTTGGTGCAGAATTAGGAATTAGGATACATAGGATACAGCCAAAGCACATATTCACCCCCTGCTCAGAAACATGGAAATGCTCTCAGATCTGTGAATGCAAGTAATAACTGCAGCCATGAAGTTGTCTCAGTTGAGGTGCAGGGATTCTTGGCAACCCCAGGATTTCGGCTGATATTTTCCATCTCTCCCTCTAATTTTCTTTCACCAGTTCAGGCGGTTCCAGCTAAACTGCATCATGGGGAGGACAGCCCTTGGACAGATCGTCTGGCTCCCTTCTGATCACCAACCTCCCAGATGAAGAACTTACTTAGAGAATAAACAGTCAGCAGGTCACTGAAGGTCACCCTGGATATACATAACTAACTATATCTAAGCACCCATGCAATGACAGGGTCACTTGATGACTATCAATTATTACAACATTTAAAGGTCACAAAAGTCCTGAAATACCTGCTTCACTGACTAAAACACATATTAACAGTCTGAAACCTAACATTCTGTGAAGGCAGTCAGGACTTCTATGACTTTTACAGTTGAACCCTGCCAAAGTGAACCAGACAGCAGTTTAAACACAAAGAGAAAAGAGAAATTCAAACATAATCTTTTTCTGGGAAGCAATAAGCTTCCTTTATTACATTTTGTGCAAGTGACCTTGAAGAACATTTCTGTATTGCACAGGGTAAGATTTTATGTCATAAAAACAGTTAGAAAAGGAACAAAGGAAAAGGGACTAAGTTTTGCCTGGGGTAAACAGTTACTACTGAAGCTGTGCCAGTTCATACAATGACTTTGGTCAAGGTTTCTCACGATCCAAAAAAAAAACCCCAAATAATACCAGAACTTGGGCTGAAAAAGAACCATCCACAACAGGGAGCCTAATACATCATCAATATAAAGCCGATCTACAGAGCACTCGGATTTATTCTGTAGGGAGCAACCTTTGCTGGCAGAGACACGGACTGCATGACTTAAAATGTCTTTTCCATCTATTTCAGAGTTGCACAGTAATTTTAGCAGCTTCGTTTCTTTTCCCCACTGCAGGGTAATAGTATTAGCGGTGGATCTGCTAGAGGAAACCAGGGCTCTCAGGCAGTTGTAAAAATAGACTGATACATGCAGAGCACGTGAGCCCAGCACCTTGCTGCCCGGACTCGGAGCAAGCCGGAGGTTAAGAACTTGGGAAAGTCTGGAATGGCAGAGGGCGCTAGGGGTGCAGATCCCGGCCCAAGGAGCGAGGGGCGGTGCTGCAGCCACATGTGCGCTTGTTTACTACAGCTTGAAGGCTGCTGTGCTCCCATTCATTATTTCCCCTGTTTGCTTACTCTGCGGCATTTATGGATATCCCTCTGGAGATCTGAGGAATCGCATTAAGGGCTCGTCGATCTTATCTGGGAGACAAGCTCTGCACCCCGAAGGCTTCCTCCGCCGGGGCCCCGGAGCCGGCGGGCGGTTGGGCGGGAGGGGAGGCCCCGCACTGCTGCCGCAGTCCTCGGAACTGCTCGTTTTAACTCTTTCCTTGCGGAACAGTTCTCAGCCAGAGAGGAATAGCCACCCTCCCTCCGATCCGGTAGCACTGAAAAGCTAGGTAGGACTGCTTTAAGGGCAGGTGGATCCGGGTGATTGCCGAAGGCACGATCTTAAAAAGCAGTGGAGGATTGCTTCAGCCATGGATAAGGAAAGCCCTTGCTTCAGGCCCTGCCATCACCCCACATCTCTTCCCAGCTTTGAAAGGAGACAGTCGTTCCTGCACTGATCGCTTATACAAAACTGAAAGAAACGAAACCTGCAAACCTCCCTAGTCCAATGTCACTTCCCAGCCCAGAATAAAATCAAGGCTGGGCCTTTTTTATGTTGTAAATCTGCTTATTTCCCTTCAAGTGCCTGTCCTACACTCAAAGAGAAATGTATATATGGGCTACTGTGCAGACCATCTCATCCTCATACACTGCTTTTATGAGGATGTGTGTGATTATGTGAGTAGTCTACACACACACACACAAACATACAGCAATGCAATTACAAGCTAAGAGTGTGTAATGTGAACAGATGGGCCACCAGCAGAACTGGCAGAAGGCAGATACCTGTTTTAGTTGTTGGCTCTTTTCTGAAGCACCAATAGCACAGCAGTCACCCAGCTGAAGCAATGGAAAGAAGTGTGTGATTCACCTCACTGCATTTCTCATGTGTCACAGATTCTTCCCTATCTGAAATCAGAGGGTCCATAATATCCTAGGAATCCTTCCACAGGTGCTGTCCTTGCATAACAAAAGTTTGTAAGTTTGGACCATTAAATAAGTTCCCTGCTTCTACCTGTTGATTTCCTTTGAACATCCCTGCCCTGAAAACTACTGAATTTTCTGCAACAGCTTGCAATGGTTTTAGGGGCACAAGAGAAAAAGATCATTCAAAAATACTCAAAACTAACAGGTGTTAAAAAAAAAAAAAGAGAGGGGAACATTGAACTATCAGGAGAGAGATGTTTCCACAGAAAACAGAGTTCATTTCTTACTCTCTAATTTGCACAAAGCTAAAATGGCTGGCTTGTTTACAAATGTATTTTATTTGACAACACAAGTAACAAGAAACGAAAGCCCAGTGCAGAAACCAGCAGTGTTGTGTAATGATAGCATGATCAAGACCCTTACAGCTATAACATTAGTGAAGGAAGGACAATTGTCCACATATGGAAACTCTCCACTTTCCAAGTCTGCTTGGAACAAGAGCCCTGGAGATGTTTTGCTTTCTTCCTAAATTGTCTTTTTAGCCAGCATAAAACATGGCATAAGAAGGAAAACTTACTCCAGTTTCAGCTGTGCTGAAGGACGGGCCAGTTCCCAAGCTGCGTGAACAGATTCCCTTTACTACTAGAAGAGATAAGGAAGATTGCTGATTTGCAGCCCTTTCCCACTGCAACCTTAAGCAAACAGGGTTTAATTAGATCAATAATGATTAAAGTTACTTTGGCCAGAGAGGACTCTCAGTTCCTTTAATGGTGATGAATCAACTGCCTCAGAAAGGAAAAACAAGAACAAAGCAGAAAAGAGAAAGTCAGGGGATTTTTGCCAGCCCTAATAATTTAAAATAGTTTTGTTGTTCTCCTTAGTTCAAAACGATGGGTACTGTCACAATAGCTCTTTGATATCGGACACTGATATTGATCTGGGTGCATCTGTCTCGCTCAGCAGCTGATAATGACAGCACACGTGATTTCCTGTTATTGAAACCCCGTAGACATTTCTGAATCCAGAGCTTGGCAGCTCCAGGGATCCGTTCCCATCAGCAGTCTAGTGTCCAATGCTCTCATTGCCTTTCAGCTGATGGAAAGAGGATACACTGCAGCCCTGCTGAGTTATAAACAACTTGTTTACCTTCTTCTCCGTGTAATCTGTGCCTGCTTCTGTCGGCTGCTGTGGCATCAACAGAGCATTAAAACACACCAAGCTCATAGGCTGATGTACAGAAAACAACCCAAGGAGCCTTCCCAGGCTCTTCCTTTGTAGAGCACAGGAGGTTATTTATACCTGTTGTTTCCAGTCAGCCAAAGCAGCCCTGCTTTTTTGCATGTGGTTAGCTTTGAAGAAAACTAGTTTTCGTTGTTCATTCTGCTGGCATGAAAATGTAAGGAGTGTGGGCCTGATGCTGCTCTTTTGGCAAAACTCCATTTGGGTCATGCAAAAAGAGACACTGTCTTTTTCACATGCTGTTTATGTTTGAATAGAAAAAGTGAAAGATATGTGTGATTTATAGATCCTCAAATGACAGGGGAGCACCCCTGCAGCAGAAGGCTGGGTTGAGGGGCAAAACCTTTGCAGATTTTAACAGCATGCAAAAGAAGGGGAATCTGAAAACATTTGGAAGGTCATGAGTCTGTCCCCTCCATGCTCCTGACCAGGATTTGGGAACAACTGGATAAGACACTGACCCAGAAAAAAACTTCCCTGGGGTTTAGAGCAATGGGCAGTGAATAGGAATGACAGTGCTCAGGTATGAATGCATGCACTTTGTAGGGGAGGTGCAGAGCAGCTCTCAGTCACCCTCAGAAAGTCTGATCCTGCTCCTGTTGAAATCAAGGGCAAATCTGTGATCAGATTTGGGGATTTTAAGAAGTGATGGAAATTTGGGCAGCACAGATTTGAAGCTGACAGTAGTTCACACTGCTGTCTGCCCATGCATCTGAGACACCACCATCCCTGTGCAGGGGGATGCTTTACCTGTCAGCCTCCCATCTGCAGAGCGCAGAGGATCGACAATAGGCAACTGTTTTTGGACATGCTCTTTATGAGTGATTTTGAATTACTTTTGAAAACTTCTGGGTAGTTGATCTTAGTAGAAAAATACCTTTCCTTGTGTTTTACACTACCTGCTTGCTCAGTTTGGTGAAAAACTTGAGGTGCTGTTGAATAAAACCCAAGCAGTTACTTTTAGTGCTTGTACCTGAAAATAGGAACTTGATTTTGATAAATACCAGCTTCTGTCTCCCTCAGGCATAATGGAGACTTTGATATTCAGATTGAACTGCAGCTGTTGTAAAATCATGGCAGTGAATTTAGCAGAATGGAATAGCCTGAACAGGGTGATAATCCAGGCAACCGCATTTAGGCATAGCATATCAGGCAGGCACCCCTGGGAGGGGAGGGCAAGAAACCATCTAATCTGCCTGGACAGAATTGCCAAGCTTCACCAGTCTGTCAAAAAGGGAGAGGTGAAAACCAGCATAGAGAGTGCTGGTGTCCCTCACCTTGGCACATCCCTGTTAGTACCTATGCAAGGAACTTGGATAGCTCAAGGATGGTCCAGCCCATTGTTAGGCACCTGCCTCCTCTGTTGATGAAGAACTTGTACTGGATAAATATTATTTCTACCTCTTCTCTTGACGATTGCCCACTGTTTCACTGTTTTGTCAGGTATGCAACTGAAAATGAAAAACATTGAAGGCCTTTCCCTGGTGTCTAGGGAATTTGGCTGTGAATAAGAATAGGTTTAAATCCTTGTCTTGTCTTGTTTCTTATCCTGTGTTCATGCAAAAGTGGTGCCTCCTGATCATTTCAGTCACCTGGCTTCTCAGAGAAAAATGGGCACATTGCTGACTAAATATAGCCAGCAATAGATATGTCACTGATCAGCCCTGCAAAGGAATGGACTTGACTACTGCCTGGGCATTGGTGATTGTCCTGGGTTCAGCAGTAGCAGTCAATTTTTCTCCTTCTTGGTAGCTGGTGCAGTGCTGTGTTTCGACTTCCAGCCTGGGAACAATGCTGATAATACCGATGTTTTCAGTTGTTGCTAAGTAATGTTTACCCTGACCAAGGACTTTGTGAGGCTCATGCTCTGCCAGGGAGGAGGGGAAGCCGGGAGGAAGCAGAGACAGGACACCTGATCCAGGCTAGCCAAAGAGGTATTCCGTACCACAGCACGTCATGCCTGGGAGGGTAACTGAGAGTTACCCGGAAGGACACGGGGTCTTCTGGGTCAGACTCGTTTTTCAGTGGGTGGTATCGTATTCTCTTCCCTTGTTATTTTCCCTTATTGTTGTCATTGGTGGTAGCGGTGGTGATTTGTGTTGTACATTGGTTGCTGGACTGTTCTTGTTTCAACCCGTGGGAGGTGCATTCCTTCAGTTCTCCTCCCCATCCCTCTGGGAGCAGGGAAGGGGAGAGCCCCCAGGGACAGGATGGGACGTGGGCCTCGATTGCTTCCAGCCCGGAACCACTCACTGGGAGTGAGTGAACAATCTGGCTAGGTTTAAACCACGACAGTGACTTTTAGACAGCATGGTAAAGGTTTCACTAGAAGTGTAAGAGACCACACGAAACTCATAAAGTTCAACAAGGCCAAGTGGAATGTCCTGCACCTGGATTGGGGTAATCCCAAAACCCTGCAAGAAGGACTTGGAGGTCCTGGTGAATGCAAAACTGATTATGACCCAGCAGTGTGCGCTTGCAGCCCAGAAAGCTAACTGTATCATGGGCTGCATCAAAAGGAGCCTGACCAGCAGGTCAGGGAAGGTGATTTTCCCTCCTCAGGCAGGTTCAGAGGAGGGCCACAAAGGTGATCAGAGGGCTGGAGCACAATTCCTGTAAATAAAGGCTGAGAGAGTTGAAGTTATTTAGCCTAGAGAAGATTCTGGAAGACCTTACAGCAGCCTTCCAGTACTTAGAGGGGGCCTACAAGAAAGGTGGGGAGGCACACTTTTTCAGATAATGTAGTGATAGAGCAAGTGGTAATGGCTTTAAAAGAAAGGGGGTAGATTTAGACTGGATACAAGGAATAAGTGTTGTGATGAGGCACTGGAACAGGTTACATAGGGAAGCTGTGGCTGCCCCATCACTGGAAGTGTTCAAAGCCAGGTTGGATGGGGCTTTGAGCAACCTGGTCTATTGGAAGATGACCCTGCCTGAGGCAGGGGAGTTGGAACTAGATGAGCTTTAGGGTCCCTTCCAGCCAAAACCATTCTGTGATTCAGCATTCTATGAAACAGCATTTCATAGTTTTTTTCCGTATGTTCATTCAGAACCTGCTCATTATAACTGGCACCAAAACAACATCTTCAAACTCAACTGATTGCCCACTGTATGACCTGAAGTACATAGTTAAATTCTGTGTTTTACCTGGCCAATGTAAGAAAAAGTTACTATATTCCTCTGATTGCAGTTTACATAATAAACTGATCTATGACTGACAGTGTGATGTATTTAGTTCTTTTAGAAGAACTAAATGTGGTTGGCAAACTTTTTTCACATTGCCTTTTCCCTGTTTTCTTTATGATCATGTACTCATGAAGGTATTGCAGAAAACAGCGTGAGGCTAAAGGTAGAAAAGTACAGACAGGAAAAAGATTTTCATAAAGTCCAGAGTCATAGGATTCCTAAATGTTTTCTGCAGCTAGTTTTTAGATAGTAAATCATTATTTAGTCAGACTATGAATAATGAAAAGAAATGTTTCCTCATTTCTTATAAACAGTAACTTAAGCTGTTTTGCTCCATGCTAAGTCTGCTTTTTTAAAAGAAAGGAAACACATCCAGCTCTTAAGTTTTGTTTTTCATTGTGGTTTATAGTGATATTGTTAGGAGAGGTACATAATAAATTAATGATAGGAAATTGCAAAATAGGTCAAGGTCACTTTGTGCATAAATTGGAGGTCTAGAGTTGTACATTTCATACTATTTGCCTTATACCACTTTATTGATTTTTCACTCTGAAGAAAGAGAGAAGGTCCTTAACAGATTTTTATATCCTCAGTCTATTCTAAAGCCACCTTTGTTCTGATGTTCCTGAAGTTCCCACACTTTCATGGAAATAGCAAAGTCCTGCTAAACTGCAGTGCTGATGTAGCACAATGAATCAAGACCCAATGGCAATTTTAATCTTATAAAAAAATTTGCCAGAAGAGTCAGAGACTCTTAGCAGAGTCTTAGCCCACTCAGCTAAGAGAGAATAGACAGGGAAATCTCTTTAACCTTTCATCTGACTCAGAAGCAGAAGCTGACTATCACCACCTGCTCTTTCCATCTTTCAATATCCTTATGAAGAGAATTGCAGTGCAGTTAGAAGTTTAGTTACTGCACCCACAGTAAAATATAACAATTATGCTATAGAGTGAACTGGTTCAGATAAAATTGAATAATAATTTGCAGTGAGATCAAGGTAGAAATAGATCCCTATGAGTTGATTACAGTTTCTGAAGGGGCAGAAAACAACCCTGTCATTGATCATTGATGGATAGGAGTAAGCCTTTATACTTCTGCAGGAGTGTCTGACTCATGGAGGGAACAGCTAGCATCAGGGAGCTGATGCAGAAGGAAAGCTGTCAACGATGCTTGGTTACATGGGAAACGGAAGAGACCATCTAATGAGAATTAGATGATCAGATTTCAGGGAAAGAACACAAAAGCTGCATACCTGAGGATGGATTTACCTAGAGTACCGCCAGTCTACCAGCAGGGATCAGTAACAAATGCTTAAGAGCATTCATAGCTGGATTCACTTTATCTCAGTTTTCTCCACCCATCCAGCAACTTCAAGATACTACAAAGGGGACACAGTGGAGAAACTGGCCAGTGGAGAGCCAGACCATACCATGCCATCCAGAGACATCTGTGTAGTTTCCTGAAGCTGTTCAGATATATTGGCAGAGTACTATGTTTAAGCTAATCAGCCTGTCTCTCAGTTCCACTGGTGACAGATGGGCCACTGGTTATCTAGTCCTTCATGCAGCATTCCAAACTGTGAATACACTAGGGTAATACAGGATTATACTAACTGAAGAACTGGAGTTTATAGGCTCAGCTGACTTCTTCAGATAAAATAGAAACAAACTTTTCCAGTCCCTGGAGCCAACTACAAACTCAGAATTAAGAACTGAACATCTTTGGCTAATGGCTCACCATCCTACACAATACTGTTCTCTCAGTGTCTTTATACTAGTGAGGAAACAACTGTCTGTCCCCTTCTGCAGACAAGTTTTCTCCTACACAAAATGCTTTCAAAGCTGTTTATTCCTCCTCTAAAACTGGTCTTCAAGACTGCTTATTTATTTTGCATTCTGCAGCCTGCTGCTAAAATTTATATTATGTCAGGCTCTAACAAGTGGATGTCTTGAGATCCAACCATGCTTCTTCCAGCTTGCTCTGTCCCTTTCCCAGGGGGATGATGGACACACTGCAGTAACAGTGGTGGAGCATTTATGTATGTACCTGTCGTGGTTTAAACCCAGTCAGGTAACTTGTTCACTCACTCCCAGTGAGTGGTGCTGAGCTGACAACAATCGAGGTCCGTGTCCATCTCCCCCCCCCGCACCGGGGCTCTCCCCTTCCCCGCTCCCGGAGGAACGGGGAGGAGGATCGAGAGAGTGCAACTCCTACGGGTTGAGACAAGAACAGTCCAGCAACAAATCACCACTGCTACTATCAGCTAAAACAATGATAAGGGAAAATAACAAGGGAAGAGAATACGATACCACCGGCCAAGAAAGCGAGTTCCACCCGGAAGCCCCTGTCCTTCCAGGTAACTCCCAGTTACCCCCCCACCCCAGGCATGACGTGCTGTGGTATGGAATACCTCCCCGGCTAGCCCGGGTCAGGCGCCCTGTCTCTGCTTCCTCACAGCTTCCCCTCCTCCCTGGCAGAGCATGAGCCTCACAGAGTCCTTGGTCAGGGTAAACATCACTTAGCAACAACCGAAAACACCAGCTTCACCAACACTGTTCTCAAGCTAGAAGTCAAAACACAGCACTGCACCAGTTAACACAAAGGAAAAACATGACTGCTACTGCTGAACCCAGGACAGTACCTGAGCCTTGTTCACCGCTTCATGGTTGGGACATCTCCATAAGAAACCAATGTCTCCAGGGATGGCACATCCACCACCTCTCTGGGCAACCTGTTCCACTATTTTACCACCTTCATTGTAAAAAATTTCTTACTCAAGCACTGGGGATGAACTGAGCAGCTAAGTTTTCTGGTAGCATAGACATAACCTCACTTTAGGCTTTTTTTTTCTTTATGTCGGGACCATAAGCATTAGTGTTTAAACCCCAGATATCCTCAATGCTTACTTATGCAGGTGACATTCCAGTAGAAAGTACTTTGCCTTTTCTGGACTAAATTTTATTGAGGTTACCCAAAAGTAAGATGGTACTTACCTGCCTTCTGGTTTCTCTCATTAGCTGGTCAAAGCTAGTCAAAGTACTCAAGATTACTTTGAGAGCAACATTATCTCAACCACTCTTTTTTTTTTTTGGCTGATAAACAGAATGACTGCAAAAACTTCACAGAGGAAAAATGTCTTTAGCACCAAATTGGTTTTAAGACTGATGTAACTGCACTGACTTTGCTGGAATTTATCCAGGACTTCATCATAGTCTGAGTTAAACCAAATAACTCTCAGAGCGTGTTTTATTTGGAAGAAGAGTCTAATCCTAGTTTTAAATTCACTGTGTTCAACTGTGCAAATTCCACTCCAGGAATTGTAAAAGACGTTGAGTTATTATAGGATTTTTTAGATAGGTTTTTTTTTTCAATTTTCTTTAAAAACAAATATTCTTTTTATACAGGAGAGATTTCTAAGGTTAACAGGAGTCTGGTAAACCACTGCATCTATCTACACATTGCTTAGACATAACTACAATGCACATTGTAATTCTGGTACAAAAACTACCACAAGAAAAAGCAGTTGAGTTGTGGTGTAGATTCACTCCTACACAGTTAAAGGATTTCACCAAAGCTAGTTTAGGGTGGGGAGATCAAATAGATCTAGCATGTTTTTATGTGAAACATAGCTAAGGTGTAGTTCTGGGGTGAAATATATCAGTGTAAAATTGACATTGCATTTACCTGTTTTGATACGTTTATCAGTAAAAAATGGTGTTACCATCTTCTGATTTTCCAAATGAGATCTAGGATGATTGAGTAAAATCTTGACATTTTGATCTTCTTATGTAATCACTTATAAAATTCTTGCAGTAAAAATGTTAGTTAAACCCTTATACTGGAGCCTTTATTTGAGTTGTAGAAGTTAGCTCCTGTAAAACGAGATGTACAAGAAAATAGGTCCACTGAGTACAAAGTACTGTTCTAAAGCTTTAATTCAAAACAGAGCCAGCAGGGATTTTTAACTACATGTTTTTAACTTTCATGAACAAGTAAAAAAATACAAGCACTAAAAATATGAAAGCTTGTTTGTTCTGCATTCTTCATCTACTCTCTCACATTACCAGACTATTTTTGCAATAGATACTGTAACTATAGCAACATTCTTTAATGGATAAATAGCATATTAGCAACTGGGCTGAGATGGCTTTTGCAGAAATAAGCTCAAGTAGATTAATTCATCAATTTATTTTCCCCTTATATAAACATATATCCGTGTTTTGTAGTAGAATAATTCAGGACTTGAAGTCATTATGTGTCATTTTATGTCCATAATAAGTATATTTTATTTGTTTTCAGTGTTCACAGCTATATTTCTGTGACATTATTAAAGAGCATATGCTTTACTGCGGGGGGGGGGGAGAGGAGGAAAAAAAGAAATTTATTGAGTCTCCATTTACAGAATATTTTTGTTCTATATTTTGTCCTAGTTGAAAGCCACTTTTTTACTAGCTTTAATAAATATGAACCAGTTTTACATGCACATTTTTATTAGCTACTTAAATATCACAGATAACAACTGTTAAAATATTTACTTTCTGCAGATTATGCAAACTAAGTGGCTGCTTTTGTTGCCATTGAAGTTAGTGGGAGTTTTGCCACAGACACCAGTGGGAGCAGGATCTGGCCTTCAGGAACTCAAAAATTTAATCAAAGTGAATATGTGTTCTTCTTTTTCAAATAAAACTGTGATTAAGCTACAGTTGTTTCTGTGCTGATAGGAGTCTTCAAAGTAAGTCAGAGCGGCAGTTTTTCAAGTGATCGGTATTATTTGACTCTAAAAGCATCTGGGGTGAAAATTCTGCAGCAATTTTTAAATGCTGAAAGGACTGAGACTGCAACAGCAAACGATCTCATGAAACAGCCGCAGGACAGGAGTCTCACATCAACCTACTGCAGAATCTGAAAGAAGGAAGAGAAAATGACTTTTCAGGAATCACAGATATCACATTGCCCCTAACTGTAGTTAGATCCAAGATAATTAGCACAGAATAGTCTGCTATAGTACTAAATTACCGTTTCCTTAGGGAGGCATCCAAGTTGCTAGGGATTTAGTCTTTGTCACATCACCCATAATTAGCTTTCTGAAGTTGTCTTTTACAAGGTAATGGTGCCTCTGGCAGTCAGTGGTATGGTGTAAAATAAAATAATGGGTGAACCCATCCCTGATGTCCTGAGCTGGACAGTGGAAAGTAGATAAAAAATATTTTGTCAGAAATTTCAAAAATGACACTTTTGTTTACTCTTACCTTCACCATTGGTAAAAATGGCATGCCAGATACTGAATCTGAACCGCACTTTGCCCTTTTCCAATGGAGCTATTTCCAGATGTTATATGGGAAAACATATAGGCTTTTGGCTACTTTAAGATTTTGTCAGCCAGTAACTCAGAACCACACAGCTTCTCTCTCACTCCCACCTCCCCTTCTTCCTCTCCCTGCTCCGAGAGGGATGGGAAGGAGAATGGAAAGAACGTAACTCCCATGGGTTGAGATAAGAGCAGTCCAGAAACTACGGTATAACACAAACCACTGCTGCTACCACCAGTAATAATAATGATAAGAGAAATAACAAGGGAAGAAAATACAGCCGCTCACAACCCACTGACCAATACCCAGCCCAACCGAACAGTAATCTGGGCCTTCTGGGTAACTGCCCCAGTTTATATAGTGGGCATGACGTGCTGTGGAATACCCCTTTGGCTAGTTTGGATCAGGTGTCCTGTCTCTGCTTCCTCCCAGCTTCGTCTCCTCCCTGGCAGAGCATGAGACTCAAAAAGTCCTTGGTCAGAGTAAACATTACTGAGCAACAACTAAAACCATGGGTGTTATCAGCATTGTTCTCAGGATGAAAGTCAAAACACAGCACTGCACCAGCTACTAAGAAGAAGAAAAATGACTGCTACCGCTGAACCCAGGACAGATTTAAATACCAAAATCTAAAACGGATGTGATTTGGTTACAGTGGAAAGCTGTCTTAATATATATTGTATGCAACAGTTGTTGATGTATTTTATGACCATCAAGTCTCCATGGAAGATGGATGAGGGGACCTGAAAATGCCCATGTTTCATCAGACTCGTTATGACAAATTTTTCTCAGATTCTTTTGCAGACATGTTTCATATAGCATGAGTAAATACAGACCAGTTTCTGTCACTGTAGCCTGTGCCACAGAACCTCTGATTAGGAAATGCAGCTTCTAACTCAGTCCTGGAGGGAAGGAGTGGAGGAGTGGCTAGACCAGGCAAGAAATAAGAAGTGACATGAAGTTGTGCTGAGTCAGTATATTCCCACAGCAATTTAAACCAGACATTTTCCCTTTTCTCTTTGGGAGGTTCTGAGTCACAAAGAACCTACTCATCTATTTCATCTATTGTGTATCATATTGCTTGGAGGAGGATGAAAAGAAAAGAGGAAGATGAGAGGTAATTTGGAAGAGAGGAACCATATCAAAATATTTCCTCCACATGCTTAACATCTAACCCTTCTCTTTGTGCTACTCTAATTGACTTAATTTCTTACAATATGTTAAGATAAAAGAAAATGTTCTTGAACAAAAATACTTACTGGGAGTAGAGGTGGCAGGAGGATGGCATGGCAGTCGATTAACTCAAAAAAGCCTATTTAGACCATGAGTTGAGTTACCCATCCGTCAACCTTACAGGGGGCAATTTGACTTCAAGTATCCAGAGTAGGTGTTGTAAAGAAGTAAAAAAGATTTGTTCTTTGTGTGTGTGTATGTTTAAGGGAAAAGGTGTAGCCTAAAATGAAAAGTCACACTTAGTATATGTGGTGTCACCACATGATATGGCTGTTATTGGCAAGGTATTATTCGTTGACAGCGTAGCTGGTACAGGTAACTGAATGGGCATAACATAATTTCTCTAGTTTCTTGGGAGTTTGATTTAGCTTTAGAATGACACAATATTCTGATTAAAAATTAGCACTTCATAAAATATGTATGTATGAAATTAATTAAAAACCAGCTGAGACATCACAGAACATATTAGTGAGAGAAAAATATTAATGAGTAGAATTGCTTATCTCTTGCTGGTCAATTTTCAGCCTAATTTCTCTTTTAATGTTTTTATGAATGACTTAGAATTAGACATTAAATTGCAACCTGTAAAAAAAAAAGTGGAATAATAGTTTATTAAATACTAATTTACAACCCATTACAATTACATATGAGGTAGAGACAAACAGACAGTGAGGACTTCAACACTCTTCAAAGACTGCAGAACAGAGGGACTTAGATCTTCTTTGCATTTACATTCATAAAGTTAGAAAAACTCCAGGGAAACATCCAGTCGTTATTCCCAAACCCAGCTCCAGGAAAATATCTAGTCATTATTCCCAGTCCCTTGGTAGGAAGAATGATATGTGAAAGTACCTGTCAGGTGTAGTGGAGTGAGTCTTTCCTAGGCTCCTGTCCAGCTCCCAGGGTCCTTAGGGCCCTTTCCTCAGAGTTGCTCCCCATGTAGTCTCTTCCCCAGCTTTTATTATTTCAAGAGATTCTTCCCTCTCAGGTGCACAACCTGTCCTTAATGAATTGCACAAGGTAGGCATTCCCACCCCACCCTGCCCCGGTCCCTCTGGATAGCAGCTTTACCACTGGGCATCTTGAATAGTTTCCTTAATTTAATGAGGATGCCCTGTGTCACCGCCTTCAGGTCATTGATATTTAAGCAGCACAGGTCCAAGGATAGACCCTGCAGGCAGAGTGCAACCCATTGGTTGTGACCTTCTGAGCCAGACAGTTACTTCTGGGGATTTCTCTACCAGGAAAGTGATCTTGGTGCAGGATCAGACAAACTGCAGAGCCAGCGTGACTCTGATGGAGAAGGGCAGCCCAGTGTCAATCAGCCAGCTGGTCCTGTCATCTTAACCCTGTGAACCTGCCCTTATGCAGACATACAACACTTAATACTTTTATAATATTTTGTCACACTAAGATGTTTGGCTTCTGAACATCAATTTGGCTGATTTTTCAAAAAGACTTCCCATTTTGCCTCCCCACTGAAGGTGATGGAGGCCAAGCCTTAACTGGGGTAAATATTGAGATAATCAGATAATTTGGAGCAACTTATTCCCCATGGGGCATAGAAACCAAATGAAGCAGATGAAATCTGCAATGTCATGAAGGGCCAAATTCGGAGAGTTGCCAAATATTGTTGGATATCCAAGGAAGTCAATTGTGGTTTAAGTTATAAATCACCAAAAAAAGTCTTTATATGTAAATGTCTACATAAACTTCTGCATATGCATGTATGCATGTATTTAGCATATATATTATTTATATATAAATATATATAAATAAATGTATGCATGTATTTAGTGTATATATTATTTAGTAGGATTATTTTCTTAGGTTGGTTTGGTTCCTTCAGTCTGCAAAGCTTTTATTGTAAGTGTGTATATAGGGTAGTAATGGTTAGCAAGGCTTAAAGATTATAAAAGGTGAAAGCTTTTAAAGACTAAGAAACCCATCGCAAGAATGCTTTAAACTATTCTTGATCACAGTAAATTTAAGCTGATCTCTTTGTTTACATTAACCAGAAGTAAAAATACAGTCCTCTGCACAAAATGTGGAATAAAAGAATAAAGGAGAGAACACAGTTGGGTAATCTGTATGACAGGAAAATCATGAATAACAGAGTGTGAGGGGGTGAGGAAAAACAGGAGAATTATTATAGTTTTCCAGATTGGAATACCACTAAAATAATCCAAATTAGAATTAAGGAGCCACTTCTTATATACATGATCTTTCATGATGATAAAAAATCTCTTTTCCCTTTTGAAAAAATTATGTGCCTTCTCAGGCATGTTACTAAGGAATGTGTTTCT
Organism: Pezoporus wallicus; assembly: GCF_028554395.1. Taxonomy (NCBI): domain Eukaryota; kingdom Metazoa; phylum Chordata; class Aves; order Psittaciformes; family Psittacidae; genus Pezoporus; species Pezoporus wallicus. Next base: position 763,649 of record NW_026635653.1, on the reverse strand, counting down.
AAGGGTGGTTACAAGCCATTCCTATTCCTCTTCAGCATGAAGATATATATATTGATTATTCCTGCTGGTTTTACTTGCAGTGATGTGCATAAAACCCCATACATCAACCTGCGGTGCTATCCTGAAAAATGTTTCTATTACTGACGCACTGGAGAATATTCCATTAATTCGATTACATCTGCTGTCTTTGGTGTTCTCATTTATAGGGATTGTTAAATCTGATAAAATGAATCTTTTGGTCAAAGAAGAACAAGTGCAATAGTGGTCTTCATAAATGATACAGAGAAAGTGTTACAAATAAACTGCCTGAAAAAAAGAGAAAGGCACTCAGACACAGCTAGGGAACTCAGTGAATTTATTCACCCATTTATTTAGCAAATGATTTTGAATATTCTATAAAGCAAAATAATAAACCACATTTTTATGTCTTTACAAAATAACTTGGGAGAAAGACTGACTTGTTGCCTCGTCTTTTTTTATTCGTGATTCATTCTGAACTCTTGAAATATTGTTTTATGTAGTCCTTTTTCTTTCTCTTTTTTCCTCCTATTTCTTTGTCTTTTCTTTCTTTCTTTTACTTCTTTTTCTTTCTCCCTCCCCCTCCCCCTTTTCTCTCTTCCTCCCTTTCTGTCTCTCTTCAGGACCAGGAAGAAAAGTCAATCTGTATCACGCTAATTATGCGGGCACTGCAGTTGTTTCCCTGGTTTTACTCCCTGTCCCTGCCATAGCTTGGTACCCCCAGCAGCCTGGTGTTACATGAATAGCTTGGCCTATGGGGACCTTTCTGTCTGGGACAGTACCATTTCATCCAGACAGGGAGAAATGAGGTTTTTTGTTCTTTAGATAAAAAGGGAAGGAGAGGGGGAAAAAAAAAAAACAAAAAAAAAAGGAAAGAAAAAGACAGACCTTGCTGCAGCCCTCCGCTTAGGATTCCTCCTCAGGAATTCTAATTCCAGCTGCACGCTCCAAAGAGGCTCATGGCACTGATTATTCCAGGCATAAATCATCATTCAGTAGCTTCATGTTCACACACCAGTTCTGTAGGGATTTCTTTTTTCTTTTTTTTTTTTTTTTTACTTTCATGTACTGTACTGGACTATTTGCTTGCAAATCATAACCTGACACAGCAACTGTGAGGGAAGAACAGAAGTAGTAAACACTTTTGTTTTTAAATAATTGCTGATTTGAGAAGTACCTTTGAGAAACTGTGATGGCACAGCTGTCAGTAATAACAATTATTTACATACTGAATGAATGCATTTGTGTTTACCTATGTGGAAGGGTATTTTACTTCCCACTGTTACCCTTCTCCCTGAACATTCCCATCTGCAGTTTTACAACTATGCTGTGACCATTTCTGTGAGAACAATTTTGTTTTATAAAAAAAGCTTATTTCTTAAACATAATTATCAAAATACGTCCCCTAATTTCTGAAAAACAAAGCCAAAGGTGGGCTAGAACTCATTGCTTTGCCTGATAAGAGATTAACACAGAGCATGCACTAATCTCTCTGCGTTGTTGCAGGGCTGGATCCAGATGTCTCAGCTCCGACACTTAATAATTACTATTTCTCGAGCACCTATACTTTGTGCCATCTATATAAAATGGACACCAAGAGCTTCATCATGTGGATGTTTTGCCTAATCAGCATGTTAAAGCTGCAATTTTTCTGAAACCAAAGATTATTTTCTTGAATTAAAATATTTCATCTCCATAATTATCATACATATATCCTGGATGTACTGCATGGTCTTCATTTGCCTATAATCAAATATCCGTAAAACTAAAAATCCTGGGCTAAGCACTTTTGCCAACTGCATTTCACAGATTAAAACCCAAAGAGCAGATAATTCTTGTGTTGCTATTTATTAAACTGAAAAAAAATCACTGTACCTTGAATAGTCCACTGGCGTGTCTGTGTAAGTGTTGTAATAGAAGTATCAGTTTTTCTGAATAGCAATGCAGGGTACCACACCTCTGATTAAAAAAAAAAAAAAAAAAATGACCTATAAACATATTCAGCTCACTCTAAACTAAAAGCACACTCAGGGAGGCAACTATCGTTTTCATACTCATGTGGACAATGTTTTAAAGCCTATTAAAATGAGGTAAGTATTCCTATAGAAGCAAACAGATGTACTTTACCCCCCTTCCTTTTCCTCTTTCCCTCTCCATGACCACTGTCCACTCTGCAGTCTGTACTCCTACAGGAGGGAAGCAGTGGAGCTGCCCCAGAACCCCTCCTGTTCAAGGCTGCTCCCAGCTCTGTATTAATGTGTTGCCCCTTTAGACAAAGACAGGTACCCTCTGATTCACTGTTGACTGGCTAAGACCTTTTATTAGAGCTAACACTACACATGCAAGCTGCCAGGCTTCCAAAGTATCAACTGTGTTTACCTGATGGTCCAGCCAGGACTGGAGCTCAGTGAAGGTAAAGTATATAAAAAATTTGGAGGGTTTTGGCCTCAAATGACACACTGGAGGTCACAGAGGAGGTCTGTGGCAGAACAGCTAATGGTACGTAGATCTCCAAAGTGTGAGGATGCCTAATTACTGGAGTATCCTGGTTTCTGCTTTGTCTGTGCAGTAGCAGAAAAGCTTCACAGACCAGAGAAACCTGCAGTCTAGTTTTATTTCTATATAACAATGTGTATGTAGAAATAAAATATTAGGAGAAGTCAGCACCAGGAAAGCAATGAAAGATCTGTGTGTACAGTACCTGACACCTGCTGCTGACAATGCAAGCATTCATTAGTTGATAATATTCGTTTACGTCGCTACTTACTTTTCCAACTGACAGAAAATTATAAGGACTTCTTCAGGTAGTAGCTACCCTTTCCAGGAGTGCACTTGGATCTCCAGGTGCCTTTAGCAGTTCCTTAAAGATTTGTGTGCCAACAATAGCCTTCTAGATTCCAAAGCAAGATACTACAGTACCGTAATCCCAGAGAATTGCAGACATATTTATTGTAGCTGGTTTTCAATATACAGAAATGTCAGGAAAAAAAAAAAAAAATAATCCAAGCATGCTCTTCTAACACTGCAGTTTGTTCCCCATACTGTGGCTAAATCATTATTTGCACTTTAAATATTAGCATGGGCCTAAACTTGTCATGCAGTGATGCTGTTTGGTGGTAAACCCAACCAGGTCTTGAGGCAATGCTCATCCCAGCTGAGGAATCTCGGGAATTTTTTGCCTTTAAGCGTGAACCTACTTAGCAGATGGACCAGCAGGACCTTCCAATGCTTTCCTAGTGTCCCTCTGTGCTCCTCCTGCTTTTGGAAGCTGTCACTGTATCAGAGTGTGCTGGACAGTGCAGGTCTCTGGCGCTGCATCTGGGGTCATGCTGAAATCAAATTGGTTTTCTAGCCCCGCAGACTGTTAGCTATAACTTGGAAGTGACATGGTAACTGTCTCTGATATTTCTACTTTTCATATTATATAGAGAGACTAAACATGAGAAAAAAAGAAAGAGATGGCTGCTGTTTTTGACTGCCTCTTCCCACCAACTGCTGACTCCATGCACACCCACTATGGTCTGCAATAGATTGCATCACACAGTGGTGCCAGCTGCGAGGTGAAGTCCTCACACTGTGCCACAGATCTATTAATGACACTGCCAGTAAACAAGAGTGGCTCATTTTTTCCATGTCTGCATTCAGAGAGTGATGTGATGTGCAGAGAGTGAAATTTAGGACAGATAGGCAGCATGCTCCCCATGAGAAGAGAGTGGAAAAATAAGGCAGAGTTTAGAAAAGAAGGCATATGATATCTCAGGAATATAAAGCTGGTAATAGCATCAGAAAAAGTGTACTGTTACCCAACTCTACCCCCTCTTTCCTGAAAAAATCCAGACTTTGAGTGATTCTTGTAACTTCTGAGTTTCATGAAGACACTAAGTGTCAGGATCCCCATAGCATAAAGAAAACCAAGTGAAGCAGCTGAGTTAGGAGGAGCTCTTGGCTGAATCAGTAAGAGAATCACAGAATCACAAAACGGTCAATGTTGGAAGGGACCTCTGGAGGTCATATTGTCCAACCCTCCTGCTCAAGCAGGGCCACCTACAGCCTGTTGCCCAGATCCACATCCAGACAAGTTTTTATTTATCTCCCTCTTTGGGCAGACTTTGCCAGTGCTTGGTCACCTTCACAGTGAAAAAGTGTTTCCTGATGTTAAGAAGGAACCTCCTAAGTTTCAGCTAGTGCCCATTGCCTCTTGTCCTGTCACTGGGCACCATTGAAAAATGTCTGGCTCTGCCCTTCATTGGACTGTCTCCAGTATGTTCATGTCTGTCTTGTACTGGGAGACCAGAACTGAACACACTACCCCAGGTGTGGCTTCACCAGTGCAAAGCAGAGGAAAGGGATCATCTCCCTTCACCTGCTGGCAGTACTTTGTCTAACGCAGCCACGACGCCATGTGCTTTCTTTTGCAGCAAGGGCACATTGCTGGCTTAAGTTCAACTTGATGTCCACTGGGACACACAGAGCCTTTTCTGCCAAGCTAATTTGCAGCTGAGTGGCCCCCAGCATGTAGTGGTGCCCTGGGGTTGTTTCTCCCCAGATGCAGGACTTTACAGTTCCCCTTGAACTTCAAAAGGTTCCTGTCAGCCCATTTCTCCAGCCTGTCAAGTTTACTTGGGAGTGACCCTCTCATGTATTGGCCACTTGTCGTGGTTTAAACCCAGTCAGGTAACTTGTTCACTCACTCCCAGTGAGTGGTGCCGAGCTGACAACAATCAAGGTCCGTGTCCGTCTCCCCCCCCCTGCACCGGGGCTCTCCCCTTCCCCGCTCCCGGAGGAACGGGGAGGAGGATCGAGAGAGTGCAACTCCTACGGGTTGAGACAAGAACAGTCCAGCAACAAATCACCACCGCTACTATCAGCTAAAACAATGATAAGGGAAAATAACAAGGGAAGAGAATACGATACCACCGGCCAAGAAAACGAGTTCCACCCGGAAGCTCCTGTCCTTCCGGGTAACTCCCAGTTACCCCCCACCCCGGGCATGACGTGCTGTGGTATGGAATACCTCCCCGGCTAGCCCGGGTCAGGCGCCCCGTCTCTGCCTCCTCACAGCTTCCCCTCCTCCCTGGCAGAGCATGAGCCTCACAGAGTCCTTGGTCAGGGTAAACATCACTTAGCAACAACCGAAAACATCGGCTTCACCAACGCTGCTCTCAAACTAGAAGTCAAAACACAGCACTGCACCAGTTAACACAAAGGAAAAAAAAAAACATGACTGCTACTGCTGAACCCAGGACACCACTCTTCCTATTTTTATGCAATCCGCAAACTACTGAAGGTACACTCTGCCCCATCATCTAGACCATTAATGGAGATGCTAAGAAGGACTGGAGCCCTGGGATATATGGGTAGTTACTGGTCTCCAGTGCTGACTCCTGACTTATACACTCTGGAACAGTTGTGCAAATTCCTATGTGAACAGAGTCCATCTGAGATTTGAAGTACAGTACACCCACCATAGTGCTGTATAAACCGTTGTGAGGATGTGGTACAAAATGGTACTAAAGTTCACTGTGTTCCAGATCCCTTCCATTCCCTTATCCCCCTTTCCACAACAAGCCTGGACACCCTCACTTTCTGCTGGGAGTTGGCTACAATAAATTCCAGCTGCCTGCTTTACTTTCCTGCCTCTGGCATTGGAAAACCTCCCACTTCCCTTTCTTTCCATAATAGGAGGTCTTCCACCCAACCCTGAAAAGCTGTGAGTCTTTTTTTCTGTCATTTCCTGCCCTATCCTCTTGCTGGAGAAAACAGCACAATACTAATTCAGAGACGTTGGTGGTAATCACAGATCCTATGGATCTTTGCAAGTAGTTGAAATGGGGTCACAGTCTTCAAGGAAATGGCCTGGATGCTGGTTTGTCCTCTTTTCTTTTTTCATTCTACTGGCTCAGGAAAAATGCATCAATGAAGGCAATGGTAACAATAAGAGCAATAATAACAAGAATAACCTAAGTTTTACTTAAAAGAGAGTATTCTTTGTATATTTGTCAAATTACTGTCTTTAATACTTTTTCCAGGCAGGTCTACTGTTTCTTGTACTGTTCATGGTTATGGTAACATTCTGTTGGTATAAATGTAAAGGAGGTTTTCAGAAACAGTAAGAAAAGACAATAAATGTCATATCACCTTTAGGAACTTACTGTTTTCAGGCAGCTAAACCTGTCCAAATCGTACTTTTCTTATGAAAGCTGCTAGAAATTTTAAATGAGGAAAATTCAGCATGCTTTTCTAATTGCAAATTGAATAACCATCGTAGGTCTAATAACTGCAAATTTATTTCAAGATCCTGATAATTTGTTGATCATCTGTCTTTTAAAAGGAAAAGTAAGTAACCATGATCTGTGAGGAAGGTGTGAGTTTTAAGCAGTTCTGGTTCAACTATTTTGAAGTCAATATTATCTTATTTCAACTTTACTTTAAATGCTGAGTTTAAAAACTCAGTTTACAGCAGCTAGAAATAGATATCTTACTAGAAGTCTGTTGGTAAACTAACCCTGAGCTATGAATTCTCACACAGAATTGCAATGCAGACCTGGCAACTGTTTTGCATTCAAAAGTCCTATTTACTAGAATAGAAGTGTTTCTGCCCATAAGCTTTGCTGTCTACTGCAGCAGCTCTTAATAATGTCTTCATAATAATCATAAGGTCAAAAATAGCCAGTAGCACAAGAGGCTACTGACTAGTCCTACTGCATTCTGCAAAGTGTTCTCTGATGGCCATGTGCCAGTTTCAGTGCAAGGCATGCAGATGTTGCTTCCCCACTCTGATGCACTCACCTACTCCTGCTACACAGGAGTTTGAAGACTCTAAGTCTTGAATTTTATTTGACTTCCATTTGCTGACATACTCCCATCCACTAGAGTCACATAGAGTCATAACAGTGTTTTCTTTCAGCAATTAGAAATGCTTTTTACATGCTTGCTTCCAGCTGAAGTTATCCACTACTTAACAATGAAGTGGCATTGAAGTCATGTGTTCAAAAAGGAGAATCCACTTTAGTATTTATTGCTTCAAAATAAACTCCCAAATCTGGACATTTCAACCACAAGTGTTAAATTCCTTGCAATAAATAATGGGGGAAAATAGTGAATTGTAATAAACCACAGAGCCAAATCCCTGCTACCCTGTAATTCCATAAAGGTGTTGCTAATCACATTCATTACTGTAACCTTCTTGGTAGAAATTAGAGTCTTAATCACTACAGCTATGTAAATCTTTATTTTATTTTGATAAACATAATACTGGGCTGATACAATATGGGAAATTATTATTCTTGGGTTTTATTTTGATACAAGGAGAGAACTTAAAAATACCATATAAGTTTTTCCTGTGGGAAGCAAGATGTTAAAGCTAAAGAAACCATGCACATGATGGACTGCTTAAAGACCAGTTTTCTGTTTTCAATTAAAATAAGAAATCTCTCTTTTTCCCTACCCCAAGGAAATTTGCATATTAAAAAGCTACAGAAATAAGGTTTATATTTATTCTTTATGGCTGTGAGGTGGAGGAGAGGTCAGTTATTGTTCAACATTTACATCAGCCTTAAAACTGCAGACTGCAGACCTTTACAATAGAATTAGACTTTTGTGTTGCATAATGAGATTCATTATAATTGACATGCATAATTCCAATCATGTTCTGTGTTGATTCAGCCTTTTGTTGTCAAGACAGCCTGTTATTACACACTGAACTAACCTTACTCACATAAAATGATTAAAAGAAAACGTCTTCAAAGGTTGTTGGTTTGGGGTTTTCTTGTTCTTAGATGAATGCAAGGTACCCCTTCCCTCCCCACACCCGCCTCCCCTGCAGCATTTTCTCTGAAGCCAGAAAATTCAGTGTGTAGCACAGAACAGTCTTTCCTCAGTGAGAAAAGCTATTCTCAAAAGATGATCCCACAGAACAGTTTCATGAGTGTTCTCTCTACATTATAGTGTAGAAAACAACACTATAGTAAATAAATAAATTAATAAAGGCAGAAAGGGGCCTCCAGTATTTCCAGAGTTGAGAAGCATGGCAAGTAGTAAAGACTGTCAAGGCTGTTAACGTTTATAAAGTGTCCATCAGGGTCACTCGGGGTACTAATTCACTGGCAAAATCAGAAGGCTTGAACTTTTCAGCTGCTCTGCTGATTTTTGTTTTGGGTTTGTTGTTTGTTGTTTTTTGGGGTTTTGTTTTGTTTTGTTTTGTTTTTTTGAGGAGAAATAATGAAAAGAAACAGAAGATCAGAGGATCAGAATGGTTGATGTTGGAAGGGACCTCTTGATGTCATGTTGTCCTGAGCATGTCCAGACAACTTGAATATTTTCAAGGACAGAGATTCCACAACCTTCCTGGGCAACCTCTGCTAGTGTTTGGTAACCTTTACAGGGAAAAGGTGTTTCCTGATGCTCAGAGGGAACCTCCTGAGTTTCAGGTGGAGCTTATTGCCTCTGTCCTATATTTCAGTACCTACCAGAACGCTCACAAAAAACTCATTCACCCCATCTTTAAAACCAACGGAGGGAGCATTCATCTGGTCAAAGACATCTGTGATGGAAACATCAACATCTGGGTTGGTCAGCACCCTTCATAATTAATAGAGATAAATAGGTATTCCTAAGGAGCATTCATCTAATTTTAAAAAACATCAAAAATAGGTCAGGTTAATTCCATCCTTAAAATAGGCATTAGTTCCACTGACTTTGAGGGAAGTCTAAGCTGATTTATTGTAGCTCTGTATAGGAGCACTGTCTGGTGCTCTTTCAAGACCATATGTACACTGGCAAGGTCACGGGGACATGTGAACAACCAGGGACGTTCAGATTTTTTCAGAAAAGCAACCTCATTTCCCCTACTATTTGGCAGGATTCACAAATTAGATGTACCTTCATTTGTCCCGTGTCCCACAATATGCAGACTGCTCTGGTCATAGCAGAGCGTACACCTTGGAATTATAGTCTGTCTCAAAAGCATAAATGTCCACATAATTGTCACTGTGCCTGTCACTTAAGAAACACTAACAAAAGGAAATCAGGCTGGAAGCAGAAGGGTCACATGCGAGTACTTAACTTTTCCCACAAAACAGTTGAAACTATTTCCTTTCTCTGAGCTACAAATGGAAATTGGCTTGAAAGGAAACACCAGCATCACGCAAAGTTCAATCAACAGCTCTGGCAGCTCTGGAGAGGCATACCAGGGAGATTTCGATGAGCCCTGTATTGACCATTACTATAAAATGAAAATGTAGCTGCCAGTAAAGCAGTCTGTCTGATTGCCAGTTAAGGAAATTAATCACGCATCGCTTTCCCTTGCCATGGGTGTACTACCCAAGAAATGACCTCCAGGTCTGAGGGAATGCCCTTGAGGAGGCAGATCAGGAGCTTGGCTTTCAGCTCAAAGGCCAGGTGAGACTCAGGCCTGGAGAGGGGGAGGAAAAGGGTGAATTGAAGGCAGGTAGGAGGGGGCTGGTACCTGTGAGAGGCCAGTTTTCATTAATCTCTTGCAAAAAGCAAAGGATGGTACTTGCTAGTGGCCAGTTCAACTGAAGTGAGGCAGACAGCCTCCTGTGTAGCTGTGGTGCTTGCTGAAGTGATTTCCAGTAGTTGCTAAAAGAGCAACCCCTTCCTTAGGTGTTTGCTAGGGGCTGGGGACTCAGTCTAGGCGATACAAATGGAAAGTCCTAACCCAGAATGTCATTGTCCCTCACGTGTTGATTGTCCTGAATGAATAGTCTGAATGTACAGTTCATCCATGAGTTTGGGGAAAAATTCAAAACTAAGGCTTAAATAAATAAAGCCTGAAGACTGTAAAGAAAAGTTTTCTTGGTGAGTTCTGTGATCGACAAATCACAGTACCTTCTGCATGGGGGCCTCGCTGTTGGTTGAAAACTTTTACTTTCCTGAGAGTTGGGACATTTATGATTCTTCTTTCAGTCACAGATTTCAAAGCCCATGAAATGACATTGCGGCTTTCCTTTAGTCAAGAAGACAAATGAAAGAGAACAGGGTCAGCAGACACAATTTATAGTACCTACACACTTCTAGAGCTGCAGTGAGGAGACAGTGTCTACCAATGGTAGTGACATAAGGCAACTGCACCCCCCACTTGGGCTGGGATGTAGTACAAATTCAGGAAGTCAAACTCAGCCATCTAAGTGACCACTATATTCAGTGGAGATCCAGATCTTGATTTAGTTGCTCTTTGTAATTCATAAGGTATTTGAACCATCCTCATGGTATGATAAAGGCCTATTTCATGGTCTTCTGAAATGGCAGTTGGAGGCTAGGAGAAGCACATTAGGGCATCTCATGTGGCACTAAATGCCTATATTTAGACAGGTGACTACCACTTCAGATTGTCATAGACTGTAGTCTCAGACAGTGACTGGCGGACAAACACATAACACATATTGCAAGCTTCTAAATGAAGGTGTTTGAAATTAAGCTAATCTTACATTTAGGGCATCTATCTTCAAATTACCCTTTCTTGTTTTTTTTTATGAGACTTCTAGAAAAAAAAAAATTTTTGAGATTGTCATGTCTGTGCCAAATATGAAAAAATCAGTCGACAGATGTTAAAGTTAACACAGTGTGAATAAGGTATTGCCTTGGTATTAAAGTAATACCCAAGGAAGAGCAGACATTACTACACCTAGTTTTCAGTCATTCCACAACGTCCAAGATGTCCATCCCCTTTCTGACTATGACAGACTGTTCAGAAGTCCAGAAAGCTATGTAACTTGTGACCATCTCTGTCTGACTAGTGATACAGGTATAAGCACAGCTACTGCTGCCACAAAAATGGTTCAAAGACTAGCACAAAATAAATAGCAGGACAACCAATAAAAATAACTGAAAGTACATGGTAATTAGTGAAAAAAAGGGAAAAAACCCAACAAACCCAAATATTTTCATGAGCTTGACAATACATGGCAATAAAAAGAAGTCGTCTGCTTATTAGGTACCACAGGCAACCATACTGATTTGTGGAGCCATAGAACTATTGAAGGTTATGTTACTACAGGTAAACAAGCACCTGCTTCTTCTAGTTTTGTCTGACAGAAGATTTTTTTTGTGCAGCAAAGAAGGTACTCCTGGTAGTCACTTTTCTTCACAAACAACACCACTCATTTCTGCGTAAGACTACATAAACTTCTTGGCTGCTATAGAAAAAATGTTTCTCTTTAAGTTCTCTCATATATAAATGTGTGTGTGAAATGAGACCCAGATACATATTTTCATTGTCACTTACTTTAGAAAATGGGAAAACTTCTTTTTTATATACAAATTAATCAAAAGATGATGTGCATAAGAAATATTTAAGGGGTTAGATTTCTGAGCTAATTTCATGTTCAGTAAACTAGCTATACCTCAGAGGCATCCAGATTTGTAATATGAGGTGCTATGTACAGAAATTCATATGCCTCTGAATGAAGATTTATGGAAAAAGAAGTTATTGCAAAGTCTTATTTAGAAGAAAGCCATCAGAAAATTCACTATCACTAGGTAAATTTGGAAAGATTAGAGAAGTTTATTTGTGGGAAAAAGGAGAAAGGCAAGGGGGAAAAAGAAGAAACAATGCATGATTTTGCTGCTATAGTTGAGGTACTCAGAGGCAAATGTTAAATCATACCTATTTATAGACTTGTATTTTCTCCAACTAATATTACCTAAAGCCTGTATTAAAAAAAAAACAAAAAAAAAACTGTGTTTATGTCTGCAGTTTTATCTATTAGATTAATAAATCAAGGTTTTTGGTACCTTTGTTGATACATTATTTTTCAGTTTCAACTCTGAGTAAAACTATTTTAAACCTCCATGTTCAACTTGTCATCACAAATCCATCCCTGTGTTTATATTTTTTAGCTTTAATACAGATCTTGAAATTCACAGTTTGCTTCCTTGTTCTAACTAAATATTCTCAAGTGCTGGAGAAGAGTTTGAACTATCATGAAAACCTGCTAGCAGATTAATAGTAGAAAAGTGTGAACAAATGCCTTGACTGACGAAAGTCATCATCTTCTGCTGACTATGATATGTATCCATGTGCATATGTGTGAGTAGCATTCTCTGCTGACACTATTTTCTTCTTTGCTCCCAGTGCTACTCCTATCAAGCAATGGTAATTCTTCAGAGAGTCTAAGACTCTTGAATATTGCATATCATCATAGAAACATAGAATGGCTTGGGTTGGAAAGGACCTTAAAGATCACCTAGTTACAACCCCTCCAGCAACCTGTTTCAAATGCTTCACCACTCTCATAGTGAAGAATGTCTTCCTTATATCTAATCTAAATTTACCTTTTTCCAGTTTAAAGCCATTCCTCCTTGTGCTGTCACTATATGCCCTAGTAAAAATTCCTTCTCCAGATTTCTGTTAGACCAACTTTAAGTACTGGAAGACTGTTCCAAGGTCTTCCCAGAGCCTTCTCTTCTCCAGGCTGAACAGTTCTCTCAGCCTGTTGTCTCCAGCCTTCTGATCATCTTCATGGCCTCCTCTGGATGTGCTCCAACAGGTCCACGTCCCGCTTATGTTGGGGGCCCCAGAGCTTGATGCAGTACTCGAGGTGGGGTCTCATGAGAACAGATTAGAGGGGTAGAATCCCGTCCCTCAACCTGCTGGCCATGCTCCTTTGATGCAACCCAGCATATGGTTGTCTTTCTGGGCTGCAAGTGGACATTGCCAGCTCATGTTGAGCTTCTCATCATCCAATACCCCCAAGTCCTCAGGACTACTCTCAATCCAATCACCATTCAGCCTGTATTTGTGCTTGGGATTGCCCCGACACAGGTACAGGACCTTGCATTTGGCCTCGTTCAACCTCATGAAGTCTGCACATGCCCACCTCTCAAGCCTGTCAAGGTTCCTCTGGATAGCATCCCTTCCCTCCAGTGTGTCTACCTCACCACACAGCTTGGTGTTGTCAGCAAATTTGATGAGGGCACCTCAATCCCACTGTCCATGTCACTGAAAAAGATGTCCAACAGTGCTAGTCCCAATACTGACCCCTGAGGGATACCACTCATCACTATTCTCTACTTGGACATCAAGCTGTTGACCACAACTCTCTGAGTTTGACCACCCATCAATTTCTTATCCACCGAGTGGTCCATCCTTCAATTCCATGTCTCTCCAATTTAGAGACAAGAGTATTGTGCAGGACAGTATCAAATGTTTTGCATGAGTCCAGGTAGAAGATTTCAGTTGCTCTTACCTTCCTCACCAGTGCTGAGAAACTGCTGTAGAAAGCTACCAAATTTGTGAGGCATGATTCATCTTAGTGAAGCCAAGCTGGCTGTCATCCACAACCTCCTAATTTTCTGTTTGCCTTACCAGAGTTTCCAAGAGGATCTGCCCCATCAGAGTGCTGAGGTGAGACTGACTGGCCTGTAGTTCCCCGAGTCCTCCTTTTTGCCGTTTTTAAAAATAGGGTTATGTTTCCCCCTTTCCAATCAGGGGAACTTCACCAGACTGCCATGATTTCTCAAGTATGATGAACAGTGGATTAGTAAAGGACACCCTTGATCTTCACATTCCCCTCCAGCCCCTCCTTGTTGGTAAGAACAAAGTCCAGCAGGTCCTCTCTTTGATGGTTCCTCTAGCACTCAGAGAACAAAGCTGTGATCAGCTGTCCTGGGTTCAGCAGTAGCAGTCATGTTTCTCCTTCGTGGTAGCTGGTGCAGTGCTGTGTTTTGACTTCCAGCCTGGGAACAGTGCTGGTGATACCGATGTTTTCAGTTGTTGCTAAGTGATGTTTACCCTGACCAAGGACTTTGTGAGGCTCATGCTCTGCCAGGGAGGAGGGGAAGCCGGGAGGAAGCAGAGACAGGACACCTGATCCAGGCTAGCCAAAGAGGTATTCCATACCACAGCACGTCATGCCCAAGGTGGGGAGTAACTGGGAGTTACCTGGAAGGACACGGGCTTCCGGGTGGGCCTCGTTTCTTGGCCGGTGGTATCGTATTCTCTTCCCTTGTTATTTTCCCTTATCATTGTTGTCGTTGGTGGTAGCGGTGGTGATTTGTGTTGTACATTGGTTGCTGGACTGTTCTTGTCTCAACCCGTGGGAGTTGCACTCTTTCGATCCTCCTCCCCGTTTCTCTGGGAGCGGGGAAGGGGAAAGCCCCGGGGCGGGGGGGCCTCGATTGCTGTCAGCCCGGCACCACTCACTGGGAGTGAGTGAACAAGCTGTCTGGCTGGGGTTTAAACCATGACATCCACACATTCCAGGAACCTCCTGGATTGCTTATGCCCTGCTGTGTTGTCCTTCCAACAGATATTGGCATGGGTGAAGTCCCCCATGAGGACCAGGTCTTGTGAACAAACACCTGAGTTCTGCAAGGTCATGGATACCTTTAAAAGGTACTAATGGAAATTGAGACCATATAGCACATTATAGGTTTTTCTCTTCATTTAAATGCATGCCTTTTATGAAGATGTAGTTTTGGAACCCAACAAATTTTATCTGACAAGGAGCTTTCTGCAGGAGGTAGTATGCATGAATGGTTTGAATCTTCAAACCAAAAATGCATATCTATGAACACATAAAACCATATATACACCCAAAAAAAGTACTATAATTCCTGCTGAACACACAAACAGCTTTTAAAGCTTAGGATTGTGCTTTCCCTAATGACTTTCTAAAATATGAACAGCATTCATTGCTGCTCGATGATAATAGTGACCTTATAATAGTTACCATGGAAAGAATTCTGAGATCATAAACAGTGACAAAGTGAGTTTGCTAGTTACCAAACATACACATTCCAAAGGTACATGACATTTAATTCTGATCTATTTTTAGAAATCATAGGAAAATGAAGACAAATTAACTTTTTCCAGCAGAAGCACTTACATTGCATTTCCAAATACAATTACAGAGGAGAACTTCTAATTGACTATTATTAGAAATCAAGTCACTTCTGTTGGACACTCTAAGCTCTTCTCCAAAACAGGGTGTTTAAAAGGGAGCATTTATGATGGACTCAGTGAACTGAGTGTCTGAGTCAGATGACCTAA
Organism: Pezoporus wallicus; assembly: GCF_028554395.1. Lineage (NCBI taxonomy): Eukaryota > Metazoa > Chordata > Aves > Psittaciformes > Psittacidae > Pezoporus > Pezoporus wallicus. The sequence continues at coordinate 748,618 of NW_026635653.1, read as the reverse complement.
ATTCCTCTAAGCCCCTGTGTCTAATATTTTGTGTTAGATGACACTAGGCTGATACTCATTCAGCACCTTACTTAGGCTTTCTTCATTCCACTTCATATTATGGTGCTATGTGTCCTCACATAGCACTGAGTCTGAGACTCTCATCTTTGGTATAAAGGGGTATTCACCATTTATTGCAGGTTCACTGATCCCTGTATTGTGACCTTATAGATCAGCCTGCTCTGGTCCACAGAGAGTACCTGAAGCAAAAGAAATGTGTCAATTTCAGATGAAACCTTGGCACCAAAGAGAACAATATTTTTCATGCACCTCTCCTTATAGACAGTGGGAACACACAAGTGGGGCTGTCTCCTTTTTACTGTGGAGCTCTCCAGCTATTTCTCCAAGAAATTCTCACATCTCCCAAGGTTTTGTCAGTAGCAGCTGATAAAGGCTGACACCAACAACTGAGCTTATCCAGTGCTTTGCTTTAGAACACAGAGCAAATACATTTCGTACCCAAAGAAACAGAACTCTGGTTTTGGGTTGTTCTTTTTGTTACTGTTTTTGGTTTTTGATTGTTTGTTTTTTTTTTATGCCCTTTCTTTACATCCATGGATAAATCTCTCTGACTTTGGTGTTTGTACACTTAGAAGTTTTTCCGGTTTAACCCTACTCATTAGAAGGATGAGGTGAAAAAAGACAGTCCTTTACTGACATGGCTATAGGGTGAAATACTATTATGTAGAAGCAATTACACCAGCAAAATTTCTTTTAGCAAAGATAGGTTATTTCATTTAGAGGGGACTGTTAAAACTACCTCTGTAGAAGCATATAATTTTGCCTCTGTCAACATCTTCCTCTTAGAGTGGAAGAGGAAGGTAATGGTTAGGAGAGGGACACAATGTGAAATTTAGGAAGTACTAACAAGCCTGCTATGGCTTCCCTACTGGCTGGAAGGTAATAATTTTTGGCCTGATCGGCTATTGTAAGGCTAAATAAACGTAAGGGGAACATGTTAGATAATGAGACACTCATAAATCAGTGAAAAGGGCCATATATGTATCTAGAGAGCAGAAACTATCATGGAGAGGAACGTTTAGTGTGTAAAAGCTGAAAATAGCTTTTATGGAGACAAAACTGCATGGGGTATGTATTTTCATAATGGTATATAAACTGCAGCCTCTACATAATGCACAAATCACTGACAATCCAGTGAAACCAGTACTAGTTCTGAACCACAAAGAATAAGTTTAAGGGGGGAGGTACATCCCCCATGAATTCTAGAATTGTACACAGGTGGGGAAACCATCAAAATTTGCATTACGATATAGTGGCAGAGATCAACAGCTGGTAAGGTAAGAACAGTGGTGTAGGAAAAGAAAGACATCGGGTTGGAACCTCTTCTGAGTGAAAGCTGGAGATCTTTTCTGCCACCTTTCGTTTGCTTCCACTTGTATGTGGGATATAGAAACTCCTGCTGTATCCTCCAGACAGTGCCCAGGAATACTGTGTATGCTTTCTCTAACACACTGAGAAAATCCTACCTCTGCTACTGAACCCAGGCACTTCTTCTTTCAGGCTTCTGTCCTCTTTCAGACAATGTTTTATGGTAGAGACTTCAAAGAAGATCTCTAGCACCCCATCAATGGACAGACAGGGATAAAGTGCTTCCTCCTAGTTTTGGCCAGATAGAGGGTGGTTTCTTTTCTGTAGATTAGTGTTTTGGTGCACTCATATTTGTATAAGGGACAATGAAGACAGATTCCTTTGTGTTTCAGAGGGCATTCAGCTTACACAATGATAGCTATTGTAGTGCAACTGCTTTACAGTAGGATGACATGCCATGATTGCAGAATGATTTGTTGCTAGTATTAATAAACACATTGTATTTAATTTCCAAAATAGACAATGTAAATCAGCTGTTTGAATTAACTGCTGGATTTTTCCAAGAGTGGGATTATTTCTCATCTGTGGATGCCTCTTTTACTACAATGATGTTCTTGATACATTCAGATGAGCTTAAAGTGCACAGCGGAAGAGCTCATAAAAGGAAGGAAAGTTGTTGTTTTGAAGCAGTAGGAGCCCTGCAACATTTGGCTGCTAGCTTTATAAATAGTGCAGTAAACCCTGATGCTCACTCTACTCTGGAACATCTATAATTAAAGGGTGATGGGCCAGATCATGAATGCCTTATTCAAAGTGAGACTGCTAGTGGTACAAAGTACTCTCTAGAGTGAGTAAGTGCATCATAATTTGGGCTGCTGTTGTCAGAGTTTAGTAATAGACTGCTATATAAATAGGTCCTTGGAAAGTACTGAAGTGTTCAAGCCATTGTAATTGCATTAATATAGCTGACAATAATCACTGGGGAATAGTCTGGTGTCTTCCAGTAAATTCTGATTGTATCTATGCAAAGGTAACTTTTGTAAGTCTGTGTTGGCATTGAGAAGTGTGTGTGGTTTGCATTAGTGTTTATACTCAGAGGCAGTTGTATAGACACAAAAAGCCCTTTGTATTGCTCACAAGCCTGAGAATCCAAAGTCTTAATTTATTGGCATCCTTCTGATGAAGATTAGAGACTAAACTTTAAAGTCTCTTGTTTGACTTTTTTGTTGCATATATGTTTACTAGGCATCACATTTTCAAGGTATTTATACTCCTAACGATGTAGAGAGATGCCTTACAAGTTTTTCACCAGACACTTTATCTCTACTGAATCTGTGGGATTTGATCTACACATAAACTGAAAATTATCTCTTTCCATGTAGATCTTGAGAATTTGACTGTACAAAGCTCTTTATCCCAAAATGTTTTCTCTCTTCTAGCTTCATTTCCTCGTAAAAAACAAACCAACCAACCAAAGCAAACAAACCAACCAAAGCAAACAAACCCTTAAATTTGTTACTTTTTTTGCACATTGTAAACATTTGCAATATTTCAGGGCTTTGCAATAAATAATGGAACTTCATAATAAATACTTAGCTTTCAAGATTAATGACTAATACTCCTTTTTAAAAATATCAAGAAAAGTAAATTCCATTGGATACATTCATGCTAATTCTCTGTTGTTCTCCGCCTTTGAATTATGTATTCTCAAGCCTCCTTTAGTTGTCATCTCTCTGATCCAGTGGTCTCTCTGGTACTCATATTCTGGTACTCTTTTTTAGCTTTTCACATAAATACGATGCCACAGCACAGTTGCCCTAGATCATTATAATAGTTTTAAGTGGCTGGTTTACAAGTAGTTTAAGCCTACCCACTCCCATACATGTGAGATGAAGGATTGTGTGGCAGCAGATACAGTCTCTGAACATACAAAGATCCCAAACTCTGCCTTTAGTGAAGTCTTTACTTCGGCTAGTACACTAAGTGTGTTGATCTACACAGTGCAGTAAAATACTGGCATCCATTTGCTTCTCCCAGTTTCAACAGTATTCTTAAAAATAATTTACATGAATTCTGTGCTTTGTCAGGAATTTATAATCCCTCTTCCTTTCTCTGACTTCTTTTCTTAATTATGATGTGTATCTGCCTCCGCTTTGCAATCTGTTTCCTTCCTTCCTAGCTAATGTAAAAGTTTCCTTCTGCTACAAGCACATCCTTTCCATTTTTCTGAATCTCTTCTTCACTTCTCTACTCCTGATCTCTTTTGCTCTCAGTCTGTCAGGTGCCATGTTTTGTGTGTTCCAGTGCTAGTATCTTGAATATTTGTTCTTCTGGCTAATCTGTCCATGTCACTAAATTAAAGAGCTTTAGTCCATAGGCCCAAGGCTAACTGAAGGGGAGAGGTTCACTCTACTGGTTAGGGGCTGTCTCAGCCAGAGGGAACGGCCACATCTTCAGTGTATGCCTTATCCCTTGGTCTTCTTTTGCTCCTCTGGCCTCTGACACAATTGTTATCTTTTGCTATGAAATGGGAGAAGGTTCTGTTCAAACTCACTAAAATAATGTCAGGATTATGCTGTAAACAACTGGAACAGTATTTGTATAGCATGAGACCAAGTGTATATGCTCCAACTTTGGGATGCATGAGAGCACAGGAGAAGTCACAAAGCCCAACAGTTTTAGAAGGTTAGGTAAGGCAAGGAAGACAAACCTGTGGCAAACTTCCCTTCCCTTCCCTTCCCGTCCCTTCCCTTCCCTTCCCTTCCCTTCCCTTCCCTTCCCTTCCCTTCCCTTCCCTTCCCATAGAAGAGGGCTGATGAGTCATCAGTGTAGAAAGTTCATATTTGATTTTCTTCCAGACACAGCTTTTATGATAGTCATGTAAGCCTATGCAAACATAAAATAAAATTGGACAATTTTTATGTGGATTACATGTTAATTACCATCTCCACTAACAAAAGGTTGGGGTTTTTTTTTGTCTGTTTTGAAAGACGAGTTGATATTTGATTACTACTTAAAACCCAGGACAATCCTACATCCAATAAAGCAAATCTATTCCAAAAAATATATTAGCGTAAAGAAAATCTTTACCTGTTTTGAGGCTTGCTAAAATTGCAGAAAACTTGGTGCTTTGACTAGCTTGCAAACATAGGTCATAAATTAGTAGAAGGACATGCGTAAGCACTATTCAATGGCAATGAGAACAGCTAAGAAACTCTTTCACTGTGAATCTATAAATGAATGTAGAAATTCAAAGCCTCAGCAGTAGTGCTCTCAATTGTTCTGGTCATCAAACTATTAGAAAGTTTTAGCAAGAGGGATTCTGCCCTTGTTATATCACTCTTGTTCTGTTATCTGTCCATTGTTTGAAATGAAACAGTGATGCAGGAGAGAAAAGAAAAACAGCTTATTGGAGGAACTGTAAAAAAAACGTATGTATAGGCTCTTCTGAGAAAAAAAGTCTCTGTTCTTACAGGTGGATTTTCCATGAAGATGAAGTCTGAGTTAGCACAAAAATGAACTCTTCTTATAAGTGGCAAATAAATCCCTACTGTCTGCAGATCAGAAACAAACAGGAACAGTGAGGAAGTCAGAATCACTGCTACAAATAATAACTTTCCTACCAGGTTTTTCACGGGATTTGGGGTTTTGACATTTTTCTGTTGTTGGTGGTTTGGTTTTGGTTTCGGTGTGTTATACTTATTTTCAGGAAGGAGTGATAAATTTGTCAGCCTGTTCATTGTGCTGAAGTAATTAAAAGCAAACAAACAAAAATCCAAGAAAACCTTTAAACTAAATTGCCTTCCTTCCCCCCCCCCCCCCCCCCCCCCCCTACATCTAGGTCACAGTCTTTCTTGCTTTTTTTTTTCTCCAGGACCTAATTTCATGGGCCACTTTTATATCTTAGTGTGATTATATTTGAATGAAGTTCCTGTCACATAGATAGGACGAGGTCAGTACAGATGAAAAATAGACACAACAATAATCTTTTTATAAAGGAATAATGGCATTCATATTAATAATGGTAAATTTTAACCAAATAGCACAAAAAGGTCCAGGAACACAAAGGCTAGATAGCTAGTGAAGTACTCCTTACTCAGTTAATCTTGGTAATAATAATGACAGCATTCATCATATGTTTTTAAATGTCAGAATGAAACAAGTTCGCACAACCATCTTCAGGGGAAAAAAAAAAAAAACAAACAGTAAAATAAATGGACTGAGTTTCATTTGAGGCTCTTGAAGGTTGGAGGGGGGAAAAGGAAGGGGACAAAGACCTTTAGAAAGAGACAAGTCAGAGAATAGGAACGCATTGCTGTGAAAAGCGTTTTTTGGGACACTGGAGTCAGTCTGTCTTCCTTTGAAATATACTGCATGTTCTGCAATGGTGAAAGCCTGTTACATCCGCGTGGTGTCACTGGACTTTCAGGTGGCTGCATGGGGTAAACTGAAAACAGATCTTAGGTGGCAGACTACATTTTTAACATCAGCTTTTGCTGGGCCTAGTGTTTTTTCTCATAGTATTTATAGTGAACAGAAGAGAGTGTCAGTGTGAGCTGAGCTTTTACTATTGTTTTGATTTTCTCCACCAGGAAAAAAAACGACCTCTTACAGCCCTCAGCAAGTCTGGCTTATGTTTACATGGATGATCAACTACATTTCAATTTAAGTGAAAATAGCTTTATGCAGAAATAGGTTGAGGGCCAGCATGCTGGACCTGCAGGGAAGGAAGAACTAAACAGTCCCTCATCCCATTACACGGTCAGCGTAAAAGGAGACTGTGAGAACAGTCCTTGCCTTCAAGAAAGGAAGATTGTTTCCCCTGTAGAGAGGCTCACCGGCAAAATGGTGTGGGGAAGGAGTGCAATAGGAAAAGCAATCGCTCTTTTGCTTCTGCCTTTAGGCAGACACTGCGCCTGGTTTGCTGAGAAGGAGAGAGTGTGACACATTCATTAGGAAACTGTAGGAAAGAAATGCCCAGCACATATAAGAAATCTGAAGGGGCTTTGAGCTTCCCTCATGAGCACCATCTCTTGATGATCCCTCAAGGATCATGTATGTTCTGCACCTCCTAACCAGATGCCATCCTTCTGAAAGGCAGCTGTGTTTGTGAAGTGATAAATACAGAAAACAGTACATAAACCAGTACATAAACCTAAAGTAATTTTATATAAACCCGGGCAAAAGACATTATTTGCCTTTCCTTATTCATATTGTCTACTAATTTACTGTATGAGACACAAGTCTCTGCAAGAAACAAACCCAAAATCACAAGAACTTTCACAAACAACCTCAAAAGAAAAATAAATATACCCTGCCAATACCTGAAACACTGTTGTGGTTTAAGCAAATGTTAGGAGACGAATGAAGCATAGTCTCCTCAAAAATGAAATTAAACTGATACACCAACAGATTGCTGTTACAGTTCTGCAGTGTCTAATCAGAAAACATGCTCAGAACATAACTATACAGTGCCATCCACAGCTGAAACAACTTTGACGTAGCCTGTTAGCTCATGATCACATTTTTGTGGACAAGGTAAACCTGAATGTAAGACAGGACAGTGAATATATTCATGCACAAAAACCAAATGAGCAGTATTGAGAACACAGGGAAATTATTTCCATAAATGCATGTTAACTAGTCCCACTGACTCTTGCATGAGGAACCAAAATGAATTCTTCAGGCAGGCAAATTTTCTTGCAAACAATCGTCTCATTTCTCTTCAGACATTTGAAGGAAAAATGATGCTACAGGACTGCAGGGTTAAAATCTAAGAAAACGTCTTGATTCAGATTCAAACAAATAAGAAAATAAAAGAACTCCCCAAAACCAACTGTTTATTTTGCCGCAGCTTTAAACTCTTAATAGCTACAATTAATTGCTTTTTATTTTGAAAAAAAAGAAAAACAAACCCCAAACCCAAACAAAAAACCCTGAATTCTCACCAAGGCCATATGCTTTGTTGCCAAGCTTTCGTGTCCAGTCAAACTATACAGCAAATTTATAAGCCATGTAATATGTTAGGTTTTAGCAGGTCTGCTGACACAGCAGCTTGCGATGGTGCTCACCACAGCAATAAATACGCTTTGCACTTTTGATTTATGGTAGCATAAGAGCCTGATCTACATTCCATCAAACTCAATGGGAGTCTCTCCACTGACTTCAGTAGAAGATGAATCAGGCATATAAATGAGATGGGAGATACTCTTGGAGAGCTTAATTCAGAGCCGAGAGCAAAGAAGATCCAAATAGATGGGAAGGTGTTTTGCTTATTCTTTCTCCTTCTTACCTTCCAACAGGTCATCTGCAAGCAGCATGAAAATTTGATGTTTGAGGCTCACATTTGTGTGCATGGTACATGAATCAATCTTGGACTCTGCCTTTGTTCAGAAGCGCTTACTGGGATTTTGTAGGCGGGAAGCCATTTCCGTGTGGCATCAAAGGATTCCTACCATCCTCTAAAGCATACAGAGACTGTGAAAGAAAATAAAATTGTGGCAGTTTAGGTCATGAATGAATCACAATTGCCAACAGAGGCCTCCAGCAGCTTATCTTCTCTGTAAAATCCAGGTCAAGGCCAAGAAGGACAAGATAATTGATGCCATTGTCATCACAGGATGTAGAGGAAAGTAAGTGAAAACTGAATCATCAAACAGCAGACTTCTCTTGTCATAGTAGATGCTAAAACTCAACTGACTGCCTGATGTAAAGGAGACCTGTTTTCATAAAAATAATGAAAGTAGGCTGGCCAATTACTTCCCTGCAGCCAAATTCCATTTACGAATGTGTAAAGCTAAGGTTGCCTGGCAATGAAACTTCAAAATTGAGTTGATTAGTAAAAATGACAGAATAAATTATTTCCTCCTTCTTCTAACTTTTACATCACAAGCTGGAGCACAGTGGTTATGTTATAGATGCCTTAGGGTAAAAGTATCACCCCTCTGTTAAGTTGACCAGGAACTTCAAAGCACTTTAAAAAGCCTATAAATTCTATACAATCTTCCCACCAAAAGTTACAATGGACTATGTTTGTTACTTTTGCAGTTAGGCTTTTATGGCTTGGTTTAATCTCATACTCTTTCTGTGTCATCTAATACAAGGTTCCTTGCTATTATTCACCTATATGTTTGTCAGAGCACTCCAACATTCTGCTGCTGCATTTGATTTTAAAATTATTGTAGCTGTTCAGGCTTTGTTGTTAAAAAGCCACTTGGGCTTAAATTTGTATCATAGAACTGCAACCATTTAAAAGGTCATGCAATGACTGTGACAGCATGGATTTCTTTGCTGTCTGACAAATAGGTTTCCCATCAAATTCACATCAACTGCAGATGAGGTTGTGCAAACGGATGGTAAGGGAATCATAGAATCATAGAATTGTTGGGGTTGGAAAGGACCTTAAGATCATCTGGTTCCAACCCCTTGCCATGGGCAGGGACACCTTACACTAAACCATGTCACCAAAGGCTTTGTCCAACCTGGCCTTGAATACCGCCAGGGATGGAGCATTCACAACTTCCTTGGGCAACCCATTCCAGTGCCTCACCACCCTCACAGTAAAGAACTTCTTCCTTATATCCAATCTATGGAATCTGTGGAATGCATGTGATGTGCACAATGAAAGCCAATCCTGTATTTCATACCTAACTTCATAGAATCAAAGAATGGTTTGGGCTGGAAGAAATCTTCAAGTATCTAACTCAACCACTCTGCCATGGGCAGGCACATCTTTCACCAAATTAGGTTGCTCAAAGCCCTGTCCATTTCAACACAAGCAAATATGAAAAATTAGATTGGAATGGATCTAACTCCTAGACTGAAAAAAAGGCTCATTTGCAACTCTAAAAGTCTGTAACTAGGTTGATGGCTGTCTAGTTTTATTTGCCAAAGAAATTCACCTGAAATTACAACTGGGTGTAGGTCTGCCACAGAAGACTTCATACAAAATCTGAAACCAAAAAGTCATGCTAAGAAAAATGGCTGTTTAAAGGTATTACTGCACACATGGATTTCTTTTTTTCAATGAAAATGTCCAATTCAATTTGCTAATTGTAGAACATTTTTTGTGTGCATTTGAAGGTTATAATTTTAACAGCTTTCCACTAATTTACCTCTTTTATGACCAGATGAAAGATATGCTTTTCTGTTCTATGAAATGAGCGCTCAGTTGTTGGCCAAAAGCTAAATGTCTATTAAATTTAACTAATAACAACATGTGCTTTGGTAGATAGAGTATGCTGGGAATAACTCCAGGAATGCAGAACTTCCCTCTCACCTTTTTTTTTTTTTTTCCCCTTTGAAAGCTACTTTATTTACTTGTAAGATTCTCATAGGAATGCAAATGACTGTTCCATCACTTTGCCTCCACCATTAGTTTTCTTCAGTTTGGTGAGTGCCTAATAAAATATTAACTTAGTTTGTGCCTAAGGTAAAATATACAATACGGACATGACAGTGACCTGTGTAATCAACCTGAGGCTCCCGTTCTTATGCCAGAAAGAGTGCAGACTTAGCAATTCTTTAGGCTTTTCTTCAGGTGACTAGTGAAGAATTGTCTTTCCTCTTCATTCAGTTATGAATGCTGTCCACTACTTTTGGTACTGGACTTTTTTCAAATAAAAAGAAGAGCAAAAAAGTACATGCCATTTTTATCCTGCATAAACTAAACGATCATGTTTATTATTTACTCAGATTACAACTAGATATCCGTATTTCCATGATTAATATTAAGAAGCTATTTCCTCATATGCTTGACTGATTTCCAGTTGTGTTCAACAACCAAATCTCCTAATGGAGAGAACAGAAACTGAGAGTTCTCTGCAACTCTGGAAATATCAAGCCGTTTTTGCTTGAGAGTCACAAGATGCATGGATTTAACTGCCTGCTTGCAAAGTTGCAAACACTATACATAGCAACTACAAGAAACTGTCCAGTTGCAAAGCACCTATGTCTTTTTACTAACCAACACCTCTGATTACTGTTTCCCACACTCTACCTTATGGCAAAACCAGTATGCTCTCAAGCATTTGGTAGATACCAAATTCACCAAAGATAGATGGCAAAAATGAAGCCACTAGGATTTGAGCATTCTTGGTTTCTGGTCCTGCATGCAGACTATTAGGAAATATCTTTTTAGAGAAGAATACCAACTATAGACCTCAGAACTTGGTTAGAAGGCTATTCTGAATTAAGATACAGATGTCTTCATTTCCATTATTTGAACAAATACTGCAATCCACTCAGCATCCACTCAGAACTAACGCAGAATTTAATGTCATTGTTGGTTTCAATCCCACCCGTACATAAAATTCACTCAACTTCCAGGACATTTTTATTCCAATTTTCATTGTGTGTTTCTGTGTGCAAATCAAAATTGGGTTACGGATTCCACTCAGCCTGATCATTCCCTGTCCTCTCATGCTCACATAGCTTCATTCATGTGCTTAAGGGGACAGTGAGATCCACTGGCAAAAGACCACAGGGAGTGTGAGTACATGCTGAGAAGTCCAGCAAGATAGGACTTCTAGGGATCCAGGGACCCCTGCATCAATGAGAGAGCAACAACTTTACAGGTACTCCTTCCCCTGTGCTGGGCTCAAGTACGTGCCTCTCTTCAGCTGCTTTTGTAGGACATGCTGCTGCCCAGGGGTATGAACCTCATTCCTTACTTGTTCTAATTCTACCAGAGCCTTCAAGAACCAACTTGTTTTCTCCTCCCTCAGGCCTCCACTTCATGCTGTGGTGACATTTTTCCATCATCTAGAGCTTTATGTGGACTGTCAAAGAAAGGAGGGTATTTTCATTTACCTGTACAGGACAAGATGGCACATAACTATAAACTTACCTAAATTTATGTCTGAGAAGAAAGTACCATAGGAGGCTGCAAAACAGCCTTGGAATTTGGCCATATGTTCATCCATACAATCTTTGGCCTAGACTCAAATTCATCTCTTGCAGAAATGAAAACCAGTAGCTGCAGAGCAGTATCCAGGAACCCACTCCAACGGTTCAGTCCAGGAAGCATAGAAAATTGTATTGAGTTAAAACTGCAGATGACATTGAATTGCCAATATATAATAACCCATTCTACTATCTCCAAACTATAATTTGGCCATGATTAACGAGTCTTAACTCCTGCAAAAGTATGAGTGGACCATGCAGACAAACCCTCAGCTTTACATCTGCTACCACATATTGTTAATAATGCTTTTTATCATGATTCGGTTCTATTTATACAAACCCACCACCACTCTATTCTGAATCCTTAGCAAGGCAATCAGCAGAATAGATTCCTTTAGCTGTGAAGAAATTGTTAATATAAGCAAATACTTTCCTTTTAATGAAGACAGATAGGTTAATTTTCATTGACATGACTATGTCATGGAACAAATTGAGTAAATGACTGTATTCAGATTTGGCCCCAAAAGAAGATGTCAGCTTTTGTTTAGCTAGAGGAGGAGTGCACCAATCAGTCCCTCTAGGCCAGTAGTGAACTCTTTACTGTAATTATTGAGCCATTGTTCACCTTAGTAATCCTATTACTAAATAATCATTAAGTCCACCCACATTTGGACCACAGCAGTGGCATTCTTAGGCAAAAAATGGGTGTGAGCAAGATTTTCACACTCTGGTCCTTTGACATCTATATTTCATGTACGTGGTAGGAATCTTTCCTGTAAGCAGCCCACACACATATCAGTGCCTAAGCATGCAAAGCCCATGGGTGAGTCAATTGCAACTGCCATTAAAGTACAGTCATCTTCTATTTTATGCAATTACCTTTCTTACTGATTGTAAGACAACAAATGTTTAGTTTAAAATGCTACAGCACAGTAGAAACCCTTAGTATTTCCTACCACTTACATTTTTAGATTTCTGCATAACTGTCACAAACCTTATGGACAGAATATACCATGGAGTATATGTTTAAATAGCCAGCCACAAAATTGACTGATCCATTTAGACCTGCATGCATTGCCAGTGTGTATGTTGTTGGAAAGATGCATAGCGTAACAACCAAGGACGGCATGGGGTGTGAGTCTGATACAGTTTTGTGTGGATTATCTGCACCTGAAAATGTTTTCCATCTGTGTTTATCTGCAGAACTGTAAGAAGATGTTACTGTGTCAGGTCTGTGCCCACTGCCCTGTTCCGGATATGGCTCACTCAGATGCTTTCCTCCTCCACTCTCAGTATGAGTGTCCCCTCTGCCAGGCTCATTTCAGCTACTCCCACACTATTTCCAGCTTATGTTGATACTGTGTCCCTTCCCACAGTCTCGCATGATCCCAGCTGAGCATTGTCACGACCATGTTTGTGTGTGTTGGTATGAAACAGAGACTTGGAGCTGCATATACTGACAGTAAGAGGGTAATTTAGCTGGTGGCGGGGATCTGTGCTAGATCTCTGCAAAGGAGTGGCCTTTTTTCCACACAGATGTGCTGGGTTTGGTAACACTCCAGTTTTACCCAGGGAGTAATTCCAGCTTGGATAAAAATGTTTATGGTTGTCATAGGAAACAATTCCTTATAAAATAATGTTTGCATTGGTTTCAGACTATCATTTCAGAAATTGTAAGGTCTTGAAGAAATGGAAAATAAAGGGACCATGATAAAAATAATAAACACATAAAGAATTGGTTTTGAAAACATACTGGTACATAATGGTGCTCAGCAGCACTATTATTATTATTATAAGTTGCTCAAAGTTTCCACTTACAATCACTTTATACAGAATGCAATGTTCTGGGTGTTTCAAAACATAGTTTGGTCAGACTTTATATACAAGACACCTATAATTTCAGTGAGGCACTTTTAATATATCTTATCTGCTTACACCCAAAACCCTCTTGACCTTTTGTAAAGCAAAATACTCCTCTCACTGAAAAGGAGAGAGACTTGACCAAAACAGACTCAGAGCAAATGAAGGCTTGGGTTTTTTTCTCAGCTTTTACATTGATAGGTTTGCTTACCAGCGACGAGTAGCAATTCACAGAGAGTTGCAGAAAAGGCAATGAAAGGTTTGGGATCTGAAAGGCACTACTAAATATAATTAAATGGTTACTGTGTTGGAGGAGCTGCACCCTCCTACCAAGAAACAAGCAGCACCAGATCATTAGTCTGCCTGAAGGAGGTGTGTGGAAAGAATTAAGTATAGCTGTTTGATTTTTGACTGGTGGGAGGTTTGGGGTGGATTGCAGAATGAAGTAGATGAGACACATGAAGCTTTAGAAACCCACTCTGTAGATGGAGATCGCAAGCCACATACTAATTGCCTGCCCACACAGCACCAGTGGCAAAGCAGAAATGTGGGTGCTGCAAGTGGGGGTGGCTGCCAGCACCGAAGGATAAGTGATCTTCCCCAGGCTCTGCACACTGGCAAGAGGTGGTCGAAGCTGAGATGGTTTCTGGGACAGGTGAAAACAATAAACTGCAGTTAACATATTCTTTAATCCTGAAGGCATCCCATGAAAAGATGTTCTGTGGCTAAATACACCAATGCTAAAAAGGATTTCTATGGATTTAATCAAAAAAGATGTGGTGAGTGGTAGAAAATTGGATCTCTAATAACAAGATAGTCTTCGTCTTTGCTTTATATACTGTGGATGATGCAGAAACACCCCCTAATTCTACAGTCTTTTGCCATGGAATTTGTTCTTAAAAACATCAACATCTTAACAGGAGGTAGAGGAACTGAGGAACCATAATAGGATCTCTGGATTTTAATCTATGAATGTTTATTTTCGAATGGCGTAATATAAAAGAGCAGACTGAAAGGAACAATGCTTCAGTCTGTGGCCCTTGAATCCTTGCATTAAGTTTTAGACGAATGGCCAAGATCCTGACATGTCTCAAGGTTTCATTTAAAACATCATCTGGGCTTTCTGCTTCTTTAAGGTTGTACAGTTGCTTGCATTTTGCATCTTATCACTTTGCTGTCTTCTAAGAATCAGCATTATAAAGGAGTAGATTTTTTTTCCTGTAGCATTATTTTTGAGGTGGCAGAAGGGGAACTTGTGAGTGCAGTTAAATTCACCACTGTCATAATTTCTGTTGTTTACAACTGGCCCAATGATGAACCTAAAGTCTTTGCTTTTTTCATATTTTGAATTTTAGGCATCAGCAAACAATTTGACCTATTTTTGACAAGAACTTTTGAAACTTGTGTATTCTCCACTTCTGAAGAATTGAGCTAGTTCATAATCATTCCTTGTTTTCATCCTCAAAAAAAAACCTCTATTATGGTAGTATGAGACCCCTCTGATTTACATATAGGGAATGGAGATACAGTGAGATTAAACTTAACATAATATCATATAGAAAGATGACAATTAAATGCTAACACCCTGGGACACGTGTCCAATTACACAGTTCTCTAGAATTCTCCTTTTCAGGACACACACATATTGAAACAAGCAATTTTTTTTATCCTGCTTTAACTCTGAGGCACACAACTGGTTTATGTATCCATGCAAGAATACTTCAACGAAAAGTAACATATGCAAAATTTAGCAGTGATCTAGCTGCTTTGCCATATCTTGATTATAATTTCTTCAGAGTATGACAACAAGGGCTGTAGGCCACATCTGATGTCCTTGGTATCTTACACCCTCTAAAAAAAAATTTCTAGAGAGCTGATCCTTCTTGTACTCAATGTTATTTCACTAATGGTATTGGTATTCCCCATTTTGCTGCAGGCAGTTTTGAGGATTCGATGCCCTTGAGGGCTGGAGAAAAATTCTCATGTTTTTTTCTGCAGATATTTGGAGCCTCATCCAAGTCAATTGGATCACACCCCAGTCCACACTTTTGTGTATTCTCATAGAAAGCTTTTCTCTGTTAATTGATGCCACATCTGTCTCTTTAAAATTTGTTGTAACAGTTGTTGAGTCCCTAATAAAATAAAGCACATATTATATTTGTTTCTTCTTTTATTCAGCTCTAATGACTTACATATGGACTATTTTTTTTGTTTTCTGTTGGGAATTTTGTTGATTTGTTGTTTGTTTGGAGGTTTTTTTATTATTTCTACTGGAAACCCATCTTTCTGGAAAGGCACATGAAAAATCACCCCAGCACTGAGTTGCTTGAATTTTTACAGCCAGTTTTTATTCAAATTATATAGCCACTGGTTAAATTTTAAAATCTTAATCCATAATGACCAGCTTTAGCTTTTGACCAGCTTGACAGCGTCTGCTCCCCTTGGCTCTGTGTTAGACTGTTTCCTTTTTTCTTTTGGCTTTAATTTTTGTATTACACTTACCTAGTGAGATTAGCCTGAGGGCTTTGCTTTTGGGTGCTTCAAAATGTTGTGGGGCAGTAATTTCAATACATTCTTCTTCTTAAGTAGCCTAAAATAGACCATGTTCTTCTAGCTTCAGAGGTATTCTCATTTCTGTCACTACCAGAGAGGATCTTTAAAAGTCTTGTTCACTATTTACAATCTGTGGCTGCAACTTCACTCAAGAAGATGAAGACTCTTCAGTCAAATCTTCTTGGCACCAGAAGCTGAATCAATTTGTTTTTAGACTCTTGTCTTTTGACAGACACTTATTCCTGTGGCATTCTTCTTATGAACTCCCTTGGAAATGTGCCCAGGATTATTTTTGTTTATTCCTTTCAAATTCCATTCCACCCGCACTAACAGAGAATTTTAATCTTTCCCTGCTGGCAGTGAGGGGGTTTTTACAATACTGGAGAAATATGCTAAAGAAATCTTTTTTTTTTTTTCATCCCACCCTTCAAATTCTTTATCTGCACAAGTAGTTTGAAGGGACACTGTCTTCATGATGCGTTCCAAGCTGACCAAGACAGACATCATTCTGCCTCCCTGGATGCTCAAGTCCAGAGACAATGGAAGAGCGTAGGTGTCCCCTCTCTCTTGACGCAGGCCGGCTTCAAAGCACAAGGAAAACTCAAGATGTGTAGAGCCCGTTTTTTGTTAGCATGCACACGTGGCTGGTATGTTTCTAACTCTTTGCAATTAAAGCTTGGTTTTTTAGCTAATCTAATTCAGGTTGGCATTCATAACAGTTTCTTCAAGATGGGTTCTCAGTGCCACATGTAAGAACACAGGCAGCCTGTGCCTTCCACTCCCTCACTTGTTTATGCCAGTTTATGCCTTGGATTACCTCTGAGGGAAATAGTGCTAAACCCTTCTGTAAACAAACACAGCTATTACAAGGCACTTGCACAAAGAAGTGAACCTGATATTTTGTCTCAATGGTGGCAAACTGAAAATGTGCCTTGAGCTCTGGGATTAAGCAGTGCCACAGCTGAGGTTGATGTGCCATGTGTGGCCGACAGCTTCTCTGGGGGCTCCCTCAGCTGCAGCATCCCTATTAATCCCAGCTGCCTTGGGGGGCACAGGAAAGGATTCGTTATAGTTTTGGAACCAACATCTTGGAGCAATTTTGAGCTACCAGCAGGAGCCAGGAAAAGGAGCAGAGCGCTGGTGTGATGTTCTGCTAGCATCTAATCCTTTTAGGAGGCAAGCTGCTACAGGCTGAACCAGTTACTGCTTTCATGTGGCTTCCCACTTCATTTCCCATAAAAGCCAATTATATCGGGTCTTGATTCTTCACCTGGTTTTACCTGGCACCTCTCTTGCATCTACCCTTTTTGATGATGAAACATCTGTTACTCAGATGCTTCACTGCATTATTATCATTATTACACTAGCTATCCTCCTCCCCTATTCCAAATAATAGTAAAAGTACAGGACACTAAGTTTATCAGATGGAAAGTATGGTCCTTATTGATAAATTCTTCATGATGTATCACACAAATAAATGCATTAGACTACCATACAGTTCTTTGGCAGTGGTGCCCATCAGCTAATCTAGGTAGCAAGGAAGGTCCCTATCAGTATCAATGATGGTGCAGCAGAGTTTTGGGTGTTCCAGTTTGCCCTATGTAGGTTTTTGATTTGATGATTTAACTAAGGTGATAGTGATATTTAGTGATGATCTTTCTATTTACAGAGATTTATTGGATGTCTTTATCATTACCATCCTTACCTTGGGTCTCTAAGATAGACTTACACCTACTTCTTTGTGTGTTATTGATCTACAGAAATGTGTAGGCACTTTCTCACTAGTGACATTGAATTCTGGCCCTTCTCCTAATGTACACCAGGAAGCATGCATTTCTCACAGTCAGAAATGTTCAACAAACACGATTCCCGTCACCTTCACTCACAGAGCAAATGTCATGTAGAAATGTCTGCCTTTTATAATATAGGATTTTATTTCTTCATCAACAAAGAACAGCTTGTACTCCTGGAAACTTCACCGTATTAAGGAAATGCCCCTTTTAAGGATCTGGATTATGCATAATATTCTTAGTCTTCTGTAGAATGGGCCTAGATCACATTTCCACTAAGTGGAACAAAACATAGAAAAGGAGTTTAGCTGTGTCTTGATTTGTTATACAATATGATAAAGGACAAACAGTGGTTGCCTTGACGGTAGCTGTTTATCAGATCACTTGTTCTTTTCACTTTTACTTTAGTGTTGAAAAAATGTAATATGCCTTGAAGAGCCTTATAAAAGCTGTGGCATTTACATAACCTCTTAGTGATCCTGCCTAAAAATTCAGAACATGGGAAGCAGGGAAGTTGTATTCAGGCAATGTCTTGGTGCACCATCTATATGCTTCAGGTCAGACTCATTAGCTACCAAAATCTACTGCCTGGAGTACCCATATCCTTATTACTCAATGGATAATAAGTAGGATTTCTCGTGATGTCAGTCTTAGAGAAGCTTGAAGCTTTATCTTGTATGTTGTTCTAGAAACCAGACTCTACCTAAAACTGATGCTGAATTTCATAAATTATGTGTAAATATGAAAAGATAGAATTGGGTTCTGAGACTGACTGATCTTTGATTTTCAGACTATATTTATTGTTGCTCCTCATGGCTTATTTCTGTTCTCTTTTGGCTCAAAATAATTGTTTGGTTTAAAGCTGTGGAATGGGTAACCATGATCCTGAACTATTTAGCTTCTTATCTGTGGGTTTGGTGTTTTTCTAGTTAGTTGCTTGATGTGTTTCTTTAAAATGAAATTAGCCATAAATTTCTTGAGTCTGTAAATCTGCTTGCTACTCTTGTCAAATATTAATGCCCTTTTTCAGGCAATAGTTTAATATAGTATCTAGTGCCATTGTTTTTTTCAGGCAACCCTGCAACTTGCTCAATATCTACCTACTGCTTTGGTTGTGCTGGCTTTTGTACTCTACTACAATGCAGTTGCATCTTCCAGCTGTACAGAAGGATACAAGATGTCTCTAGTGAAAAGTTTTTTTTCTAGGGATGAGATAGGTCAGACTGTGAGCAGCAGTGCAGATCATCGCTTGCTTCCTTTTTGTTTTTTCTTTTTTATTTTTATAGTGTCTGACTGTCTCACATAAGCCTGGAGTAAATGTTAGGTACATGAAAAATTATCTTAATACTAGTATCACTTCTTCATGAAACGATGTGTAACAGTCCTGCAAAGAGAAGGACATCTAGCTCTCCTGACTGAGATACTTCACTCTCCCCTCCTTCTGAAGTGTCTCATGCTACATACCTCAACAAGGAAGTTTCAATTTAGTTCAATAGATGTAACGTCAAGAAAATCAACAAAAGGAGGCTAAGGGGAATCTTCATCATCTATTGGAAGTGGGGGGAAATATAGTGATACAATATGAGGAAAAGGCTGAGGTACTTGATGCCTTCTTTGCCTCAGTCTTTAATAGTAAGAACAGTTCTCTGGGTACCCAGCCCTCTGAGCTGGAAGACAGGGATAGGGAGCAGAATGAAGCTCCCATAATCAAAGGGGAAATGGTCAATGACCTGTTACACTGCTTAGGCGCACACAGGTCTATGGGGCCATGTGGGATCCACTCAATAGGTGGGATCCACTCAAAGGTACTTAGGGAGCTGGGAGAAGTGCTCACTGAGGCACTTTCCATCATTTATCAGCAGTCCCGGCTAACCAAGGAGGACTCAGATAAACGCAAATGAGCAAATGTGATGTCCACCTACAAGAAGGGCTTGAAGAAGAATCTCAAGAACTGTCAGTCTGACGTCAGTGTTGGGAAACATCAATGAAGCTGGTGAAGGTTCAAGACCACGAGTCTTAGAAGGAGTGGCTGAGGGAAATGGGGTTGTTTAGCTTGGAGGAAAGGAGGCTCAGGGGAGACCCTATCATCCTCTACAACTGCCTGAAAGGAGGTTGGAGTAGGTGGACGTTAGTCTCTTCTCCCAAGTAACAAATAGTAGAAGAAGAGGAAATGGCCTCAAATAGCACCAGGGAACGTTTAGATTGTATATTAGGAAATAAAAAATTCCCTGAAACTGGTGTCAAGCACTGGAACAGGCTGCCTAGAGAAGTGTGGAGTCACCATTTCTGAAGTTATTCAAAAGACGTGTAGATGTGGCACTCAGGGACATGGTATAGTGATAGACTTTGCAGTGAATGGTTTGACTTGATCTTAAAGGTCTTTTCCAATCTAAATGAGTCTATGATTCAACTGCATCCAGAGGGACATCTTATTCACCTAATGCAAGTGTGTATCTAACCTTAAGTAGATATCTTTCTCTACCTTCCACCTTTGACTTTTGATTTTATCAATCAATTACATAAAGGCACCTTTCTGTCTGTATGAACAGCATTGTGAACTTTGGTACTTCCTGTAGGCACAGTTTCATCAGACAGCTAAGCTAAGCACATCCAGGTCTGATCCTCCCCAAAAGCACTCCTATGAAACTAGGTTTTCTTTACATTTAGTTTAAATTTTGTGAGTAGGCTTCTCAAAAAGATAAACCCCATTTATTTCTGTGGAAACGTGACTGTTATCCATTTGGTCATCACTAACAACATAGAAAGTGCAGTCCAGGTTACAAAAAATAACCCACCCTCAATTTGCTTACAATTAATTAACACAGGCAGGCAAATAACTTCCAAAGTTTTTCCACCTTTTACTTGGGGATGGATCTCTTGTTCTCCTCTTTTCTGTTTCATTTTAAATAGATGCTCATTATTGACTACAAGCTATACCAAGTTTTAAAAGAATGAAGATACAGTTCAGTATGTTAAGTATTTAGGGGTGGGGGAGAAAAAAATGCTAAGGTAGATGGCACAATAAAGAGTCTAGCAAAAGGAAAGGAAGTTGTTAGTAGATTGAAAGAGATAAGGGAAGAGTGGCTGGAAATAAAGAAATAGCACATTTGCCTCTGAAAGAAAAAGAGAACCCTACAACAGTATTTGACCATTCAGATTGGAACTTGCTAGCTTTGAACTATGACTTTATATCCTGTGAGATTTTACTATAAAATGTGTGAACACAGAAGCTTTCTAATATTCCTACGAGATGCTCTTTAAAGATAGTAATCACAATGAAGTAATCACAAATAATTAATTATAAAATAAGCAAATGAAATCTCTTTCCTCTATTTTACAGCAAGCTGAAAATGCATAAAAATTGCAGAATACCAGATTAATTTTACTTTATTCTTTACTTACCTGTTAAAATATCAGGAAAAAAAACCCTGTTATTTTATTTAAAGATGTCTCTGAATGGAAGCTGTATTTCTGAGGTATGCATTTCTGCAGAAATGCAGGGAAAAATGATACTGCTGTGTGACTTGTTCAAATACAGTCCCATGTAGAAAACAAGGTATATTCTTAATGATGTGGATTGAAAATCACTACCATCACTCCTAATAATATAATATCATAGCAAATTTTATACTAAAAGTAGGATTTCAGAATTAGTTGCTCTTGAAATTATTTATCTAACAGCCACATGCTACCCTCTCTTTTTAAAAATGTTTGTTCCCTAGTAGGATACTTGCTACCTGATTTGCCGGGACTTTCATTATCTCTCTAAAAGTGCAGCAGGAAGGATTATCAGCCCCCAGACTGCCTTGATTAACCTGTTGTAGGTAAGGAAGGGCCATGAATTGAAAGGGAGTGAATTTTTCAGGGGGAGAGGTGATTCTGCATCTATACACTCCTGTAAGAGCATATTCCACAAGCAATTTAACAGTGCACACAACTAGCCCACAGCCTGAAAGTCTATGCTTTCTCATTGAAATAAGTGTATATTAGAAACATGAGTACTGTATCAGAAAGGACATTCTATTCTGATAAAGATGTTGTAGTACAGAGAGAGAGGTAGCAGGTTGTTTGGAAAATATTTCTAAAACAAACTAGTATGAAGAAAAGCCAACAAATAATACTGACTAAAATCCTTCATCTCTAATACCAATTAACTTCTCCTGAAGTTGGTCACACCTTTTTACATCAATTTTGGAGTATTCTAAAGTATAGACATCTGTCTCTGTTTTGTGACATGCTAGGCATGCTGATCTGATCAAGCAGAGCACTCACGTGCATTCCTAGGTGTTCTTTTGTAATTAAGTTGCACTCTTCAATACTTTTTGAATCATCCCAGAACTCTCAACACCTACAACAGCAAACTTTGAGTGAACTTAAATGGCTCCTCCTACAGCCATTATAATGCAAAACAATGTCTGGTTGTGAAATCTTCATCCTGATTTCACCGTATTTCAGGTAATGGCTTCACAATAGATATGCCATCTACCATTTGGAAATACAGAATTGGTGGCTGGCAGATCTCCTGGCTATTCTCCCTGTTTATTTTGTGATCATGTAATGTGAGAGATATAGATGAAAACTTGGCCTTCATTGTCATCTCTTAACAGCAGAGAAGTCCCCTGCCATCCAGATCACTGACCTCTCGCTGTTCTTGTGTCTGGCTTTGCCACCCATGAAAAGAACGGCAAAGAAAGGATGAGGATAATGCATTAGGTGTTTCTGTCAGGACATAAGCAGAAGATGTACAAGACTCCAGAAGTATAAAGTACTCCAGGTTTCCATTTTTCAGCAATAAAGTCAATGTAATTTTTGTCACTGGCTTAATAAAAGCTGGGATTTCACTGTTTCATTTATATGTGACTAAACAGGGAATGGTTACAGTTAAGTTTAAAAACTGTAGAGCTGAAGTGAATTTGGTTTGTCCTGTTATGAAATACAAAATAGTAGAATAGTGATAATGACACCTCAAAAAAAAAAAAAACTGAATTAAAACACCCCGCTAAACTTGTAGGGATGGACAAGGAGACCAAGTCTCAAAATGCTAAAAAGCTATTTAGGTCTATAGCAGGAAGTATGATGGCAGAGTAGACTTGGAAGCACAGGGAAGATGCCTAGCCAAGAATCGAATGTAGGAGTTCTCCAACCCCGTGGGCAGTTCCCCCTCAGGTCCAAGTGGTGATGTGCACTTACAATTGGGAGGGAGAGGTGGAAGCACAGAGTCACCATTCTGGCCCCAGCTCAAGGATGGGCACGTTGAGAGCTGCAGTCACCTAAAGGGGCACGACTCCAGCTGTGAAGTCCACAGCCATTTTTCACACTGACTTGATGTGACAAAGAAGCACAATGGAAGCACTGTGAAAGATATGGACTGTTTTTTAATAAAACCTTACAAACAGTTTCATCATAATGTCTGGAATACATTACAATGACTACACAGTTAACCCAGGGTATCTTGAAGTTGACATATTCGTGCTGATGTAACTAATAGCAAAATTTGGTTCCTTATGAACATGTCTTCCATCCATTCACCCTGTTTGCTACTGCTCCCCTCCACCTCCTCTGAAATGATGGATTTTCATTAAATTGAAAACATCTCCTTTCCTGATGGTGTCACCACCAGCACCATAATGTGCGTGTGTTGTATTGCCAAGCACTGCTTAGCAACGGGACCCTGTGTTCTGCCAACTTTCTTTTCACACTGTCAATCTGAATTTAATTGAACTTGTTGTGTTTCAGAGGACTGACTACATGTCAGTAACGTGACTGATGAATGCTCCAAATATACAAACAAAAACTGGCGCTGACCTCTTCTATTTATTAGTGTGTGAATTTCAAGAAGTCACTTTATATTCACATTGTTAAAGATAAATTGCTTACAATCATGATAATTAATCTTGACAAATCATCATAAAACACTAACCAATTGTAAAGTATAATACATTCAATAGGACTCTAAGCTCCAGCCCTCTATGGCATCTACTAGTCAAGCACCAATAAAAGTTACTAGTTATTTATCATGTAGTCAAATTAAGTGTTGAAACTTGTAGTTGAACTTGATGATCTTAAATGTCTTTTCCAACCTAGCTGATTCTATAATTCTATGAAGCTTCTGCAGGTTTGCATTTGCAAAATCACCTAATCACTGACAATATTATCAATTTAATAAGCTATATGGATTTTGACTAAATGGCTCTGGAAAATCCAATGATGGCTTCTCATCATTCTCATTGCATGAGATGGCTCATCTCATCTGCCATGATGAGCAGAAGACTTGGTAATGCTCAGAGCACTATAAAACTGGATGGAAAGGCAGCTATTCTGGTGGTTAGGGTGTCAGCTTTGCAAAACTGAGTCCACTGCTCATTGTTGCAGTCTGGTTGAAAAGCTCCCTTTCTAGCTCACTACCTCTCAAGTTCAACACATTTGAGAAACCAAAATTTCTGTTAATTTAAAATCATGCAGTTGGATCTTCTGCTGGTTCAACCTATTCTTAGGCTAATTTCACCTGATTCAACCTATTCTCAGCCAAATTTCATTAGCTGAAGATCTGAATATTTGATTTGAAAGTTTTTATCAGATACATTAAATTACCTTTTATATATTTAAATGTTTGCACCACTTAGATTTTTCAATTGATCTGATGGAGAATGCCCTCAAATTCTATTTAGGAGGAAAAATGGAAATTAAAGATGTGTGTAAGACAGGTTTCATTGCAGTCTGGGGCACAGAAAAGAGAAGAAAAAAGAAATAGAAAAAAATAGAAAGGAAGTATTAAAAGAATTGCTTCTACACTAATAACTAAATATTTCTGGATTTTTATTTCATGTGCCACCATTGAAAAAAAGAGGTGGTTGCCACAAAAGAAGAAGGGCATCCAGCATGCTCACCGAAGTGTCATTTGTCAATTTAATCAGCTAGGCACTGAGGCTGTGTCATCTGGAATGCACTACAGTGTGCAAAACACCCATATAGGGCTGCAAACATGACAAAAGACCCAGATGAGCCTTGTGGTTTTCTGAAGCACCCAGTGGAGACCAGACAGGATTCCAGAAAGCAGATATTTAGGCAAAAATAAAGGATCCCTAGATAGCTACAGTGAGGATACCTACAATAGACCTACACAATTAAGATTCAGCACTATATTCAGATTCCTGTGTTTGCCTATTTACATTTACCTGTACTTGGTTGTCTATATGCAATCCTGAACCTTTCTATTGTACTAAAGGAACACCTAAAGTGAGGCTTAATTGCCCAAAGGTAGGTGCCTATGGTTATCTTAGCATGCCACTTTTAAAGGATGTGTATCTTCCTCATATCTTGTATAATCCAGCTCCCTGCCACTGTCTTGGATGGCCTCAGATGTCACAAACAGCACTATGTACCTGTGTTTCAGCAACAGAATCCTACCTTCTGTTTCTCAGATGTATTATTCAGCCCATAATGTTTGCCTGAAGGCTTTTCTGTGAGTCAGTGAGTATACCCTATTAGCAACATATCTGTGTGAGGTAACAGCTTTTTGTGCCACCTCTGTGCCTCCTTAAAAAATTAAAAATAAAGCAATAGTGAAGTTTTGCTAGACTTTGTAAATGTTGGGCCAAAGGTTTGGATAAATCATGAATGGGAATGCTTTTGACATGTCTTGAAAAACCCTTGTGTTACTGCTGGTTTCCTGTAGTGGTGGCTCCTCAGAGACAATTATTCAACTCTAATTCACCAACCTACTGTAGCACTGATATTTCTGAGAGCACCAGAGGAGACAGTTCAAGAAATCAAATATTCCTGCTGATGCTGCTTCCAACTCAGATCAATTTTAAAGGATTAATAGAGTCATAGAATAGTTAGGGTTGGAAAGGACCTTAAGATCATCTAATTCTAAACCCCCCTGCCATGAGCACCTCACACTAAACCATGTCACCCAAGGCTCTGTCCAACCTAGCCTTGAACACTGCCAGGAATGGAGCATTCACAACTTCCCTGGGCAACCCATTCCAGTGCCTCACCACCCTCACAGGAAAGAACTTCTTCCTTATATCCAATCTAAACTTCCCCTGTTTAAGTTTTAGCCCATTATCCCTTGTCCTGTCACTACAGTCACTAATGAAGATTTTTAACATAAAGGAGGTTGTTCTCGCCAGGTAGAAAATTTCTTCCCAGAAATGTTCCCAGGACCTGTATTACCTAAGATTGAATTACAGATGAACACTGTTACATGCAAAGCTAATTTGTTATTTCTTGGGAACACATCTAGGTACAGAATAGGAATATGGATAAAGGACTCCTGAGAAAGAATTACTAGAAACCTTCTGCTAGGCCTATCCTTAAACTATCCCTCTCAATAACCACATAGTTATATAGAGGATGGATAAATCTTTTGGGCAGTCATGAATCAGTCTGCAAGCAACATGTTAATTGTCTATGCTATAACCCATGAGCTTTGGTAAATTCACTGGTATGCTAAAATGTTCCTGTGTCACCCATTATATCAAAATGTGCTAATTTGTTCTTTTGGTGATTATATGTTTGTCCTCCAACACCCCTTGCTCACTCTTCCCTTACTGGAGCTTCTTCTGCACATACTACTACTGACAGAATTTTCCCTTTTTCCAGTTATATTTCTCCAGGAGCGCTATTTTTTGTGGGTTTCATTTCACTGGAATATGATACTGTCCATTCAAGTGTTATAATGATAATTGTGTATCTGAAGAAAGTCTGTCTGTGTACGAAATGTATGAGTAGCAATACTCAAGTGCTGAGGGCATTGGCTATTCAGAGGCAAAAATTATAATCTCATTGAATTCCTGAGTTCTTGTCCAGCTTTACAGCTTTCTGGGAATCCAGTATGATATAAACTCATACCTGTATCTCTCCAAAGACCTATATGCAACTCTTAACATAACTTTGCACAAGCCGAACAGTGGTAAGGTAGGAACTGTTTCCTCTTCTGAAAGCAACAGGTGCTTGGAATGTTTGATGGAGTTTTTTTAATCCGTAGCTGCAAAACACTGGATTATAGCCACTGGATATTCATTAGATTTTCACTTGAGAGCAACCTGAGTCCAAAACTTGCCTTTATGTCCTCCTATGCTGCCTTCTTATTCTAGTTGTGATCACACTTCTGATGATGTAGGGTTTTAGTAAAAAAAAATCTCTAGGCACCTAAATGCCTTAAATTGCTTTATATATGCAGGTAGGCACCTAGATTGTGTGTACTTGTCGTGGTTCAAGACCAGCTGGAAACCCAGAGCCATGCAGCCACTTGCTCACTCCCCCCCTCTTTCCTCCCCCTGCTCCCAGAGGGATGGGGAGGAGAATCGAAAGAGTGTAACTCCCATGGGTTGAGATAAGAACAGTTCAGTAACTAAGGTATAACACAAACCACTGCTGCTGCCACCAATGATAATAATGATAAGGGAAATAACAAGGGAAGAAAATACAACCGCTCACCACCCGCTGACCGATACCCAGCCCAACCGAGCAGCAATCTAACCCTTCCGGGTAACTGCCCCCAGTTTATATAGTGGGCATGATGTGCTGTGGTGTGGAATACCTCTTTGGTTAGTTTGGGTCAGGTGTCCTGTCTCTGCTTTCTCCTGGCTGCTCCTCCTCCCTGGCAGAGCGTGAGACTCAGAAAGTCCTTGGTCAGAGTAAACATTACTGAGCAACAACTAAAAACATTGGTATTATCAGCATTGTTCTCAGGCTGAGAGTCAAAAACACAGCACTGCACCAGCTACTAAGGAGAAAAATAACTGCTACTGCTGAACCCAGGACAGCATTTTAAGAAAGAGAAAATATCTATTTCACACAAAGAGTGTATGAAATGTTTTATGAAACTCACAACACTTGTAGGTATATGATTATTTCTGAGATGTATACCACTTTTTCCAGATTGATTGCAATTGGCCAATTCATTCAGAATTAGGCAGGGACTGACAAGGAGTGTGATCACATAAACTCTATTTTCTTAGGAAACCAGATTAGATATTTAATAATTCTAGATGTGGACCTGAACAGAACCCTCACATCTTGGGGTTGAACATTCCTGGAACTTGGAAAATTTGGATCTGCATCTGAGATTCACAGCCAGCTCACAGCTTTATAACAAGCTGAACTAAAACTCAGTTTGAATATTTCTTAATTTGGGGAACATTTTTGCTCATGCCAAATGTGTGACTCAGAACCGTTTCTAGTTAATACTGGGGGTGGGAATGTTATAATTTCTTTCTTGCAGTCATGTCATGTCCAGACAGAAGCACAGAGCCTCTACTTTTCGTGTAATTGATACATACAGAAATACTTTATTTTTAAAGCCCAGAAGTAATATAAATAGAATCTAACAAATAGATAAAGCTGGATCAATAATCTTAAATGTTGCTTGCTACTGCTGACTTAAGCATATGCCAGTAGGATAACAAAACACTTGCTAATCTGTCAAAAGCTGAATTAAAGAAACATTTATATTGCATGGCAAAGACTCAAAAAATTAAGAAACAAGAAAAAACAGCTAGTCTGTGAAAATTTCACTGTTTCCTCTGGTATGAATGTATCACACATTAAAGGGTGTCCAGAATTATTCTTCTTAACTCTAATTTAGAGTGACTCCCCAGAACACCTACACTGCAGCCACCACAGTGGCTGAAACACTGTCTCAGCTAGCTCAAATAAAGGAGCTTGCATACCTACGTCCATCTTCTTGTAGCACCATTGAGCTTTGAACAGCCTAATTTACTCTGATTTTCAACAACAAAGGCAGAAGCTTAAGCTCCAGAAATTAGACTGACTGGAATTTAAATCCATTGTAGAGAGATTGGAAGCCCAGGCTAGGGTTAGGTAGGAATTGCAGTGCTACAACTTCATGCACCACCCTTGAGGGCATAGACTCAGCACGTCTTTGAAGCAGGCCTGCTACAACCATAGGCACATAAGACCTTCTCCTTACATGCCCCTGGCAGATACTTTCTCTTAAGCTTTCTTACTGATCCCATAGTTATCAAGGTGCACCTTTTTCCTGTTGCTGCTGCCTTGTCAGATGCATTCTGAGAGAAGAGAAAGGAAGAGAAAGGAAGAGAAAGGAAGAGAAGGGAAGAGAAGGGAAGAGAAGGGAAGAGAAAGGAAGAGAAAGGAGAGGAGAGGTTGAGTTTTGAAAGAAATTCTATGCATGTCTCCTTTCATCTCTGGTACACAGGTAGAGAGCATTGGAGAGGCAAGATTTAAAACTTGTTCTGCCCTAGTGGGAGGTGATTCCAGAGCTTTCTATGTATAGGCAGCCCTTAGCTGTCAGTTGTCCACAGACTCTTCCTGAAATGTTCTCCAGGGCCTTAGACAACACTTCTTTCATGACAAAATTTGAAGGTCTTTCAACCTTCGGGTGAAGTTCCTGATGACAGGAAAAAGGGAAATATAACCCCCATTTTCAAGAAGGGGAAAATGGATGACCCGGGGAATTACAGACCAGTCAGTCTCACCTCTGTGCCTGGCAAAATCTTGGAGCAGATTCTCCTGGATGGCATGCTAAGGCACATGAAAATCAACAAGGTGCTTGGTGACAGCCAGCATGGCTTCACTAAGGGGAAATCCTGCCTGACCAATTTGGTGGCCTTCTATGATGGGGCTACAGAACTGATGGACAGGGGTAGAGCAGTTGATATCATCTACCTGGACTTGTGTAAAGCGTTCGACACTGTCCCACATGACATCCTTGTCTCTAAATTGGAGAGACATCAATTGGATGGATGGACCACTCGGTGGATAAAGAACTGGCTGGATGGCCACACACAAAGAGTTGTGGTCAATGGCTCAATGTCCGGCTGGACACCAGTAACGAGTGGCGTCCCTCAGGGATCGGTGTTGGGACTGGTCTTATTCAACATCTTTGTCGCTGACATGGACAGTGGGATTGAGTGCACCCTCAGCAAGTTTGCCGATGACACCAAGCTGTGTGGTTCGGTTGATAGGCTGGAGGGAAGGAATGCCATCCAGAGGGACCTTGACACACTTGTGAGGTGGGCTGATGCCAACCTCATGAAGTTTAACCATGCCAAGTGCAAGGTCCTACACCTGTGTCGGAGCAATCCCAGGCACAGCTACAGGTTGAGCAGAGAAGAGATTCAGAGCAGCCCTGTGGAGAAGGACTTGGGGGTGTTGGTTGATGAGAAAATAAACATGAGCCGGCTTCAGTGTGCGCTTGCAGCCCAGAAAGCCAACCGTATCCTGGGCTGCATCAAAAGGAGCATGACCAGCAGGTAGAAGGAGGTGATCCTGCCCCTCTCCTCTGCTCTTGCAAGACTTCACCTGGAGTATTGTGTGCAGTTCTGGTGTCCTCAACATAAAAAGGACATGGAACTGTTGGAACAAATCCAGAGAAGGGCCACGAGGATGATCAGGGGACTGGAGCACCTCCCGTATGAAGACAGGCTGAGGAAGTTGGGGCTGTTCAGCCTGGAGAAGGCAAGGCTGCATGGAGACCTCAGAGCAGCCTTCCAGTATCTGAAGGGGGCCTATAGGGATGCTGGAGAGAGACTCTTCATTAGTGACTGTAGTGATAGGACAAGGGGTAACGGGTTAAAACTTAAACAGGGGAAGTTTAGGTTGGATATAAGAAGGAAATTCTTTCCTGTTAGGGTGGTGAGGCACTGGAATGGGTTGCCCAGGGAGGCTCTGAATGCTCCATCCCTGGCAGTGTTCAAGATCAGTTTGGACGAGGCCTTGGGTGATATGATTTAGCGTAAGGTGTCACTCCCCATGGCAGGGGGGTTGGAACTAGATGATCTTAAGGTCCTTTCCAACCCTAACGATTCTATGATTCTATGATTTATAGGATCTTTCCCTAAAATTCTTTTTCTATCCTGAAAAGCTGGTGACTTTGTAAGAACCTTTTTGGACCCTTGATGCATCTGTTTGTGTGACAAATTGGAGTGAATAATTTATTTTTAAAGCACAAGCTAATTGGTTCAGGTCCCCTTTACTCTCCTGATTGCATTAGCTGGGTCGGTAGGATGATAGTAGCAGGAGCTAAATAGAGGATTTTTTGTTCTGGGGAATGGCTAAATTTCAGTAGGAATAAACTAAATATTTTCTATGTCAAAACACAATTCATATTTTATGTTGTTCATCTTCCCATAAATGGCATTCAGATCTATGCATATAATAGCTTACTGGCAAGCCACTAGCAACAATCATCCTTAAAGAGATGAACACCTGGGTGAACTTAGCAAACAGCTTAAACAGCCATCATATGCACCCTTAACTGTGTCAGCTCATAAAGAAAAAACTCATAATGTGGTCGTACAAGAACATTTTGACTTGAGTGGGTTTATATAATCCATGGGAGAGGCAGTCCTTAAACTTTTCTTTTTCACATATAAATATTTCACTAGGTGTTTAAAATGAAGTTGTTGGGCAGAAAAAAAATAATACTACTTCAGAACATACATATAAGCTGATTTGGTATTTGTAGACTTTGCCACAGAACTATAATAAAGCAAAAATTTACCTGAAAAATGGAAGATAGCCAACCTTTTATGGGAATTCATAGATAAGGAATTTGTTTTGATTGTAAATAGACTCAGAGGACTGGAATAGCTCCTTTTGCAACTCTTACAGAAGTTATAGCTTTGTAAACATTTCTGCAGCAATTAATCTGTTTCAGTAATTTATATCTTGTTCATGTGATAATTTTTTCTGATTTCTACTTTATCTGATCCTAAACTCTATCGCTGGTTGTCCTGACACCTAAAGGGTTTATGGATTTTCCATGCCTTTTCAAATTAACATGCTTTTCAACTTCTTTAGTGTATTCACTTTAAGCAGTTACCTGCTCAAAGCACCTTTTCTTTTTTCCTTTTTATTTCTACTCTGAGACGGCCAAACCTCTGTGGCTAGCCATAGGTATCTAGCAGAAACCTCTGATTCAGAGGCTAGCTCTCTCATCATGCAACAGAAAGAAGCACCTGCCTCAGATGAGACAGACTATAAAAGTCTACTGATTTAATCAGAAGAGTTTTGTCCTTGTTATGCAACCTGCTCTTCCTGTTTTCTTTCTCATGGACAAGAGGTGCATTTTTGTTAGTTCAAGGTCAACTAAAGTGACACCAAAATGTAGAAAATAAATGTACAAATCTTTCCTACTAGAGATTTCCAAATAAAAATAGGATATAATATTTCAGCAGTCACTTGTAGTATCCCTATGGATAGCATCACATGGATGCTGTTCTATAGTTTTTTATAGCATGAAGTGTAGGAGTTATGGAATATGTATGCTTTCAGTAGCCCATTCCTGGTAAGAAGCATTGTACAGGAAAGCTTGGGATTAAACAGAATAAAATAGCTTCAAGAAGTCATGCTTTAAAAAATCTAATGTCATTACTCTTTCCAAAATGCTCATGCATTAACTCACAGTATAAATACAACTAGCTACATGCACATGTAAGTGTAGCATAAAAAAGAAATTTACCATTTAACCCACTAGTTTCTTTTGAGCAGGTGTAATAAGCTCAACCTCACAGAAATATGACTGTTTTGTTAATATTTCTGAAAAAAAATATAAAAAAATATAAAAATAAAATCACCTCGTGTGATAAAATTTGACATACATGAGGACCATTCCAGTGCTAAGCTATTGAAACTGTTTCATACAAAAGCTATTAACTAAATTAAAGGTATCTGAAGTTCTTGAAATCAGTACAGAAAAAGAATCACACTAATTTAAAAAATATTTTCAAAGATGTAATAGACATGATGATCTGTGCTAAATCCACTGAATCACCTTTTCATTGCTTTCTCCCAGTCTCATCTTTTAACTGCTTGTCTCTTTTTGTTTGAGCTTGGACCAGTTCTCTTCAAGGCATTGACCAGTGATTATTTCTGACCTCAGTGACATTGGAATAGCTCAGTTTTCTTCAGCAAGTTACTTTTGATTCACAGAACTTTGAGCTCAGCCTGTTACATATTCTAGAAAGCACTCACAAAACTGCACTGACTGAATATTTTTATAACCACATTCCTTCTTAAGGTAAGGGTTATTTGGCTGGGTTTTTTTAACCTGTGCTCTCCTGCACTAAACTTCAGCACAGATCACAAGTTTAGGGCCATTTTATAATCCTCTGCTCAGTGACCTGACTACTACTGGCACATGTTGATGTTGTCTGAAAAAGATACGGTAGCAGATGCTCCAACACCACTTCAGAATTCTGCTCACGGTCAGGAGCTCCGCATCACTCTGAGCACATATCATGCCCCAGCCAATAACAAACCCTCCATAAGTATGGAGATTGAACAAGGAGCAAAAGCCCTGCTTGAGAAAGAGGGCTTCATTGAAATTCTTCACTGTAGGGGTGGTGAAACACTGGCACAGGTTGCCCAGAGAAGCTGTGGCTGCCCCATCCCTGGCAGTGTTCAAGGCCCAGCTGGATGGGCCTTTGAGCAACCTGGTCTAGTGAAAGGTGTCCCTGCCTGTGGCAGGGGGGTTGGAACTAGATGATCTTTAAGCTCCCTTTCAATCTAAACCCTTCTGTGATTCTATAATTCTTCTCCCGCTAAGCAGCAGCAGAGTCACTGAATGATAAAATTAACTCAGAAGAGATGAAGCACCAGATTGCATCACAGGAAGGAGAGTCAGGAGAGCTGCGTCAGCTTCTGTATGGAGGTGTCGTAGGTGTCGTGACGGAGAACAAAGTGAGGTCAGAAACGGCTGTGTCATAGCAAAGGATGACTAAGGTAAGTAGGGGAGGAGCTGCCTGTCGCAGATGGCTCAACAGGGAATGAGGACAGCAAGTTTTGATGGTTTTGTGGGGTGTTGCATCTGAGAAAGAAGAAGCCTAGCAACTCCTCACAGAAATCTATAGGAAATGAATGGAGGGAGGTGTGTTTGGCACGTGGGAGGTTATGTGAGGAGCTGTGGGGGAACAAGGAGAAAGGAGTCTGAGGCAGGCAACGTGAGTCACAGCATCCACCACGAAGAATGTGAAAAGGCAGTAAGCAAGACTAAGACTACAGATGAATATTCACAGGGAGGAGGTGGGAGAAAGAAGCTGAATGACTAAACTACAAGTGTTTAAGATTTGCCAAATACAGTGTGCTGTGCCTCAGCCTGAGAATTTATTTTTTGTCATGAGTTTCAACCCCCAACTTCTTAATCTGCCAGCAACTCGCACAGCTGCATGATATTCACATAGAGCTGCCTAGAGCATGTCCATGCAAGCATTTCCCTGTTTTATTCAATGCATGGCTCCTTTTTAGTGACCTCCAGCATTATTACCATCTGATGTGTCTTGAAACAGGTTCACTTTCAACAGATATGCAACAGCTGGATGGCCATGTGAGAAAATGCATCTCTTTTAGTGGGCTGTGCCTACGAGGTATGTCCTCACTCACACAGCAGGATGCTCTTAGTTGGACAAACAGCCTAGAAGATCAAAAGTGGGTTTTAAATTCTGGAGGCCTTTACCTTTCTGGTTGCTTATTCATCATCTCAAACAGACGGATGGAAGGTGAAAGCTGCTACAATCTGAATGTTACTGTTCAAGAGGCTTTTATGAAATGAGTTCGGGCATTCAGCCAAGCTCCAAGCGAAAATGTGTCAGCAGTGCAATTGACACCTGTGCTGTTAATCTTAGTTGCCAGTGACTGCAGTGGATTTTGCTTCGTGGTGTTCTTTTTTGCTGTAAAAAGATCACTGCAACACAAAAGATCTGTCTACAGAAATCTACAGTTTTCACTGACTCTCAATTCTGTATTTAAAATCAAAACTTAAAATAATAGGCATGTCTATAGGAATTGTACTTGTTGCAATATATAGAACAGAAACTTAATGTACTATTTGTTTTTAATAGCAAATAGAAAGAACCACACCTCAGTATCAGGTAACTTTTCTGAAGTATGCATTCATTATTCTTAAATCACATATTTAAAGGCTGGCACTCTAATCTTTAACATGGCGTAATGCTACATTCCCAGCTGGAATCAGGAAGGAAGTTGGATGCTTTTCCTTTTACAGGGCTCACAGGTACTCTACTTGTGCTTGCTAAGTGAAATACTACTTAGAATAGGAACATGTCATTGGTGTCATCCAGTACCAAGTACTGGTACAATCCAGTACCATACTGGTAATTTGATAGGTACTATCCTGCACCTATATAAGACTACGATGTAATGAAGAATCAGACCAAATATTTCTGCGCACACCAATTTTTGAAGTGAAATCCTCAGAAAGCAAAGGAAATATTTGGAGGCAAAAATCGATAGGAGTGAATGCAAGAGATGTTAGAACACCTGATTCCATTCATTAAACCTACATACTTCTGTGTTCTATGTTGACATATTTTTAGCCATTTTTTAAGTATATGACTTCGGACAGTCATAACTTCAGGATTATCTTGAAACTGTAAGATGTCTGTTTTTACTTCATCTTGTCAAGAACATTGCCAATGGGTGAAACTTACAAGCCTAGTCAAAAAATCACATATCTGTAACAAATGCAATTAGTATACAATGAAAACGTTGCAATTGAGCCAGCCAGCAGTAGATCACTCCCTTATTGATAACTTGTTATTAATAACTCTGTTAACAACATCATCTGACAGGGAGATTGAGGCTTTCATAAAGTAAATCCATTTGCAGAAAGGTAGCAGCATTTATCTCAAATGCCATTGAATTGGATTGGGGCTGCACGGCAGGTAAGCCCAACACCTCAGTTCTCCTTTTCCTTCTAATTGTACTTTGTGTCTCCTTTGCTGCCTGCATGCTAGGGCTTCCCTCACATGGAAGCTGGAGTGCTGGAGGGGTCTGACACGCACTCAAATCTTACCCTGACAGGAATTTGGGGTGCAGCCAAAGTGACCTCAGAGCTGGGACTCATTCCCAGGTCCCTCAGTACAGGCACAGGCCCTGTTAGCTCCGACTTAGATTCTTTGGTTTCATATTTTCCTCATTCTTCTAGATGCTTTGCTGGTTCATTAAGACATTTCCCTAGGTTGTTTTCAGCATATTCATTGTCCCTTGTGGTAATCTGCTCTAAGACTTTATTTGTTCAACAGTTCAGACTTAACTGTATGTTGCCATTTGCTACAGGAGGAGATATAGATGGGTTCATTCTCCTGTGTGTGTGAGCCTAGTAGCTGTTCTTTCATGTGGGTTCCTCTGAGACTCACTCTGCTTTTTCAAGAGTGAATCATTGTTTGCATAATGATCATAGATGCCTATTTTGAGTATTTCAGAGCAATTGCAAAATGTGCATGTTGTACGTTGCTGAGCTCTCAGTCCTTCCATTCAGTCCCTTACCTTTCTTTCTCTAACTCCATGTCCCTCCCCTCCTGGAGCCATCTCTTTTTTCATCTCCATGTTGCAGGAGTGTCTAAACTCTTAGCAGAGGAGGACATTAGTGAGCTGAGAATGTCTTACTCTGTACCACATACAAAACACACACTGTGGTTTGTTCACCAAGGGGATTAATTCAAAACGTCAGCATGAACTTGCTACCAGGGCAGATCTTAGAATAGTATTTTCTTTTCAGTAAAAATCTCATAAAGGCATATTTCAGTAAAATCCTAGCCAATCTGTTTATGTTTACCATTAATCTTTTTTATTATCTGTAAAACCTATGTCAATGTGATTTTCACATTCTCCAAAAAAATGTATTTCAAGAATATGCAAAGTAGAAGTTGAGCAACATGTTGCCCAGTGCAATTAGCAAGGCACAAACATTGTAATTCCACACACACACACAGAGAGGCACACTGCCTTAAAGTAATTACAAAGCAGCATTACTGACTTCATGAAATCTGGGCTAAGAATAGTTGACACAGAAGGGAATGAGTTCTCTGGTAGGACCCCAGCACTGCAAACAGAGCTACTGCTGTCTCCTCTCTGATTTCCAAAAGAGTGGCTGCATTCTTCCAGATTATTTTAATGACTAGCAACAGAGGTTGCTGGATGCTCTTAGGCATTAGCTTGCTTTATTGTCACAGAGGTTACTCTCAAATATTGGGACTCCCTGAGGATAACTATTGCCTGGTTTCATCAGAACTCCTACAGCTTCAGTCCATTTTCAGCCTATTCAAAAAACCAGAGTCAGGATTTGTCTAAAATCTGGAACATGAGAGTTAAGGAAAAAAGAAAGAGGAAACATTTATAGAATTTCTGAAGAGTTCTGCAAGTCATGACTAGGTGATTCAGGGGTAAAAACAATTCGTGCTAAAGAATTAACAGAAAGAGATTTTTGATGAAAGAGAAGACAAATAAGAAGATATATGAAAATGAACTGCCAGCACATGAAGGGAAAAAGAAAATATAGACAGCAGGTACTGCCTTGGATTTGTCACTCTTTTCCTTCTTCCTCCAATAAAATTTTACATTTGCTTCAGCAAACACAAAATTCACCAGCTCTGTCTCATATATGGTGGGAAAATCGCCTGGACAGGGCAAAATTCTTTCCAGTAAGACCCTTGGGACAGCACTTAGGACCCTGCATACTTCAGTGCCAACACTGTGTTTTACCATGCTGGTTTTCAAATAGCTTACCAGGAAGAAATACGTTTGTTCACTGTAGCTCTGAACCAATTCTTGGCTACAAGCTATTGAGTTAAATCTCCCTCATCCTTTAATTTAAACTCTTATTGTTTGCAGTTCTCAGTGTTCTAAATGTTCTCAGTGTTTGCAGTTTTGGCACTGTTTGTACTGATCGCACTTTGAAGACAATAAAGTCATGTTTTGTGAAATTAAAGAGCACTGTAATTTTTGCCTAACATCTAAAGCCCTGCTGTGGTACCCACAAACCGCACACAGCAAATACTCAGCCAAGAACAGACAAACTATTCACTCCTGCAGTCTCAGGTGCCACGATTATATGCCGTTCACTTTAAAGGTCCACAATGGTTAGGATTCGTGAGAGCACGCAGACCACGTACATTTCCTCCTATAAACTGAGATTCCCTTCTAGAGCCAAAAATATCCTCAGAGCACATAAAAAAGAAAAGAAAAAGAAAATCCTACTCTTCTTCAAAGCAGGTGAAAAAGATGTTCTTCAACTGTGTCCCGGTAACCAAAATAGTGCTCAGGATGTCTTGATAGCTTCTATTTCCCTTCTTGCAAACCTTTTCCAGCTTTTCCTTCCCTTATTCTCACAGCTATTGTGTAGAAAACAAATAGTAATCATTTGAAGCTGGTGTTATTCATCTAACTCGAGGTTAATATCTGCCATCTACTTCTGAATTTTTCAAAGGTACACTCCAGTCTCACGCCACCTTTGCCTAGACTATAGATGGAAGCAACTCTTTCCCAAGAAAAATATCTTCAGTAAGTTCTTCACCTACAGTTTTAGATGGTAAAGAGGTTTTCCCAGGTAAAGAAAGAATTGTGACATCAATTATGTTCACATCTTTAACCACACAAGGCAAATAATTTTGTTTCCACTGGATTCCTAGAAAGCCCACTATCCCACTATTAGGAATTTCTCCTGTGCATCCTGCCTTCATGTTGATGTCTTACAGAACAACAGGAAAATAAGTCCTTTTTTCTGTACTTTGGGGAAAGCAAATGTTAAGTCCTTGTATTTCCTTTCACACAGTGAGAAACACTAGTCATGCAAAGCCATCAAGAATTCCCTGAGGACTTGTAA
Source organism: Pezoporus wallicus (assembly GCF_028554395.1). Taxonomy (NCBI): domain Eukaryota; kingdom Metazoa; phylum Chordata; class Aves; order Psittaciformes; family Psittacidae; genus Pezoporus; species Pezoporus wallicus. The sequence goes on along the minus strand of NW_026635653.1, from coordinate 710,533 downwards.
ACTTCAGATCCTTTTTAATAATGCTGCACATACTCATCTGAACAAGCTCTTGATTAGCATCTAGGGCTGCAAGTTTCCACATGGAGACTTCATCCCTCAGTTGTGAATGGAGATGCTGGTGACAAAGTTGAGAGTACAATTTACTCATGATTGTTGATTGTTTATGGATACTTAAAAACAACAACAACAGGTTTCCAGGAAGAAGTAGATGACAAGAAGAATTATGGAACTTTCTAAAGTGTTTTACCACACTCTTTTTGGCTAATTTCCCCTAGCTGAAAATGGGACTTCCATAGGTATCTTCCAGCCCCATGATGACACCTCAGATCAAAGGCACTATGTCCTCTGTTTAGGCAGTTTAGTCAGACTCCTAGGTTTAGAAAAAGAAGGTATATAACACACACACACACACACACACACAAAATGAAAAGTCAGATTTCTTGTATTTAGTCTGTTATTTGTAATTTAAATATAAATAGTTACATATAGAAATAAGGTAGAGAAAAAACATGTTCAGAATATGTATTGTATTTAATTTTTCAAAAAAGCACTACTAACCATCCTGCTTAACGTTAAATAAGGAGCCACTAACAACAGAAATGATGATGCCAATAGGGTATCATTAAGCCTGAAGACTATTTCTGTTGCTGAGCGTCAAGAACCACCTTTGCCCTGAAAGGCAACCTGCTTTCAGTTTTTCATTGTTTTGATCCCTCTAGAACATGCCAGAGTAGTGCTCCCTGAGAATAAAACAGTTGCTTCATTTCAAGCCTAAAGGTGAGGTTGAAACCATTTGTTTTTTAACCTCCTGCTGTCATCTACAACTAACGGTATGACCCTGACTACAGAGCTTGAAAGGAGTATATACATTTTCAGCTGCAGTTCTGCTGTTTTTGTTTGGCAACTAGCCAGTTCCTTAAGCTTTCATCTTTGAATACAAAAGGTTATTTCTAGAGATTGAGTGCTCAGTTTATTTTCAGTATTTTTATTGTTTTCATCTGCTAGGACCAGTGAATGGACTTTTGCTATTTCAAGCTGTTTGTTAAGCCAGTGTCTCCCAAATCAGAATAGGAAGATTAATTTTCCTTCAACAAGAATATATGCCAGCAGCTTTTCTGCCATATTACATTTTTTTCTTTGAAATAATTGGTCTGACAAAGTATTACCATTTTGCCAGAAGTGCAAAGGGCCATTTCTCTCATGGTAGATGTACTGGCACACCAAAACAATAGCCTTGTCACTCTGAAAGTCACAGATCTAAAGGAAATTAAGGCCTTGTAACATATGGTAAATATGAGCTATGCAATTAATGTAACACTTGGTGGTTGGAAGGAATTGCACTGCAATTAGATTAGTGTAAGATGTGTTTGAACATGCTGAACTGAGCTGAAAAAACCCCACATGGAGCATGAGCCTATGCTCATGGAAGTCAAAGTTTTGCTGCCTGTAAAAACTAGAAGACAGAATAGATCCTTACTTTAAAAAGTCTTACTTACAAATATGAGCTTGACCACACAATATTGCACGTATTTCTCAATGTCAGCATTCTCTCCAGTGGAACAGGACTCCTCAGTGCTCCCAGATTGTAAGCTATTAACACAAGAAAGTATTTTCCATGTATGGCTCATTCTTCTCCCTCTATAAACCTAGATGTCACAAAGGTGAAAGCCATAGACTTGCATTTTTTAGAATGGCATGTTGTTGTTTTTCCCTGTGCCCAGCTAGTAGACCAGTGACTTAAAAGAGCAAGAACAAGTTCAGACCACAGTTACTAGAGTGAAGCAACAGCACACACGGTCAGGATCACATTGCCCCAGGCATGCTCTTTCCCCCCAGCTCTGAAACAATGGTACCACCAGCTAGAGCTGCTCAGGGAACCAAACAAAAGTTAAGGGAAAAATAAATCTGTTGTATTCATTTTCATCTGGAAAACTCCATTAAAATTTTGAGATGCAGTTCATCAGTTTCTAAGGAATGGAAATTTACTTAGAACACCAGAAAGGACCCTGTTTTCCCATGAGGAAGAATACATAGGAGATGTGTGGTTTGAACTTGTTTCAACACCCTAGAAGTGTATTTTCAGACACAATGTTGAGGCCCTAGTGAAAGACCTGTTTGATCTAGACTCATCTTGCATCTTGCATGTAGTAAGATAATCAAGCTGCAGAGAGGAAGAAACAGTTTTGTATTTTTTATCTCTACACATGCCAGTCACTGAATTTATACAAGAAATCAACAGATCACAGTAAGATAGCAGAAGCACTTTCACAGACCCCTGATTTACCATGCTGGCTTTTCTTCAAAAGGTCCTTCCAAAACAGCAATTTGTCTTTTCTGGAAACCGACAGCAAAGGGCCAACTGTTTCCTTCCATTAAGAAGCTGAATGTGATTGCTGTCCTGTCTTCACCTGCCAGTAAAGAAGGTCCTGTCCCTATTACAACTAAAATTCAATCAAGGATCATGAGCTTTCACAGCTGCATCACAAGAGATATATGACACTAGTATAAACTTTTAAAATTTATTTCATGGGGGAGGAAAAACTAAGCCCTCATTTATTAAAATACAGATACAGTGAGGGTGATCTTAAATGTCATGCTTGGGCCTTTTCAAATGCTCTTAATTTGACAGAAATAAATTAATGTAATTCTCCAATTTTCATGTAGCCCAAGGGCATTTCAACTCTCAACAAATCTTGAAAAAAATATACCAAAAATTGCTATCATTATCTCAGTTGCCCTAAGGAAAAGAAATTAAAGGGGACGTAATTATTTATTATACATATGAGTATGTAATTAGATATTTAGTGTGATATGTAAACTCTGTCTCCTAATTCTATTGGAAAACAAAACAGTATTTAAAGATGAACATGTAAAGCCAGAAGTTACACACATTTTCTTTCTCACTTAGAGATCAAAGTTTTGATGTGTTTTGAAAGTAAAGATTAAATACATTTTCCTAGTGTTTTATCCAAGATTACTTGAAAACATCAGTAAATATCAACATAGTCATATTTTCAAACGTTTATTAGGGATTTGCTCATGGGATCACTGTCTTCTTATGACTACCAAGACAATAAAATAGGAAATAAATGTTTTGGCATATGAAACAGAAAGCAAATTGCATGGAATGTATTTTGTCTCTCATCCAGAAAAAGCTTTCTGCTTTGAACACCAACACCTACAAAGTGAAGGTCAAGCATGAAACATGATCCAGACAATAGCATTGTTCAGTTACTTACAAGGTCATTTAAGTCCAGAAGTTAAGAGAGATTTTTTTCAGTTATACGCTGGAGACAAAGAATTATGTAAGTTTGAAACTCATATCTGAAGAAAAAGATAGAAAAAAAATTTAAATTTATTACCAATGTCTATTTTGTATTTCAAAACATGAGGATTCAGATGTCTTTTCATTAAATTTCTGTCACACTTTCATTTCTAGGTGTTCTTACAGCACATTCATTATTTGTACTTGCAGAAAACAGACTTAATGATTTTTCAGGTCTGTACAAATTGTTTTAGAGAGGAATGGCTAGTCAATAAAAACCAGTGTATTTTGCCAAGTATTTGGTAGTGAACTTTGAAAATTAAAATGCTTAGTTTGACCTCAGTAAATGATGCTCAGCTTCATAAGAGAGCATGATCTGCTGTACCTACATGTTTTGGGGGTCAAATCTTCAGGTTAACTTTCCTGTCTTGCTCATTAAATCTTTTTTTTTTTTTTTCAAAACAGAATAGAAAGTAATACACAGTTTTATGGAAACAGAGGCCCTGTCTGCTTTTCCAAAGACTTATGCTTCTGCTTTCTAAGTCAGTGGGAACATTTTGGAGGCCTAAACAGCACAGATTAAAGCTCAGAGTCATTTTATTCAGAAAATCTCTAATCTGTTCATGCTCTTCCAAGGATTTTTTTTGCTGTTTCTACAGGTGTTGTGAAGGGGGAACAAATGGGCAAGAGAGAAAGTTGTGCATGAAAGAGAATGGGTATCAGAGGAGAATGCAGGAAGACAGAAAGATAAGGGAGGAAGGATAGAGAAATAATGAAAATATCAATTTGAAGAAATAAGTGTGGGTTTCGCTTGGCTAATTTTACACTGACTTATTGCTGTCAACTAATTAAGCAATCACAGAATCACAGAATCCCAAGGGTTGGAAAGGACCTCAAAAGATCATCTAGTGCAACCCCCCTGCAAGAGCAGGGCAACCTAGAGTACATCACACAGGAACTTGTCCAGGAGGGCCTTGAATAGCTCCAATGTAGGAGACTCCACAACCCCCCTGGACAATCTGTTCCAGTGCTCTGTCACTCTCAATAGTCAGAATATATATATTTCCTTCTAAAGAAATTTAAAATAATTTTGAAATTGTTTCTAACATGTCTTAGTTGGATTTCCTCTTTCTTTTTCCTAATCAAGCTGAAAGTGCTTGGATAGGGGAAGGTTTAGGTAAGCAGATTGTAATTACTCCATTAGATTAATTTTCTTATAGATCCAGTCTTTCCTCAGCAGAACAAAATATGGTTGTGATATCTCATCACAGTCTCTATCCATATCACAATGAATGATCTCATTATACTTGGTATCCAATTTCCTTTCATGACAGATCCTCAGCTTATGCTGGTTGGTATAATTCTGTTGAAGGATCAGACCTATCCTTCAGACATTAGATTTGTAAATGTCCCATAGGAGAGCTAGGTATAGATCTATAGCATCTTGAAATAGGTATTATAAATTTAAAGCATTAAAAAATGTAATCTCACATATATCACAGCACTGTAACTTCTTTGTCTCCATATAAGTCATTTTGGATTAACACCAATACAAATTAAATGAGAATCAGACCAACACATGGTCAGCACTTGCAGATATGTGGGACTTTAGCTGTATTGGTCATTTTTCTGCCAGGCTCAAACCTGTGTTTTGCGCACAGAGCATGTATTACATTAAAATTTGGGGAACTCAATGCACTTTATGAAAACTAATGGGTGATACTTTACAAGTCTATTGAGTAAGGATTTCTGCTACTGTTATTTGTCATCTGTTGAAGGTTACAGTGGATTTGGGTTTATTGATTCATGTGCTATACTGCATCTTCTCTTGAACTCAGAAATGGAATGGGTGCCTCTGTTGCCAGTTGATGTGGTTTAAGGAGCATTAAAAAGGCATTCTGTAGTTTCATGTTTCTCTTTTCTATATTTAAACAACAAACATTGGTGGTGTGCTCCCTTACTAAGCACATGAGAATATCAGACATGAACAGATGAGAAGCAGCCCCAAAGAAATACAATCTAGGAATAGGTTTTAATGCCTTTCTTTTAGGCCTAACTTCTACCATCCCTATCCATGACATCTGCATTCTTCCCTTATTTTTCTGTTACCTCTCACACAATATCCACAGCATCCGAAGATGTCTTAGCAGCAGCACATGGCTGTAACCCCACTTTGCCTACTAACATCATCATTCACTTAAGAATCACTCTCCTTGTGAGCCTGAAGACATGAAGACACAATAATTTTCTAACCACTGTATGGCTTTGGTACTGGTTTGCAAGTCAGACATTAAGTACTAAGTCTATATTGAATGAACAGTGACAAAAGTGCAGGACTAAAGCTTGCCCTAATGCTGATTGTGGAAAACTCATCAGTCAGCTGTGAGCACAATCCCCAGCTTCCCCTTAAGCACGATGATTTCAGCTTGCCTGGTGCACACATCAAAGCCAGCAGCTTTTGAAAATGCAACACTATTTCTTTCACAGCTCTTTCCTTTGAAAATGAATAGATTCATCATGTCATAAAAAGCTAGTGCTTCAGCAAGGGAAGGGATGACAAGTCAGTTCAGCTTGCATCAGTTAGCATCAGATAACACCCAAGCCCACCCACTGTGACTGATGATGCAAAACATACATCGTACAATCAGATTCCACATTGCGATTTCTTGTGATGGAGGATGACTCCTCATATATGCATGGAGCTTGTAACAAGCCTAGCACCCTATGTGTTTCCAAATGCAAAACTGCCACAGAAATAAGTAGGAGATATCTATGCAGAGGATCAAGATTATTTTTAAACTCCGTGGTGAGTTGACTACAGTAATCAGCTAAGCCCCATACTGCTGCTTATTCACTCCTCTTAACCAGTGGCATGAGGGAGAGAACAGAGGAAACAAAACCAAGGAATCTTTTGGGTCAATATGAAGAAATAAGTGAAGAGGGTAAAATAAATTATGCAAGGGCAATCACTCACTGCCTTCCCCAAGTAGATCAGTGTTCAGCCAGTCTCTGAGCAATGGCTACATCCCACACAAGCCACCCTCCTCTATCCCATTTTTATTGCTGAGCGTGAGATTATGCACTATGGAGTATCCCTTCGGTCAATTCAGGTCAGTTGCCATGACTGTGCTCCCTCCCAGTGCGTGCACATTCCCAGCCAACCTGCTGCGGGGGCAGAGTGGGAAAAAGAAGTCTTGACACTGTGCTGGTACTGCTCAGCAACGGCTAAAATGCTGGAGTGTTATCCATATTTTTTAGTCACAAATCCAAAACATAGCACCATACAAGCTGCTGTGAGAAAAACTAACTCCATCCCAGCCAGACTCAGCACACTGCAGTATTACAAAGAAAAAATTCATGTGTGCAAGAAATTACCAAAACCAAAGGAAGAAAATGAGTCTGAAATCTGTTTCTTCACCCTTGATCAAGGTATCAGGCCATGCACCTAATCACAACCTGCGATAGGTCTCAAAGCAGATTTTATCTGTAATGATACTGCCACCCACCTACACTCTTGATCCTCTCTTAATTTTCCTCTGCATGTCCCTCTTCACCTTGAACTTTCATTCTCTTTTGAATAGCAACCTGAAAAGCCCTCCATCGTTTTTTGTTTTTTTTTAGTGGAGGTCTCAGTCCCACTATTACTGATGCCTGAATAAATTGAATGAGAAGACAAACTGACAGTAAGCAAGAACCCATTTAGTTCACTAGAATTATTCCCACTGTAATGCACTACTGTTAGTCAGACACAACTATGGCTTTATATCATTGGCTTTTCTAAAATTTCAAGCTTTAAGAAATCACTGGTAGTTAGGAATTCTCATTAACTTGTCTTTGACTGGAAAACAGAAATAATTGAATTCTATATCTGATTAAGAAATATTACAAATCATTGTATGTTCTTCAGTTAAACATTTTTGTGGAGCAATTTCTTTTCTTAAAGTCCTTTTCAAATACTTTTTAATTTACTATACGAGTGTACACAAATGTTAGGGAAATAATTTTAGTATTTTAAACCAATATTCTCTATTATAGGACAAGTTTGTTTTCAGTCTGTAGACAAGTCAGTTGAGATTGATTCTCTGTTTCTTGATCTGTTTACACTATGTATGCTACGTTTTACCAGTAAGAAGTAGTAATTTTTTATTTTAATAAAAAAGTGGAATAAATGTTTTTTGGTGGGTTTTTTTTGGTAACAAATATATGGTTTAAAAAGTTGACAGTCATTGAATCCACAAAAAAGACTCAGCCTTGGAATTTCAAGACATCATGGCAGAGGTGTTGCATTTGCAGGGAGTGGAAAAGAATCAAAAATGACAATTGAGGGAGCTGTGAGTGTGAGTTCAGTGTGACTCTGATATTAACAGTTGTGGAGCTGTAGTTCTGAAATTTTAGCTCCTTTAAGGTGCTTTCCACTTTGTTGACACATACACTACAGACTGAAAATCAAAGATTGATGTTTAATCTTTAATGGTGGTCTACTCCAGGGAGGAAAGGATTCTTATTTTCTAGAGGGAAATAACTTTGGGAATGCAAGCTCTTTCCTCAAAGTGTTGAAATGAGAATATTTAAGAGAGTCAATAATCCGGACAAAAACTAAAGCAAAGCTCAAAACTGGACAGGAAAGAAAAGTATCAGGCACATTTTTGCAACAAAATCAACTGGATTTAATTGCCATTAAAGGTTACAGGAGGCAAGCTGGTCCACAAGCAATTCACAGGTAAATAAACAAAATCAAGGGATGATAACAAACCATGGCCATATTTTTATAGTAAATATTTTTACAGCAGAGACTCATATCAAGATCTGAGTGATGAGAATATGTGTGTTTAAAACACTGTAAGAGCAGTACTATTTGAACTGTATATCTGGCTGTCACAGGTGGCTGCATGTTTGCAAAATTTACTTTCTGATAATTTCACTGCAGGTTTTAAAGTCATCTCCCAGTATGGAGAATGAAACTAGCCATCTAAGAAACATACAAAATGGTAATTCAATGACTGTACTGCTTCTTTGACTGAAGTTTAATTTGGTAATTGTATCATAAAAACACCATCTGCCTTGTGTCCTAGAGGCTACACAGGAAGGAGAATGCTTAATTTGACCATCCATTTATAGCTCATGTCAGGCAGGTTTATAAACTCTTGTAGAGCTCCCTTCATATACACACAGACCATTGAGTACTTCTTCCCAGAGCACTCCTTTTTAGTTCAGATAGAAAACTTCAAAAAAAGAATCACGACTCTATTTTCCACAAAAAATCCTGAGTTAAGACATGACATGACATATGCACCAATCTGTTAATGACCTCTTTCCTACTTTCAGCTTGTGTATGAAAAGAAGGTAACATTTGAAGCCAGGCCACACACACTGAGCAATTAAACTTACTTCACTTATTTCACTTTTGAAATGTAAAAGGTTGTCCATTCTCCAGAAGCACTTGCAAGCATCATGTACCTCCCTGATGCTACCAGAATCCTTCAGACACGTATCACCCCCTAAACTTTGGAAAAACTGATGACAGTAGAACAACATGTTAATGACATTTCCATTAATGCAGTTAATGACATTTCCATTCTATCATTTGCTATTAGCATTTGATCAGTGCTTTGGATCTGAATGAGTAATGTCTTTAAAAATCTTGACCATATTACAGATGTCCATCAGCTTCTGCATATGGCATTCTGGGACAAAATACCAGGTGTAACTTACCAGATGGTCCAACCAAGTTCTGCACCACCTCACACTGTTTTATCTGTACTATCCCAAATATGCATTTCCCAGGAGAGGGGAAGTAAGGGGCTTGTGGTCCCCCATGAACACTGTCTCATGTTGCACACATGCTCTAAAATCACTTGATTTGTTTGCAGGTCAGGCTTCTCTCCTTCATAACAGCTTCAGATTGCCTTGGGACCAAAGCTCTGTCTACCCTTAGCCTCTCATTGATTTTCAGAACAAATATCATCAATTTTTTTTCTATTGTTGCAGACACCCCCGGTATAAACAAACCAGAAATAATAAAAAAAAAAAAAAAAAGAAACAAACAATGCTTGAATCAGTAAAAATTGCTTCTGTTTGTTATTTTCATTGTCTGGACTTTTTAGGTTAAGGAATTCTTGAATATGTTAACTCACATTCTCTCTCCCATCTTCTAGTGATGACATTTGCAAGTCAAGCTTGATGCATGATAAGATAGAAGCACTGAAAATTTAACTTACTTCTCCAGAGTATTAGTTTGTCTTCAGCTAAATAGAAAATTAAATTTCATAGAGCTGGCAAGTTGGTATATTCTACCAATAAAATAACTAAATGTTTCCTGGATCCACTGAAGTTTGAATATGATTGATTAACTCTTTTTCTGAGCTCTTCTGTGTGCCATTTCCTTAGTTTTGTGGGAGTTTGAGGAGAAGGAAAAAAAAAAAACCGAAGACCAATACCGTTTTTGCAGTCCTACTAATCTTTTCTGTATGTTCACTCAAAAGGAATGCCCTTTGTGAATTCACCAGAGTCTTTATAACCCCAGGGAAGGAGGGATAGTAACTTATTTATGGAAGTCTAGAGAATTCAGGTCTGTGTGATTTTGCACGTTAGTCAATGCCATTTTCCTGAGTCCTAAGTCATATGCTCTTTTGTACAATGTGAAGAAGTTAAGTTAGAAAACTGCCAAACAGCAGACTTCTAAAAGGTTATGTTGTCAAGGGCAAGAGGCAATCTCAGGGACCAGGCAGTAGTGTAATTCTTTTTGCCAAGAACTTTAATGTTTGCACACTCAACTGCAGTGGAAAGCAATGAGGCAAGGAACTGCTTGTTTGAAAGTGGAAGCTGGCTTCTGGATTGTCATCACCATCCTCAGAAGAGTGAATATGACATTCCAAGAAAGTGTGTTTATTAGTGCTTCCCATACCTAGACAACAATTGTCTTATGACAGTGACTTCTGTTTATACGTATGTTTATGTCTATTACCTTCACTCAAGCCTTTACAAGCTATCAGAGACTGTTTTATTCCCAACAGTTCCAGGTTTTACTGCTCTTATGATATAACTTGTACAATGGAGTTACAGTCCAAACAACGGTGCCCCGGAGATGTAGCTAAGTTCTGTAAATCTCATTTAAAAGTTTGATATTTTGACTTTCAGACCATTTGCAAGTCTAAAGTAATTCTTGTGCTTAAATATGGGTGATGATCCATGTTTGAATCATTTCAGTAAGATTTTTATGTGACCAAGTAGTCTAGTGTACATTCTAACTCTCCTATTGACTATTATGGGATTTTATGATCATAAACAACTCAGCTTAGGAATTCCCATGAAAAAACTTTTCTTGCTTTTTAAGGGACATGGTTTCATCACAGTTTTTAAAATACATAAAGAATCTCGGATGGGGTCACTTAGAGAAGAGGGATAGATTTTGGGTAGAATTTTCCAAGGTGGCAAACTCCCAGGATATTTTATTGCAAAGTTCACAGTAAATGACATTTTTTTTCCATAGTTTCAGCTGCTGAAATAAAGAACTATAGGAATGTGTAAGAATCTCACCTTTCATTTTAAATAAGTTATTTTCTAGAAATCATGATTACAGAAAAGTTGTGAAACTGGAACCATGTTACTTCTCAGCACTTACAAAACCAGAAGGAAATGCAAAGAATAAGGCATTCGCTTAAATTGTAAGATATTTAATCCTTCTCATTACTTTTGCAAGAGTGAAACATGATTTTTTAATAACACTTATTTTCAAAACCAGAGTTTTGAATATCAGAAGTTACTCAGGCACTGCACTTACATACATTTAGTCTAAACTCTTTTTTTGTCTATGGGTTACCTTGGCAAAATTCCTCCTTTTGCCATTAATTTACATAGGAAATTTGTATCTAGATTTTCCAGACTAGTCCGAAGCCTTAGGACACTCCTGTGCTGTTCTGTTATTTTATTCACTTTTAACTCTTTGATTCTCCAATTAGTTAGCTATGGGAAAAGTCACAGATCAAAGGGTCATTGTACCCTCAGAAAACTGACACCCTTTGATCAGTTGAGAGTTGCTTTTCTCAGGCCATCCTCCCCCCCTCCCACATTCTCTCTCACACACATGCAGTTTATTCCAAGCAGATGTTAGCTAGTGCATCTGCCACCTTCCTTCTTAAATGACTTGCAGAACCACATCTGCTCAGTATGAGCTAGCCACCTTTGAGGCCCTCTGCCTGTCCACTTCTTTTTCCTGCCTGTTTTTATCCTTGTCCACTTCCTGCGTCCCACACATTCTTCTGCCTCTTCCATTTACTTCCCATCTTCATCTTCCTGTCTTCTGTATCTGTTCTAAGCTGCAATCTTTTTTCTGCTCACTATTTATTCTCATTTTTAAAAATGCTGAGCAAGAAGAAGGCTTAACATTTGGTAATTGTAGATAAAGACAGAGAGATTAAATTATTTGCCCAAGGCCACACAGAAATCCTGTGGCAGAAAGGTAAATAGATTTCCGGTCTCTATGACTCAACAGACTCATAAAAGAAGCCTTATTTGAAGAATATATTTTAAACATCAAATCAAAGTTTGAGTCCAAATTAAAACAGCTCAAATTACAGGGCTGTTTTATCTCCTCGCTTCATCTTAGCACTCTTAGGCACACTGGCTGTGTCTTGATTCATCAGGTGGGGCATGCCTCAGTGCCTGTCTGACTCACATGGCTGGCTTTTCTTTCCTTTAGTCTCATTTACTATGGGTGAGGTACACGCCCAGGCCTATGAGCTGAGGGGTGTAGTATAGAGCTAAACATATAGGGGTGAGTGTCAAAGCTCAAGCTGTCCAAGAACCGTCTTGAAAAGTGCAAAGTTCTGAAGGACTTGGTCTCTGTCAAATTAATCAATGAAATATGATCAAAACTTTTTTGTTGTTGTTTAATGAAGAGATTGTGTTTTGAAACATAATAGTTCATTTGTGTTAAGAAAAGCCACCGTATTACCCAAGGTTTCATTGGTATGGCTTTTAGGTAGAGTGTAGGTGTTTGCTTATATCAAATTTCTCAATGTAGTGACAAAGAAAGCTGTCAACTTATGCCCTTCAAAACAGAGTCTAATGTTGCTTTCTGCTAGACCCAAGCCATAATATCATTATCCTTGCCACAAAGCTACTTGAAGATTTTGTCAGCCTGTCTGCAAAAATTAGCTCTGCAATACCATTGAATTCTAGGGGCTAAGCCAGTACTTTGGCCTGACACAGGGCCTCTGTTCTCGCAGCCACCAGAGAAAGTTCTCTTAGAAAAGCAACACAAGTTTATGATTCACTTTCAGACTTTGTCCACCTAAATGACTTGTTTGTGCACTATGGAGGAAAAACAAGAGATTCCAGAAACTCGCACACACAGCATGTCCTTGTTTATGCCTTTTAACTATATAATAATTGCACACGTAAATATGTAAGGGAAGGGACAGGTGATTTCAAGGTAGCCATCTTCTATGCTGAAGAGGCGCAGCCTGCTATAAATGAAGGTTCAGTATCTGAATTTAATATTAAACTGTGCAACAGAGGGAAAGTGTTGTGGGGTTAGATTTTTTGGTGGGGTTTTTTTTCAACTTTGCTTTTATTTTTAAATCCTGAAACCTGATCTGAACTGAAAGCACAACTAAGACTCATAACTCAGGGAAGAGTATAAGGGCCAGAAATTCAAGACACTACTTTTTCCTCAGAAGTTTCTAGTTTAAAAAGACTGTACAGTTTACCAAATTTTCAAAAGAAGTTGAAACATCTGCTTATCTCCAATTTCCTACCTACTATGTAAAGAAAGACTCAGGTTTGTATTAAAGTGTTCTATAAATCTGTATACCCTTCTTTAATTCCGATTAGTCTTTTGTTGTGTTCATTTTCTCTTTGACGTGTCTTTGCATCTATGGTCTCTTCCCTACCATATTAACATTTTAATGAGAAATATCCACTCACTCAAAGAAACCAGGTACAGGAAAAGATATTTGAGGATGTACAAAAGACTGAAATCCAGACTAGGAAACAGGAGATATTGAACCCTGCCAAAACCCTTTTGATATTTCTAGTGAATTTGAAAGAATCATGATTGGAAAACCAAATCCAAACCAAACAACACTTCCCCCCTCCCAAAAAAAACAACCACCAACCCCCCCAAAAACACCCCTGCAAAAAAAAACCAAACAAACAAAAAAAAAAAACACAAAACCCCACCAGCAATAAAACAGAAACAAACCCCACCAATTTATTTCTTTTGACAAAGATTCAGGTAGAGATGTGGAAAGTTCACAAGGTTGTTTTTTACTTTACAGTAGCACTCAGAAATTCCAAATCACAAAGGGAATTGTTTCCTGTCTTAGTAGGCTGATAATCTGAGATGAAGTAAAATCACATGACATACTCTTAGGGATACTGTAAGAGCTCTTTGAGGACTTTTATGGATATAAAATAAAAATTAGAAGAAGATATGACTGAGGATCAATGTAGAGGAATAGCAGAGGTATAAACATACAGTCTTTAAGGAAGCCCCTACTAAAGTTGAGGGTACAACAAGAATCAGGAAATATAAGAGGCATGGAAAAGAGTCGTTAGAATCTTGAGCAGACAGAGGAACACATCATTAATGGAGTAAATAGCAGTTGATTTAATCTCTTATCACAAAAAACAGAGCAGCAGATAACAAAAATATACAATTTTAAGGAAGGGATAGAAGCCGAGGCTGGAACAGAGAAGTAACAAGTTACCAAATACACTGGATATATTTGTGTTGTAGGAGCCTCATGAATTTCACCCAAGAATGCTGAAGAAACCACACAAAGTGATCTCTGAAATGTTAACACAGTCCTTAAGAGCAGAAGACAGTCAAAAGAAGTGAAGAAAGGCAAGCAGAGAATGAAATACTGGTGAAAAGTGAAAGGAACTTAGAGGAAAATGGGTCAGTTTAATTTCTTTAACTCTTCTGAAATACCAAAAAACCATTATTAGTCAATTTTTTGGTAAGGATTGAAAAATAATCAAGTGATAAACCAATGCTGATTTGTCGGTAAAAACTGTAACCACTAGTGTTTAGGCACAGGGGAACTTCTCCCAGATACTTTCAAAGGCAGCTATTTTTCATCACTAGCTAGTGGAAATATAGGCACGTATTTTAGGAAGACCACTTTAATAAGCATCTAAATTGAGGATGTCTAAATCAGGAAAGCTGGATTTAATCCCTTGATAATGAAATTCAGGACATTTCTAGATTTTTCTCAGATATTTTCAAAAGTGCGAGTTACAAAGCAGTTGGAGGAATAGAAGTTGAATGATCTTAATTAATTACAGACATTACTTGAAATTGCTTGATGAAACTCAATAAATCATATACAGATTACTCTGAGGAAATATAACTCCATTCTACAAATACAAAATAAGAAACATGTTTAATTCCCATGCTGTAAATAAAGAAGAAAAAAAAGAGTGATTTATAAATTGAATTTATGGCTCTTGAAGAAAAAGCAGCTCTTATTCTGATTTTAATGAGTAGTTAGAGAAATATCTTTCAGGGAGTGTTTCTGTATTGCTGCTCCAAAGGAAGATGATAGAAGATTTGTTGAGATCTTTTTGACTTCTATACTCCTCTGTTACAGAAAATAAACAAGGAGAAATAAAGGGTAAGAATCAAAAGCTTTATTTTTCACATGTGATAGATGAGAAACGAAGCTATATAAATGGAAAGGAACCTATACATGGCCATGAACTGGGGATGGGATTCAAATCTGCTAAGTCATAGTCAAATTTGGCCACAAAACCATATTCTCTCTGGCTTTTGTATTCAATTTAGATATGCATTCAAACATCTAGATGCTTATCCAAAGCTTATCAAGAGTAATCTTCCCATTCAAACTACACCCCTTTGCACTACAGAGCACCTCCCCTTCATGAAGGAAGATCTACCAAGTCCCAGCCCCTCACACCCACAACCTCCTTTTAGATACTCAGCAAAGTCTTGCTGTACCCCTTTAAACTTGCCAGGCCTGACTATCTCACAGCTTTCTGGGTGATAACAAGGAAATCAGTTAGCATTTTGGACCATATTAGCTCTGAGGTGTGTGTTTCAGGTTAGTTGGAAGAATCAAGGGGGCAGCTCAGGGCACTGGCATGGGCAGGCACAGACCCTGGTGTTCAGAACATACTCTGCTCATGTTACAAGAAGGCTCTGTGAGATTTAAAAATCTGTGTCTGTCAGACACTTTCTGTTCAGACAAAAGCTAACCCAGTTATGTAAGAAGGTGTTAAATGTACATGGAAAAAATCTGTTTTTCCAAGAACCCAGGCAGTGATTACATTTGCTAAATCCGCAGTCATTTTCCAGTAACAAATAAATAATCTAAAACAGCACATTCCGTGAAAAAATAATGATGTTGAACTAAAGCAAGCAATTGCCGTTTCAAATCAAGAAAATGTAGTTCCTTGTATTTTCATCTTAAATAAAAACAAACACTTGCCCAGAGAAAACAACAGCTAAGGTGTTTGTTTTTATATTCACTTGGATCCTCAGATCTCTTCCAGAAAGACTTGTGGATAAACAGGTTTATTTATGCAAAATCTGCTCATTACTGCATCAGCTATACCTATGGCATTTTGGTTTCAGATGAAATTGCTCTTCAGACATTTGTTTATTTAAAATTGGGGGGTGCACAGACTAATGGACAACAGCAGGGGGCTAAAGTGACTAATATGGGGTTCTCAAGTATTTTTTTTCAAATCTGTAGGCTCATCTTGAAGCAATTCATCCTAAAGACCAACCTGACAAAAAAGTCAATAAACATTAAATATGTAAACCCATTTTGTCTTTCTGCTTCCTGTTGTGTTTGACACTATTCCAAATGAAGGTTGCTAATGTTGTTTACACAGAATTCCAGAGAACTGGTAAAGACTACCTCTAAATAACACCCTACTTCTCACCTCTTTTCAATAAACTTCATTTATTCCACAGCACACAATTCCTCTGTAACACTGGCCTTCCTCTGCGTCATGTTTGTGTGAGATGGTGGATAATTTAACTATTTTTGCTTAGTCTCTAGAGCTGCATCCATCTTTGAGAGCTTCCTGCCCCTCTACTTCCAGGTAAATACTAAATCACTTTGCATAATGATTCCGTATTTTTATTTCCACCCTCTCAATAAGGAAGTTAATTGGGCAGGAGAGAGGAGACTTAGCAGACAATAGTACACGGCCATCTACACCCAACTGACAACTGTGTTAATAGGCTTTTTTAAAAATGTGTTACACGTCACTGGCTTGACATAGAACAGCTGTGTCCAGACAGAGAACACTAAAAAATACCACCTGGCAAGTGATATATTCTTTATGGATAACAACTAGTCTTTGGAAGACCAGAGACATCACTTTTTCTGCTTTGTTGAAGATTGATGGCCACCTATTGAATGAGAATGTACTTTTAAATTGGAAGGCATCTTACTCAACTAACGAATACTCTTACCCTCATGTATGGCACAGGTAGAATTAAAATTCAGAGGATGCTCTTAAGTTACAGTTCTCTGAATAACCAGTATAGTTTGGAAGGATTCTTTCATTGTTTTTTTTTTTTTCCTCAGTGGGCTTCTTTTTACCACACCTTATAAGCAAATATTTCCTTCTTGCAAATGGATTAATTCAAATTACCCCTTCTCCATGGGGTATTCCTCAGCAATTATAATGGCAAGAGAGAAAAAGATCAAAATATTGCTGAAAAGGACGTGAGGTCGGCCTGAAAAAACAAAAGACCTGATGATTTCCAATTAATGCCCTCTCCTCATGACAGGAGGCTTACAGGTTTTAATTCTGGACAAGTTGCTTTTGTGGACTGCAGTGAACAACCTCAGTGGAAAAAGAGGTTAAGCTGAAATCCAGTCTTATGAAACCTGCAGTCATGAGCTGACACAGAGAAGCAGCTAATCATGACCAAACATCCTCAGATTGTGCAGCCTATATAAAAATCCTCTTTTTAATGCATAATAAAGATCCCATTATTATTTACCCCTTTCCTCTTGCATTCATATTTCCCTATGCTAGAGGAACACTATTATTATTTCCCCTTTTCCCACTCTCTTTACTGTTTCTGTTGCATTGACTACCTGGAATGTCTTTTTAATTACTTTTCTTCAACATGGGCTACAAAACAGACCACTGCTTTGACTTTCTTTTCACTATTCATTTACAGCTTTGTGTGTTTCATAGTGCAAACTTTAATTAGAATGCACTGTCCTTTTTTAAATAGCAAGGGTGAAAGATAATCCATTTTCAGTGCACTAGCTCACCCCTATGCTAGAAACACAGTGAGTGTTTATCTAGTGACACTGCATAGTCCAGTAAGAAGCACGTAAATATTCTTTCATTTTACTTTTTATTCTCAGAAAGGAACAAGGGAAGTGTACAAGGAAAGAAGAATAATTTCTTTTCCTAGAACTCTGAGATTTGCCAGTTTCCCGAGGGCTGTATTTTTGTCTCAGGAATAAATGTATTACATGTTATAGGGCCCAGATACTTAATAACTACAATTAGCAATTCTTTTCATTAATTTGAAAGTATAATCACATTTATAAATATCCAGCTTGTATAGGAAAAGGCTGATGCTGAACTCAACTAGAGTCATACTATTAAGTAGTATAAAGTTACAGTGGGGTCACCACAAGTCTTGAGAGCATATTGCTATGTTTGCATGAGAACAAACCATAGAAACAGAACCGCTGTATGATTTAAGGTTGCAAAAACATCCATTGCAGTACTTATACTAACTTTATTTTGCTAGAAAAATAATGTGGCCTTCTCTCATGATTCACTGCCTTTTTGGTTTCATTTAAAGGGGCTTTTTGTCGGTTTGTTAAAAGAACTGTATTGTAAGCTGTGGTTTATATTTTATATGTTATGCTTCTCAGTTATGTAAAATCATTACAGATTGATATTGCCACTGCAGTTCAACTACAAAACAAACAAACAAGTAACAGAAACAAAACCTCAATATAAACAGAAGTTCAATAGTACTAATAGGAGAAGACTTGAGAAGGGTCTGTTTGTTTAAAGAACAAATCACCTTTTGACTATTAAAACTAAATATGGCATTCTTAGAAGTTTTTCATTTAAAAGAGGAGGCTTGGGCCAAAAAACAGGTATAAAGTTCAAACATCCGCACACTGAGTTTTCTATTCAGACATTCACATACTGCAAATACGCACACAGTAAGATCGAAGGAAACATTCTCATGTGCAACCTCTGCAAAAAGGCTCCAGATAGCAGACGCAGCCTTGCTTTTCCAGGCAATCAGATTAGTTTAGACCTAGTAAAGACCAACCCAGGAGTTACTAGGCTTTATAACTTACCTGTGTCTTGCTGGAAAACTGTAAAAATAGTGTGGAAAATCACAGAATAATAGAATAGTTAGGGTTGGAAAGGACCTTAAGATCATCAAGTTCCAATGCCCCTGCCATGGCCAGGGACGCCTCACACTAAACCATGCCACCCAAGGCTCTGTCCAGCCTGGCCTTGAGCACTGCCAGGGATGGAGCATTCACAACGTCCTTGGGCAGCCCATTCCAGTGCCTCCCTACCCTTACAGTAAAGAATTTCTTCCTTATATCTAATCTAAACTTCCCCTATTTAAGTTTTAACCCATTACCCCTTGTCCTATCACTACAATCCCTAATGAATAGTCCCTCCCCAGCATCCCTATAGCCCCCCTCCAGATACTGGAAGGTCTCCACGCAGCCTTGCCTTCTCCAGGCTGAACAGCCCCAATTTTCTCAGCCTTTAAATGGAAAAAGTGGGCATATCCATAGATAGTGGGATAATTCTCCATGTGAAGATAAAAACTTTCTTTGGTTATAAATTAAGTACAAACAAATCAAAACAGTATTGTAATCACGTGTTGATGAAGTTAGCTTCAATGACCACATCACTGTGACAGGCATGTTCAAGTTGTCATCACACATTAATGAGTTCAAAAAAAGAGGAGGAATCTGTGTAAAGTGTTTCTATCTGTGGGCCTGAAGAAGCTAAAGAGTAAGAGGATTAGAGAAAACAAGTAGGATGTTGGGAACAGAGCAGAGTGAGGGCACTAACTCTTGGCTCTGGTGTCCTAACTGAAGGATATGCAGGAACAGAGATCACTCATTAAAATTTTTATTTTTTTTTTAATATTTTCTTAGTTATCTTAATCTACAAGTTTACTAAAAGATATGTTCATAAATATGTGAATAATATACCAAAGGAAGACTATCGCTTTTACTGTAGTGGGTAGAGTATGCTGACCGGAAAAAAAAAAGAATAAAAATTGGATTAGTCTCTGTGCTTTGGTAGTAGCAATCTTTTGTGTGGTATTGGTATGTCTGGGGTATAATATAGACAGGAGAGCTGTCATGCCTGTGAGAGTTATACATTTAACAGCCTCTCAAGACCAGAGTTCATTATGCTCCTCAAGGGCACATGAGGATCCCTGAGCAGCTTGAATTTAGCTACTAAAACAAGCAGATCTCATGCAGACACCATTTCTTTGAGAGATCAGCAAATGGCAACAATGACAAAAAAGAAAACCAGTCTATATTTGTGACCTCCGATAAGCAGAAGGCCACAACATACGATTTTGCTGACTCCTTTAAGCCTTGACTTATGTGGATGTGAATGCGGCAGGAACATTTTGACCAAGGGAATTAGCACAAACCTCTAGTTCAAAAATACTGAGCTGTATCCATACCACTGAACTAAGTAGTGTCAGCTGTCATTTCTGTATGTGGGAGGAACTGCTTGGAGACCTGTGTCCACCTGGAAACTTTTGGTGCCAGATATGCAGATATGGGCACAGGATCTCACCTGTGCCAGGGTAAGCACCTCTGTATCTAGACGGTATGGGATTGGAGAAGATGCAATAGAATGACTTCATGCTGAATATATAGTAGAAGTCTTAGCTCCTGTGCTTGCTCCCTAATATGTGCTCAAATCAAGGCAACACTGGCACCATCTCATATTCAGAAATGGGGCAAAAGCGGGGTAGGAATGGAGTATTGGGTGATAAGGTAATCAAATAAATGGCACTGAGGTGCTAGTTTTTCTGAGCTATATGGAGTTTATAACTAGGAGGCTGAGGACTTACTTGTAGAGGTGGGAAAATACAGACGAGGCAGACCTGGTCGTGGTGGAGAGTCTATAAAAGAGAGATCATAATCAGAAACTTAGTGAACTTAAGCTGTGCTGAGGTTGAAGAGTCACAAAGGAATGTAATTTTTTAAGTCTTGAAAGGGAAATAATTACAGTTGAAAGATGATATACCTCAACTGTTGTACACACATATATTGGTGGACTAGACATTAGACGTGCACACACGTGCAGTGAGCAGGGACATCTTCAACTAGATCAGGTAGCTCAGAAGCCCATCTAGCCTGGCCTTGAATGTCTCCAGGGATGGTACATCTACCTACCAACTCTCTTTTAGCAGATTCTTCTAAAAAGTCTCATCCCATTTTTCTTATAGGCCCCTTTCAAGTTCTGAAAAGCTGCAGTAAGGTCTCCCCGGACTCTTTCCCAGGCTGAACAACCCAACTCTCTCAGTCATTCCTCATAGGTGAAAAAAATTACCATTGCTTTGGTAATATTTGTGGCACTCCTCTGGACCCTCGCCGACAGGTCCATGTCTTTCCTGTACTGAGAACTCCAGAGCTGGACACAGTACTGCAGGTGGGGTCTCACCAAGGCAGAGTAGAGGGGCAGAATCACCTCCCCCAACCTTGATCAGATACCTTCCCCCAGCCATTACCCCTGACAGCAGCATGTTTTCCAGCAGCCATTCCTAGCAACAATGCCTGTCTCACTGCCACTGATCATGGTGGTGGCTGACGCTGCCAGCACACCAGACATGAGGCTTGCACAGACCATAGTTGCCAGGACTGCATCATACAGTTTGGAAATTTCTCGTCTAGTTTATTGACAGTAATTTGGGATTTCTGATGTCTACTCTAGTCCACCAGTACATGCATGTACAATAGTTGAGGTACATCATCTTTCAACTATAATTATTTACCTTTCAAGACTTAAAAATTCACATTTCTTTGTGATTCTCGAACCTTAGCACAGTTATTGAAGGTGGTATCTAAATGGCACTGCTGCAATTGCCTACTATGACTTGCCATTGGTTCAGTTTCCTGCTCAGTTATGCTCCCTAGTGAAAGGACTTGATGCAATATGGGTTGCCTATCAGCCATGGGCCACACCTCTGGACTCTGCCATTTCTTCTTCGTATGTCCTGGGAGGGTAGTTAGCCAGGTGTACTCAGAAGCATAGATCGCTCTTTCTGTGCAAACAAACCTGCAGGAGTAAACACCGTATCCTTGGCTCAGGGTGCTTGTGAGTCATCCTTTGTTGATGGGTGGTGGTTTCAAGTGTGGGATCATAGCAAGGGAACTGCTTTGTTTTTGCTTTGCTTTTATTCCATGAAAAGAATATAACTACCAACCATACTTGGCATTCTCAAAGCTCTGTACATTCTAATCCTTGCAACATTCCCATGAGGTAGGCAAACATCATTAACCCTGTTTCAAAAGATGTGGAAGCCAGGACATAAAAGGATAAGTCATTTGCCCAGGTCCTATTTCCCCAGGTAACTCAGGATCTGAATCCAGAAGTATATCTTATGCTAGACAAATTGGTAATGGACTAGACAAACTGCTTCTGAAGCCCTTTCTCAAAAGGTTAAAAACTCGTAGGACAGTTAAAATAGCAGTAGTACAGGCTGTGTCTCTAACTGAAGCTCCAAATTCAAAAGCAGTGCCTACTGTCACATTAGAAGAAGTTTGGGTTCAGAGCACAGAGCACAGTACAGCTCAGCTTTATGCCTTGCTCTGATTTTATGGTAATATGTTGTTAAAATCTAGCAAGGACCTAATGTAATAAAACTGCATCAAACAGCTTACAATTTTTTCATTGTTTTTTCATTGGTGCCTTGGTTTCCACCCACCACCTTCACCCTTGACTTCTTTCCTCAGGTATCCTGTATCCTCCTTCCCTGTTATTTGCACCGCACTTAAAATCTCTCAGCTACTTACCTTTTCCCTTCTCCAAGAAACTCTTTCTTGACATCACCCACCTCCTTTAAGTCACTTAACTGACCTTGCATGTGCCTCTCCCCCTTTCCTCCCCGAAAACATCCAAGGTGCTTTCCTGTGTGAGGCACCATATCATAGACCTCTCCCACCCTTGCTGCTCACTCTGCAAGAACCTGAGAGTACAAAGGCACACTCTGCTGACCCCAAGGGCTGCATAATCCTTCTGCTCAGTTGTCTGCCTGCTTGTCAGCATGTCTTTCCACTTGTACTCCTACAAACAGAGTCAGATTATCTGGAGAAAGTTGGGGAAGGGAACCACTGATTTTGTCTGAAATCGTGGTCTGAAATAAGAGGAAGTTGGGAATAATTGTCTGAAATAAGAGGAAGTTGGGAAAAGCAAAGCAGACCATACTGCATCCTAGGAAAAACTGAGGTGGCTTTGATTTTGCCGGGAAAAAGGCAAGTGAGGTCAATCAAAAGGAAAACTTGACCATCCTGACCTATTTTTAATTAAAACTGATACTATCTTGCTCTGCAGCATGACTCTGCATACACGTCGTTCCATTTTAGAACCAAAGAAGATAATTTTGTCCTTACAACTACTTTGTTTAAGTTTGTTTATATATTTAATGCCAAAGCAGATGTATTTAAATTTTCTATTTAGCTGCACACTAATCTTGACAAATTGTAATACATCGGACACATAAGAAAACATCAAGCAAAGGTTAAAACCCATGATAAGATTACACAGAATTCTGATGAGTGTTTTGGAGTTTTCCCCTTTTTGTCATACACTCAAGAATGACTGTTTCACTTTTTTTAGAGGACAAAAATATGCAACATACAAAATATCTTTACAAAACCATGTACATGTGTATGCATGCATGATTGTACATCTGCATCTATATGTGTGTATTTCTCTTTGTGTGTGTAAAAATAGATTTAGATAGAGATGACATTTGCAGAAAGTATCCCGTTTTCATGGTCTACATTGTTAGTATTGAATAATTCATTCTAGAAACATGTCTTTCACAAAAAAAGTAAAGTAATTTATCTTTCAATAGTCTTTTAAGTTTTCACATTTAATTATGAAACTTCTCTCTTTCCAGATATTATCCTTGCAAGGAATATCTATTCACCAGTTCCCAGGTAAACACCCTATGCCTGAATCAACAAACAGGTTTGGAAGGAAATGATTACTAAGGAAAGGTCAATGTATCCTTTGACAGCTGGGTTACTGGCTTTTGCCTAGCTGAGTTTGTTAGCCACTGAATGACATACCATATTGCCAAAGCAGCAGCTTTCACTGGCACTAAATACAATTTTTTTGAAATACTGTTAAGAATAAAACAGGTTTCTGAATTCTGTCCTATTTTATACTATTTCAAGGAAACCATTCTAATGATCTCAGCTTTTATTATTCTTTTTCGTGTTTTCTCTCTCTTTCAGTAATCTCTTAATTAATGGTTTCTTTGGCCTATCTTTGCAAGGCATTTGAAAATGGAAAACCATACAGGTCAAAAAAAAAATAATTCAGCAGAAACTAACTTCACAACACCATCTGTGAAATGCTTCTCAGGAAAGAAACAAACTGACATTGTAAATGTGAAAAATCCCAAAATACAGATATTTTCACCTGAGCCTAAATTGATGAGGACTGATCTAGGAAGAGATCTAAGTATGACTATGAACCTCAATCAAAAAAAGCAAACACGCAGCTTAACACATCAATCAAAAAAGCAAACACACAGCTGAACTGCAAAATCCCTTGCATGGAAATGGTTGTAAATACTACATTATAGATCAGGGAGATGTCCAGGCCCAGGGTACATGTGGTAGTAGGAACATACAATGCTGAGAGAGAGAAAATGCTTACACAGACAGGCCACACAACTGCTGCCGTATTAAGTGACCTGAATGCAAGCCACTGATGCTCCAGTAACCTGAGGAAGAACAGCAGCTCGCCTTTGAAGGAAACAGATTGGAGAAAGAAAGACAAAAAGGAAGGGTGGATAAAATATGCCACAGAGAAAAGCAGAAAGATCGGGGGACTATAAAGATGAGCTGGCGATGAGGGCATGGAAGGGAGCTGGAAAAAAAAAAAAAGTGTCTGGCCAAGTTTCAAGGAATTATTTTAACTCCACTGTCAGATTTAGGTGACTCAAATAATTCAAAGTTTCTTGCTCTGGTTTCCAGAATGCTCCCTGGAACTGCAGGCTCGTTTGTTCAGAGGACTGGCTTTTATTCTCCATATATCAAATCTGTAATAAACAGAAAAACCTTTTGCATAGTAAGGAGTTATTTAATTGCAACATATCTGTAATAGATAAGAGCCTACACAGAGATTACCATGCTCAAAACACTGTGGAAGCATTAAGTAATTGCGTTAAGTATTATTACCTCTATGTTTCACATGAAGACACTGGGTAGAGAGAGGAAATACCACGCCCAAGATGACAAAGTTCAAAGGGTTTGTAAGCCTTTTGACTGTACTACCTCTGCGTTTTACTGTTTACTAAAAATACAGAACATTTTTGTTTATGAAAGATGAGGATTAATAATTTACCTGGGGCATTAGGCCCTTTGTACCTGGTGTACAGTAGCATGCATTGGAAGTATTTGAACTTTTTACAGAGAACTGACAAAGTTTAAATTGGCACGCGATGCCTCAGGCTGTGCTGGAGTCATGCGTGACCTCCAACTGTTACATGCACGTATGTGTTGAGGGTACTTGCTGGGCAACATTAAAGACAGAGAGAAAATTTCAGTGTGTTTCCTGTCTCAAGTAGTAATGGTGATTGCATGCTAAGCCACCCAGTGGGTAAAGAGGATTATAAATTTAAACATGCAGCATCCTTTTGCTTTATTTTCCTTTTTTTTTTTTACTGAAATACATGCAGATACCAATATCTATGTCTAGTTGTCTGGTTTAAAAGTGCGCTTGAATTGTGCATCAACTATCTTGAAACAAACTGCTTTATTTCATTACCACAGGCTTTTCTATCCATAAATTGTAGCTTAGATCAAAAGAACAGGGTTCCCTTCTGTTTTCTAATTCATCTACTTGGTTCAAGCATTTGTTTTCCTGAAGTCTTAAAGGAATTTGATATGGTAAATGATTTGTGTATTATTCACTCTTAAATATGCCAATATATTCAAGGCAAACAAGGACTTTATATGTGTGTATATATGTATTTGTGCATGTGGTTGAATGTACGTTCGAAATAATAGTATTTTTGTGACTAACAAGTGATTCTAAAGAAAAAAAAAGCATTATAGAAAGAAAAAGTCAAGCTTGTGCTTAATCATCTGCTTTTCTCATCATATTAAAAACATGATTTCTCTAAATATTTGGTTGCTTCTGTTCAGAAATTCCTTTTTCCCTACAATATGGAATTTTCCATCTCACCTGAACTCAGCTGCCCCAAATCAGTCTGTTTAAAGTCACTCTTGAGTCCTAGGTGCTTTCCAAAATCAATAGCTTTTAATAGACCTTCTTGCATATTCTAGACTATGTTTCTTGACCTCTAAAAACCAAAGAAGAAGTGCTACAGACATCTATTATTATATTGCATGTGGGCATTTTCAACAGGCTCACTCTTTCTCTATACCCTACGTGATTTTTTTTCTCCTTCTCTGATTTTTTCTGAGAGTTAGAAATATAGAGATGAATGCTGACCTCCTGTATTGTAGCAGTTAGTAAACAAGCACTGGAAAGTTGCTGGTTCTATTTTGTTACAGATCCAATAGCTGCACTGTACTTTGGCTATCCTCAGGGAAATAACTTCATTTGCCCTTCTGCATATATTTTTCACATACAGCCAGCCAGCTCCAATGTGCTTGTACACTGGAGAGAAATCTTGGTTGTTCTTACTGTCACAGGGATGAAGAGCCAGAGAAAATCCTTGAAAAGCAAGGCTTTTTTCCACTAATCATGTTGAGAATAGGGAAGGAGGCAAACAATTGCTAGTGATGCTGCTGACAGCCACCCCATAACAGCAACTGCTGTGCTGCACATCCTGTTCTCAATCTCAGCAGCAGCAAAAGAAAAGCTTCAGATGGGCAGAGAAGGGAGATGAGTAGTTAAGGGTAAAACAAATGTTTCCTGTCTCCATCAGAGTAGGCAGGCTTAAATATACTTGGAATTTGCTTTCCTGAACAAGCATATACCTCTGGCAAAAGCACAGATGGGAAATGTGAAAATTTTTTATTACCTGCTACTCTGTACGAGCGCAGCCCAAATGTGACTGGCTAAGAATCAGATAGAGGAGTATGTGACACATCAGTGCTTATACTGTGGGTGTTACGAGGAAAACAAGGCATCTCAGCTTATTGGATTTCCTCAGTAAATCTGGGCTTGTGATTTACCTCTGTCAATGGTTGCATCAGGAGGGGAACTTCAGACATCTGCATTGTCAACATCTGTACCTGAGATAGACATTGTAGGCTTCCCTTCTATGTAATTAAATGCAGTGAATTCTGTGGGCACCCCTAGGCCACAGTTCCTTTCATCATATACTGATGTGTCCTGGTCAGATGAATTGCATCCGAAATTCCCTTTTACTGTCTAGTAGTTATTTAGTGTATCAAAGCAGAAAGTCAAATTATAAGCACAGAAGCTCAAGACACATGGCAGGTAGGGGGAAAAGGGTGCCTCACTGGAGAGGGAACCAAATCAAAACATGATGGTGGTGTCCCATCCCACCCTCCTGCTTGTCACAGGAGTTACATGACTCTGTGTATGCACCATGAAGTCACTAAGGAGTCCTCTACTGCATACTGGAAAGAGGGTCCTAGAGTGTATTGTAAAAAAATGGGTAGGAAGAAAAGCCAAAATGTCCCAGGATCTACAATGTCTTAGCTATAACCTTCAAAATGCACACAGGATAGTACCTAACCTTTAGTAATGCTTTAACTGCAGCAATACTTGTTTGACGGGTCTCAATGTTTTATCCCACAGAGTAAATAGTGAGTTTGTGACAACAACCTAGAAGCACGTTGTAACCTGCAGTGAGATGATGGAGCTCAGAGCAGACCAACCTCAGATGCAACTGAAGTTCATACTGTGCATTAGGAAATTATATGTGCTGGCTGTTAACAGGAATAAAATGAGAAGGAATAAATGTGCTGGCTGGTAGAAGAAATCAAATGAAAGAATAAAATATTACTAATTGCAAGCCAGGGACTCACAAGGGGAGCTAGCCGAATACTGAAGTAAATGTTTGTTTGTAGTTTGTGATCAGATGAAAAGAGTACAAAATTCCTACCTGAATCTTCATAAAAAAGTCAAATAACTACCTACACTAAGATAGTTGTATATGACTGCCTCTGATGATAAATTGGTGCAGTTACCTGAACTTTATAGTTTTACAGATGATTTCTGAGGAAATAATGGAAATGTATTCATGTTCATAATATTTTCCACTATACTTTATTTTTAAATTTAAATCTAATTCATAGTGGCAGAAAATATGCCTAATAAAAAATAAAAGCATGTAATTAATCTCTCAGCTATTATAAAGTGAAATTCACTGAATTGATGCTATTTTTAACCATGAGATACTCCTAATTACTTAATGGTCTGTATTACAAAAATTTTACTCAACCCCTTTAACAGGGTTTTGCTCACAGTACTCCAGTAAATACAAATATAACTAAACCTCAGCTGCTTAGTGTACATAGGAAGTGAGTAAACTCTGTGATACACAGACTTACAAGTCACTCACTTTTTAATGATCTGTGTACATGATGGAGAGATGCTATCTGAAAACAATGACATTCTTAAGCCTTGGCAACAGCATATTGACGCTCTGTACTAGCTACACATGCTGGTTGTTTTAAATGACAGTCTCCTCTCATCCTGGAAGCAAGTGGTCTTGAATCCAGGGGACTTATATGGAAAAGGAAAAACATTAGCCTTTAGTTTTTCCACCTATATATGTACATATTTTAGTGGACTCACACTGATCTTTGTGCAAAGGTTTTCTTTCCACAAGCAGCTGTAGTAATCTTTGCTCAAGAAACTGATCTGAGAATAATAAAGGGAAATACAGTGTTACAGAATGGCATTAATGGAGCTGTATCAAAAGTAGGTAAGCAGTGGATCAATGCAAAAAAGACTTGGCTCCTAATTTTGAACTTTCAGCTGAAGCAGATTGAATGCAAGTTCACTTTAGAAGTTTGCAAAAAAAAGTCATTGCTTTCCTGAAATACTTGAAACATCTCAAACACACTGTATTTTATGTTCTGCATCTCAGCAAACCACGTCATTTTTTACAAAAAATTATTTTCTCTTCTCAAGTAAGGTGGTTCAGAAGGAGACGTGAAAACAGAAGCGAATCAAGATTTAGATGATTCTAGTGAATTCCAGTGTCCTTGCACATGAACACAAAAAATGGAGAACTGCAATGAATAAACCATATTACGAGCCTCTCTGAATGATGCACAAGCTGCAATTGCAGCTGGATTTTTTTCACCTGAATTATTAATATAATTAAGCTCATTTGAATTAATCAATATTCATACAAAGATTATCAGTGTCAAGTGTCCTTTTCATTGCAGTCAGGTTTGGCCTAGACAAGTCTGCCCAAATATAAAATCAGGCTTTCAATTCTAAGCCATTCACTACTGGCCATTTTTTAGAGAACAAGTTCTATTCCAGCACTTACACAGGTTTATAACACAAAACTTCCTTCAGGACTCTACAATGTGTATTTCAGCTCTCAGACTGAAGGTTCCCAACCTCCAGTGTATGTGAGGATCTCAAGTGAGGAAAAGGCTATAAACAAATGCAATTAGCATTTGCTACTCAGATGAAAGCGTAGTTAAGTGAATGCAGCCTATGGATGCTGAATTCCTGAGGAGCAGCAGAAAGAATAGGGGCTCTTTGAGGCCACAGAAGGAAATGAATTAATCTGCTTTATCTGAGGGGACTTGCAAGTGAGAGAAAACAAAATCTGCATAGCAGGCCACCACAGCCCAGCAAAACAAGACATAATATGTATAGTACAAGGGTCCAGATAAATACCAGCCCTAAGAAACAGACTATTACTGAAAAATATGCAAGACCAATCACACTGCTGCAGGTATCCTCCTGTTCCCACACATCTGCTGCATACCATACCTACAAAATACGCGTCTCTATATCTATGAAGCCACTCATAAAGGCTTTTGCTTGGCTGATTTTTCAAGTTAATGATAGTCAAGGCACTTGGGAGAAAGATTTATGTCAGTGATACACAAGTTCAGCAAATTGTCAGAGAGTTCTGGTGTGCAATTAATCATCTTTTCTCCATTACAATTTGTCAGTGCCAAGCATATATATAGAACCATTTTTATAATACAGATATCAGGGGTATGTAAGTACTATATAAATCTGCTATTAAAAAAAAAAATACAGTGAGTACTTGCTACCACACGGATTTGTAAATCTTTCTCTGCATGAGACACCCCTCCAAAAATTGTGGAGGCTGTCGCATTGAACTGTCATCATTTTTATGACAGTACTTTAAGAGGATCTGCATCTCAGTTATATTTGTGTTCCCTAAGCTGCTTCATCTAGAATTATGTAGATTAGGGGGTTTGTTTTTTTTTTCTGGAGGCAAGCGAGTCCTAGTGAAACAAACAAACAAGCAATCAAACAAACAAAACAAAAACAACACAAGAAAGAGGATCACCCAAGAGTACTGGCTTGTTGCTGTCTTTTTTACCTATGTTTTTTGTAGAAGTGGGATTGAGGGAAGAGTCTACATAGGTTGCAAGAGTGATGGTGCCTGTTAGGCCATTAACAGTGGCTCACTCAATTTTCTTCAGGTCATCCAGCCGACATGCTATCTCCCAGGGTCACGTGAGGAGGCAGGAGGTTGTCTTCTTCGTGGTAGAGGTGTTGCATTACCAGATACTGCATTAGAGATGCTGTTGCGGTAGGGTGAGGAATAATAGTTTTAAACTAAAAGAGGAGAGATTCAGGCTGGATGTGTGGAAAATATTCTTTATAATGAGGGTGGCAAAATAGTGGAACAGGTTGCCCACAGAAGTGGCAGATGCACCATCCCTGAAGACATTCAAGACCAGGCTGGGTGGGCAATCTGATCTAATTGAAGATGTCCCTGCTCATTGCAGAGGGGTTGTAATAGATGACATTTGAAGGTCCCTTCCAACCCAAACTATTCTGTGATTCTATCAGCAGCAGCCCTGAAAGATGCTATGATTCAAAAGGGCTGAGGGTAAACTTTTTTAGTGGTTTCTGTGAGATGCTTTGGTGACTCAGACTTTTCTTTGAGATACAAAAGTAGCTTTCCCTCTTTCCCCAAAGTAGGCTTCTGAGTGATGCAGATATAGATTCCTAGGTCAGCCTAAGCCACTTTCCTGCCTCTGTTTCCCCCTCTTTTAAATATCCTCAAAGCCAAGCTCCTTACTTGTCTGCATCAGTTTAGACTCGCATGCAGATTCTGATGAAGTGTATTAATGAGCAAGTAAAACTGCAGTCTGGATGTCTGGACAGTCACAGAGGAATTCCAGGGGAAGCAAGCTCACCTGTGAAGGCACTGGTGCCATGAGTGCTCATGTCCTTCACCCTCCGGTGACTTTCCCACCTCAGGGAATTCTGTAAGAATTGTGTTAGTTTTAAAAGTCACACCCTGGATAACCTATTGCAACTCTTATGTGCAATTTTTTTTTTGGAACTCAAGAACAGAAAATGTCCAGATTATTAGTGTTTATTACCACAATAACTTTTAGAAGTCAGTTTTATAACATGAACACTACAGCATGCCACACAGATCAAAGCAAACAAACTGCTCTAATTGGGTTTGAGATCAAATACACAAGCTTTACATTCACTGAGGTACACATGTCTTACATTACCTATATTGTACAATCCTGGACTGCATATTTCATGCTGTACAGTAAATAGAGAACATGTGGTTTGGAATGTATCTACCGTATGTGTTAGTTCACATACGAGCCAACAGGATCACCTAAATGCACTGTCAGGAGCCTCATGAATGTTGATTGTGATATCCAGATTCAGACCTCATGCAGACAGACACCAATTCCTTATTTCAGTGGGGTCTGCAGGTGCTAAAATTGATGTTGAGCCTTTTATGTGAGGTTTCAAACACACATAGACAAAGAATCAACACAGCACAGAGCAAATTCTTGCTTCTCTCTCATTAATGTATTGAATTACTGGGTTTACATGGTCAGAATATGCATCAGAATATATGCATGCATGGGTATTTATATTATAGATTTCCAACCCTTTTTGATTTAGCCTTTTTCCTCTTTGTACACAAAATGCAGCTTTCACACCAAGATATAAGTGAGTTTTTATATTAATGCCAATAAAATAAATACATTCAAACTCCACATCTAAAGACTATGAAAACTTTTGTTGATTTGAAGGAATGAATAGAAAGAGAGAGACCAAAAAATTATTTTATTGTGTTTCACTGACATTTTTAAAACATGTTTCAAGAAGATACAAAGACATCAATTTCAGGGAATGTGGGTAACAAAAGATGCTTGAACTGCCTAAATAAACTATTTCAGTATTTTTTGTAGCTATTTGTGCTCTTCCAGAAACATATAAATTTTCCCACAAAGTTGCAAGGGCATTATCAAATACTCCAAATGAGTAATATTTCAAATATTACAGGAAATTGTTGATTACTAAAGTGCAGCAGAATGCAAAGTCTGGCATAGTCAGAATATGTGAGTGCATTTAACCAGTTTTCTCACTTTGCAGCACTTTTGGCACCAATAAACCTGAAGGCACACTTGCTAGAGAGCTGTCACTAACTTGTCTCACAGTAACAACCTTCACAGCTGACTATACTGAAATCTTTGTCAAAGCTTCTACAGTTTCTTAATGCTGTATTGTTTGGAAAAAAGTGTAATAGCAACAGAAAGGCTTAGGATGTTTTTATGGAGGGAATGAAGAGGGATAGACAGATGTAACTGGACATCTGCTAGTGCAGCAGGGTAACATGAATGTGAGGGATGAATTCCTTGTTTTACCATGGTGCATTATGCAGCAATTAACTGTACGATCAGCAATGCTAAAGGACAAAATAATAGTCTATAACCCATTCTGCTACTATTTAAAAAAAAAAAAGCCAGAAAAGTGGTGAAATCTGTCCTGGAATGAGGATATTTTTCATGTGTTCTTATTTCTGAGCTGGGGAAAAAAAAATGGCAAATGCCAATTTTCCAGTACTTTCTGCAATTTGCGATGAAGGCTGATATTATGTAAGAGGTTGGTGTCTGAAAGAAGTACAGATACACTCACCAGCAAACCGGCTTGATTTTTCAGTCAAGGTGATCATTCCCAATATCTACTGATTTCAGCAGAGACAGAGGTGAAATATCTGAATACCCTGCAAACAGCTGAACCTTTTTGTGCCCTTGGACCTGAACTGAGGGAGCACTTCAGCATTACTGAAGAGCCTAAGGGGTTCACCTGGAGAGAAGAGATATAAGCACCTGACCAAAGCAAGTACTTAACCAGCTTCATGAATTAGAACTGTGCTACCTGACTGCAGTACTGGTTTCACTTAAGATAACCTGCTGATTCCTTCTCTCCTCTACTGACAAAACTCAGATAAATCATCCTTTCAAACCATGTGGACATTTAAGAGTCAATAATAAACTGCAGGCTGGGAAAAGGCAGTTGGTTTTTTGTGGCTATCTCCATGCTGCCACATGAAGGAGGGAGAAATCCATGGCTCTAAAATCAAATGGCATGGGCTGACTCGTGCCCTTGCTGTGTAAGGCTCCTAAGTGGGTGTGGCCCAGCATCCATTCCGGCTCCTAAGTGGTGTCCCTGTGACCCAAAGGCATGAATACAATTCTAAATGTGTTTATTAATTCCAAGGTTTCGAAAACAGTATGAGGGCTGTGTTACAGCCTACCAGGTTGAGTGAAGCTCAGGGAGGTGTTGCATGATCCAGGGCGTGACAGGAGGACATATAGAGTTGTTTGAGACTTCTGAGATGGTGTTGAAGCACAGACTGATATGAAGTGATTTTTTAGAGCAACCCTTGGAGTGCACTGTCTTATGAAAGCTAGCTGGAGTAGTCCAAACCAGAGCCAAGAAGTGAGCTGATAATTAAGCCATCTGGATGTTCAAAAGGTCCGTGCTCTAGCACACTGTTTAGCCTACTGTATTCAGTAAATATACTTATTCAGTAAAGAGCTATATGTAGTAGGGAACTATATGCCAAACATCATTTAACAGCTATAATGCTAAATGAGGAGGGCAGAACAGCTTTTCAGTGGCAGGCAGGTAGAAGCATTTGGAATCTACATCCCAAGAATGCAGGCAGAAAGTTGAGGCTAAATGATGTAGCCTTTTTCTGCTGCTTGCTCACCAGGAATTTATTCTGTCTCTGGAAACACTTATGTTAATGCATTCTTCTGTAATTCATTTTTTTCTATATTTTCCATATTTTTCCCCCTATTTGATTTTGTTACCAAAGGTGACCTACATGAAACAGAAATATTTTGAGGGTTTCTATTTAATTTTTTCCTGCTTTTCGTATGTCAGTTTTTCTGCTTAAACTCAAACTCTTTGGCTATCCAAGATGGATTGCTTCTGAGACAAGAACATTCCTCACAGACAGCTGTCCAGCAAAGAACAGTGTGGCTCAGCTCCGACAGGAATTAGTACAATTGTACAATTAGCAACAGCCACATCAATCCCCATATCAGCTTGGCTTTTCCTGTATGTGTCTGAAGCCTTAGAGCTCAAAGGGCACTTGAAATTCAGAATTTGTCCAACCAGTTTCAGCAGATACAGACTTACCAGGCAGTGCAGACAGGTTTGGGATTCCTTCATTTCTGCTCCCTTCTGCTGCAGCTGGAGAGAGGCCAAAGCAATACGCAGTCAGGTAAGGTGCATGAGGGAAAGGAGAGAGGGAGAGTCTGTAGGTCCACAGAGTTAATTCTGTATACCATTAGCAGACTTTTCCAGCCTCATTTCCCTGTTCAGGTAAAACTACATCAGCCCCTCATTTCTCTTGTGCCTTAGCAAAAACCAAGAAAAATGGAAATGTTCTTTTCCTGGTACCTGCCTCTTGGCTTGTATTGTATTACAACTCTGTCTTAATATATGTATTGTGTTTTCTTTGCTCTTTTCTAAAGTGAATATTGGAAGCAGTAAGTGTACTAGGTCAAACATGGTTGGGAACAAACAGCAGTGCAGATATGGGTGGCATCCAGAAAAGCTGCAGGAGTCATATTCAGACCACCTACCTACCTTATGCGTCAAGACTGCTGCAGCATATAAATTCAAGACAGCAGAGTGCAGTTCCTACAGCTGCCATCCAGAGCTGACTACTGTAGGTCACTCTTGCATATAATTCTAGGCTAGGTTTAATACAGCTAGGTTTCATACAGCCCTCTGAATTTTTACTGGTGTTGAATTTGTCTTCACTTCTGCACAAGATAAAACGCACTAATCCTTGATTTCTTTGCTCCATTTTATCTTTTCATTTGATTGCTTTATTCTTTCTGAAGGAAAAAACAAGAAATGAAAATCACCCCTTAGCTAGTTTATTGCAATGAAAACTAAGAGATGATGAGTTTTCTTTTTTTTTCTGTTAGATAAACTTTAAGCTTGTCTCTTTAACTTTTTAATAGTATTTTTTTACTTAAACCCCTTGTTTTCTGCTTGAAGAGGTTTACTTTTTTCAGTTTTAGAAGTGCAACCAGGATGACCAGGAGTTTAGGAACTCTAAAGCACAAGTCTCTCCAGTGGATCCTGCTACTTTTGTAGTCAAATGGCTTAAAAAGATTAATTTTACCTAAAAGCTATGCATTTGATCTAAGCAACTTGAACCAACTCCCTTTACAGTCAACTAAAAAAAAAAGCATGTCCAAGAGACAGTCCATGTCTGTCTGTAATCAGCAGATTAGAAGCAGAAGAGTCTCGACTACAAAAAAACAAATTTTTAGTTGCCTAAAATACATCCTTCACTTCATAAACATCAGGTACTGCAGTCATTTTGAGAACAAAGATTAGGAAAAAAGGATTTTTTTTTTCTGAAGAAAGGCTTTGATTTAAAACAGTTGCACAGGATCTGACTGCAGTATTACTATTCATGCATATGCATTTCATTAGAAATAAATGATTTTGTAGGAAGAAAGAGTTTCAGGAAAGAGATATATGCAAAAGCTCTATGAAGCTCTCTTGTATTCCTGAAATATTTGACTACACACGGAGTATTTTCTCCCAGAATATATACCTCATCTTCTATTTCTTCTCACAATACAAAACATCAGTCCTAAATGCGATCATGACAGTTTGGAAGGTAGCAAGATTGACCTGGGATGTTTCACACAACAGTTATCCTGGTATTTGGAGGTTATGCCAGATGATCAATTTTCTCTGTGTGTCCCTACCAGAAGCATTTCGGAATTGCTGGAGCAGTTCATTACCCCCATGAGCAGTACAATCAGAGAGACTTTTCACAGAGTAAAAGGCTGTGCAGCAAGTGCAAGAGTTTGTTTACTGTTATTACTTTCTTGTCATCCATCTGATTTTGACCCTAACTTCCTTCATATCCTTCCCTCTCCATTTTACCACAGAAACTAGGTCCCTGACTGTAAAGCTTTTGGGCCTAGCTCCTGAGCACTGTGGTGAGAAGATCTCTCCGTGCCATCCTCTAGCCCATCCGTCTCTGTGCTCTGTGCACTGCATCTTTCATTGTGCAGATGACATGTAGAAATGACAAATTATGCTTCAGGAAAAACTTGACACTCAAAAAATCTGCCTATTTATTTATACTCAGTTCAGTGTTAATTCTTAGGCTGTTCTTGCCTACTCCTCCATCATGCCTTCTGACTCCAGAAGCCCTAAATGTACTGAAGCATTATTAGTCTTTCTTTAACCCAACCTACACAATAGCAATGTAACTTTTTCCAGTAGTGCTATGGGATGTATCTCATTCATGATACTTTGCTTCACATACGACATTAAGCATTAATAAGAGGACAGTGTCCTTAAATACCAGAGAGTGGACATTCTAGAGTCAAATAAACAGAAAGTGCCAAAAGAAATCATATAAATGGCATGTGCTTTTGTATTTGAATAGTAATGATTTCATTTCCAGTAGAGGAATTGATTCTGCAGATTTGATTTATTGTTAGCTCAGCTCAATAGCATCGATTTGGGTATGGAGCACGGTACGCGCCACTGCAGTTATTGTTTCCCTGAAATAATTTGTTCTGATATATATATATAGATGAAATTTTTACTGTTTTAATTCAACTAGACATTATGATACTGGCATGACACACGCAAGCTCTATAATAGGACTTCATTTCCTGAGCCAGTTATACGACATGGGTGAGGGTTACTAGATGCTGTGCTTTTTACTGTTCTGTATCATGGCAGCATCCACTGCTACACCATCTCATTATTTTTGGAAATCACATTCATTGACACCTGATGCAACCAGTTAATACAACCTGATTGAGCAGGGAAGAAAACAGTCTCAAAAAGGAAAGTGTTCTCTCCATCTTGTAGGACACATCAGGTAACTAACACTTCAAAATCCCAATTCTCCTCTGATCCTCTAGTGAAAATGTCCCCCTTCCCTGCCTGACTACTGTCAGGGGCCCACACTTCGAACCTTCAGGTGTTGTGTTTTCATGTCCCTTTTATTCATGTCCCTTTGCTTTCTCATGGACTGTGATGGAGGTGTGGTTTTCACAGCTTTCCAGACAGTACCAACAAGCAAACTCTCAACGTCAGTATCTTTTCATTGTCTTCTCATTATTGTATCTGTGAAAGGAGAATACACACCAGTTATACACACGTTTGTGGTACAGCTGAGAGAGGTATTATCTTAATAGATTGCCAATTACTGTGCCTTTGAAAAATTGTATTAGTTCTAGATGATCTAGAACTGTTCGTTCTAGCAAGCATGAAGGGCAACCAGCTTGTCCAGATATTCCTTGACTCCTAATTTCCTCACATCATCAGCTTTTGCTGTCACTTTCCTCACAGAGTGGGGAATTGTCACATACTTTTTCTTTTCAGACAAGTCTCTGAACTGATGATCTTTGTGATATTCTGCGTATGGCTCTCTGGCAATTTGCTATGCCTTCTCCTTTTTTAAGAGTAAGAGTCTAAAGAGTTTGTTTTGCATTTGCTGGTATTTGCTTTGCAAAATTTCAGGTTTTATTCAAAATGGAATCACTTCCCCTTGACGGTGTTGTGCAGCTCCCCTCATATTTGCTGCAAGCAGGTATTTGCCTTTGTTATCTGACTCTCTTTCTGTGCAGTTTTCATCAGATGCACCTTATCTGTTCTTAAGCACTTTCTCTTTAAAGAATACAATCTTCACTGCAAATCTTCACTTCTACCTGTTCTGAGAAACACTGTGTCCATTTCTCACAGGGGATGTTTTGCTTTGATCTTGTTGCCAGTTCTAATGCTCTTAATTTGATCTCTAATTATTCCCTAGAATAACTGTTTCAGTTCATGTGTCTCAGCTTTAATATAAGGGTGATTAAGCACTCAGTGATCCTGCTTGGCAGCCACCTTCTAGTAAAGAAACATACCATACCCTGACAACATTCCAACTGGAGTCCAAGTGCTCTTAAATTTTATAATCATGTTAGGAATATATATCCTTCTTCATGTTCCCAGGGTCTAATGTATAGCTTGCTGCTGCGCTGAGACTGCTACAAATAGCCATGTGAAATACTTCTAGGCTTTATAGTTGCACTTGCTTTGCAGTGTAACTACTTTTTCATGATCTGCTTTTCTAAGTTGTTTTTAAACATTAAGGAATGATTGTGTAACACATGAGAGTGCCCATTTAGAGATAACTTTATATCCCGTTTTTCCCAGCCTTTGATGGACTGAGATTGCAGAAGGTTATGGCCCTCTCACATGGCATGAAAAACTCGTAACACTATGAAACACTGAACTACATACATTGTTATAGATGGGAATACCATAATGAATTGAATTAATTATAGCTTGCTCATTTTGTCAGTGCACATTTCTAGAGCTGTAGCTAATACTTTACTTCAGACACAGAATAAACAATTGTAAGTTACAAATGGGAATTAAATTTATGCAGCTGTTGGAAGGCACAGAACTGTAATTTAGAGACAAAACTGACTCCCGCTTTTTTTTCTTCTTTATCTAGAAAGTGGTTTAATCTTTCAAAAACAGAGACTTTCAACTTAAGGATGTTGTCTTTTGCAAGATTTGAGAAAATATAACATTATTTTACTTTAAGTTACACATTTCAAACGTGTAAATCAAATACATACCTATGCAAATCACACATACCTTTACGCAGAGCTGTGTCAAAGATATAGGTAAGGGTATTGATACACATACATATAAGAAATCAGTTTGTCTTTATAATCATTCTAAGGCATATCTCACTGGATTTACGTTAACTCTGTACTCTTTCCAAAGAAGTTTCTTTTCCAAAAGCTGCAGATCTTTTCCTAAATATTTTCAAACAACATCAAAGGAAAAATATATGCATTCCAACTTTGATACACTTTTATTTTTTCCTGCTCAGCTGCAGCTTTTAATTCCCTCTGTTGATAAACCCTTTAGTCAAATAGTCCCAATGGGAATTGAAACAAGTATTTGTTTCAGTATAGGTTTATGAGGATGTGATAGATTAAGACAAATAGATTATAACAAAAAATAATATTGGATTAATGGCACCTGTTCTCATAGATGAATTCCACTTTTGCCTCTCAGGGATCAAGATAAATTAATCACCCCTTATACATTCTAGATATTTCTACTTGTTCCCTTCAAGGGAAGACGAAAACCAGCATTTGTCAACATTTGTTTCATTCTTGCTGGATATTTCGCACTGTGAAGACTCTACAGCAGGAAAGTTTTAAACACCTGCTGCTTTACCAAAACTCTTTATTGCTTTTACCCTTGGACCTATGGATAACAGACACTGTACCCTTGTGGGGCTTCTGTCTATAAACCCTCTCCATAGCCAGATGATCTTCTCAAAAGGCAATGTACCCTTTCACACACCCCACCACATTCAAGATCGGGCAGAAGTGTCAGCATTGGGTATGTGCTTTTGGATCAAAGACCTGGGGTACTTGAGAAGTTGCAGCAAATCCTGACCCTCTTTCCCAGGCAGCCTCTGGAGGAAAGCTACATCCCAAAGAACAAATACAGGTTTCAGTCTCTTGTCAAGAAAAGCAAAAAACAAAAAATCGGAATTAGAGCCCAGCCCAGCTATTGAAATGCTGGGACACATACTTGTTTTTAAGAGGCATTTAGATTATAACTGCTGGGTTATGACGACCATCTCTTTGTTCTGTGTTTGTATGGCTCACAGCACAGCAAGGTCACAGTCCATATTAGGAGCCTGTAGATGTACAGTCTACATCTGAAGTAGACAGGTAATTTTTGTCTTAATGACAAGCATCTGAAATGCCCCATTCACCTTCCTTAGAGCAAATACACAGATAATATGCTTCTACAGACTTATGGAATCTAGGGTAGTCAGCACTTGATAAAGGAACACCAGAATTAGTCCAAGAGGTAAAAAAAGTGTGTAAAAGGAGATGCACAGGCCAATTAAAAGAGCAGGTAAAGATCACATCTTGGCCTTGCTTTTACAAGCCTATTCTACATGTATGAGCAGGTACGATGACCACAGACTTAGCACAGTATTGTAAAAGAGTGGCAGCCATATAAATGTTTCCAGAGAAGATCTCACAGACCAAACAATAGCAGCTGCTTAAAGGAATCCTCATTTAATCTTTAAACTTCACTTTCACAGTAGCTGACTGGAAATGTTCCTGTATCCACTTCGTCGGTGAATAAATGGATTTACAAGAGCAAACTCATCCACTTTCTTGGGAATTTCCTGCCTGGGCAGGAAACTTTCAGACCCATCATGTTGGGATATGTCTATTATTCTGACTAGTTTTCCTCTTTGTGCTAATCTCTTTCCCATTCTTCTGCCTTCCACTCTTTTATAAATGTTATGAAGCACATCTT
This sequence comes from Pezoporus wallicus, assembly GCF_028554395.1. Lineage (NCBI taxonomy): Eukaryota > Metazoa > Chordata > Aves > Psittaciformes > Psittacidae > Pezoporus > Pezoporus wallicus. Next base: position 670,212 of record NW_026635653.1, on the reverse strand, counting down.
CTCTCCAATGGAAAAGAAAGGCATTTCAGTTCTATCTCACAATTTGTGTTTCTGCAGTCATTTTGTCCCAAACTCCTGCGCCTCACCTTCCCATTTATGTCCTGTTGCTAGTGCCATATCCACCTATTTTCTATACTAACATGAAGGTTGCTTTCCCAGCGTTTTTATGACCTTCCGTCTTTCCACATCAGATTCAGTCTCCTGGCTTCTGTCTTTGAGGTCATATCATTCTGTCCTATGGCAATCCTGGTTTTATTTTTCCTCTCCCTTTCCCACTATTTCACTTCTTAATCTCCTTTTGATCCACTTTTCAGCTTCTGCATGTTATTTTCTCATGTGTTACAATTTCTTTTAAATTCAGCCGGGTATGAATTTTATCTTTCTACAGTTGTAAACTGCTCTTTACAGATGGAGAAAAAAGCAGTCTTAATATTAATAATATTAGCTGTTACTTAATCATCACCTGCATGACCAGGTTGGATGAGGCCTTGGGGGATATGATTCAGTGTAAGGTGTCCCTGCCCATGGCAGGGGGGTTGGAACTAGATGATCTTAAGGTCTTTTCCAACCCTAATTATTCTATGATTCTATGATTCTATGACCAAAGTCTTCTGTATTAACAATACCAGTAAGTCTTGTTCCTCTTACAAGTTGCAAATTAAAAAAGATCATAATCAAAATTTTTGTTTTACACACATCTTGAAAATTTTAACTTCTGATTGTGTCCTAAATGACACCCTGTATTTTAAAACCAACTTTGCAAAATTCAAACCATGGTCGCATTCATACACAGCCTGACTTGTTTCACTTGTAGTGAATATTTTTGTGTTCTAAATTCATCCAAAGAATATGGCTTTTCTAAGCAACCCAGCAACAGATATCTTTCAAGTGATGCCTAATTGCTATTGAAGTCAAAACTCCAAAATCCTTTTTACAGTAGCTAATGTCAATGTCCTGAATTTAAATGGGAGATAGGTATCAGAAAGAGCTACTTCTTTTAAAAAGACAGTAATTCATTTGTTTACAATGGTTGGGTTTTGAAAAGGAGCTTTCCTTATGTCTGAGCCAGTTTTTAGGAAAAAATGAATATGTAGACATTTTCTAGTTAATGATATTTGTTTACCTTTGTATATATGTGTATGAACAGACATGTTTGAGATAAGATTATAATGTGCCTACAAGGCTTATTCTGAAATGTATGGACCCAATTTAGGATTGCCTAACAGCCAGAGGAATAGCCTTGCAGCTAAAATGACATGCCTAGAATTTTGCTAGCTATCTTTCTAAATCTATATTTGAGTGATACCTATGCCCTCTTGAAACTGGCAGAGAGTTTTTTTGAGTGGGCATGATGCCACCCTAACAGATGGTCATAGGCAAAGGCATGCCAGAGAACCAGTATGTGCATCATGTTTGAGTATTAAGTAAGTGATGGATTTCCATCCAAGAATGTCAAAACAGCAGTCAATGCAGAACATTTGAGCCCATGGTTAAGAGGATATGCTCACTATTCCTGCTCAGAGCTAGTTTAACTTGTAGAATCATTAATTTATTTTCTTTTTTTAAAGAATAAGAAGACAAAAAACCTTCTCCAGCTGTGAGATTTTGTCACTAACAAATCAAGAATAGAAGGAACAGGAGGCATTTAATGAAATACCTACCTCTAACAGTTCCCTATACATCAATCACCTGAAATCTTTCCAAGTAAGTAAAAATAAGCTTCCATGGCATGGTTCAATTTCCTGGTGAGTAGTCTGACTGATGGCAGAATTGCACATCATGGTAGCACAGGTCTGCTTTCTGTTAAACACAGCCTCTTGCTCAGGGAATGTCACACATCATGTCAATTAAAATTGGAACACACTGGTGAATAGTACTATGTTTGTGCCAAGAAGGTTTTGTATAGCTATAACTGGCAACACTATTTTCCCAGGAAATATTAAAATACTAGTGTAAAAAGATTAATTCTAAATTGTATATTCTATATCTTTCTGTTAATTTCTCATACTGATCTAGATTAGAAGTAAAGCAGAAGTAAAGCACTGAAAGAAAATAAAGGAACATATTCAATAGTTTCAGTTGGATTGGCATTAACAATATTTTCGGTAGAGACTTTGCTAATAAGTTGTATGGTTCTAAGATTTGTACTATGGAGGTAAAAGCTAATACTGTTAGGGGAGAAAAATATTAAGAAAGTGTCGTGGTTTAAACCCAGTCAGGTAACTTGTTCACTCACTCCCAGTGAGTGGTGCCGAGCTGACAACAATCGAGGTCCGTGTCCCCCCCCCACCGGGGTTCTCCCCCACTCCCGGAGGAACGGGGAGGAGGATCGAAAGAGTGCAACTCCCACGGGTTGAGACAAGAACAGTCCAGCAACCAATGATCACCACCGCTACTATCAACTACAACAATGATAAGGGAAAATAACAAGGGAAGAGAATACGATACCACCGGCAGGGAAGACGAGTTCCAACCGGAAGCCCGTGTCCTTCCGGATAACTCCCAGTAACCCCCCACCCCGGCCATGACGTGCTGTGGTATGGAATACCTCCCTGGCTAGCCCGGGTCAGGCGCCCCATCTCTGCTTCCTCCCGGCTTCCCCTCCTCCCTGGCAGAGCATGAGCCTCACAAAGTCCTTGGTCAGGGTAAACATCACTTAGCAACAACTGAAAACATCGACTTCACCAACACTGTTCTCAGGCTGGAAGTCAAAACACAGCACTGCACCAGCTAGCACAAAGGAAAAAAAAAACAAAACATGACTGCTACTGCTGAACCCAGGACAGAAAGTTTGCATATTTGTCTTCTAGGACTTGAAAATGAAAGATTTTTTTAAATTTATTTTAAACTCAAATCAAATCTGTGGACAGGAGAAGACACTGAGTACCAGGATGAGAAAAAGCTGCCATTAACTACTATGGTGGCTTATGGTCACTGTGAAGGGGAAGCACTGTACATCCTCTCATGATACCAACCCTGCATTTTGCCTGATATCTCTGACATTTTAGGATATATCTACAGAGGAATATCATGTTGACCTATTTATGTCAATCTAGCTGTGGCAGCTCAACTCTAGTAAACGATTTGCTACCTAACTCGATTTAATTTCCTTGTAAATCACAGTGTCAATGAAGCTCTGTGATTATGCTTCTTAACTGCAAGGCCTTTGCTAAATAAAAAATCAAAAGTGAAACTATTTGGTTCTGCCAAAAATCACTGTTCTTATTTTTCTTAGCATTGGCCATAGCATGGGTACCAAAAGTAATGTAAAATCTTAGGTAGGACATCAGGCTAGCAAACTGCCTGATTGCAATTATTTTTGCCACTATCATTTCTGAACTCCTAAAGCATAGTGGAAAACAACAGAGCTGTATGTCATCATCAGCATAATCACTGCTAAGAATTCGATAGAACATTTAGGTCTGCTGAGAGCAGATTTTTTTGCTAACAGAAAGCAGAGGTAAAGTATTGCTTTCTCTATACTAGCCTAAACTATTACACAAGAACAGAATTCAGGGTTTAAAGCATAGGACGACTATGAAAATAAAACCAACCAAACAAAACAAAACCCAAAAACCAAAAGCACTCACAAGGCCCTGTATGTAATGATCTTTCCCATTACCTACAGGGCTAATGTTTGGGGTTGAGAATAAAATAGACATCCTATAGGACAGTTCTATGAGGAGTGATTGCAGTACCACACAGGTTAAGTGAAAAGTAACATTAGGATTTGTCCCTAGCAAGAAAAGGTGCTCCAAACCTTTACATAAGGTTTGTAATGCTGTTTACATAAGTCTTTTCTTCCTCCAGAGTGTTGCAGGCATTTTCCACCTTTTCTAAGTTCACTGGAACAGTACTCCTTCACAACTCTGCTTTCACAGTTGCCAGCAAACACAGCCACCGAAGTTACTAGAGCAGCTCTTCAGCTGCTTTTCTTCCATCCCTCTTTCTCTCCCCTACTCTTACGAAGTTTTAGATGCTGTTTACATGTTGACTCTCCTCTTTGCACTGGCTGAGAAATGGCAAGTAAAATAGCAAAGACACTGGAAAATCAATTATCCATTCTAACTCTTAGGGACCATTTGCATTACAGTTTAAAGATGCATTTACAGATACACAGGAAGGTAGATAATACAGTTACCTATTTCACTGAAGCAATTCATCCCCAGTCACTGTAGGAAGGAGACTGACTTTTAGCCAGAGTGCAGATGGATAAGATTTTCATTTGAGCTCTGTCCTGCTGCACAGCACAATGTTAGCCATGCCTATGTTAGCTAGGTTACACAAGCTGCTTGAGTGCAGGCATCTCCCTCATCTTTTTGCTGTGAAGACAGTTTTCATTTCTATAGATTCAGAATGATATTTCCTACAACTCCAGATGTGATAACTTCCATATTAATTCTCCCAGGATAAATTAAACATTTGGGAAGTTCTGTTGATTTTAGGTAGATAGATAGCTGGGAAGCAGCAAGACAGTAATTGCATACATAAACACGTAAGCTGTCTTTCTGCAGGGAGATATTTATTACCCAGAAAACATAAAAATGTTCAAACAAGGCTTTCAACTCTCCCCAAAACAGTCTGAATGCTTAACAGAAGTAGTTTTGTTTGCAGTTATATCATAGAATAGCACATAAATAATGTTCAAAATTTTCCTTTGCAGCAGTTTCTACAGAAATTTACATTTTCGTATTCACATTATATGAATACCAGGGACCAGGTAGCATTTGTCCACTGGCCTACTGTAGAGGAAAGGGTGAGAACTGCTGTGTGATGAATGTCTTCTAGGAGAAGAGCGCAAAAGAAGTGAGATGAATATGAAGCCATGGGAAATGAGCTGCAAGAAGTCCACTATGGGTTGAGCACAATTGCCTGTTTTACTGTACCATCCAGAGTTGCTGGGCATGTAGTTTTGATTGCCCTGACAAATTCCATCCTGTTAGATCCCCGTATCAAATAACATTGAGAAAGTTCTGGGCAGCTTGTTGAAGCCAGGCATTTTGCATGGGGTTCTGACTACAGTCTCTGTGTCCCTGCCACAGCACTGCAAGCATGTCTTGCAGACGGCAGTGTTTGTGAAAGAAAGGTCTCCTGTTTCCCGTAATAGGCATGTTACCATAACTCCTTGTCAGCCCTCTTCTTTCCTAATACTCTTTTAGCCTTTCTTTGCTCCTTTCAAGCATTGCCCAGCTCCAGGGGTGCTTCTTCATCTAGATTTGCTTTATTGTACCAACATACACATCTTACTGACTCTGACCTAGAAAGGACTGAAGGAACAACTCCCAGAAGCCCAGGGCTTCTGAAATAGCCTAGGCCAAAGCACACAGGAACTCATTACGGCATTATATCAAAAAAGGGGGCTCTGGGAAGTAGTTGGCAGTTGTATTTTGTTACCTGTAAGTATTCCTAGTTCTTTTCTTTCTCACTAGTTGGTACATTGTATAGTTTTTTCCCATCTCTACCCAAAATTGAGCACCCTGAAGTAAGAAGACATGTGAAAGAACAAACCTGAAAGGGTCAAGAACCTGGTATTAGCTTTCTGAAACTCCTCCCACAGATATGACTTTTGATAAGGACATTGTTGTTAAATCAGGTAACACTCTTCTTTTGTCCAGTGTCCTAATGCTGAATAGACAAAAGCTACTCCTGACTCCCCACTACTGAGCTCCAGTTCTACAATTATAAGCTTTCACTTATTTTTCAAGCAGTTGTTAACACCTTTGAGTAAAATAGTTATGGAACAGATCCAGAATATGTATTACTTATTATCTATAAGGGACGGTAAATAAAGACAGCCTATACATCCTTTGGGAAGGAGGGTCTGTGTAAAGATTTGAATAGTTTTCATAACATTTACCCAGTTTTGTTTCTCAGCTTTCAGGATTTTCATATTTGAGCAAATATTCATAAAACAGTAAACTGCCTGAAAATCCCTGCAAAGTCAACAAGATCAATTATAATGATTTAACCTGAGAGCTGGCACACCTCTATTGGAAATGATCCACTTCTAAGATGAAAAATATGCAAAAGTGGAATTTACTTGCTATTTGCAGCAAATGGCAGTATTCTCTGTGTTTGGGGGTTTTGAAACTGAATCTGAGTAAATACTTTCTTGCAAAATAAACATGTTTACTAATCAAACTGTTTACATGATTTCCCTACTCCTTTCTTGCACCTATTAGCACTTTTTTTTCATTACAGAAATAAAGAAAAACGTGTATCTGTGATTTACTTACAGAAAAAAAAAAGTATATATATGTAAAAACCATTGGGAATCACTACTGTTTACTTCTGTTTTTTTTTTTCCCCCAAAACTTCTTGGTTTCTAGTTTCTGAGCCATTTATAGTGCAATCTATTCACAGCAGAGAATCACAATATCTAAATCCTGATGTGTGAAAAAACTTCCCTTCTAAAGGCTTAAAGTACCAGCATGCCTGAGGGTGAGGAAAACAGTATGGGTCCAGTGATTTAAGGGATAAGAAAGGTTTTTCTGGATTAATATGTAGTGTATGTTTTTTAATTCCAGCATTATATGCCACTTGCCAGAACTGTTTGATGCTGTGAATTAGTTAGGATTTTTAATTTCATGAATAATTCACAACTCACTGCAGTGATTCCAAAAAGTCATAACACCTTATCATAAATTCATATCAGTGCTCAACACTGAAGGGAATGTTGTTTTGTTTCTAGACAGTGTTATGATATCTTGAAGAGCAAGTGTATTTCAGCTAAATATTAATAAAAATTCTTGTATGCTTTTGTGCATTTTCTTCCTTCTAATCCCATGTATAACTCACAGGCAAGCTTTTTTTTTTTAACCCTTGCATCCAGTCTGAAGCTGCTCCATGGCCTGTGACTAGGATTTCATCACCTATTGTGCATTTCAATGTCATCTCATTCATTTTCTTAAGTTATCAGAATTTTGCCTTCAGGGCACCTGATAGTCAGGTCCTGCAGTAACTAAACAGATTTTGCAGATCCCATTTGAAACTAAATTGAACTTCAAGAAATACTGCTGTCACCTTTCCTTGCAGACATCAACAGAGGACAAGAGACCTGAGTAAGAAGGCAGCATAAATCAGGAGAGAAAATGATCCTGAAGTGAAAGTTTTAGCACTGAAAGGGCTAAAATTTTATCTCTGGTAATGATGGTCTGTGCTAGTAGGGAACAGATCTTCAAATACTCAAATGTCTCTAAGCCTTCCTTTGTGAGATAGTTACAGACTGAAGAGAAAACCCTAGAAATATGCTCCTCACAATACTTGTTTATCTGATATCTTGGACAACTCCCAGAGTAGGGAAGCAGAAATGTACTAACATAGAGCAACCCCAAACTGATGGCTTCAGGGAGCACAGATGGGGCTTATCCTCGTGTTGTGACAGATCAGCTCCCTACCACAGACAGCTTGCTAAGTTCACGGTAGGTCTCAGAAGTCTGAAAGTGAGAGAGTCAGCTTTCAGCATTCAAAGAAAGACTTGTTTTTAACTGTGCATAGATGAAGAAACATGTATTTGTCCTTCTGCCACGGTCCCTTCAAACCAGGGTTAGTGGGAAAAGTACAGAGGCCAGGTTATCTGCATCTCGCTGAATCATGTACAACTCAGCAAAAGGAGAATAAACTGCAGCTAAATTGGAATGGCAGCATTTCAAGCTCTTTTTGCACTGGTGCCAAAGTCAAGTACAAAAAACCTGAAGGATTTAGTTCAAGATATCTGACTAAATATCTGAAATCAGTAGTCCAGACTCACAGACCTTCTTACTTATTTTTAGCTCACTGTTACGATTAGCCTTTTGACTGCTTTTCACAGAGTCCCCTGGTTTTGGGGTCTTTCAGGAGCTAAAATACTTTTCATGGTATGAAGTTAACACAAGAAAATAAGGAAAGTTAATGGAATTACTTGCCATCTATGGTCATTAATAAATTAGGTGCTATTTGGAGTAATAAATATCCATACTGGTGGGTAAATGGTAGTGAGTTTAAGGGTTCATGTGAATTATTTGATGAATAATTAGGAATTACATCACAATTTTAGTCAAAGCATACATAGGTTTGCTTAAGAAATTCAGAGATGCTAGAAAAAAAATCTACCTATACTACTGCAAAACTGTTCATTGGAGCTAACAAGATTGACTCAAATCAGCAGACAATTGAACTATTATTCTTTAAAAATAAAGGATTAGAAACTTGTGCACCCAGATGTGATTTCACATGGAACAGAGAGACAGAATTTGGTTTGATAGACAGGGAAGGGAGTGCCTTTCTGTTCCTGCCTCTGAGAAGTTAAATAAGCCCCAAGAATAGCACTCACGGCAGGTTTTCTCTGTGTTTAAGACAGTGATAATAATGAGAATAATATATTTCCCTGGTAGGTTTCCACTTAGAACACAGCGTTCTGTTCTTGTCTATTCAGATTAAACAAGGATTTGAAAAGTATAGATGGAAAGTACAATGAACTACGAAGACAGAGTTGTACAAAACCAGGTAAATGTGTGTCTTAGATGTTCAGGGAAACCTAAATAAATAACATCTTGAACATGTGTACAATAAATCTGACAGGTGTGACAATAGAGCTTCTGTAGCCATGTGCAAATGTACTCATCTATAACACTGTTCTAGAAATATTATAAACAGAAACTGAATGCAAATTATGTTTAAAGTTGCCCAAATACCCACTACAAGACAATGTTTTCAGTGAATTACTAAATGAGCCGTAAACAGTTTCATGGATTTTTTATTTTTCAGATATACATTATACACTTGGCCCATGAAAGTATCGGGGCACATTTCTGCTAAGAGTTTGACAGTTTCCAAGAACTGTATCATGGAAATACACATTTTCCCTATTTAGAAAAGAATTTTAAATTCATTTTGCTGTCAGTCTCTAGTCTCTTTCGTATACTTCATACTGAAGTCCTGAAATGCATTTCAGCTGAATTCTGCTGTCTTTTGCTGTCCCTGAGAAAACTCTCAGAATCTGAGAAATTTTGAATTTATGAAGACTGCACTGAGTTGATTGATAAGGATTGCAGTGGAGTTAGGCGGCTTTGGATAGACTGAAGATTCCCTTTTCACTGGGCTTTTCATCATGTGGTCAAACCATGTTTCCATTTTTTCACAGACCAGTGTAACCTCTGGGATCACTACAAGACTTTTACCAGCAAGGAGGGCTGCTTCACTCAGCTTCAAGAGGCAGTCTGTGACACAGAGGGTGAGGTCCCATTCATTCTTCTCTTGGTGGCCTCCAAGCATGGAGGAAGATGGTGCCAGATGAGGAGTAGATGAGCAGCAAGTGGAAGTCACAGACCAGGAGAAGATCTGCTTCTGGAGATGTGAGCTAAGGGCGAGGAACAGAGCTGGGGAGAGAGTCAGGGGAGAAGGATGGGAGAAGGTGGCAAAAGATGGGCCAACGGGGAGTCTGATTTGGAGAAAAGGAAATTTAAGTGGAGAACAGGAGCTGTGTTGAATGTGCACCGGGTAGGAGGAGAACAGGGATGGAGACATGCATAGGGAGGATTGCCAGCAGCATTCTTCTTTTCAGTACTAGAAACTGAGCCCAGAGGACATGTTTGTGCAGCATGTGGCAAAATACATTGTCCTATTCTGTGCTAGTCTAATCAGCTGCCTAAACAGCCATTAAGGTCTCACACTTGCCACAGGCATTTTCATTAGATGATACAAGAGAAACCTAAGGAGCCAAGAGTACAAACCTTGTTTGGTAAATCTCAAATCAGAGCTCAGTATTATTCTGTCTGATTAGATACCTATGGGAAAGGGCTGCTTTTTCCTGTGGGTGTTTTATCTGCTTATTCTTGGGGGGAGGGGGGAACCAACTTGTACCTTTTAAAGAATATAAGCTTGCAAAGTCAATTCAAAGGATGAGAAACACCAGAACTAACACTGCTTGTGCAATCTGATTTTTACAATATCTTTAATTACAAGATCACATATCACCTTCTACAGAGCCCTTGTCTCAGTCAGGATGGACATGATATGTGGATGAGACAGGCTGTGTGGGGATTGAGTTATGGTGCCATTAGTGTCTGAGTGTGGATTAAGGCAGCCCTGATTGCAAAGCAAAGTACGTGTATCTAAGACACTTGCTCTGGGAGCGTGAAGGTACTCAGTGATGAAGGTTAAAGGGTGAAGATTAAGCCAGCAGTGTATAGTAGATACCTTTACTTAACAGCAAACATTCCCATATTTGAATTAAATTAATGGTGTATGTTTCACTTTTATCTACAGGCTGCCTTCCTAACCATCATTAACTGTCTCATTTCCAGAGTCATTCCAGCAATTGCTCCTTTGGAGAGTTTTTTAAGAGGAAATTCCATTATAGGCAATAGCAAATGTCCATTAGGTCACTAATTGAGAAGATATCTATCTAAATTGCTCATTTCTCTCGATGAACTGTTTTATCTAACAGATCCAGAAACCTTTACCCTAGACATGCATGTGTAAATCACATTTTTTTTTCATTTGAAATGGAGTATGAACTCCAGGAGTTCAGCTCCCGGTTATCTTTTTTAAATTAAAGGAAATCACAAACTAAAAGAAGACCCAGAAAGAACATAGAAACTAATTTCTATTTTCTGTCCCTTTCTATCCACCCAGCTGTATTCACAACTGCAGCCCATACAGAGCCCAAATAAAAGTTGCTGCAGAGAAGTGTATCCATTTTAATGGAGCAGCTTGTGTGATTTCTCATAAATGCTTTACAAAAATTACATCCCCAGCTCGGAAGCTATCATGATCTTTTTCCCTGGAGAGCAATATGTGAACCGTACTTGGTGTTTAACCTTTTCTTAGAGGGCAAATGAAGCAGGAGTCAGTCATAATCAAGAACTAGAAGGGGAAAACTATATAATCAAACATGTTTTTCAAAAATGACATTCAATAATTTGTTGTTTTGTTTCAGTGGATCCTTTTCTTGGTTTTGGTGGGGGATAGAGGGGCTGGAGAGACTGGCGCTAGCTGTAAGAACACTTCATGACAGATCAAAAAAAATAAAGCTTTCCCACATTAATTTCCATATTGACCAGACAGTTACCTAACTCAACTGAATTGGGGACCTCCCTTTGGAAGGTCTTTTCCCCACATGGGGCAAATTAAGGATATTGGTTTTGTACAAGCATATGACCACGTGTCCATGGTACTACAATGCATTGATCTGCTCACACATTTGGCCAAGGGAAATCTTTGGTAGCTCTTGCAACTGATTTCAGTACGTGCAAGATCAAACCACTCATAAATATGTAAAATACTCATGGACATCTTTAAACTCTAAAGAGTGAGCTCAGCCCCTAAATAAGTGATAATAGGTTCATTTGTAGTATACTCTAGTATACTATGTTAATAGTAGCCTGGTTTTACTGCTAAAAAGCAGAGTTGCTAATCAGGATACAGATCCTTTATTAACTCACCAGTGAGACTGAGCTTTTGTGTCTGGAACAAAGTGTTGCTGCAGCAGCCAGAGATATATGAAAGACCTTTGTGCTGTAACAGCCACTGCTAGTGTGTTTTACCCTCTCAAAAAGCAGAGCTATTGCTATATATTTAGCATGTTACAAATACATATCTCACATCTAATTTGACATTAAAATTGTTGTAGTCGTTGTACTGGGGGGGGGATTTTTTTTTTCCTTAAGTGCTAGGGAGGTAAATGAGAACATAATTACATTGTCAAAGTCAATAATAGCAAGCAGCCTCTGTCAGGTCTTGCTGTGCTCAGCACTGTTTCACAGGAACTGCTGGGGAGCTCTTCCGCCACCAATCCATTTGGCTCCATTTAAGAACTGAGTACAGGAAGGTAGTTATTGTACAAGATTAGTTTCCTGTATGCTGCAAACTGGCAGTGGCACAAAAATACAGGATGAATTTATTAGCTTTCAAGGTCAGCTAATAAAAAGAAAACTATGTAACTCAGACTGTTGTTTACTTTCAGTCAGAGCACTTATTAGACTTCATGCAAAATTTAAACTAGTCAACACCTGCATTTCCAGCCTGCAAAATCATCATAGAAAAAAAAAAAAAAAGTAAAAGCTTTAATATAAAACTTTGTCTGGATGTTTGTATTCAAGGAATTTAGCAGGGTATAATGCCCAGTTCTTAACAAAAAATGTACTAAATATACAGACCTTGAGATCCAGAAGCAACCCTACCAGTGTGTTTTGTCACTACTACAGAAAGAATATCATGATAAAGATGATCATGATCCTACAATATTTCATTTGTGCAATGAGCAGTAGTATCAAGTTTTGTGTTTGGAAGAGGTTTCTGTTGCTAATAAAATTGATATTTTGGCATAAAAACAATTTTTAATTGATGCTCAAAGGAAAAAAAAAAAACACAACATAATTTCCAGACAAAAGATAGTGTTTGAAAATGATAATAGCATTGTGATGTTCCTGGGGAACAATACATGACGTAAATTTAATTTATCAGTGCCTTTTCTTGCCATGAACTGTAAAGGAGCTATGGTTAAACTGTATCACTCTTTCAGGAAAAAGTAACTCTACGCTATAAATAATGGGTAATTGGTCTGTTCAGCCACAGTTTTCTCCAAAATCTGAACATACATACACACTCACTCACACAAGTGGAAAACTGGATAAAAAGAGGGAACTTGAACACTGTTGTAATGCCTGTACAAATAAATTTACTCCAGATTAGCAGTCAGAAATTCCAAGTACTTAAATTGCCTAACTGCATTTTTTAAAAGCTTCTAAATACGTCAGATAGTCAGAGCAGTTAAGTGCCTAACTTACTTTGAAGTACTTTGAAGTTCACATCATTGTTTCCCTAGGAGACGGATTTAGGCTGAAGCCTTTAGGCACACTGATGAAGGCACTTTTCAGCAGCCCAGCCCACCTACCCTCTGCTCTTCACCCAGGCATTGTTCCACCTGCTCTTTGGGCAGTAGGACACCAGGATTTAAACCTCTCATACAGCCAAGGAAGGATCAGCAAGTGCTTCTGAAGAGCACCAAAGGGAGGTAAAATCTGCCTGTGTCAACCACCGACTTCTTGATGCTGGCTATAAGGCAGAACAATAGAACACATCACCTGCCAGGCTTTGAGTCCTTCTGTCTTATCCAGGGATCAGCAGTCAGATCTGTCCCTTTTAAACAAGCAGGTCAGTGTTTCTGCCTCCTCCAGCTAGTACAGGCATATATCTCTCTGTGGTCATGGATACACCTCTGGAAAAGGCAGTGGTTAGGGTTTTGATAGACAGCAAATTTTTTTTTTTTTTTCTTAAAATAAAATCAATATAATACAGGGAATGCATTCAGGAACTCAATATACAGTTTAAATAAACACGTTGGGGAGAGGCAGGATCAGGACCATCAAGACCAGCAACTGCCAATCCAATATCTGATAACAATTAGAGGATTGTTAGAGATGCTGATTTGTGGTGACCAGCTTTGTGGTGGCCAGAGCACTGACTGCTTTTTAAATGAAAAGACAAGGAACAACTGTTACTGATAGGAGTCTTTGCAATGTGATATCAAGTTTTGCTAGGCCTCTGTGATCTCTTCAACTTATCTTGCATTAGATGGTTATCCTGAAAAGTCTCCTGAGCCACTGCACCTGTGATATCAAAAACCCAAAGTCAGTCTTCAAGAGCATTTTTTCTGCCTCTTTCTAAACAGAACCATCCAAACAGTTAATCATCTACCTCAGAGGCTCGTTGTTCATCAGATTCAATCAATCAAGTCAATGAAGGGCGAAGGATGGAAAAATAAGCATATGATGACAGCTAGCAGATTAGAGTACTAAATGAAAGCAGTAGATGGTGTAGGTTACTGTACTTGGCATACTTTTTAGCACTGTGAAAGACTGAGCCTTGCCCTTTCAGGGGCCCCATGTCCCAGCAGGGTGTTATAACAGGACACAGAGCACACTGATCTTTTTTTGCGAACAGAAAGCTGTGTCACACTGTAGTCAAGAAAGTGAGACCCAAGGCAGGGTAGGCAGAGGTTAGGTTGACTTTCACTGGCAAAAGGCAAAAGCAGGTTACTAGCCTCTGCTTTCTGAATGTTAACATCAAAATAATAAAGAAAAACAAAACCAGACTTTTTCCTGGGAGTAGGACCATCTCCGTCTCTGGGTCAGGAAATCTCAGATTTCAGCTGCTTTCATTGTTGTCTGCTGTTTTGTTGGGTGCCTACCCTCACTTACAGAAATACCCCAGTTAGTATCATGACAGGAAGGAGGACAAAGGCACAAATTCCTCTGTCCTGTTTAAACACACTTCTAGACTGAATTCCTGCAGCTGATGAAGGCATACAGTTTTCTTCTAAGGTAAATGTGCAGCTTCATTGCCCAGGCAGCCTCATTCACCTTTATTGCCCAACCACAAGCAGAGGAGCTTCTGTGCGCCCATGTGTAGGGGGCACGCCTTGGCTGTGCCCCAACCTCATATCTGAGTAATGTCCACCTCATAGCGACACCAGCCTTTAACCAGGCGAAGGAAATCCAGGGAAGGAGCCACATCATCAGGGAAATAGGACTTTGGTGTGCACTGTGGCAGAGCCAAACAACTAAACCAAAACTCAGACTCAGGAACCCCACTAACCCTCCAGAGACACTCCCTGCTTGCCATCACTGAGGTTCAGTGGTGAGGCCTTTCTGCCTCACATAGAGATGCTCTGAGTCACCCTTCCCACCTAAGCTAGCCTCAGAACTCTTAAACTGGGACTAGAACAGACATTATCTTCTTTCCAGCACTGAGCTGTTCCCATAGACCACTCTCCTGCTCCTATGGAAGCAAGCAAGGGGACGACTATTTTCCATCCATCCAGTCTAAGCCTGGGTACCCAACAATGAGAGTGACAGGGGACAGTGAGAGAGTAAAAGCACTGTTCTTGGCACTGCTTGTGCATCTCTTAATTAAATGTCATCAGATAAAGGGCAGCAGGAACAGGCACATGAACCCTGGCTCTCCCTTCTTCCATATGAGCACTTTCATGGCTACAGTCTCAAATGCCTTCTTGGTTATTAATTTCTTCCTTCAGCTCCTACAATACCAGGCTGTTTCAGCCCTGAAGCCCTATCCATGCCTCATGAAGTTTGCATGCCCACCCTGCATGATTTAGTCATGAAGACCTGGCCAGGCAGTTTCAGATTTGCTGATCTGCAGCAGATGAATCAGAGCTGGAGTGGAATGCAAATCTGTGGAAGTCAGTCACCTAAAAAGCAGTTTTCTGAAATGTCTCAAGCCACCTCTAAGAAAGACAAGGAAGATGAATGCAAACTCTTTTGAGAGTAGGGAGCATAATCTACAGTATCAGATGGGGGGGGGAGGTGTGCAGCAATTTGCAGCAAATAAGAATTCAGTTCTGAGCCTCTGTTATCTGCAGTCAGCAGAGGCAAACGCTGTGCCCTTAGCATTATCATGCTGTGAAACCAGAGATTAAATGTAATGGTGTCAAAAGCAAAACTGACCGAGGGTTTCGAACTGTTCAGCAGACCAAAAGCACCAGTCACCCAGGGTTTGTCATAGGGAATCGGCAACTAGTTCAGAATCCAAAAATATCAGTCTTCAGCAAAATGCAGCTTTTCCTTGTCTAAGTCATCTCCAGGAAAGGAATTAAAAAGAGGGAAATATACTGTTTGGTAGCATATAGATCAGATGCAAGTTCAATGGTTTAACTAGATTATTCACCAATGCCATTTCATATTACCTGATGATCTGGACTGGGTTCCTGGGATGTCCAATGCTTTCTGGAAGATCCCAATGTGTCAAGAAGAGTCCATCAAAATGGATTTTGGGGTTACATTTTTGATCTAAACTAAGCAGATTTAGGGGCTTTGATAAGTGAGGACAGTCAAGAAACCAGAGGGAACTTTCATTTTCATGTGAATCACTCTGGGAGGAACATTGAAGAGTGTTCTGCAAATGCTGGTCCTGAGACAGAAAGCTTTTGTTTACATGCATAGCCCTGCTCACTGAGGTTCCCATCAAAATAAATGAAAACAGTCATTTGAGAATTATCTCTCAGAATGAAAGTTGCTTACAACCTGCTGTCTGCCAAGGCAGCATGGAAGGCAGGAGGGCAGGTGCCTGTGCCTGCTTCCCTTCATCCCACAAAGCAGGAGACTTGGAGCAGCACACTGGTGAGCAAATGTGCCCTTTCTTCCCCATTTTCTCCCAGAGAGAAGGGAGGTTGTATCTTGAAACCCTACCTTCATGGCCCGCTAAGGCATGTACGATTTCAACCCGTAATTTAGTCTGGGTAAGACTTAACAATGCAGATGAGCTGGTCTATGGCAGGAAGTAGGGTAGGTCCACCTTGAGCCACAGTGTGCAGCAAAGCAATTCCCTGTTTGGGTGAGAGGCACTGTTATAAATCTGCCTCTGTAGGAGAGGAGTCATAAGAAAAGTAGTCTTGCCTGGGATCCAGGGTGGTCAAGTAATTGTCAGCAAGCCATGACATGATGCTGAGCAAGTAAGATAAGCAGGAAAGGGTTTGTGTTCATCTGAATGAGGATTGCACAAGGCTTCCTTTCCACTCCTTACTTATCTTGGTCATTGACAACTAAAGCAAGTGCAAATGCAAGCTTCTAGAGAGAAAGAGTTTGATTTGATTTTTAATCCTAACACAACCTTCCTTTTAAATTACAAACCAAATCCAAGTTTCATCAATCTCTGCCACAGTCTTACTGAGATTTTTCACAGTCCTTTGCCAGCCAGTTTAATTAGACTTTTAAGGCTTTCATGTTCAAAGTGTCCACTTTGAACTGATGGGGTCAGCAGAGTTCAAAGGAAAGGATGAAAAACCTCCGAAGTCTGAAACAGAAACAAGCCCAAGCCTTATCCCAGCTTCACAAATGCTGAGAAAGTTTGGATGTGGAAGCAGAGATTGCAGTTTGAATTTGTAGGCAGAAAGGAAATTTATGTTTTTCACACCATAGGGCATTTGAACATGTTGTGAAGCTGATCAACCTTTCCACAAACCGTGAGCCAACAGTGCTGATCCAGAGATAGTCTGGAAAAGGGAATATAGCAACTTCTTTTACTTAGTTCACCACTAGGCTGAATATTTACACCTGGAGAGTTTTGTTAGCACTGCTGAGATACACATATTTATGAGGGGGTGCTTGAATATAGAGGGTCATGCCAGCCATCATGTATGAGAAATATTAGTGATATCTTCTTGTTTGTAATCATGATTTGTCAGATCTCCCATTTACAAAAAAAAAAAAAGAAAAAGAAAAAAAATAAAACCACAACTAACAACAAAAAAGTCTAAGAAGTCATAAAAAAAATAAACAAACAAAAATTTTTTTTCAATGTACTCCATGCTCAGTAGCCTATTTACATATACATACCCAAATTGTTGCAAGTTATATGTCTGGTTTTGAAATTTCTAGTGTTTATAGAGTAACAAGGGACATGAGAAACACTTGTGGCAGCATTTCTAGTATTATTCAAACAATACAATATAAAGATTTATTCCTACCCACTAGTGCAGAAACACAGAGCTAAATGAATACACACACTGTAAAAACACTCTTCCCTCCAGGCAAGATTTGATGTCTGGTTAAAATGCTTTGCATGAAGTTCATCATGCATAGCTGATGTACACTCTGCATACAAAGAAAACAGTCTCCCTGTCCCCAGAAAAGAGAGGGCTGAACCCTACTTGCAGGGTCTGGGTCACCACCCAAGAAAGTCAGGTTTGGGAGGCTCCACTCAGTTTAAAATGCCTTGACATCTAGAAGCGGATACACCTTGTATGTACCCTGAACCAAGTGTATGAAGCAAAGTACAAAGTGTCATTGGTACACAAAGACCAATATGTTACATTCTGCAAACACTGATGTAGTAACAAATGTTACAGTGCAAAAGTTGAGCTACACCCTGGACCTGAGGTCAGAGCAAGTTTAGCCAGGATCACTCTGGGTGTGCTGGAGCTGTTCGGCTTTTCCTGGCAGAGCAGTACCCATCAGATAAAACACTTGTTTGCTGCCACAGGTGTTCATCTGGCTGGAGTCCACAGTGTTATGTAGCTTAAGAACAGAACAGCCATACTAACATCTTCTGTCTGGAGATGGAGAACACACAGAAAGCTGCAGTTTTCCTCATCAAAGGGTGTATAAACTCTCCTAGCTTGTGAGAAGGAGGACACTCAGAGGAATGCATCTTTTGGCCCCAAAAACATAGACAGCCAAAGCCCAGGGAAATTAATCAAAAGCCTAAGGAAAGATGTTGACTGAAAGAGATATTGAGGAATACTTGGAATGCAGGAAGACTGACAGAAGGGGAAGTAGAAGACCACCTGTCGTAGTCCAAACTTTAGAATCATAGAATTGCTAAGGTTGGAAAAGATCGTCAAGTCCAACCACTAACCCAACACTGCCAAGTCCACCACAAAATCATGTCCCTAACTGCCGCATCTAGGTGACTATTAAATACCTCCAGGGATGGTGACTCCACTACTTCCCTGGGCAGTCTGCTTCAATGTTTGACAACCATTTTGGTGAAGAAATTTTTCCCAATATCCAATCCAATTCACCTCCCCTGGTGCAACTTGAGGCTGTTACCTCTTGTCCTTGGGATCTGTTACCTCTTGTCTTGTATTTGTTGCTTGGGAAAAGAGACCAGCCCCCACCCCACTGCAACCTCCTTTCAGGCAGTTGTAGAGAGTGATAAAGTCCCCCCTGGGCCTTATCTTCTCCAAACTAAATAACCCCAGTTCCTGCAGCCATTCCTCTTAGGACTTGTGCTCCAAACCCATCACCAGCTTTGTTGCCCTTCTCTGGACCTGCCTTAGCACCTCAATGTCTCTGAAAGGCACAGAACTAAATACAGCGCTGGAGGTGCAGCCTCACCAGTGCCGAGTACAGGGGGATGATCACTGCCCTGGCCCTGATGGCTACACTGTTGACGAGACAGGCCAGGCTGTCTGGGCACACTGACAGCTCATATATGGCTGGCTATTGGCCACCACCCCCAGGGCCTTTTCTGCTGAGCAGCTTTCCAGCCACCCTTCACCAAGTCTGTAGCACTGGATGGGGTTACTGTGACCCAGTTGCAGGACGTGGCACTTAGTCACATACGACCAGTAAAAGGGATAAGAAAAAGATGTAAATGGTATGGAGGAAGGGACTATGGTTTTCTCCCTTTGGATCCATTATTCTCCTCTTCCTTCCTGTGTCCTTTTTTCCCCCCTATTATTTTCAATAGATTCTTCTATAGATGTAATGTGACAGACGTAAATTCAAATAAAAAGCCAAATCAAAACAAGGCTTTTGTAACATAAAGCTGATCTATCCTGCTCTGTAGAGAACTCTACTGCAAGCTGGCCCCTAAAAAAAAAACTACCAAGAGTGACTCACACTCATAAGCATTGGCTGATCAATGGAAAATTTGAGGAGTCTTTTGTAGGTATTTGTGTATGAGAAAATGCACATAAAAGAGACAAAGAGCAGGAATGTGTTGCTATTAGATACTTCACTGTGGCCTAATGAATCCAATGTGTAACAATTATTCTGCACTCCAGAAGGCATGCTGTGTTACTCCTCTGGTACAATTGTTTTGGTCCTCTTATCAGAGCATATGTTAATAGCTTAATGCTACTTCAGTTGAGAGCTGGAAATTGCTAAGAATTTCAAAGCTCCATCAGGGAGGAAGAAAGGATGGTAGATGTCCCAGAAACACCCTACAGAGAGATTTAGCTCTTCGCTACATTTTTACCTTTAGACTGTTTTTTTTTTTTCAGGCACTTACTATTTTCCCTCAACCTAGAGAGACACCTATTTTCAGTAACATCTCTTAGTGAAGGAGAAAAAAAAAAAAAAAGCTATTCATATACACTTACATTAATCAACTGAAAGTAAAATCTGCTTCCAAATTAACATCAAATTAATAGACCAGAATAGCCGATTAGCCTAAACACACCAAAGTGCTGAATGAAGCTGTTCAGGTTCTGAAGCAAAGCAACTTACATGCTTGCTTTGTAAATCACAATAAAGAAAAAAAGTGATTCTTGTAGTACTTCTGGCAGCTTTTGTATTTTGTCACATATATTCCACCTCTTGATTCCTCAGTCACAGAATACTCTGTTTATATTATTAAAGCCTTTAGAATAATGAAATATGTATCAGGAAATATCAGTAAATACAATTAAACACTACGCAGTTGCATTAGAGCACTAAGAAAAAGAACAAAATAATGTGATCTGCAGTGGCATACTTCTTTCTGTCTTTATTTTTTGTCAGCATTTTATGCTCCTTGATGCACTGCTAAACTCATCCCCAGGAGGAAAAAACAAATAAAATAAATTTCTTCAAGAAGGGATGAATTTGTGAGATCCTGTAAGCCCTCTGGGAGTTTTCATGGACATGTGTTCAAAAATGCACTGCAGGCTAATAACATCAGCTGATGAGATACAGAAAAAAATAGTTAATGATCACACTTCTGCTAGGTTTTCAGAAAAAACGGGAGTTATAGGAATGCTGTGCAAGAGTGACTGCAGTGGATAGAACAACCTCACATGCAGCTTCCTTGCAGGGATTACTTCTTATCAGTGCAAAGTAGACTTTGTTAGATCAGGAAAACAGTTCTCAGATGTCTCTAGTCACTGTTCCCTTAGTTGTCCTTCACAGTCTCCTGGTTTGGCTTTGGTTTTGAGGGCGTAGGAGCAGGGATAATCCATCCTGATGAAAGGTAAAAAAAAGGGTGAATTGCCATCTCTACGAAGCCATGCTATTTTACCAGGTATCTTCTTTGACCAGGGTCAGTAGCAGTACCAATTTGCACTCTTTTAGCAAATGCCTACATAAACTATCTAATGAACCCTACTAGGGCCAGATTCAGACAGCAAACACCACATCAGGAAGTGCTACAGCAGAGGGATAGGTGACAAGTGAAAAGAAAGGGGTTGCAGACATGCCCTCAGGTAAATCTGCACATGAGGATTGATCTCCACCTACAAAAACCCATATGTCCTCCATGCTCAATAGCATAAATCCGCAACACCACTGAATTTTGGAAGCACCATGCAATTCCAGGTCAGTCCCTTGAGAAATAACAAGGTGACAGAGGAAAGGCTGGCAGAAGTGAGACAGGGACTGGCAAGGGTATGGAAGGGCTGCTCCATAAGAGGAAATTGACTTGCCTGTGACCTCTCAGCCCATGAAGGAGGCAGAAGAATATGACAGGAGTCTTAGGAGACAAGAGTGGCATAGAGGATTGAGGAGAAAATATTGTAGTACAAAAGCTGATATTTCTTCAAGACAAGTTTCTTTTTCCTTTTTTCTTTTCCCACATAATTAAACTAAGGGACTTGTGGCAGCTGCAGGATGGTAGAAAGCCAAAAACATACATAGATTTAAAGCTGACTCTGCAAACTTACAGGAGAATCTATTGTGAGCTAGTAAGAGGCAACATACTACCTTTGTGCTAGGTAGACCGTAGCCCACTGCTGTTGAAAGGTACAGCTAAAGGAGCATTCATTATACTCTATTTGTTCTCATACCCTCCTCTCATCATGAGTTACTGAACTGTGTCAGACATTGGGATAGGGAGCCTACCAGACCCCTATGGTCTGTCTCTATACCATTTGTTCCTTACATTCTTACACAAACTAGATTTATAATGCACAAGCTCAGATCCAGCAAGAATCTGTATCAGTAAACAGTGGCTGTTGCTTGTGCAGTAAAGGATCAAGAGGCATGGCTGTATCAAAAAAGATTATTTCCCCCCCCCCCTTTTTTTTATGGCTCTCATAGCACCAGAAGTTTCCAGTATTGAGAAATATCTGTGTACATGTATATATCACATATATTTGGTATATATTTATACCAGTTACACCATGGGCTCAGAGCAGTTGGTCAGTCTGTATGTAGCTCTAAGCCAAGCACTGATGCCTCCATCAAGCAGCAACCTAGATCATGCAAGTGAACACTGAGAATGAGAAGACAGTAGATGATATAGTCCCTGCAAAGCAAGCGAAAGGATATGTGTAGAAGTTATCCTTTGAGGAAGGTATATGTTTGAAGGGAGTTTGAGGTTTTCCAGTAAGAGAAGGAGCTACAGTTTAGAGCTTATAAATCATTTCATTTGCTAATCCATTTTCATGTGCTGGAGAGTTCAGTTTGTTGAACTAGTATATTTTTGATCAATATTGATATTACTATCACTAAGAAAACCAAACCTTACAAACAGGAAATTTATTACCAAAACATCAGCTAATTTACATCCATTTAACATCTATCTTCACCAATTGTCCTATCTGCAAAAACAACTGTGACATCATTCTGTTCAGCTCCTGTCTGTTTTAAATAATTTTGAGATTTATTGTGTTTATCAGCATTGAAAGAAGCTTCGTGCAAATGTAAAACAACTAAGAAAAAAGAGAGCTCAGAACTTCAGAAAATAGTGTTTTATTTTGTCCAAATACATACATAAAAAAAAAAAACCTTAGTAATTTCTCTGTTGAGCTCAATTTTCTCTGAACTTTAAAAGCACCAAAATACAGCTGAGAAAATAAGTTGTCTAGCTATATTTTGTTTACATTTTATTTATGTGGATCAGCTGCAAAACAGTGTGCTAATGTTATCCATCTTTAATGAACCTTTGTACTAAGGACAGGGAGTTTATGAAGACTAAACACTGCGAATAATATTGGACTTCATAACTAAGTCAGGACAGTAGGACTAAAATGCTTTATTGGATCTTATTCACAAGAGGTTTGTACTATCCTCCTGATATCTTCCTTTCCACTTAATCACTTTTATGAACATGAGCCGAGCCCCTACTGCAGATTGCCATCATTGTCTAAATGATACTTCACTGAAGCTTCAGAAGGTCTCTTTGTTCTGGAGAAAACATACTAAATCACAGCAACTTAACCCTCTTGGTTTCTATTTGCTTTAGAAGGTATTTGTCTCCACTCTTTCCTGGTGGGATCAGATGCATAAACAGAGACATTATTGAAATGTATCTGTCATTCATCTGTATTGTCACAGTCTGCATTGTCTTTAGGTAACTCAGTAAACACAAGGTAATTTATTTGCATTTCCTTAGGGCAAGAAGTTTAGTAACAAGGTTTTGTAACCTAGGTGACTTTGTATTAGCAATATTATTACATTACTTTTATATTCTATAGACACCATTACGGCATTTGTCGCTGTCACAAGTGTCAATAGTTATCTCCTAATTTATAACAGTAGTTGGACCTTTAAAGTGGTTTTTATTTACCCAAGCTCTCCCTTTCATTAGCAGTAACTTGAACCCTTGTGTGAGCAGGAGTCTGAGGGATTTGACAGGACACAATGTCTACCAGGGAATTAAACATGCCATGAGCTGTACCCTGGCATTGAGACCAACCAGCCTACAACTGATGATTGTGTTCATACAACTGACTGTGTTCATACACCTGAATGCTCTTGGCCTCCAGAAGAACTTGCTCACACACAGGCTGCCTATGGGAAATGATCCCAGTGCCATAAAGCTCCCAAACCATTCCCAGAGACTGGAAGAATGCCAGTTGATTTAGGCAGAACCAGGGCAGGAAGCACCCTAGTAATTAACCAGGACAAGCAGGCTCCAGATTACTAATGACATGGACTTTGGTTGCTGTGAGCCTGTACCTCAGCTCTCTATCAGGGATCATGGTACTTCACTAGAACATTCACTAGAGCAGATAGTGGTGATCAGAAGGTGTTGAAATACAATAGTAACGGGAAGAGGCAGCAGGGGTATAGAGGTACTGAAAAAATAAGACACTGTTTTCATACCGACAGTAGAGACACTGTAAAATTCCTTGTAAAATGAATCGAGAATAGCAATACTGTCAACTTAGAGCTTCCTGGTAGTACACTAAACAGCATCAGCGTGCTTTAACTTGCACGAGGGTGAAGGAATGCATCTCTAAGAAGCTACAGTGCATTCAGATCACAGAGGTAATACCCCATGCAGTGCACCACTAAAGAGATCTCATTCGCTGTTGAAGGGAAAGAAGAAAAAAATGTATACACTATGGTGCAGAAAACCTTTCTCTCACAGAAGTTTTCATTTTAATTGGCTTTTAAAGACATCCTCTTCAAAAAACACTGAAAGTGTCTTCTGACAGTAGAAAAACTGCTCCTGCATGTATTAATATGATGAAGGTATAAAAGAAAGTAATTAAAAATTCCGTGAAGCCATTCATTCTGACTGTCCCATATGTAGCAAGACATTTTTTCCCACCATTTCAGAGAAACGTGTAAACAACATGAACTACAATCAATAACATCCTCATCTGCCAGCAGTATTGCCAAGTGACAGCCAATCTAGCCAGCACTGGGACTGACCATTCAGATTACTTTCAGCAGATTGAGTTCCGATGATCAATAGCAAATATTTAACAACCTTACTTCCTGCTTTGCTCAAGCACTAAGAGGAAAACTGAAACCAGTTTGCTGCATGGTATGCTCGCATCACTGGATTTATTTGATCACAAGCACACATTATTGGTTCCCAAGAACTTCCCACATTTGATCTCCACATTCCACAGATTTCACAGAGAAATAGATGGTGAAATCTATAGAAAACAAATTGTGAGTATATTATCACATGTTCCCAAAGCCTGGCATCTGCTTTCGTGGGCACTCAGAGTATCCTGCTCTTTTTATTTATTTATTTATTTAATAGTAATCTCATTACCTTTTCTACTAATCAGGGCAGTCTGAGTCTGCCCAGCTGATTAGCTATTATTATGTCAAAATACTTTGTAATCCTCTCTGATCTCTTCTTAGCAGTGATGCCAGGGCAGTGATACTCTCATTTGAATGTGCTCAAACATGCAATCATAGGAACAATGCAGCATGTTTACCAGTTTTCTACTTCGATTTCTTTATGTCCAGAATCACAGGCCAGTCTAGAAAATAGTATTTGCTGCTTCTGACTTTCCACAGGGGCGAGACAGACTGGGAGGCTGCTCCAGAGCTACCTGGGACAGGGGCAGAAGGAACTTGGAGCTCCCCAGGTCTCTAGTCCTCAGCTGCCCATATTTTTCATTTCCTTGGCTGTCAATGCATAGGTGATGCTACTCGTTCATGTTTTCCCTTGGTGCAGAGCCAAGATCCTGTTCTTAGATCCGGGATCTGGGAAGCATGCTCTGATTCCCTAATCCTCAGTGTTTATATTTCTTGTGTTTCTGTGCCTCAGAATGAGTAAATCAGCAGTTGTCCTGCCTGGAAGTTACTTTTGGGTAGCTGCATCCTGGATCTTATTTTAGGCACAACAGATAAACAAAGTAACAGAAGGGGAAGAAAACAAACAAAAATTAATATTAAATCTAGGAAGACAAAAACACTGCAGTCCCAAATTCTCTTCTGGTAAATCAGCACGGATTCATTGTTGTTTACATCAGCTAAGCAGAACGGAAACTGCTGACAGAATGGGAGCTCAGAGGCGCGTGAGTCACCACTCACTGAATTTCCATACTCTTGTGACCTAGTAATGCTGCTGGGCATTCAG
This sequence comes from Pezoporus wallicus, assembly GCF_028554395.1. Lineage (NCBI taxonomy): Eukaryota > Metazoa > Chordata > Aves > Psittaciformes > Psittacidae > Pezoporus > Pezoporus wallicus. The sequence goes on along the minus strand of NW_026635653.1, from coordinate 644,742 downwards.
CAGAAGATGCTGCTTTTTCCTCCAAATAAATGATTTTTTGCATTCAGGGTGCATACAGGAGGTTTCCAGAAAGCTTTCTAATAGAGAAGAAACAATTCAGGCTATCAACTTGAAATCACTCAGCCTATCTGAGGCAAAAACTACTTGCCAGGGATATCTGCTAGGGTAAAGCAGTCTCCTAAGGGAAGTAGCAGAAATTTCGTATCTTGACACATCACAACCTACCCTGGATAAAACACTAGTACAAGCATGAGAAGAAACAATCTTGCTTTTTGGAGGGAGATAAGTTCAAACATTGAGCTGCTGAGATACTCTGGAGACAAGTGTGATGTGAGGTCTAATATAAACAGAGCACTTCATTGCACTGTCAGTAATGAACTGCAGAGAACTATCCTGGTTGTTGTACTCTGCCAGTATCCTGTAAAATACTGAACATGATAAATTCTTGTTAGAGAGAACATACAGTAATTTCTAGGAAAAGAAAATAAAATATCTCTGCAATGAAAAAAATACCCCAACAAATATAATTACTTAGGTAAATCACATTGCTGAAAAATAACTAAAGAGCAAACACATGAACTGAAAATCCACCACCAAAACAGTGTTATTTTGAAACACACTCTTCTCTCTAAGTGTACATTCAAGTTGCCTTCATATATACAATTCAACTATCCTTAGTTTCAGCATGTTCTTCCAAACTGGATTTATGGCCAGTATTAATACATTTAAATATCTCACTTTAAGTGATTCATAAAAATTCTTTCAATGTACCAAATTTTGCTCTAATTTGGGCTCAGTGTTCAATATTTTTACTAGGTCTGACTCTAAGTACCTCAAAAAAAATTTCTTCTGCTGCACAGGAAGTTGGAATAAACATTCCAGCCATTTCAAAAAATTGCATGAATGGAATTTGAACATAGAATATTGGACTGGCTCCTGAAGTACTTACCCATAGTTTGCAACTTTTCTCAAAGCAAAACATTTATCCTAAAATCCAGAAACCCATACCAAGTCCTCTGTTTTTTATTAATCCTTCAGAAATGTTCATGGTTGCCTGAAAAGCCTTTCAAGGATCATAGATAAGAAAGAGTAACGTAACTTTTGCTGTAATTAAATTGGAAATCAGGAACTTTAGAGTTAATATACACACAGGAGAGAAATCTCTTTCATTTGTTCTTATTTTCACATAAGAGCAACCTTTCTTACCAAATAATTTATCTACTCTTTACTTTAATTTCCTATCATAGATTTTGGCACATACAAAGCATATCATTCCAACTTAAAATTTTAATAACTTTGAGCATTTGGTGAAATAAATAGAAGTAGCAGCTAGACCTCTTCTCTGTATCATTCATAAAGAACAGAGAACTTGGCAATTCTCTGCTAGGGAACAAGAGACTGAGATGGAAAATATTTCTGAGACCCTTTCAGCTGCAGCATATATTTGTAAAAGCCCTAATGTTTCTGTGCAATCATGACAACAAATTGAAACAACCCCTGCTTCCCCTGACCCAAGCCATAGTTCCCAGCCTTGCTCTACAGCTCATTATTCCCCTGGTTGTGCCTATGCCACTGTGTCTGTAATGATGGGTGGGGTACTGCAGTTGCATCAATAGCATAAGGACAAGAACTATCAGTAACAGTCTTGTATTTCCACAGCTCGAAGCATTCATGGCCACAGGGGAAGAAAAATGAAAAAAACCTCTCAAGTAAATCTTTAGGTTTGGGATTTTTTTAATTCAAAGGACACTAATATCATGTGCAATATGAAAAGTTTCATCCCAGAAAGCTGTATCATCGTCTCATCAAGCCAGTGCTTATTTCCCATCACAATCAAATGATCTATTGTCATGACAATGGATGAAAATGTATTTGTTGCCTTTGCAAAAAAATTTTTTTACTCTATTTCCATATTTCTTTCTATACATTTTTCCTCAGAATTTTTTTTTTTTTTGGAATCACATTAGACTTATTTTAATCATCTGCTCCATTTGTATGCAGGCCTCCATCTGACAGTCTACTGCAACTAAGGGACACTTCTGTATAACTTGTGATATGTCTTACAGTAAAAGCTGCTATCTGATCCATGAAAAATCATTTCTTTGCTCCTTCCACAAAGTGAGAGCTTCTGCCTTTTAGTGGGTGTACCCTGGCTTCTTGTCAGAACATGGCCACTCAGTCAATGGTCAGCTACAGTCCACAAGAGACTGTAAGAAGTCAGCCAACTGAAAATGCAGAACTGTGCCTCAGCCTAGGCACAGATCCCTGTCACTTCTATTTCTTTTGCATTGCACAGGACCAATTTATCCCAGACACTACATATACAGTAAGCAGCAAGTGTTGTTCCCATACAGCAAGTTTTTAGCCTGGTAGACATACATAAAGGGGCAATATCCACATACCAGAAGCTGAGCATAGAGGGGAATTCTACTTACAGTTCTCCTGGGCAATACATTTCTAGTTTAGCTTTTCATGTTTCAGCAATGATTTGATCATTTCTGTATAAGGTCTCCAAAGAAATATAACAATATTTTTTGTTTTGTTTTAAAGGAGTACATAAAACATGAACTGCTGTTGGCTGTTATCATGTACACAGACCTTGATTTCAAGCCATAATGTGGTTTTGATAAATGAAATGGCATTCAGCAAAGGTAGCTTAGATCAAGTCACTCAAATGTTGCTCTGAGTCAGCGAGCACTCCCAGTACCTCCCTGGCTTCCCCACCTTGCTCTAGCCAGATCCTTCAGCCTTCAGCAGTGTGTCAGCATGGAAACTGGGGAGGCTCCAACCACACTTTTTTTACAATGAAAGTTTTACCACTGTCCTCTGTCACCCTCTGCATATCATTACCTGGGGATATAGGGAACCCATTTTTCTCTACAGCTACATCCAGAGCTCTAGACCCAGCAAGGAGCGGTAGTTCTGCTCCATCCATGAGCTACTGAGCCAGAAACCTCCAGTGAAGATCCTGTCTTGAAACATCCTGGCTCTGACAGAAGAAGCTGTCTAGACACATATCAAAACTCTGCCTTGTGCACAGTACTCACTTCATAACTGACCCTCAGCCAGCTGGGTGCCTCTACCTTTTGCTCTTTATACAGCTGTTAATTTCTTTCAGAAGTTGCCTTGCTTGTGTAAAATTTCTTGTATGGGTTACAAAGCAGAACCATGAAGCAATAGTGTGCTTTACGTGGCAATCTGAAACAGGAAGACAAATCCATGATTATTTTTTCCAAAGTATTCAATTCAGCGTAATCTTCAGACAACACAAAAAGAAGAACCTTATTTCTTCTGACCTTGGTTGTTACTTTTTCTAAACAGTTCCTCCAGGCTGAATTTTGCACTTAGTGCAACATTTAATCAACATTTATATTGCTTAGAATTGCACTATGAATGTCTGATCATTTGACTGACTAATCCAATCTTCTCTTTCCCTCTACAACACTGAAACGTCTTCTAAAATGGGGGAAACGTAGTCCCCTGCAGGTTCCATTTCAAGAGAAAAGGCCAGTCTCTCGGCATACATGACTGGTAGCCATCCTAACTGACTCAGCTGGAGCTCTGGAGGGCACTCTGCCTGAAGAAGGCACAACAGCCTCCATATCATAAGCAGACAGCTACAGCAGCAGCTCGGAAGACATGCTGACTCTGTGTGTGCCTTGGCAGCCTACAAACCTCTGCCAGTGATTGGGAGGAGAGGCCTCTTACCCCGCCTCTCATTCTTCTCTCACAGTTGCCAGCATCTACTACAGCAAAAGACCCTATCATGGGTTGCGCTTTGTACAGAGGCACATAACAAGCTTTTGGCTTCTTCTCTGTCCATTGTGGCACCCTCTCTGACCTAGCCTAACCTTCTTAATTCCACCACCTCAGTCACGCTGCCATGTGGTGCTTCTTTTTACCTGTCTCAGCAAACAGGGTATTTCCCCACAGAATGACAGTGAGACTCATTTAATATCTGTAAATCATTTTGAGTTTATATGGAGCAAGGTATAGTTAAATGATATATCTGCACAAGTCTCTAACACTGCATATTGACTTATTTAGATTTTCCATTTAATGATACTCTTCATGTAATTTACAATTAAACGATTCGGTTTTGTCTGCCTGTGGAATTTCTTACACTGAGGTGATAAATCAGACATACCCTATAAAGTGTTTGGAAAAACTGACCCTCCCAAAAGCATGCCTCTGTGCAGGCACGTAGAATCACAGAATTGCACATGTAGGACAAGATTTCTTGCACAACATACAGACTAAACCACTGAATTATGAATATCTCCAAGGAAAAATTTTTCCAGTTATCAGGAACCTTCCCAGCTGCCATAATCTCTCAAAGATGACAGAGTGAGACCTCACAATGGCACCAAAAAAACTGAACAAGCACATTTGGGTGCTTCCCATCCAGTCCCATGGACATGTGTATGTTCAATTGTCTTTAAGGCTCCCTGGCTATATCCTCACAGTATGGTAGCCACATTGCTTTTCTTTTGCTTCTGCATCCATTCCTGGTCACCATTCTTGTTGGTTTACACTGAAGAAGAATAGATCTGAAAGACTTCCATGCCACCAGACCAAGTCTTGGACTAAAAGACTTTTTAACAGCCCAGTTAACCAGTATGTTTAACGCTTTTTCACTGTAAATTTAGCCTAAATTTTAAAGCTTCCAATTCTCATGAAGGGTATATTACAAATAGTCCAGTGACGCAGGCCTAGATATGAATGCCTGGTCACTCAAATGAGCAATGTTGTTGAAAAATGCTTTTATTGCAGTAGCTGCTCACCAACACAAGCTACATGTCAACTAGACTATAGCAGCAGAAAACTGAAAACATTTTTAAAATAGGTTTTAACCAGCCAACCTAAACTGTACTGACAGCAACTACAAACACTTAAGTGGATCGCAGTTGGCTGTAGCCTCTTCCACCACTTTCTGCTACCCCAGCAAAGCTTCCTAAATAAGTGCTATCAGCCACTGGAGTGCTAGGTAATTGCAGAGGGATTTTGAGTCTTTAAGCTATTTGTTGATTCCTGACATCAGCAAAACCACAGAAGATTTAAATCCATCTCCACTTTAAAATATTGTCATACCCTCAAGCAACAAGTAGGGAACTCATCTCAAAGCCAGTGGTTTCATAAGGATGGCAGAAAGTGGAATATGAGGTTGTGGTTCATACAGATAATTATCTGAAGTCATAGTGACCTTTGTTGAATGCTGCACTGAAGAATAAAGAAGCATTATATAAACCGTGCCTCCTTAAGAGAAAGCAAAGGTACATAATGGCATCAAAGTCAGTTGATTCCTAATAGATCCTGTCACACAGGGACCTTTGCTATCAAATAACTAAGTCAGTCCACTGGGTTATTTTTATCTCTAAAACCCTACCTTAGCAGTCATTTTCATACAAAAAGACCTATTAATTCTGATTTTCAGGATTTTAATGTGTATATTTAAAATATCATGAATATTCTGAAGGCTTCACATGTGGAGGTCAGCAAGGGACTGCGTTAGCACTGCCCTCTTTAATATGTATATTAGCCACTGGTGGCTGGGGTGATTGCTAAGTGTACAGCATAAGCAATTTGCTGAAGCCACAGCTCTCTTCCCTGCCATCAAATGCAGATGAAACAGGTTTTTTCTTTACCCTGCAAAACACACTGTCTTCGAGACTGGTAGTCAATCCAGCTAAGGAACTGGTATTAGAAAGCTACAAAGAAAATGAGAGTGAAAGAAGTACAATGAAAAACAGGAAAACAGTGTTAGTGTTAGTCAGTTAGCTATATGTTACTTATTCTCTCTAGTATAGGTTTCATTGCAACATTGACGGAATACAAATTGACACAAAATTCATGTAAATTTATGTAAATGCATATATAAATGAGTTGCAGCCCTCAGGCTCCTGGCAAGTTGCCACAGTGGCTCTGAGCAGAGCAGAGACTTTGCACCACTGTAGTACTCTGAGAGGTGTTATTGTGAATTAGAGTGTGGTTTTCTGAGAAACATTAGTAGCTTTATCAGTTTCTACAAGGAGTTTGCCAGGGGCGAAAGAAATACCACTTTGTGAACTTTCGGCTTCATATCTGCATTAGTAATAGCACTGAGCCTAGGAATAGCGCATGTGTGACCATTACAAACTCTTTCACTTTCTCAGCAGAGTTTATAGCTACTGTGAGACAGAAACACACAGCTCATGAATATGATAAACCTCACTGGCATTTCTTTGGAATCTGCAATAGCCATGAACTCAGAAATAGCTGGTTCATGACCATTATAAACTCCTTTGGCTTCTCAGTGGAGACTTTCTAATAGCCATGAGCACAGAAATAGCTGGTTCACAACCATTAAGATCTTTGTCAAATGTCTATTGGGAATATAATGGTTGTAAGCCCAGGAACAGCTATTTCAGAATTTTTACACATTTTTTTTTACTTCTCCATACTGAAACACAGTAGCATAATCAACAGTAACAAATAATGCCATCATATGGACTTGCTTAGCAATTCAGGGGTAATGCAACAGAATAAAATATAACACATTAAGGTAAATGGCAGGACTAGATTTGGGTAGCTTTCCAAAGCTTGTGGCTTTTATCTGATGGTTTTCCATCTATCTGTCATGGTATTTAGCCCCACTGGATTTGCGTTCATGGAATCCAATCCATTCTCCATTCATAAAGGGAAAGGACAGCTCACAGGAGGTGACACAGACACTAACAACAGCAAGGCTGGGGTACTGGCCTAACAGGCTGATGGGCTGTTCAAGGAGGCAGATCTTCTTATTTTTCCATATAAAGGATCTCAGGATGAATAGACATCTCTACAAAAATAGCTGTGCCAGGTCTATAGATGTACTTGCTGGAGTCTTCTAACTGAAGATGTATTGAGTCTAGTTGGTTGAGTGTTGACCATATAGCCAGATTAAGATAGCTGACTGGTAACTGATAGTCTGCATGAAGACACCCCTCAGCCCTAAGCAACCTACCTACTGAGCCTATGCTCAGGTGTGGCATAACGGCAAGGTAATCTGCTGACAGCCCTCTTGAACCTCAGCAAAACACCTGGTCTGTGAGAAAGAACCTCCTTCCCTTCAGAAGTCTTCTAGACCAAGTATGGGAGGCCTTTGAGGTCCTCACAGATCATTGCTAGAAGCTCTGTATATTTACAGGTGCCTAAATGACAGCTGAGTATTGTTTTCAAGCTTTTCCAGGGGAAAAAATATGACAAGCCCCAACTTCTAATTCTCAAAATAGAAAGAAGTACTTTTGCTCTGCGGCACACATGGACCCCTCTCCCCCCAGCCTCTGACTCCACACCTTTTCCTTCAAATTTTCCTAGAGCTCTCTCCTATGTGACCCCCTAGTTACTGATCTCTCAAGGTCCTCATTTTAAGACACCTCTCATCAGAGAGAGATTTTCTGGGGGTGGAAAGTCTCTCCTTTTCCCAGCTCACCATAAAATGTACTAAGTGGAGACAACAGAGCATATATGTACTGATGACATAGGGGGAAGCATTTAAGTATTTATATGTTCTTCTCCCTACTACTTTAGGGAATTTATTATTTCTTTTAATAAGATGTGTTTGTGTAAATCAGCCCCTCTGGGTCTGTGTGGCTGTAGTTCTGGGACCTAATTCTGTTCCCACTGAAGTCAGAGGACAAATCTCTATTGGTTTCAAATGAAGCAGCCCTGGGCTCTTCAGTGTTTATATTTCCGACTAAGAAATTGTTTTCTTTAGCTATCTGACATCACATGATGCAACCCATTGTAAAAATTATGCGCTTGGTGTGTGTAGATGCAGACAAATGGAGGAGTGATTTTTCAGTGATGATGATAATTCTTGGTGGCACAGCAATCATGGGAGCTAAATCATTGCAGGATAGAAAGCCTCTGGAGAAAGCATGTACTAACATATCAGGCTTTAGAGAAGAGATCACAATCCAGCAATTTAACATAAGAGGAATCAATCATTTCAATTGATTTTACCTGAATTTTCATTGTTTAAAAATCCCCAGCCTTTGGGGGCCTTGGGAAAAGGACAGATGGGGCTTTCAAAAAAGTTAAAGAATGAAATAAAAGATTGGATTGGCAAACTGGCAGGAAACAATAAGAGAAAGAGGTGCCAAAGAATGTTGTTATGGTGGTGCTGGGAAAGGACATTAGTCCCAAGAGAAGAGAGGAGGCGATCAAGGGCCTGATCCTACAAATCTTTATTTGCTTATGTGAATGATCTCATTGATCTTGGCTGGACTCTGTGCCTGGGAAACTATTTATGGAATCAGATCACAGAGTGTTAGAGAGCAAATGCTACCTCATTCATTGCCTAACCTGCAAACATTTAGCCAGAGGTACAGATTAGGGAGTGGTGGGAGAAAAAGGAGGAAGAGGTATCAGAGTAAGAAGAGAAAGTAACACAGATGAAGAGATTTTGCTCTGCTGCTAGCGGAGAGATGTCGTTGATGCCACCTTGTCACCACTTGATCTACTTCAGAATGTATGTTAAAAATTAAATGCAGTTCCTGGGTTGAGGTTTATTTCACCTAAGGCTTAGCCCAAGGAAAGGTCTGCAATAAAGTTATGAAAATCCTCAAAAAATAAGAAATGTTGACACACATGTATCTAGTCTGGTGTAAAAGCCATATCCTACTGATATATCATGCTAGGTCACAATGCACGATGAAACTGCTGAAAAATAAATACCTACTGAAGAAATAAACCTGTCAAAGCAAAAATTTCATCTTAAATATTCATGTATTTCATTTCTTTGTACTCATTACAGAGCCTGCACAGTCCCAAATTCTAAATAAATTTTTGAATGCCTGATTTCTACTGAAACCATTAGGAGTTAAGCAGTTGTACGTCTTTGAGGGCTTGACTTCTAGTTCACTAATATCATAAATTTAACCATGCTCTACCTATTTTCTTCTAACGATGCTTCATCCAGTTTCTTTTATTTTGTTTCACAGCACTGGTAGCACATTGATAATAGATATTTATATACAGGAGCTATCAGGAATGTTTTCCAGCGAAAAAGATTTTCACTTCAAAGAGCTTTGGACTGAGTAATAAGTTACATACCCATTAGTTACTGTAAAAATGGTAGTTATGGTAACTGTATTTTCTCTAGGAACACAGATCTGTATTTGTTACTAGATGCTCCTGTCCTTGGTGACATAAAAGGTTACTTTGCCATCCCTTAGATAAAAAACAAAACAGTAGATGCAGTGTCTTGTATTCTATTGCATAACCTGCTGCTAATCACAGAACAGCTTAATTGTCACAGTGAGAAAGCTGATGCTTTTAGCTCTAGCATTATGCACACTGATGTTCTTCAGAAAATATTATGGAAAGGATTTCTAGAAATTTAAAACGAGAATAAACTTATACAGAGGTTTTTCTTAATAAAAAGAAAAGAAGTGGAAGTCTCTTCTTTAAGTATAGGCTGTAGCGTTCAAAAATAAATCTATGCTGAAACAATTACAATAACTTGCTGACATGAAATCAGAAGACAGAATAAAACTGTATCATGTATAAAACTGGGAAATAAAGTATATTCACTTCTAATCTTTTCCACATTGTAGGCAGATAGGAAGGTGGACAGAGAAACAGGAAAACATGGGTAGGTGACAATAGCAATTTTTTTTAAGGTCCTGAGCAGTATAAAATCAAACTTCTTTTTTTTTTCCCTAGTGTATATTTAGCTTCAGAAAGAAACAGCTCAATAATGAATCATGCCAGAGAAGTCTGTCCTTTCACCACCTGAATCATAGTTTAATCTAAAACCATGAGGATCAGATCTATTTTTAGTAAACATAATGTTAAATAACTTTCTTTGCTTTAATTGAGCTCATTGGAATAATCACTAAACACAGGAAAACAAGGCACAGATTCTCAGAACTACGACTATAGTAAATATGGTCAATATTTGCAATCTTTTCTAAAAGAGAAAAGGTTAATATCTTTGATTCTGATCTCTCCCTGGTTTTGCATGAATGTACATGCAATTCCCTGGCCTCACTAGGGTTTCTACACATTCACCCCAACATCAGTAAGATCAGAAACAAATTCATTTGTTCACCATTCTGAGGAAAATACATGGCTTTTCATAATGGCAGGTTTGTTTGTTTGTTTGTTTGTTTTTAACAAGTATTTTTGTGATCAAACATTTTTCATTTATATTTCAGGTCGTATCAGGAGGTGCAAAGCAAAAACCTAAGTCACAGTCCTCTCTAAGTTCCTAGAGCTAGAATCACATGTAAGAATCATATAATTTCCTGTTATTAATTTAAACAATTAATTGGATTTATTTTCTGTTTTAAGGTTTTGATTATTCATACTCAAGATTCTCTAAAAGCATGAAGTCTGAAAGAAGCGTTAATCAAATTTTGATGCATTTCCTTCCCTTTATAAAAAAATTCCTGTCATTAGGTATTTTTTTTCTTAAGCTATATTTTGGAGGTTTTCTCCAGCTTATGTATCTTTACTCCCTTTACTCTTGTCAATAACTAAAATACTTTCCAAATGTTTTATAGGGCACTTGCTCGCAAGTCCTTAAATTTATCAAAGGGTGCCCACCGCATAAGTATAGGACAGTGTATACTTACAAAAGATGCTCTAGGACTAGTAAGTGGGAGTGCATACACAGGGATGGTAAGGGATAAGGTGGGGCCACAGTAACAGAGCGGTTTGCTGTTTAACTTCCGTGAAGGTACATCCTGGCATTCAAAGACAGACACAGCTCTAAGAACCCCAGCTGTGCTCATTATCAACATCATGTTCAGCACCAGCTTTTGGCACAGAGCCAAGCTCCACATTATTACCACCAAAAGTAGACACACCAACAGTACCTCTTTCTGTTGTATGAAAGGCAGGACAGAAGATGACAAAAACAGTGAGTTACGCATGTGCAGAAGAGTTACCTGCTGCCAGTCATATTGCAGATGAGTATAAGATTTTAGGTTAGGCCTGAAAAACAAGTAAGAAAATTGCTCTTTGATGGTCAATATATTTACCCACTGTGCACCTAAGACAAGCCTTGAGAACATCCACATTTGCTAGTAAAAGCTTATTCAGATATCTAAAATGTTTCTGTTCCATATCTCTAGAGAAGCCACCATTGTGGTGGTGATTGGCACCCTCTCAAAGACTGGAGATCACTAAGCACCAAAGTCTTCCCTGCACACATTCCTCCTTGACTAATCAGAGGAAGAAACAATGATCCACAGGTTTGTTTTCTTTTTAACAGCCATGCAGTTAGGCCATTCAGCCTTGTTGTAGGAGACGATATTCTCAGATCCTACTTAATCAATACAGCTATTCATACTTATTAAAAGGAGCTCATTGTGATGAAATGACAAGGAAGAATTCTGATAAGCAGGAGTCTTCACCTTAAATTAAAAATGCCTCATTCTCTGTTTGCTATATAAATCTGGTGTGTATTTTGGAAATACCTAATATGTGTCAGTTTCAGCTGATGCTCCTAATGTAAATAGGCATAAGAACATTCATCAGAAAACCCAAGTTTTCTGGGTTCCACCACTGCAACTTCATTAGAAAAAAAGACATATTAGAAAACTAATCTGCTAGGAAGTGTGGGACAAACTGATGCTTGCCTTTAAGCTCCTACACTGCCTGAGTTATAGAATTTATTATTATTATTAATTTAACATATTTTAATTAAAGACAATCAAGTACATACCTGAACTCTAGAATGAATTATTATCACTGTCACTGCCTTGAAATCTGTTAATTATCTAGGAAGGATCCATTTGGAGACTAGTTGTACAGATAGTCGGGTACCATATGCCTGATCTGAAGACTTTCACCTAAAATAATATTTAGCTCTTGAATGTCAATACATGAGTACAGGGTCATGAATTTGAATTAAATGCTTCAAAGGCTAACTCATAATAAAATTAAATTCCTTTTTATTTCTCAGGAGGGATCTACAAGATCTCAGGACATTAGTCACTAGAGGAAGACTGCTCTATAATGGAACTTAAGACATTCGATAGATTAAATATTAGAGGTGAAATCCTGACTGCAGTGAAGTCAGTAGCAAAACTCCCTTGGACTTTTAAAGGCCAAGATTTTCCCTTATGTCATTTTAAGTATCTTTGATCCCAACTTTTTCAGAAGATGATTCACAATGACTGCCAGAGTTATGACTTGATTTCAGTTCAGGCATATCTATCTGATACATTTCTTCAGACCTTATAGGAGAGGAGATGCTCAGTACATGTGGGAGCAGGTCCTTCGTAAACTAGCAGTAAAGACTCTTCATTATTAGGGTACTGTTCACGTATCCAGAGAGAGGAACAAAACCTTGAAGGAAAGAAAATCCCCTGCACTCATTTCTTCCAACCACCCTCTCTACCCAAAAGCAATAAAAGAAGTTCTTTCTGTTACCTGCACAAGGCAATTTGACTAAGCAGAAAAGGAACCAACAAGACAATTTACATCTTTGGCTACTAGCCTCCTAATTAAAAAGAAAAAAATAATAAATAAAACTCAGGACAGCAGCACAGTAAGGAAAAAGGAAATAAAGCAGCTCTGCAAGTAAAACAAGCAATAACACATTCCTATTGATTTCGTTAAACAGTCCCAATTATAGTTGGATCCTGATTCAGGATTGATTGTGAGTTATGGCAAAGGGAAAAAGAACAAAGTCCTAGTAACAGATAGAAACCTTTTTGAAATACAGGCTTTAGACTCTGGGAGGGGAAAAATAAAATAAAAATATATGCAAAGGGTATCATGCAAGTTGAGAAATCATGGGTTTATTTAAAGGAGAAATATGATGGATCGGTTTCATTCATGAATTACATTCCTGGATTAAACCAGCAGGATTCTATGGATATAAATTCAAAACCACAGAGAAGCCAACTTCAAAATCAATTTCTTCTTTGACTGGTTTAAAAGATATTGTAATTTCTTGCTAACTCTGTACTGAACAGCTTCTTCAAGTGGGTGACCAAATGGGGTACATTTTTCTGCATTCCTATTCTCACACCTTCATCTGCTTTTATTTCCTGAATGTTCAGTTTCATCTCTATTTGTTAAATCTTTTTATCCTTATCTCATTTGGGGATTTATATACACAAACACAAAGCTTTCACGTATAGCAAGGTGCTTAACATGAAACATTTATAAACACAGGAAGATCTGAGTTAGAATAAACTAGAAAGCAGTATTAGAACCTCTTGTGACCAGTCATCAGCAAAACATCTCCCAGTCACCACTAGAACAGCTTTCAAGCACCTCCTCCCCTACAAGATTACCTCCAGTTACAGAGCTTGCTGAAATCCCATAGTAAACTGGATATCAGCCAAAGTAACTAGGAGATATCCACATGGTTAATACCCCACTTGCCTTACAACAAAATGTTGATTCCATTACGTTTCTGCACAGGGCTGGCTAACGTGACCTGGTAATTCTGTAGGAAAAACACACCTCTCTCTCAGTAGTGACAGCCTTAGTGTTTTATGCACTCTCCTTGTCAAATCAATTGCATTAGGAAAATAAATCTCCTGTGAACCACACAGTTGCAGGTGCTTTTTTTTTTTCTCCTTGCTTTGAAGTTTTGATAGCACATACTTTATATATCTTTGCTAGCTTTTGGTGATGACTTGCATGTTTCTTGGGGCTTGAGAACGAAGTCCTCACAGCCCAAGAATGCCTACAATAGTTCAAAGCAGCACATTTGGAAATAACCAAAGAAATTCTTCCAAGAGCTTCTAAGATAGAAAAATTACCTTGCAGATACATTTTTTTTTCTGAATACCACCTATATAACAGTGATCCAAAAGCATTAGGGTATGCGTCTTTGATCTTTTTTTATCTTTTACAATGTCATAACTGTGGTTCCATTATTCATAAAAATTATAAACCTTATTATGACTCCTTGGAAGATCTTGGTTTCTACACAAAAGAGCTAGACAGACCTGTTCAAACAGGGACAAAATGAATACTAACTTCTACAGAAGCTTTCTGAAAATATTTTGCTAAGTTTCAGGTACAGATCAAGAATTTAATCTTAACACTTTTAATAGACATTAGTATATTGAATAGTGTAAGACAGCATTAGAAATAGTCTAAGATAACAGTATCAGTACCAGCTTAGCAAAGCATTAGTAGCAACTGTAAACAGTGTGTGCTTAGCTTAGCTTTAGTCATGGTAACAAGAAATAAGATGTCTGCAAAGTATCAGTAGTGAGAACATTCAGATGTTTAAAGCTGAATGAGAGCTTTCAATTGGTGAAAACCTGAAAGCTGCTCAGGTTGTAAACAAAGGTGAGTTCTGTCCCCTCTGGCACTGAACATGTATTCCTGATTAAGTTAGATAGAATGTGTCCTAAACGACATACACCTGCAGCAATTTCTGGAATAAATATTCTTCCTTTATGTCTATTATTCACACAATTACAGATCTAATACATCCCATATTACTGTGATATAGGCTAATAACAACTAGGCTGCACTGCATTGCTCTTTATTTGCTTATTTAATCATGCGTTTGAGATTTTAAACAAATTTATTTTAATCTCTTACTGTGAGAATATTGTTCATCTACAATTGGTTCATTGAAACATCCTTATTTCCAGTTATATCTAGGGTTCAGCACAAGTACTCTTTTGCATCAGTGCATGACCTTGAAACTCTGGCTAATACTCATTTATTGAAAGAGATTTTATTTTTAGTGATGCTCTATATTTCAAATAATTTTAATAAATTAGAGAAGGAACACTAACTATTCAGTCCTCCAAAACACATTCACTATGGTGATGGCACAGAAAAGTGATAAATAATCCATGATTTAAGAGTCACCACATCCAAAGTAAAGAAGGGTGTTTGAGTTACTCTCAAATCAACTTTATTCCAAGACAAACATTAAGAAATAGTTACAGAAGTAGATGCATAAATAGTTATGGAAAAGAATTATTTACTGTGGTTCAAATAGTATCAAATACACTGATAACTTGGTTTAAATTCAGATTTAAAGAAATAAAAAGGAATAATGATTATATATGTATGTACTTCAGATCCACTCAAAGGCATTTTTCTTCTTTGCTTCAAATACTGCTAAGATGCTCACATGCACACTATTCTTAGAATGAAACTCTTTTGTTTCACTCTCAGAAGGAAATCCTGTTAAAGGAAAAGGCTTGTGTTGAGATCATACTCAAACTCAAACCTTTACTCCAGCACAGATACCTGTGATCTGCAATTTAATCAGTGATAATTTTGACACTTCTCCTGAAGGGTTATTGGCCCTCCCCATCTAACTTTGAGACTTACTAATGTCTCTTTCAGGTGGAGACCCCTCCACAGAAACAGAAACTTGCTGGGGACTATTTCTGTATTTAATATAAACAAGTCATTAACCCCCTGGGGAGATAATGTTCCCTCCTGCCTGCTGTTCAAAGAATTCAGCTTTCAGTGTATATATCCTTTACAAACAAAAATCTTTATCTCATGTAAACATCTAAGCTGACAATTGTATTTTATACAAGCATATAAAGTACAGTGTGATGTGGCTCATTATGTGTTGTTGATTGAGGGTGGACATAGTACTAGATAAAGAACTACTAGGAGATAGTAGGTTTGAAGGTTTCCTTAATCTGGACTTCGGAGAGTATCATGCTGTACTTTACATTTTCCTATACCAAGTAATCACTGCTATGATGACGAACACTTCTTTCATTCCAAACGTAGAAAATGTTCTTTATTATATATCTTCTAAGTACACGTCAGACAGGTGTAACAAGCAAGGCCCGTAAGCTCCCATGACAAAAGTGCTTCTTTGTTAAAGCTGGATCCCAGGAAAGACTGAACTGTTCCCAGCTGGCACCAGTTCTTTATTTATATGATCAAAGCTGAAAACACAGCTGTCACCTTGATATCCTTAGCCTTTTGTAGTCACTGTTAAAATTTGTATTTACATCAGTGGCTGCAGTTATGCTTCATCTGGTGCTGTACACTACCCACTTGTGTTCGCTGCAGCCTTTACTGAAAAAAAAAAAGCTAAATCCACGTAATTTAGACATTTGTTTTCTCCAGTGGCAAAGCAGTGTAAAATAGTTTGTCATATCCATGTCCCTGGATACTTTGTTCCCCTCTTTGCAAACTCACCTGGCTCACAGCTGCAGCTCAGTACTCTCCCGGCTCTGCCAACTAAAGCACTGTAGGTGCTGCTTTGGTCTGCTTTGGGCTGTCCTCTGATCACAATCACCAGAAGGATCAGAGGGATTTTTTTTTTTCCCTTAACTACTTCTGAAGAGGGTTTTTGATCACCTCAGCGATCCAGTTTGCAACACGTGTCCACAAATAGTTGTATCAGCACAACCAATTATTAGTTGTTGTAGTAGGAAAAACATCACAGAATAGGAATAGCCAGAGGAACGGGAAAAATCAGAACCTGGCTTTACTGATGGGAGAAATGTTACTGGAAAAATGTTACTGGGATGAAGTTTTCAGGGTATGGCTTTGTTCAGCAGGATAAGCCAAATAACTGGAAAAGAGAAAGCATGAGCGCTGTTTAGCTTGTGCCAGGCTGGGCTGTTTGTCTGCCAGCATGGAGGGACAACCAAGAAGTCTAGTACTTCTAGTACACTAAAATGACACTAAAACTCAGCGGAACAGAAAAAAAAATCGGGTTGTTGTATTTGAGTGGTTGGGTTTGGGTTCTTTTTTTTTTCAACTGAGGGAGTTAGCTTAAAGAGGAAGGGAAGGGTATTATGCTTATGAGTGAGAAAAGAAATGAGAAGATGTGTGAAAGAACCAGGGAAGGAAAAGAAACAAGTGAAGAAGGAAAAGGGTGGCATGCAGTCTGCCCCTTCAGGAGTAGCAGTTATTAATTTGGTTCACCTGTGTCAGGAAAACTTGCCATTACTCTGAAAAAATAGCAGCACTAATAAGAAGATAACCAGTGCAATCAATGAAAATTATCCACTTGCAGTCAGGTTTCTTGTTATAATGACAGAAATGGAGCAACATTACTAAGCAAAACTCCTCTGTGCAATGTCATTTCCACAGGGTGGTTCACACTGTTGGCACTTCAGCAGATGGAGACAAGGGGCTACATTCCAACCTGGCCAGGCTGGACTTTGGAGCAGGGGATGCAACAAGGCTATAAATGTGTCTGTTGTCTGACATGATTTTTGAAGGTGAGAGACAAATATATGACATTAAGCCATCCTTCAGGGATTCATCTTCCTTCCAAAACTTCCCAGCATACACATTGCCTTCAACTCTTCTGAACCTTCATTTAAGTCAGCATCATTTGTTGCACATGGCACTGAAGCCAGAGGAAACAGCAGGATGCCATTGCAAGAAATCACTGCAATGATGCTGTTCAGACAGGTTTTGTCTACTTTGCATTACCTACAGGATTCAAAATAAGGATAGACCAGTGACTTTCCTTTGCAGTAGTAACAGCCTTGCATAGGAAAAAGGATTAAGAGGCCTGAAGTCACTGACTTCTCACTGATAAGATTTTATCATTGATAAGTTATTAGAATTCCTATCTGATATGTACCTGCCATTATATGAAAATAGAATTCTTTCAGATTTTTGCTATTTTCATAGAAGGGACTTTGTCATTGTCACACTCCATTTCTGTACTCTTACACTGGAGTTAACCAATGCTCTCTGATGGAGCAAACGGTTAAATGAATACTAATTAGCATCCGATTAAGAAACCCAGAAGAGATTACAGAATTCAGGCAGCCTGGGAAATGAAATTGAAGCTTTGTTCCTACAAAGAAGCAAGGAAAACAGCATCAGGGCCAGCAAATTACTGTGTCTTTTATCATGACTGTGCAAAATAGCTTTACTTACTGGCGAAATTTTTCAAGGTTCTGGAGCTCCTTGCCTACAGCTCATTAATGATAAATCTGGGAGTCATTCCCTAGCACTGCCTCATCCTGCCATTGGGCTTGATTCTGAAAGTATCACCTAATTTTGTACTGACCTCTTTGAATCTGAGGTCCTCAGCACTTTCCTGAGCAAGGCCATAAGCTGGGTAATATTCACTGGTTTTACTGCAAACAAGTCTGCCTTCTGGTGGATTGCTGCTGTTGCTGTTGTTATTATTATTAAGATCAGCCTGCATCCTTCAAAAAGATCATATTCTCCCTGTAAAAAGTAAACAAACCCCAATAATTTCCTCTGTTAGGAAAAGTTTCTCTACTCTCTTCTGTCAGCATGCACCTGACTGCTGCTGTGGATGACACTGATAGCCTTTGCTCTGTTTACTTTAAAGAATAAGCCACTGCTGTTTGATTTAGTTTTTCATTTTTAATCCGTAAGCCCTCTCTTGATCCTGTATTCCAGAGAAAAAGAAACTGAGTTCCTTTGCATTTAATGCTGGGTGCCTTCTGAAGCCAGAGTGGTAGATGTAGATGTAGATGTTCCCAGCAAATTTATGTAATTGAGATTTATAGCAGGGGGAAGAAAAAAACCCAAACAAACATGTGAGCACCAAGTTCCCCTGGCAGCATTAATGTGACAGGTGTACCTCAGCCAAGCCAGTTACCTTTCACTGAACTGTCAGTACACTTGTTTAAAGCTTCTAGCTGCATTGCACCAGTACAGCTTTTTAATTCTAAAGGTCAGTCCCACACACCAAAGTTCAAGAAGACATTTAATGCAAACAAAAAATTAAACTAAAGGTGGCTTTCATCAGATCTGATTTGAACTAGCTAAGCAAGATGAGGCTCACAGGCTCCAAATTTTAAAGAAAAAATCTTGTCAGGCCTGTATGAATTGCAAAATGAATAAGATAGAAAGAGCTATATTCTTCCTTATGCTTGTATCTGTTTAAAGTACTTGGGCTACCAGAGTTACACAGGGAGGGGTTTGATACCTGTGTATGGAAAGAAAAAACCCAGAAGAAGGAGACTTAACATTTCATTCTTAAGGGAGAAATAAGGGCCTTGATCCTTTCTTTGGAAAATTGGTGCAGTTGATTTGGGTGTCCAGAAACTTGTTTTAGATTACAAATTATGAACCCCCAATCCCAGGTCCCTGATCCTGAAGTCACTTTCCAAGTGGTTGTACTGAAGATGCCTAATGAAGCTATGATGACTGCTCCAGCATTTAATATCAAGAGAGGAATGATCAATCCAAAGCCCTGCTATCTGAGGCTGCCGGATTCTTCCCCATATCACTGAAAGGCACACAATGACCTGTGATGACTTGTCAACAGAAGATGTCTCTATACAGCTCATAAAGCCAGTCTAGAAGGGAAAAAAATCCCTTTCCCTTCTCTTTTCTTTCCTTTCTCATCTGGAAGGTGGTAGATGAAGCACAACAGCACTCATCCTTCTCTGACTAAATTGCCTGGGTTTTATGCTGCCAGATGAACAAAGCAGCCACTATGTCAAAATGGATTGGAAACAGGGTAATAAATATGAAATTAAATAGGTTTTTGGTTTGGTTTGATTTTATACATGACCAAAAGACACCAACAGCTGCTCAAGATGTAAACATCTCTTTAGTGTGGAAAATACTTATACAATTTGTTTGAATTGGCTGATCCTCAGCAAGGGAAATAAGGTATTTATATAAATCCTACACTTCATCCCAGATAGCAACACAGAGAAATTTTAATCCAAATGACAAGGGGCCTGGTATTTCAGACTCTGTGTGAGGACTTCCTAATGAATTACCTGTGTCAGAAACAGGTTATTCATTTATTTCTAAGCGATTTTGTCTGATACAAATATTTACAGTTCTTCATTAGGCAGCTCCAGTCCTTGGGCCTCTTAGCTGATTTCATGACACCTTGATGGCACAGTGATCCTGGAAACACCTCTAGGGATGTACAGCAATCCCTGACTATGCTAAGGTAAAAGGAACAGATTTTGAGGTGGGCTTTTCAGTACTTTAAACATTACGCAGTCATCTACAGCTCCAGAGAGCAGGGTTGCAAACTGTCCTTTCGAAGAGAACAGTCTGAACAAACCTGAGTATCAAACTCAACCATGCTGAACATGGGGAATTGGACTCTGTCTCAGAAGTCATCATATCTAATCTTCAAACCTTTCAGGCTGGTTTATATACCATAAAGCAGGAAAAAAAAACAAACAAAATCTCAACAGATTTTTTTTTAATCTCTTCGTTTTCATGTTGCGGTCTTACTTTTTCTTCCTGGGTCAAAAAGGAGTTCAGGTTCATTTTGTTTAAATTGTTCATGTTTTGTGAGAATGAAACAAACAAACAAAAAAAAAATAATTCCAGTTGGAAGCTTGGCTTTCAGGAGTTTAGAGTTTTTCTTCTTGTGGAATGTCGAATGATGTGAAATTTTGCTATCAACTCAAAAGCCATTTCAAGCACAAAGCAACTTCTAGATTAAAAAATTCATCAGTTCCCTTTTGAATGCAAATTTACAGAATGTTTATACAAAAATTCTGTGCATTTCAAGGTACATTCATACTTCTTCACCTCCTTCAATAAGGCTATGCAAAGGCTTAACTTGAAGTGTTTGTTCAAGTGTTTTGCTGCAGAGGAGCCTCTGAGACCTTGATGGGAGAAGGCATTGTTGTGGTGATTTCAGACCTTGAGGCAGGAAGGAAATTGCACATGTTGCATCTTGCAAAGAACAGAAAACAACACTGGCTTTTTCGGAAAGTATAAAGGCAGGCTTTTCCTTGGATTCTAAATGGACAAATTAATGGTCATTGGCAAAGGCAAGGAGAGAACAAGAAAAATGATAGAGAAAGCGAATAAGGGAAGAATAGATGTCTTTTTTTTCTCACAGGTTTTACTGAAATCCTTTCAGACTATTGTCTTTGGATCAAGAAAAATTCCTGACTGATTTTGCAAAACAAAGCACAACTGCAAATGAAAGCAACACTCTGACAACCAAAGAAGTGCTTCCCAACTCAAATATAGTAAAACAAAAGGTCAGGGGGTGGGAATGCATGACTCTATAAAAGAAAAGAAAAAGAAAGAGGGTTTTAGAGGGGTGGAAATGGCTGTAAAGGTGGGAAAGCACTTTTAATTTCCGATGTTTCAGTAGTACATCTATTACCAGTGTTTCACAACCCTAACATTGACTGGTGCACTTTGTAAGAATTTGTGTTTTCATCCTCTGCCCCTATTTTGCATATCAATTGAAGTGTTTTCCTCCAACCTAAGATAGCCATACACTCTTACTGAACAAAGCCAGCCTCCCATTGATGTAAGACAACCTAGAGCTTTCTACAGGAACCCAAGACCACTTGCAATGTCTTAAGACATATTCCCTCCATGCATGTGCAGTGCCTGCACTGCACTGGGCTATCCTTCTAGCCATCACTCAGCCTGTTTTTGTGAGGGGCTCTCTGCCCTCTACACTATGCACTCTTATGAACAGGGACTCACTTCTTTGTCACTTTCTTAAGCCCTTACCCAGGCTGTAGAACCCATAGTCCATCCCAACATATAGGAAATCTGGATTGATTTTTTCATTTGGAATGTCTGAGTTATTGTGCAACATTTGGAAGACTTCCATTTTTGTGCCAAACTGCACATATTTCCACTGAGGAGTGGCCATGCTGGACCTTGACTCATACAGAGTTACCTCACTCAGAGGCATCAAGCAAACACCTCTTGTCTAACAGTGTGGGGCAAAAGCTGTGCTTACTCACATGTACACCCCACTACTAAAGCCAGAGTGTGTCTGAATCATAACCATCCAAGCACCTGACAAAGCATCTTTTACTGCAGACCCTTACACTAGCCTCATTTTCCTTTTGGAGTGGAAGACCATGAGAACTTCTTTATGCTGAGGGTGGCAGAGCACTATAACAGGCTGCCCAGGGAGTTTATGGAGTCTCCCTCTCTGGAGACATTCAAGGTCCACCTGGACACGTTCCTGTGGAACCTGTTCTAGGTGGTCCTGCCTTGGCAGGGGGGTTGGACTAGATATCTCCAGAAGTCCCTTCCAGCCCTAATGACTCTATGATTTTGTGCAGAACCACTCAGAGAAGGGCAGCAGCCAGAGCTCCCTTCAGAAGGGCAGTAATTTCTGCTGTTCTCCAGTTGTCTCCTGCCCACTACACACACAGACACACCATGCCATAGGCTTCACACCAGGAAATACCCAAGACCCCAGAAGAGACCACTTCAGTGCACTGTCAATTCATGGGGACAATGAAGGTCCCCCAAAATATGCCAAAATGTATGTGTTGGTCCCTAATATCTCAGTTTGGTGTACAAGAAAAGGGAGTGCATTCTGACTCAGACTGGAAATTACTTGCTGCAGTTAGGCATTATTATACAAACTTCCACAAAAACCTCAATGAAAAAATAAATATATTTATTGCCTGTATTCCAGGAACCTGACTAAATAAACAATGGGTGTTGCTTACCGTAGGCCAGAGAAAATTCTCTGCCAGAATAAGATTTTATTCATGGTTTAGCTACGCTAATTCAAGAGATTCAGACCTGGCACCCAGAAACTTTAGTTCCACAAACATTTTGGTCTGGCACTGAGGCCAAAAGAAGCAGTCTCATTCTCCCATTGCCTTCATTTTATTGTGACTCAACATTGCTTTCTCCCTTGTTCTGGCATCAGAAGGTGTGTGTTGATGCACTGGACCAGAAAAGGGAACAGACCCATGTTTGAGATAGCCACGCCCCTTTTCCTGGCATAGTTTTCTCCGGGATGGATTTCCCTGCCCAGTGCACTATGCAGCTGCATGAAACCTTGCATGGCACCAGGGATGGCATGGCATAGGGTCAAGGGGGCAATATGCACAGGGGCAAGGAGAAAGTAAGACTGCTTTTTCCACTGGCAGTGCTACGTGCTACTTTAACTCGGCTGTGAATGACGGTGGTGTTGGGGTTATTCTTTCTTGCTATACCCTCCAAATTCACTGGCCAGTTTTGGAAGTGCCTCCTCCAAAGTGCCATGCTCGAAATGGGTAAGAGGATGCTACTTACATTGGATATTTATTACAGTGACTCCATAGAGCCTACACAAAATAAATATAGAGAATATGCTGAGAGTATGCAGCATACATGTGTTACACAGGTTTATAAATGCTTTTAACTATTTTAATGCTGAGTATCTCAATTTGGAACTCAAAATGCTGCATTTTATGAACACTGGCATAACAATGTGTGATCCAAAATGGGAAAGGAACCTAGGTGAGGACTGATCATTTAGTTTTTTCATGATCTATGGCTACCAATAGATAGAGCAGAACCTCTGTTGAAACAGACCTAGTGAAAACTATGTGCTGAATTAATTAATCTGATTTTAACAAACAGTTTAAATAAAGAGTATTTGTTTTCTCAGCTAAGTTCTGGGTAGTCTTTAATAAGGGCGGGGGGGAGCAATATTTTTCTGGGACCAAAATGTAGCAGTTTGGCTGCTGGCAAGAGTCCCTGTAGAGTACACAGAAAAAGAGTGAAGAATTAGGCTGTGCTATTTTAAAAGGCTGCTTTCACTGACTGG
Organism: Pezoporus wallicus; assembly: GCF_028554395.1. Taxonomy (NCBI): domain Eukaryota; kingdom Metazoa; phylum Chordata; class Aves; order Psittaciformes; family Psittacidae; genus Pezoporus; species Pezoporus wallicus. The sequence goes on along the minus strand of NW_026635653.1, from coordinate 621,299 downwards.
AACGTTATTCACTGGACTGCAGCACATTAACACTAGGAGACTATCTGACTTTTTTTGCAGTTCTTAGTAAGAACTTTCATATTTCCTTGTACCAGTCAGACTAAATACTAAGTACTTCCTCTGTGATGCTAAATGTTCTTCTGTGCTGCTTCCTGTGCTCAGGACAGCCTGATCTGCTAACAACCAACTACCTGGCTATACACTTGGGTTTACACATTGCTATTCAAATCTTTCAGAATACAGATACTACCAAATGCCATGTTGCAGGTGGCCTTATGTGAGAACAAAGGTACTGTTTCTCCTTATTAACACCCGTTTTTCAGACAATGGGACTGTCTTGGCAGCTTCACTCCAGAACAGAGATTCAGGAAAGCACCATCATGAAACCTGCACCTCCATTGCTTTCTCTTCTTGTCTCCTCCTCTTTCATCCCCACAACTCTTTCTTTCTCTCTCTCAGACCATGGCTTACTGAGCTCTTTCAACCTGGCTTTCCAGTTTTCCTTTTCTTCTGGAAACATGGCTCACCTTACCCCCACCAGTCCCTCTGTCCCTACAGCCCCGGTCCCCGTTAAGATTCATCCTAGATCCCCACCACACCCTCCTGGAGAGCAGATCAGTGACATGGTTGGGAGACAAGCAGTCAACCATCTACTTCATGCTGATGAAGTAGAGGACTGTGAGGGATACAACTTACAGATTCAAAGGTATAAGACCAAAGGGGATGAGGGTGGGGAGAGAGGCACTGAAGGTGGGCCGCATGGTTAGCACACCACAGAACAGCAGACTGCTGTTGCAAAGGCTACATAAGCATCAGCATTTAATAATTTCGATACTACTTGAAACCACGTATGTTCAGAGATGCAGCATGCTGCCTAGCTCTTCTGGAAATGGGGAAGGCATGGGGGAGGAGGGAGGGAAGAAAGATTTGTTATGATTGTTTTGGATATTTACTGTCTTCTAACTGTTTTTTATATTCCCTTGTAGTGAGCAAGTAGAGTGGTTACTGTACAACATAAGGCTGACTATTAACTGACAAGTAGGCACATCAAATCTGCTTCTTGTCCCCTCAGGCTGTAGTCCCTCACTCTTGGCTCAGAGACAACATTTTGAGCACCAGATTCCTCAGCATTACTTGCAGCTATCAGGGAAAGCAGAGTACAGCATCAGACATGACTTGTGGGGCATTACTTCTTCAGTACATTACCGAGGCAAGTGAGTTCTCTGTTTGGGATTAGACATTGGCCGAAAGACATCATAATGAGAAAATAACAGAAGGTGGAAGAGGAGTTAGGTGATCACAAAAACAGTCTTGCCCAGTACCTGTAAGCTCGTCTTTTCACTGCAGCAAGGCCTGAAAAAGAAGACTGCAATTCTTTGTTTCAAGTGCTTTCCACAAACTCCTTCCTTAGGTTCATGAGAAGAGAGATATAATCTCTGCACTAATGATGATCTTATAATGCCAGGCTGCATTTCACAGGATAGCTAGGAAAGTGAAGTCTTTATAACAAAAAACTCCCAACCAACCAACCAGCCAACCAGCCAACCAGTTAAAGTCTGGAAACATAAGAAAGTAATTCAGATCACTCAGAGCTATTCACCTGGTTTGGGATAATTGTTGTATTTAGTTTAAAATAATTATTTAAAACATTCTGGAGTTCAGACTAGCCCCACATGTCTATTTATGTTTTAAGTTTGAGAAGAAAAGAAAATTATCCATGAAATACTAGCTAAGCTGCAGCATACTGCTGATCCACAACCACTGATAAAGCAGATTCCCACTGACAAACTCTGAAGGCATTTATTTCGTACCTTGAAGTATAACCTTGAAGTATAATATGACAATGGAAAAAGGCTACCTGTTTTCTGGTATAAGGGGCAGCAACAGTAATGCCTCTTCAGCAGAAAAAGAGGGCTGTCCAAGCAAGGAAGATAGATACAGAAGTTAGCCTCACAGATAAAATAATCCTGGTCAACCAGATTTGAAATGACACACTCATTTATGGATAGTGTTGTAAACATGTGTGTGCTTGATATTCTCCAGATTTGGATTATAAAGGTTACACATAGATGAGTTAATCCTCTTCAATGCACAACCCAGTTGTGGCTGAGAGAGATGATCTATCTTAAGGGATTTCATCTTCGAATCTCTACTCTGTACTCAGGAAAGCTCCCTAGGCAGGGCTAACAATCTTCTATAGATCTGCATGTAAGAGGAGGAGAAATACCTTTACTGGCCTCTTGCAGCCATCTCAGTTGGGTCAGTGGCTCACTTCTCAAATGTAATGGGCTCCCTCAGGTTCACCCTAGTACACTGACGATGTGCTTTCCTTCCTACTGAGTAACTTTCTAATGCTCTGCAAGCCCCATGCATTTGATAGTCGTGCTGAGAGCCGAATACCTGCAGCAGCACAGCTTGCCTTGCAAGTTGCCAAGGCTACCCTGAAAACTCTTTCTTCCTTTTCTCTGCTTTGTATATTCTTTTAGTGGTACGCAAATGTCAGCAGTTGTAACCTACTGTAGGGAGGCATCTGGCAGTGATGGCTGCCACAAAGGAGGAGGATTTTGCTGAAGATGCTCTGCCAGCAGTGTTATGCAGACTCCCCTTCTCAATTCACATTTTCTTGGCACCTACACCCCTGTCTGACTGACTTTTAAACGGGCAAAGAGTCAACCCAGCAGATGGGCTGGGTGGCAAGAAACCAAGATGCTATGAATGTACATTGTCTGGGTGTGGAGAGTCAAATTGCCAGTCAGGAATATCCAAGTAGCTGCCTGTCATACAGATATGTGACGACAGCACAGAGATATGCCATGAATAGCCAAGTTTGAATCTCTTCTGTAACAGCAGCATTCATAGACAGAAAAAGTACAGCAAAGTGGCATTGCAGCTGACCATGCTTGGGAGGAATCCAGGAGGGAATTGCAGTGGAGAGGCAAGTCCAGCTGAAGAGCAGCTTTCCTCTTGTGAAAGGACTGTCAGTGTCCCGCATCACGATACCTTCTGGCATCACAAGAGATTTCCTACAGAGCAAGGCAAGCAGTAGAGAGAGTTTATCTTTTGTCTCTTGGGAGCCCTTTAAAATTAGTACAAATTTTACAATAGTACTAATGAATTAAATGTTTTTGCTAAATGGCTCAATGAGCTTTGTATGGTATGCAGTGGCCTTTGCATGCATGGTGTGAGCAGACTAGCCTAGCAATTCTAGTTACCAAGGAAACAGGTTTTAAACTTGAAACATAGGTAGTCAGGATGACAAAGAGCTCTTACACTTTTGGGGAACGCGTCTCTCTTCTGAGGAGGGCATGTGGAAACTGGCTTTCAAAATCCTCCTTGCTGTGGTCACAGGGCTGGTGGAAAATATTGCATTGCTGACCCTGACTCACTAGTCTAGCAGGGGAGGAAACAGAATATATAACAGAAGATCATTACACAGCATTGCCTAACACTTTACCTTAAAAGAAAGCAAATGAGGGTGTTAATTAGACAAGCACTTCCTTTCTTTCAGGGATCCAATCAATCATATTTTTTTTCATCCTGAAATGAGGGGATCTTTTTAAAAAACATAAATCTTTTAAGCCCAAATGCTATGCTTTATAGGAAGAGGAAATTGATCTCAGACATTCCCTTACAGACTGGCACTGAACATAAAGTGTCTTTCTTCCAGAGCGTATTCATCGGTTCCTTCTCTCAATCTGACCTTGAGCAGATTTGATTAAATGATTAAAATAATTTCATTCCCAAATGACAGTTTGTGGGACAAACTTAATTAAGCTCTGGGACTGAGGAATGGAAAAGCGTGTGCTACGCTTCTTGCTTTGTATGAGTTCCTACGCTTAAATAACCACGTGAGGGCCATTGTAAGCCCCTGCAATATGTTGGACATCTGGCCTCCCTGATTCCTCTCAACCTGATGGGCTCCCAGCCAGCTACCCCCCTTCCCTGAAAGTAGCAATTCTACCTGCACTGTGAGCAAAGTCCCTCATCAGCATCTTCTCATTTCAGAGTCCCTCCAGAATATACAAACCGGCCACAGAGAGCTTGAAAACTCATTTGATGCATGTAATAAAAGGGAAGGAATTCTGCTAAATTCATTGTCATCTCATCATTTACAAAATGATACAAAAAAAGTTACACCCTCTGTAGGATAGTGCAGTGAAAGTTGTGAAAGTATTACTTTTTCGCCTCTGTGTTTGATAAGCCTGTCTACACTGTCAAAAACCTGAATCTGATTTCTCTGCTAAAATAGCACCACCGATTTTGGAGCAGCAGTGAAATATTAATGCAGGTTGAGATCTTCAGTATTATTTCTTTTACATTTCTCAGATAATTTTATCCTGGCAGTTTGGAAATATGCAACTTCATTTGCTAACATTCACACTGCATCTAGTCCTGTTGAGGGGCCTCTGGTGCTAGCAGTGTTGGATGTATCATTTAAGGCCTGAGAGAAAACTACAGTGGACTTACTACAATGCTCAGTAATAACTAAGCAATTTTATTGACTTCAGTGGGGCTGCATAAAAATAACTGCTAGCAAAACTTGGCTCAGAAACTTAAAAAAAAAGGAAGAAAAATCCTTAAACCACAAACAGTATGTGGTTCATTTTGCAAACAATTACTTAACTCACCAATATATCAATGATTAAAACAAACCTCCCCCATTCCCCAGCCAGCAACAACAACAATAAAAAAGGACTAGGACAGCAAAATTGCCTACATGGGGTAAACAGCACACAAATAAACTAGAACAGGAAAAACATATTAATGAATCTTCTTTTAAGAGGTAAACAAGATGCTGGCTTCTTGCCAAGGAGGCATGCATGAAAATCAAGTCAGGGATCCCTGAAAGTGCAGCAAAGCAGCCAATAAAGCCTTAAATGAGCCAGACACAGTCTGAGAGATGGCTACACCACACACACACAGCGGAGGGGTGAGCAGAGGGGTGAGTGGCCCACCTTGGTGTGTAGAAGCTGTGTGTGTTGCCAGGGGCTGCTTTCCTCCACCAGTCACCTTTGAGGAAGCTGCTAAAAGACCTCAAGGGTCCCATTCTTGCCCCTCTCTCAGTGGGAAGAGCATAAATGAGAAAAGAATTGACTGAGGCTGAGTTTGATGGTTTGTGACATTTCCCACTGGTGTGGCTGGTTAGAGTGGAAGCAGCTTGAGCAGAGTCTCGCAGATAATGCATCCATCCCATTAGCCCTCCCTGTCCCAGTGGCTGGGGAGGACAGCATCCATTTCTACACTGCTTCTGTATCCACCACCATAAAGGCTATGGTGCTTCCTGTACAATGAACCATTCTCCTGTGTAACACCGCTCTCTCCTTAGCTTGTTTGGACATTTTTGTTTCTTCTCTTGAAAGGCTTGAGAAAAACCTGAAATGAAAAGGAAAGTACAAAAAGGCTCACTTTTCTTTTCCTCAAGTCAGTCATTGTCCAACAGCCACCTTGCAGCTTAATGCATGAGACAGGGTTCAAAAGATTCTGGCCCTCACTGTATCTCAATCACGCAGATTAAGGAATTGGCGGTATGGTTGCACTCAAAGAATATCCAAAAGAATTATGATCAGCAGGTCAAGGAGGTGATTCTCACACTCTATTCTGCTCTTGTGAGAACCCACCTGAAGTGCTGCATCCGCTGTCCCCAACATAAGACGGCTGTGGACCTGCTCAAGCAAGTCCAGAGAGGGCCATGAAGATGATTAGAGGGCTGGAGCACCTTTTCTGCAAACACAGGCTAAGAGAATTGGGATTGTTCAACCTGGAGAAGGGAAGGCCCAGGGGAGATAGTATAGCAGCCTTCCAGTAACCTCAGGGGACTTACAAGACCCTCCCTGGAGAGAGACATTTTACAAAGGCATGTAGTGGTAGAATAAGGGGCAATTGCTTTAAAGTGAAAGACAGGAGATTTGGGTTAGGTATTAGGAAGGAATTGTTCTTTGTGAGGGTGGTGAGACACTGGCACAGATTTCCCAGAAAAGTTGTGGCTGCCCCACCCCTGGCAGTGTTCAAGACCAGGCTAGATGGGACTTTGAGCAACCTGGTCTAGTGGAAGGTGTTCCTGACTGGGGCAGGGGGCGTGGAACTGGAAGATCTTTAAGGTCCCTTCCAACCCAAACCATTCTACTTTTCTAAGATTGTATGATAAATGCATGTGCATACAGCAGCAGTTCAAGCTCTAAGGCAGGAAGATTAAATCCTTAGTGGCTGAGATAAGTTGGAGGTCCACTTGAATTTCATTCAGGGGACAACTGATTTTCACCTTGCAAATATTCTCTGTTAGAGGACAAGTAAAATAGTCACTCACTCATTAGCAAAACAAAGCCAACTAACCAACATCCTCCACGTACATGTCAATTGGTACACCAACATCTGTCAAACTATATTCGGATGCACACAAAACATGAGATTTGTTGTGTAGTAACAAGTATAATTAGGCCATTATCACAGTATCCATTGTTAAAAATGGAATGCTGCTTCTGCAGAAGAGGAGAACCAGAGCATTTCGCTGAACAGCATGAGAGAGCTTCACCCACAGAGCAATGATGCACCTCACACTGTATAGATATATCAGTGGATATTGTTGCTTTACCCATCAATTTGAGGGCAATAACAGTGTAAAATAACAGCATTGCTGGAGCTTAGAATTTGCAGAAGGCAGACAGTTCAATGGCTGGAGAATGTAAAGGCAAGTCCAAACATAAATGAGGTTCTTCTGACTATGACCCCTGGATGTTTCTCCCAATCTGAATGTCTGTAAATGAAAAGCCAAGATCAAGGTGTAATCCGGCAACAAAGTCCTCCAAATATGTCACATACCAAGTGTGCTTGTTCAAGAGCAGGTTTCCAAAACGAAAATTATGCTGTCTTGAATTTCTTTGTAGAACCACATCTCTGGTTTTGAAGGCATTAGACTACAGCTGCTCAATTAGAAATCTCATTTCCTTTATTCCTTTAGAACAGGAAAATCCTGGGGTCTGTTACCTTCTGAGAAATACAAAGTCAATAAAGTAATGAAATGTTTATACAGTCCAAGTATTTCCTGTGAAATATTAAAACCATTATTTTATTAAAATAATATAGAATCTAGCACTTGGATATTAATCATGCTGCATCAAAGGCAGAGGAGGAAAATATTCCTCATTTGTCAAGTCAGTTACTGAGAAAAGACTCTACTCAAAGTAGAAACACTTCCATATTTGTTCTTTAGATAAATAAGATTAAATTTTAACCTTTACTGTTCTGAAACCTTTAAAGAAACATTCATTTATCTGCAGCTGAAATGAATATTGGCTTGTTTTTTTGGTTTATTGGCTAAAGGCACAGACTAGCATGAAAATTCCTCTCTGCTTGCATTGACACATTGAATAGGAACAAAAAAAGCCAGTCATTTAAAAGCAGTTTAGCCTTGAGAAAATGGGCAGTCATTGTGAGGTTTGGCATTCTAAGGAAAAAAAAAATGTTCTTCATGTATCCCACTTAGGAATCAAGGTATTTATACGGAACAGCTTGATAGACATGATAAATAACTGACTATAATTACATTTCTTGAGGTACTGCTCAAAGGCAATCTTATACCACAACACAGAAAAGCCTTCAGTGGTCATAAGGTTTAAAAACCAAAATATCAAAAATATATAAACAACCTCCTAAACAACATTGAGTCAGAGCTTCAGTTGCAGTAAATCACCCTGAATGCAATAGTGGCATATTCCTAATCTGCAGCCACTGAAACTGGGGCCCCAGGGTTTATCTTTGTGCAACAGCTTGTGATACTTAAACTGCAAATTGGCAGCAATAAAAGGGCAATCAGGTGAGTACATCGTAGGTGATCTGGGTGACCCTACTAAAGGCGAGTTCAGCGTGAACTTACTTCCCAGTCTCTGTGTTTATGCCCTGATCTCATGGCAAGTGTGAGATAATTCAAGGTAATCACTGATCAGTAGCGAAGGGGTAAACATCTCACAGTTACCACTGGGTCAGATTAAGGAAAATGATAGACATGGTAGTGGTGTTGCTGCATTCCTTATTTCTCCCCTATCTCCATAGCCTGTTTAAGTATATACACACTCACATGAACCGTGACAGCTTTACCCAGGTTTATCACACAGCTGAAGTAATGGCATAATAACATCCCCCACCCCCCCTTTTTGGTCTTTTTGCAGGATGGCAACACTTGTCTGAAAGTGACAAGTTTGATGACAACATTTTTGATAACAACAGGCTGCTTTGTCACACTGACCAGCTTCACCCCTGATGCCTGAGGAGCAGTGGGAGCCCTGCTTGGAGGCCCCACAGGAGGTTGACAGTCATACATGATGGTTCTTCTCCTGTGAAGAGGAAAGCATTTGTGTCTCCTGATATGAAATGATACTGCCTGCAACTGCCAGAGAGGTTGATCATGGTTTTGCTTTGTTTTTTTGGATTCATCATGTTGAATAAGGAGTTTCACCTGCAATTGGATAAGAGGACTCCCAAGCAAATGATCTGAGTTTTAACTGAGTAACCAGTCTCACCAGTTTCTTTCTCTTCAACACCTGCATCTAAATCAGGTCAGTTGGCCAGTGAAGGGACAATGTTACAGAAATTATCTCCTTTTTTTTCTCTTTCCCCAGGGGTAACTTCTCTGTCAATTAGGGTTGTAATGTATTGTAGCAGCACACATTTAGACTGTGCCTTGGAGACCTCATAAGGGATACCTGGGAGACCTTTCCATTTAGTGTACAAATTTGTCCAAAAAGCCATTCTGCCTGGGTGAAAGAGAAAATTTTAAAGGAATTAGGAGAATGCATTAACTCCACTGTTTTAAGGTCAGACTTCTTACAAAAATATTCTGGTGGAGACATAGTAAATTCATCCCTTTATACACGTTTGTGTATATAATGTGTATAATATATATATAATATTTATATATATAATATATATATATAATCATTTGATCTGATATTTTGAATTAAGGGCAGGTACACCTCAGTTCACTTTTTGGGAGTGAAATCTAAGTCATATTACAAGAATTTAGTCTGGACCCTTTTGCTTGGGCAAAATTCCCACATGAGAATTTGTCTGAGGTAGAATGGTAGACCTGGATGTTCACCTCTGCAATACAGCTTACTCACACATGAATGAATTGGGAAGTAATAACTGCATTGTTGGGTACACCCACATTTTCAGACAGGTTCCTTATTTAAAGAGAAGGAAAATCATTTTTAGGAGCAGTAGCAGAAATTTCAAAGGTTGAGACAGAATAACATATTAATGTTTAACTCCTATCAAATGTGGGAGTTCAATCTGACTGGTCCATCTGCAGCAAACACATTTCCAAGTCAGGAAATCACATTCCTTTATCTAGACCCTCCTTGTATTCATATTAATGGATGTTTCAAGGTGTGTCTCATTCCATCTTCTGCCTCCTCCATTTACAATATGTAAACGTCGCCTGATGTTTATATTCTTTCTTGTGTAAAAGCCAGTATTTTGGCAGTAGTGCTCCTCACCTTCTAGACATAACTTTTACATTCAGTTTAACACTTATGGATGCATTTTTATGATAGTGTTTATTACTCATTTTAAACAGAGGAGCAAAAAGAAGATGCAAACAGACCCTGTAAAGAAATACTGATGACCAGGTAGGCTTTGCAAAAACATGTGGCAGCCCTAAGCTCAACACATGACACTGTGTTGCCTAATAATATGGAAAAAATTATGAGGTCATAGCTCATATGAAGCAATGTTCTGTGTCATATGCATCCCACAGGCAATAGTTTCCCCATCCCTAGCTTAAACATTGTAAAACATGTTTGGTCTGATAAAAAGATTGGACACACCATAATAATAAATAAAAATTTAAAAAGAAACCCAAACCAAACCAAACCAACAAACAAGCAAAAAGAAACCAAACCAATAAATAAACAAACAACAAAAAAAACAAAACAAAACCAAAAAACCCAAAACCCAAGTATCTATATTTTCAAAAGTATTCTGTCCCTCTTACTTCAGCAGGCCTTTGCTTCTAAGCACCAGGGCAGAGGTAAGTGCTCAAGGTAACTTCATTCCATGCTAGGATGACACAGACCTGTACCAACCCTTCCCAGAACCCTGTACCACAAAAAGAAAACCAAGATTCCCAAGGAGGTTGAAAGCCATGGACTGCTTTGAGGTTCTTGAGCAGTCACTGAACAAGGACATTGAGCATCACTCTCACATCAGTGCAAATTGCTCTGTTTGAAAGCAGCCTACATCACACCAACCTGTGCTGTGAGTGGGCTGGGTATCCAAAGGTTTTCCTTTATGCTTTGATTATCAGAAATTAAACCCACCAAAGAATCTGACATTGAATTTCCAGATGTCTTACCATTCGCCTTCTGTGGTATCATAATGTACCACCCACATACCCTGTTGACAGTAGGAGAAGATACTCTGTATGTCTCCAGAGCTATTTCAAAGACTAAAGCAATTGCTTTTCTTCTTCAAGGATGTATGCACCCTAAGATCCACAATGTATCATTTTGCTTCCCCTAGCTCAGCCTGCAGCTAAGACAGTGAGCATGGTGAGAGAAGGAACTGAGTGTTCTCTCTTGAGCAGCATATACATTGTCTGCAGTTTACGTCTGCACTCTGTGGCTTATATGGACGCTGCATCAGCGACAGGATGATCCTACGGCAGCAACAGACATAATTGCTCTTTTCCACACAAGTTCCTTTCAGAGAAAGGACCTAATCTTGCAACAATGAGCCAGGTTTTGTCCAAGACAAAGTTGCATGAGTACAGTCCTTCAGCCATCCCCCAAACATAAGGAAACCATGAAAGTACCAGCCCACTTAGTGGCAGATATAGCCAGATGAAGCAAGACCCTTGAATGGGCATCCAAGTGTTCTTATGAACCTGCTGTTGCTGTCCCCTTCCCCTCATCACTGTAATTCCTGTCATGAACAAGTCAGGGACACTCACACAGGTCATTTACCTGGGTACAAGGAACATTGAAAAAGAGTCATTTATACATGCATAAGGGACATTCCTACTGACCAGCAGCAGGTCAGCCTATGGTGACCCTGTAGTGTCTATGACTGCACCCTGGAGGTCCTGCATGCAAGCCAGCAGATGAAGATACCTAAGCAGAGCATTAGGCTCCCATTCACCTTCTACCAGTGTGACTATACAGCATGTATAGACCTAGTCTGTTCCCACAAAATAGGCTGCTATAGTCTATAAATAGGACTCCTATGGTCTTCTACCCATTTTTAAAACTGGAATTAAAAATTAAGACCAAATTCTGCTCCTAGTTATTTCCTGAAATATACAGACCTTGCCTTTATAATACTGATTTTTTATTATTAAATAAGATTTAAACTTATTTCATGACTTTTCATGTGTTACAAATGTTGAAAGGAAAGCAGGTTAAGTATTTGCAGAGCAGTAAGATCTGTTCAGAGAAAGTGTGTTTCTGTTTAGAAGAGAATAAACTGATTTTATGTAAACAACCAGAAGAAAACACCCTACCCCTAGAGAAAAGAGGCACAGAAATACTTTATTCCTTTCATAAATAATGTATTTTATTGCATATGGCTATTAAGGAGAGCATCCATGATCAATACAGACTAAATACAATACACTACTCTAGTTCCATTTATTCTGGTCTCCAGCAGCATCACATTTATCCTTATATACAGCGTGTACATTGGAAGACACAGCAAGATAAGTTAAGTCTCTTGTCATATCACAATAGCAAGAAATATATTTAACACCTTGATATCCAGAAACAATACGTACCCAAAAAGAAAACACTGCTTAATAACTGTTAAGGTTATATAGCAAAAAATATTTTCAATTTAAGGTAAGTCAGGCAAAATGTACAAAGACCCGATATACATCGTGAAGTTTTAGCAAACATAACATTTATACATTTTGGTTCCATTCTGTAAACTAAATTAAGAATGTAAGTATTGCATATGCCTTTGTGAAAGATACAGGATAGAGAAGAATTGACTATATTGTCAAGTTTTTGTTTTGAAGTTGCTGTATGCATTTTAGCCATTTGTTTTAGTGGCATGATTTCTTAGTTGGTACAGAGGGCTACTTCAAAATAGAAGTTCAGAACACTGAACTCAGCAGGTACCACACTCAGTGCTATGGGGGAAATGAGACAGAAAATGCCAAAGGTGTTTGAGTTTTTTTTGTAGTCCCAGACTTGAACAAGCAGCATTTTAGAGGGTCTTAGAACCATTTATAGTATCATTATTAAAAAAAAAGAAAATAAATTCAAACAGATCAGATAATTAAATTGATTTTAGATCTAATATTGTATAAGCCTATGCATTGCTGTGATTTAAGACCCCAAAAATTACACTGAAAAATAAAGTATGTCATGGGGTAGGGAAGAAATTAGTTTACATTCATCTTTGTCTTGTAATACAATCCTCAGTTCTAAAAATTCAGCATGTAAGCAGGAAGACCGCACTGCTATTCATTATACTTGTTAGACATTTCTTCCTCAGAAATAAAAATGCATTGTTAATAGTGAAGTACAGGTTCCACCTAGCACAATGATTTAAAGCAAAAAAGTCTCACCCAATCATAACTTAGTAATACTTACATGTCTATCACAGCAGGCACTGGGGAAGTACCCTTAACATGTATACAAACAAATTTATCAAAGGAGAAACAAGGTGGCATGACATTCTGCTAGTCTGGTGCAACAGTTGTATGTGACATTTGTGACAGTAGCTGCCACATCACTTGGATTTTCAAGGTAGCCTTGAAAAGAACTCAGGATAAGTGACTGCAGTGGTTCTTCTTCCCTGTAATAACACCTGCAGCTACAATGGTGCTTTCCTGGTAAAAGGCAAATATCAGGACTTTCTAAATGGCAAGATAATACCATGTTAATATTAGCGCTTGAATCCGCCCGATACCCATTATCATCCCTGCATTCCTAGCATGCTTATGCGGATTTTTGGTTACAAGAAACGCAGCTAAGAACAGGGTTAGCTGACAAAAGTGAGCTTGTAAATAGGAGTAAAGGCTTTTGCAATCTGAAGTACCTACATAAACACCTACATAGAGAGGATTAAACAAGTGTGTCAAAGGTACAGAGAGATACCCCCAATACAGTTGGATGTTTTTAATTTACGTTGCTTCAGTTATACATTTTATATTTTTTTTTAACTACTCTGAATCCTCTGTCCAAGTCCCATCCACAGAGTTTCATCCCATTTTAAACTTTTCAGTGCCCTGGTTAGGCTTTGTCTGATGAGTAAACCCTGCGGCTAGTGATTCACAACCCATCAGCAGCAGCTGTACGCGTTGCAAGTTCAGTAAGGCTGATGACCATTCTTGAGAGACTCAGCATAGAGATAAAGGAGATCCTGTTGTACACCAACACTGTAAATCCGGCTTTACTTTGAACTGAGGTAGTACTGTGGTAGGCTTGAAATTATGCCAGTAAATACCAGATCTTACTGCTTCAGCAGGTGTTACAGAATCCCCTAATATGCTGAAGAATAAATACAGTTTATCTTTGCAGAAAAAAGAAATGAAGGCATTGGCTGTTAGTTAAAGAGGCTGGCAGAAAAGTTCCTATGAGCTAAAGAGCATCTCCAACTTCTGTTGCAACAGCAGCAAAATGATACCGTAGATGCCATGGACAGGTAATAAGTTAGGCCCGTTGCTCTCCCTTCCGCCCAGGTCTGTTGCACAGTTTAGCCCACAACAGTTAAGCAACTGTCTGGACCAAAAATAACAACAATGAAAAGTAAACGTTAAGCAGCTTCAGTTACAAAAACCAAACCAAAACAAAAAACCCAAGACAAACAAACAAAAAGGTATATGCTGAGCAGCTTCTTTGAATGTTGTACTCTGTTGTTTTGAGGTCATGGTGAGAAAACTAACTCCTTCATTCTGAAAAGAAAAATGAAAGAAAGTCAATAAAAGCTGAAAAAAAAAAAACCCAACATATTTACAACTTAGAAACACCAAAAATACCATAGGGAGACTATTTAGAATGGGTTTCATAGGGGAGGGTGGGAGAAGCTATGCAATAACTGTTTTTATATTGGTATACATAGTAAGATATTGCAAAAGCGTACTCCCCAATCCAACACCACCTCCTTTTTTTGGAACTTTTTGGCTGTGGCAAACCATGAGAGACACAACTGGTTAGAAAACACAACATCACCACCACCACCCCCCAGTTCAAGTTGTGACCATCACTGTTTTCAACTGTGGAAAAAAAGAGGGGTTGCAGAAAGTAGGCACAAAATCAACTGGTTTTTTAGTCAGCTGTCTATGCCCAGACCTTAAAACTAAGACTATATGGTCTAAAAACCTATAAGCAAAGTACAGAAGGAAACATCTCTAACTGACTTATGTGATTTACTAAATAAAAGTTATTTCAGAAGTAAAAAAGTGAGTAGGTGTGCAAATGGGAGGAATCTTCTCTGGATTACTGAAGACAAAGCTGTTTTAAATAGTCAAGGTGATTACAAAATAACCCACCCTAATTTAAAGAACACCGCAGACTCCTTCCATGATTTTTTACTGCAAAGTATTAATGGATAGTATGTGCCACCACCATAAAGGGACATTATTATATTGAGGAAGTCACAACACTGTCATTAAAAAAAAAATTATCAAAATTTTCTCAGCATGTTGCTTATGGTGTAGATGTTTCCTGTTTGATATACTATTTGGAAAGAGCTGTTCACAAACGGTAGTGAACAGAACACTGTGACTGTACATTTTATATGACAAAACACTGACACCTCATTTCAAAAGGTTCCAACTAAGTGGTAAATTCCAATACGACATCAGGCTGGTACATTACATTCACATTATGTGCTATTCCCAACGTGTAGTTCATGTAATAGTTTATAGAAATATTTTTTGTTGTATGTTGTTGTCCTCAAGTTTACAAATTAGACGAAGATTCTGGTTGAAGATGTACTACACAGGTTTTCCTAAAAATTGAAGTTATTTGAAACATTAAGGGAACTAACACCGTTACTTAGTAAAGTCTATAAAGTACATAACCCATTTATTTTGAATGTACTGATACAATTACTCAGTATTCTTGTGTATTTTTAGTATCTTTGGGACCATAAAACCAAAATAAATCATATATATAAAACCTGGATGTCAAAGTAAGCATAGTGCTTATGTGTGCATGTTTCAACCCATATAAGCCTCTGATAAACCAATACAAAGGCTTTTCCTTCAAGTCTACACAAAAACAAAGGTTGACGTATCTTGGCATATAGTTGAAAATTGTTAAATTGCCACTGAATCTCTCAGAATTATGGTATACTTAAGGAATTAGTCCCGCTGGAATCAACTGGAGAAACTACATGGTCAGGTAATTAGGATATTACTTAGAATTTTATTTCATGACACAGCTTGAGATGAATTAATAGCTTGCCAAAAGGAGACCAAAAGGACAGCATCTCATTGCCCCCACTCATTGCCATTTATTTGCTGCCACTTTTCTGATCAGACGCCAAGTCAAATCTACCCATTAATCTTCAGAAAATGATCTTTCATTGTTTGGGCTGGGGGGTGTTTCAGATTAAAAACCTGAACTGGCTTACAATGCAATCAAGGGAGCCCCAAAACTGACATAACCATCCAGTAAGGCTGTGCGCAAGAACATTTGGCAAAACGGATGCCCAGCAAAAGCAGCAGAGACCTCTCATTTGAGGAAGAGCTAGCTAACAAATCACTTTGTTTCAACTTTTGTTCAGGGAAGCAGTATAAATGTATCATACAGGCAAACGAGTGTTAAAAGACATACGCTGGCTCTTCGTTACTGCTTTCCTTCTCCAAATGGACACCAACCTGACAACTAAATTTAGGTTCTCAGAAGTGGCCACATGATAGTGAAAGCTAAATAAAGTTAAAAAAACAAAACCAAAACCAAAACCCAAACATATTTCAGATAGGGAATCAGAGGAAGATGTTTTTGTACATGCAAAGACAAACAAGCACATTTCCAGAAGTATGTCAGCCTAGGGCAGTCATCAGTGAGGATTATTAGCAACTGAGTAAACCTGCCATTGTTCTTACAGCACAACAGGTACTTTCCAGGCAGAATTAAACTGGAGCAAGTGAAGTGGCCGATGCTTCAAAGGACTTCTAAACTTGGTTCACAGGGTTTTCTACTTGACAATGGGACTGTGGGCACAAGCCTAAGTGCCTGTGATGCAATAAACACATCATCCAGTGAGTCTCTAATGCTAACCTAGAAGTCAAAACCCAAAACACAGTTTTCAATAATGAAACATTTTCTCCTGACTTCAATAAACTCTGGATCAGGTTTTGAATAAGCTTTGAATCAAGAAAGTAAAAGTAACTACTGCTACCACTTGATCCACATAATATCAACGACAGCTTCAGAGGAAGCCTACTTGCCAGAAATAAAGCGCAAACTCCATGTTAAAGTGAAAAATTTAAAAAAAAACAAAACAACCCCAAACAACCACAACCAACCAAAAAAACCCAAACAAACAAAACAAACCCCAAAACCCCAAACAAACCAAAACCTAAACAAACAAGAAATCAATACTGCTGTTAATTTTTGCTTCAGTGATTAGTATCTTTTACTTATTTCAAGTCTCAGGTCAACATTCCACTTACACAACAAGTCACACTACCAATACATTGTCTTTACCCAGGAACTAAACAAAATTCCTACAGGATACGAATATATTCTTTGATAACCTCATTGTCCATGGGCACACACAAATCAAAATACAAAGTCCAGCACTGTGACAATACTCAAGTTTCCTTTTGGTTTTAAGCTTTATCAAGAAAAGCATCCATGATCACTACTGAGTTTCCAAAACTACCTGAAGTCATCTGATTCCACCAGTGCTTCTTGGGGAATACATAAACACACACACAAATTGCTACGAAACTACCAAATACTCAAAGACTTGTTAAACATTCTGTGAAGAGAATACGATGGTTAGTCAATTAAAGAAGATGAAGTCTGCATATTAATTTTCAAAGTCAGCAAGCAATGAATAAAAATTTTCTTAATTCCTAAAAATAATTCTCATCTGCTAACAAGCACACAGATAGTACATGACAAAACACATCGCGGGTTATTCATAACCAGCAAATTTATTCCACTGGTAGCGTGACTGCCAGAGTGGATCAGGCACTGGATGCAGAATCCCCAGCTCTGCCACAGGCTTCTGCCCTGACTCCAGGAAAATCACTCAGAAGTTTTGTCCCTTTGTTTCCCCTCCCCATGCTGTCTGCCAAATTGACTAAGGCTCTGATCCCACTAACTTTTCCTGGAAGAGAAATCCTATTGACACAACTGAATCTGGAGGTTAACAATATGTACATCCGTGGGCATAATGACAGGCCATTAGGTGGCACAGCCCAAGGAACTGAATTCCACCTACAGGGAGAAGTAACTGCTTCCCGCCACCTCCCTCGGGAAGAGATGCAGGGTCCTGGGTGAGGCAGCTGACTGGGCAAAGACAAACGTCCCCCCATCAGAAAGATACACCGCCTTCCCTACCCTCCAGCTCTGTGCATCGTACCTGGCACCCTGCAGGAGATGGGCTTACAGGTACCTGCCCAGGTTGTAGCCCTGCACCACAGCAGCACCTTCCCTATGCCTAGAGCAGTTGGTATCAGCAAACAAGCAGAGCAGGGAGGCAAGCAGCAGGGGCAGAAGGTGAGGAGGGATAGCATGGGTCCCATGGTGATAAACCCATGCCAGCCTGGCATCAACAGCAACAGAAGATGGTCTGAACTGCAATCTCTGAGGGCTTCTTTACAGGAGGGATTGTAGGATGCACACATGCATATTATAAGGTCATAAAATTGGCCAAGCACTCCAATGCAAATGCAGCGTGCCTGCTCCCTGGCATGCTACTGGGGACGTGTACAGTAGGAGCCAAATCTTGACCTGGCTCTGACTCTCATTAAGCAATTTAATGAATACTATACTTAATATCAAGCACATAGGTAACCCTGCTAAAGACAGCAGAACTCATGTGCTGAGCTATGGCTCTCCACAGGTTAATTCCAGGGAAACTGAGCCCTGCACAGCAGGACTGCTCATACCAAATAAAGCTGAGCTTGACCATCATCACAGGAAAAGGTTTCAATCAACTTAAGCATTCACCTTACCAACACTTCGCGGGAAAACATAGTGTGCTCTAACAGTTTACAAAGACTATGAATAATATTCATCCAAAGTAAATGATTCCACATTTGATGGGAAAAACAAATTAAACTGTGAAATGAAAAAGACATGTTGTTATTATATTTTTAAACAAGTCATGGTTGATCATAATTGGAGACATGCTGCCCCAAGTAACGAAGCTCTTCTGGTATGTTCTTCCACTAAGAAACAGTACACAATGTTATTTAAATATGTCTCTGGTGGCTTATGAATTTAGGAAAGCAAGCACCAGGTCAACATAGATTCTTCATGACTGATACTAAAAATAATAAAAATCACTGAATGTCTTTAAAGTAGTAAGATAGGGATTTTGCGGGCACAGTTCTCTATATTAAAATGAGCTTGATAGTACTTTAACCTCTTGTGTCAAATAGTTAAAAAATCCTAACATCTTGAATTGCATTAAGATAACCATGTGGAAAGATACTATCTTCTACTGTGGGAAACACACCACTAGATTATGTGGAAAAAGATGGTACATGACAGCACCTGAAAGTACTTCTTTTTCTTTTTTTGTCCTAGCATACGCATGAGAGTCTAAAATGTTCATCTGATGGCACAGACAAATCTCCACAATTTATAATGAGTGTCAACTTCTATCCATAGGTACTGAAAAATCAAAGTAATCTGTACTTGATACTATATATTTACACAACTAACACTTCTTTTACCTGCAACACTTATACTAGAGTTTAAGCAGATGAGTCTACAGTAGAAGTACAGATGACTAGGAGGGCTATGCTTAGTTGATTTCAAAATTTGATGTAATTTGTGTTTCATATCACTTTGTCAAGCTTCTTAAGATTTTGTAGTATGAATAACTAAACATTTAAAACGTAATTAGGTGGAAAATAAAGGATTTAATTTACTAATGTCATTATAATGAATTTTAGCTAAAGTGCCGGTCCAGAAATACATTTCCCATATCAATTATAATAAAAATAGGCACTTCAAATTTAAAATTAAGAAACCAGACATGCTCATTTTTCCAGGATTAATTTAATACAAATGGCATTATATCTCTTAATTTCAGAGCTACAGCCACTGTCTACTATTAAACAAGTTTGCAAAGATGTGATTTAATCCCATGATCAGGGATAAAATAAATTAGACAAAAAAACCCTCAGTATAGTAGTATCTGAAATTTGTTCACTTATCCTCTCCTTTGCAAATTGGGTATACAACCATTCAAAACCATTAAAAGCAATTAAACAAAACCAAGCTGTTTTCCAAGAGCGAACAAAATACTAGAAAAAAAAATGTTCAGTCCTTTTGGTCTTCCACTGGGAGTTTGTAAGAGGAACAGAAATGCACAAGCAGAAGCAGATGTGGAAAGTATATAGAAAATTTGCGACTGAAAAGCTTAGTCTGTGGCAGCCAGCCAGAGAGCCACTCAACAGTTCGCATGCACAGGATTTAACCACTGTGGAACAAGAAGTCACGTTCTTATCATGCAACTGGAATTGCCTCCCACCTTATACCCATCACACCATTTCTTTATGAGTGCAGATTCAAAACCCAACACTGCAAACGTGGCCTCTATTAGGCAGCTGGCTTCATTTTTACACCTCCTTCCACCACATGACCAAGAGAAGCAGCTCTTCCCAGGAGGAGACTGACAGCAATACCCAAATTCCAGCAACATTACTTTGCATACAAAGTGAGGCTGGAAGTTGCTTAAGAGACAACATCTTCACAAAACAACATGCTCACCTTAGAAGTGATGAAGGGCAAGGGAGGAAGGGACTGGTGACTAATACACTGAATGATCTACCAACCTCATCTTCAGAGACACAACAAAAACAACTGAATTAGCTTGTCTGCCCCTGCAGCATAAACGAGGCAATACTCAGCTAACTTCTGCCACCCCCAGTATGTATCTCTGCATCTCTGTCCTACTCACCCTATGAGGAGCTAGTCATTCTAGCTCCTTATAGTCAAGGAGAAGAAACAGGCACTTCTAAGCAACATTTTTTCTGCTCTATTTCATGTTAGGCTCAGATAAATAAGTTATGAAATTCAGTCTTACAAGTTTACAAGTTATGAAAGATCACCAAGTCTCTGAGGTGCAACTTGGTATTCATTTTAGAAGCAGAGACCAAATCCTTTCACACACCTTTAGAGCTGCTTTAAAGTTTGCTGAACTGGGATGTCACAGGCATATCTGTCCCTCTTCTAATATGTATCAATAATCATTAACAAAGGCAACAAGGTCTGACAAGGAAGAAGAGCTCACATAACTGCACACTGAAAAGCCATCAGTGCTGGTGGACTCATTTCAGGAAGGTAATGGTGGGGGGAGTATAATCATTCTTCTGGTTAGCTCCACATGCGAGAACCTGGTTGCCATTCTAGGTATCAGTGGCCAATACCAAAGTCCAATGGCTTTTTCTGAGCCACTAGGTTACCTCCATCCACATGCCTGAACATGCAGTGTTAAAGTGTTCTCAAAGAGCTTAAAAGCATTTGCTCTCTCTCACTGGGGAGAAAAAGCAATTTCTTCCAGTGATTAAATTGAAGAATTATTCATATTAAAAATTTAAATATTCATGGGAACAGGGATAAGGACTCATGTAAGTTGTGGGAAGTCATGTCCATTCTCCCTTTCCATTACAGTGGATATCTAATTATTCCATGAAAACAGCTTCAGCAAGAAAGAACAAAAGAACTCTACCAAAGAATATATGGCTAAGACACACTAGGGATGGGGAGGGGGGAAAGGGAATTGAGACTTTTTTTCAGCCAGGCAATGCTGGTCAGTCCTGTGCGAGTGCTCTAGCCATGTAAATACTGTGAGCAGGGGAACAGAAGCACTTCATCCAGGCTTTCTTTGAAAGACTGATCCCTGCCTCCGTCATTGCCAAAAGGGCTTAGACGCCTAATATCAAAACAGGTTTCAGATTTACAGAGTCTTTATGGAGACGGGAGCATTCCTCTGTCTTAGAGGAAGACGTTTATCCTCCAGAAATGTCTTAAAACACAAGGTTCTCGTCAACTTTCACAGTCAGCTACCTGCCTGTTCTGCAAACTGACTTTCAGACTGCTCACCAAGAACACTGAAACACCCCGGCATTGCATACATTCACTTTTGCATCTAACCTGGCATCTAAGCCCACTGAATGGTCACACACGAAGCATTAGGCTGCCTGTTACAGCTTTTGGACTTTCAAGTTAGGAGATCTGTCCAGAGATGCTTCTTCTCACAGAAAAATACACGGGGAGTGAAGGGATAGAAAAGAAAGCCTGGACAGGCTAAGAGGAACAATCTGGCATGCACAGGAGGGCAATCTTTTCCCTGCTGCTTTCCCTTGTTGTCACACCCCCACTTAAAACTATAAGCATCTGACAGTAAGGTAGAAAAAGATTTTTAAAGGATGATTTTCAATTTCTGTCAATGCTTTTCTAGCAATCTTTTGTATTTGCACCATTGTGTGCTGACCGTGAACCAGTTATAGAGGGAAAGATGAAGCTAGGTAAGAAGTTGCAAACTTCACGTATTGTGATAAAAAGACATCACAATCCTCTTAACCTCCCCCAAACCATTTAGTGAAATGAGCAATACAGCAAAAAATGGTGGCACTGAAGCAGGCTAAAATCTCTAATACAGTTTCCTCTGTGGGTCTAAGAAGCAGAGATGCTTCCCTAAACTCTCATCTAGTTTCTAATGATTTACCTATTAAGGACCTCCTGCACTTCACCTCCCTTCAACTACAGGCTGTAAGAAGAATTATTTCCTTCTGCTTGTTCTGAACCTGCCACATGTTGGTTTAATGCTCACAACAAAGCTGAAGTCTTACTTCCCATGTACAGTTAAGGTTCAGTCCATATATCATCAGATGCTGTCCTTTCTTTATATAGTGGAACTGCAACTGGAACACAGCAACAGGAACTGCAATTCCCCCATAGGGATATTTCTTATCTACAACCCAAAAGCACAATGGAAAGGCTCAAAAACAGAGTGCCCAAGCATTTCTATGCAACCCTGCAAAACTGGGATGAAAAGCCCTGCACAGCTGGCCAGCAGTTCCTGCAGGATTCTTGGAAGAAGCAAAACTATGCTGTATGTTACCTGAAAACATTTATAACACTTTGATGGGAAATCAGTTGCACTAAATTTCAGTTTAGAAAACAGCACTTATTTTTTTTCAGCAGTGATACCGGCAGTACAAAGTTTTACCTTTCCCTAGGAGAATAAAAAATAAAACATTATTAAAACATGAAGGATACTATGTTGTCAGAGTACAGTGTGCTTTCACAGCACTTTTCTCAGAACTTCAGAGATTTTAGGAAAAAAAGACCAAAAAATTACTATCATTTATATGCAATATTGCTAACTCCAGAGCAGGATGCACTTTCTTCTGTAATTACAAGAGCTCTCAGTAAATATTTACACAGAGCTGTACTCTACTGTTTCACCAGTTCTGTTTTTCCTTCCTCTCCCAAGTACTCTCCTCACACAGGTGTTTTTGGTTTGTTTTATGGCTCCCGTGATTTGTTGCCAATAAATATGTTTATAAGCAACCAATGACAATTTCCTTGAAAAGGCTCACTAGTACCTCATATACATGTTACTTATAGCAATATATCTGACCAAACAACTATATAACTGACACTCTCACATCTTTCTGAAAGTCAATAATGTTACCCGGACTATTTCTATAAAACAGATGAAAAACCATCTTTGTCACTTGTAAGAGTTTGGCTCTAGTCTCATGATGTGCAGCAGAGAATTCCCCTAGACTTTAGGGATGTTTTCCAATACATAAAGACCTATGTGCATTTTTCTCCTATTGCCAGTAACCCAGCTCTTTAAAGCTGCTTAGGACACTTCCAATGAGTGTGATAAGCACTTCAGGGCATTGCATTAAGGAACTGTAACCTCCTGTGGGATACTGTGCAGTAGGTGAGGCTTTATAAAGCAAAGATGCTGCTCAGGAAGGATGTTCTGCAAAGAACGGAGAAGGAAAGATCGCAGACAACATGCATGAAGAAATACTTTGCAAAATACCAGTATTTGCCTAAGCCATCTTTGCCCAGTGCATCTATGCCTTTAAAGCCCAAGTTTGCTTCCAAATGCTAAGGCCCTGATTCTGTTGCATATTTCACATATCGTGATTGACCACGAAATATATTGAAAAGCATTCAGCCAACAGTGCAGCAGCTGCATAGCTAGAGAATACACAAATCCCTTTTAATTTCACATTTACTGAACAAGTACAATATCTCACCAACTAACTAGAGTACAGTCCAGGTCAGGCAGGAATACTTAGCTATGTCAGCTGATCCACACATGACTATCAGTCTCACTTCAAGTCCTTCTGCTTACAACAGACTCCACACAAAGTTTGATCTCACAAGCCACACACCTCTGAAAATCAGATGTTTTATTTATGCCAAGCGTATAGGCTTCCTCTATAGCCAGGGAAGGCAGTCTCAAAGTCTGACTTTAACCCATCTCTTCAATACTTAAAAGACACCTGTATCCTTCCAGTGACTACTTATGGAAGCCAGATTTTTAAGAGGGCTGTTTCAGTAGGCTACTAACAAGGTGCAAATGAGATGTCTACAGACTGGGATAAACCTCTCAGTTCTACATAACATGCAAGAACACTGGCTAGATGAAAAAAAACCCACCACATGTGGGAACCTAAACCAGGAAAATGGACCCTTAGAACACACTTGACAACACTTGAGCTGGTATTTGCAACACAAAAGGCATTAAGCAGCTTCACTCAGAACATCTACATTAAGGTCCCCTAAGATTTTGAAGTCTTGTGGTCAACCTGCAGCCTCAGATGAAGATATTTCTGCCTTTTAATTATACTCTTGTGTCCATCAGACCAAAGTAGGAGCCCAGCACAGATGAATTCCACAAAACCTATTAGGAAAAACAAGGATAAATAGCCTACTCTGGAATATACTCCCTTGTCTTGGAAACAATCCCATCCCATCTATGCTAAACAATCCTACCAAAACTTTTCTGTAGCAATCACAGGATGCCTATTTGTGAGAAAGAAAAACCAACCAACCAATCTGAGGCACTAATAAAAGGCATAACTACTTTGACTGTGTCTTTCACTTTGATGCCTCAGGCTAAGTGGCATATTAAAAAAAAAAAAAAAAAGAAATGTCAAGTAAAAAAAAAAATAAAAGAATCTGAATTCAACCTATGAGACAAGAGACCACAGATACGCTTTCCTATACAGCAAGAACAAGACTAGGGCAATTACTTAACCATTGCCATAAAACGCATACAAAATAAACCCAGTATGAACAGGCTGTAAATGTTCCTCCACATTACAGCTTTCCAAATTATAGTCCATGGACTATTTAATACTGTATCAGAGGTCCCTATATCCAGTAGCTATTTTTAATTAAAGTACATTAAAAAAATTAATTGAAGTAATTCATTATTACTATTCCAGAAAGATATTATGTGGTCACAAATGGCCCAAAATGGGACCTAAGACAATCCGTGAAAAAAGAGAAATGGTTGCAAGAGTCCTTATTAGTATCTCACAGCTGCTATGAAAAATCTTGGAAACCGCTGTCAAATTTATATGTACACATTACAAAAGCAGAAGTTTAAGAAAGGTGCCACCAAATATACCAGGAGAAATACACATACTAGGAGAAAAACCTCCAGTACCGTCTGATCCAGTGAAGAAACAGAATTGTAGACTTAAAGGACAAATAGTAATATTACTCACTCAGACAGTTACAGTCAAAGCCCCACTATGCTACATCCTGTACTAATATGGGTAGCATTTATTTCCACTGTTTTTCCTAAACTAAAACACGAAATTTGGACAAGTGTTTCCTGCTCCTGAATTTACTGACAACTACCAAATATAATTCTTTTTAGCACAGTGCTATTTTTAACTGATCAAATACAATTTATTTCCTTCTTCCAGGTAAGAATCAGCTTTGTCTGTAGCTGATGCCATAACAAGTTAATATATTTTGAGACATACCAAAGCATGAAATGTTTCTTTGGCTACAGAAGCAAAATTAAGATCTTGCTCAGGTTCACATACATAAACACAAACCCACAGCTGCACTAATGAGTAAGATAAAGCCATTTCACAGTCCAATAAAACAATAGGTTTACATGACAAAAAAAAAAGAGCAAATTAGAAATTTAACATACAGTTTCAATGAAAAACTTGTCTACTGTTTTGCCATCTTCAGCAGAACTTAATAGAAGTTTGCCTCCAGCGTGGAATGGAGAAGAGCTGGCTGCTCAGGCAGCCCTTTATGGGAATGTATGGGGAAATGCCTCAAGACGACAAGCTAAAAATCAGTGCCTGATAAATGGCTGGTGTCTAAAACAAACTAATAGGAAATACTAAGAACGTCTTCAGGGTTAAGATACCTTACTAAGGACAAGATGTATACACTTCATTCCACTCAAGGTAGAGTCTCTACAGCGGAGAGTCTAAAGTTGTCTCCTACGCATCAATACCCAAGAGTTCACCATTTCCAAGGTACATGTTCTGAAGTACCAGGCACCTTTTTTGTGGGTTTTGATTTGGGTTTGTTTGGTTTTGGTTTTTTTGTGTGGGTTTGGGGGTGGTTTTTTTTTTTTTTTTTTTTTGGGGGGGGGGGAAGTGGGGAGATGAAGGGGGGTGGTTGGATTTTTATTATTTTTTTATTTATTTACAAAGAATAACAACCAAAACCACAAATAGACAAACAAAAATATCCTGACCCAAACTTCAGCATTCTGCTTCTCCTATACTTAGGGTAAGAAAACAGAGTAATCTGTGCTATAATGACATGGAAATTATTAGTAAAAATCAATGCAATTGTATTCTTCAGCAAAGTAAAATAAACAGAATAAAAGCTTGAGTCTTTATGACCAAAATTATCATGTAAATAACTCTCAATATATATACATTTTTTTAAAACGGTACAATTGAAATGTTATCAACTTGTAAAAGCGACAACAGCCAATCTATGAGTAAAAAGGAAATGGAAAACATCCACCAAGGAGTGAGAGGAACAGAAAATGTTGCAATATTTTAATATGACAACATAGCATCCTCATGGCCAGTATGGCAAATTAGAGCTTGCCATGTTTGTGACTGATGAAGCAAACTCGAGACTTGGGGAATAATTTCAGACTTGCAGAAGATTCTCTGAATGACCTCTTACAAGTCCATCAAACATCAGTGTGGGACCTAAACATCCTACATAGCTCAGTCAGCACAGGCCAGCTCCCTCTGCATTCAGGCACACCAGTCTGGATGTGCTCACTCAAGCTTCAAGATCTAAGTCTACTGTTCTCACTTTCTAGCATAGTCAAGTATATACCTATGAAAATAAAAGTACATCAATTTATTTATTTGGGGCCAAGTTCTAGTTCATTAGTTCAAATCAATAACAGAAGTCCAGCTATTTCTCTATCAAATTCTTTTTAATAAGAGATGGACTATCTCATGTTACCATACATTGCACAGCTTTCAGGTCACTGTTACTTGAACATTCATACTAAAAGAAGAAAAAAAAAAAAAAGAGTGAGGACCTAGACCAGAAGTCACAGTGCTGAAATACAGCGGTGCATTTGTATCTGGAAATCATCCTATTGGCTAATATTCAACACTACAAATTTATTTATTTAGAACCCATGCAATCTACTATTTATTTAAAAATACACCAGATATGGTGAAAGTTAAAAGCCTGTCTTGATAGGATTTTCATTTGACATTTAGATATTGAAATAGAACAGTGTAGTAAGTTACCTTTCTTAGATATCCAAAATGCAGTATTATCTTAGCTTTCACTGACACATGTTAGAATCTCTCACTGGTACCTGTGAGAGTAACTGCCACACTGTTGAGATTATGAAGTCTTATGTGCTAACCATTTTAAGTTTATGGTCAATTCTCTCCAGTATTCTGTACCTATGCATTATATATCTATATCTATCTATATATTTATATTTAACGCTCCACCACACAGTCATTTCTCTGTAACTATGGTTAAAGTCATGAGCACCAATTCTGTAAAAATCAGAGGGAATTATGTACCCTTGCATTAAGTTATACAAGCTTGATCCCAAAGCCAAACAAAAATGTTGAAAGCTTTATGCTAGATCAAAACTAATTTGCTGTAAATAATTGTAATATAGTGACTTTTCATAGTTCACCAAAAACTCTAATATTAATCATCATCATAAATCTTTATCACTTTTGTGTACGAGATTGTTACAAAAGTATAACTTTTTTGTCATTAAAAAAACATAGTTATATTTCATTAATTTTGGCAGAAATAATTGCTCAGGACTGGAACCTGTTACAAAAGATGCAAGCCACCCTCCTTTAAACTTTTCTAAATGTTTACTTCATAAAAACAAATGATATAGACTGGATATAAGGAGGAAATTCTTTCCTGTTAGGGTGGTGAGGCACTGGAATAGGTTGCCCAGGGATGTTGTGAATGCTCCATCCCTGATAGCGTTCAAGGCCAGGTTGGACGAAGCCTGGGGTGACATGGTTTAGTGTGAGGTGTCCCTGCCCATGGCAGGGGGGTTGGAACTTGATGATCTTAAGGTCTTTTCCAACACTAACCATTCTGTGATTCTATATTACAACACAACCCAGTGCAACTACCTTACAGGACGGCCGTGCCTTCACTTTCCAGATCCAAACCTCGTAATTCCTTTGTAAGAAGTCTTTTCTTGGCATCAGTGAAAATTTTGGTTAGACACGTCACCTGACATTTGGCCTGCCTTCTTTTAAGGCCAACTAAAGCCACTCACTGGAGCTTTTGAGAAACTGGTAAAAAGACTAGAGAATAAACTCACACCATAACTTCTAAATAACTCAAGCACTGGAGAGACCACAGTAGTAGAAGCAATAAACTTGGTGATTTAAAGGGGTTTTGAATTCACTAAAAAACTGATGAAGTTGGCATCCACTTGTAAATTCTATTCTTACTTCTTTTAAATAATGCTAAAATGTAACATTACCAGTTATTGCAAATAACTTCCTATAGCCTCAATTAACTCCATCAGTGAAGGCAGACTAAGCCTGCGTAGTTGCTGGTCCTTTGTTCTAGGGCAACTATTCAACACCACCATTTCCTACGTAAGAGTTAAGCCTAACTCTTCCTCCCAAAAGAATGTCAGATGCCTTGTTCAATCAATCTTCTGACTTATGGTGAGCAAAAGTCTAGATCCAAAGGGGGAAAAAAAAAATAAAAAAAAGGGAAATATTCCAAAGTCTCATTCCATACATTACCTTGCCAATGCTATGCAACTTAATGAGGGGTTAAACTGAGTATTAGGACTGTCCTAAGCACTGTTTTAAAATTATATATTGCTCCTGTTGGGAGCACACAGCACAAGAGGCAAATCTAAAACTGCTTAGATCTTATTTCATTGACATGATTTTCCCACTGTCACTGGAATAATTTATTGATTTGTCTTTGACTGAACAGAAGCAAAGTCCTCTGCCTTAAGTCATACTTACAGTGTTGTTCTTAGTCTACTGTAAAGTACCTATGGAACAGACTTGGAAATTGAGACCCAATGGTAACGTAAAATGTTAAGTTTCATACTTTACGCTTGTCATCACAGCACGTGTGAAACAAATTTTACTAAAGCACCACTTGAAAAAGCTTGGAAAATTATCCACTGTGCTCTAGTGTTTCTAAGAAACTTCTGCTGTTTCTGGTATCAGCAAGTTTGCTATTTTGGCATCACACTAAAGCCCCAGTGGCTTCATTTCTAACCCCTTCAAACAAAAACAGGCTGCTCAACAATGTCTAATCCGTGCGTCATGTAATCCTGCTTAATACTCTACAAACTCTGGGTAATATTCGGGTAGTTTTTAAATTTAGCAAAGAACATCCTGGCCTACTTCAAAGATACCCTCGCCTTGGGTAGTGTCCCCTAGAAACATCACCCACACTCTTTTCAAGGAAGAAAACCAAACACACAAGCTTATAAGGGAAACGTACAACAGATAAAATTAAGAGATCCTGGTCTAATGACCTAATAAAAACATATAATATCAGAAATCAAATTATTGAAATGGGAATGCATTATCCAAGTACCAAACACACCACTCAAACAATTAAAGAGACATTCTGACTTTCTAACACTGCTTAGGCCCCATTTGCCAGAACAGGACAGAGCCCTGCACAAGTACATCCGACCCCCTCCTTCCAACAAGGGCAGACTGCTGCAAAGGACTGTGGCAGGGCCAGCTAAATCACACAAGCCTTCCTCCTCCCATTGACACGGAGCTATTAATATAAAGTCAGCTATCGCTCTGCCAGAAAAACAGAAAATCCCTTCTTTGAGACATCATTCACCTTCTGTGGCATCATTATCTTAAAAGTGGCTCACATTGCAAACACTACCAAAGAGGTCTAAATTAAATTCCACTATAGTTCTCCATTATACTGTCCTGACTGTCCTTCCTAAGGTCTCTCAGACCCTCGCTGAAGGACAAATATGTTCCTATTTTGTTTAGGCTGTCAGGCAGACAGTCTCCAATCATTAGCCTCTTGTCAACAGTAGTGCTGGGGTAGATTACTAGTGAGCAGTGCTTGTAATGGCAGGTGCATGGCCCTGGGGCTGCCATCTGCCAGGAAGGAAGTGTTCTCCTCTAGGATGCTGAGGAGACTGACAAATAATGTAAACAAAACACTGAATCACTCCTGATCTATGGAATCAAGCTACTGCATTACTTTTCTGCAATCTAGATGTTACTATCACAGGTGGGGGCTTAGAGTTGAAGCTAGGGTTGAATTTTTTTTCTCTTAATTATTTCTGTGACTGATTTACTGAGATAAAAAACACGCTCTAAAATAACTTCCATTTAACTCAAGCACGCAAATCTGGATTTGAAAAAAACAAACAAAAACACAGCCTAGTATCAAAGATGTTTGTTTTGGAAAGCATTTCCCTACTGCTAACTTGTAACATACCTCTTTCAAGCATGTACTGCCCTTCACTGCACACAAGAAGTGAATCATTTTAATTGCTATTTTATTTACATCTATACATAATTTCGGGTCATAATCACTGACAATAAATTCAGAACATCTGTTTTGGAAAAAAAAATTAAATTGTGAAAGTAAGAAAACCTGGATAGTAACAGAACTCCGCGTATTTAGTCCTTTAAATCTATTTCCACAAGGATTTCTCATGATCAGATTGAACATCTTTCCTAAACATTGCTGGTTTAGTGGCCAGTTTTTCACCCCAGCTACCAAGCAACAGCACAATGCCATGCAAATGCACATGCACATACAAGACTAGTCGCTGTGATCACACCTGTTCTTCAGGGAAATTATACATTACTGTCTAACTGTCAACACAGAGATTACACACTATTGCTGTCTTTCAGTGAGCTTCAAATGTTACTTACTATATGTGCTAGCACTTCAACACTCCATGAAGTGTATTTTTCAGGTGAGCCTCTGTAAAGACATAAGCAATCTTTACATTGATTTATCCACGCTTTGGATCAGGCACGTAATAACTAAGCCTTAAAAACTTGTTTTAAATACAAACTCTTACAAACTAAGGGATGCATCCTACCTAAATTCGTGTGGAAACTGCAAATACAATCTAAACCAGTAATCCTGGTTTCCACTGTAGCAGACAGAGACGCAGGGAGGAAATTCATGCTACTTTGTAACTTGCATTTGAAAGATGTGGGAACATCTTTCTCTTGCTGGCTCTGCATACTGCTGCTGGTTCTCCAGAGCACCCGGTGGACTGACTAACCCCAAATGTCCACATGCTGGACAGCTAAATGCAGATGAGACAAACATAAGTGTAAAAAAAAAAAAAACAAACACCCCCCCCCCCCCCCCCCCCAAAAGCCACAAACAAAACAACTCACAACCAAACCCCCCCGCAAAAAAAAAAAACAACAAACACAAAACCAGCAAGAAAAGACATCCTTTGGAAAAGCTGCAAGAGGAAAAACCAGCCTTGTCAACAGCTTGCAGCAAGGCAATTGCTCAGTTGAACTTGGCCTTTCAAGACTGCCACTCTTGACCCCCTACATACATACACACAAAAACTTTAAAAACAGCTACATGCCAGACAACAGACACACAAATAAAACATACCTGAACTTTGGGGTCACTACACCCTCTTCTAAAAACTCAAGGGATGCTACTGATTT
Organism: Pezoporus wallicus; assembly: GCF_028554395.1. NCBI lineage: Eukaryota > Metazoa > Chordata > Aves > Psittaciformes > Psittacidae > Pezoporus > Pezoporus wallicus. The sequence continues at coordinate 589,957 of NW_026635653.1, read as the reverse complement.
CCATGTATACACAGATCGCTTCTAAGCAAACACTAAGAAACTACAACAAAAAAAGAGTTGCGAAACCCTTATAACTACAAGCCCTAATTTATCACAGTCACTACACTCACTTCAAATTGCCATTACACACACCAACATAACATTAAAACTTCCACAAACTCTGCTTAAGTATATAATGACCAATACACAACACACCTAAGACAGATAAAACATATGGACAACCAGTACAAAAGCATACCATACTTCCACTAATGGGGGGGGGGGGGGGGGGGAAAGAAGACTCCAGATACAGCCATTCCTTTAGGTGTTTATTACTTTAAAAGAAACATATTAATGGGGCTTTAGAGAAAATCCAATATAAACAGAAAATACCCCACTGTACCTATGTTGCCATTTAACTGCTGAATGGGAAGAAGTTAGATTACATACACAAACTCTAGCTTAATTTTTCTGTGGATGCTTGCTGTGTTTCAACTGTTAAACCGCTTCAGCATTCCAGTGTAATTAATGCTATTTAGAAATAATAGTAAATCAAGTATAAACAAACCCATGTTATTCTCTTTATTAAATTAAAAAAAACAAACAAACCACCATATAAAACATCCTAATACTCAAACATTCCTTTATCCATTTTACTTACAAGCAAATGTTAGCCTCTGTAGCTATCTTGAAAGAAATCAAGCAATCAGAAGCAATCATCAACCTAAGCACTTCCTCTGCCTTGAGCAATGACTGCAATGGTTCATTTTAGAACAAACCCACCATTCAACTTGGTCTATAACAATTTATCTTAAATGACTCAAAGTAACCATGACAATTCTTTCTAGGAGCAGTATAGCTAAACAGGAAGTATAAAGCAAAATAAAAGTCTAATAGATGCTATACATTTTAATATTCTGCTTGTAAAAGCTGACATCCATATAATAAACATAATTTAAACTATCAAAGGCTTCATTTAATCTTAGACAACTTCACTTTACATTTTACATTTCACAAGTGGCACTTCAAGGTTCAGACCTAACTATTTTGGTTTGGTTAGCTGTAAAATGCAACCTGAGAGAAAAGAAGTTGATTTCTCAAGGTTGGAAAAAAAAAAAAAGCAGCAACCTAAAAAAAAAAACCAACCAAAAAACAAATCCCTCAAATTTTTAATTCTAAGCATGAGGTAAAAAAAATAAATATATATATATATATAAATATAAAATCAAACTATGTAAGGTATTAGGATATTAGTTCTTTCTGCTGTTAATTTTAATGTTCTTGCAGAATTTACCACAACTACTTTATTCAAAAAAGAACTTTAAAAGATGTATAGCTTTCTAACACAGCATATAGTTTTTCTAGTACTTTTAAGAAGCCATTTTAAAATGAATACATGTTTTGTTAAAAAGACAAACATTCTCATGCTACTCTGAGAACCAAAACTTCATGGCAGTTGGCATATTAAAGAAGGGGGAGGGAACCCTTAATAATTCACTGTGCGAAAGTAATCCCAAAGAAAAACAATACAAGGGTTATGTCTTCAATAATCTAAAATGCCATTAGAAAGACACAGAAGAGATTTCTTAGATAGGCTTTTTATTGTTTAGCTGCAATCATAAAACCCTCACAAAAGAAGAGCTAATTGACAAGGGGGGATGTCATTATTATCAAAAATCACCTTATTACGATGTTAAGTAGATGCATTACAGATTATGACTTCTTTAAATAAATCAAGACAAAAGAAACTAACACAGGAGGAAAACAACCCTCAAGTTCTTTTGCACCATTACACAGAGCATCTGTTCAATTTTAGAAAACTAGATCAACTACTAGAAACATTCACAAGTTACAGAGTATTTTGTTAAAAGAAAAAGAAAACAAAATTAAAGATAACCCACCCAAGTCTGGTGTTTTCTATTAAGCAAAAATTCCCTATTACACACCCACTAAATTTAATGGGAATTTTACTTCAGAATTTCAGGATTACACAAAGAACAAAATCTTGACCCCACCAGAGACAACTCCCATTTGACTTCAATAGAACTAAGATCCACCATAAAAAGTCACATAATTACTAAGTGTAATCTGTCATAAATATACTGGAATAAATAATTTACACTGTATGAGAAAATTACTGTAAATTTCTCCATAAATAATGAAAACCATACACAGTTCATACGTTTTTTAAGCAGGAAAAGCAGTCATCATTTAAGAACAAAGGCTAATTACCAGCAAGTAAGAAGTTTGAACCAACCAGTAACAGCATTACTTTATTTACACATCAGATGACGGCAAGTGTTTCTCCAATTCTTAAACATTTGCACACTTTCAGAACACAGTAAAACTGAACAAACCGGTAATTTCAAGCAACCTTCTAATTGTTCTGTTTTGACAGCAGTTGTGGATGCACTCATTTGCTCTTGCCATGACAGAATAACACGGACAGAGATTTCCAAAAGCACAGCACTAGCTACAGCAGAGGCAAGTTACTGATAGCAGAGAAACAAGCTACACGGGAAAGCCAGCCACCTTTAAATAATACAAATAATTTACCTTAGAACACCCACATGAAAACACATCTACTACTACAGACCCCCAGGCACATTTCAAACTCTTGTTTTTTACATGTATTTTACACAAATCAAAATATTAATTTACTGAGGTGATTACAAGGAGTCTGTTTGTATTCCCTGTATCTCTTACATTCTCCTGTTCTAAATATTAAATGTATGTGAATTTTCCAATGTTTTACAATCGCTAGAAACCTCTCTTGGGTTTTGAAGAAGTTCTGAAGAATTAAAGCTTCTCATTTTGCTAATAGAGTTAAAAACAAAATTTGAAGAAGTGCAAACAACGAAGTAAACAATGCTGATCATATATAAGCTATCTCTTGTGCAAACGATTTTTACAAAATTACATTCTCTCAAATCTACCTGAATTACTACTGTGTTAAAATGATCTTGTTTATGCTCAAAATACAATTTTCTTTAAATAGCATGTTTTTCTCTGTAAAACATGGCATTCTTCATAGTCTCCCAAATCACAATGTTCAAAATTCAAATACACTGGTAGAATACTCGGTGATCTTTTTACAGAGTGGAGACAGTCCTTCTGTAAACAAACCTTGGTGTGAAATCCCAATGAAAACCAAAAGAGACACTAGGACACCTGCAGAAGTCAGTGACTCAATTCAGCTTACACCAATCAAGTACTTTGTGATACATTTCTCCTTCCCCCATGCTATGGCTTTTCCAGTTTGCCTGCCACAGGTGCAACTAACCCGACCCCCTGGTTTTGGCGCCTAATACTGTGTGATGCTGGGGTAAGGTTTCTCCTCCCCACGTTGGCTTTGTTACTCCCCAAGTCCCCCAACCCTGAGTACACGCAGCAGGCATGCACACTTCTCAAGGAACAGGGTGGTGGAGAAGCCAGCCTTGCCTCCTACAGAGAGAGGAGATTTCAACCACCTTCTTTCCCTGCACCACTCCTTGATGTGTTCTGTGTTTAAAAGCTTACGGGAAAGAGGAGAAATAAACAGGCATGCAGATTAAATATTAAAATAAAGCAAGCCTATAAACACCCTTTAACAAATTCATAGCAGAACTGAATCCCCTCCTCTGGACACCACCGTGTACCAAATTAACATGACTGTGTTTACTGCATTCTCCTTTTTACTGGGTGGGAAAGAAAGTAGGAAGGAAGGAGGGAGGGGAGGAAGGACAGCAGCCAGTTGCCCCTGCTTATCCCACCCACCGTCTCCTTCGCTCCTGCTTTTTGTCCATCCACTCCAGGTTTTCTTTGTAGCCGGTGCCCGCCGCCCCTTCTCCCCCCCTCCTTAAGGTCAGCAGTTAGGGGAATGTTGTGGAAATAGCTCTTTCCCAACCTGGGCCTCGGTTTGCAGTTGGGGCTGTAGGTGGCTGAAGAAAAACTCCTCGTTTCTGTGAAAAAACAAATTTCAGTTTGCAAAGCAAAGGGCACAATCATTTGTGGGTGCCCGGGGCACCAGCCCAAGGCTAAGCATCCACATCAGTCCGGGTCAAGCCCAAAAATCAACCCCAGCAAAACTAAAAGCAACAGACTCAAAGTAATGCTCTGCCCTCAGCCCTTCCAGTCCATCAGAGTAAGTGTCCATCATCCTCACAAATTCTGACACTGCATTCAGCAATCCGCTCGCCTTAATTAGGTGCAAAGCTTGCTCTGCAAACGGTGTCTCTCTCTCTCTCTCTCTCTCATCTTTTCCATCTTCCTGTACTTCCTATCAAAAGAGAAAATATTTTCTTCTTCAAAATCAACTAGCTACTGAGAACACAGAAGAAAAAAAAAAACAAACTGCGAGTGTTTTTTACAAACTGTCGCTGTTGGGCTGTTACTGGAGCCCCCCATCAGCACCATGACTACAGCAGCAAGCACTATCCACCTCTAAGAAGCTGTTTCCTGCAGAGTGCCACCTCACCTAGCTAGCCCCGTGAACATACAGTACAACTATGACTGCATACAGGGTTGAAGTACCATACCTTGCATAAACTGAAGAGCAAAGAGAATCCCTACAGCGTCTCATCATTAACTTTTAATCCTTGACAGGCTGGCTTTTTGGTGCCTTCCTCAACCAGCCCCCAGCTGCACACAAATTCTCACTCCCTGAAAGAAGGCAGGTTGCTATTTTGGGAGTGTGTGCATATTTCTTTGTTTCTTTCCTTTTTTTTTTTTCACAGCATAACTGCCACCTCCACAAAGGAACAGCTACATAATTAAAACCTAAATTCTCTCTTGCCCTAAGTTTCCCATTTCTTTGGTTTGCTTTTGCCTTGGAACACCCGTCACTTGCAGTCGTATAAAAGCAAAACAAACCAAGTGGTCATTCATACTGGGGCTCAGCTGACAGCTGGGACACAGTTACAGCCCACCATAGAGCAGGCCTTGAAGGGAAATGTACAAATGTGCGATACAACATGCAACAGCTCATGCATATAGTGACTTCTGGAGAGAATTATTACCTTTTTTAAATTCATTTTCCATGCTCACCATGATTTACTGTTGATACTTTTGCAAGATATTTCCAAACCTAAATATTAAATTTATCCTTCTTATTTTGGCATGATTGACCTTCCCAGCAAGAGAGCCAAAGATTAGTTTTTTGGGTGTTTTTTTTTGTGGGATTTTTTTTTTAAATAGGATTTTAAAATAGTATTAGAAGCTGCATTAACATAAACTATTTTGGTCATATTTTCCAAACACTTTCCAAAATCTTACATAAGAAAACTCTGAAGTACAGCCCAAACATAGTAACTGTGTAAACATTAGCCTCTATTAGGGTATCCAAAAGTATACACTCATAGTAATAATAGCACAGAACTCAAACGTGAAGAAATACCCTAAAATTAAACTTTTTCTCATACAAAGAGCCAGTGAGTTCCTCCAAGACTGTTTATTACAGGACATATTGGGGGAAAAGAGATTTTTAAGGAAGCAAGGAGGGAGAGGGCTCTACCCAACAAAACACAACCCTGCAGCAAGGAACAAACACTAAGCACAAACACGCATGGCAGGCACTGTCAGATGTAGCTACTCACCTTTCACAGCACTTGCTTCTTTAAGGTTGTGAGACAGAAAGTCTATGCTGGCATAGGTGCTCATCTCCACTCCGTTGATGCCACCGTTCAGGACGTGCCTGGCTTTCGACCTGGCTTTGTCACAGTTTGCCAGGGTCCCATCCACCACATCAATGGCGATGTAGTTGAGGCCATTCTGGAAGCCAGCCGAGGTCTCCCGGCACATGGGGCTGCTACCCTGCTCCTCCTCCAGGCCTTCGCTTTTCCTGAGGGACACATTCTCCACGGAGGCCGAGTTGTGCCTTTTGGGGTTGTGTGCGAAGGAGGGGGACACAGGGGTCACAGTGGTGGTGGAGGCGAAAGTTTCCGAGCTGTGCCTCCTGCGCCCCTGCGGATCTGCCCGGATGACCTTAGCCCCCCGATTTGGGTCTGGGGGAGGGCTAGAGAGAATGAAAGCCTCCACCCCAGAGAGGGTGAGCCTCTTCACCCCTGCCGTGGGGCTGGTGACCCGGGCACTTTCTGGCTTCTGGACGATCGGTTGGGGTGGGGTGGTTGCCATGCCAAAGGTCATCTCGGTGTAATCCCCACCATCGGACGGGCTGGATGAACAAGCCACCCCCACAGCCGCCTTCAGGTAGCGCCCCTCGGGCTGGCTGGTGCTGGAGGAGGAGCCTGGTGAAAGCGCTTCAAGGGAGCCCACCGAGACCATGCCGGACTGCGAGGGCGACTGTGACCCGAAGTCAATGTTCATGTAGTCAGAGAAAGGGGAGCGCCTCTGCCCAGTGCCTGAGCCCAGGGAGGAGGCCGGGCTGTCCGCAGGCAGTGAGGGGGGAGAATAAACGGCAGCATCCCCAAAGTCGATGTTGATGTATTCACCGGGGCTCTTGGGCTCGGGCGGCAGAGGGTGCTCGTTCATGCTGGGCAGCATCGTCCGCAAGGTCTCCAGAGAGAGGCGGCTGGGCCGGACCGCCCGCTGGCACCGCTGGCTCAGGAAGCTCTCGGTCCGGCTGTGCCGCAGGGGCAAAGGCACCGTGTGGCTGGAGGGGGCGAAGGTGCTGGCAGACAACTGGCCCGCTCCGCACACCACCTCCTCGGGGATCATCCTCCCTGGGGAGTTCATGAAGACATACTGGTCACTGTCCTTCACCAGGCCCTGGCTCTTGTAAGAGCGGGGTAAGGAGCTGTACGAATAGCAGCCGGGCTTGGGGGGCTCACTGGAACCGTGCCCCGAAGGGGCAAAGAAGAAGTCCGGGGGAGTGAGGGAGGGAGCCTGGGGCCCATGCTGGCGGTCCCGAGGGGACATGTTGATATAGTCACCGTTACTCAGCCTCCCATCCGAGCTCTCCACAGACAGCTTGGAGCCACACCACATCCGCATATACCCGCTATCATCAGGGGAGCTCTCCCCGGGTGAGCTGGTCTTATAGCTGCTCCTGTTGCCGGGGGACCCGCCACCCGCCCCCGCCCGGGGCTGCAGGATCTGCTTGGGAGCAGACACGCTGGTGGGGCTCATGGGCATGTAATCATCGCAACCCCGGCCTCCCTGCCCTAAGGCTGCGGCCACGCCGGGGGTCATAGGCATGTAGCCGTCATCATCTCCCCCTCCTCCTCCCCCCCCTGCCGGCGGCCCCAGGTTGGTGCTGCTGCTGCCGGAACTGCGGTGGGAGCCGATCTCGATGTCCCCATAATCCTCGGGGTAGGGGGTGTAGGTCACTTTGGGGGAAGCGCCGGCTTGACAGGAAGGGAAGAGGCGGCCGGCACTGCCGGCGAAGGTAGCCCGCATCAGCGTGTACTCGTCGAGGGAAGCGGAGGAGACCTGCTGCGGGGCGGGCCGCTGCCGGCACGGGGTGGTCAAGGAGTAAGTACGCTTCCGATGGCCTCTGTCGGCCGCGGCGTCGGGGCCGGGCCGGTAGCAAAGGCGGCCGCTCGGGGGGCGCTCCATCGCCATGTAGCCGTAGAGATCGGTGCCGCCCCCTGGGTCCCGCACCGGCGGGGTCTCGGCCACCGACTCGGGGGTGTTGCTGCGGTTGCTGGCGGTGGAAGAGGAGGAGAAAGGCCGCAGGTCGCCGCCCGGGCTGGAGCCGTACTCGTCGAACGACATGAAGCCAGCGTCGCTGGGGGAGCCGGAGACAGAGGCGCTGCCGCTGGACGGGCGCTGCGGGTGATGCGGATGGGCAGCCTCGGAGCCGAGGCCGCTGCTGGAGGAGAGGCTGATGGGGCTGGTGGCAGAGGGGGGCGAGTGGGATGCAGGCATGGACATGGAGCGGCTGCTCTGCAGGCCGCCGCCGCTGGCCAGCACCGGCAGCAGCTTCCCCGCCTGCCGGCCCCCGCCGCCGCTGCTGCTAAGCGTGTGCGAGCGGCTGAGCGGGGTCCGCACGGGGCCCGGACTCATGGGGCTGCCGGCCACTGAGCCCACCCGGCAGCCGTCGCCCTCGCTGGCCGTCCGCACCCGGCACGGCGTGCCCTTGGTGCTGGCGCCGGCGGCGAGGCTGTCGGTGCGGGAGCGGCGGAGGAGGCCGGTCTGGCTGGGAGGCAGGTTGACCAGGTGGTGGTGCCGGCGGCCGGGCACGGTGATGGGGTGGGTGGAGGAGGCACCGCTGCCGCCGGGCCCGGCGGCCCCCCCGGAGGAAGAAGAGGTGGAGGACTGGCTCTTGCTGCGGGGCCGGAACTCGGACAGCTCCTTCAGCGCCTTCATGGCCTCCAGAATGGTCTCGTGGATGTTCTGGGCCACCACCGAGTCGTCCGCCTGCATCCAGAGCTCGCCGGGGCCGGTGGCCGCCGAGCGCCCCACCTCGATGAAGAAGAAGCTGTCTGAGTGGCCGCAGCGGCGGATGTTCATCAGCTGCAGCGTGACCGAGGGCAGCTCGCAGTTGAGGCGCACGAAACCGATGGTGCGGGCTGAGAGGCAGAGCCGGTGAACGCCGGTAAGGTTTTTACTCTGCCCCAAGCCCTTGGGCTTCAGCGTCACCTGCCAGACCTCCCGGTAGGCAGCAGATGCCGGGGTGATCAGCCCGTAGTTGAGGTCCTCGCCGGCGGCGGCCAGGGAAGCAGCAGCCGCGCTGCAAGAAGCGGCGAAGGGGGAGGCGAGGTGGCGGTGGGGAGATCCCTGACCGGCCACCTTTCCCTCGTTAAGCAGATCTGTGAGAGCCCGGTACCAGCCCTCCTGCTCCTGCTCGTTCTCTGCCGCCACGGCGAAGTACTCGTCCTTGGTGTAGAGGGCGATGAGGTACTTGTGCTTGGCGTCCGCCCGCTTGTTGATGTTGAGGCAGGAGTCCAGAGCGATCACCCGCTTGGGCGCCCCGGACTTGTTCCTCCATTTCTTCTCGCTCTCGTAGTACTCCAGCCGGGCGCCCCCTGCGCCAGCCGCCTCCTCCCCGCCGCCGCCGGGGCCCCGCAGCACGAAAAATCGCTTGTGGCCATGCTTCTGCTTGCGCAGGTACCCGCACTTCCTCACGCCCTGGTTGTTGTTGTTGTTGTTATTCAGGTTGGGGCCGGGTGGGGAGCTCACGGCGGGCAACAGCCCTAGCACGGCGGGGCTCGCCATCCCCGACCCACGGCGGCAATGCCGCCCGGCTCCTCTCGCTGCTGCTGCTGCTGCCGCCGCTGCCGCCAAGCGGGGCTGGGGACCGAGCGCCGCGGGGAAAAAAAAAAAAAAAAAGAAAAAAAAAAGAGAAAGGAGTAGAAGCGGGTAAAATAAAGTTATTCCTCCGCAGGAAGAGCGCGGCTGCCAGAAGCCGCAGCGGGGTCCTCCGCTGTCGCCTCTAGGCAGCGGGTGCTGCCGGCGGCTGCCAGGCGTTCTCCCCGGCTCGAGTACCGGCGGCGCCGCTGCCGCTCCTCAGCCCCTGCTGGTGCTGCCGTCGCCGGCGGGAGTTTCGCCGTAAGTAACACATCGCGCACCGAGTGCCCCAACTAAAGAGCAAAACAACACGTGACCACCGCCTCACCGAGACGCTCACACACCGAGACGGGGCGGAGCGCACCGCAGCCGGCACCGCCCGGCATTGGCCCCCACGCCGTGTAAAGGACGGCCCTGACCACCAATGGGGCGGCGGGGCGGGCCCTCGGGTGCGAAGCGACGCGAAACCATTGGTCAACGGGAGCCTCGCCCCCCGCCCCCTTCCCGCCTCACAGCGGCGGACGCCCTCCCGCCCGCAGGTTCCAGCCTCTCTCAGGCGCCGCGGCACCGCCTTCTCCGGTTCCCCCTTCCTTTGCCGCCGGTTTCCGCGCAGAGAGCCCCAAGCGTGCCGCGGGCGTGGCGGGGAGTGCCGGTTCACCCGGGTGCTGTCCCTCGCCATCCATCGTAGCCCCGGCGGGCGGAACACGGGCTGGCACCGTGGCGGCCATCAGGTGCTGTCGCCCCCAGAGCGGAGCTTCCGGCCCGCGTGTGCGGCCAGCTCCCCTCCGCACACCCACACACACGCGTGTGTGCGTCAGCCCTCCTCGCACACACACGCAAAGCGGTTCTTCCGTACGCGCGCTCCTACACCTGGTGTGTCAGCCCGCGGCGCCCACGCGACCTCCGCCTCACGCACCAGCATCATGTTGCTCCCGAAACACCCGCGGAGCCGCCGCGTGTCGTGTGTAACCCCTCGGGGTCTCCGCTGCTCCGACCCTCTCCGCAGCAGCGGGGGAACGCCACCCGGGGGGGGGGGAAGGGCGCGGGGATGACCGGTGCTGGGGATTAACGGAACACATCAGTTCATCCGGGGGTTTCGCGGTGGCGGTGGATGGGGGTAGCGTCCGTGTCTCCTCACGAAACCAGCGCGGCCGAGCTGAGGAGCACGGCGGAGGAGGCGTCCCCTGCTGCCGCCCGCGCTTATTTTCCGTGGGGTGTGCGCGGGTTCCCCTGCTTGTTTACCCGGGACCCCCAGGACAGCCAGCCCGCCGGACAGATGGGAATGGCGGCGGAGGGGAGGTGGGGCGCCACCCACGGCCGCTGGGCCGGGGGTCGGCGAGCGGGGAAGGGGCCGCAGCCAGGGTGGGGCGGGGGTCGCCCGTCCCATCCTCCTGTGCTGGGGGAGAGCGCGGCGCGCGGAAGCCCTGCTGTAGCCCCCCGGTGAGGGCAGCAGCGGCGCCCTCCTCACGAAGCTGGCAGCAATAATAACAGTCAGAGGATGAAGGGAAGAGGCTGCACTGGAAACTTCCAGCCAGGGCTGTTTGTCACCGACATCGCCGGGAACGGCCAGGGGTAGCCCCTGTCGCACATGCCGCCGAGAGGGAGAGTGAGGATGGGGCCACACAAGAGTCCTTTCGCGCACTCCCGTTGTCTCCCCGCATGCCGCCGGGGCACGCTTTCATTTGTTGATCTGCAATGAAGCTGAAACAGCAGGAAGAAAGAAAAAAAAAAGGGGGGGGGGGGGGGGAAAGGATATAACAAAGGGGGAAAAGAAGGAAAAAAAGCGGGGGGGGAAAGGTGGAAAAAAAGAGCGAAAGTGAATCAATGCCTCCAGCTGTCGCTGTGCGGGGCCGGGGCAGTGCCCATATCGGGGGCCGGGGCCGACCGCCGGCATCCCGCACGCCTGGCTAGCCCCGCACGGCTCCGCTTTACTCTGTCCTTCCTGAACTTCACCGCGGTTTGGCACATAATGAACCATTTAGAAATCAACGGTTGTAACTGGGAGGGAGGGAAGGAGGGAGAGGGGGTGACTGGAAAAGACCAGTCCACTGTAAATACCGGTATGCTGCAGTCGAGGAGCTTTGCTGGAAAGACCCCTCCCTTGGTCGTATGCGGGAATATTAACATTTACATGCAAGGTAGTAGTTACCTGGGTTTTTTTGTTTGACTGTTTTTTTGGGGCGGTGGAATGGGGGAGAAATTGTTGGAGATCTGAAGCACAGACCCCTCCACCGGGCCAAGAGAAGAGCAGCTGCCCCTGACTCAGGGGGTGACCTTGGGCAGGGTACCTGTAATCTGTCTGTACCTCTGCAACACCTCACACACAGAAAAGGATGCTCACAGTCTACTGTCATAGAATCATAGAATAGTTAGGGTTGGAAAGGACCTTAAGATCATCTAGTTCCAACCCCCCTGCCATGGGCAGGGACACCTCCCACTAAACCATGCCACCCAAGGCTTTGTCCAGCCTGGCCTTGAACACCGCCAGGGATGGAGCAGCACTGGTAATTACATTACTGTAATTGCATTGCTGTCCTGGTAATGTTCTTTGATTTCTGTATCTGGAAAAATGCAGAGAATTGGTGAATGTAGGTTTAGATTATATGCAGTGATTGCATAACAGATAGAATCACAGAATCATTTAGAATCACAGAATCATAAAATGGCTTGGGTGGGAAGGGACTTTAAAGATCTTCTAGTTCCAACCACCCTGCCATGGGCACGGATGCCTTCCACCCATCCAACCTGGGTGTTGAGGGCAGCCATTCTTAATGAAGAAATGAGATCTCAGTGAGGAAAGTTTCATGAAAACTTGTGAATAGTTGATTTTCTGTCTGCAGCTGTAGTGGGCCAGCCTATCCACTGTACTTACAGCACTGAAGACATAAGGGGAGTGAGATACCTGAACAATTTCTTGCCACTCTGAGTGATCTGGGCCCATAAACACCAAGGGGAGTTTTTTATTCTTGGCTCTGTGGGCAATACACATTTGATACACTGGGTACAGCAGCAGAACTAAGTTTGCAAATAATCTCTAGGACAAAGGCACTAGGATAGACTAGAATTAAAGGTTGGAGTTCATACTTTTTATTTCTGTATGGCATTGATACAAGGAGCATCTTTAGCAGTTCATTTTTAGCAGTGGCCAATTCATAACAAGTATTCTTTGTCCCGTAATTATATTTGTTTGGTTGGGTTTTGTTGGTTTGTTTTGTTGGTTTGTTTGTTTTTTGTTTGTTTTTTTGATATATAACTGGGTTACAGAGCACAAGAAGTGGGACTCAGGTGTGCCTAAAATTCAGATTAAAAAGTACTATTGTTTCATGACCGACACTCTTGAACAAGTGACCCCAGCTTACACAGGTCATCTGTCTTACTCAATTTTCTCTGAACTCCTTTGAATTGCTTTTCAAAACTATCTCTCCTAGAAATTTTTTCCATTTTTTTCAATGTAATTGCAGGGACATTTAATTGAAATGAAAGCATTAACACCACTTGTCCATCCCACCTCTCAGCTACAGGTCTCTGTTTCTACAGGCTGGCATCTCTTATGCTTCAGCCATTCCTATGCAACATGTAGCATCTTAGCTTTAATTTCTGACATAAGTGGGTTTTCAGTGATGCAGCAGGTTGTGAATTTCGACAGTTAGCTGGAGCATAGCACATGCTCTCTTGGTTCACCACGTAATTTTAGGCAGAACATAGCAGGGGATAAATCAGGACACTAGCATCTTCAGTAACTGCAATAGATTTGGCAGAGGATGTTTGCTAAAATGATCTCCCCAGAGTAATTCCATCATGATGAAAGAAAAAGTTATCTCTTTTTACTTCTTCTGTTCCCTTTCTTCTGCTGTATCATTCTGCCCCATCTCTAATTCACATTTATCTTGGATTTGGAGGTCTCTGCTGGGAATGTGTTCCTAGTATATGAAGTAGACCAACAAAACAGTGCTAATACTAGCACTTTTCCTGGCTGCAAAACTATGCTTTTGCCAGCATACTTAGCTTCAGCCACCTCCTTTTCCTCCAATAAAAATAAACTGTGCTGGGTAATGTCCAGATTTATCAAAATATACTATTGACATGAGGGGTATTTGGTGTCACTTAATATCAATCACAAAATATTACCTCTGTCCACCCTGAAGTGGCAGAGACATGCCTAGAAAATGATAGACTATGCTTATGAAAATTATGAAGTTTAGTCTTGATATAGCAAATAGAGCTTTGCCGGGAAAAAAAAAAAAAAGGTGATTATTTCATTTATGTATAAATGCATTTAAACTTCATTGTTTGATTACTGGACTATATGGATGAATGATAAACAGTGACCAGTAACAATGTTTTGAAGGCAATGAACTTCTCAAGCCGGTAGCTAAATGGTTGGACAAAAGTATTACCTTTAGGGGCATGCAGTTGGTTTTAGTTACCTGTGGGAGCTTCATTCTACAAGCCCAGCACCCACAGGATCCACCACATTAGGGGGATTGGAGCATCAGGTCCTGTGAATATGTAACTGTATTTAAACACTGCCCAAAGCCTCATCCAGGCTATGTATAAAACACTTTCTGAGAGGCTGGATGCATGAGTAGATTGAATTTCATAATCCTTTAAAAATGAATTTTTGTTTGTTCTTAGTCTAAATCTCAGTTTGAAATACCTTTCAGTTTCAGGATAAGGAGTAACAGTTGAAAGGGATGTTTGGCTTGGCTGTTGCCTTCTACCTGTTGCCAGGATCAGAGAGCTAGTGGTAGGGAAGCCATGGGAAAAAAGTGTAGAGGAAGATTATGTGCGTCAGCAGCACTTTCTTGTACTATCAGGAGTACAGTTATCTGTTCCAACAAACCAGAGTGATTTATATTTTAATGTCCTTGAACTTCTACATAAACAGGAGGTGAAGGCAGTTTATTCCCTTGTATGTGTATTTGCATACTTCTGATACAGTGTCATTCTGGTTATACATTTCATAACCTTACTGTAAGAGTTCTGCCATCAACTTCTTTCTCTCTCACCTTCCTCAGTTCCTTTGGGTGCTCATGTGCCACGACTGCTACCACCCAGTTGTGAAGTCTGTGTTATTTGGAGGGGAGGACTGACAACCTTTCCAGATGGTTTTATAAAATAGTGTGTCAGTGTAGTAACTCCTAACAGCATGGATTATCCCTCTATAGCGAGAGTAGTGCTAAGGGCTACAGTTGCCCTATTCCCTTAATTTGGGGCTGGCAATTTTCTGAAAACAATTATGAGTGTCTTTGTACATGAGAGAAAGGTATTCAGAAACCATAGACTCTGAAAATACTTATTTTAAAAGTAAGGAATACTTGTCTGAGGAATTACTTGCCTGAGTGCCCAGAGACTCTGTGGCTGCCCCATCCCTGGCAGTGTTCAGCCCAGGCTGGACGGGACTTTGAGCAACATGGTCTGGTGGAAGGTGTTCCTGCCCATTGCAAGGTGGTTGGAACTGGATGATCTTTAAGGTCCCTTCCAACCCAAGCCATTAATATGATTTGATGTATATCACACCCACAGATTTCCAGAAAATTCCAATTTAAATAAATTGGGGTTATAGTTATGTAGCTTTGTGCATATTCAGTAATTCTTGAGGCTAATAACACTTCTATTAATTATTTTAAACAGATACTGCAAATGATGTTATTAGCTTGTACGGGCTTACATGGGAGGGGAATAAATCTGAGGAAAACCTAGAACATGCCTTATTTCCAGTTTATTATTTTTTGACAAAGACTTGGGATATTCTTCTGCATTTAGATAATTTCTTCCTCAAAACTTGTATTTCAAGTTCACAACCCTGCAGCCCGTAAGCTGGAGAAAACACTGAGTAAAAGATCTTGGATCTGAAGAGGAAGACAGTTCTTCCTTGCGTGGCAGGTGTACCCCAAAAAAGGCCTTTTTGGAAACACGCGTTGGTCCCAGCAGCGTGTCCCAAGGCATCCGGTGCCCCGGACTGCAGACTTGGATCAGGCGGGGGTTCCTCGGTCCAGCCCCCGCCCGTGCGATTGCGTCTCCCGTGGAAATCACTGCCTTCGTTAAACCTTCCGGGGCATTCCCAGGCAGGGAGGGGGGGATCACAACCCCTCGAGCTCCTGCCGCGCTCCCGCCCTTCTGCTGCCGGTGTGAAAATCACGCACAGGGGGCTGAGATCAGAGATGCGTCAGCGCGTCGCAATCGCCAGGATTTTCTTCCTGGAACATCTATTTTTGTTGGTGGGTTTATTTTGGAATTGATGGTGTTTTTTCCCACCCCAATTCCCGCCTCTCAAACGCATCGGCGACAATAGGGAAGGTGCAGGCTGCGGAGGTAGCCCCGGGGCACCCACAACTACCCCTCTCCGGACCCTCCCGGGTGGGGCGGACGCCGCCTATGATGCTGCCGCCCGCTGGCGGCTGAGGCGGCAGCGCTGCCAGTGCCGGCGGCGGAGAGCGGGGACGATGCCCGGTGTCACTGTCCCACCCGTCTGCCCTGCAGCCCCTTCAGGCTGCTTTAAAAGTAGCCTTTAAATTGGGGGGGGGGGGGGGGGGGGGTGGAAGGGGAGGGAATTAGGAGGGTGGATTGATTTGGGGAGGGGGATTTGGGGGGGGGAATGTTGTCTTTCGTTCCTTCTGGAGTGGTCACGAATCTGAAAAATGTTGTAGTTTAAAGAAAAAAAAAAACCTGACAGAATATAACCAATGCTGGCTTAAGGAAAAAAAACAAAAAACAAAACAAACAAAAACCCCAAAGAGCCCTCATGAAGCGATAGAACCAAATATTCTTAAGCATCTTGCATATGAGGAGGATGTGTAAATGTCTGAGAAGAACGGCAAATGATGCTCTTTTCCTCTTTTTTTTTCCTCTTTTCCTTCCTTCCTCCCTTCCTGCCTTACTCTCTTCCCCCTTTCCTCCCGTTTCCTCCCGTTTCCTCCTCTTTCCTCTCCTCTCCTTGCCTTGCTTTGCCTTGCCTTCTCTCCCCTCCCCTTCCCTTCCTTTCCCTCCCCTCCCCTTCCCTTCCCTTTATGACCAACATAAATAGCCAAGATCTGGGGTCCTTCAGGGTATTTCTGTTTAAGAAGAGACCAGTGAGAATTCAGTATTTCTTTAATGCAATATTTATAGATGACTTGCCCAAACACGGTTGGACTCCAACAGAAGGGCTTTTTTCTGGTCTTCTTTTTCCAACTCTGTTTCTTTCCAGGTAGCATTCTGTTAGACAATATATTGTTTTATTTGTTTTCCCCAGGCAAGTTACTCCAGCCTCCCCTTCTGTTTGTTTATTACTGCTCTCAGAGGCTGCTCCCCAGGAAAACAATCCCAGGCATTCAGCTTTCCCCTCTGCCCTACAATTCGTTTGGCTATTTGTCTTTGTTTCAGCTGGCCTTTGCATCTGCTTTAGGTAGTAACTTTTTTGTCTTGCTGCTGCTTTCTTCTGTTTAAACTTTAGAGGGAGCCTAACTTCCTCTGTCATTTATCTTGACATCAGGATAATTGTCCTAACAGCAGGGGTAATGCAGTCCTGGAGTTGATTGTCAAGGGATTTTTATAGAGTGCTCATCACTGGAGCATTTTAAGCTGTGCGAATATTTATGGGGAATGACACAAGTACAGTTGTCCTGACTCAGGGCAGTGTGATAGCCTAGATGATCTCATGTTTACTTCCAGTCCTGTTTTATTGGATTTCGATTATATATACACCTTATAAATAGCCCCAGGTTTATTACTGCTGAAAGGGAAAAAACAGTCTTCTCTCTTTTTTTTTTTTTGCCTTTTTTTCTGTCTGCTTATCAGATTGTGCAAAATAAAGACGATAGAACTCTGATTACGAATCACCACTTACTCTTATTACTGTTCGGGATAAGCTATTGGTGCAATTCACGCAAAACATTTACTTGTCTAATTTGTGCACAAGACCACCAGGGAGCTAAAGATATGTTTGGGGAAATAGAGTCACTAGGGAGGAAAACCTTGCCTGCTTTATTCAGTGTACCCTTTCAGTGGAAGTTTTATGTGAATCGAATGAGGAAGGCTTGCCCTCGGAATGGGCTCACTGCTTTCAAGAAGAGTTATCATCTATCTGCATTATTTAGACAATGTCTGGGAAACCCACTGGAGTCTCAGGCTCCCATTGTGTAGATGAGTAATTAATGGTGGGCCTTCTGTTTTGTTTAATGTATATATTTTATGTATACAATAGATTGAGTAAGATTGCTGATGCGGGGAGTCAAATGGGAGAAAGGCGATTCTGCAGCCCCATGAACCATGTGGCTGACAAGCAGAGGCTTCGGCTTGCCAGTTGCTTAACTGGTGGATGCTGCAGGCATGCTCAGCATTTAAAGAAGAACTGAAAAATGTCAACCTTCCATATTTTGGTGGGCTCATATGCACGGGGAAAGCACAAAAGGCAACATGTCTGCTGAAGGAAGAGGGGGAGTATCTTTTTCAATGTATTTTTGGAAGCCTATTTTTTCAGACATACAGCTTGGGTGCAACTATTAATTTCAGAAAGATTAAGATTCACAAGAAGAGTACAAACTGTTCAACAACAAGAGTACGAAACTGTCAGCACTACAAATTTATGCAGTTTGATGGGCCTGAAAGAGAGGTTAAATAAAACCTCCTCCCAGTCGGCGGGCATCATGGCTTGACACCACACCTGCTGGTATAGACTCTGTCATGGATGGCTGGATTGTAGGGTAGGAGAAGGAGTCATGGATATCTCTGAGATCCTTGTTGTAGCAAGTGCTGTTGTGGTTGGAAGCAATTTATATGTCTAAATAATAATAATAACTTGCTAAAAGAATTACTGTTGAGTAATTTCCACAAAAAGAAGAAAAAAAGGTTCATGCATGTTTTACTGTGTGCTCATGGACTCACAACAAAATGGTCACTTAATGTTAATAAAATATTCATGTGAACATTACATTTCAGTTAGTGAAGTGGGAGACCACAAAATCAAATACAAGTGAAGAGTGTGCTTTCAGTTAAACTGCTGATTAAGCAAAGGAACAGCATATGTAACAGAAGAGAATGAGGTAATCATGGCAAATGAACATGTTTTTAATTTCGTCTATTGCATTTAATCATACAATAAGGGAATGTTTCTGGGTGCCTCACTTCATTTCTAAACACTTCTCTTGTGAGGTATTTTTTTGCTGACTTGTAAAATCAAGTAGATTTTTTAAAGGGGAGTAACTCCAAATGCAGATGTTGTAAGAGTTGCTGTCATCTCTGGAAAGCAGCTGTCATGGAAGTGGTCAGTGAGTTAAGATTTAGTCCACTACCTTACGGTGACCAAAGCAAAGCCAACTCTTTCTTCAGTTGGAGTTGCATAAGGACCTGCAAGAAGCCTCAGAAATGAAGCCCCTGAGGGGTATCTTTTTCTTCCAGCCTCCAGTGAGCTGAAAGGGCCTTTTATTTCTGGTACAAAGCATTCAGAGTTTGTTTGCTAACAGAAACATCTTCTGCCTAACTCACTTGGACCTGGTGATGGATCCCTGGGCTGTACTGTAGTTTGGCCTTTGGTTTACCTTTCCTAGCTAATGTATCTACCCAACAGCTTCCTCTGCAACGATTTTCTGAGAAGGTGTTCCTCTTTGTGACAAAATGACCTTCTTTGCTTTGTTTAGAAACACATAAGCACTACAAATGTGCTAAACGTGTAACTGCTTCACAGCAGTATAAATTACACAGATGCAATTTATTGATTGTGTAAAGATCAGATAGTTTTAAAGTCGATAGTTAGCTGTCAAGCTGTTAATTGAACATTTGCTGAAAAATGCCTCTGGGTAAGTGATCTAGAAATTCTTGCAGGATCATCAAGTTAAAAAAAAAACAAACCAGTTGTCTGCCACCTTCCTGTGTTGGCTATTTTTAAAGAAATATCAACAAGTTAAAAATCACACTCCCCAAAACATTCACACTCAGACATCCATAACATAACCAGTCCTTCAGACTGATAATTTTGAAATAATTTTACAACCCAATTTAATGACTTCTTGTTTTTAGTAGTTTTTTTACTTTGAGCTGGGGGAAAGTAGGTTGTTCAGTTTCTCACTTTCAAAGACTGTCTATAATTAATTGTGATTTGCTTTTTCTATGTGCACATTCAGCTTTGTAACCATGCTGCACACATACATCAGATTAATAGATCACTTTAAACAGGTATCTTGCCTCCAGCTGGATTTCAATAATTAAAAAAAATCTTAAAATCTTACAAACCATTCTCTTTGAATTGTTTCAGCAAGACCCAGGAACACACAATTGATGAGGCTCCTTTCTTTTTGGAAATAACTCTGCAGAACTGACAATATTTTGTCTCAAGTTCATTAGTTTCAGTAAAAAATATTCTGTCCCTTATTATAAATTTTTTAGTGCTGGTTAGACCACAGGTATTTTACATAAATGCAGCAGCTGTACTCTGCATTTCCAGAAGTGATGATACATCTGTAGAAAACCATCACAACCCAGAAGGCCTATTTTCTCTCAACAAGCACGTTCTATTTTGTAGGTTTTCTTGCATAAATTTTATACTTTTCCTCAGGCTTAACAAGTCACTTAAGAGCAGCTATTCACAACTCAGGTTGTGTTTGCTATAGCAGCATGGATTTTAAAGCAAACTGTATAGAGTTCACTGATCTGATGTCCTCTGCAGCACAGACAAAACTTGTGATTGAACTAAATTAAAATATTGAAGTTTTCCTATACAGGCCATCAGTGGCCATTAAGTTATATCCATAAGTGATGGGGTAAGTGAAGAGATGCTTTAAACTCAGCTGGATTGAATCTCCGTTCATGTTTGTTGAGGTGGTGTTCATCTCAGCAAACCATGCCTATTTAAATGTTGGTCAAATAATGCATTTTATCTGCTAGATTTCCTCCAAAGTGATGAAGGGACAATTATTCATCCTTTCTTCAGGTAGATCTTAAATCTAACAGTGGGTTTCATCAAAATATAGCAAATCTGGGTTCATGTTCCTCTTAACATTGGAGGAGAAAATATGTGGACATACAATGTAGGTGTTGATTTAGACAATTTCAACTACTATTTTTTTTTAATTTTAATTTTTATTTTTTACAAAAAATTAAGACATTGTGTATTTAGAGCTTCTGTAGGCAGCATAGAACCTTAATGCCAGCATGGACTCAATTTTGTGTGCTCTGCTCATTCAACCGAAACATTCAAATCATTTTAAAAGAAGTGCTCAAGATATGTTTAATATCTCTTATGTACAATTGTGTGTAGCTCTGCTATTATAATGAGGACAAAACAATGGCCTAAAAAAGGTATGACATATTTCCAATTAGAAAATAAGTGTCCCATGCCATTTGCTGTAAAGGGACACAAAAGTACTTGCCCCCTCTCTTTTAGATGGTCAAGATGCTTATATGCATTTGATTGCCTGTCTTGATACAATGTGACCACTTTGGAATTTATTGGAAAACTTAAGGAAATATGTTAGGCATTATGGGGCAAAACCCTGACAATTTTGTGAAAAAAAGAAAATTGGAAGACATTTGTACCTTAAAGTTGCTCATTGCCAAGCGCTGTGTGGCAGCTGTGGGACAGGCACAGCTAGAAAGGGAAATTAAGGGGCAGCAAAGTGGAGACATCTCATTTTTTCCCTCTTCCTCTTCACAGCCAGTGTGTTGATGATGGTAGAGAAAGAAGGAAAACAGCAGCTGCTGGGTGATTGTTTTTGAAAGGGCAGAATTACTGGCTATTTAGAAGGGGGATTAAAAACAGAAGCCCATGGTATCCTTAGTGTAGTGGTGAAGATGCTGAGGGACGGGGCTGTTATTCATCAGTGCTTTATTTATAACCAATCCATTTTATCCCTTTTCATCTATATTGATCTTCATATTCCCTGCAAATGTCAGTGATTATTAGATTAAGTGATTTTTTAACTCCCAGCCCTGATGTCAGTCCTGCTTCACATTTGCCTCTCTGTTCCCAGTCTGCCCAAATCTCATGCATTAACCATGAGATTTGTACTCTTGTCCTGCCTGACACATCTCTCTATTTGGCCCACATCTCACCCGCTTTTGCTGCAGGCTCTTCTGCTCCAGGAACTGAGGTACTTGGTGCAGCTGATTGACAAAGCCCTGGTTTTACTGATCAGATACAGGATCACATGTCAGATCAGAGAGGAAAGGTGCAGGACCGTAAGATGGTGAGTTATCAAAGGTACTTTGCACCTTTAGGTTTGTAGGGTATATGCCTGTGTTGCAGGGCAGCATGAGGGCTGCTGCCCCACCACATGACCTGATGCACCAGTCACATTATCAGCCATTACTACTGTCTCATCCAGAGGCACTGAGGAATACAAACAGATATGCGTCTCCCCACTTCTATCTCTTCAGCTTCATCTCTGCTTCTTTCCAGCAGCCTACCTAACCCAGCCAGGTTAGTAAACCCCAAGCAGCTTCTTCAAACTTCAGGTCTGGCTCCATACAGAAATGAAACTATGCATGGCCCCTTTTCCTGTTTCCTAGTTTCTGTCTGAAACCCTAGCCTGGAGACTAGAGGAGACTAAGAGATAAGGGTTGGCTGGGGCTGGCTGCATGTGATCTGCTATAGCTTCTTAAGTCAGCATTAAACTGTGTTTGTGTATGATTTCTTGTAGTTTGGAGACTGAAAGAGCAGGGTGAGACCTAGAGACATCCTTTGTCATCTTTGCCTTTTAAAGCATTCCAGGAAGGAAAAAAGGAGTGGAAAATTAGTGTCTTTCTCTGTTGCTCATGGAGAAGGAAGACCAGAAAAAGAGAGGGGAATTGGAGTGGGAGTGGGTAGGCAGAGAGCTATGTCCTCCCCTGCCAATGATGACTGCTCCTGAGGGAACCAGAGGAGCATTCCACCTCTCACACAGCAAATATCTAGGGACCATGAGACAGGAAAATAAGTTGGACACTGTCAGGATGGATTTCCCATTAAAGATCTCAAAAATTTCAGTGCTGTCTCAAGCTCTCTCACTCTGAGACTTGCTTTATGCTTACTAAAATAAAACCCAAAACAAAAACCAAAACAAGAACAAAAAACCAAACAGAAACTGGGCAAGGGCTAGCGAAGTTGTGCAATCTTATTTAAAAATAATGTAGCCAAACTCCTGTTTGCCCAAACACAAGCTCCCTGCTGTTCTTTGTCTTACTTATGCAGATATACATAACACCTGCTAACCGTTTCTTCATCCACTGTGTTTGCAATATATCCCAGAGAAATTGCTCTGTTCATATAATCCAAAACAGAGCAATAGTTGTTTGTTGTGTGGTAGCTTTCATTGTTTCTGCCTTTTCTGTGGAGAGCTTATTTTGATCTGACCACCATACCCATTAGAAGACCACCTCTGACCCCTTCAGAGTAAAACTGTGGATCACTTTAACCAACTTCATACTATTTAACACTAAAAAAATTCTCCATCAGCCATTGCCTTCCCATTTCGTTAGAGCCATTATACTCCTTAGTCCTACAAGTGCAATCTATATGTCCTCTTCCCCAAATACTGGTCTTTAATTGGCAATATTTAATACCCATATTGTTTCTTCTTAGGTAGAAGGTTGTCTGAATCACTTGCTGCTTGTAATCTGTCCTCACAATTTCTCTCCTCCTTTTGTTATTTGCATAATTTAGAGGTATTACTAGAATTTAGTTTATGGTTTTTTTTCTCATGCCATAAATAAAAGCATTGAACAACAGTGTCTCAGACATGAAAGGATCTCTATAGAACCACAGTGGCAACAGCTGTCAACTTTTACCTAACAATTACACATTGAATTTCTGTGTTATACAGTTTAGTCTCATTTAACATACGTTTTCTTGGTTTTGTTCTGATGCTAACGTTTTAATCAGGGCGTCGTGTGGTATCAATGCTTAACACAAGTCCGAAAGACATAGTTACCTTTCTTAAGTCAAATGATAAAAATTCTTATCTCATAAAAGTACTATGCAGTTTGTTTAACTTAACCTGTTTTGCATAAATTCATGTTGACTGGCAGTAATTATGTTACAATTTTTTTATTTCCTTACGGACAGGGTCCCATTTCAGCTGTTCCATTCTTTCACACAGAATCAAGGTCAAGTTAATTCATCCACATTTACCCTGGTCATCCTGTTTATGCTGTTGAAATATCCACATGGCATTAGATATTTCCAAGCCTCTTGGACTTGCACAGTATGCCAAAGCTCTTTGCCAATGACCAGCAGTACAGCATTCCTTTTAAAAGCTTTAAATTATGTTATCTGGCCCTGCCAATTAAAAAAAAAAAAGTATAAAAATTAATAGATGCTTTTTACCATCCACTCAGGAGGATGTCAGAATAGATGATGCTTTGGCAATGTAGACTCTGTTTTCCTTTCTAAATGCAAACCAGAAGTATACTATGAAAGCTTTTTGTTTTCGACAGCTATCAGTGGAACTGTGTCATCACTAGGATTTCTATTGTCCTGAATAGTCCTGTAGAAATTCAGAATAAAACAAAGACAAGTTCTTACTGTCTTTATTCCTATGCTTTCATAGATGTATTAGTTTGCATATCAATATACTGCATGTATTAATTTATGACATTTATTAATTCATATGAATGTTGGCTTTCATTTTCCCTTAATTACAATTATATATAATTGTTTTTTAAGCATTCTGTTAGTATGTGTCTATACACATATATGTGTATATATTCTAATACACTCATGTACTGCTGTATGCACTAATTATAATACACGTTAATCAGCTCTGAATTCTGTCTTTAATTAGATCACTGCTATGTACTTCTTGGCAAGCGTTAGTTTTAAGCTCAGTGAACAATCACTTTCATGAGTCAGAATGAAGGATAATGCAGTATTATAACATGCTTTCCTTTGTGATAGAAATTTCAGTCTAAGTTTTAGAGGATCAAGGGCATTGTAGGGAACGTGGAGCAAGAACTTTAGCCCATATCATTGTATTAGAAGACTTTTTATAGAAGCAATTGTCTTTCTTTATAGATATTTATTCTTAGTCACAAAAGTTACATGGAGTGTAAATCATCTCATCTTAGTTGATAACATAGATATCCACATCTAAGCTAGTGATTACCTAGGGTGACCATACCCTCATCCATAGAGGAAACCAGGCATTTCAGAGCTCAGTGGATCTGGCCTGGTTTAAATGCCTACGTTAGGATTGTATGAAGTATGCCTTAAGGTGCTGCCTCCCTCTTTTTTTTTTTCTCCTCTTTTTTATTGCTCACAGGCAATAGAAGGCGCCCAGGATGATTAGTCCTGATCCAGTTTCTTGTACTGCAGATTTGTACATCTGGCCATCCACACTGCATTTTCCTCTCCTAACTGAAAATAAGAAAGAAATAAATAACAGTTGATTATGTAATCATGAAGAAAAGAAGCAGCTGAGCCTCTGAATCTTCAAGATACAAAAATCATTTAAAAGCATTCATTTTCTTTACCAGAAATACAAGCTAGACTATGATTCTATGAGGCTTTTCTAAAATTATTTTTAGTTAAATTTGATGAAAGAACTTAAAATTCTTAACTAAACAACTTTACATTGAAATAATAAGTAAATATTTGTTTACTGTATGTCATATGAGTCAGACTAGATAAATCAAGACAGCATTCTCTAATTCAGATAAGTATTAATTAAATTAATTTACTGTCTTTTATTTGCTTTAGCTAAATATTATTTTTATTTTTACTACTCTTGAAAAAGTTAATCTTTAAATTTTTAAGGATTTAAAATGTGTTCAAAATTTAAAGTTTCAAATTAATTTTTTTTCTTCTACATTATAGGAAGACTGTAATGGCATGAATGATCCATAAGACAGCTATCTAAAGGGATATGTTGAAGCTGATTTCAAATAACTCGTGTTAACCTACCAATCAATTTGGCAAAAGATTTCAACATACTGACTTGGTACAAATATCTAGCTGCGTACAGAGATTGCTTCAGAAAGACTATGGTTAGGGGGTTAGTGAATAATTTCTTTTGCATTTGAGATTTCTGCGCTAGTGAAGAGATAAGAAAACCTAAAAAGAAAGTGGGTTTTGCAACATAGGTTTTTAAATTCACTCTTGGCCTTACAGAAATACTTCTCATAATCATCGGTGCAGCTATTAAGACTGTAATTTGAACAGAGTACTCTTCTTGGATCATCAAGTAGTAGACCTCTAGAAATAACAATACATTACAAACAATGTTTAAGTAAAATTACAGTATTAGAAAATGCCTTTCCTATTGATGATGTTTGCTTCTCTGCTGTAGGGATTGAAAAACATATCAAATAAAATGTTTTAAGGCATTTGCAATACTGACCAGTTTCCCTCTTTTAATGCAGCTTATGCCAACAAAACTGCGGACAAGCCAAATCTTTCTCACTACCTATCACCATCTAAAAGAAATCATGGCATGCAGGCCTTGAAATGAAAGCCCCAAAGGCTTAACCAGGCACATCATCAGAGGTTCTTGTTGTGGACATATCTCTGACAACCAAGGACTTGAAGCAAGAAGCAAGTCTTTAGACATGTATCATTTGTTACAAATTATGCAGCTATGCCAAATGCTTGAATACCTCTGATATCCTTTGAAGCATAAAACATTATGCCAAGGGCTATCCACCTATCTGAGTGCTGTAGATCTCAAAATTAATTGAATTTGTTGATGCACTTGTAAAATACAGAATTCTTTTGTTTATACAAACAGCTACTAACTCCTTATTCTCTCAATATTGGTTGTACTTACACTGGAGCCTTCATGTTCTGGTTATGATCATACTGCTTCTTCTAATGAGTTTGGTAAGAGCTAATACATTTAAGAATTAATGCATGCACATGTCTTACAAAGACACATTCATTTATATCTAATATACAGCATTTCTACCAAGATAGATGCTTTGTCAAAGGTTACGAAACACATGTACATTGCCATTTTATACACAGTCTTCAAGGAGACTTTTGCACATCTATGTGGACTCCGGGATTAGCGGGAGTGTTCTTACCTCTCATAGTTAAGAGCGTTCAAGGGATATTATGTACATCATGGTATCTGATGGATAGCAAGATGCCCATCCAACCCTGCTTCTATAATACATATGGCCTCCCCAACAATGTCATCTTCCTTGAATAGCTAGTGTCTAACTTTGCTAGTGATTCATGAAAGTTGACATTGATTTTTTTTTTTCTGAAGATCTCACAGTAGAAGCAAAGCATTTTGTACTTGAATACTAAAGTGCCGTAATGCACAAGACCTCAGACCCACTTCTTGTGAATGTGAAATAAATCTCCAAAGAAGTCTGCAGAACAACCCTTCATCATTGTTCCCTTTCTCTTTCCTTCTACCATGTACCTCAGAGTCATACATATCCAACAGGGCAACCCTGTGTGGCCTAATGAGTAGGAGGCAAGTTTATTGTGGCAGCAGATACAGGATAGAAAAAAATGATAGAATAAATTTTCTGGCATATTTTCATTATGCCTTGAGCTTTGAATTGAGGTGTTACAAAATAAATCATCCAACTCTGACTACAAAGATATTTTAATAATTACAGAAATTCTCAGCATTTTTAATATTTGGTGGCTGCAGAATCTTGTTTATTTAACAGATTCATTTATACTGACAGGTATTAGAAGAGAAACCTTCAGGCAAAGATAGTGCTCTATTTTCACATGGATATTGTGCAATTGAGGAAAGAGCAATATTAGACTGTTCCTAGCACTGAGGCTATTTCTTGGGCAATGACTACCTGTTCCTTTTTATCTTTCCTACCCATGGCACATTGCAGCAACCATGGCGCAGGTGCTTAGTGTCTGATCTACACAAGAAGGAAAGGAAATCAAGGGATAGCAAGTCTACTGATCTTGTGTACACATGACAAGTGGCAAAAAGATGGAGAAATGGAAAGAAAGTTAAATTTAGCATGATTAAGAGAAGAGAGAGTAGAGGAAAATGGTCACAATCTTTCAGAAACAGCTTTTGCAGGAGATAGAGAGCAGGTAAATCTAAATATGTTTATTTTAATGCTCTCTGTGTCTGTGTTATCCTTTTTCTAATAATGTATCTACTGAGATAGCACCTTTTAACAGCAATTTGCACATACGAGTTTGTTCTTCCACATTACACATTGCAAAGCAACAAATAAAGCATGCATAGTGTAAGACCCTGTAAACTCATCTACCCAAAGGGATAGTGTATTTCTACAGATGCACAGCATATTTTTCCCTGCTGTTTTGCCCTAACTTATATTTTCTGAGGTGATTTTTGTAACGTTTCTAGAATATATAAAAAGCTTTGCAGAATTCAATAAAATCCCTGTGTATGATATACTGAAACCTTTCACATATATGAATTTCCTTACTCCTGCCCTAAGAGGGCACCAATTTTGCTCACAAATCTGCACTCATTTCACTCATTTAAATTGTAGGGCATCCCTGACTATTGCCTTCATGATCAGAGGAAGGAATGCACTATCACTATTTTTTTTTACTACTTAAGATGCCTTAGTGTTTCTCTGTTTACTTTGCTGTGAAAGAATCTGCATAATGCTGCAGAGGAAATAATTCTCACATGAGGCAAATATTACCAATCAAACATACAGTTTTTGAGTATTGTTAATGCGCTATCTAAAATCACCCTACTTGGTTGGGTAGAAATGAGCCTTTCTTTAGTTAAGCATCCAGTGAAAGGCTTCATAAATAGGCGAAGCATGGGTGTATGTGTATGCTAAATCTTTTGGACAGACAAGAATAATCATAACATTATTGTTTTCTATATTTGCCCTTAAAAAAAAAAAAGAAGAAAAAAGCCCAGTGTTTCTAAAAATGTAGGTTTCTTGGACCTACCCATCACATCGTTCTAATATTAGTAAGTCTCCCATGGCGATCATCTGTCTTTGCTACATCACAAAAAAAATGCTGCCTTCTGTTAGGTGCAGTCTGAAGTAAGAATAGCCTGATCAGTCACATTAATGACATAAAGACAAATAGCTACCTTCAAGTATTTAAACTCATCAATAAATGCCTGTGTATTTCCAACTCATATAAGGCAGACAGTTTATAGTTGTTGCACATAACTCCTTCACAGTAATCCTGACCATTTTTTCCTATGGATTTCTCTCTGCAGAAATGGTTACCAAATGAGAATGGTGAGCTTTCAGATGAAAACGGATGAGTACCTTTCACCGTGCCAAAAGAAATGCTTATGACATGTTCCACTCTTACAGTTGCAGGACAATTTCTCCATTTAAGGCTCTTGAAAGTTATTACTCCCAAACCCTGTTGAAATTGCTGGCTGTTCCTGTTCTGCATCACTACTGAGCCTCACCATTTCATGCATTAGTTTAGTCAGTTGTCTCTGCTCAGCTTCAGATGTGCACGTGTCCCCATCCCTGAAGATATACAAATAGCACCAGAAACCTCCCAGTGGTCTTCAGTGCTTCTTGCCTGATGCCTAACAGTCGTTTGAAACAGAGCTCACTTCGAATGTTGTGATGAAATGAAAGAAATTGTGGGAAATACTCCACTACCTTCTGGTGGGATCTTTCACAATAACCAGCATGGAAAAAAACAGAGGGGCAAAGCAATAAACTGTGGAATCTTCCAAGAATGCAAAGCAGCAGTGTTGTAACAGCTGTGTAGACATAGCAATTCCAGAGCAGTGTGTAGACATGGTTATTCCAAATGCAAATTGCATCACCGAGGATAATGAAACACTCTCTGGACATACTGCTCCTTATTTCAGAGGACTTCTCTTAGATACAGATGTCCACAGTGAATTTCAGTATAATATAGAATTCAGTGTCTTTTGCAAGCAGGCATGACATTTTCGTATAAGAATCACCACTATATGGCAGATACACCAAACTGGAAGCACAGCCAAGTGCTGGATACTTTAATTTTACTACAAGGTTAGTTCAGGAAGGTGAGCCCTGTCCTCTTGCCTGGGACTGAACTTGGAAATTCACTTCACACAAAATGAAAGTACCTTATCTTGACTATGTTTTTAGCACAGGAGAGCAGAAACGTTTTGATTTCTCTGAGGTTAAAAAAAAAAAAAAAAATTTTTTTAGCAGTGTAGAAAAATCCGAATCAATAGAGCTACCTCCATTAGGGTATGTCTGCAAAACCATATGTTACCTGTGTTCTTCTATGTGTTCACTATTGCATTAAAACATTAGTAACCATGGTATAGGCACAGCATTGCATTAGTGTGGCTGATGGTGGGTTTATGCAGTGCTAGTCTTGAGAATAGCGTAGTATAAAATAAGTTAGATGTAAATTTAAGCAGACATAGATGTATAAGGTACAAGTACCCTTGACAGCTGTACAAATGGCCAGTGAGGTGCTTTGTCTTGCATCCTTTTAATACTGGTAAAAGCCCAAGGAGAAACATATTTACCGTGGCACAAAATGGTACAGATTATTTTGCACTTTTGCCTTTGTGCATATTACATTGGTAAAGCACTTTTCTTGCTCGTATAGGCTGTCCCTGAGTTAAGAGAGTTTGCAGGCAAGTCTATTCTGACAAATCTTTCTTGGCTTGGATTTGGTCCTGACTTTGTACCAGAGCAGACTTTCATGTGTACACTTCTATGACAGAA
The DNA here is from genome assembly GCF_028554395.1 of Pezoporus wallicus. Taxonomy (NCBI): domain Eukaryota; kingdom Metazoa; phylum Chordata; class Aves; order Psittaciformes; family Psittacidae; genus Pezoporus; species Pezoporus wallicus. Next base: position 560,242 of record NW_026635653.1, on the reverse strand, counting down.
TAAGAATGATTTCTCCCATTTATCTTGAATATACTTCTGACAGGTTGAAAATGAAAAATGTCCTATACCAAGAAGGTACATAACATGGACAGGCACTACAGTAACTATACTGGCTTCAGAGCTAATTAAATTTGCCTCAGTGCAGCTTTCCCCTGTAGACAAACCCAGAAGTGCCAACCCCATCAATTACTGCCTCACTCACCTCCCTGACCTGTCTTTAAAATTTGAAAAAAAGCTGATCAGCTCCTCTCCATTTCAATTTTGTGCTCCCCAGCCTGAAGATCTTTTTATGTCCCAGCTTCTGGCATGATGCCTTCCAGTTACTGGTCAGATTCAACAGTGGCAGCTGCTAGCAGAAAATCCTCCTATTCAAGAGATGACCTTATGTGCTCCAAACACTGCTTTCTCATTCTGCCTAAATCGTTTCTCTATGTCCAATGCCTACACTAACACCATGATGCAGATAGACAGGTTGCAAGTGTTCTGCACTGAAAGATATTATTTAAAAGGTATGAGGTTATATATTATAAATTCAAAATGATGATGAGACAGCCTTTCTGCAAAATTTCACATATAGCATCCAAATTTTATTTTGAAGTCAATGCCACAATATCCATCCTGATTCCCTTATGAAAGATCCACTGTAAAATCCTGTAATGCCTTGTGAATAATTTTAGTGATTCACTCCCATGCAAATCTCTTATTTTCCAATGCAAATATTGCATAAGGGCAGCACAGTACTCTTAAACTTGAACAAGACATAAACCAATTTCATTCAGATTATGTTTGTGTCATAAATAAGGCTCTGTATCCACTCAGTTCAAATCGGCCTCCTTAAGCAGGCTTGCACTCGTTAAATCCTGTCTATGACCTCAGGCAGCCTGTTCTAAATGCAAGACTCTCGCATGTGAAGAGAGGAGCTTGGAAAATAACACTGAACTGAGCTAAGGCTAAATCTATTTGGATTCATTACATCTATGACTGGTCTGTCTTTGTAAGTAACATATTTACGTATATTTTAAGACCTGTCAGTTTTGCATATGGAAAACGGAATCACAAGAATATGAAAAATTCATTCAAGTTTTGGTGACCCACAGTCACAAAAAAAAAGGCTGGTTATCCTTACATGTTAGACAGAGAACACACAGTCAGGGTATGCCTTCTGAAATCACTGCATTTCTTCTATCCCTTTTTTTTTTCACACCGTTCTTTTTTGGTTTTCTGCTCATCATACTAGAGTGAGTAGATTTTACGTATGCAGTTCTCTGAGTGTGTGAATGTCTGAAATGACTACTATCACTGAGTGACAAGCCAGTATCCAGGCACATTTTGATGCTTTTTAAAAAGAACTTTAGGAATTTTCTAGCAGCACAGAGAGAGTATGGGGAAGTAAGAAAGGTTACCTAAAGAAAGATGACTATTACTACAAAAACGTCTTCACATAGATTTCCTCACTAAGGCATAGCTGTAAGGTAACGGTTTTTCTAGATGTTAACCTGTCTTTACTCCTGTTTGAAAAGGTTCAGTTCTGTTAGCTGTTTGATTTTTAAATACAGAGGGTTTTCCTACTCTAGGCTTTGCTTAGGAGCCTCAGTAAGGTGCTGTAGCTGGGTATCTTCCATGGTTATACTGCCGCAATTAGGGGATTTGACTCATGCTCACACAGGACTCTAACTTGGGAGCAAGAATGGCTTAAGTTGGCATGGCTGCAATGTTTCCTGCTCACAGACATCTATTTTGGTCTAGCTTTCTCCCCCTCTTTTGAGTTTACTCACTTCACTGCAAGATGAGCTAGGGTTTTTTTGGAAGTAGCCATAACACCAAAGTTTTTAGACCTGTTAAAATAAACCAGCACTGATACTCAGTTCTTTAGTTCATGGCTATTAGCAACTTCATTCATAATTTGGTCACCTCACAGTAAAGGTGGGAACAGAGAACTGCATCTGGGAAATGCTCTATCTTGCCCAACATTGGCCACTCTTGCTCCCCAGTTTGAGACCTTAGCTTGTGGAAATTCACCCTCTTCAAGGTCTGTCTGTGGTAGATGAAATTAGTATCATCCATAGCTATGTATTGCCAGGTTCTGTTAACCAAGCCAGTTTTACCTAAGAAAGATTAAAGGAGGTAATGGAGGAAAACAGAGGGGTGCCTCTCCTGAGAGGATACTGCGGATCTAGGAGATTAAAACGTTATCAGAGTGTGCTGCTGTTTACAAAACAAAGTCCATTATAAGCAGTGTCATGACCTGTACAACTGCTCATCCAGAAAACCCACCTCCAAGCCAGAAGGTAGGTGAATCAAATGCAAGTCCACGTGTTACCATGTCAGCCTAAAACCTGACAGTTTATTTTAAGTTCATCAAAATTTATGCTGAGCTCAGTGACCCTGCCACTCACATGTTCAATAGTGCCATTCTGCTGAAGCAGTTGTAACCTTGGTTAGGGCAAAAAGGAAGTATAGAGGACAAAACAACTACAGGTACACTCTTTAAACACTACAGTTCACTTGTCATTCCTCTAGTTTTCAGTGGAAAGAACAAGATTAAATGAAATCACATGACCGTGTAGAGGTCCTTAGTCACATTGTACAGTTACTGTGTAAGCTCCCCCATCTGCTTCTGCTAGAGAGTGGGGCTTTATGCACGACATACTTATACTGGTGCAGATCAACCAGTTTGAATTATCTTGGTTTAAGATAATTCACTGAATTATCTTAACTGAAACAACCCACTGAAACAATGAGACTTCTTTTTTTTTTTTTTTCCCCCAAATTTAATAGGGGTACTGTTTGGTTCTAAGTGTAACCTTAGACAAGTCAGAATTTGTACCATCTAGTGTTAAGACCACATTGGCAACTCAGGTAACACTTCTTACAGAGAAATGTAAAATATAAATAGGATGGATTAATTTGCCAGAGGAAATGAACTAGATAAGAGTATCTAGAAAATGACAGTTTTAATTTTGTTCTGTGCCTTATTTTTCAGCAATTTACTAAGAATCATTCTATGATTCTATGAAATAGACCTTTTACACTGCTGCTCTTAGAAGAACATACTAACCTTCTCAGGAAGAGGATTCATTAGAGTTATTGTGCTGGTAAGGCGCTGAAAGACAGAAGAGTTGAGAAAATGCATGTGATCACTCTGTGAAAGTGATTTGATTGTCCAGGTCACCGCACATACCATTTGTTTGCCACATGAAATACTGAAGACCAAGCCTCAGGCTCCTTCATGCAAACTTCACCCTCAGAAAAGAGTTAAGCAAAAGACTATTTTCCTTATGAACCACAGCAAGCGAACTGCATAGAGGTGCCTTAAAGGAGGGTGCCTCCAGGAAACCTGTGGTGATTCATGCTGGAATAATTTAAGCAGGTAGTGCCCCCAGCACCTCTCTGTGTAGATTACCATGCCTAGAGCAAAAACAGGATGCTTGCTTCTGAGCCACACCAACTCAACCACGCCAACAGGCCAGTGCATCAGGTGTAATTGGGATTGATGGCCACTGCAGGTAGTATGCCAGGCTTGAGCTGTGGCAGCTGAAGAGTAGACACAGTGCCTGTTCTCTCAGCTTTACAAAGGGGCAACAATTTCTTCCAGAAAAGCAGAGCAGTCAGAGCAGCTAGCAGAAACAATATACTATTATAAGTTTCCTCAACTGTGCTCTTTTTAAAGCATTCTTTTGTTTGCTGCTATGTTGCATTTTCAGCTGATATCACATACTTTTTCCAAGTGATAGCGTGTAAATACAGCTACTGCTATTGCAGCTGGTGCTGCCATACCCAAGCCAGAACATGGGTCTGGTACTCTGCTCTCAGTGTAACCATAGCAATGTGAAGCTGTACATCTGAGACATAGCAGAAAATATGTTAATATCTTCTCCCCAAGGAGTTAGTTGATACAACGTGAATTACAGCAAGCCTCATGTCCTTTACACAATATGATTTGGCTGGGAAACACTAAGGAAATTAATAGTACAATGAAAAAAATGTTTCTGTAGACCATCCATGATTACTCTGTTGGCTAGGTAGTGGCCACCTCTAGGCTGACGTATTTAACATGTTTCAAGTGGTTTCTCCATTTTTCATTATGAAAATGGAGCGCTCTTCCACCCATTTCCTTTAATAGGAACATCACATAATCTTTTCTCTTCACATTTAGAAGAGGAAGAAGTTTTTATCTGAGGGACTTTACCAGGCTTTGCTTTGGGTATATCAGGGGCAGCATTCCTTAAAACATAGGCAGATGAAAACCAAAAACAACAAACCAACCAACCAAAAAACAAACCTCAACCTTCTTAAAACTATCACGTAGCTTTCTATCCATTACTTTTATTCATCTTCATAGACTGCCAATACTTGGGACTGAATTGAAATAAAGACTCCTCTGGCAGAGGTCCTATTAGCTGCAGGAGAATGGCAGCACATTGTTCCATTTCACTGGGAAGACATTGCAGTATTTGTTTTCTATGATGAAAACGATGAGTTCTATTTATAAGAAAGCTTTAGGTGAAGTTTACAAAAGAACTGTAGGAATAGCAAGACCTAAATTTCTTAACTCATACTGAAAGATAATGCATTCATCAACAGCTTTTTTTTTTAATTGTTAAACCTCTGTAATAAACTTAAATAACTTGTGAATTTTTCAAAACGATGCATCTATCCAGCTTGCATCAAGTTGTCTCTATTGAAAACCAATGTAAATGAGGTGTAGCAACTAATGACACAGGTCTTCTCTTTCCTAACATGGGGCTGAATTTTTCATTGGCAAATCATAGTATGCCTGGATCACTGATGACATAACAAGGAATTACATTTCAGATTGATTTTAAAATTAGATATTTCCTTTACATTTTCAATCATTTAATAACTAAGCACTTACATCTTCAAGTGATCATTTGTGTTTCATTGTCCTTCCTTTTCAGTACTAAGTAAAAAATAATTAGAAAGCTATCTTCTTGGTGGCTCCTTTAGTTTTAAAATAATACCTATTATGTGTGTAATCAGAAGTAGAGTGGGATCATTTAAAATATATAAAATGAAAATGGAGTTACATCTTATAGCTCCAATAAATTAATAATGGGAATAATCTATTTTTGCAAAAAGATTCCTTAACATTAGAATAAAAAACTTATTTTTGTCTTGTGTTAAAAATCTATGCCTATATTTTTTAGTTTTTTTTTTTGTCTTATAAACAATAGTGCTACTATGAACTACAGAAAACAAGTGATAAATTTTATATGCATCTCATAAATATATTCAAAACCATAACACTAATAAAATCTTTTTGAGTGACAAAGCCAGGAGTAGTTGCAATTTCTCATTTATGAAATGGAAATATTTTGTTGAAAACATGTTCTAGTTTCAAAATGAATGAAAAATTATTTTTTTCTATAATTAGAATACATACTTGCAAAGGTTCAGATAAAATTAGAATTCAGTCAAGATGAAAAACTACTTAACATGCACAAAAAGGGACCCACAATTAGAGGTTGGAAAGGGGTTAGGCACAATAGTGGGAATACATAATTCAAAATGTCACTCAGCAATCTACTTTGGAATAATATTAGTTGTACACTGGTTCTCCTGTTTAGCAACTCAGAACATACTTTGGCTCAAAACAGGAAAATAGGAGGTACTTCACAAAGTTCTGCTTGGGAGGATAGTGAAAACTGGAACATTTCCTGACTGTTTCAGGAGAGATCCCTATCAAATTAGATAAGGCTGCTGTCTTTCACCTGCTTTTCACTTAAAAAAAAAAAATAAATTAATATATGCAGAAAATTCAGTGCAGATTTCTTAAAGTCCTCAACTTACCTGGCCCAACATTTTAGCTCATTTAATAAAAAGTAATGCAGCTTAACACGGACTACTGTGCAAGGAAAACTAAAAGAAGGAAAAAGAAAAGCAGAGGAAGCAAGCTAAATGAGCACGTTCTAGAAATTCTAAGCCTTTTCAGGAGACAAAAAAAAAAAGTGCAGATAACTTATTCTTAGCTTGGATTTTTATTCAGATGTTTCCTCAAGGCTTTCAGAGGAGGAGAGTCGAGGAGAAGAAAGAAACACTGTGGAATACCTGAAGAAAGAACAGTGTATGTGGCATGAATGGTTACTGAAAACTGGAAGATAGTAACAGAAGAGTCAATCGACAAGAGCAAAGGTCAGCATGAAAGAAATCAGTATGAAGGCCCTGAAGCACGGAGAAAAATGTCTATGCACTAAAAAGAAACTGTTTACTTAGTTTTGCTTTATAGCTACTGCATTGTGAATTTTGGTTAAATTTAGCTGCATAAGACAACTTTTCTCTTCAATCCAGACCTTGCCAGTAAATTATCTGACTTCCAAAACAACCTTTCAGAAAGAGAGTATTAGGTAACATAGGACGGATGAGTAACTACAGTGTTAATAAAATCAATCTAATCTAATGTGCTCCCTAAGTCTAATAATCATATTGTTCACTGTTACACTCTCAAAAGCTGAAGTAAAAAATGAACTGATCAAAACCACATTTAAAAAACCCAAAACATTATATAATGTTTTGCCTCACGTTTGCAAATAGCAATCAAGTTGTTTACTGATGGCAAGTGAGGTGACTGATCATTAACCTTCCTGGAAGATATTAGACATTGAAAACATCTTGAGTAAATTCTAAGTAGTATCACCAGGTATGAACATTTGACAGCTCTTTAGTTTCTTGAAACTATTCGACATTAAACTTCTCTGCAGCCACAGACAGTTGTTCAAGCAGCTGTCCTGGCCAAAGGTAGTCCTTCCTCAGCTCATTATTTCTGCCTTTTACCCATAGTTTTACCCACAGAAAGAGCTCTGGGGGTTTGCATTATCCAGACCGACTTTGAGAGAAGTTAAAGAGCCCTCACATGAGTACTTCTGCAGACAGTGTTACAATGGTGGTAAATCAAGGCACAGTAAAACCCAGAAGAAACTTCTGTTCATAGGCTGAAGTTTGCATCGTACATCTGGCATCAATTCAGTCATTTAATAAATTAGCAAAGTAATGTAAATACATGTAGATAAAGGATCGTACAGAAGCCTTTTCATTCATTTTTGCAAACCTGTGGATAGATGAGAGCATAGAGAGTACCATTACATGTTTGGGGCATTAAACAGGTAGGATACCCCTCACAGACTTTCAGAAAGACATAAAACAAATTCCAGCATTTAGAAAGTGTTTCTTCAGCAGTCTGAAGAGACATCTACAAATGAACACTTCCTGCAGGTCACTGCAGAAATGCAAAACCCAGCATCTTACCAATAGCTAAAAGTAGAGAATTTACATCTTTGGCAGTTCTACTCTTAGAGATGCTGGAGATGACAGTTGGAATCTGCCTTGTCTTTCATTAAGGTGGCTTCTAGAGCCCTAGTGAACAGTGAGCACCAAAGACCTATCTTTGATAGTCTCCTTTGGTCAGTTCTTTTATTTGTTGGTTTGTTTTCAGCTATGATTATAAGATGCAGTAGACCTGCTCAGTGTAAGTAGGTGGCATAAGTACCTGTCAGCGGTACAAGAAACCTAAATGTTTAGTGAATGAAGAAAACAAATGAAAGGACCAGCATAAAACTGCTATCCTGAGTTGCTGTTAGGAAATAAAATGCAGAACTTCACCTACCATGAAAATTTTATAGAATGAATATTAATGTTATGAAGAGAAGTAGGGTGGATTTGCATTATGTATTTGATTGTCCCTGGAGCGCAGAGACTGACACAGACTGGTGACTGTGTTAACTATAGCCAAATTTTAATTGAAGATGATTGATTGTTGAGCATTCTATTAATTAACCTCTTTATTCTGTATTTTCCTACAGAATCTGAAATGTCCTTTTAAAGTAAGTATTTCAGTTTAACCATCAAAAAATATGGACATGATCTTCATTCACAGAAGATGCCATGTAATAGCAATCCAGGAAAAAGAAGGAAAGGCAGATATAATACAAGTGGATTTGAGCTCAGAAATAGTTTAATGACAACCAAACACTATTTAAATCTAGGCTAGCTATTTGTCATTTCAAAGCTAGAAACCCAGTACTCAGAAGCTTATAAGGGACTTGTCCTCGTAATACAGAGGTAAGTTCTCGCAGCTCCATTTGAATAACAAGAAGGCAATAAATTAATTTCTTAAAAAATCATGCCTGGAAGATTCTCCCTCTCCTCCTCCCCCCCCCCCCCCCCTTCCCCCATCTAGATGCAACCAGCTTTGTTTGCTTTGAGCTTTTATTTTTCCCTTCTATCTTGGATTTAAAATTAAATACATGTTCAACCACGAAATAAATTTTTTTTTTCCACTGGTTCTGCATTATTTACTAACAGGTTTATGCAGTATATCTGATTTCTCATCCTGGCATAACACAAAGGTCAGATTTGTGATCTGAATGATTAAAATAGTTTTTCCAGGATGAGAAAGAATGCTTGTTTCCTAATGCAAAACAACCTCTTTCTAAATCATGTACTTTTCTCAGTTGCATGTGCTATGAAGGAGCCTTCTACATACAGTGACACAGAGAAAGGGAGGGATCCTTCTTCAATCAATACCAGTCACCACGAGCAGCTGTTCTACATCTAATCAGGTATCACTCCATCACTCTCCAGCTGCCCCACAAATGGTATCTTTGAAGCACCATGTCAGCAACGGTCTAATGCAAATTTCAGCATCTTTACAGTGCAAAGCAGATCATGATTCATAGAAAACTAGAAGGAAAACAAGGCAGTTAAAATGATTTACTTGTTTTGGGATGGCACACTGTGCTGTTCAGATTGAGATTTAGGGCGGGATTAATCTAAACACTGAAGTCATCTCAGTGCTTGGAGGACTGAACCAAATTGTTTCTCTGCATTCCCTCACTGTGTGCCCAGGAAAAGAGAAAGACACCACCAGACAGTGATCACCCAATTCTAACATGTGTGTCAGAGGTAGTGTGATAAATTGCTTCTTAAGGTACCTATCTCTTTCCACTGACTATAGGTGAAGCACAGACAAGGCACCTTATTTTATAAGCTAAATTAGGTGAGATTAAGGCTACCTAGCTGCTCCAAAATCAGACAGTATTTATTTTCCTTTTACGTACATCATGGGAGGTGCAGATAACAGGATCAGGAAAGGATGAACAGAGCTCAATGAGTGGGTAGCTGTTCAATATTTCTTTTTAGACTCATTTCTCAACATGTGCCCCATCCATTATTTCCTGCACACCATCTGAATGCTGCACTGAACAGAGAATCACTCATTTTCTCATGGGCTTTTCCATTGTGCTCTCATTGTAGTACTCTATTTCTCTGCAAATACTAATTATCTTCCCAACGCCCTAGTGGTATTATTATCTTCCTCTTACATGTTGTGAGTGGAGATGCTGAAAAAAGTAAAACCAGTCCTTTAATATTGTTTCCCCCATGTAATATGCTTTCCAGATGTTTTTTTCAGAGTACTTAGCAATTTTAGGCCTTTATAAGGTCAAAGTACAGTTCCTATTCACTTCTGCTGCAATTACCAGTGCTTAGCATTCAGCTGAGCAGTCTCTAGGTGTATTTAGATGGATGTGCAGAAAAATGAATTAAAAACAGGTACTGAAATGTTTCTGTTTGAAGTTTTCTGCCATATTCATGACACACTTTTCAACGTTTTGCAACCAAGCAGATTTGAGCCTTTTCACTGTTCAATTTTGAATCATTCCCTGTCTGAATGCACTTCCTCCATGTCCTCTCCTGGCTGAGAGGTCTGTAGTTTTTTGGGTGGCTGACTGCTAGATGCTTCATATATCCTCAGATCTAAACAGCTACAATTCAAGCAATGTTCCAGGCCCCTGGCTGATGTGAGCAAGCTCTGTAAGACTAGAATGGAGTGGCATGTGTATACTGTATGCTGTACTGGGGACAGAAAGGACCCATTGACAAGATACATAGGCCCATAAACAGAACTTGAGCACTGGACCCCTGGTCATAGACATTGATGGCTCTTCTTTCTCTAAAAGAAATTCTAGTATGAAGAAGGGTAATTAAGTCCTGGAACTCCACAGCATTGCAGAGATTATGGAAGAATGTGCTTCATAGCACAGATGCCCATCCTGCTTGATGAGCTCTTCCTGGGTAGTGAAGGTATAAACCTCCAGGTGCAACTTGGTTTTCAGCAGCAGGAGTTGGTCCTTGCTCCCTTTATTTAGCAGAGATACTCCTCCAGAGCTGTGCAGTGGGAGTGGGCCCTGCTGTAAGACAGAATGGCTTGCCAATATGTGGCTGAAGGGTGTGACTCTCCTCTTTCCGCAGCTCTGCCTGCGTAGTGTCAGGCTTGAAATAAATACATTGAACAGTACATGCTCTTCTACTACTTTGTTATGAAAACACTGGTAATAGTGCTGTAACTGGGATGGGCCAAAGACACAAGAGCAGAAGGCTTTGCAGGAAGAAAGTCTATTTTTTGTTACTTATGAAATAATTACCAATAATCACCTTGCTCTGTAAATCATGCTTGTATTTCAAAACCAGGTGCTTTTTCTTCTGTGTAACCCCCCCCCCCCGACTTGTAAAAATAAAAAATAAAGCCTTCTTTTTTTTTTTTCTTCCCCTGAAAGGATTGCTGCCAGAAGAATGTTTTTGCCAATACTGTGATCTGTCTATGCTGTGTGGCAGGGGTACACCAACTGGATATGTTAGTTGAGTGAGCCTTATTATTTTAGTGAGTTTCAATCACTCAATTAAAATAAAACAGTGTTGCTCTTAAGAATAAAAGAAAAAAAGCTGCAGGATGAATTTTAGAATAAAAGTCACCAATACCATGATCTGATTTTAGTTTAATCCAAGTTAAATTAAGATAAGCATGAATGGTAAATGAAGATAAGAGCAAATAGTGTTTATAAAACCAGCATAAGTTTTGGCTTGAAAATTGAGATAAAAATACTGAATAGGATATTCAGCATTGCCAAGCTAGTAGATTTTCACAATTAAATATGGGATTACTCAGAGTTCATTAATCTTCATTTTCCATCTGACCAAATTTTATTTCATCAACCTCATTGATCATTTTTACCATTTAAATTTTTTAGTTTGCTCAAACCTCTCATGTATTGCTCTACTCCTGCATTTAATATGTATATTTTCTGTAGGAAATTGTGCAAAATGTAGATTTGACATTGCACTGCTTCTGCCTTCACAAGTCCTTCTTATTCTCAACATCCATTAGCTGACTGTTTGCAATGTGGATTTATTTCAGTATGCGTCTTGCACCATCAAGGTCTTTAAATGAAGTTCTGCCCCTGTACATGAAAAGACTTCTTAATTCATAGTTTCACATGCAGAGATTAACAGTAGAAGGTTATTAACAGCACAAGGTTATTAAAAGTACAAGGTTATTAAAAGCATGTTTAATATTATTTGAACGATAGCAGAATCCCATGGAATCCCATTTCAGTATAACTTTATTAGTGACAGAAGTATTCAGCTAATTCCATGCTTTTCTGTAGAATGGCCAATAATAAATTATGGCAAATCAGTATGCATTTTAAGCTCCTTTTCAGCTAGCAATCAACAATTTTGTGGTCTATTAGAGACCATGTAAATGCTGAGAATTGAATGCACTTTACCACTGGCAAAGCTAATATTATAAAAAATATTAATATTATTGCACAGAAATTTCTGGTTTACATATTATCATCACAGATATATTTGAAGTTTTTGCATTCAAGCCTAGCATTCAGTACGCTAATTTCCTAAACTCTGATGAGAGCCAGATCCCATCATGTTTCACTTCAGTGTAATGAAGGGAGGAGGCGAACAGGGGAAGCACAGAGGCTCTCTGGCAGGTAATTTGGTTTGTACAGTGCTAGAGGTGATCATTTCTGGGTCTAACTGGGGCTTATAATTAGCTTTGTTACTAATTCTCAGCAGACAGCTTTGCCCCCAGAGCTCAGCAGACAGCAGGGATAGCTCAGGAATGTGTTTCCCCCTGCCTTGCCACAGGCATCCACAAGGGCACTAACCTGACCAGACCTGTAACTAGGAAACCTCTCAAGATCCCTCACAACACCTGTGCTGGAGGATGATTCCACCACCAAGCCACATGTCAGGTGTAAACATCTTAAATTGCCATGACTGCTTATAAAGTAATCAGAAGTCTAAGCTGTTAATCAGCACCTACGCTGAAAACACCATAGACTTAAAGGAGTCATCTAATACATTAAGAGCGTACACCTACACATACCAAACAAAACTCTCCTTCTTCAAGCCAAGCCCAGGTAATACTTTCCCTGTAAAGCTTCAAAATCTCACAATCAGTCTCAATTCTTACTTGTTTGTGATTTTCTCACAGATCTCTTGCAAAAGCAACCGAGAAGTGTAAATATATACTTCTTTAAAAGAAAAAAATAAACCACCCTTGTTCTATTTTTCCACAAGAAAAATATAAGGACGATTTGCTGTTGAAGGATAGACTTGTTTTAAATTTGTAACCAAACTACTCTTAACCTTAGGAGCCTTGTTTTAACACCACTTTTTTGTTTATTCAAATTCCCCACTGTTGCATAGCATCTGCAACATGTTCTGCAGGATCCCTATATAGATGAGCCACTGTCAGCTATCAGTGCTTTTTAATCTTCATATCATCCAGCCCTACTCAGACAAGGGCTGTAGCATAGTTCCAGACTTCATTTTCTCTGGTGGCAAAACCAATTTAATAGATTTTCATCCTTTCTCAAGTCGGTTACTCATTCCCTCCCTTGTAACACAATTTATCACCTCCTTAGCTGTGCCCATGTTGCAGGACAATGAGTGTTCAGTGCCATTCTCTGAAACAGATTAGTGAAATAATCTGGGTTGAAAAGACTTTTGTTTTGAAGGATTTTTCTTAGCTTAGGACATTTTTCTGATCATATTGAGGAAAATCTTATCAATGGCTCCACTGGCAGAACTGAGGAGGTAAATACCAGTGAGGAAATGGAAGCAAGTGGCTAGAGAAGAATCACTGTCAGAGGGAAAATTATTCATGAACCTCCACCCTTAGATACTGTATGTTTTAGTTCCTCCTCTGGAGAACCAGAACTCCTGTTTTCTATGATATGGTGCAAAGAAATCTTGACAATAAATTTAGTCATAACTATGAAATCCACAGATATGACAGAATACTTTGGAACTTTTATTCTCAGAACAAAATTGTTATGTGGTTCCTAATTTTATAGGCTATTCAGCATTCTGCCTGGCTTCTGAATACGCAGCCCTGTAACAGCTGACTTTGCTCTTTCCAGCTGAAAAATTGTTTTTCTGATTCAGAAGAGGGTTTTGCTCCTCCATCATGCACAACTTCTCATTGCCTGGCTCTTTAGCCTAAAAGTGTGAAATAACTGACACAGAACAGACAAAAGCTTGAACACACAACCTGTGGCATTTGTGAAACACACAGTCTTTCTGTACATAGTGCATAGAAATAGCCAAAAGGAAATTGTTAAGTCCGTGCCTGGGTTCCCAGCAATGAACACCCTGGAGATATCTTGCCTTTAGGCAGGGGCAATAGGTATGGAGGTATCTACCCAATTGGAGTGGTAATATTTTTAGACTTGTGTGGAAGTATGGATAGCTTTGGTAGTGGTTACTTTGCAGAGATATCTGGGTAGCTCAGCTGGTGCACTAGGTGCTCACAGCCTCTGAGGAAGAGTAGAAGTTCAGCAGAGCCATTGAAGGAAATGGTGAAAAATAGAGACTATTTCAGCCAACACATCACAGAAATGAAGAGGAGAAATGAAGAGGAAGGTGATTCCCAGACTGGGAATCCCCAGAGCAGATATGAAGAGGAAGGTGATTCCCAGACTGGGATGTCGGAGTCAGGATCAGGCCCAGTGAGGGGAATCAGGGCCAGACATGGACTCCTGGGCTGTGGACAGGGTAAAGGGACTTCCAGGGCTGGCCAGGGGAGGGAAGTCCTCTGTGCTCCTGGAGTCATGACCAGCCAAGAATCAGGTCAAGGAGTGGTGGAGAGAGGGAGGATAACATTGTATGATAGATCTGCCAAAACTCATTTGCCATGGGTTAGGTGAGAAATTACAGTGAAAAAACCCTAGCAGATTTGCAGTTCAGCAGTTTGCTGAACGCACTTTGTTATCCTACTGATACAGAAATAAAACATACTCTGCACCTCTAAGCCACTGAAAAGATATCATAGAATTACTGCAACCAATAAACATACCACAATAGAAAAAGAAATATGAAGTAAATTTTAAGGCCTTGTCTGCCTTGTATAGAGGGGAGTCTGCTGTTGATATGTGGCAGAAAAGATTTTAGAGACAAAAGTTCTTGCAAATATGTTTTCATTCAAGCTTGCCTAACACTGTCTCTTTTCTGCTCCCACTACTTTCCTGAGTAAAAAATCAGGGTTTGATATATTTCCTTCTATTTGCTTGCCTTTCCCTCTTATCCCAAGTGTCTCTGTGGGCTATTAGCACTCAAAAGGATGATAAATATTTTTCCCCCTCTTCTTGATTGTATGAATAGTTTTTTTAAAAGAACAGTTTCTCATTTTTACTGGAAGATTTTCTGAAGGACTGAAAAGCTCTCTGCATCTTTCACAGCAGAGGGACAGGCAGTGGGTTTCAGAAGGGCAACATCTGGTCATTCTGCCTGCCCTGATCCCCCCACTGCCCATTTCCCACTCAGCCTGCCCATGTCTCAGTTGCTGTGTGGCAAAGAAGACTGAGGAACTGGAGACACTTGCTCACATTTATACATCAGCTTGTTCCTAACGTATGTCCAACTACAAACCCCTAAACAGGAGGACTTGGTCCACAGAAGCACTGAGATGTGGGAAGGATCTGTTGCACCCGTTATAAAGCTGCCTGCTTTATTGTGCTTGCTCCTGAGTTCCCTCCATTCAAACTCTTTAAGAAAATAAAACAGTCTTGCTTTTCTCAATTACAAACCTCACTGTACTTTGTTTGGAGATGGCTTTGAGAAGAAGCACTTGTTCTAAGCTACACGGTTTAATGTTTTATTTTGAATTTGAGGTTAGAATGGGTTCTCTGCAATTCTCTTACTGCTACTTTTGGAGTGTTTATATGGATCACATCAAATAACTAAAATATGCTTTTCCCCCAGTGATAGCTTCTAGCTACTGGTAAACTATAAAACTGAATGAGGAATTAAATGTCCAGTAGAATGATGGAGTTTGACATAAACATCCAAAATGAAAAATAAACTCACCCGGGAGTGGAAGGGAGGAAAACAACAACATATGCAACCCATTTTACAATTCAAGATAGTCTTGAACATTTCAGCTATTGCTTCAGCTTGGCAGAACTAAAGACAGAGAAAGGCAGATTACCAGAACTCCCCAGATTTCGGGTTTGTACTAAGACATGGTGATTTATTTTTTTGACTTTATCTACTGACCTTTATGTTCTGATTTGTTGATGTGTAATTATGATAATGGTTCCATAGGTCCAAAAAGTCTTTCTGTTCCAAGTATCACTTTCAAGCTGTCATTTCACAACAGGCTGTCCCTAACCATTTATTCCTGCCTTTCCATATTGTACCACCTCCACAGTTGTGTCAACACAACTGTTTGTGGAACTGCAATCTAAAGTGGATCGCTGAACTGATTTGGATTAAAAAGAACATTTGTTTAGGAGGGGACAGGGCATGGGAATGGGCAACTGAGGGCAGAAAGGGACCGACTGAGATAGAGGAGGAGAAAGGGTGAGAACTCAGTAAACTAGTTTTACTACTGAAGTTGAGCTATTGTGAAATTGAACTCATACTCACCTTTTAGCTAACACAGCCGTGCTTTTCACCTAGTATTAATCAAATTAGTCACATTGAGCTCTCATTCGCATAACTTTTAATACAAACAAGGGGACAAATTTCATGAAAATTTTATGAACTGTCAGTCATGACTGCATCCATTATGTATATTGCTCATGCAATACCAAGTGAGCCAGCAGCAAATGACACTATTGCAAATGTCTAACCCAGACCTCAGGATGGTCAGTGAAAGTACACCTGGCTAAATAAGCAAGAGCCAGTGAGTAAGCTCTACCCCTGGTCTTAATCATCACCACAGATGATTTGTTATCTATCTCACTCACTGGTTCTGCACTGGCCTGTCACATCTTGCTCATTCAAGGCAATTCTTATATAAGAAGGACGAACTTGAAGCAGTGTGGGTACAGGTCAGTGGAAACACGTGGATTTCCAGCCAGTTACTCATTCTTATCCCATTTTTGTTATTCAATATCAAGCTACCTGACTGCCTTTCCTTTGCTTTCAGCGGGCTTTAGGTCAGGATCCAAAAACTGGAATGCCAAAACAAGTTATTCGTACTTGAATTTCACACAAAGAGATGTAAGCAACACAAATACACTTGTACTCCCTCTGTATGTTTTGCTCAAAATAGATCTGGAACTAAAGGGATTCAGGTACTGAATTAGAAACTGACTCAATGAAAAGATGATTCCTTCTTGTGAAAACTCACCATGATTACCCAGTGATCTGGAATAATAATTTAATGACATCAGTATGTCAAGTAAACAATTCCACAACCAAACACTGGAGTGACCCACATGTAATTCCGTTATTTATAGCACAAGTATCAACAGTACGTAAAATTGTAATTAAATATACTAATCAAGTAGCTGCTAAAATCATTCTAATGTCATCAGTGTGCACAATGCTTTTGTCATATCTTAAAATAAAATTTCATGTATTTATGTCAGCTTTCTCCTAATGAACAATCATTTCCTAGATGCCCTATCAATCCACATAAATAAAAAGCATAAGTAATTTGCTAACTTGTAACAGTGAGGTTATAGTTAGACTTCTGTTAGCAAAACACTCTTGGGATTATGACTAGAAGCAAAGTGACTTTCTTTAATTGAAAAATATATGATCTTATGTCCTCTTGTGGAGAAAATCAGCACCAACAAATCAGCATTTCCTAATTTTCTACGAATTATTCTTCTACTAGCTGTAGACCCACACGTAGTTGTAAATTGCAATCTATCCCATTCTGTACTAGGGTACAACTAAGTACAATATCTAAGTTAACATATAAAAGTCATATTTGATGGAGAAAAAGAAGTCAAGATTTATGATTTCTCTGAATGTCTTCATGCCTGTGAACACTGTTGAGAGAGTAGCAGGTAGTGTTTGTGGGCAGAGTCATTCAGTTAGTTATTAATGAGATGTGCCAGCAATGAGAAAAAAAAATTCCTTGGGTGATATGATTTAGCGTAAGGTGTCCCTGCCCATGGCAGGGAGGTTGGAACTAGATGATCTTAAGGTCCTTTCCAACCCTAACTATTCTATGATTCTAAATACTCTTCTTTAGTTATACCTAAGGAAAAGTTATTTCTCAACAAGATTATGATTTTCACTGTCCTTTAATGCCCCGCATGTTATCTATCTTTAGCTAAAAGCATTATGTAATTCTTCATGTACTCTGCCTCCTATAGGGAACATTTGACAGTGAATGACCCTCCAGAAATATTTAATCAGTCTTGAATTTACCAGGGAGGCTGCAGGGGAAATAGGTTACCTTCTAGCATAAGATGCCATGGTATGCAAGATTTTACCTCCTGCATCAGAGGCAGAGCAATGTGAGTAACCAACTCCTCCTTCTGACCATGAATGTCTTTGAAATGGAAGCAAGAGCAGAATGATTTTCCAAATTCTGGAATAGGAAGACCTACCACGTCTAGAGTGACAACTGATTTCTGGGTCATGATTTCACACTACAAAGATTTTATCTGCAAGACTTTCAGTTCTATGTTTAACCACACAGCATGGTACCACAAAGAAATTTTCAGCAGGTCTGAGCAGCTTTCCTCAGCCACATGCCACAGAGCAGGGTGACAGGAGGAAAAAGGAAAAAGAGTATCTACATCCAGTGTTTTCACAGAGCACTTTCTGCCATGAAACCACATCTGGAATGTATTAATTTTCACATACTCATGGTAGGCAAATCAAAAGACTAGAAAACACAACCTCTTCTAAAATTTTAGTACCTTGTAACAACAGTTCAGACTAAGCTGCCAAAGACTGACACACCAAAATTCATACGCCATTCAAGAAAAACCAAAAAGTATGTTTAGCTCTAGGAGTTGTTTATCTAATTCTTAAAGGTAAGTTGTGCCAACCAAGGAGTACAAAGATTATCCTTTGGTTTTTGGTCTGTCTCAGGCAAGAAATTTTGTTTTAATTAACTTTTCTGATGTACAGATATCAGTTTCTTCTTGTAGGCCTTGAAAAACTCTGTAGGAAAGTGGTGGTTTCCACAGATAAAACAAAGGAATTAAAACCTGCTAAACATTACTGGCAAGCCTGACCAGATAGCTTTTAAAGCTATAGCTAAGGTCATTGCAAGCAGCAGCTAAAGTTACTGTGAAATAAATGAATTGTTTTGTGGAGGTAGCTGGCAGAAATTATATTCCCTTATACATGGAAAAACAGTGAGAACTATTTCTAAAATACCTAGAAGCTGTGGGTTTAAGACAGTTTTCCAGCAACTTTAAAACTAATAAGATCTATAGAAAGTATATGACGTCCTGTGTTTCTAAATTTAAAAATAATAAAAAAAATCAGCAAGACTCTGCAAATGCGTATATTTTGCTTAAAAATTTAGCCACAAAGTAACACTAACTTGCTTAGATTCATATTAAAAGCTATGTTTACAAACTCCAGTGTACTGAATGGGGACCACCATAACCGCTCTTCAGGTATCAGTGAAAAGCTCACCACAGTTTTATTAGCAGTTAAGAATAGTATGTCAGTTTCCCCAGAATAAGTCATGAAACTGAGTAGGCAACTATGTAAGACAGTTTTCAGTAAGTATGGAATGACATAAAATGGGTCATTTTAGTCTCAAAAACCTAGGACCGTTTTATGAAATGCTATGCTGTTTGCTCCCAGCAGCTTCCGTAAGTATTAAGGGTTGTCTGTATCTCAAAAATTAGGGCATGTTTTGCTAAAAGTTATGTTGATAAGTTTTTGAGGTTGATTACTGCATATTACTAAAATTAATTAAAAGTAAATCCCTACATACTAGTAAGGATCCAGGAGAGCAAAGAAAACAAGATGCTCAAGGACAAGATACCTGCCTGTTGTAAATCAGAACAGTTCCTAGGTTTTGAAGAGTGTATATTAATCTGTATCTGCTAAAGACTTTGTGCTGTTAATACACAGTACACAGATGTAGACAACAGTTTAGTGAATTCGTTTTTCCAATGAGGGTCTATGTACAAATTCTTGCTCTTCCCATCCACTCTTACTCAAAATAACCTGCACATTCAGAGCCTACCCAATGTGATCAAGAGTGGGGAAAACAAACATACAAATTATCTAGAATCAGAGGGCTGGAATTATGGGAAGAGAGTTTTTGTTCCCATGTTTTGTTGCACTTGAGGACTTAACTATTGAGAATATTTTTCCAGTCTTCAAGGAGGAACTTGGCAGTTTCTCTCTGAAATGTAGTTCATTGCATAGGATCCCGTGACAGCAAGAACATCATTACTGCAGAGCAGTTAGAAGCCCTAGGAAACCAAACCGCTATGTTCACTTCTCCATGGACGACGAATTGTCTTCTGAAAGGTAGCAGACCAACAAAACTATAAGTGCAGATAAAGAGTGGGCTTATAGAAAAACAAGTAGTTTTTCACTGCTTTTAAAAATATATTTGAAAGGAGATGGTGCCCATGTAAGTTGCCAAAGACTAATTTCTCACCAATGAATCCTGCAGGAGTATGGTGGCTGGTTGAAACAAGTCCGGCTTCATGTTTGAAATAGCTTGTGATGCAGAGTAATGAGAAGGATAGGCTGAACTGTTAAGAAATTAATGTATTTAAAAGTATGTATGTTTCATACATGAGGTCACTTCAGGAGGGCTGCAGGAGGAGGTTAACAAAGTCAGCAGCTTCAGTGGAGGAGGACAGAGAAAGCTAAATTGTCTTGAAATATGAGGGTAAGTTCTTATCTTTTGTGCTCTCAAACTGGCATCTGGGGAAATAAATAAATTAGCAAGGGAAGTCTGAGAACAGTGCTCCAAAAATTTTAGGATCAGATATTTCTGTTCTTAACATTTACATTTTATTTGCAGACTGTGCCATGACTTTTTATTTATGAAGGTTTATGGCAAGCAGTTTAAATGGTTCCAATGACCAGATGTGGACAATTTCCTACAGCCTTTTATTACACAGTCTAGGAGTGGCATAATTTTCATCTACTGCTGATTATCATCCAAAACTGTTTTATTTTACAGAGAGCTTATTTGACTTATTTTATTTCAACTGTCCTGAAATAAAATTGAAGTGATGTCTTAAGGTCAAAGACTTGAATAACAGTTTGCATGATGCTGACTATCTCTGCAAGGAAGCTTAAAAATGTCTAATCCCTCTCCTCCTGACTGCCAACAAGTTTGTAGCTGACATACTAGGAATTTTATTTGCTGTCTTTGGAGCTGAGCAGCTATTGTAATGCTACTGCTTATATTCTTAAAAATTTTAAATAGCAGTTCACTCAATTATTCTTTAGGAAGTGTTTTAGCTATCTGCCACATAAGTCTATCAGAGAAAGCTCTATCTCTCTTCTTGTTTCTTTGTTAAAACTGAAAAAAAATTATTGAGATAAAGTGAATTCTGATGAGCATTTCTACTTTGTGACATCAATATTTCACTTCACATTGGGTAGAAAAAACTAATTATATATCCTTAAGATAGTAATTCTGCATTATATTTTAGAAGGGAAAAATGCATGGAGTTGAGAAATGGCAAAACAAAATACATCACTACAATTCAATTAAAGGGTACCAACATCACACATCACGTGGAGGAGCTAATAGGGGACACTTTACATTCTGCATCTAGTTGCCTGGCATATGTCAGAGTCTTGAAGGTTACCCTTCATCACATGAGAGGCATCAATTTCCACTGAGCATGGGGACTACTGTTACAGCAAGCTTAAATCCGGAATGGTTGTCCTCCCCCGTTCATAACAGTGTTTAAAGCATTTGTGCCTATCTCATGAGCTCTTTCTGACCTAAGGACTCTTGCTATTTTACAGTCGAGGGTACAGCGTGTGCTTTGCTCTGGAATATCTACTATCTGTACTTCACATACAGCTGAGATGTGAATCATTCCATAGTAAGTCAAATACTTACACATTACAGATTGTCCCTTGCCTATAGATTTCTTTCTACTCATGGTAGAATAGCTAAATCTTTTTGTATGCTGCTTTTATTAAACCTAAACCTTGCAGCTATATTGTCTTATTTGCTTTATACAGTTTGTATTAAACTCTGACATGATAATAATAAAGAAGAAATTATTTACCTTTTCTGCGAATTGACACCCCCGCAACCCAGCAACATCCAGATATTTAAGAGGCTCTGAACACATAATGATATTGAAAGACTTCTGGCATAAAATAAGAGAGTTTGAACTCTAAAACAAAATCACCTTACAAGGTCATAAATTATGGAGTATTGCCATTCAAATCACACAGCCTGTTTCTTACGTTCCAACAAACAGGTCCATTTATCTTTTGAACTCTAAGATCTTCCCACTACTTAGTTGTAATAATATATTCTACATAATTACAGGCCAATTATAGGAGCACAATAAATTCCACAATTTGCAAAAAAAAACAACCTATCTTATCTTCATGTCATGAATAGAAAGAAGTCAATGGATTGCATTTCAATGGTGCTTACCAACTAGCAGCACCCAGTCCCATAGAAACAGTGGAATGATCTGTCATTGCAGTGAAAATATGACTTTAGAAGCATGACCCAGTACTAATTTTAGAAGATCTGGAAAAGGTAAACACATTACTATGAACTAGTAACTAGATGTGTAATGTTGATTTTGCATGATTTATTATGCGCTTATTTATAAGGCATATATTATAATATCATTATTGATATACTTTAGAAAATTCATGGACTATATCACATATATAGACATGCTTGTAAGGCTAATAAGGGAATGATTGAGGAGCATGAAAATGCAGTCTGTGCTTCTATGTTAGTGACTTAATGTACTAAAGCAGGTTGGTTTTGACATGGATTTGCCTTCCTTTTATACTTAGAGATGTGATGTGTAACCAAACACATCGCTGGTTTTCAGAGCAGTTCCCCTCCAGAGGGAATCAAGGTTTAAGGAATACAGAGGGCCACCACCAGAGAACGTCAGTTGCAGCATGTGCTCAAGATCCTCCAGCAGCCACATGTTGTGCATGCACTGTCTCTACCATAGACCAACTATTGGCATGACTTAAAATTCATATGGATACTATTGAAAGGCATTTAAAGAACAATGCAATCATAGAATCATAGAATGGTTAGGGTTGGAAAGGACCTTAAGATCATCTAGTTCCAACCCCCCTGCCATGGGCAGGGACACCTCACACTAAACCATATTACCCAAGGCCTCGTCGAGCCTGGTCTTGAACACTGCCAGGGATGGAGCATTCACAACCTCCCTGGGCAACCCATTCCAGTGCCTCATCACCCTCACAGGAAAGAATTTCCTTCTTATATCCAACCTAAACTTCCCCTGTTTAAGTTTTAACCCTTTACCCCTTGTCCTATCACTACAGTCCCTAATGAAGAGTCCCTCTCCAGCATCCTTGTAGGTCCCTTTCAAACACTGGAAGGCTGCTATGAGGTCTCCACACAGCCTTCTCTTCTCCAGGCTGAACAGCCCCAACTTTCTCAGCCTGTCTTCATACGGGAGGTGCTCCAGTCCCCTGATCATCCTTGTGGCCCTTCTCTGGACTTGTTCCAACAGCTCCATGTCCTTTTTATGTTGAGGACACCAGAACTGCACACAATACTCCAGGTGAGGTCTCACAAAGCAGAGTAAAGGGGCAGGATCACCTCCTTCTACCTGCTGGTCATGCTCCTTTTGATGCAGCCCAGGATACGGTTGGCTTTCTGGGCTGCAAGCGCACACTGAAGTTGGCTCATGTTCATTTTCTCATCGACCAACACCCCCAAGTCCTTCTCTGCAGGGCTGCTCTGAATCTCTTCTCTGCCCAACCTGTAGCTGTGCCTGGGATTGCTCCAACCCAGGTGCAGGACCTTGCACTTCCCATGGTTAAACTCCATAAGGTTGGCATCAGCCCACCTCACAAGTGTGTCAAGGTCCCTCTGGATGGCATTCCTTCCCTCCAGCCTATCAACCAAACCACACAGCTTGGTGTCATTGGCAAACTTGCTGAGGGTGCACTCAATCCCACTGGCCATGTCAGCAGCAAAGATGTTGAACAAGACTGGTCCCAACACTGATCCCTGAGGGATGCCACTCGTTACTGGTCTCCAGCTGGACATTGAGCCATTGACCACAACTCTTTGCATGCGGCCATCCAGCCAGTTCTTTATCCACCGAGTGGTCCATCCATCAAATTGATGTCTCTCCAATTTAGAGACAAGGATGTCGTGTGGGACAGTGTCAAACGCCTTGCACAAGTCCAGGTGGATGACATTAACTGCTCTACCCCTGTCCATCAGTTCTGTAGCCCCATCATAGAAGGCCACCAAATTGGTCAGGCCGGATTTCCCCTTAGTGAAGCCATGCTGGCTGTCACCAAGCACCTTGTTGATTTTCATGTGCCTTAGCATGCCTTCCAGGAGAATCTGCTCCAAGATTTTGCCAGGCACAGAGATGGTGAGACTGACTGGTCTGTAATTCCCTGGGTCATCCATTTTCCCCTTCTCGAAAATGGGGGTTATATTTCCCTTTTTCCAGTCATCGGGAACTTCACCTGACTGCCATGATTTTTCAAATATGATGGCCAGTGGCTTTGCAACTTCATTCACCAGCTCCTTCAGGACCCACGCATGGATCTCATCAGGACCCATGAACTTGTGCATGTTCAGATTTTTAAGATGGTCTCGAATCAGATCCTCTCCTACAGTGGGCTCAAGGTCTTCATTCTCACAGTCCTTGCATCTGCCTTCCAAGACTTGGGTGGTTTTGTCAGAGCCTTTGCCAGTGAAGACCAAGGCAAAGAAGTCATTCAGAACCTCAGCCTTCTCCAAATCCTGTGTAGTCAGTTCTCCCAAGAGCTTCCTGAGGGGGCCTACATTCTCCCTTTTCTGTTTTTTATTTGCTATGTACCTGTAGAATCCCTTCCTATTATCCTTAATACCCCTAGCCAAGTTTAATTCTAATTGGGGCTTAGCTTTCCTAACTTGGTCCCTAGCTTCCTGGACAACATCCCTGTATTCTTCCCATGCCACCTGTCCTTGCTTCCACTTATTATAAGCCTCTTTTTTCATTTGAATTTTCCTCAGGAGCTCCTTATCCATCCAAGGAGTCTCCTGGCCCCCGTGCTGCACTTCCTTCTAGTTGGGATGCAACACTCCTGAGCCTGTAGCAGGTGATCCTTGAATATCAACCAACAGTCTTGAGCACCCCTGCCCTCTAGGGCTGTATCCCATGGAACCTTCCTAAGCAGGTTCCTGAAGAGGCCAAAGTCCGCTCTTTTGCAGTCCAGGGCAGTGAGCTTGCTGCACGCTCTTCTCACTGTCCTGAGGATCTCAAATTTGAGCATCTCGTGATTGCTGCATCCAAGGCTGCCCTGGAGCGTCACATTTCCAACAAGCCCTTCCCTGTTGGTGGGCACTAGGTCAAGCATGGCACCTCTCCTTGTCGGCTCCTCTATTACTTGCAGAAGGAAGTTGTCTTCCACATAATCAATGTGGGTTCACAAAAGGAAAGTCCTGTTTAACTGATTTTGTATCCTTCTATGATAAGGTCACCTGCCTACTGGATGAAGGGAAGGCTATGGATGTAGTTTTTCTTGATTTTAGTAAGGCCTTGGATACTATCCCTCCACATCCTTCTGGACAAGTTGTCTAACTGTAGGATGAGTAGGTTCAAGGTGTGCTGGATGAAGAACTGGCTGAACATTTTTCTTATATTTTTTGCTATTGTAGGCAAGAATTTTACACTTTAGTTGGAGATCTACAATTCACATTTAAACAGGCAGGTGCTTTGTAAGCCAGTTGGTGAAAGAAATGAACAGAAGTTTAGTTTTTTCATTTCCTTTAGACAACACAAGAGAATGCAAAGAAAAGTTTCTACAACACGTTCTGCAAGAGGGTGTACCATTTCTACTGTGCATTGGCTCACAGATTCCACTCTTTACATTTTTGTTGGTAAACTAATCAAAGCTCAATGAGCTGTGATAGTTTCCGGTTCAAACAAATCAAATCCATTTATGCATGAGATGTATCCATGGCTTTCATGCACTGCTTTATCAGTAGGAGTTAACAAGGAGAGACGTGTTTTCCCTCTGCAGGGCCAACATTCCACTCATGCCATCAGAGAGTAATGCTACTGAGGTTACGGACATCCCTTCTGATGTTTCAAAGCTTCAATTCAAGATACGGTTGGCAGGCAGCAGAAGCTCAGGCAGTGTAAATGGCACAGAACTTATATATAGAGCTTAAATTAGTAAAGGGCTTCTTCCATTATATATTAACCCCTCCTTTTCACAGTGAATTCATAGAGCTCCTTGTTTCTGCAGTGAAAAGCCTTCAGCAGCAATACCGAGCAGACACTGTTTGTTTACTGTCTGCATCTTAAGGTTTAAAATGGGTGACATCACAGCATAAAAAACAGGAATAGTTGTGAGGTACAGGTATGGATTTATGTTGGAGCAGTGAAAAGATCATTTTGGAAGTAAGTTTTATCTCTACCTCAACCACAAAATAATAAACATTAAATTTGTCAAAAGCCACTGATGCAAGCCAAAAATGGTATTGCTTGGAGAAAATAGACGCTTTGATTACTAACAACAGAAACAATATGCAAGGAAGCCTGCATTTAGGGACTACACCTATGTACAGCTTTATTCCACAGAGCTAAGTTATTTGGCAATGTTTAGTCCCTTTTCCTTTCCATGTCTGCACAGACTTGGAATCAAATATTTTCCCTGCAGTGAGCTTTGCCTACATGTTTTGTGTATTGTTTTAAGTACTTGGCTGATAGTAAGTTCACAGCAGTAGTAGCACTATAAACAGATTGAAAAGGCCACCTTCCCTCTCAGAAACAAAACATTTTAAAACAAAGAAGCAATAAATATGAGCTGAAATAAATTCTGCAGACCCTGAAGATACTATGTATGAAATTACAAGTTAGCTGGGGATTCAGCAATCCATTGCCTTTAAATTCTAAGTGCGGGTATATTTAACATGTCAAAACACTAAGTAAGTATACTCTCTAAAGCTGCTGTCCTCATTCTGGTATGTTGACAGCAAAAATAGGAAAGAAAACAAAAATAAAAGGCTTCTGTAATTGTCATCTTAGAAGAATGCCAAGAAGAACAGGAACAACTTGAAGGAAATTAATTCCTGAAATCTGCAGAAGCTCTGTCAAAACATCATAACTTAGATTTTCGAGAGAAAGGGAAAGGTACTTTGAGTAGAGAGAGATGCTTTTAACCAGGGAAACAAGGCAGTAGTCATGTTGCCTGCAATGCAAAATGTCTTATTAATTAAAGGTTTCTTCACTGTTTTCTGTGGGAAGTGGAAACAGAGAGCCAAATTCCTGTCCCTGCTAATGTCTGATTTTACAAGCAGCAAAATATTAATCAAAACTTTAGCTTCCATATAATGCTTAATGCCCTTAGGCATTAAAAGAGGTGCCAGAGAAGGACAGTATTGATCTCTTCCGTTTTTGGACAAGTTTTGGCCTATTCCTGCCGTCCCTGTCTCAAGTAAAACTCCTGGTAATGCTGAAATGCAAACCACGCTTATTCTGAGACCCAAGCAAAGCTAGGTCTAAGCACCTCTGCTCTTTGGAGAATTAGGCCCTCTTTTGCTAGCAGGATAACATGTGTGAGAGGTAAATCATTTGCCTGGGAAAACAAACATTTTTTTCCTGCCATGTACATGACTTACCAGCAGCCAGTTATCACCTAAAATGTAAGTAATAAAATGTGAACTGCTCAGAGACAAAAGAAGCTGAATGCTGTATTTTGAGGGCAGGGGTAAGAACTAGAAAATGACTGCAGTGGGCTTTTAAGCCTTAACTTCTAGCAAATAATTGGCAGCAAATGTTTAACAATTTATATGAGGGAATAAAAATACTCATTGTGTGTGTATATGTGTTGGCTTTGAATACCATGGTCACCCTCCAGCTAAGGAGCCATTTACATCTACCAGCCAGCAGCCAGACACCAGCAGGGAGTTGGCAGAGCCCTTATGGGCTCATTGTGAGTAAGTCCAGCCAGGGAGCAGAGCCAAGGCTCCTGCTTGGGCTCTCCCCAGCAGCCAGAAGCAGTAGCTCCCTTCGGCAAGCTAAAAATGACCTCCCTACCTACTGGCCAAGCCCAGAAAGGTGCTGAGCTTGGGTTACTTCAGATGGACACTGCTCCCTGCCCAGCCCACCATGTGGTTCCTATGGCTGCTGGCATATGGCCTGCTAGGGGCTCTTTGACAAAGGCTGAAAGGCTGATAGATTTCACTCGAAACTCTTCAGTGCCTCAAAGTTTCAGCCTATGATTTAGAAGTTTTCAGTGTATAAATGCAGTCCTGGTAAGTAAAGCAAAATGAAATTATCAGAAAAGTGTCTCCTCCTGCTATTGTTCCAGCAGGGAAGAAAAAAAAGGAAAAGAAAAAGAAAGAAACCCAAGAAAAAAGCCTGAGAAACTGGTGAACTTTTTTTATTAGTATTTATTGACAAGAACAGCTCTTGTCCAAGGGCAAAGTCAAAACCCCTGTCTTGCAAAGCTGTAAGCAGAGGTAGTGAGATGGTGATGCCTAAAGGAAAAGATGCTCAGCTCAGTTCAGCCTACCTGGTGCAATGGCCAGTTTGCTTTGATTTATCTTTTTCCAGTGAGGGAAATGGAGTTGCTGGACACAAGCTTTGCTATACTCACCAATATGTGTGTTGTAGAGGCAAGCACATAGCGTAGTACCACAACTGTCACAGGGTCAGTGGAGAGTAGAGGAAAACAGATGGAGAAGAGACCTTCCATTGAGTATGGGAGATGAAGCTGGAAAAGACAAGCTTATTCTCTGCCCTTAGGCCACCCAACGCAGCTATATAATGTGTGTGAGGTAGTACTGGTGAGGAAACTTCCACAGCAAGCAAAAGGCCATTGACCAGAACAAAGTCCAGCAACATAGCCCAGACATCGCACTAACAGGAAGGTGTGAATGAATCTAGCTCTTCCTTTCCCAGGGCATTTTAATAAAAACTTGCTTTTATTCACCTGTAAGTCATCTTTAAATGTTACCCATGGTCACAGAATGTGATTCATTAACATACTTATGCACTGAGGAAATTGTAAACATATATATACTTTATTCCTAGAAACATAAAGCACCCAGGGTCCAGCTCAGTAAACATGAATGCATTTTGTCAACAGATGTACAGCATATCATTACATTCACAGTGACGGACATGTTGCCTTCAGTCACTCAATACATTGGCCCTGTGCAAACATGGTTATTCAAAAGGTTATGGCACATGCCGTTTTGTAGTTCAGATGTGATATTTTACACAGCTCAGTGGAGTTATATTTACATTTTGCACATGGAAGATGAAATGGTGGCAGCAAATCCATAATTAGTACTCTTTTGTTTTATTCGAATTTGGTTTTGCTATAATTTTTTTCAGTCTTCAGGAAAATTTCTCTCAAGCTCAAATATGCTGCCAGATGATATTTTTACTGTCCTGTTCATTTTATCCAGGTATGTCCTTTGGAAGCGGGAAATGAAAAATCATTTTTAAATGAGCTCGGAAATGAGGTGGAGAGGGGTGGGCCACAGCTGAGATTTTCACGACCTTGAGAGGACTTTTGTATTTAGAAAACAAAAAAAAAAAAGAAAATAAAGTTAAATTTCAAGGCTGCTAGTATAAAAATGTGAAGTTTTAATGACTTTTTGTTTACTTTTGCTAATCACAGCAGGAAAAAATAATAAGTCAGGAAAAAATAATGAGATTGGCTTAAAAATCACATTTTATGAATGATAAATTTGCAGTTCTTTGCATTTATGTTTGGTTTTAAGCCTTGGGCATCTTTATAGCGATAACGGCTAGAAAACTTCTATTAAAAAGATGGAGACTCTTCTGTATTTAAGGGAAATGGTTTAAAGAAAAGTATGATGTTACAAAGCTCTGTGAACTGAAGTATTATCTAAAGTTTTGGAATTGCGGAGTAAGTTCAGCACTAGAAAATGCTTTCGGATAAGAGATAATTTGGACCTTTTACCACCAAAAATGCTGATGTTGGGATTTAACGTCTAAAAAGTTTCATTTTGAAGGCTTTGGGTTTTATCTATAAAATAATTTTGATGGGGATAAACTGCAGAAAATGTTTGAGCTCAAACATTATGATTAATAAAAAGCATTGTGTGTGTTTTATTTTTGTGACTAACCTCAGCCAGTAATTTAGTCTGGAGCATTTCAGAGCCGAGCACATGCTTTGTAAGTGTGGTGAGTGAAAAAATCTGCTGGGAACAGAGAAGTTCATCCTGCTTCCATGAAGTTTCTGTTGTTGAATTGCAACAGGGAGGGAAATGGAGAGTGCCAAAAGCTGTGTACTCCGAGGCATTTCTGGGGACAGAAGACTGTGCCAGAAACAAACTCTTCTCAAGTTCCACAGGTTTCTGCAGCTTTACCTCATAGAGGAAACCCTCCAGAGTATAGGAAAAATAAGTTTAAAATACGAAATAAAACTCTTTGAGCTATCTGAATCCCTCATTTGGTGAGTAGATGGGGAGAGAATTTGGAAGTAGGTAGTGAATGACATTAGCGAATGGATAGATGGGAAGGAATGAGTGTCGAGGCAATGAATAAGTAAGGAAGGAATGAGTGGTAGGTGTGATTTGAAAGGGCATAGCTCAAAGCTGCTATCTTACAGCCTTGACAGGACACCCCAGGAAAAGATAAAAAGAAGCAGGAGAAAAACCTGAGTCACCTGCAAGCTCAGCTGATGTCAAAGTTTTCACTGCCCTTTTTCTTTCCTCTTTCCCCCCCCCCCCCCCAACATTCGCATGTTTTAAGCAAGGGTTGTAACAATTAGGCCTCTAAAATATAATGTCAGCCCTAATTCCAGCCTAATTAGGACTTATTTAGTTGCTGTTGCTGATCTTGGAACTCAGGATCTCTTTGAGCAGAACTTCTAGATAGACAAATGAACACCTCCAGCTCGGGTAGAATAAACTTACAATACAACTCCTAAAACTCTCAGGCTTGCATTACTGGTCAATCAGCTGTGAGAGCTGAGGCAGCTTGTATCCACAACTATCCTGTCCCTCTTCCAGCTGAGCTTCCAGTGGCTGAGCAGGGCATATATCGCAATTACCTCTGTTTACAGTTTGTCCTATAGTCATAAACAGAAACTGGTAGTGGTTTTATGTTAATCATACATTAATATATCCTGCTGGAGATTGCAGCAGTGGAGGATTGGATGTCAATCGCTTTTAAACCACTTTTGTATTCTGGCTGGAGCTTTGAGCAGGATGGGCAGCTGGGACAACGGACACTTCCCAGCTACATCTTTTTCTAAACATGAGTCAAAGCCCAAGTTTAGACAGTCTTCAGGTGGAGTCAATAATATTGGGATCTTAATAAGTTTCAGGCTGGTTTGTGACTGAGAGACTGTGTTGCCCATTATCAGCAATGGCAACAACCATTTATGAATGTTTTGAAGTCAATTTTAAAAACATCCTCTGAACCACAACACCTTGGGACTGGTAGTGTGAAGAATCCACATTTATTCTGCATCAGATTGCTATGTGAAAACTGACTTTTATTTTTATCATCATTTACCTGTAGCACCTTTGACACTGTAAAGGAGTGCATCAATATTTGAAAACAGGGTGGTGTACTGTAACTGCTGATTCTTTCACTGATTTCCAAAGTAGTGAAAACTAAGCTTGCTATCTTAGACGTGTGTTTCTTCTATATTGTTGACAACCTGGAGTAGCCTCCTTTATAGCTTAAGGTTACACAAAAATATTTGAAGTGCCTAAAGGATCCAGAAATTCCACTGTCAAAGATAACCCCTGCCCATTTTGCATCTATGTCTAATTTAATGAGGTTAAAGGTTTCAAGCCTTCAAAATACTTCAGAAAATAAGATTTCTGGAGACATTTAGTTAAAAGCAGTTATGGACAAGACTACCTGTTTCTTAATGCCTAGGACAAGTTCTGTAGTTTGGCTTACCTTCTCATGCTGCTTGTAAGATTTCCATAAGTAAAGGAGAACTTGCTGAATAACTATTGGGCAACAGAGAATATCACTGCTCACAGAGTTCTGTTTCAAACAGCTAAGCAAGGGAGAAATCACAAAATTTTTATTTCAATCGCATCTTCTGGTAGCAGAAAAGGGAACTACATCATCTCAAATATACAGAGAAGGAGAGAGAGCGAAAGCTTTTGTTAGAACAAAGGGAGAAGAAAGGAAGATACCTACTCAGCTTCTCTTTGAAAAAAAAAGGGTTAACTGTATATTGAGCTGAACACCAGATTAAGCAGCCAGCTATGACATGCATGAGTATTGTAGCCGGCAACATAAAAGAGGAAAAGTGATTTTTAAATGGTGACAATAAGTGAGTGAATGAAAAAGATTTGCTATTCAAAGGAAAGATAAAATGGCTAACATGAGAAGCTGCCTAATTCTGAAAATAAAGATTAAAATAGAATCTGGAAAAAAAACCCACAACAACACAGTAAACAAAACTGCAAGTGTTACTTGCTTCAGAGTACCACAAAGCTTAATAAAGGATAAGGCAATATTACTGAACACAGTTAAAGAGGGGATGAAATCACAGCTGCTCCAGCTCTATCGCTTGGTCAGTGGTCTTCAGTAACAGTGACTGCAGACCTCTACAGATTAGTAGAGAGAAAAACAGAGGGAGTTACTTTCTCCACATTGGCCAACCGTGAAACTAAAACCCTTAAATCTTTTTATTTTGCTGACTTTTATGACCTTGTTACCTCACCAGTGCTTAAAGTAGAGAGTACAGTGTAAAGTGCAGTTCCTCTCTAGAAACAACATTGTTAATCAAGTAGGGTGTTTTTGTAAGAAAGCCAGTCTCTCACTCGTATCACATTACAAAGCATCCTGGTCAAAGCGAATGGAAACCAACAGCTCACCAAAAGAAATAAAATCATCCATTCTGCCACTTGCTCTTCCTCCATAAGTAAGAAAATAGAGTACGAAACAACTCCTCTGGTGACGCACAGTTCAATATGAAGTGTTATAATGTGTTACTTGAGTCATAACTGACAGGGTGCCAGCCTTACATTTGTTAGAGCAAACAGAGATCAGCTTTAAATTTCCATGCTGTTACGCAACCATGCTATTACTTAAAGGACTACTTGTACTCAAACAAGAAAGGCCATCTACCTTCCTGTTACAGTGCTAATATAATTGTCTTTCCTACAGACACATTTTCCTACACACACATGTATATATTTAAATACAGCATTTTAACAGCTCTAAGGAAGCGCTCACTATTTGGCCTTAGAGTATCCTTGTTTTTACCAAAGTTTGAGACTTAGGATTGCTGCAGCTAGTGAGGGAAGACATGACAACATAGTCCAGCCGGCCATGCAGTTCAATTCTCTACCAATCTCAGTAGCCAACGGGACGTACACACTAAAATGTAAGGAAGTAAATATCATATTTGCTACTGCTAGTTTCCCAAAAGCTGATGCCAAGATAACTTGGCCCTCACTTTCATTAATCAGTCATTAGCACAGTCATTGTATTTACCAGGTCTCTGTTGGCTTTGTGGGAGGTATCCACTGACAGAACTGTCGACAGAAAAAATGCTTCCAATAACTTTGTCTGGAAGACTGTTAGAGAATAAAACTACAACATTACAACTAAGTTGGGCTCCAATTTCACTGGGTAACAGGTTACCTTGGACTAGATGATCTTTCGAGGTCCCTTCCAATCTCTAACATACTGTGATACTGTGATACCTTGCAATCCAGAAATGACAGATCTTAGGTTCTACCTCCAGGCTGGGCTGGGACATGGTTGTGCCTAGGTGTCCCCCCAGCACTTTCAGAAGGCAGGCCAAACTGACAGAGCCTCCTGAAACCCAGCGGAGGGGTCTGGCTTTGTGGCAGCTGTTTTTCTTTAGGCTCTGCAGCAACCACCTTACTTCTTTTCAAAGCCTGAATGAAGACAGCAATGCTATACTAGCTTAGCTTATCAGAGCCAATCATATGACCAATGACTAATCATTCAAGTATTTATCACTTCAGTATAATTTCTGCATACTATTATTGGGGTTGCACATTTACTGCTGTGGCTCAGTCATGATTGCAGCTGACAATTGGGGAGCATCTTTCAGCAAAGAGCTTAAAAGAGCTTGAGAGCCTGAATACTGACAACAGGTGAGGCTGCTGTTGGCTTGAAAGCAAATACAGGAACAAGCCATGACAGCTGTGAGAGAAAGCAGAAGCAACACAATTCTATATTATCTGCAGGCTGCCCCTTCAGGTCATCTCTGCAGAACCAGGGTTCTTCATTGCCCATGATATGAGAAGGAAAGAAGGTTGCTGGCAGGGAACGTGGGCAAATGACCTGAACTCAACTGCCCTGAGGCATGTGCCACTCTGGCAGTGATGTGATACTGCTTGTACAGCCCTTGGAAATGTACTCCCTGGATGGCTGTGTTCCATCTTTCCACCTCACCATGTGTTCTCCCATGTAAGCAGTGCAAACACTTGGGATGTCTTCTTTTCTCAAGGAATCCAAGCAAGTTAGTGCCTCATCTTCCCCAGCAGGATAGCAATGAAGGCATAAAGCAACTGAAAGTTAGTCAAATTATGGTATCTCTTTGGGTCGCAGCAACTCAAGCTCATTTTTGTCCTTAGGATTTTGAATCCAAATGCTGGCAGGGAGAATTTCTTCTGAGATGGTTGTGTCATAGGACTTTTCCACTTCTTCAGCTTTTGATGGAGTATAACTTTCACCTAATTTCTCTTCAGGCAAACCTGCTCAGGGACAGCTAACAGGGAAAATTCTGCTATCGTACTGGTATTTCTGGATTTCTCTACAGCCTTTCCATCAGCACAGGTTGTCTCTCCCGTTTCATTTTTCTGTTTGTCTAGGCAAGTCAATTGCAATCATTTCTCCAGTCCAACTCCTTCCCTAGCCTTTTCCACTAGTTGTGAGTGGTTCAGGCTAGAAGCCTTTTGTCCTACCAAATGTGTGTGAGGGTTGGGGGGAAGAACTTGTTCTATCCTTTCTCAGCAGCATAAGGCAAGTTGTGAAGCTACCAGATTAATTCAGGCTTTTTTTCAGCGATCATTGGTATTGGTCTCCAGGAAAGCCATCATAAGTTTCATCTTGCAGTGAATGGAGAAGAATGGACTACCACAGAAATGGCAGGGCTAGGGACCAAGCATGTAATACAGACAAAATAATTACTCTTCGGCTTATCGTTGAAGGCACAACAGAGTATATCTGGATTCCAGTCCTTTCTCCAAGCTTTGATTTTGTGTTTTAAACAAAATAACTACTGGATGACATACAGAATTTATCTTGGAAAACAAAGGAATCCATGCTCTCAGCTCAGTGCTATGGCCACTGAGATGCAGTATCACAAGTATGTCTCTCCGTCTCATTCCCCAGTAAGGCTGCAGTCTCTCCTGTACAGTGGCATAACTTTAATTGGTGGAGGAGAGAAGCTGGTAGAGAACAACATGGTTAGATAGATGTTGACTTGAGGGGGCTGAAGTGGGTTTTCCAAGTAGATGCTCTCACCACCAAATTATGAAAGAACACTACTTCAATCCAGATTTTTAAGAAATGGAAACAATAACATTGCTTGAGGAGCCCTATGGTGTGGGTATGCTGTAGGTGTGCTTTGATAATGCGTAATAGATTAGGATCCTCTGGGTAATTATATGCAGTGAAGCTGAGCAGCTAGATTTTAATCACACTTCTGAGAACTGAAGTGTTCACAGAGGGTGAGTGGAAAATCCACAGAGTTCTCATCAAGGAGAGTCCAAGTCAAGGCAGTACCTAAATGGTAATCTAAAATTGCAGGTTTGGACATATACGTTTGACACTTTTAGGGTTCTGATCCCTAACTTCTGTTTTACAGCTTAGCTGGTCTTGTAATAGTACCTTCTTGTGATTCTGATCATAAGAACAGAAAGTTTCTGCCATGCTTACTGTTGGCTAGCGTTTTGTGAAAGTATGGCAATGAATAATTCAGTAAATATGAAACAGCATTAAGATCCACCTCTTACTGTAAGAAACAGGTCAGAGGGCCATCACATAAACAAGACCAAAAAATACCTCTGTTAATCAGCCCCAGCATCTGTTAGGGAGATCCTTGCTTCTCAAGTACAGTTTCAGCCTTTTTCTCTACTGTCACTTATTGACATCTCATCCTCATAGGAGGAAGGCAACTTCAAGATCTACCTCTCATTCCCTTCAGAACCTTGGCCTCTCCATTAGATAATCCAATGCCCTCCTCACTTCAGGTCGTATTCAGGCAGCTGTAACAAAGTCCACACTCTCAAAGTGCTATGTGGCCATGAGGTTATCTTCTCCCCTCAAAAACTCCCTACGTAAGGACAGATCAGGCACAGAATTTTCTGGTATGATTTAAAGGTCAGAAGCCATCAGCCCTGTGTTTGTACATGGATGCTCGCTTGCCTGAACAAGCCAACATGATGCATATAGAGAGCAGTGCCATGGTTACTCTTCTACTTCAGGCTACAGCTGTTGTTTGGCATTCATCAGCTGGAAGATAGCCAGTTATTTAGTTACTCAGTTATCATCGTGTCTCCACAGGGCATCTCACAGACCAGTAGTACAGCCGTCCATTCTCTCATGCCCTCCCAGTATAGGATCTGCAGTGCCCTGAGATGTCCCCATCACATGGCAGTAAACATGCACATCAAACACATGACTTCCACACCCTGGCCTGCTGCCACCCATCATTTGACCCAGTTCACGGAACTCAATCATGGAAGTAACTACACAGCCTGTATTTGCATTCCTGTGAAGGCTGCTTAAGCTTGTGGACAGAATACATTTCACAAGATATGACATGTACAGTTTCTGCTGTTCAGGATATGTGTACGTATTAAAATAAAGCTGTCTGTGTAAGTGTGTGTGCTTGTCTGGGGATAACTGTGTGCAGAACCAGAATCTGGTCTTAGGGCAAAACTAAGAGAAGCACTGCCTTGCAGGCATTTTAAAAAAATATGACTCTTAATGAAGTGATGATAACCCTATTTTTAATTTGGCTTCTGTGTCTGCTCAGTAACAATTTTTCATAACGATTTACTGGCCCCAGCTTTTTACTGTGCTCTTTCTGCTAACACTTGAGGAACAATAAAAAGCCTTGTCCTAAAATTTAGTGCTTTATACATGTCTTCTAGAGAGAAATATCAAACAGTGACTTGGGTTAGCCAGATTTTTTTTGGCTCTCTCCTTTCTGCTTGGCTCAAAGCTTACTTATTAGACATTTTCATGTTCATATCCCTGGCAATGGAAAAGCTATACATTCAGAAATCTGGCACATGCACAAAGATAAGCACAAAACATTTCCTAAGGTTGTGTTGCCTGAATTTCAGCTCTTTAATTAGCAGGATGCCTCCAAGAGGTCATTTTCAGGCTTCGTTTCGCAGTTGACTGTTCTATCTGAAAGGCTTCTCCTAAGATTAGGTTTACAGTGGGGCCTGACCTGATATATCCATGGATTTCTAGACCAGTTGTCTTTTACCACTCACAATTTTTGTCTCAGTTGAAGAAGACTCTATTAGTCAGCTGTCATTTTTGATGCAAAAGTCAGGTATAATGTAAAGCCAGGATATGTTGGCCTTACTCCACGTAGTACACAGTTGGTAGCTTGTGAGCAGCCAGTCTGACCCTGTCAAAAACTAACAGCCTTGGTGCACGCGTACAGATAACCAGTAGGTCTGACATGTCCCAGAGGCTTAGTTCTCAGGATGCTTGTTCTGCATGGTGGGTGTCAGAATTTCTTGGACACAAATACAGAAGCCTTTCCACATCACCCCATCCTTAAAAGGTTTTGTCTAGACAAGAGAACATTTTTGGCATAATTATTCTCTTGCATTTTAACTTTGCATGCAAATAATTAAAACTGGTGTTATAACACACTTTCAAGCAGGCCATGCTACTTGTAGAGACCTGAACCAAACTCTTAGATGCCGTTGGGAAAAGAAAAGAACTAAAATACTGACAAGTCAGCAAAGTACCTTATCAAGAAAAAAAAAAAAAAAGCTAACATAGTTTTAACACTAATTAATATAGATACTGAAAACTGACGAAGGAATATGACCCTCTTTCACAACACTGTGCCTTTGGACTGATTGACAGTGACTGGATAAACACACACAGTCATTTTTGCTTTGGAAATTATTCATTATCACTTTTAACTGCAGAAAGTTTTCTACATTTTGATAAAGCAATGGAAGGTTCCAAGGAAATAAAAGGAAAATGGGTTGTTATTGCCAGCCTGCCATTCATTTCCCTTTGTACACCACGTGCAGTACAACTGTGTGTGGTGCCAAATAAGGGCCCCAAAGTGGAGTGAGGAATTAATACAGATTATAAAGATGCACTTTTTTGTGGGTGTTTTTCTGGGTTCTCAGTTTCTCAGCCTGGTTCACTGTGCAGCTGTACAATGGGAGAGCGTATGGATGAGGAGATACGACATGTGAACTCGTCCTGCCACAAAAATAAATGTTCATCTAAATGGGGCCTTAGTCAATTTATCATTCAAGACGTAAACTAGTTCATTACATTGGATGTGCTGTACTCAAGCTATAAAAAAAATCCTTATCTCCATAGTAAACATGCAAACCTGGAAACTCAAACTCTATTTTTTACTCAGTACAAATACATCTGAAAAAATCATCTAGCTTTGAAGATGTCCTTGAAACACATGGAGAAATACAAGAATTTTTAGAAAAATTACTAACATCAGGATTATGAATAATCAAAATCTTAACACAGTCTACCTATTTTCTTCTATTCCTATATTCTAGAATGACCCCTCTATAAAGAGAGTCTAATTTGGAATAGAAATTATTTCATTTTAGGATATTTACCCTGCTTTGTAAGTAGCGTAATTATTCTGGAACATGCTCATTTACATTTTGGATTAATGCCTGCAGAATGGCTCAGAGGAATAATTATTTTGGAAGAGCTATTCTGATCAATTTCTGCATCTGAGGCCCTGCAGACCATATGTGTCACCAAAGGCAGTCCAGAACTCCACAAAATACTAATTGAGGCCTTTGACTTAAAAGGCTTCAACAGTATTTGATCTAATATTTCGCATTAACTATTTATAGTGAAAAAAATACAGAGATCACACTTCTAGGGCACTATATATAAGCCAGTTAAACACAGTATGCAACCATTAAATGCCTAGTGTAGGAATTTCAGCACAATACAGAGGATATATATTTGCTTAAAATATGCCGTTAGGGCCCTGAGGGTCCCCATGAAAAATGCTTTGTGCCATGACATACTGGGTATTCATTGCTAAACTATAAAACTTAGTAGAAAGATTCGGCTGGCCCTGATGTGTAGGTACCAAGTTTTTACTGAGGTGGTCACCAAACTAACTGAGAAGTCCAGACCAAGTTCTTTTCTTCATCACAGCACCCACAGGATGCCAGGCCAAAAGCCCATGGTGGAAACACCCAGCAGCACAGCATCAGGAATGAGGGATTTTCTTCTCCCACTAATGCTCCCTGACAGCGTGTCACCCACTAGTATAGTCACAGCCTTACATCTTTGACAAGGAACAAGAACACCGGGAAAACTCCTAGCTTATTTGCGCTCCTGGAAAATAAGACTTTGTATATAGTATATCTCTGCATTGCTATTATGGCTCACATCGTTTCTTCCCATGGAAAAAAACAAGGTAGCATATGCCAGGAACAAAAATCTCCCAAAAGATATTCTTGTGGAGAACTCCTAGTTCCTCATAGGCTTGTTCTATAGGAATGACTACAGGTCTGCCCCAAACAGTGTACTTACCAGAAACTCAAATTTATACCAGTAGGAAGGAGAAATCAGAACCTATTCATTAGTTGTTCCATAATAGATTTAAAAATACAAACTCACAAGGTCACTTACATAAAGCCTGCAATACCATATGCTCAACACATTCCAGAACACCAAACACATGAATCACTGCACTTATATTCATAAAAATACTCTTCTACTCCCCCAGCACATCACACAATGATATAGTTACAGGAACTTTTTTCCAGGTGGCAGCTGATTTAAGAGGTTCCTGCATTTGCTGCTTATTCCTGACCCATAGCTATAACTGGTTGCTTCCTCAATTGTGTTGGTTTAATTTTGTGGAGCTGTGGTGGCCACCATGCTGGGTTTAAAAAACCCCAAACCAACAACCAAATGAAACCCCACCAATACTTTTTGAAAGTTGTTCTAAAAAAAAAACTCTAACTTTGGTTATTTCAGGGATGTAACTGTTGCTTCAGCACTGATGGGGGGGCAGTGGCTTGCTTGCTTCATGTGCTGCCATGAAGGGTCCTTCTCAGAAACATTTGCAGGGGTTTTAAATGGTAAAGAAAATCACCAAGTGTATGATAACGTGCCAGCATAACAGTGGCAAACTATGAATGTCCCAAGTCATTTGTGGGAGAGATGCGTGAGCTGGGCTAGGACTGCATGCAGGGGCTCTATCGCTTCTTTAATTATTAGACCTCCTGAAAATTCTTTTTCAAAGATGTATAATAATAATAAAAAAGTAAGGCTGAATGTTACCAAAACCCATTTATTTAAGTTAAGGGTTTTTTTTTCACCTGGACTTTACTGAAAGGCAATTTCACCCTAGCCCTTTTCTGTGTGTATTCTGTGCATGCATAAATGGCATGAATCCACATCTGTGTTTGCATTGTTTGCTCAAGCATTCAGACTCAATAAACCTGTGGGGTTTTTTTCATGCTTTTACCAGAGTAAAACAAGAAAGCCTCAGTGAAACTAACGAAATTAAATAAGCACTGGTGAAAGATGAAGCAAAGCCTCTGTGCCGTGGTATTTAAAATGAGGTCAGTTGGCAGAAAAATTTCCAATGTAACTGATTTACTAATCAATACAGAAGAACTCGCATTTCTTCCATAAAATGAATTCAATTTGCTTAAGGAAGTTATGGTGTTCTGAATATTGAATGCTAGAATAGATACATGTGTGTGTGAGATGGAATGCAACCGTGACCAGTGTGTTTGATGGAAGATTTTTCAAGGCGATACTGCTTTTTCAAGAAGTGTTAATTTATCTGGGAGAAAAAATGGAAAAAAATCCAGCATGGTTTTATGTGGTTTAGGGCTCTCAGTGTGTTGCTACATATTGTTTTACAAAAGCGGGAATGCAAAAATCCCTCTCCTCTGAAAACTTAAAAAGTACCAGGAGAAAAAAATAGGACACTCACAAATTAAATTCTACTTTAACTTAATTTTCACTGAAAGACAGTTTTTCCATTCTGCTGGATAAAAAAATCAAACAGCAGGAATTATGAGAATGAATATTTTTTTTTCTACCATTTGATGGAAAGGCTAGCAGGTTTTCTGTAATATGTGTCTTGAGAACTGTTGCCTCTAAAATAAGCATCTGATTACAGATAACCAGAGCCTTTTTCTTCTGTTATAGGAAACTATTATTTTAAAAAGAGGTCTCACAAGAAGTCCGAGCTCAGTGAACGGAGTGAAAACAAAATGCTATTTCCTCACTGGCAGCATTATGGGCTCTGATTTACTAGTGGGGATGGCACAGCTTAAGGTGGCTGATGAGGTTAGATTCAGCCCTCTGCCTCTACATTTCTTTCTCTGACACATTATACAAACAATAACTTAAATTCCCATGTGGTTTTTATTTGTCACAAATACATGTTACAAAGTTAGCAGCCCATTGGAATCCCCCAGGAATCCAAGCTTTAACTTAGGAAAATAAATATGTTTCCAAACCTAACCAATCCAGAATACACTGACAATATGAACCGGGAGTAAATCAATGTATTGTTCCTTTACTGACTGCATACAGCCTGAAATAAAGTCTGAAGAGATGGGAGTGACTAGACTACAGAAGGCTACTAACTCAAAATCCTTAATATGATCAGTCAAGTCTTAGCATCAACTGAACTATAACTGTTTATCATTTTAGCAGCACTCAACCAACGTGCATGCATTATGAATCTAAACCAGCTGCCAATCTTCT
This sequence comes from Pezoporus wallicus, assembly GCF_028554395.1. Classification (NCBI taxonomy): domain Eukaryota; kingdom Metazoa; phylum Chordata; class Aves; order Psittaciformes; family Psittacidae; genus Pezoporus; species Pezoporus wallicus. The sequence goes on along the minus strand of NW_026635653.1, from coordinate 519,056 downwards.
CTCTGTGCCAGAGCCTCCCCCAAACCTGAAAAATAGAACACATCGACTTTTGTCTCACTCAGAAGTGGAGTCACAGAGGCCTTGTTGCACAAACTGCTAATTAACACAGAGCAAAAGGCTAGTCTCTGCCCTAAGGAGGCTGCAGTTTAATTATGATTGGAGTCAGCATGTAAATATCAACGGAAAATAAATGAGCATAAAGGTTCACTTAAGATTTCTCCAGGGAAGGAGGTTTAAGAGACATCCATCTTCTTTCATTTCTGATGCTTTTTTCTATGATTGAAAAAATGATCACATTTTGAAAAGACCACCACTATTTTTACTGTAGGGTTTCGGGGGAGCTGTTAGCTTGGACCATTTCACTTTTCAGGGATGGAATGTAACCTTGGAGGGAGCTGGATCAGCAAACCTGGTGGGACGGCAAGCAGTGCCCCATGAGCACTTGGTGCTTAAGCCTGGGCCTGCAGTGGAATTGGTGCCTTTGGGATTGCAGCAGGACACTGTTGCCAAAGAGCACAGCATCACGGCAACATCACCAGGGTCAGCTCAAGAAGCAGCAGTGTCAGTGCTCTGGCTCCAGGGAAGAGTCTCAGCACCAATAACGGTGTGTTTACAGAACAAAATAGCAGCAGTGGGAGCACAGAGCACTTGTTTGAAACATAACAGGTAGAGAAGTTCAGAGTCTTTGGCAAAGAGGAGGCGGGAGCCAACATTGCCTTACTACATAAGAGCATAAAGGCTGCATAGGAAAAAAAATGAGCAGCCTGGAAGACAAAGCCTGGTCAGCTAAAAATTGCCTGCATATTAGCCATTATCAGTACAATGTCTTGGAACTGTGAAATTAAATGGGCAAGAGATGAAATTCCATATTTCATCTCAGAGCTATGAACATGCAATATTTGTTTGCACACTTCAGTAAGAAGTAACACATAAAGTCAAGCAGCAACAAAATTTCCCATATTTTACAGCAGAATGGGACAAATTTCAGCATCCTGGTATATAGCAAACTGCACCTATATTACAATGCACTGGCTATGGGACAGGATACCTACCTTGCTCTTTCATTGTCATATAGATAAATGAGCAGCACTGTCATTTCATTGTAACATGCCTAACTTAAGGGATAGTTGTTATCACAGTGACATTTTTCTCTAGACTTCATACATACAGTTGGTATTATAAAAGGTAGAAAGGACTCCTCTCTAAGTGTATTATCTGTACACATCAACTGGGCCCTGCTAAATCCCTCATGTAATTGTCATGCTTTGTTCAGCTTACAAAAAAACCCCTCTGTAGACCTCCATGAATTTATGGTACATAGCAGCTTTAAACTTGTTTGTAAAGGTTTAAAGACAGGAGTTGAATTCCCTGGATTAAAATTAATTTTAAATGCTTTAATGGGGTGAGCTCTCATCTTGAGGACTGACGTGCCTGCAGGCTTTATAAAACACCAGCATTCTAGGATGCAGAGATATTCTCTGAGTCAGGTTGCTAAAGGATATCACACACTAATGGCAATTACCACTCTCTCTTTTGCAGTCACATATGATGCCATAAAATGGGCTCCAGACTTCCTTACTTAATTGCCTGGCTTCGTTTCATCTCAAGCACAAGGCAAAAGAAATGCATTTCAATCACCCTTGTAAAATAGCACACATTTTCTTACTATTATGCCTTTGAAATATTGCACATGAGAGAGAATATTTAGAGAATTTCATGAATGGCAGAGACTTGTATGCAGCCTTATCCTGGGGATATTTGTTGGCAGAAAGCTTCAGTGGCATTATGCTTTCATGGTATTGAACAGGTAAGACAAGTTTGTGCTGGTGGATGTGAATGTGAACAGACTTCCTGCTTCAGAATGGTGACTTTTCTCCTAGCCTGTCTACCCAAGGACAATGCATTTGATGTACAAGTCAAACATTTACATACTTTTCATGAGACTGTTTTCAATGAAAAAGATTGTAATGCCATTTTGTAGCACTATTATCATCCTGCAACTTTGACTCGACAGGTGATCCAGGTTGTGGACCCTAGTGTGGTCTTGAACAAACTGCTTCATGAAACGAACAGATTGCATGTCTCACAGTTTACCACGCTATGTATTAGGAAAAGTAGAAGTTATAGAAATCCTACCATCCTCACTGAAAAGGTTTGGAGAACCCCTGATGAACATACTAAAATAGTGAGAAGTATTCGGTGCTGTTACACAATTCAAAATTAATATAAGACATTGAAACTTTTCACTAAATAATGAAATATATTAGGATTCCTAGGCAACCTCAGTGAGAAAGACGTTGCCAACATTGACTATGTGTTGTCTCAACAGCCACCAGGCATAAGAAGGAGAAAAGAAGAAATGGTCAGAGAAGGGAAACAAAAAGGAGAATGCATGAAGAGAGACTCTTTTCTGCTGCATTCTCCTCCAATATAAGCCAAAGCTGAAGTGCAGCTCTAGCTCAAGTGGCTGGCATCAGACTGCTGCAAAGCAGTCAGCACTGTACCTCCCTTTCACCCTGCTGTGACCTCTCTTCAGATGTAGAAAACCTGTAGAGAGAATATGTTCTGCATCTGTGAACCAGCACCACCAGTAAGCTGTTTTCCCTGACATCCTGTGCTGACCTTCCAGTCAGTCCCCAGTACAGAAGGCCAATGGTACCATCACATGCTGCCACCTGCCCACTCACCTCTTTCTCTCTACAGCACTGTAGCAGGGTCTGGGAAATGCTGCTTTGAGGAACCACTCATTTCCCCCCCTTTTTTTCTATACTGACAGAACACAGAGGTGGTAAGCAGCCATTTCGCTCTTCCCACTATGCCTGAGGTGCCAGCTTCTCCCAGGGAAGTGTCTGCCAGTCTCTATGTAGGTCTGCCCTTGTGCTAGTCAAGCAGGAAGAAATCTGGGTCCCTCTGATCTCCAGGCAGCAGGATGTCAGTGACAGTGCCTACAGAAAAAAAGACATTTTCCTTAAGACACACATTTTTACACCTCAGAAGATAAAGCTTTGCCTGTTAAAAGTTATGAAATAGTGGTAATATTTCCCCATAATGAGTTCTGTACTAAAAGACAGATTACAGAAATCATTCCTTTTTGCCCATTTATCTTAGCAACAAAAAAAGAAAGGGAAGAGTACACCCACAGTAATAAAGATACAGGCTTTAAAAGTCTGTAATCACTCTGCTTTGCACAGAATGAATGAATCAGTTCAGTGAGCTACAGAAAAGAATTTCAGGGGAAGCATGAAAACAGTCCTCCTCTGTAGCTGTATAATCTCACTAATGCCTGGAAAAATAAAACCTCTATATTCCAACACTTAGTATTTCCTTTTATATCTCTTCCTATACAAATTCATATGTCTGTTCCCTAGCACATGTTGCCACTAGACTACCAGCTGCTAAAGAGGATTCAGAGGCAAAAATGTTCCAAATAAGGAAAGGACAACCAAAACCTTCAATGATTAGGTCACCATTTCCTCTCTATTACCTGCAGGGGGGTAGAAGTGATGAGCCCAAGTTTAAGATCTATCACTGCCAGGCTACAAGAGATTACTGTCCTAGAGACCTGCTTGCTGAGCTGCTTGGATAGTCAGTCCCTGACCCGCATCCATCAAAATGAGCCAGGTTAAAGCTGAAACAGGATAAAAAGTGCTATCACAAGCACATCCACAGAGGGGACAGTGGTGGGGATTGCCAAGCATTCCAGCTGCGGCATTTCTGCTGTCAGCAGAGGATGTGCGGTCAGTGTCAGAGCTGAAACGTGTGGCGACCTGACGGACTTTAAAGGGAAGGTTTCTATTGCTGAACCTACACTATTCTCTGGCTGGTGGTATCTAAGAAGCTGGCATCCCAGGGAATGAGCAAGGAATTCTAACAATTCCTCTTGGTGATATTGTCATAGGAGAGTAGTTATGTAGAATATAAATGTACATTTCTGGAGAAAATGTGACAGCTAATAGTTAACCTAGTTGATGAAAACAGAAATGATACGTCTCAGTCTAATTATAGTGTGGTAAACTAGGGACAGAACTCTAGCTAAAATATAAATGCAATTCTGTGTTTCACAGCACATACTTAAAACAAGAAGTGATATACAGAACAATCTTTACAGGAAGTCATTTTGCAGTTGAAACAGATGAGGATCTTCTCTATGATTTTTTATTTGCTTATTTAGACACCATTTGTCTTGCACTTAATACCACATTCAGAGCCTAGCAGTGCTTAGGGACATTCAGATGCTCAAGTCCAAGAGGAGCACTTGTTAAGGGGGCTTAGGTCCTTAATCCTGTGTCTCTATAAGCCAAGCGCAGCTTTAATTGTATTGCAATAGGAGGAACAGCCAAAAGCTACGTAAGGCAAACCTTGATGAGAATATGCAATACCTTTTATTAAACCAGACAGTAAAAGCCAGACAGCATTTTGGATAGGCATGTATTCTTCAAGCCTGAAATCAAATCTTTTTTATTGTCTTCAGTAAATGTTACATCAGGATTGGAGAGGTGTAGGCAATTGTTTCTGCTATAGGTAAGAATGAAAGACGGCTGATCAACTGCTCATCAGTTTCCAGACAGAATCCCCACAGAAGAGTTCAGGAGGAGAGGTGAGATGCCTAGGGCTGTGCCTCATCTCTTCTGCAGATGTTTCTCCCAGGAAGCCAAGTGTGGGCTCCCTTTGTATGGTCACTTAGACTTTAGTGTATACCTGGCATCTTTGAGTGTGACTTTTCTTTGCAGTTCAGAGTGAAAATGAAATATTACTTCCTTATGGCATAAAGCAAGTGTTCACGTGTTAACTTATTTAGTATGTCTGGTGACTTATCAAAGTGAAACACAGAGGTCCATTGTACAGGCTCATGAAGTCTGATTTGATTCCAGCATCTGATGCCCACCTTCTCCACCAAAAAGGCCCTATCCCACGAATTTATGCACAGTTTATCTTCTATCCAAATTAACTGGTCAGCCTCTTCTATGATCAGCTGGTCAACTGTACTAGACACAGAAAGGATCTCAAATATACGCTGAAAAAGTAAAATTCTCCCAGGCTTCAACCTCACATCAAAGCCTCTCCCTTCACACAACACAGTCAAATGAGGGATCTTACAGATCTGGTGGTCCAATGTATAGGGATCTCCTGTCATATGGACTAAGGTATAGCAACTTGTGCACTGGCACAGAACAGCCTTAAGTCCAGCTGGAAGACAGTAAAACCTACCATCAGGTATAGCTGTGTTTAAAGGTAATACACACACTAAACATCCTTCATTCAATGTATACTAAAGCAGCAATTAAACATCCTTTGGTCAGTGGCAGCTGCAGTACTAAGATAAGGCTCAAAAAAGCAAGAGCAAAACCAAAGCTATGTTAAGTGATAAGTTTCCCAGGGGCTTGCTTGCAGAAACAGGATCTGGTAGTACTGAATTATTTTGCACCTGGGTGTGAGACAGTCAGAAAGTAAGTACAATGCCAGGAGGCAAAGAGAAACCCAGTTGTGTGTGTTGCCTTCAGGCAGTGCTTTTTTTGGTGAATAATATTTTTTTCTGGGAGGGGAAAGTACTAATCAAAAAAGCATGTTTGAATTCCTGAAAATGGAAGCTGCCTCCTCCTTAGTATTCCAGTGTTCAGAGGAACAGAATTTTAATTTTTTATATTCATTTGTTTTTTTAGTGTTAGATATTTAAAGACTGGAGAACTTCTTGATCCACAATTAGCTACTTCTAAGATAAAACTGTCCTGTGAGTTTCCAGTATTAGCCCTGGGTGCTTGAACCACCAAGCAAACCAGAGGTTCCATGGCAAATAGAAAAAAATCATAGGCAAATGAGGATGCTTTTGTTTAACCTGTTTTGTTCTACAAGTTTGCAGGGAGAGTGCAACAGAGGCACCTTGGTTATTCAAGTCCTTGTACAGCACCCAGCTGGCATGGCAGCATTTTCTTTCATCAGGTTAATTTTGAGACAGGACCAGGGAGGTGAAACTGTAAAGATTTTGCAATTTTTAATTAAGAAATTGTGTAAGTATATGAACAGCCACATGATGAACAAAGTAGCCAGACATGAAAGCATGTATGTTTACACAACATGAGCAGTAATAAAAGAGTCATATAATGAGAGAGCTACCTCCCTTCGATCTAACAGAAAACAGTATATCCTGCGTTACTTCTCACTGTGCTTTCATGAACACACTTACCACCATCATCTTTATCAGAATTACCGCCAGAGCTGAGCCACATATAACTGTTGTTGAAAAAAAAAATAAAATATGAAGACATCAGTCATTGCTAACTGAGAACAGACATGTTACATGTCAGACTGAAAAATAACATGGTATGTGCACATAGATGGATATGCAGGCATTCCTGGAGAAAGAACTTGGAAGTTTCCATGGGAACCTTACCTGCTTCCTTTCCAGGACTACAGCTGCCAGGCTGCTGGGTTGCAGGTCTCCAGGGCAAGGCACAGCACCACATCTGGTGCTGCACAGTGGTGCCAAGGCCAGCTGCACTGAGGATTAACCTGAAGCAAGGCAGCAAGTTGCATTTTACCTGATCAGCCAATTAACCTTTTTTCTGGGGAAGAAAGAGCTCTCATCAGGAAAGGCTCTCAGGTGCACTCACGAAGACTGAGAGACTCCTCACATTTGTTTCTGTAGAAGACAAAGTAAGGTGCCCAGATTTGAAAAGCATGTTATATTTTAACCAGTGAAAGGATGAAGGAATGGCTTGAAAGCACCGTGTAATTATGTTGTTATTAAACCTTATACACAGAAACAGTCTTGTATTATTACTATTGATATGGCCAAACCCTCATGAAGAGGTATGAAAAGAACTTGGGAAATTATCATCTATCTCCACACCTTTGGTTCAGAAACCATTCAAACACGGACTAACTCACCCAATGTTAACATGCAACTGCAACTCTGTGGAGCTGCTGCTGCCCTCTCCCTTCTCCTCCAGACCTTTTCTTCTCCTTTCAGTTTCTCCCAGTTCAGTGAAAGATCATTAGTCTGGGTAATGAACACTAAAGACAAGTCATGAGAATGGAGTATATAAAGGAGTTGTTAAAAGACTTTGAAAAAAGTGTGTTTAAAAGATAAAGGTTAAAATAGCATTTTAAATATCTAAAAGGATAGTTTAGAAAATTATCAAAATCTTTTGATAAAAGCTCTGATATCCTTCCTGATGGTAAGCAGTATCTTATTCAGTGAGACAAGTCACACTCCTCACAGATTATGAGATTTTTTTAAGTTTATTGTAACTTGAGCAGTAAGAACAAGCAATGGCTTGAGTCTTATTAAATGTGGTGATGACAATATAAACTTTATTCCTTTAACTTCTAAAGCAATTTCAAGGAGATTTAAAAGAATTTATTTAACCTCAGAACAACCTGAAACATTAAAGCTGAGTGACAGAACAAGTCTTGGACAGTTTTACACCAAATGCTGCAATGTTGATTTGGAACTTCCTTGAATTATTTGAAGACTAATTCCAGAATTATTCTGGTTTCATGCAGTGTAATTGAGATCAGATTTCTGTCAGAGGATTTCTTCACATTATCTCAACTGGCTGTTTAATACACATGAGCATATTCCCTTTTTCTTTCACTGACCATATCACGGTCTAACCTGGAACTATTAACAGGTTTCTCCAGCATTAAAACCAACTAGTAGCATTGCTAGCATTTTTTTTTTAGAAAGCACAAAAAAATAATATCTTCTCATAGGAAATAATTTAATACCAGCGTGTAAGTTTTGCCTAAAAGGTATTGTGGTTGTTGATATATAGAGATCATTTAATTAATTCCTTTATAGATGTATTTGAGCTGCTTTTTAACAGAAAGCATCACTTCTGACAACAGTTGCCTCTAAATCTGGCCCTATTTCAGTTACTTTTAAATAAAAATGAGGGGATATGACATCATTCAACCACATCATTTGTAATTTAATTATTAAAAATCTCTGTATCCTGTTGCACAGGTATTCAAATCTCTGCCTATTGCAAAACATGTTGTTTTTTACCAGAAACATATAAATTGTATAGACACACAATGAAAGCTCTTAAAAGTATGTAAGTAAGAAAAATAAATCTCTGACACAGTTTTTATATCATGGAATATTAGATTTCATCTGGAAAAGCACAAATTACTAAAAAATAGCTGTGAATTTTTGTACACATCCCAAAATTTCAGAAAATTTCTTTAAGAAAGTATCAGAAAAACTAGTTCATCAAATAGATGTACCCAGTGAAACAAAACAGAACTTTCAAAATATGCTATATTATTGTGGAAATGTGCAGAGAAACATCACAGTTACTTTTCAATCATTTCAAAATGTAATATTTTTCTTGTCAGAAATTTAAGCCTTATTAAGCCTTAATCTAAACAAAAACTTTGACATTACATATATGACCAGTTCCATATGTAGGTATCAGTCAGCTTATTCTATATGAAAAAACAATTTAATTTTAACATTTTATGTTATTTTGGTTAAACCACATGTATCTTAACTGTGTATCCACACATTTTAAGCTGTAAAGGTTATTTGTAATGTTGTATCCAATTATTACGACAACTGAGAATGGTATTACATTAACATTTGGGATCAACATCGTTTACTTATTATAAATAAGCCATGAAAATACACATTTTTAAAGTTATTATAAGAATTTAAGTAATTTTAAAGTCAAGCATCTGCTATCAACATTACTTTTACAGTGCAGATTTAAGACAAAAGAGTATCTTTGTTGACATAAGAACTTTGGAGTAGAAATCTTTTCTTCAGAATACTGCAGAAGACAGTGCTCTCTAGGCCTGACTACAAAAGAAACATGAAATATTGAGAGAACAGAGCTTCTCAGAAACAACAGTCTGAATCTTTCACATCCTGTATAATCTTCTAAGAACAATCTTAAAATCAGGGGAAGACAGACTTCTGGTAAAACAGCTAGTAGATAACCATATCTAAGCTTGTGCCATCCTTCAGCAAGACCCAGAGAATGACCACAAACAGGCATACAGTCTTCTTATATATTTACTGTAATCTGCTTGACAACACTGAATATAAACAGGCTTAGCAAAGATAGTAATTTACTTTTTTATTTATTTTTCTTGCACTCTCTGAAATTATTTCCCAGCTTTTTAAAAAAGATTTATATTCTTTTGCCACCCTTAATGGATCTTCATCCCACCATTACTGAGAGTAGGTTAGTTGCTCAGAACTGTGACAACAGAAACATTTTTTGGATGGCAAAACTGCTGTACATGCTGTACAACCGAGGTCAATGGATAAAGTCTTCCCTACATATTTCCCTGAAAATCTAAAAGAAACTTCTGCTGCAGAAGCAGAGAATTTCATCTCTTAGTGTGAATCAAGCTATAACTTCCTCACCCTTTTTAAATTATTCAGTTCATCTCTGAGACCGTGTATGTTAATCATGTCAGTGGTTTCTTCCCAATCCCCAGTTCCAGGTAAGTGCTACCATCAGACCTCAGCTCTGCTGTGAGGGGTGGGAAAATATTGTTCTTCTCTTCCCTGCTTTCACAGATAAGGCACTGATGTTTTGGGGCTGGAAGGGAGCTCAGGAAACCAAGACCTCGAGGTCCACGGGACAGTGAACTGGTGGTGTCATCCTCTGGTATCATCACCTCTGCAGCCGGAGAGTACATCCATCAGTTCCAGCTGGGCCGTGACCTAGTGCTCATCTGACGCAGTCTCAGGTTGTTGTTGTCTTCAAAAAGCCTTTCTTAGACAAAACATCCCATGTTGATTATACCAGACATTTTTAGGAAGGCATCAGCCAGTTTTGTCCAAGCTCAGCAGAGGGCAAAAAGCTTCAGCTCCCAAGATCATGAGGGCCTCAACAAACTGTGCTCATTGCCTGAAGAGACACACCTGGGCAGAGTAAAATACTGGTTTTGTACAAGTTCTCATCTCTCCCAGAGTCAGTTCCACATCTTAGAATTAAACATACACAATTCCCTAACCTTACTGCCTTTGTGGCATGGGAATAACCATTTGACAACACGACATTGATCCACAAACTGGTTTGACACCCTGAGTCTCACAGCAAATGTTTTAGAAAAAGGTGAAAGAAACCCCAGAATGAACAGGTGCAGAATAACCTAGCCATGGGGGAAATATCTACGTAACTCCCAGTAAATGGCAGTTCTCTTACACCATAACACACTGTAGGTATAACCTGTATATTTCTTATCCTCTCTAATTAACCATGAATGTTCTTATTGCCTGTATAAAAGTCTAATCATTTTTCAAATCCTGGTAAGCCCTTTGCCTCAATTATCTTCTAACAGTCCTAACAGATAATTCCACATTCCATAAATAGCATTTCCTTTAAATCATGTTTAAACATGTTGTTTCTCAAATTCACAGGCCATCTCCTTTCTCCTGTATTGTGAGACCCATAAAAGGAATCTCCCAATTTATATGCTCTATTTAATTTCCAATAGTTTACCTATCTCTCAGTCTCTCTTGACTCCTTCCTAGTACAAATTATCTCACGCTCTCATGATGCAAAGGTTTCTACATAATCCTCATGATTTTAGCCCATTGCCACAAAATTGCAGTTCAGTCTCTGTTTTGTTTTCATTTGTTGTTCTTAGATGTGACTACCATCATTTGGCATACTCTCAGTTTACATAACCATCTTCTTGTCTATCTTAACATTATTCGATTTCTATTACTGATGTTATTATGAACAGAGATTTTCATTACACTTCAGACAGTAAAAAAAATGCTTTTGCTGCATGCTGACAGTGACTTTTGATTCCAGCAATACCTAGAAGCTCTATTTAATCCAAAATAGGTAACATTTGTCATACATAGCTACAGTTATAAAAATTTTGTGACAGGCTTTAATAAAAGCACTTTGGATCTCAGAGCTGCATGCTTTCCTATTAAGGATGGTTTGTAAATCTTCAACAAAACATTTTTTATACTGGAATTCAGTTTTTATTTCAAATGTTCTGCCTTCCTAGAGAAACATTCAAGGGGAATCTTTCTATGTGTGTTAGGATCAAAAGAAATTGTGACAAAAACAAGTGGCTGTGAGTTAGAGAGAGGGAGAACAAGGGAGGGAAGGAGGTAGATTGCCAGTCCTGTAGAGTCAGGGCTATTTCCTTGGGTGAAGAGTGCCAAGATTCAAGACTCTGCTCTGAGTGCTGAAGTCGACTGATGTGTGTGTGGAGCTCCAGGAGCTCCTGGCATTTCACAAAGAAGTTGACAGCATCCAAACTGCTCAAGCATCAATTTTTCATGCAAAATGCAATTCTTGGGTTTTTGGTTTTTGGTTGGTTTTTTTTTTTTTTCAGTCCCATCACTTTCAATCTGCCCTTGGGCTTTTACAAATACACATTTTCTTTGGAAAGGCAGTACTTTTTTGCCCTTTATATGTTATATTCACCACAGCATTTTATAATTCAAATTTTGGTTACTGCTCCATTTACTAGTTACTAAAGAACTGGTTTCTCTGGTTTTGATCTCATGAACATCCCTTATGACATTTCTGAAAGAGAGATGCAGCATTTACTGCCATCACACCATTTGGTAAAGAAACTGACTTTAGTACATTGCTTCACGTTTCTACCCTTCTTTTCTCAAATACCTCAGAACTCCTACCTCAAAGCTAGCCACAAAATTGTGTTAAACTTGACCTATGCTAATATATAATTATAGAATAATTAGGGTTGGAAGGGACCTTAAGATCATCCAACACCCCTGCCATGGGCAGGGACACCGCACACTAAACCACGTCACCCGAGACACCGACCAACCTTGCCTTGAACACTGCCAGGGATGGAGCATTCACAACTTCCCTGGGCAACCCATTCCAGTGCCTCACCACCCTTACAGTAAAGAACTTCTTCCTTGTGTTTAATCTAAACTTCCCCTGTTTAAGTTTTAACCCATTACCCCTTGTGCTATTGCTACAGTCCCTAATGAAGAGTCCCTCCCCAGCATCCCTGTAAGTCCCCTTCAAACACTGGAAGGCTGCTATGAGGTCTCCCCACAGCCTTTTATAGGCTGAACAGCCCCAACTTTCTCAGCCTGTCTTCATATGGGAGGTGCTCCAGTCCCCTGATCATCCTCATGACCCTTCTGTGGACTTGTTCCAACAGTTCCATGTCCTTTTCATATTGGAGAGCTGTTCACAATAAGCCACGTGAGGTCTCATGAGAGCAGAGTAGAGGGGCAGGATCACCTCCCTCAACCTGCTGGTCACGCTCCTTTTGATGCAGCCCAGGATATGGTTGGCTTTCTGGGCTGCAAGCGCACACTGAAGCTGGCTCATGTTAAGTTTCTCATCAAACAACACCCCAAAGTCCTTCTCTGCAGGGGTGCTCTGAATCTCTTCTCTGTAGCTGTGACTGGGATTGCTCCAACCCAGGTGTAGGACCTTGCACTTGGCATGGTTAAACTTCATGAGGTTGGCATCAGCCCACCTCACAAGTGTGTCAAGGTCCCTCTGGATGGCATTCCTTCCCTCCAGCCTATCAACCGAACCACACGGCTTGGTGTCATCAGCAAACTTGCTGAGGGCGCACTCAATCCCACTGTCCATGTCAGTGACAAAGATGTTGAACAAGACTGGTCCCAACATCGATCCCTGAGGGACACCACTCGTTACTGGTCTCCAGCCGGACATTGAGCCATTGACCACAACTCTTTGTGTGCGGCCATCCAGCCAGTTCTTTATTCACTGAGTGGTCCATCCATCAAATTGATGTCTCTTCAATTTAGAGACAAGGATGTCATGTGGGACAGTGTCAAACATTTTGCACAAGTCCAGGTGGATGACGCCAACTGCTTTGCTCCTGTCCATCAGTTCTGTAGCCCCATCATAGAAGCCCACCAAATTGGTCAGGCAGGATTTCGCCTTAATGAAGTCATGCTGGGTGTCAACAACCACCTTGTTGTTTTTCATGCCATCCAGAAGAAGATTGCTCCAAGATTTTGCCAGGCACAGAGATGGCGCTGACTGGTCATCCGTTTTCCCCTCTTGAACATGGGGCTTATATTTCCCTTTTCCCAGTCATCAGGAGCTTCACCTGACTGCCATGATTTTTCAAATATGATGGACAGTGGCTTAGCAACTTCATTTTCCAGCTCCTTCAGGACCCATGGATGGATTTCACCAGGTCCCATGGACCTGAGCACATTCAGGTTCTGAAGATGATCTCGAATCAGATCCTCTCCTACAGTGGGCTCAAGGTCTTCATTCTCAGTCCCTAAATCTGCCTTCCAGGACTTGGGTGGTGTAGTCAGAGCATTTGCCAGTGAAGACTGAGGCAATGAAGTCATTACAAGCCTCAGCTTTCTCCAAATCAAGCTCAATAGTAGGGGTGGCAAAAATCTGCCACAGACATAGATGCTTCTCAAAGTAACAAGTGCCCTGAGAGGAAAAGGTGGGAGGAGGACAAGCAGCTGCTGAGAGTCAAGGAATTACAGATCAACAGGTGTGCATGGCTCATGCCCCTGGCTGTTTAGAGGTGGTCAGATGTTGATGAAGGTGGGTCTATTATATTTTTAATTTGCTTTTGCTAACAGCAAAATAGTATGCGTAATCATAACACAAAGCAGCTTGAAGAGGGAATTGTACTGCTGTGAAAGCCTGAGGTGTGCCATAACTCTTCAGTTACCTAGTCAGTACTTTAGAAATACATCTATATGGGCTGGGTAGACCCCCAAAGCCCCCAGCCGTACCCAGTCTACACACTTAGGAATGCTGAAGAAATTTCCTTACCATTTTTGAATATTTATTTGACAAAACATGAGGACAGAAGCTGGTATTTGTGACTATAAGGGGTAAGGCACCTCCCTCTTTCCAAGGGTAGTGTCATTCGGTATGAGACCTCCATGAATGTGGGCTTAGCAGGTTTCATTTGCGCATGTGTTTGACATTGCATCTTTTAGGTTTTTAACACTTGTGTGATATGTGGTACATTGCTACTGCTCAGCTCTGACATTCTGTCAGGGAAGTTCTGTGTGGAAAGAGGCTTTGAGGAAAACTGTTTAGGTGAGGAATGCTATGTCCTTTCCACATCATGTTGGGCTTTTGCCCCACAGCCCTAATCCCCTAGCTCTTAATAAACCTCCACCCTCAACCACCCACATTTCAGCAAAGCATGTCTTTATTGTCACAATGACAGTGGCTGTTATCTCATCTCTACAAACACAGACATACACGCACGCACAAGCTACAGTTGAATTTTTGTCTTTCTAGAAGGGAACTCATGAAGACTTCATATTCACTGACACTTGGCTTGTTGTCCTTACACTTGAAGGTGGGACTACTAAAATAAAGACAGTAGAAGATGAACTTCTGGATGTTGTGTATCTTATACATATAAGCAGTACAAAACTTGTCTATCTGGACTTCAGAACCCTCATCAGCCAAGTTTTAGAGCTGCAGGTGGTAATGTAATTCAATAGGAACATACCGTCCTCTTAACTTCTAACCATTTCATGTGCAACCATACCTAATCCCCCTGTGAACAGTAATTGGTATGTTGCAGGTGGACTCAAATTCTGGGTGGTAACCACTTCTATACTACCTGAGTGTACTGTTTCTACATCTGCAGTGTTAGTGGGCCTTCTCAGATGAAAACCTTCTGCCTGTGCTTTCCTTGTTTTTTCCAGGCTCAAGAGTGCATGTGGCTGAGTTTGCCAGAGCAGAACCTGCAGTTCTTGCCACAATTCCTTATGCATGAACCTTTCAAGCCAGGGGTGTAGATGTCACGGCTTTAGTCTCTGATTAAACCTGGCAAAGTGACAAAGAAGAAAGAAATCTAAATTTAACTGGAGTTTGCTGACTACTAAAAATCTTCTCATATATATATATATATGAGAATATTTTGTTATATAAAGATTTTAAGATTTTTATTATATAAATATTTAATCTTAACATTATCAAAATTCTTTTGCAAAAAGCAGCAAAGAATTATTGAAATTCTTTTAGTCTGGCTTTTGTTCTTTCTCTAAGTAAGGACCTCAGAGCTCTGAGGATGAGTCCTTTCTGCCTGCTCTCCGCAGCCACTTCTGAAAAGTGTGATGCTACTGTTGGCTAAACTATTTTCTGTACACAGTCATGGACCACATGCGTCAGCCAGCAATGAGCACTGGTTTGCTGCAGTTTTAAGCAAGGAAAATGCAACAGGTGCAACCAAGCTTTTGAGAGCAAAAGCTGGGGAATGCTGTGATATGAGCAAATAAAAATATCCCATTTGTCATGTTGAAATGATCAAGTGAAAAAGGAAAAGCCAAACCCTTAGAACAAATGAAACTTTTGCTTATTTCTAAGTTAATTAAAACCAAAAATGAGAGAATGGAAAAGAAAAAATAAATGTAGGCATTGATTGCAAAATGTCATGGAAAGAAAAAATCTTCCATTACTTTTTCAGATACACAAGATGTGGGAATGTGAGGCTTACTTTGCTCCTCCATCTGAAAATATTTCCTTTCCTCTCCCTATAGACAAATGCTTAGATACTCATAGGTACAGAAAGACTAAATTCCTGGGTGTTTTAGGAGTTTGTACATGGTTTCATATTCCAGGTTCAGTGCATGTTTCAGGATCCCATATAATTAGGACAGCTTCAGCTAGAGAGACTGATATTAATAGTTAATGCATAACTTGTTTCAGAGTATTCAGACACACTACTTGTGGAGCTGGAGGTCCAGATGCAAATTCACTTAAGCAGAGGAAAGAGCAAGACCTAGGCCTTCTGGCTTGTTAGTGAAAACTCTTGCTCCTGGAGAAGGGGTGAAAATCAAACAAATGTGATTTCTTTTCTTTCTTGAAAAAAAAAAATTATTACACTCTTTTCTGCTCAGCTGGAGTGTCTTAATGCTTTTTTTTTTTTTTTTAATTTTTTAACTGTTTGTCTCTCTCTCTCTCTCTGCTTGTCTGGATTAGGGAGATTTTTTCCGTATGAAATCTTTCCATCAGTTATTCAGAAACTAAGACAAAACGAGTTCTCATGCCAAGCTGAATATTGGCTAATTGTGCAACAGTTTCCTTAAATACAGGTCATTTCTGGGAATACCAGACTGCTGCTATTTCAGACCAGCTACACAGCTTCTGGGATAAAACAATGTCTGCTGTCTGAAGTATTACCATCCACCTGTAAACATGTGTGATAATACTGTAAAAAAAAAAAACAGCCATGCATCTCTTTGTCACATCATAAAGGACCCCATAAACAGCAATGATAACATCAGGGCTGCCAGGAAGTCCCAAGCAAATGAAATTTCACAGTTTACAGATTCTGGGTGATGATTACTAGGGTGGACATTCTCAGGCATCTCTGCTAGTTGTTGCTTGAAGTCTGGGCACTTTTACTCATTCATTGACTAAGCATGGTGTGAGTCATTAACCTTCATATTTGTACACATAAACACACACGCATATGTACACACACTCCTGCGTACACACACATATGCCCTGAACAGCTGGGCTTCTGAAGACTTTTAAGCTATAAACATTAACAATTAATCTGCTCTAGCAGCTACCCCTGCTATTTCCTTGTAGGTCTTTCATAACATCTCCTAAATACCTCCTCACCTTTCCCGTCAATGGGAATTGTCCTGCAGACACACCCCCCTGCCGGGACACACGCACACTCACAAATGCATACGCAAACACACGCAGAGTAAACTGAAAATGACAAATATGCCATTCAAGAAGGCTGTCATGGAAATAAATTTCCAAGGCACCGAGCAAATCATTGTATACTAAAAAAACAAAGGGTTGCAGTTTTATGCTGGCTGCAAAACCCTGGCTCTCTTTCCTCGCTAAGACAAACACACAGAAAAAGTGAATAAGTCAGAGAAGAAAGTAAAAAACCTTGTGAAATACTTGTGTAATCAGTTAATTCATTAGGGGAAATAATTAAAATAATTATCTTAAAATGTGGAAGTACTTTTATCAGGGAAAAAAATAAATGAACAGGCACCTGACCAGCTCTGATAAATGTCAGCTGAGGGCTTAGATCAAACATTAAACCTTCCAGTGTCTTGTTTTGCCTAAGGTGGTAATGCATATTCAGCACGGATTAGGAACCACAGATATAGAGGTGCTTGGGTGATTAATTCTTATGTTGTCAGGGACTCATATACTATAAGAATTTGTTTTCAATTGAAATGAAAAATACGTTAAAACCACCTTATGTCACCCTGAAAGGCATCTCCCTGCTAATTTTAGCATTATTACTTAAATTACTCCAGGGTAATTGGTCTTCCTGCTAGTAGAAGCCATATAGCATATCTGTATGATCAAGAGTCATAAAGTGCACACCACATACACAGGAGACCCAAGGAGAAGAGGAACATGAGAGCTGGTCCCAGGGGGAAGGAGGTTGTTTTGACCAAGGATCTCATTGCTTCACTGTGGGGTGTGAAGGGGATGTGAAAGCCCTGTGCTGGAGTCTGCAATTTGCCTTTCTGCTTCAAGGTCTGCATTGACCTCTGGTTTCAGCAACCTCAAGCATTTAGCATTGCTCTTACAAGCAATCTTCTCCAGACTGCTAAAGAGCCATGTGTAGTTAGTCACCTGTGTTCCAAAGTTGAGAGAGGGACACAAGGAAAGAGAAAGTATGTCTCCCTTAGTAGGCACCTCATCCTAACCCTCTGCATTTAGTGTCTCGAGAGACTGGCCTCATGAAGTTGTGGTTAGCCTAAATGAATAATTTCCTGTATTTTATTAGCTTGAATTCCTCGTTCATTTTTAAACATCAAATGTATTAAAAGGAAGAAGATGACAGTTGTACAGAGGAAAGCTGCACTGCACTTTAGCCTTTTATCACGGTTTAACCATTGTTACTGATGTCATAGCTTTATATTTTATATTTTATATTTTATATTTTATATAAAGCTATATATTTATATATAGCTTTATATTTGAGTATTAATAACTGCTGTTGTTTATTGTTTCTTTGCAAAATAGAGAAGGCAACCCTTTCCTGTCTCACATGGGTGAGGTGGCATCTAATGAATTCTTGCGTTGTATTTTCAGCTGCAGTTTAAAATGTTGTTTATAATGGACAAAGATAGCACCTTCAAACATTTTTCTGGAATCTTCTGAATTCTGTGGATGTTCTTGTGGACCATTGCTCAAAGAGCACCCGGGAGTGGTGAATGTACAGACACAGAAGGTACAGATGTGGATGGAAAGAAGCCATCAGCTTTTCTTCTGCCAAAAGCAACGGTTCTTTTCTTCTCTTTTACACATCCAGATGTTGCTGCTTATATCTTTCTTTAATGAGTCACAATGGATAAACTATTGTAGACTCCAGTTTCTCCCACTGGGGTGTATTTTCTCTGGTTACCATTCTCACAGTTAGCTGATAGATGGAAAGAAACATAATTTCTTCCTACCCTGTCTCACATCTAGTCTGTGAATCATATAGCATATCTGCAATGGATTCACACCGTACACCTACTCTCTTTCTCACTTTTTATGTTAGGTAACTAGTTAAGTCTACTCTAAGCATTACTTCAAGCGATCAGGAAGAACAGTGCATATTTCTAAATAGAATTGAGGAGTTTGACAGTCATTAAGAACATCTGTAGCTATGCCTCTGTCCCCTCCCTGACACACAAATTGTGCTGGCTGCAATTGCCTGGAGGGTCAGGAAAGCCTCCATGGCACACACCCAGGACAAATAAGTTTCAGTGCTTTCACTATGTTGGCCACGACAAGAGACATGAAGACTGATAGGCAATTTCTGTAATTGCATGTTTCTGTGGAACTATTAGCCAAAGAGTAGGATTTCTGCTGTTACAAACAGAATAGGGGGAAGAAGTGTACTGTCAAAATAAATTGAACACAGCTCAGGTTTAATTAGCAAAGTGGGACTGCACTGTAAATATCCAAGTTTTGTCATTGAATATGCACTTCACGTTGCACAATCTGAAATAGGCAAAGGCCTGCTCACTTGTGCAAATGAACATTGAGGTCCCAGCTGAAAAAAGCAGAAGCACGCTGCCTCTGCCAAACTGCTCAGAGACTGTATTCTACTCATCCTCACCTCCAGTCCACAAAAAGAGCAATTAAGATGCCTTGAGCAGGCAGCTTAATACCTTTGGCCAAGCTTAGCCCTAAAGCCTTGACTTTAGAGGCATAGAGCCTCCACTTTGAGTCCCTTTGGTAGGAAATCGCTCAGGGAGGGCACGGGCTTTTAAGGCTGTAAGCAAAATGTCTAGTCCTGGCATGGAAAGTATGGAAAAGATGTGCAACCCTGTATCTACAGCCTGCTACAGTTGTTCCATGGAAGAAAGACTATGCCCATCACTGCTTGCTGTTTCATACTTTTTACCTTGTGCCTAATGGCAGCTTTGAATTTTATCCTTCATTAGTATCAGATGTAGAGTGTATATATCAAATGTCTACCTAGGATCTCCCCTAAAGCTTAAATTGGGTGTATGGAGATGTGGGGGCATAAGTTCTCTTTTAATAATTTACTTGGATATGTTCAGATTTTGTAACACAAGCAATGTTTTGTACTGCATTCTAGCAGGTAGCATGTAATTCAAGAAGAGTAAACATGCGTTTTTCTCCCCTTTTACATCCATCATTACCCTTGCTATAATTATTCAAAAAGCTGAATAGCAACATTTATAAAACATATAAAAGGAAAAAAAAAATAGAATATTCATTGATAGAATGGTAGGGAGCTCAAGCTGACAAGAAAAATGGTCTGATGGAATGAAACTTTGGTCATGTGAGCAATTCAAATTAAAATAAAATCCGCCCATCCTTCTTTAGTTCACCACTT
The DNA here is from genome assembly GCF_028554395.1 of Pezoporus wallicus. NCBI lineage: Eukaryota > Metazoa > Chordata > Aves > Psittaciformes > Psittacidae > Pezoporus > Pezoporus wallicus. The sequence goes on along the minus strand of NW_026635653.1, from coordinate 499,277 downwards.
CAGGGAGAGTAGTTTTAGGAGGCAAAGTGTGAACATTCTCGAGTATCATCCATCACCTGGCTAAACTACCCAGCCATACCTTTCCACTATCTGTTTCCTCTTTGTTTTCCTACCTGCCCTCTCTACCCTGATTAGATCCCTTGTTTAGGGCAGTGGAGAGGGTAGACAGAAGGAAGGGAAGGGAGGGAGGGAAGGAAGGAAGGAAGGAAGGAAGGAAGGAAGGAAGGAAGGAAGGAAGGAAGGAAGGAAGGAAGGAAGGAAGGAAGGAAGGAAGGAAGGAAGGAAGGAAGGAAGGAAGGAAGGAAGGAAGGAAGGAAGGAAGGAAGGAAGGAAGGAAGGAAGGAAGGAAGGAAGGAAAAAAATAATAAGAAAACAAAGAAATACTTTCCCTAATAGAGTATAGATATGTTAATTTACAGGTTTGTTTGATGATGACATTTCACAGCTGTTGTTTTTTTTTATGACTGTCATCATAAAGGTTAATCCTAACATTTCCGTTTGAAGCAATGTCTTCCTGATTTTCTATTTTAGACCATCCTGATCCATTCTAGGACTCGTTTTTCAGATATACACAAAGACAGGAAATTTTTCAGATCACTAAGGGATCAGCAAAGAATCCCATCAGCAGCATTAGAAACCAACTCTGTGGCTATTAGATGCAACTTTTCCTGAAGTATCTGATATTGGCTTCTGCCTGGAAAAGAATGATCCATTTTAGTCTGACAACTTTTAAAATCTTTTTAAATTTCTGTTTTTCCCATGGCGTAGTATCTTCACCATTTGTTTTCCTCACCTGATCCCCAACCATGTTATCAAGTCAAGAAATAGTATTCAACTGCGAATTCAAAAATACTCTCGCACTTGCAGCATGTTGGGTATGATAAGGGGTCTGAAAGGAACCAGAGAAGGCTCAGATGCACAAACGGTTGTGTCAGTATACTCCCACACCTCAGAGAAGCATCTAGTTATGTAGAATATCCCTTTATAGACATGCTCACTTCCATTCCACAGACATCTGATAACATCATACATTTTAGCATAGGAAATAACTCAAGTGAGTGTTACAAACAATAGGAGAAAGTGAAGGATGACAAGCATAATGTTTCTGTGTGTATGACAATGTAGATAAACTATAGGAATCCAAATCAAGTGAAGCTTAATTTCTTATTGACTAATCAATAACAGGAATCCCCACTGCCGCTACAAGCTAGGGTTGTGGTAGAAGGTAGGCAGGAGCAGGTAACAGGCAGGTTTATGAGCTACACTGGAATGTGTTTTTTATGCTTTTCAAACTGGGAGAAGAAAAACAAGGACACCAAAAATTACTCTTACCAGCACAGCAGGGCACCCATAACACAGGGTTTTTTAAAATTGGATTTGCTTTGGTATATCTCCTATGGCTCTGCCAACCAACTAGGACTGCCTGAATGCCAGAAATTGCTTCCTCGTGTTCCAGGTGGAGTCTCTGAGCCTCATCTGCACAGTGCATGTGTGGCTGGACTTTGCTGGCAGCTTCCTGCAAGGCCTATGGGTATTCTAGGGACTCTTCACCTCAGGTCCTACTGTTAATAGGGCAAAAAGGAGGCAATATGTAATATCATTTCTCATCTGTCCTTCTGAACTTTGAACTGGCATTTACTCTTCTTTGTTTTGCACAATATCAATCAGGCCTGGTTAATGCCTTCTTACTTTCTTCAAATACCTGGTTATCTGGTTTCCTGTCACGCTTTTGTTAGACTAAAGATTCTTCTAGCATATACAGAAATGGGACTTGAGTGATTTAGGATTAAGCAGGTATGATTGTAAACACCTTTAGTCAAGTATTTCAGGAGATTTTGGTGCCTGATAGTCTGCAAAATTTCAGCTATTACTCATCTTGAAAAATTGGAGTATCTTGTTTCCAAAGAAACGCATCAGAAGAACAAAACAAAAATCTCATATTATCATCACACAGTAAGTATAAGAAAGTATAAAAAACTTGGATATTTGTGCTTAATGGCTGAAGTAGATAAAATGCTTAATTTATGGTCCTGCTAATCCCTCAGGTTGTGAGGAACAAAGTTAAACATGATCACACAGCTGAACCTCAGGCAAAATCTTTGTGATGATTCATTAATGCTTATCCAACTGGAAGATACACAGTAGTGAAGAGGAAATACCAGGCAACAAATTGGAAAGGTTTCATGTTTTGTTTTGGTTTTTTTTTTATATATATAACTATAATTTTATATCAAAGATTTGCTTTAAACTATGCTTTATTATGTGCAAAAGTCTTGCACATTATCTCCTAAAGAAAGGAAACAGAATTGATTTAAACCACAGTCCTTTGTTACACTTTGGAGAAATAAAAAATCCAGTCCATTTTTTTCACTTTGTTCAGTTCCAGAAGTATCACTTAAGGAGACAAATGAAAAAGTGCATAGATCCAATGGGATAAGTTTACTGTCCCAATCTGCTTAGATTACTTCTGTTCAATCTTTTCAATACTATAGGATTTGGGGGAAGTATGGATTGTGTGCTGCTAAATGAGAAAAAAAAATAAACCTCTACATATAATTAAGGATGTAGGTTTGCCATCAGCCTTAGCCTTTTTGGACACAGTAGGAGGCATCCAGCTGTACTGCAACATAGTAGGTTCAGGGGAGGCAGCTTAAAAGTTGTGTCTATATTCCTGACCTATAGATGTTTCCAAGTTCCCAGATAATAACTGTAATATTAGAGTGGGTCAGATGTAAATAAGCATCCCTATACTTGAATTCCTCAAAAGAGAAAGCAGGCATGGAAACTAGACCAGGGATCCTGTAGATATTGCACCAATCTACAATGCCTCATCTCAGCTACAAGGCCAGGACACCAACATCAAAGTCTTAGCTTGTTTCCCTCACCATCTGGAGGCTGAGAAGAGAGTGTAAGGAAATGTCTACATGGACACTGTGACTTGAAACAGCCATGAAGTTTTGAAGAGACATCCTTGTTTGACTCTGTTCCAGCATCTTGATTCAAGCAGCAGAGTGATTTTGGTGTGCACAAGTTAAATTCCCCTTGGAGGAAACTAAAACAAAATTGCCACTTCAGAACTGCTCCAATGCTCCATGGAGACTGTGGGTGTCAAGCCAGGGTGTGGGCCACGTTGCCACTAGATGTCATGTGAAATATCTGTGCTGTGAGGAGGCTCTTGACTCTTCCACAGATCCCACAACATCATAAGGCATCTCTCCTGCCATGCAAAGGAAGAAGTGCCATCTCTGCCTTTCTATTTATCAACAACTGCCATGCCCCTGCTATTTTTGCAAATTACCTTTCCCCTGGGTCACCTGCCCAAACTTGTCACTGTTTCATTCTTTCTCTTGTCTGTCATATTATTAGACACCTGCCCATTCTCCTAGAAGATTCACAGAGACTACCCTCTCTCTTCCCTCTCTCTCTTTCTTGGTCTTTGCTCCAATGCAGTTTTTGGCCATATTGGCTTTCCCACCCTCTGTCATGTTGATCTCCTTACAAGTGACAGGGCCTGTCAGCTCAGGAGATTAAGTCACCTGTGCTCAGCTATTTCTGCTTAGGTTCAGGTATTTTATCTTGATGTAAAACTCTGGGCCATCCTAGCATGTACAGGAGTTTTTGCGTGGGATAAGAGCAAGCTGCTGGAGAGGGGAGTGTGGGTTGTAGGAACTGATGGCCCATCATAGCATGGGAAGAGTATAGTAGTGGTTCCTTGAATAGCTGTGTCATTGCAGAAAGCTTGTCCACTAAGTGCTACATGTGTGAAAGGGCAAGCACAGTTTCTGAGACTTCAGCTTTAAGTCCTTCTGGGGCAAGGAATGTGGGCAACCTGTAAGGCTGGAAGGGCTCAGTCTCTCTGTGAATTGAACATGTGAGGCAAAAGCCTAGGCACAGAACAGATGTGAGAATTTTTCCTAAAATTTGAAAAGAATGAAGGAAGCGTAAGAAAGAGTTTTGTCAGACACAGGAGGAGAATCTTCCTGCTGAGGGGTCCCTTCCTGCCACTCAGAGCCAGCTAGTCTTCTACTCCAACACTTATTGATTGTTCCATCCACCAAGCAGCTTGAACTGAGTCTTCAACAAACTTCCCTCCCACCACTGTGTCTGCTGCCAGCTGCCTGCAGTGCCACATGCAAGCAAACCACCCTCAAGTCCCCCTTCTCCTGTCAGATCTTTGCTGAGCAGCAAAAACCATGCCCACCCACTGCCCCTTTCGCCTGAGCAGCCTGTATTTTCTGGCTGCTACATCCCCCAGAGCAGTACTCCAGGAAAGACCTGTAAGGGCAGGAGACTCACCTTAACAGAGGGTGGGGGTGGTTTTCTTAGAATTATTGAGTAAAAGGACATGCTGGTATGCAGAAAAAGTCATAGGAGTCAGAGAGAGCTGGTGGAGATGTAGCTAACATGTTTGCTGAAAAGGGATAGTGCATTGAGTGCTATCAGTAAGCAGCTGAAGCCCCACCTAGGGCTATAGAAATTGCCTGTAGCCTCTCCTGGAACAAAAGGAAGACTAAGCAGACTTAAAGACATTTTTTTGGATTATTATTTTAAACCTTCTAATTACATTACGAAGTTTCATTTCTGAAAAGACAGGGACATTTAAACATCTTGTCTCATAGATGCTCTCTATCAATGAAGGAGCAATTAGCATCCCAAGCGTGCATGTCGTACTGAATGTTTTGTGTGCAGAGTACAACAGGTTGTGCACAATTTTTTTGAAGAAACTGTCCCTCATGGTTTCAGTTCAAAGTGTGTTCTCCCAGAACCCTGCAGGACACAGCAGACGCCCATAATTTGGAGGGCACTGACACTACTGCTGCTCTGTGCAGTCCTCCAGCTTGCAGTGTGTTGGCCAAACACATGTGACTTGCACATGTAGTCAGAAGCCCCCTGCAGTAAGGAAGCATTCCCATCCTTGGTAGTGTAGTCCTCAGTACAGACTCATGATCAAGTGACACATGGGTATGCAGCATCTCTACAGAGCCTGAGTGCCCTGAACGACCCTTGTTCACACTGGAGAAAGGTGGTGCCAGAACCCAGATGACTTCACGGACAGAGCTGCAGGATGCAATGAGTATCCTGAGCCCTTTTGGTGAATTCTGTCAAGGCATCTTGGCTTGCCTTGGTCCTGAACAACAAATGATGATAGCCTTTGCAGTTTAGGTGATCATAGCTGCTATACCCTGGGAATTGGATAAGAAAGAAGGGCCCTGCTCTTCTCCTCCAAGACACACACAATTCTGCAACCCTTGGATTGCAAAGGTCTCAACAATTCTGCTGATATTCGCAGTCTATGTAGGAAGCATCTTGGAGAGCTTCTCTGAACCCCACACATGGCGGACTTGCCATCCCACAGTGGTTAGCCACAGATGAGGCTTTGAAGTTTATAAGGCTCCATAAGGCTACAGCTGCTATACTGAATACAGATACCAGCTTGCAAAAATTTCATGTCAGGAGGGTAAGGTCCTGGCCCCAGCTCACAAGAGAAATTCTACACTGCAATGGGAAATTTCATACCCACTACTGGTCATCCCAATGGTGATGTAGTCCCAGTAGTCTCAACTCAACACTAACCCAGCCTGGGCAAAAGAATTAGAACAGAGACAGAATTTCAGGAGAACAAGTGTCAGTTTGCTCTCACTGTCCTGGTGGGGTACCTACTGAAGCCACAGGATTCACTCCTTGCCTGCAACACAGTGCAGCAGACATTGTGCAGGCTTTGAGGAGGGAGGTGGATGGAGTTGCAGGTGGTGTCATGCAAAAACAGCATGAGAAAGAGCAGAAGTGATACTTTCATATGTTTGAACTTACACAGATAATAGCAGTGTTGAAACTGCTGTGAGCAGTGGTATGAACCTGCATGAGGCAGATGGACAGTGTGGCACTTTGGAGAGGAACCTGAGATTCAAGAAGGAAAGGTCTAAATTGCAGATTTCTTTTGGAAAGCTTTGAACCACGTGTGCAGTGGGAGCATTCAACCAGAAGAAATCACATACCAAGTAAACTGCCTGTTAGGCACTGCTTCTGCCTGCCGATCCAGTCTTATTACTGAAATTAATTTGCTAATGTAGCCACAAAATGAACCTTTTGCACCCTGGAGAGAGAAGGTCTATTTGAGATTTCAGGTATACTTGTAAGAGAACAGGTAAGTATAAACTGGCTATTAATAAGTTATGTCTGGAGATTAGAAGGTTTCTAATCTTCGGTTCAGTATGATCCTAGAACAGCTTTCCAGTAGGAGCTGTTGTCAACAAACAGTACTATTAGCTGGAGCTAACCAGGCAAAGAGGAATAGAAATTGTGACTGACTGTAACAGCATGAGACTGAATTGCACAGCTCAGGCAGACTCCTCCAAGTCCATGGTACCATGTACAGCTGAGAAAATCCCAGGGTCCACTTTGGAGTCCTCCATCCCCAGCCATGGCAATGGAGTTACTTACAGGAAGCAAGTATACCCATCACCCTGCAGCCACCTGGGAAGATAGGCTCCAGGTCTTAGGCAGTAAAACTAGCAGGAGTTTGTGGAGCCTCTGGAAAACATTTCTGTGCTCTGAAGTTGAGATGATGTGTGGGTGCCACAAAGCGTCACTTCAACTCTGTTCCCTCTGCCAGTTTATGGTGTTGATAGACTGTGGAACAAAGCAGAAGCAGACAGCTCAGTCGTGTCTCTGTCTATAACCAGAATCTCTTAGTAGCTGACTGAAGCACAGATTCAAGAGTGAAATTTGATGAATTGTGTGTGAAAATCATTACGTACTGTAGTCTCTTTTTTGTTCCCCCAAATAAGTGGGAAAATCTTCCATTAATTCTAAGAGGTTTTAGTGCAATCCCAGAATAAGTGTATGCATTACAAAGGGAAAACGAAGAGTAAACACCATCAGATTTTTATTACAGTTACCTTTACATTTCAAAAAATGTAATACCTAATTACATTTATATAAATGATGCAGATCTTTACTATGCATATTTTTAAGGCAAACAGTTCTCCATTTTCCTTCATCTTCTTTTCCTGAGGGTTAATAGAACGAATTATATCCATACTAGAGTAGATTTTCCTAATTTAGCAAGAGTAGCTAGCATGAATATCTGCGACTGCTGTCCTGCTTTGTACATTTTCAAGACAATGTTTAGTCTTCTCTTGGACATGCTATTTAAGATTATAGACCTCTACCTGGCTTGTTTCAACACAGCTTGTTTCAAGCAGCATCTTGGCTATCTTCACTAATGAATGTACTTGACATCTACCTAGATTCATTGAATCAGAGACAAAAAAAGACCATTATATCGTTCTATCCAATCTTTTGTATATGTGTTCATATAAATTACAGAGATACTGCTTGTCAGGAAACCTTCAAGTTATACTTCATTCTCTTTCATTTTATCTTTTTTTGTCAATAGCTCATGCACTGCAGAACTAGCTCTGTTCACATGCACATTATTAACATCTTTCCAGATAAGGCCTTTGGGTCTAATCATGCAAAACCTTCCTACATACTTCTTACTCAGAGCTATCTTATTTAAAAAATGAGAATATTTTCATTGGAAGGATTGGTTTAAACATTTTAAATTAGTTCTTTTAGACAGTTTCCTGTTAATTAGAGAGGAAAGAGCTCCATCTAGCTGTTTGGTGGAGGCTGGTGTGAATTTGTGCCAAAAGAACGCAGAAATATTAACAGAAGGACAGAACATAATTGGTTCTGACATCTCATAGCTCTATTCTGAAAACAAACCAAACACCTCTTTCCAGACACTTTATCAGTACTGTGTTAATAGTACAGCAATACCAGGACTAATAAAGCCACTTAAGATATTTGCTGAAGGCAAGGGGAATCTTTCCAACTACAAATGTATATAATTTTCTTTCATTTTAAGATATAATTATCCCCAGAAGAAAAAGTTCAATGAATTGGAGTAAAACAGTCCACAGCTAATTTTGTTGACTTTTGTTGCATTACCTATTCTGCAATAAATAAACATCAACTGCACAGTGGACAGTTTTCATATGGTTCAGCAGAAGTTATTAATGATTCATTATTATTTCTATTGCAGCAGTGCCTGAAGGTCCCACTGGGGAGTTGAAACTCCACTGTACAAACAAATAAGGGCAGAACTGGTCTGTTTGTGTGGATCCATGACTGGAGCTCATGCACACAAGCACAGTCTGACTTGAAACTAGGAGGAGTGATGTTACCACGTAGCTATGGCAGCACAACTCAGCTTGGGCTATGCAAACCACCTGAGAAGCTGAATAAATAACAGGAAACATAGCTTGCACTGGACTCTGTGCCACCTCAGCTATTTCACAGGCTGTATCCAAGGTAGCTGCTTCAAAGCATGTTTAGATATATCTTACAACTTGCAGCATTATCTCTGGCTGCTGTTAGTCTGACAGATAATCACATTCACTATTCAACAGCTGTAGCAACTACAAATGTTATGGGTCTCCTCTGTGCTGTAGCTGCTTTTACTTCTGCTGGTGGTCATCATCATTGATGCAGAAGAAACAAGGCAGAAATACATGTGCTTTGTACTTTGGCATCTTAATGTGAATCCGCTGCCATCAGCAGGTTAAGCATGAACTGGAACAGCCAAGGTGTGGGAACATGTTCTGCTCTGCTCCCCCTCTTTGGGGTAATAACTTCATACAGGTTAGTGGTGATAGTATCCAAAGCTAATCCAGTAGCCTACTCATGTGCTCCTCTGCAATAACAGGGGAATAAAGTAGCAAAGCAGGAAAGAGTGGCTCTTACCAAAACAGTCTTTGGAGGCAAAACATATATTGTAGGCAACACACCATGTTAGTCTCAGAACTTGTAAAAAATATTTGTGTAAATATTTAATAATAATATTAAATAAACTCTGAGTTTATTAATGAATAAACTCTATTGTAGAATATAGCTTCAACTGATCTGACAGTCCATCACTGCACCTTGTCAATAGCTATAGACCAATCTCAAAGAAAATAAACATATAGTTGTCATTATCAAAGTTTTCCAGAGCATTAAGCATGGCACTCACTTCCCCCTCTCCCCTCCCAAGTATTTATATACATACAAATTGCTGTAGATAGTGAAAAAACAAAGTACCTGTGAATGTCTGGGATGTCCCTGCACATGGTGGGGGGTTGGAGCTAGATTATCTTAAGGTCCTTTCCAACCCAAACCATTCTATGGTTCTGTATGATTCTATGCAAGAGTTGCAGCACTGAGACATAGGAAAGCACAGGCAATATTGGGGGGGGATGTTCCTAATAGCACAAGAAGGCAGAGGTAGCAAGGAATAGTCATCTGCTAACAAGAAATACTTTCAGAGAAAAGGGTTTTCTAAGCTTCAGCACAGTAAGATTCATTTCAGATTTGTGAAGGAGCTGAAGATGGTGAGTGATTGAGAGATAAAATCTTTCTTCAACAGCATGAAGAAAACCTATGGAACTCAACCACAGAAACTTCATGGGAGGACTCAAACAGTTCTAATGACTTTGCTTATTTGCCTCTGAAAAAAACACAAGAAGAATGATCAAGTCTTCTGCTGGTCCTTAGTAAACTTTAAGCATATTACAGAAAATTCAGTTTTTCATTCAGCCTGTCCATATTCTAAAAAAATTCAGGTTAAACTTTGCTCCTAAAGTTGATTTCCAACAACAGAGCTATCTTACACTCCTCTTCAGTATATGAATTCTCTATTTCTCTTCTCACAATGAGTGGGAACCTTCCAAGATTGAGAACTATGCTACAAAAAGAGATTAAAAGGTTGTTTAAACCACTAAGGAAGATTTTAAGGTCCTTCTATTTAGACACTCGGTAAGGAAATAGTATCTTCCTCAGGCTCTCTGCTCTGGCCACTTCTCCATCCAGCGAAAGCACAATGCAATCTGGTTTTGCGTGAGAGAGTAGGAGTGTTCACACTAAAATGACAGACAGAGCTTTACATAAAATTTTTACATTAAGGAGTTTTCTGCTTCTTCCTGAAGCAACTAAGGGATTGAAAATGTACACAGGGATCATACAAATGATCTTACTGTCATTTTGGAAAAGGCTTGAAATTGCTAAGAAGCATATGGTAGTTTATATGTGAATTCTCCCTTGGTGGTAATTCATACACTTCATGTGGGACAGAAGAAATGGAATTTAAATCATAAAAAACCCACCCTGGCTTATATGAGGTGGGTTTCCATGGCATCTGGATGCCATAGGGATAAATTATATCCACTTTGGTACTTTCTAATATGCATTCAGAACAGTACCAGTGTTATTCTAGTTCCCACATATGTCCTGTTTGAAGTGTGAATGGCAATCCTATGAAGAATGCTACTACTGCTCCCTCCTGCCTCTGAAAACTGCAGCTGGGAGAAGGCTGATCATCATACAAAGCATGCCTGTACAACTCTTACAAGCCTCTTATTACTTGCGATTTGTATGCAAGTGAAGGGTTATGAAATTGTTTCAAGAAAAGGAGCTGGCTTTCCTGAGCTAAACCAGGGCTACTTCTCATTTCCTGAACTTACTTATTCCTTGGCTATGTTGCTGAAATGGTTTAGGCAATGTTGTATTTCTAGATAGTAGGCTTTGCTCTCGGAAATGTCTTTTTATTCTGACCAGTATACATGCAAAATAATGTCCTTCTTAATAACAGTGTTGCTTATTTCCTCTGCAACACACTTTTTTGCCATTGATTTCTAAGTTCTATCTTTTCACACAGTGTTTCCAGAATTGTTTTACTGATAGAAGGAACTATTTAAAAGAAACTGTGGACAAACTTTTAACTATTTTATTAAGTTTCGTTAGATTAATGCAAGTAAATCTTTAAATTGTGTCCTGGGTTCAGCAGTAGCAGTCATGTTTCTCCTTCGTGGTAGCTGGTGCAGTGCTGTGTTTTGACTTCCAGCCTGAGAACAGTGCTGGTGATACCGATGTTTTCGGTTGTTGCTAAGTGATGTTTACCCTGACCAAGGACTTTGTGAGGCTCATACTCTGCCAGGGAGGAGGGGAAGCTGTGAGGAAGCAGAGACGGGGCGTCTGACCCAGGTTAGCCAAGGAGGTATTCCATACCACAGCACGTCATGCCCGGGGTGGGGGGGTAACTGGGAGTTAGCCGGAAGGACACGGGCTTCCGGGTGGAACTCGGTTTCTTGGCCGGTGGTATCGTATTCTCTTCCCTTGTTATTTTCCCTTATCATTGTTGTCGTTGGTGGTAGCAGTGGTGATTTGTGTTGTACATTGGTTGCTGGACTGTTCTTGTCTCAACCCGTGGGAGTTGCAGTCTTTTGATCCTCCTCCCCGTTCCTCCAGGAGCGGGGAAGGGGGAGAACCCCGGGGTTCAGCCCGGCACCACTCACTGGGAGTGAGTGAACAAGTTGCCTGACTGGGTTTAAACCACGACAGTTCTTTTGGCGCCCAACGTGGGGCATGAGGGGTTGAGATAACAAGAGATCTGACTGGATTAATAGTCACTCGTCACAATGCTGATTTATTGGCTCTCAAGGTTGTTCTTCTTGATCTCACAGTTTCAGTATATCGTACCTTACTTCGACCCGGTATTTGCTGTATTAGTGTTTTTCAAGTGTGGGGCTTGGGCTAAGGTTTTTGTCTCATTGTACTTTATGGTAATGACTTGTAATACAATAGAATCATTGATCATGAAACTGATCTGGCTTATGTTCCCAGTGTGGTCACCACCTTTATACTTTGGGAGGTATATAATAGAAGTGCTTAGCAATTACACATCTTTTTTCTCCTTCTCAAGTGCTCAACCTGTGAAGGAGACATCCTTTTACCCTCCCAGATCTCCCCCCAGACCATTTACATTTGAGAGTTTTGAATTTTTTGAATGGCCTTTTAATGCTGTTGAGACTTGTTTGCTGATCATGATGGGAATCACCATGCTAGCACGCATACAGTGTGTTTTGCCCATGACTGATTTCAAGAGTTAAGCAGAGTCAGGTTTGGGTCTTGTCTGGGGTCAAACGACGATGTAGGAGGACCGAGAGATTTTCCCAGAGGCTGGACAGCCATGAGTGGCAGGGTGTGTGGGATAGTATGGGCAAGTATCTAGGTCAGTGGGCCCCTCCAGTACTCTGGAATTTCACTACTGAACAACTGCAAAATCCAGAAGAATCAGTAAAACACTTAAATGAGGTGTGTGGTCATTCTGGCCATACCAGAGATGGACAAATCATGGCAACGTGCTGGGGCTTGGCCTATGCTTACAGGGCCTTGTTCAACACTATCCAGAACCTTCAAAAGGAAAAGAATGTCGGCGGATCTGAGGGCAAAGCGACAATCGCTACTCAAACTTTGGCTGCAATGAACAGAGCAGCTACCCCAGCAGCAAGTACAGCAGCTGCTCAAACTTCGACTGCAACAGACAGCGCGGTTACCCCAGCTCCAAGCACAGCAGCTGCACCACCCCCAGCAACAAGTACAGTTGCTACTCAAACCACAGTGATAATTACTGCAGCCAAACCAGAGGACCAATTCGTACCAATATCAGTTGCCCCTGTACGCAAGAGAACAAGCAAAAAGGAGGCAAAAAGGGTGAAGCGAGATGAAGAACCAATGAATTCACCACCCGGTCCAGAATCTGATCAGGAGTCATCATCACATGACGAAGAAGAAGAAGAAGAGGTAACTTCTCGACCTCGGACCTCAACCGAGCTGCGGAATATGCGAAAAGATTTTACCCGTCAATCAGGGGAGCACATCATCACCTGGTTACTCCGATGCTGGGACAATGGGGCCGATGGTCACGAACTAGAAGGTACAGAAGCCAAGCAGCTGGGATCACTTGCTAGAGAAGGGGGAATCGACAAAGCAATTGCAAGAGAGAAAAAGTCCCTCAGCCTTTGGAGGAGGCTCTTGGCAGCTGTGAAAGAAAGGTTTCCGTACAAGGACGATGTTATGAGTCGTTCGGCCAAGTGGACTACTATAGACAAAGGCATCCAGTCTCTGAGGGAATCAGCTATCGTAGAGGTGATCTATCACATCAAGCTGAATAACGGGGATACACCCACAGATCCAGATGAAGTTGAATGTACACTACCCATGTGGAGAAAACTTACACGGAATGCACCATCATCATATGCCCATTCATTGGCAACAGTAACCTGGAATGACATAGTACCACTAACAGTGGATGAAATGGTTCATAAACTCCGAGAGTTCGAAGACAATCTCACCCCTTCCATCATCTCAGCTGTGGAAAAACTCTCCCAGGACCTCAAACAATTGAGGGACGATCTATCTGATTTATCCAGCTCCTCATGTGTACCAACACACATCTCAGCTATTAACAAAAGGCATCCTATTGTTTAACAGAGGAGATACAGGAGGTATATGCCACGGGGTACCCTATGGTTTTACCTGCTGGATCACGGAGAAGACATGACAAAGTGGGATGGAAAACCTACTTCAGCTTTGGAGGAACGTGTGAGTGAACTGAAGAGGGGAGCAAGGGCCAAGACTGATCATCCCATGAGAGCTACGGCTTCAGTCTCTGGTGAGTAGTTTCCCAGATGGAATGGAAGAGCTGATTTTACTCCAGCTCCTGTGATAACGAAGAATAATCCCTTTTACCACGACTTAAGTGTCCAATGCTGTGGTGACCATTAGAGGGGCCCTGCCTCCAGCCAGGTGGAGTTAGGAGACAATCGGATTTACTGGACTGTGTGGATCAGATGCCTGGCACATCAGTCCCACAGAAGTATAAGGCTCTAGTAGATACCGGTGCACAGTGTACCCTGATGCCATCAAGCTGTCAAGGGGTGGAACCCATCTATATTTCTGGAGTGTCAGGAAGATCCCAAGAGTTGACTGTGCTGGAGGCTGAAATCAGCCTGACTGGGAGGGAATGGCAAAAGCACCCTATTGTGACTGGTCCAGAGGCTTCATGCATCCTTGGCATAGACTACCTCAAGAGAGGGTACTTCAAAGACCCAAAAGGGTACCGGTGGGCTTTTGGTATTGCTGCTTTGGAGACTGAGGAAATTGAGCAGCTGTCCACCTTGCCTGGTCTCTCAGAAGATCCCTCTGCTGTGGGGTTGCTGAAAGTTGAAGAACAACAAGTGCCAATTGCGACCACAACAGTGCACCGGCGGCAATATCGCACCAACCGAGACTCCCTGATTCCCATCCATCAGCTGATCCGTAGACTGGAGAATCAGGGAGTGATCAGCAGGACCCGCTCGCCCTTTAATAGCCCCATATGGTCAGTGTGAAAGTCTAATGGAGAATGGAGACTAACAGTAGACTATCGTGGCCTGAATGAAGTCACACCACCATTGAGTGCTGCCGTACCGGACATGCTAGAACTTCAGTATGAACTAGAGTCAAAGGCAGCCAAGTGGTATGCCACGATTGATATTGCCAATGCATTTTTCTCAATTCCTTTGGCAGCAGAGTGCAGGCCACAGTTTGCTTTTACTTGGAGGGGTGTCCAGTTCACTTGGAACCGACTGCCCCAGGGGTGGAAACACAGCCCTACCATTTGCCACGGACTGATCCAGACTGCGCTGGAACAGGGGCAAGCTCCAGAACACCTGCAATACATTGATGACATTATTGTGTGGGGCGATACAGTGGAAGAAGTCTTTGAGAAAGGGAGGAAAATAATCCAAATCCTGCTGAAAGCCGGTTTTGCCATAAAACGGAGTAAGGTCAAGGGACCTGCACAGGAGATTCAATTTTGGGGAATAAAATGGCAAGATGGACGTAGACAGATCCCCACAGATGTGATCAACAAGATAACAGCAATGTCTCCACCGACTAATAAGAAAGAAACGCAAGCTTTCTTGGGTGCAGTGGGGTTCTGGAGAATGCACATCCCAAATCACAGTTTGATTGTAAGCCCTCTCTATCATGTGACCCGGAAGAAGAATGATTTTAAATGGGGCCCTGAGCAACAGCAAGCCTTTGAGCAAATTAAACGCGAGATAGTTCATGCAGTAGCCCTTGGACCAGTCCGGACAGGACCAGATGTAAAAAATGTACTGTACACTGCAGCTGGGGAGAACGGTCCTACCTGGAGCCTCTGGCAGAAAGCTCCAGGGGAGACTCGAGGTCGACCCCTCGGCTTTTGGAATCAGGGATACAAAGGATCTGAGGCCAGCTATACCCCAACTGAGAAAGAGATACTGGCAGCCTATGAAGGGGTTCGAGCTGCTTCGGAAGTGATTGGCACTGAAGCACAGCTCCTCCTGGCACCCCAGCTGCCTGTGCTGGGCTGGATGTTCAAAGGCAGGGTCTCCTCTACACATCATGCAACTGATGCTACATGGAGTAAATGGGCTGCACTAATTACACAACCAACTCGAATAGGAAATCTCAGTCATCCAGGCATTCTAGAGGTCATCATGGACTGGCCAGAGGGCAAAGATTTTGGAATGTCACCAGAGGAGGAGGTGGTGCGTGCTGAAGAGGCCCCACCATATAATAAACTGTCAGAAAGTGAAAAGCAGTATGCCTTGTTTACTGATGGCTCTTGCCGTATTGTGGGAAAGCATCAGAGATGGAAGGCAGCTGTATGGAGTCCTGGACGACAAGTTGCAGAAACTGCTGAAGGAGAGGGTGAATCGAGTCAGTTTGCCGAGGTGAAAGCCATCCAGCTGGCCCTGGACATTGCTGAACGAGAAAAGTGGCCAGTACTTTACCTCTATATTGACTCATGGATGGTGGCAAATGCCCTGTGAGGGTGCTTGAAGCAATGGAAGCAGAGCAACTGGCAACGCAGAGGTAAACCCATCTGGGCTGCTGCACTGTGGAAAGATATTGCTGCCCGGGTGCAGAACCTGGTGGTGAAGGTACGTCATGTAGATGCCCATGTACCCAAGAGTCGGGCCACTGAGGAACACCAGAACAACCAACAAGTGGATAAAGCGGCTAAGATTGAAGTGACTCAGATGGACTTAGATTGGCAACATAAAGGTGAATTATTTTTGGCCTGGTGGGCCCATGACACTTCAGGCCACCAGGGCAGAGATGCAACATATAGACGGGCTCGTGATCGAGGGGTGGACTTAACAATGGACACTATTGCCCAGGTTATTCATGAGTGTGAAACATGTGCTGCAATTAAACAAGCCAAGCGGTTAAAGCCTCTTTGGTATGGAGGACGATGGTTGAAGTATAAATATGGGGAGGCCTGGCAGATTGGAAGGGGAAGGGGAGAGCCCCGGGGGGGTGGGGGGGGGGGGGGTGGGGGGGCTCTATTGCTCTCAGCCTGGCACCACTCACTGGGAGTGAGTGAGCAAGCTGTCTGGCTAGGGTTTAAACCACGACAAATTGTAAGTAAACCTGTAAACTGAGGACTTATAGAATGAAACTAGCTTCTGTTTTTATAACCATTTCCAGCACTCCAAGCAAATTGCATTGATCTTCATTAGTGTGATGCTGTATCTGGCAGGGATTTCAACTAGTCTGAATGAAATGCATCTTGGCACGTATTTGCCTTTGAAAGCAGATAGTCAGTACAGAAAGATAGACCAAGATACAGTGTCTCTTGTAAAATTAGCAAAGTGTCATTATAAAATAAGTGACTGCATGAAAAACAAGGGCAACTTCAAATCTTTAATTCAAGAATGATCAGGGTCATGCTAAATTCTATGACAATTCTAAATCTCAAAGAACTCTTGTAGAAAGTTCCACTCTCTGGAATGCATACTCACTTTTAACAAGGATACAAACCTTTATAGCCCTCTGCATCATCCAGTTAGATGTAAGTGCAATAAAATCTTCAGATGGGAGTATCCCTTTAAGATGACATTATGCCCTCCCACCCCTAAAAGTGTGTTTGGTTTGCAGAGAGCCCTTTGGCTTCATGGCAGTGATGTAAGGTTCTTATGCCCAACATGGATCACAGAGCAGATGGAGGTTGTGTGAGTCATGCTTACAGACACCTGGGATGTATAGAAGGTCCAGAAATGCTAGGTAGGACAAGAGATATGGCAGATGGGTGCAAGGTCTCAAAAAATGGAAGAAAGTTTTGGGGTTATGTTAGCCTTTTAGTAGCCATGCACTCAAGCTCATCAGTCTGCAGTGTATTGCTAACCATGTCCACTTTCATGAGGTCTCTAACAAAATACCTGTGTAATACAAAGACTATCGCTGTCAAAAACACAGCTCTACCCCTTCTCATTTACATAGTCTCAAAAAAGACACAGCAGTTAACTAGGATACGATACCTTCAAATTGTTTCATCAGTATTTTCCCTCCAGTCCTGCGAAACAGTGCTTCCTCCGAAGAGGCCAGCACAGGAAATACTGCAAACAAGTAGATTAAAATGACCTAAACCAGCTTACATATGGAGTATGAACACAGCTAAGACAACCAAGGGTTATTTGGGGAAGGCTTTTGTTTTATATTCTGAGATGTATGTGCCTTGTTCAGTAATCTCCCTCAAGATTCCCGTTCCTGGATGTTTTACTTACCTTTGTTTCAAAACTAGAGCAGGTGAGGACTCTTCCCCTGTCAGATGTAGCTAGAAGAAGAGAATATGATGGAACCAACATCCTCCTTCCACCCAGAGACTTCACAGGTAGGGGATAGTTCTGGGGTGTTGGAGACACAAGGCTGAAGGTATTTTGCAGCTCTGGCCAAAATGAGTCCACAGTGGTATGGTAACTACAGATTCGCTCAGAGGCATCAGGTAGGAAGAAGCACTCGCATTTTTGCCTGCAATAGAGATACTTGGCTGCCCTCCTGGTGCATATCACAGCTATAAGGCTCACACTAGCTCCCATGTGGCCTCACTTACTGAAGAGGACTTCCTTCCCTTGCCTACCCTCTCACTTCTATCTCCTTTCCGTGGCCTGTCACTCAGACCCATTTTCAAGAAGATCTGTATGAGCCTCACACCATTCCAAACAACCCAGTAGCTAGGGCAGGCCTCAGGAGAAAACAAGGCTTTTCAGGGCATCTCCACCCATTCTGTTTTCCAGCAGCCACCTGGGGTGGCTTTCTGCCCAGCTCACAGGCATTTGCTGCCCCCTCCACCTCTGAGATGCTTTTCTCTCCCAGTACAATACAGAAAGGGGCTGCACCTGGCTTGGGTCTGCTGGTCTGACTCAAATTTAGGCATTGAAAGGAATCCAGACATCAAAAAGTGAAGCACACAACTTCTGAGACGTTTTGGGTTATCAGCATATAAGCCTGAGAAGTCTCATTTGTCTCATAGAAGTCTCATTTGACGAGACTCTTAGTTTCTGTTTTCTTCCCCAGAATCTAAAGTTATACCCTGACTTTCAGCTAGCAAAGAATAGAAATGTCCAAGTTATCCTCTAAATATTAACAGGCAGTTGAGAAGAAAAGGCCTTGCCAGTTACCGCTATAACTTCTTGGACTGATTTTGCAGTGTTTTGCTGGCAATTCCTGAAGAATGGACCCTGTTTGACAGAAAGGCAATATATCAAAATGAATATAATATTTAAAACAATGGTAAAACATTATCTACCTTCCCTATTTCTTTCTGAGGACAATGACAGCCTCCAGCCTCAGTCTGTCTTGCACTGGCTGTAACTTATCCTGACATATATTATCTTCATGTCCAGTAAAAAATGTCGGAGGTACAAACCATGATGCATGAATCATAGAATCATAGAATGGTTTGGGTTGGACAGGACCTTTGGGATCATCTAGTTGCAACCCGTCTACGATGGGCAGTGACACCTTCCACTGGACAACCAAGTACCTCAAACTCCCGTCCAACCTGGCCTTGAACACTACCAGGGATCTGGCAGCCGCAACTTCTCTGGGCATCCTGTGCTGGTGCCTCACCACCCTCATAAGGAGGCAGCCCAAGATAGAGCTGATTTTCTGGGCTGCAAGCACACGTTGCCATGTCATGTTGAACTTCTTGTCAACCAAAACCCCCAGTCCTTTTCCTGAGGGATGCTCTCAATCCATTTTCTGCCCAAGCCTGTATTTGTGATTGGGACCTTGCACTTGGCCTTGTTGAACTTCTCACCGACCCGCCTCTCAAGCATATCAAAGTCCCTCTGGATGACATTCCTTCCCTCCAACATGTCAACCAGACCATACAGCTTGGTGTTCAGCAGGCTTGCTGAGGGTGCATTCAATCCCATTGTCCATATCACCGACAGATGTTAAACAGCACCGATCCCAACACCAACCCCAGAGGAATGCCACTTGTCACTAGTCTTTACTTGGACGTGGAACTGCTGACTGCAACTCTGTCTGCAAACATCCATCCAATTTCTTACCCACTGAGTGGTCCATCCTTCAAATCCATGTCTCTCCAGTTTAGAGACAAGGATGCTGTGCAGGACAATGTCACATGCTTTGCACAAGTCTGGGTAGATGACTTCAGTTGCTCTTCCGTTATCCACCAATGCAATAACCTTGTTGTAGAAGGCCACCAGATTTGTCAGGCATTATTTGCCCTTAGTGAAGCCATGCTAGCTGTCACCAATTACTGCCTTATTTTCCACATGTCTTAGCAAAGTTTCTAGGAGGATCTGCTCCATGACCTTGCCAGGCCCACAGGTGAGACTGACTGGCCTGTACTTCCCCAGGTCTTTCTTTATTCTGTTTAAAAAAATGGAAGCTATGTTTCCCCTTTTCCAGTCAGTGGGAACTTAACTGGACTGCCATGACTTCTCAAATATGCTGGAGAGCTGCTTAGCTACTTTGTCCCTTTATCCACCAGTTCCCCCAGAACTCACTGATGTATCTCATGAGGTCCCAGGGACTTGTGCACGTTCACCTTCCTTAGATGATATCGAACCTGATCTTTCCCACAGCATGCAGATTCTCTCAATTCCTGCCTTTTCCTCTCTAGAGAGTGTGTCAGGTTGGCAATGAGTTTTGTCCAACAAAATACAAACTACTTAAAAATTAGCTGGATGTGAGGAAATGGTAAAGAGATTTGTTTCTTGAAGAAAGGATGGCAGGTGGGAAAGTAGCAAGATTAACAGGGACAGTTATGGTCAGAGCAATGTCTGCAAAGTCCAAAGAGGGGAAAAGAAAACATGCTTGACCAAATATCCCAGCCTCACTTCCTCCTTATCATTGATCTTGCTAGAAACCTACTAGCAGAAGCTGCTCAGCCAAATGAGATAGCCAGGTTAACATACACACTTTAAATAGATCTTTACTAAGTTATTTTGACTGAAGTTATTTTGGAGCATCCATGTAAGCCACTCTTGAAGCTGACTGAAAAGACAGAACAAAGAAATGATTGCAGGGACATGGGGTGGTAGCCTTTTCCACTGGTGCATTCTGATCCAGAAAATGAGATGTATCTTGTGGCCATCATGGATGCCTGAAAGGATACTGAAGGGAGTGTGATGCCCTATTATAACAGCCCAGGATGTGAAATCATGTCACCCAGAAACAAGGAGTTTTCAAAAGATTCTCAAAAGATTGCTTTCACTCCTTCCCCTGCCCCTCTTCCAGCTCCTCCAAGGTCTGCTTTTGTCTGATGTTTTTCTAACATACTCTTTAAAATCTGCAGGTGATCAAGATTTCAGCACTGTTCCAGTGCTTCTCTGACCATACCATTACAGTGTATTTCCTAGTGTCTCTGTCTCTCCTTTACCACAGTTTAAGACCATTCCTTCTTGCTTTTTCAGCCATCAGCTTGGAAAATAAATAAGCATAGCTTGTTTTTAGATATTTGAAACTATTAAAATTTTTCCTGCTTCTCTGCTCCTCTCTAGGCTAAACTACCTACGTACCTTCAATCTTTTCTCATGGGTTATGTTTTCTAGACCTCTGCTAATTCCTGTTGTGTTCACCCAGATTCCTTCCAACTGGTTCACATCTTTCCAGAAGTACAGTGCCAAAAACTGACCTTCCAATATCTGATGTTCAGGTTTGGTTTGTATGAATAACCTAAATTTGAATGATAAGCAGTATATGAACCTAGTAAGTCAGTAAAATTTACAGCATAATAAAAAGTTAGGTTCAAAAATGTAAATGGAAAATATGAGTTTGATTTTACTTTTAGCTGTACAGAAGTTTCTGCTGTGTGTCTGGAATACTGGTGTGTGTGTTTGTGTATATAGGGACATGTACACATACACTTTTCTACCAATTAGTATGAATGCCTACAACTGAGGCCATAGCTGCTGTTATTCTTCCTGTAATCAATCTGGATCTATAAATAAATGTTTGAAAAGATGAAAGATTAACTTTACAGCAATGAAAACCTTGGCAGGTCTCACTGATTGTTCACGTATGTAATTATATTCAAAAGGACAGTTTCCATTACTGCTATCTGAAAGAAATAATCTGTAAGCTATCATAAAGTTTTCCTCCCAATACACTTATTTTCGCTTGCTGGGGGGAAAAAAAGCGCCAGTTAAGTAGATGGTTTTGTTTTGGTTAAAACTTTCATTCCTTCCTGTTAGGAGTTATATTAATAATCAAAATTCAAATTTTCCCCTTCCGAACTTTAGGAAGCAATGACACCTCTGTGAACAGTCAAGGAATAATGGAAAGGACCCAAAGCCATCATTTCACCAGCTAACATGCTTGCCACTATCAAAAAAGTAAATACGTAATGGGTGTGCAGGGCTATGTGTACTTTTCCTTTCACGCGTAGTGGGTGGAAATTCTCAGTTACAAAATTACTGAAATTACATCAGACTGTAACAGTTTGTTCCTTTCACAATTTGCTTTATACAGTTCTCATTACTGCATGTGTGCTCCTTATAGAATATCAGTCTTGTTTGTTAAAGTGTGCTATTTATGTAATGAATATAGTTTCTCCGTGTATCATTTTGGTTTTGTGGAATAAATTGCTATGCCATAATGTTTTATAGATCGGTAATAGCCACTCATCCTTTAAAGGCTCTTAAGGCTGTGGCTGCACTCCACAATGCAGTGCCAACTTCAGATATATGATCTATCATTAACTGATTCTCAAGAGCCAGTTTTCTAGAGAGCTAGCAAGCTAGAAAATTAGAAAGCACGTTTGCTTTCTGAACAGTGGACCACTGTGCAGCATAGACATTCTCTTGCAATGAAAATCTCCCCTGAAAACTGGTGCAGGTGGTATACAGCAATCCTAGAAACAGTATGTCTGAAATGCTCTCAGGCACAAGATATCTACCTCTGTATAGACAGTTACATCGAAAATACGCGCACACCCCAATATGAAACTAAAGTATAAAAGTCACTACAAACAGGTTCAGAGTGGAAAACGAATGAGGTTTGGGGGAAGGGATATGAGGGAAAATGCCTTCACTACCAGATTTCTTGCTACTGGTTCTCTTTCTTAGAAGAGAGTCAACAACGTTCATAAGATCATTGTTCTTCAGAAGAAATTCAGATTCTGAGTCTTCATTTACTGCAATATTTTCAATCTGGAAAGAGAAGAAGGGAAACAAATATAAACTGGGCTGAAAACTTCAAGTAATAAAGGTATTTAATCAGAACTACAGCTTGTGCTTAGAGAGTTTTTATTTTTTTTTTGTCATGATTACACATTATACAGTGTAGCATGGCTATCATCAAGGTAAATTTAAGGAATAAGAGTGGAAATTGCATTAATGGTAAGGTAACTAACTTCTCTACATATATATAACCCACTGATAACTGACCTTCACTAATGGAAGAAGAAAAGATCATGTTTTGCTTAAACTGCTTCAGACCTTATCTGGAGGAAGCCATCAAAAGAAAGCAGACACCCTTCTGATTTTTCATGCATTTCACTACTTTTATTTTTTGATGACTTCACTCAAAACCATTATCAGAATTCTTCAGGGTAGAGGGAGGAGAACAGAAACATTTCGAGGAAAAGGCAGCAAAAAAATTATATGGAATAAAGGAAACATCAACCCTTTCAAAATTGAGTATGTATTTGGACCCTGTGAGTAGTCTTCATTTTCTGAGGAAAAGAATCAAAACTAGAAAACAGACTTGATAAAAGTCATCCTCATAAGAATAAGGAGGTGTCATTATGGGTTAAAGTAAGCTTCTAACATTACTGGCCTTGAAGTTGTCAGATGTTGCTAGGAAACTCAAGTTCCAGATGCCAACCTGAGGATAAATGTGCTCAGACTGGGGTTTTTATTGATCTGATAACATGCACGATCACTAAGATTTAACTGAGATTGGGTAATATTAACGATAGTTTCTATGTGACTTCAGCTGCAAGCCATATGAACTTAAGTGGAGGCTCACCTGTCATGATTGACGTGCCTGTTAACTATTCATTCTGATATCAATTTGCTAAACCTCATTTGCAATCCCACTGGTATTGCATCTTTGTCCTGGCACACATGCATGCATACTATACTTTAGTAAGCACAAACAACAGAACTAGCTAATTCCAATAAGAATATAATGATTATATGGGATTATAGCACATCATTAACCCTTTAACAATAAAAACCCAACAACCAAACAACAAATAAAAAACAAAGTCACAAATATCCCAGTTTTATAGCCATCGCCTTCTAACCCACAAAACTTTTATGCCATGAGAGATTTTCCAAAGATACTGGTAATCGAACTGATTTCTGAACAGTACAGCTCCACTGGTGAGCAGGAATTAGCAGCACAGACGCCAAACCTGGGGTACAAGGGAGCTCCTGAGTGGCATGCAGCAGGACAGGGCTGGGGGGGATTTGGAAATGGTGTCCTGACAAGCATCAGTGAGAGGCAGCAGCTCCCTGCTCTTGCTTTCTGTAAGAACCCCAGGGAAACTTCAAGGGGTTTAGATAACGCATACAAATCTTGGCATGCTGTGGACCACTGGTGTGAAGGAGAAATGTCTGACTTTTGAGTTGCCACCTCGGGTTCCCAGCCAGGTGCTGCAGCATGGTGCCGTTATCAAGTACTTTACAAAGGCAGACAAACAGGATTCCTAAAGGTACCAGGACATTACTGTGATCAGTGGCACTATGGATATCCTCCCATGCTGGATGCAAGACAATTTCATGTGTGATTTTTGACAGTTTCATGCACAGATGAGAAGCCTAATGACAACATGTGCATAGGTGCAAACATACAGCTTGTACACAAAGCTTCATGAAGGGAAATACACCTTAGCAAATATGGGCCCGAGATTATGCAGAGAACCTCTAAATGAGTTCTTGCAATGTACGCTGGAATAATTTAAGAGGCTGTTACTCTCAGCTGCCTGTGCACACAGCCAGAAATTACTGCCCAAAAGCTAAGACTTACTGCAGTTTCACTGAATACACCAGGCTATGACCTCTGTAGCTGAGAGAAGGGTATATCACCCTTTCTGCTGCCACTGCTGCTGGGGTAACAGCGTGTGGCAGAAAAATGGAGCAGGTATTTTAAATCACTCCTACACAAATAACCAAAGTTCATCTTGGGTACTCTCAGTAAGGCCAAACTAGAAGACCAATGTCCTTACAGTTATTTGCTGACCTACACCCTTGCCTGTGGAGACTTTACGAAGTTCAGAACCTATCAATTCATCCAATAAAGTCTTTAACACTGATAGATGTGTTATAATAGGAACTAAAATTCATATGTTCTGTAATTAGACAGAAGAGGAAAAGCAGGTAACAATAGATAAATCGTGTATCAAGCATTAAAGGGAAAACTCATTTTCTGGCAAGTCTTCCAGCTTTCACATTCCTTTGGAGCATTCAACACATCTCTCTTTCTGACAGTGGTGTTTTAAATAAAGAAATGCTCTAAAATAGAGCCAGAACCTCAGGAGATCAGACAGACATAACATAGGTCCCATTTACATATCCCTGATTGTACTCAGTTCTGTAGTTCATGTTTCTTATCTCTGTTAGTATAACTGCAAATTAGCACAATATGTTCTTTAACTAACCATGTCAGCAGACCCCACAGTGCTTGCCAAATAATTATCTTCAGACTTCAAAGTCACCCTTGGAGGCTTTTATGTATAGCACTGTATCTTTTAAAAATAAATTTTTTATATATTCTGAACCTCAGCAATGATTACTCACCAGCTGATAGAGTTAAAGAACATTCTCATGTGAATGTACTCACCAAAATAGCTTGCTTTGCAGAAGCAGGGTGATGCCTAGATGAAAATGAGAGGTGGGAGCATTATTTTTCATTCAAGATACTGTCAGAGGAAAGAAAGAGCTTTTTTCTGAGAGAGACAGTTGACAGACAGAAGCCACACCTCAAAACACAGGCAACACACAAAACACAGGCAGCATAGAAGGCCAGTCATAACTGGTACAGAGGTAAGGTCTGATGTAACAGTAATGGTGGTAAAACAAGAAGAACAATTTAATTTGACACAAACCAAGAATTATTCCTGATATTTCTTATTGAAACAAAGGGAAACCTTGAGAAAATACTTCAAAGTTGCATTAAACATTTAATTTTACTAAATTTTCTCTTAGATGCAGGTAATAAATGCAAAGAAAAAGATGAGCTGGAGTTGCAACAGTGGCAGGAGTCTGCAGGAAGGAAATTCAACAGTTATTAGGGTATGTAGCATGTGACAGGACAGGTAGCTAGACCCCAGCTGTACTACAGCCCAAATGCATACCAATACAAGCAGGTTAGGGAGTCAAAACTGCATGGTTTTTATCAAAAGGTCATCTGCTTTGTGCCAGGTGGTCAAGGTGTTTCTGTCACATGTCGGTGATGTAGCTCCAGATGACCTCAGCCCAGGAAGTAAAATTAATACCTGCAGGAATTCTCCTAGCCTTCCGTGAGATTTGCCTCAACCAAAATGAAATCACACAAACTAAACCACAGCTTTACTGATTATCCTTTTTGGTTTTGTCCACTGCTGAATTTTGACCTGACTTGAGCAGCATTTCCAAGACAACTGCATCCACATGTCATGAGTCAGGTGTTTACCAAGAAAGTACAACGATCCCCCACTTCTCTGTGGAGCCTGAAGATAAGCACTGTCAGAATGGGGATGGGGAGGGAGTGGGGCAGGTACCGTCTGATGGAGGAACAAATGCGTGATTTATTGCTTAAGGCCTCTCTTGGGCAGAAGCACATGGAGATCTGATGGACAGCAGCCGCAAGCACTGAAGGTGGCAGTTTATGTTGAGGATGTGGCCCTGGCATAAAGCCCACAAGGGAAAGCTCTTTGCGTGGTGTGTTGCTGGAGGGTATTCCCAATGGCAAGTAAAATATCTGGTTCCCCTATTCAATTCCTTTCAAATACATGGCAATAAGGATCCCATAGCAGTTTGTCCTGTTTCCAGAAACATCCTACACTGCCATGAATAATGACTAGCCCTTGGTGACAAGTAGGACAACGGAGCAAAGCCTGAAGCATGAGTAAGATCTGTGCTCCCCAGGACTGTTACACATCCACCGGCTCACCAGTTGCCTTTGCTTAGGTAAATGTCACATGTGCTAAATAAAGGCTGTGACTAATTGATTTCTACTGGGAAGGAATGAGGAAAAACAATTGTTTTGTTGTTGTTTTTATTTTTAATACATCCAATTACTGTAGACTAGCAACAGTTGCCAGGACAAGCTGTTCCAGTTTCATTCCCAGTGCCAGGGAAACAGGCCATTTTAAGGAGTGGTTCATACAGGCAAAGAAACAGAAATTCCCAAAAAGCTGAAGTGTCAATATACAGTAAAGCATGTTTAAGAAAGCTGGCAAACTACTTGGGATAAAAGCACCTGCAGGGGGCTGCTGAGGTGAATTATTACAAATGTACTGTAGTTCTGAATTTGCAAACAGCATTTGAAAGCCCAGCAGAAAGTCAGCAGGACTTACCTAAAGTTATCTCCACAGAGATCTAGTTTGCTCTGCTCACAGCTAAATTGTTAAAGAGTTCTCACATCTATCCTGAATTTTCTCTGGCCATGGCCTAATAATTACTTTCTAAACCACAAACAATAGGAAATTATTTCATGTATAGGATTCAGCTGGAAAACTCACAGCCCTCCCAGAACAACTTCTTAACTCCATGAAGTACCAAGAAGATTCCTGCTAAAGGAGGCCTACTGCTGCATCCCAAATTTCCTGCTGCCTTTAGGGCTTCATTTGGAATTCATTTTCAGCCGATCCTCTGTGTATGAAACAGGAGTGGCTCAGTACTGCCCCTAGCTTCTGGATGAAAAAAGGTGATTTGTATCCGAGAGCACTCGCACCAGAAGCATTTTAGCCGTAGCTAGATATGAGTTTAGTCATAATAATCGTGAATAAGTATTAATTGTCAATAATAATGTTGGCTAATATATCTATACAGGATTTTATTGCTTCTTGACTTCAGAATAGCTGTCTCAGACCAAATTTCTCTTTCTCTAAGGTTTGAAAATTTATTTAGGCAAACACGTACTGCTAAAGCAAGCAACCATGTATTTATCTCAAAAACCTTTTAGATTCAGCAGAAGTTGAATGAGTCAGCCAGGTTATAATTCTTTAAAAAACAGGCACGGATTATTAGCTATATTGTCAGCTCTAATTGTTTCAGAAACCAGTCTCCTCTCTTCATATTTTCAACTACAAATCCCCCACCCTTCTGGCTCCTTGATGTCTGTTTGGCATCGAAGCAGAGCCCTTCCACAAGGCAAAGGCAGAAAAAAAACAATGAAATTAAATTGCCTTGTGAAAATTTGTCACGAATCATTTTTTTTGTGAAATATTTCTATTCCACTGGAAGTTACAGACGATTTGCTGTATATTCTTCTCCTTAAACATGGCTTATTGTTTAGCCTACATCTTCTGTGAGAGAGCACATGGTCTCCTATTAACAAGAGATGAGATTGCATCTGTGGGACTGCAGTTCAGTTCATGAAGGCGAATTGCATACAAAGAAGAAAGAAACCCCCAAACAGCCTAACTATAACTTCTGCAAGACTCTGCAGCAGAATATCTGAACTGAAACTTGCGGTCAGTTCCTACCTAAAATTGAGTCAGTCCAAAACAAGAATTTCTTGTGAATGGTTTCTCCTTGAAAAAACAGTTTTCTATCTGAAGCAGTTTTGATAATGTATTAATCATCTACCTGCCCCTCTCAGCTTTTTGTCTAAATTAGATAAATTCTTTATGGTCAAGATTATGTGTCCTATTTGTTCTGTGTAGTACTCAGAACATTTATGGTTCCCCTTAATAGACACTTAACCTTTGAGATGAACAAGTGTAGATAACTTAAATTCTGAAAAAAAAAACCCTCCAACAAGATAGAACAATTCCTTTTTTCACATGATGGCATATGCCAGCTAATTAGCCACATGGGACACTGAAAACTGCAGGAGACACAGATGGCAATTTGGGTCCTACAGCAATGGAACAGTACATTGTTTTTTGGCAGAATATATTGTCATTTTTGTGCTGAAGTCTGCAGAGTAATCATAGCAGCTCTTGGTCTTCATAGTTACAGCTTCTCTCAGAATAGATTCTTATGAGCTTATTTATTATTACTTTCTTAAAAAGTTCAGCTTCACAAAAACAAAAAATAAATACAACTGCATAGGATGTAATGGAAAATTTGAGTACTCTTCAATTTATGGATTTGCACAGGTACTTTGGCTACATCCTAGCTCTATTTTGCAAAGAGATGCACGATTTACTTTCCTTGCCCTTTTATCCTAAGACTATGTAAAGGACAGGGCATTTGGAATAGATGCACTCTCCAGTTATGAAACCAGATTAGATCATCAGGAAACCATGCTGCAGCTTACACTATGACAAACACCAATGCATATTACCTATTAATTTCTTGATTGTATAGCAAAATAATAAGGAACATTTACTTTACCATTTTGGGGGCCAATCTCTCTAATCCCTCTCCATCATCAATTAACTCATTTCTAAATATTCAGGATCCTCACAGAAGGAGACTATCCTTATACTGAATCTGTCACCCCTAAATCAACAGGTTTTGACACATTTCAAGCTTATTTGAAAAATCATCATAGTCCTTGGCACCATCCCAAGGCTCTGCTGGTGACTTGGCACCCCAGAGAATTGGTCAACATCACTCTGCTAGGGGATACTGGGAGAGACCAGCCCTATGCTCATCCTGGTATAGGTTTTAAATGCTGATCTCATTTATGCCAGGCATAGTGGAAAGAAGGAAAACCTACATTGCCTGGAAACATCCCTTGAAAAGTTCACATTCATTGTCAGAGCTAAAAAATAACTCAAGAATTTCTCCACAGCAAGACATCCTTCTTTCAGGGCTTATGACTTTGCAGGGAAATGAAACTGAGCCATGGACCAGACACACTCTTGGTAGGCTTCCTCGCATAGTTTAGCTCCTCTCAGCCATTATTCAAGCATGATTCAGGGGAAAACATAGGCAAAGGCCTGTTTCTAGTAGAAACAATGGATAAGAAGAGCTTATTTAGTTGAGAGAAGAAAGATTCTATCCCTATCATTTCACTGACACTTGCTTGGTGGACCAGAGAACACACCGTACACTCTTTTGGGTTTTTTTTAGTGGCATGCATATATCCTTCAGGACCTGCCCATTCCAGATATAGCTAAACAAATTTGATGGGAAGTAACACCCTTACCAACTTGTTCTAAGTATATCAACAATAGGCTGCATAATATCTTTAGGAAGATGGGCTTATAGTTTGCCTGTTAGCCAAACAGAAAAATCCTTTTGCTTTCTGGCCCAGAGCCCTAGAAGAAGAGTGCTTGCATTGCAAGCCTCAGTCTGCTCCTGCCCCCAAGCCAGACCATGCATCACTCCCTTTAATACCACTTCATACTCCTTTCCCAGGCTTCTCCATTCTGGAGAAGCTTTTCCTCACAATCTCTTTCCATCACACCCCTGATATTCTTCCAGACCTTCTCTCATTTCCTCGCTATTTTCCCCAAGCATCCACTCCTCCATACCTCCTCGTATCCTTTCATCCTTTTATCTGGTTTCCCTTTTATTATTCTGGTAGACAGATTATTCCTGAGCCCCATGATGCCAACAACTTCACTTTGAGATTCCATTCCCCAAAATTTCCTCTTATTAAACCCTCAGTCAGAGGGTTCATAACACCAACTCTGAAGAGCTAGCACAGTTGAGTATGATCAGAATCTTAGATTGCATTGCCACTCGAAGATATGCCCTAGGAAAGAAGAAACAGCGCCCTTTCTGCAGGAGACTGTATGCTTAACAACATATGACAGAGAAAAACAAGGCACCAAAGCCAGACCTAGCACAAATCTACTGCTATGCTCATAAAAAGAGAAAATGTTGTTAAATCTGCTTCAATGAGGTGTTTTTATGGCATGTTTGTTCC
Source organism: Pezoporus wallicus (assembly GCF_028554395.1). Taxonomy (NCBI): domain Eukaryota; kingdom Metazoa; phylum Chordata; class Aves; order Psittaciformes; family Psittacidae; genus Pezoporus; species Pezoporus wallicus. The sequence continues at coordinate 469,130 of NW_026635653.1, read as the reverse complement.
TGCAGCACAGAAAGGAAGCTAGTTTTCCAGGAGCTCTAAGCCATAAAAGGTTACCTGCCTCCTCCCACCAGAACCCCGAGAGTCACATAAATGGTTGATGAACGCATTCCAAATGCTGTGAAAATAGTTTGATTAAATATATTGAATTTGATGAACAGAATACATTTTAAATGTGAGATAAACAGGTGTAAACACCACAAAAGTTTCACCTGCTTGCACAGGTTTTGAATTAAGTACTCTTTAAGGAACACTTCACAAGACAGCAGATAAGTCTCTCAAGCAATAGATTAGGTGGAAGTCCATATTTGAAGACAGAAAGGCAAGTAAAAAGGTATTTACATATCATTCGCTACTACTGGGAATTTCTAAGTGATAACAATCCTGAAGTGCTGTTACTAGAGCTTGAAAATTTGTGGACATAAAATTTAGGCTTCATAAGTGTATGAAGGAGAAAAAATGTCTTCCCTGGATATAAAAAATTCCATGTCTAGAGGGGAAACTTCATTAATAATGAATTTTATATTCTTACTGTTACAGGGAAGATATATAGAAGGATGTGCTCAAGACCTAACAGCCATTTAAAATTTCCAAGGGAAACATAGACACTCTAGATAGTATATCTCACTCCCTTTAAACATGCAACTACTTTTCAAATTCCAGAGGCCAAATATATTAGTTAAATGTCATATGCTTATAGATCCTGTTACCTATATTCAGCACTTCATTCTTCCCACCTCCCTTTCCTCCGTCAGTACTACTGAGTTTGTACGGTACATCCAGGACACAGACCTCATTTCCCACTGGTGCTGAAAACAACTTGGAACACAATTAGCCTTGTCAAGTCCTTCACTGGTATGTCATATAGGGCTGCCAGCTTTCCAAGCAATTCAATAATCCCTAGAGCACTGCCACAGGGGCTGCGATTAACAGAGGTGTTTACATGTTTGAAAATGTACCAGGCTAAATATAGAAGTAATTTTCTTAGCATCCTGTGATGTTGGATTTGTTCTTTTCTCTTTCTTTCCATTTGCCAGATTTACAAATAAAACGTGTTTGCTTAATTCCTTCAACTGATGTAGACGATCAACAACAAAAGAACAACTTCACAGTTCTGTGGTGGTGGAGGAAAACAAATCCCAACTAAAATACTTTCTGTAGCTGTCCAAAAATAGAAAAACACCTAAGAGTGTTAGTAAATTGGTCTTTGCAGCACAGGGCACAATTCCAAACTGGGGTGTCCAAAGGAAGGGGCCAAAGATGGTTCTCAGTATGCCCACACAGACATTTTTGGTTAGACAGTAAGGCTCTGCTGCCTCACAGGGAGGAGCAAGAAGCCTACACAAGTACCATGAATGCTTCTGAGCTCTTGGTGTGATAAGGCAGATAGGGAGACTCATATTTCTTTCCCTTTGGGTGCATCATGTGGGATAAAGACTTCCCTAGAAAAGAGCAGTGCAAAGAAACACTGCCTGAGGAGTTCCTGGAAGGATGGCATCTCTAAAAGTGACACATTTTTTGTGCTCTTTTCTGAAGGTTGGTTTACAGAAGGCTAGGAGAGAGCCATTCTTCCTTCCACCCCCTTCTAAGGTGACACATCTCTTGGGAGCCACAAATACAGTCTCTGCTTCTCAACAGGAGGACAAATGAACCAGTTCAGCTCCTGGAGACCTGATCATTCCCACTGCCTGGCTGTTGTTTCAAACGATTCTCATTTGCCCTCCCTAAGGCAAATAACATCTAGTTATTAAACCAGTGTTAGCCCTGGTTTGGGTTGACATAATCCTCAGCCCAAGGCTAGTACCACTTGGGCTGAGGATTGGTTACTGAACTAGAGAGAGAGACTCAGCCAAATCGTCTTCCATGTGGCTACCTGTTTAATGGTCACTGCTGGGTTGAAAGCAGCTCCTATAAACATCAGGGCAAACTTTTTCCCTTGAAGCTAGAGCTCTGAAACACTTAGAAAGCTTGTGCCCACTTCATGCCATAGAATGGGTAGGGACAAGTTCATGCTCATTGTGAGCTTCACATGGATCAAAAGAAGAAATTTCCTTGAATTAAAAGTGCATGCAGTGCACACATCAGAACCTATGCACTTACACCACCTACAGATTCCTAAAATGAGCAAAAAGCCATGGGTAATATTAGCATGAGACAGTACCAGTCATACCAGATGACAGTTGGATGAATTCTCAGTGCAGCTCCATCCCAGCACAGGATGTAGTGTCACCTCTGAACTAGCGCTTCTTCGGAGCCTGGTGCTGGATAAACTGATTTTATCTATCCTGGGTCACTGTATCCAGAGCTGGTTTGATCATGAGAACTCCTTGTTCCAAGATATGCCCCCATTTAGGGCATTTATGAACTCTTGTCAGCTTTGCAACTTCGGGCTTATTTATATCAGGTAATGTAACTTCGTAGATCTTACACAAGTAAACAAGGTGGTTCTTTTACTGCTGTGCTTGTGAGGCTACTAAAAGGCTATGGACCCAGATTCTTCCATAAAATAATGCAGATTCATCTAATGTCTTTATATGCTGCATTTAGCATTTGACACTGAAAGCTGACTGAGAAGTAAATATAGTCACATGTCAGTAGGATATAGGTCATTTCACAACTGAATATTTCACAGTATTGAAGATCAGAGACTGCTCCTGTCAGTATAAAAATAATATCTGTGTTTCAGGTGGTAGGTAACCCCTACACAGGCTCTGAAAGACATAATCATCTTGGAAAACTGAAACCTTAAAGAGGGACAGAGGTGCAGGTACTCCTTTAATCACAGAAATAAAGCAAAATTCAGGAAAGTAAAGTGAACAGCCTAATTTTTCCCTATGAACTCGTTGCTTCCAAATGTCCAAGGCTCAAACCTCAGAGTGCTTTAAATGATGTCACATGGGGCAAATTCCTAGTGAAATCAGTGTAAATTTTATCACTTTAAATTATTAGTGGAAAGAGGACATATTTTACCTCCAAATCAAAGTCCACTCTATCTGTTATAGTCATTACTTCATCTTTCCCTGACTCTCAGCACAATTGCTCACAGTATACTGTGATATAAAAAAAAGATTATGTGAGGACTCTTTTACCCTGGAATATCATTAATAAAATGACTGCCTGACTTTCAGTTCCAGATTTCAGCATAGGGAGTCATTCTTTTTAGCCCCAGGTGTTTATCAAACTTATCACAGGTGGCCTAGTATCAGAAGATTACCCTGTCCTTTTAGGCTGAGAAAAACAGGCACCTGTAGTTTCTCTAACAGAATTTGACAGAATGGCCAAGTTGTGAAGCAAAGGTACATCTTAGAATCATAGAATAGTTAGGGTTGGAAAGGACTTTAAGGTCATCTAGTTCCAACCCCCCTGCCATGGGCAGGGACACTTCACACTAAACCATCTCACCCAAGGCTCTGTCCAACCTGGTCTTGAACACTGCCAGGGATGGAGCATTCACAGCTTCCCTGGGCAACCCATTCCAGTGCTTCACCACCGTTACAGTAAAGAATTTCCTCCTTACATCCAATCTAAACTTCCCCTGTTTTAGTTTTAACCTGTTACCCCTTGTCCTGTCACTACAGTCCCTAATGAACAGTCCCTCCCCAGCATCCCTATAGGCCCCCTTCAGATACCGGAAGGCTGCTATGAGGTCTCCACGCAGCCTTCTCTTCTCCAGGCTGAACAGCCTCAACTGTCTCAGCCTGTCTTGGTACTTTACAAGTCAGTGTTTCTGCTGTTGTTTTTAGCCTCCCAAAGCCTGCTCCCTGCAGGGTAACAGTAAAGCAGCAAACTCTAACAGGTTTGTTCCTGATTCAGCTCTCCATCAAAACATTTGTCTTTCTAGCTAGTACCTGCAGGTAGGAGACGTGAACTTGACCAGCAAGACTGGAGTAAATTAAGGCCGTGAAGATTCTTAAATACGCTGTGGGGAGATCTTACATTTTAACTGGCCAAGTTTGTAAAATGACTCCTTCACTCTGGCATCTTAACCCAGATTTCTGTCACTCAGCAGCTACTCCTTAAACAGAAGAATGCTTCAGCTGCCAGGAGTCACCACTAGATGAACGCACAAGATCTAATTGTTCACTATGGTGTCCAATGTGACCAGTTTTCCATCTCCCACATGAGCACATCTTTAAATTAGTGTTATTTTTATTTTGTCCCTCTTCCCTTTCTACAGGACTATGTATGGAGTGTGCCTGCTGACAGTCACTTTGGCATGGTTAAAAAGTGGTGTAAGAGGCACATCCATTCTGTTTGTGTGGCTGATCAACAGCTGGGTTTCATACTGTGCTTGAAGACAGCTGAGGGCATTGCTAAGAGATTGAAGGCAGTCCCATGAAGAATATCATTTTCTGTTCCTTTTCTTTCATTCCCATAATTTCTCCTTCTTTCAGGCAGCTTAACTGATCTTTTCCATGGCTGTAACATTTCTCTTTATCTATTATCCACATTTTGGGTAGATTGTTAAGAGGATCATAGAACCTTTCATCTGTCTCCAAAATCTGAAACATATCTTTCATTTACTGAGTGCCAATCATAGGAATAATAGTTTAGCACCAAAAGGATTTGATCCCCAAATACAATCGCTATATGAAAAACTCACTAAAGGTTTCACTTTAATGGGTGACCTATAAATGGTAGACAGACAGCTCTGGAAAGAAAATGTGGCTATTCAGCCTTTATGGCAAAGATCAGTAGTGTACAACTGATGTGGAAATACTGAGGTAACTTAGCTTTCCTAGATGGAAGTGTAGCATAAAGGAATGGGAACTTAACACCATATTTATAACCCCGGGCTGAAGCTGTAGGCGTATGTCCTCTTCCAAATTCATCTAGGTCAACTGAAGACAATATCAGCTCCCCTTCCCTCCCACCTGTTTTGTTACCACAGCACAGCCAGCATTAAGGGTATCTGCTCATACTTCCCTATCCAGGGCTGCCTTAAGAACTTGAAGGTTTGCATGTAATACGGGCTTTCAAATGTCTTTGCCCTGACTTTTACAGTTCTGTGTAGCTAAAATCACCTGTGCGCCTTGTGACTCTATATCATATCTGCAGTTAATGAGGCAGGTCAGATTCAGTGCATATCTGATATAAAACCACAGAAAGCAGTCACAGACACTTCCCAGAGTTCAGCTGGAAAATTCTATATTAAAACGTCTTTACAAGTAAATATGAACAGTAAAAAAATCAGTACTGTGCTTATTATCAGTCTTGATAGAATTGAATTTAAACTGTAAAATCATCTTGATTGTCTGTCCCAGTGTTGCCACTTGGAGGAGGTAACCTGACTATACTGGACTCCAGAGTCATGCCTCTCAGCTTGGTTTTGAGCTTACCTTGATATAAATGTGATTTCCCAATTTCTTTCTTCATGACTTGTTTTTCTCTAAAGCCACCCACACTTAGGGAAGTTGTATATTTAAGGCTATGATATATGAAGCTGAATGATTTGACCTATAAACCATATTCACTGGAGAAGCTCCTAGGAGAATGTGCTTTAAATATGATATTGTGTGAGAACTGGTATAACGACTGTGTGAGTTTCAGTCCCCTTTAGACTTTATTTCTGCTAAGGTCAGATTCCAGTGTATGATGTGTACTTGTTTGAAGTTCAGTGATTTATAAATAGCAAATGCTTTCAAGGTTTACCTTACTGATTTTGACCTTATTGAAATCCCTGTTGTATGCACTGAACATGAAGAGCAAGCAACTTGACTCACAGTCCATCATAGTGCTCAGAAAGGGTGCTTTACTAGAAAGTTGACATGGCCATAGTTCGTTCTGGTCTAGTTTTTATCATTGAACAATAAACAAAACTGTGGGGTATACATTTTTCAAGTACTTTGTGTTATATAGAGATCAAACGTTTGGTCCTCCACTTGTTCTGAAATTGAAGTTATCCATAATACAATGTATTACTTCTTCCTATTACTGCATGACTAGAAACTGCTGAATATTTACAGTATCAGAGGAGATATATGTGAAATGATTAATAGCAGATAGTATAATACACTTGGTCTTCTTTTTAGGAGTATAAGTAGATCTAATTCTGTGTGAGAGCAGGTGCTGGAATACTTTTCTGGAGTGCTAGCAGTATGGCACTCAAGATCATTCTGATACAAAATTAGCTCTTCAAAAGCCATAAAATCTGCTTGAGGGAAATAGATGAAGATCTCTTTTTTTAGTTACACCGTAACAAGCCATTACTATCTTACCTGAAGCGCCAGCTACTTGTTTTATGTGGAAAGGTAATTTGTGCTCACCTTGCTCTCCAGACTGTGCACACAAACAAGAGTGTGCACCTCATTTTGTAATCGTTATCATGCGCTCCTATCTTGTAAATAACGAATTGCCTAAGTAGCAGATTTCTGGGAGTCACTAAGCTTCAGATGGCAGAGCATCACATGTGTGCAATTCTTTTTCTATAAATATCTTACTCATCAGGGCCTTAGAATATATGCCATATTATAATGGTCCTTCTTCTGTTTCTGGCCTAGTTTTCTAAGAAAGTTCCTCGTCTCTTCAGAGTTTGCCTGTATTGCCCTTCTCCCCCACTGACACTTCCTACTGGACTTATCCTTTTACATGTATACTTTGAATTCTTCCATCTCTTCTGGTTAGGTTTTTCATCCTGTGTACCTGCTTAGCTGTAAGCTTCTCCAAAACTTAACTGTAAACGTATTGTGGAGATAGGAGCTTTAACTTCTCTCCTGTTGAAACACATCAACTAGTAACAGAAAAATATTGCATGACATCATCCCTAGAAACGTCTCTGATGAATTCTGGTTAGCTGTGCAGGGCCTGGGATTCCTGGAAGGGAATTTCCTAACCTTTCAATGCATAGAGTATCATGTAAGCCTGAGCCTAAGACTTTCCATTTGCTGCGGAGCCTGGTCTTTTCCTCCACTGTCACCAGTTTAGCCTAATGTAAATTCCTTTCCTAACACGAGCTGGCATTTAGAAGCGTACCACCTTCTCTTGGAGATAAAGCTTTATGGGAACAAACTCAGAAGAGTTCCAGGCAGCAGTATAAATGATGCTTAAGAGTAGTAAGAAATATTTAGGCTGGGCTCAGCTGTTGTCAGATTCTCCACCATCAGCTGAGCAGCAATAATCCTCTGTGTGTGTGTAATCTCACAAATGTGAGATAATTGGATTTAATTGAGCCTGCAGTAATAAAGAGCTACGATTAGACGAATTATCTTGCATTTGCTGCAGACTAAGAATGTACAAAGGCAGCTACCACAGCCACTGGTGTGCAGTAGTTTGTTAAGCTCTGGAAACTAAATTCACTGCATGTCTGAGTGTGCCGTGGTAGCTCTCAAAAGCCACAGATAACAGCGTTACCTGCTGTGGTACCAGCTATCCCAGAGGGGAAAAAGAAAATGAAAGGTAAAAAAACATTAAAAGAAAAATCAACCCTGAAGCAGATCTGAGTATGAGGCTGGGTACAACACCGCACTGCCCTGCACAGGCAGGGGAAACACCTCTGGCAGCAGTGGTGGGGCAAACCAGGCCCTCACCCACCCAGCACAGACCCGCAGTCCCCAGGATGGTCACTGGAATCAGGCAGGGCTGTGGGGAGGGGAATGGACTAAGGTCAGGCTGGTCTGGATCAGCAAAGTTGGGCACAGACACTCCAGCAGGCAGTACAGGCCAGGGGCTGGGCACAAAAGTGGTCCCAGAGGTGGGGGAGGCCCCAGGGAAGCTGTTCAGAGCCATCCCAACACTAATGGGCTCTAAATTGCTTAAACAAACATTTGCTAAAATAGCCATGCTTGGAAAATCTACTCTCTCTGTGTGGCCTGAAAGGTAAATGGAAACTGTGAAACAAAATCTACACGGGCAGCAGCGAGGCAGCACGGGACAGGAGAAGGAGCTCATGTGGATGTCCTTTCCCTGTCTGACTGCAGTCTCAGGGATTCAGGGAGAAAAGTTGAAAACAGATACACAAGGCATATAGGGACATCTACACTGCTGCAAACAATTCAGAATAAAATAGAAAAAAGGTCTGGAGACTGTTGAATCTTATATTTCTGGAATCCGGCAGAATGTGTCAGAAAAGCAGAGAAATAGACTGGGTATCGTCAAAGATTACACTGAACACACAACAAATTATATTTTCACCCTCTTAGCATCCTTTCTGGGTAAAACGGGAAGTCTTCAGAGCTTTCATTGCACTTATTTTCTTAATATCTCCCACACTCATTATCTTTAATGCTCTTTCCTTCAGTGGTAAATAGCATTTTAATCAGGAACATGTAAATGAGTGCTTGGGTCCATATACCTATCTACATGCGAAATAAGAAACAGAGGAGACAATACTAGTGGGACCTGGTTCTGGTCTTTGTACTCTTAGCCTAATGGGAGACTGACCCCCATCTCCAACACAAACTGGGACAGCTTGAACTTCACAGTAACCTGAATCTGTCTCTGCAAGGATGACATGTATCTTAGAACCAGGATAATATGTGCACTGGACTAGGTGTCAGGGAGTCTCTTATACATACTATTTTCAAGTTCCTGGTTGACTTTCTTGTTTTTTCCCTTTGGACAAGCACATATATGCAAAGCAACTGGAGTGAGACCAGGTTCCTTCCTCACCCTTTTTCTTATAAAGACCTGCTGGAAAGTTACTCTGCTGTCAGCTAACCTTGGGTTAGCCTCAGGGGACAACATCTCCGTGGATGCAAGTGGACAAGGAAGAAGGATTACCTCTGATGGGGTGACATGGAGATACACTCCATCTGTGGCACCCACAGATTTTACCATGTACCAGCAGGTCAGAGCTCAAACAAAGGCTTTGGGTTGCTCTTCTCTTCTCCAGCCAGCCCTCACCATCTGGCTTGGGATGGTCAAAATGGTCCCTTGTTTCCTCTTGCAAAACAGCCCCACCTATCCCGGCTGCCGAGCTGAGTTTGGGACTTGGCACCTGGCACAGCTGGCGGCCGAGCGCACACACCCTGTTGTGAAGGCTGCCAAAGGGCTCACAGCCCAGCCGCAGCAGCCAGGCAGGCCCCATAGTCTGCCTAGACCTCTGCACAGCAGAGGTCTCTCTGGGCAATTCAAACTAACTGCGTAGGGTCCAGGAGAAAAAACTGAGTCTGTGCCACACACCTCCACACTCTTTACAACCCTCTGGGATGCAGCAAGACAACTGAAATCCCAAAGAGCATCTGCCTTTAAAGCTCTATATTCTATTAGCAAATGGGCTATTAATTATACCCCAGTGACTAGTTATAGCAGCAGTATCCAGTCTCTCTAGCTAAAGTAATAAAAATAACCTAATCATTTCTCTGTTTTTCCCACTCAGAAAACTGCTGTGCATTAAACTCAATCCATCATACAAAAGATTTCATTTTGTTTCTGCATTTCAACCTTAAAAGGAGGCTGTCAAGCTTTTATGATAAAAAAATAATTACCTCCTTCAACAGTGGTCTCATTTAAATGGCACTTTTAAAGAGCCATCTTGGGTGTATTTTTCTTTTCTTTCACCCTGACAAGAAGAAATGAAACATTTCTCAGCCTGTTATTTCCTCCCTCCTCCAATTTCACATAAAAAAAATGATAAAAAGTTGGTCATGTTTATTATCTATTTTATCTCTTATGATTGGTTGTTCAGTCAGAATTTGCTACAAAGATAACTAAAGTCAGTATGCTTTTTGAGCTGTCTTAACTATGACTTGGGTGACGTGACACCAAACCACAGTGTCAGTGTAACATATTTTACTAGAATTTTCAGTAATTGGTATTTAAAATGAAAAAACGATTCCACTCTTTCTTCACATGTTCCAGGTGGAACAAAATTCCACTTTCTTCACATGAGAAATTCCACTCTTTCTTCACATGTTCCAGGTGGAAGCTGAAGAGGGCAGAGCAAGACTTCAGTTTTACCTGGACAGAGCAGAAAAGGAGAGGCCAGGTTAGGGAAAGGACTTCAGGGTGAGGGTGGGAAGGGGGCTGCAGGCAGGGGGAAGAGGCAGAAGAAGGAAAGCTCTTGGGAAGAAGGATAGGAAGAACAAGCCTGTGAAGGGAGATTTGGACCTGCCCAAGGACTGGAATGAAGTGGAAAGGTAGAAATGGGCAGATTGGAGAGTGAAGATTCTGGTTCCTGAAAAGCAGGAAAAAAGCAGGAAACAAGAATGGTAAGGAAAAGAAATACAAAATGGGCAAACATCTTTGACATTCCCAGCCAGACTCAATTCTAACTGGACCTTGTCTTTCCTGACCTGATCCCTAGCTTCCCAGACAATGTCCCTCTATTCTTCCCAGGCCAGGAAGTATACAGGGACATTGTCCTGGAAGCTAATAAAATTCGAATTTTATTTTAATAAATAAAATTATACTATCTCGGAGCTCAGGGGGCCTGCAAGCAGCATCCTTGTCTATAAATTGACAACTTGGTGTTGTCTTGAGTAAGGAGTCACCAAGAGATGAGCTACCGCAAATCTTAAAGAGGAATCAGGGAAGAAGTCTGAGAATATGAACAGGCTGTGAGAGGTGGGACCTGAGTTTCCCTACTTTGGGAACATAGTGAGAACTTTTTCAACCATTTGATATGAAATAATTAATTTTTTTTTTTATTGCTGCTGTTGTTACAATCTGCTTTCCTCTCCTTTATTTATTTTTGTGGGCTAAATTCAGATCTCTGTATCCACTCATTAGTCTCAATGCCCTGTAAGTCAGGGAAGCGTTGGCCGGGAAGAGCTCGGTGATCCAACCCAGTGTTCCAGAAAGTCATATTCTCCACTCATGTACCAACAGGCACACGTACAAAAATGAAAATTTTGAGTACATTAGCCTGGCACTTCATAGTAGCAAATCCAAAAAGCAATTTTCAGTATTATAAAATTATTTTCCTCTCCTGCAGCCTGAGCTGCAGGGCAAATATACATACCCTTCCACAACCCTACTGATTTCAGCCGAGGTTTTCCAGGGCACTAGAGTCAGCTCACATAAATCAAGCAGCAAGATCAAAGTCAGTGCTGGAAAGACTCAGGCTATCAATTATGATGGAGTATAATAAATGGAAGACCCACTGACATTTCATTTTACATCACACATGTAATTGTCAGGGCTCAGTGACACGACACTATCAAAAAGAGATGTGGTTGCTCTGAAAAGCACGACTGCCTGATTATACTTCCCCCTTGTGAGCTGTTGCATCTAAAAGCCCTGAGCTGCTTTCTGAGACATTGTTTCTTCTCCCAGCATAAAAAGCAGTTTGTTTGTGGACTGCCCTTTTAATTAGAAAAGCAAGCCACAGATGTTCTTGAAAGAGAACTAAATTCCGTAACTAAGCCTCTACTCACTGAAAACCTACCTCACTTGGAAAGCCTGCAGGAGAACTGTGCCACAGCTCAGCTGTTTATAAACAGCCCTCCATTCACTCCCGTCTCTGCGACCAGATGTGACAACAATACCGCAGGCTGCTCGTCGTTTTCCACTTGCCTTTTGTTCCTGTGCTCCCAAGGTCCTCTCTCACCACTTTTGAAGATCAAATCTGTGCACAGCTCCACCCTGGGCCACACTAAGTTGTCCTCACAGCATTTGGAAGTGCCTCATCTCACAATTAATCCTTTTTCTTTCTTTTTTTTTTTTTTGTTAATTTCAGAGCAAGTGACAATTAACAGGTGTTGAGTTTTTACAACATGGCTGTCAGTTAATCTTGAATTCTGAAATGCCCTGTCTGCTGGAAGTGCATTATAGTCATTTAAAAGAAATAATGGCAGTGGCAAATTCAGGCCTAAAAAGAACATATGTTTAACACAGATGGTATGTATTCAAACACTTGTACAGTTGGATCCACTTTTAGAGTCTACAAATATAGCCACCTTTTACATATAGTGTAAGAAAGTCAGATTCTCAGATTTCCATTTGCACATCAAAACAGTTATATTATAACCAGGGGTCATGCATACGATGAAATTGTTCTGTTTAAAAACAAAACCAGATTGCTATAATGGGATTCCATTGTATCTGTGAAATTAATCTGGCTTAATACTAAGGAATAGCATCTGTTTTTAATGGAACAAAAATACCACAGCCAATATAGCAAATAACACTCTAAAATTTCCAGACTTTCCATAGAAGGAATTCCTTGGTAAAGGTGACTTAGATTTCCCGTGTTTCCACATTGAAGACTGTGATTCAGACATTTCCTAGGAGGGAATAATTGGATTGGCTTTGTGTCAGCAAAATGATATGTTAAAAAAAAATTATATATAGAAAAAAACCCTATACAAAGACAGCTTTCATTTGAAGTGGCAAAGTTGAAGGGCTCATGAAACAAGGCACAGCAAACTAGATATTGAAAGAACGTCTTCTCTGCTTCCTTCTTAATACCTTTTACAAAATCCTTTTCTATAACTGTACCACAGGTCTTTGGTAACACAAACTGTTCCTTGTTTTGAGCATGATTACAGATACACATCTTTAAGCATGCTTGTAACTCCAAGATGAGTGGTCTCATCTGACCACAATCCATGCCATTTTCAGAAGAAAGGTTGCATCACAGTGAGCAGTAACTGGCTAGTAAGTTTGACAAACATTTTAATAAGATGAAAGATTAGAAACCTCTTCAGAACATTTACAGTAAGGTCTGTTGCTAAGACCAGTTTACTTGATTTCCAATATAAGAAAATTTCTGATCTGGTTCCTACACACACCATGCAAGCAACTGAAGACAGGTCCCTCAGTTAGGAAGCAGGAATACTGTGACCCTGCTTCTGCAAAAACTGTCAGATGTAACATTACTCTTCTCTGTTGTTCCATTGAAGTAAATTAGATTACCGCAATTGTCCTGTCATGCACAAGTGTTTGTGGGATTGGAGACTGCTGATAGTGGCAGCAAAAATTAGCAGCTTTGAGGATAGAAGTCATTTAAAAGGACAACTTCAGTTAAAATTGCTTTAAACCAACAAACTGTTTTTACAGATTTTACACATTTTAAATGAAATACACAATTGGCTTTCAAATAGACTGCACATCTTACAAACCAGCACCATTTCCTGCTCCAGGCACTTGCAAAGATTTTAATTTTTTATGAGTGTGGAGTTATTTCTAAATGCTTTTGAGTGCTTGGGATATTTTCTTCCTGAGAATGGAAGTGAATTAAGCTGTGTGTTCAAACATGCAGTTCAAAGACATATTGAAACAATTTGTATCAAACAAAAGGCTCACAATGAAAGGAACAGCCAGTAAGTATAAAAACACAAACCATTTAAAAACAAAGCAAATGGAGAACACGTTTTATCATCACTATTATACAATCAGAAGGAACTTAAATGAGACTTCCTGTTACTACCCTTGTCCATGGTTTAACTAATCTCCCCCGTGACACTGGTTTTACCTGCCCTTCTCTTCTTCCTCTGCTTCTATCCCCAAGCGTTTTTCTCTGGAGAGAAATGTTATGAGCTATACCACACAGGCACACTTATCCTGGGTCTGTTTTCCTCCAGTCTCTTCACAAGCAATGTAGAGCTAAATTGGAAAAAGGTCGCAGAATAAAAGTGTTCATCCCAGTATGAAATCATTCAGATAAAGTTGCATCACATGGAAAATATTTTTTCTTGTGTAGACCAGACCTAAATCATGTTGATTCTTCTGGAACTAGTTCCCTAGACTGGGTTTCACTTCACCTCATTTTAGATGTTTAAAAGTCAGACACCGAAGTGCAAGCTTTTCAGTCTTACCTCCATTTGTAGTTGATTAAAACCAAAAAGTATGTCAGAGTACCAGCAGGTGTCCCCTAGTACCATCTTGAGTACCATTTTTAGATTACATGCCTCGGCTTCAGTAGAAGCCTCTTTGTATGTACAACTGAGAGGGTAGTCATACTGGCTAACTTGGAATTAACATCTCTATGGGAATCATATCAGGTTTAAAACAAATTCAGGAGACCCTGGAGAGTATTCTAGAGGTTCATTCTAAAATAGGTGCCTAGGACTTGATTCACCTGGTTTGGATGTGCCTTTAGACAGAAGTGCCCAGCAACCATTTCAGATGCTTGCAGGTATCTGAGACATCTGTGTGGGCCAGCAGGTATAATACTGATCTGTTTGCCCTATTTGTTCCAGGAGTGGCAGCTGTAGGCCAGATGGCACAGCCTAGGGCATCTCAACTGGCATTAGATATCTATGTTTAGACAGCCGAATCATGCTGCAAGCAACTTGTCTGCTGAATTTCTCTCTGGATCCCATTGACTAAACCTCTGAAGGCAGTAGCAGGAGCTTAGACAAGTGAGACAAGTGGCCCATATGTGACATCTACATACCATAACCACAATTTGGGCATCTTAGACTCAAACTGAATCCCACCTATCACTTCAGGGTGAGGTTCATTACATCCCTTAATTTGTTCTGGAGTGCTAAGATCATATTGACCATATGCTTTCCCTGTAGTCTCTGTATTTTTCCTGTCTTGACCACAACGTGCTGCTGCTTAAATGAGTTTACCTTATCCTTCCCTTCAGTCATATCTCAGAAAACCTTTTTCCTCTCACTTCTTGTCCTGTGCATTGCTCAAATTTCAGCTCCAAATAGGTCCTTCAAGAATAAAACAGAATCTGCATAGGTGTGAAATGGTGTCAGAGAACAAGCTCAGCCTCTTAAATTAGTCTGAGGCCAATGCCCACAGATGCAGAAAATGTGGTGAAATCTGGTCTCTGGACAGACATTCTGCTACTGATATAAATGTGTGGCTTTTACAACAATGTCATGCCATCCAAAAGTCTAGTAAACATTATTTTTTTTCTGAGCTAAGCTCTCTGAAGTAGATCACAGTGTGAGGAAGGGGGGAAGAATATGTTGCTGACCACTGTCTCGTGTGTGTCTTTGCTTAGGACTTTTCGTGTAACTGCTATCCATCTTGCTTTCAAAACCTGTCCCTTCACTTTCCAACCCTAAAATTGCAGAGGCAGAGTTTTGCTGTTGCCTTGCTTTCTGGATGCTTCTCAATACCAGTCTCTGCTCCTCTGTCACTATGCTTTCTCATGCTAAGTATTCTCTCTTATTTTTATTCATTACTTGATTTTGCAACTCTGTCCTCTGCTCCACCACGCACACAAATTGAAAACCACTAACCAATATACATAGTTTAAGTAGAAAGGTATATGTAGTCAGTAAAGCATAAAAAGGCATTATTTCCTCTATTCTTTCACCAAAAACCTGTTTCTTCCTTTTTTCTTTTTTCTTTTTTAAAATCATGCATTAAGTTTCATGCTTCAGGTTTAATCTTGCAAACAGATATGCATATGAGAAAATTTAATCATATCACAGCTCTCATTTGAAATCAAAGACTCCTTATAGAAACATAAAATCATTTAGGTTTGAAAAGACCATAAGATGATTCTTGAATAGGTTCACCTTCTTCTTAGCCTACAGAGTGATTTGTGCTTTCTGAATGCAGTCCAGCACCTGCAAGATGTATCTTATAAAACTGTCATCAGTGAAAAGGACCTTTAGCTGAGCAAAAGCAGGTTAAAAAGAACACAAATTGAAATGCAATAGTTGTTATCTCTAATCAGCACTGATGCAAAGGAGTGAATTTTATTCTCTTTCCTAGCAGTTGGTAGTTTCACCTTGTGACTTCGTGTCTTATACAGTTCGCAGAACAGAATGGCAGCTTTACTTGTGAAGTTATTGTAAATGTTATTCATAACAAGCTAATTTGTTGTTCTGTTAAACTGGAACTCTTGTTTCTCAAGGGCATTTACTCATTGTGATTGTGAACTGTTGCATTCACATTTTACGTTTGGTTAATCTAGTGAGCACTGCAACCCAACTTGTCCTCTTTGAGAGAGTGGTGCGATCGTAATGCAGCCTTGAAGGGTGGGGTTACCATCTAAGTCTCTCAGAAAAGAAAAATAGATGGTATTTACTCCTGGTAAAATCACTGATGCTATACCACTGAAGTTTGGCTCAGTTCCAAACATGTCATGCAGAAAAGACTCATGGCATAAAGAAAAGAAAACAGAAAACAAAACACCTCTTGCTGATAATTTTATGTGTGCGAATATACCAATGCAAAGCAAAAGGCAAAGAAGGTGTTACAAATATCTTGAAAGTTTTTCTGTGATTTGAAACTGGCTGCACAAACTCCTTGCTAAGCAAAACTATTTCCTTAGCAAAATCTCAAGCCCCTTAAGAATAAAATCTATGGTCTTTATTCAGAAAAATGGGCTGCTGCTTCATGTCATGTAGCTACATATAACTTAGCTTGCATGGCGTTGGTTCTGTGCGCCATGTGAGTATGTTATAGAAGCAAGAAGTGAAACAGAGGCATGAAGCCAGAACAAATGGGAGAGCAAGAAAGAAATGGCTGTGGAGCAGGGAGCTACACCTAAAGCTTAAGAATCAGGTCCTAACACCAGTAAATATACTGGATGAGAGTCTCCTCTGGCATTCCCTTATTTCAAATGTTTTTTTTCTTTCTCTTTGTGAAGGGTTTTTTCAGCCCATTTCATCAGAAGTCACACAGCAGTGGCACATCTGCCAATATGGGTGGCCCTGTGTACTCTTTCACACCAGGAGCTGAGATTGTCTGCAGGGTGTTGCGAACCAGTAAGACAGGCATAATTGTCCTTTCACACACTGAAAGCATGAAGTAACTGATTGCTAAATAGTTAAGCATACTGAGTTTACTTTAAGCTGAAATAGTGAAGAATAATAGCTGGTATTCATTTAAGCTTAACTGGTTCTGGGCCCAAGGATTTGGCATTAAAAAAATCATAAATGTTTATGTCCTGTGACAGACATTTCAGGAGTGTTCAGGCTGCACGTAGAAGTGAGCTAACTAACACAGGCTAGCTGCTAAAGTTTAGAAATAACCTGCTTGCTCCTTACTCCCCCATCAGAGCCAAGGGCTGGACAAAGTCTTTTTGACTGTGTGTCTGGGCTCCAGCCGACAAGCACCACATGAACACAAGCTTGAGTGTAACATAACTAGTTTCAGCTGACATGCAGAGAAGTCCCTTGAAAATATAATTCCCAATACTTTCTTTTCCCAGTTAAGGATAACAGAAGTGACAACGATTACATGATGTTAATGTGATATTTATAACCAGTCTATTAAAGAATCTAAGTAGCAGCCTCATGCGTGTGGTTTGTACACACTTCCAGCCTGTTTCCGAAGCTGGGGCTCAAGAACCTGATTCGGTTTGGGTGGGTTTGGAGTAAAGGGTAAATTTATGCCCAAACTCACAGTCAATTCAAGCCCAAGCATCCCCCACTCCCCCAGCTTGTCTTCAACACAGTGTAGATAGGAAGCAAGTTTGTGCTCACTACATCGTTAGACACATATTCAAACAGCACTGTGGGAGTATCTACTAACCTTTGGTCTTAAATAATCTTTCTTCACTGTGTCCAGGTTCACTGTGGCCTGGAGATGTTTTTCATGCTGCAACCATTCCTGTGTCTGTTAAAGTAGCAGGAGGGAACAGTCCAGTCTTCATCAGTATAATTTTAGACTGGTTTTGTGTGTAGTATGACCATTCTGTCTTTTCTAATCAGTATTAATTACCTAGCACTATATTCTACCAAGCTGGATTTATTTGATTAAATACATGATCTTTTCCATCTGCCTGAGTTCACATCCACTGGACTGTGCCCCACTGTCCAGCTGCATAGCTGTACTGGCTTTTCAGTACTAAAAGGATTCAAAGGATTCAAAGTCCAGGGCAAAGTTGCACTTAAAACTTAGTGAAATACATGTCAAGCAAAAGCAGATTTCATTTGTACAATCACCTGTTTTAGCTATAGTGTCTTTTAAGAAGGTGGTATCCTTGCAGTAAGATTTTACAAGGACACGTTTTTTTTTCCATTCAGCATACTGAAGATCCAGAGATCTTTTCCACTCCTATGCTCCTTGACAAACAAATCTGTCTCCTTTGCTCCAGGATGAGGACTTTTTCTGTGACATCAGCATGGGCTCCTTCACTTCACTTGGCTTTTCTTTCTGGCATATATGACAAAACTCTGCAGATTCATCAGTGCAGATACAGAATGAAGCACTGTTCAAGCCATTTGCTTTCCAAATTTCCAGGAAATTTCAGCTGTACTGGTTTTAGCTACTTAATTCTGCCACCCAGAGTGTTTCATGCAGGTAATACGTGTTCCCAGATAGTGTCTGGGTTTTTTTCCAGAAACTGCTTAGAGCCAAAGGCTCTGACAGAGGTGTGCTTTGTCCAGTATCTAGCTAAATGATCAGCATTGTTTGCTTCTGGATAATAAAGGACAATGGTTTCAGTGGTGTATGCTAAGGATTATTAGAAATGTAGCTAAATTCACTTGATAAGAGCTCTGATTTAATAGGACTGACTCAAGCAATATGGACCTTGCAATTTTAGAAGTAAAGTCACTGTGTTACTGCATTTGATAGTCATCAAGTTTCCGCAGCTAATAAAAAAGTAACTTTATGCAGCAGCTTTTGAGTTAACAAGCAATTTTATGGAATACATAGGGATAACTTCATATTTTACCTATCAGTGTAGATGTGTCTCTTGAAGAAATATCTTTCTTTAGTACATTCCTGGACTGTCTCAAGTGTCCAAATTAGTTCAAGTCAGGTTTTTAGGTTATCTCTTTGTCAGAGTGAAGATAGACACTTGCTGGGTCTCAGTAGGCAGACTTTAGTTTATTTATTCTCTGTGCCTTTTTTAATTTGCCTATGTAAGTAATTTAAAACTTTGTCAATATTCTTTTTCCTGTGAAACTCACACATTTAAAATATGCAAGCAAGTAGGCCCAAAGGGGCGCTAGGATCTTCCCTCCAGATCACATCAATGCTGGGAAAGTCTTCAGGAAAGCTTGTCAGCATAGAGATGCTGCATTTAAATGACAAAAAGTTCTTTTTTTTAATGGTAGCTAGTCAGAGACAGAGGTTAGAGCCGCTCCTTACCCCTGCTGCATTTTAAAGTACTGCCACATAGTAAAAGGCCACTGCCAGGCATCTCCTTTGTGCTGCTGTTTCACCTCCTTTTAATAACCATTAGATGCAGTACAAGTATACAGGATTGCACAACAGTGAGACACAGAGCTCAGCTGGGAGTGAGAGCATGAACGGGAAAACACTTGCTCTCAGAGACTGCAGAAATAAAGGAGTGCACCTTCTGAATGAGAGCAGCTACAAAAGCATTAAAAATGCATCCACTCATTTACAAATGCATCCTTCAGGTAAGGTTCAGCATATCTTACTTGGTGAAATGAAATAGGCAGTACAGGTGTTTTCATTTTATGTCCTTTGCTTGGTGGCTTGTTTATTTTCAGTCTGTGTCTGTTTCCTTTACATGATACCACATTCTATGCATTTTTGCATTACAAGGATACCCTTCTCTTTCTCACAAGATCTGACCTCAAAATTTTATTCAAAGCATGACACTGTGTGGCTGGATGTTAACTGCTGCTCAATGATTCTTCCAAATGTATGGGCTTAGCCCATATGCTTTTTCACAAGTAACAACACCCTGTCACTTGAGATCAGAAATTTTTTAGCTTTCTTCTTTCTCCCATCTACCATTATCTTTGCTCAGCACATATTGTCCAGTTCATCAAAACCATGGGCATCTGCATAACCTTGATTACAAGTTCAGCAAAATTTGAAGTCTCTGATGCACACATTTGGATGGTTCACAGCTGGAGAGCTCATTTTCTCTTAACTCCAGCCCACTGTTTCTTTTTTTTTTTCTTTTACCCCCAACCAGATAGAGATTAGCTTAATACCTGCATCTTAGAGCAATTGAAACTACATGCACATATCCTTGCACATCCATGGATACCACACGCAACTTAGTCTAGTGGAAAGTGCTCCTAGCCATGGCATGGGCATTGGAGCCAGGTGATCTTTAAGGTCCCTTCCAACCCAAACTATTCAATGATTATCTGATTCTATGTACATACAAGTAAGAAACTAGAAGGGACTAATTGAGCACCCCTCCCACATATACACAAATAATTAAGCAGCATTTAGGGAATTTGCATGATCCTCAGAGGTCTGGTTCAACCCAAGAAAGGTAGGTCAGGGCCAAAATAGGTAACTCTTTTCACAAGCCTGATACAGAAGTTTTCCAAGGTAGAGTGGGGAACAACTGTAGAACTCATAAGTCTGAAGGATCTGAAGCCAGTGGAAAATCCCTGAGAAATGGTCTTAAATCACAGCAGTTCCTATAGCTGCTGTGGGTTACACCCAGTGATGTGTCAGTTGCTGGAACACAGTCAGTAATGGAGTGAGCACACCTTTCCCTACTTCCCCTGCTTTTTTATTTCTCAGAAGGCTCAAGAGTCTCTTATTCTGAACCTCTAGCACCAAGTTAATAAAAATGAAGATCAATGATTTACTACATGTGCTAGATTTTACTACTGGAGCATTTGAAAATGCTGAGAGTGCAATTTCTCAGCCTGTAAGTTGAAGTAGTTGATGGGAAGGGGGCGAAGAAACAGCAGCACAAGCACAGAGTACTGAAGGCATCATAACCCAGTGGAAAAGGTACAGCCCAGGTGTGTGGTGGAGACATCACAGGCTATCAAAGCGTGGCATGTGTCTGTACAAGAACAATGCTCTGTGTCTTCCAATGCTTTTTTCCTAGAAAGCTGATGAAGAAAGGATCCCTGGGTTGTATAACCTGGACCTCAGTTCTGTAAGAAAAAAGAAAATCAGGCTGAGGAAGGAATGACAACATTGTGCAATATCACTGTCTAAACCAAGTTTATGCTAGAAGGGTGAGATCAAAGTTGGAGGGTCTTCACAGAGTGTTTTCATTTTTCAGAATGCTATATGATAGGACAAGAAGTAATGCATTTAGACTAAAACAGGGGAAGTTTAGGTTAGATATAAGGAAGAAATTCTTTACCATGAGGGTGGTGAGGCAGTGGCTGCCCGAAGAAGTGGTGAATGCTTCATCCCTGGCAATGTTCAAGGCCAGGTTGGACAGAGCCTTGGGTGACATGGTCCAGTGTGAGGCATCCGTGCCATGGCAGGGGGGTTGGAGCTAGATGATCTTAAGGTTCTTTCCAACCCTAACTATTCTATGATTCTCCATTCCTGAGTTTTATTTGCTCGATTGCCAAGGTTCCTGCTCTACATTTAACTAGGAACCAGAGCTTCCCCAGCTAACAAGGAGAATTATCTCCGTAATTAGTGGCTCAGAAAGGCTATGGAACCAGCGCCACTGTATAAAGCAGTGGGTCTATGGGATTCCACTGGCTATAGACACCAGATAGTGCTTCTGAACCTGAAACCCATTTCTATGAGTGATGGTGCTGTCCAGGTTCAAGAGTCTTTGAAGTATAGGCACTTTTATATTCCATAATGTACTCAGAAGCAATTAAAAATGACAGGGTAGATGTTTCACAAAATTGGAGGCCGTAAGAACAGGTAATACTGAAGTAGATATTGAAGGTACTGCAGGATATTAACCCAATTAGTAGTACATTGAGGTTGGAAGGCACCCCAGGAAGTCACCTTGTCCATGTGTTAGCTGCACTGTGGGAACTATCTACCTTAGGAATACTTAGGAGAAAGGCCTCACTTTTTTAGGTGGTGGCAACAACTGGATGACATTAGACATTTTTCATGGGAGTATGAAAAAGTGTAAGTAGTTGGGTGAAGAGTTAGGTAAATTAACTACAGAGACCTTAAAGTATCCATAGAAAGTGACAATAAGAGAGTTGCCATGTCAGAGTTTTTTTTTTTGATGGACAAGCAAATATTCACTGCTACTTAGAATATTTATGCTTGATTGTATATTAATGATCATTATTGGGTTAAACCTATTTTACCACAGTACTGCTACTAATCAGCATTATATTTTATCAAGCTTTAAACTGGTGTTTTTTTAAATGTATGAACTAATTGGCAACATTGTAAACTGGAATTGTATATCTAGAGTGAGAAATGCTTTGAAAAAGTACAGGAGGAAATGCTTCAGAACTAGTTCTTGGATGCTAAATTAAAAGCCATGATTGAGCAATCAGGAAATATTCAGAGGACTAAAAAGAAGGGAAAAAAAAAAAAAGATGCAGGGTGATAAAGAAATCCTCAAAATAAATATTTAGAATCTGGGAAGGAAAGAAAAATGTCAGCAATGATGCATTTTAACTTTAAAAAGGGAGGAGATAGTGGAAGCTAAAGGGATCAGTGAAATGTCACCAGTCACAGGGAATGACTAATGAAATTTGAAATTATAAGAGAGCTTTTAAAAAAGAACAAATTAGAAACAAAGTATGCTCTTTAAGTCCCGCTCAGGTCCATTACAGGATACTGATGGTGAACGGTACTGATGGAAAAAAAAACAGAGCTCTTTAATTTGGTTCTTTCTTCCATATTTGAGAAGTGTTGAGATATTTTGTTGACAAATTTGCCATTCATAGTAAAAAATGAGCAACAGCCTCTGCTATATTTAAACACTTTTGAGTCAGTATCATCAATGCTGATTTATGCCAGTGGTCAAGATGCAGCTGTCTGGGTTACTGTCCCCAGACAGGATTTATCACCAGATAAATTGGATGGGAATAGCATCACAAATTGAAGTGAGTCCAAAGGAGGTCCACGAAGATGCTCAGAGGGTTGGAGCACTTTTCCTATAAAGACAGGCCTAGGGAGCTGGGGTTGTTCAGCCTGAAGAAGAGAAGGCTCAGGAGAGATCACAGAGCAGCACTCCGGTACCTAAAGGGCACCTACAAGAAATCTGCAGAAGGACTTTATACAAGGCATGTAGTGACAAGACAAGGGGGAATGACTTCAAACTGAGAGAGGGAAGGTTTAGATTAGACATTAGGAAGAAATTCTTTACTGTGTGAGTGGCGAGACACTGGCAGTTTTCCCAGAGAAGCTGTGGCTGCCCCATCCCTGGAAGTGCTCAAGGACAGGTTAGATGGGGCTTTGAGCAACCTGGTCTAGTGGAAGGTGTCCCTGCCCATGGCAGGGGGGTTGGAACTAGATGGTCACTTCCAAGCCAAACCACTGTATGATTCTGTGCTGCTGGCCGTCTCCGCTGCCAGGGCTTGCTACTGGCTCCCATCTAGCTCACTGCCCCAGAGCTCCGTGCCAAGACCCTCTATCCAGGCAGTTTGCCCTCAGCCTTTATCATTACAAAAGACTCTTCCTTCCCAGGTCAGCCCTTTGTATTTGGTTTCTAGAGTTTCATAAGGTTCCTGTTGGCCCACCCCTCCAGCCTGTCTAGGAGCCTCTGAATGACAGCTCTTCCATGGAGAGTATTGGCTGGCTACCTCTAATTTGTCATTTTCTGCAAACCTGATGAGTGTGCTCCATGACCTCTTCCAGGTCAGTAACAACAACATTAAGCAGCACAGGCGGGAGGATAGACTTTGTGGTACCCACTCTGCTGCATGCTCCAGGCAGAAAATGATTCACTTATCATGACCCTCTGAGTCTGACCACCCAACTGGTTTCTTACCAATCTACTTGCCTGCCTATACAGGCTATAACATTGCAGGAGACAATGTCAAATATTCATTTGTTAACATGGATATGTTTTTGATACCGTTTCAGACGTTCACTCAGGTCATGGTTTCATGTCAGTCAGTTTAGTCACAACATAAATTAAATAATCACATGGACTCCTCTTCCCTCACAGATAAATTGGCTTTTATACAGACATTTCTGGTTCACAGTTTGGTCTTAAAATACTTCACCCGCACCAGAACCTCAGAATTCCATGGTCTGTGGCCTCAGGTACCTAAGTCATTAAGAGCAATTTAAGACAGACTTTTTGGTACTTAATGCTACACTAGCAGTGCTCATATAACATACTGAGCAAAGGCATGCTCTGCCCAGGGGATTTTTTTGACTTCACTCAGCTGTTTCTCGATAGGGTCACAGAGGTGGAACTATTTTGTCCAGAATTCAGGCAGTTAAGCAGAAGTCTACATCTTTTCATCCAAAATGCGTAACAGTCATTCAAAGCACATTTGTGATTAAGACAAGGATTTAGTAGCCATGTAGTACTAGGACTTTGTGTTATCAAGATGCGACAGAACAGAAAGTGATGTAAATGGAAGAGATGATGATTTTCCTTGTGGAGTATGAGTCGTAGTTGACTACACTGCCATCTCCAGGTTGTCAATACAGCACCCTGTGGGCAATGTTCTGCTGCTTTTATTTTTCCACCACTGACTGGCTTCTGTTCTGTTTTTCTGCAGTCCATGAGCATTCCTTCGGGTAATGGACTTCACTGGACTGGATTTATAGTGACAGTGACCTACAAGTCATGCTGATGGAAAATTCATTATGGTTTGGGATTAGTTGCTAATCTTTGGGATTATTAAAACTCTACCACTTGGACATTCTTCTTTTTGTTTTAATTGCCTGTGTAATGAACAAAGGGCATGGCCAGTCTAGCATCTGGTGTATGTGTATAATTTCTTATGAGCATTGACAGACAAATAAATATGAGCTAATTTCAAAGTGACCTTCTCCTTCTACCCATATTAGAATGTTCTGACAAAATTCATAATTGACTGAAGTCTTTTTATAGCAGCAATGAACATAATGACCAGGGACATAGTTTCCAGGCTGCCCTGTCTCTGCTCAGTTTCCTGTCATAGCCATGGCTCCAGTTGGGCTGCATATGATCAGGGTAGCGCCTTTACTCTGGCAGAGTGCAAAGTCTCAGCAGCCTCCACTGTGGGATTTGACTTCACAGCTGATAACATTTCTAACTGGAAATAACGATGCTTTGGAAGTATCTAGTAAACCCCAGCTGGCTGTATGTCCTGTTGTTCACAGAATGAAATGGAGATTAAGCCATCAGCAGTCATCTACAGATGATTTGCTCCTAAATTCTAGAAAAATCCCATGTGGTCTCTCTATAATACATTACTAAATTATATCAATTTTTAGTTCAGTTTACGGTTCACGCTTCAGCCTATGGTAAGCAAAAACCTCATGGATTCATGACAAAGACTTAAACTGTACTGTGATCTTCCTGGCAACAGCACCAATTGAAACGGTTCTTTGCTACTTGACTATAATACAAAACCCCTTGAGCTCCTGTGGGCAATGAAATAGCTTCTTGCCTTTCAGTTTCCTGAAAGATTGAACAGTGTAGCAGGAACCTCAGCAATCTGACAGAAAACAGAGGACAGCTGCAGTTTGCAATTTTAACCTCTTTTTGTTTGTTACCCAATGTGTCTTCACATCCCTCTGGAAGCATGTGAGGACCGTGATCCCACCTAACAGGGTATGGGTGAGGAAAGAAAATTCTGACTCATTACAAAAAAAATCACGCTCCTTTGGCAGCACACCAACCTGAGACACATGACTGAGTGCAGCCACTTGTGAAATAATTAACACTTGCAGAGGCTCGGTTGATGCGATGGTTTGAATGACAAATGTCACTGCATTCCTAATGTACTCTTAGTGACCTACACATAGACACTTCTCAAATAACATGTGTAAAATCAGGCACTTCAGCAGCGTTCAGCTACCTAGGAAGAAAGCGGAGCAGAAATAGTGCCTTTAATGTTAGCAATGATTGAGTTGGGGTTAGTACTGCAGTGGGAATCATTTTGTCACAGAAGCACAGAACAGCTGGGGCTCGAAGGGACCACTGGTGATCATCTAGTCCAACCTCCCTGCTTAGGCAGGGTCACCTAGAGCACATTGCTCAGGATTGTGTCCAGATGGCTGTTGACTATCTCCAGGGAAGGAGACTCCACCACTTCTCTGGGCAACCTACTCCAATGCTCAGTCATGCTCAAAGTAAAGTTTTTCCTCATGTTCAGGTGGAACTTCCTGTGTTTTAGTTTGGGCCCACTGCTTCTTTGTCTTATCGCCTGGCACCACCGAGAAGGGTCTGGTCCCATCCTCTTGACACCCTCCCTTCAGATATTTAAATGCATTGATCAGATCCCTCCTAGGCCTTCTTTTCTCTAGGCTGAACAGGCCCAGTTCCCTTAGCCTGTCCTCATAGGAGAGATATTCTAGATGCTTACTAATTCTAGTAGCTCTGAGCTGGATTTGTTCCAGGAGCTCCATGTCTGTCTTGTACTGGAAAGCTTAGCAAATGTAGTACTATCATATCATCTTTAAAGGTGCTTCAATGTTTCAGAAGGAATATTTTTATACAGCTGTAAAGTACTGGCAGTAATTGACAGTAATTGTGGACACAAGGGCAGCAGGGGGTGTGGACGTGGCCTAAGAGTAGCACTGAGTGTGTGAAGAAGTTGGGCTCTAGCTCTAGTCCCTGGCTCTCGGGCATCTTTGCCTCAGCTCCTCCACCTGCAAATCAGGGATGATCAGCCACATTGCAGAGGCCCAGAGCAAGTGGCATTATGTAAGGTTGAAAGCTTGGCATTTGATGACATTTTTGTGTTTACAGTGCACTTTGATGTGGCCACTGAGAAAGGATGAGAGCAGCAGGTAAGGAAGCAAGCCAGGTGCTTTCTCAGGACACCCAGATGGCGGTATGTACAGTGTCAAAGATGGCAAGAAAACATGTATTTCCTGCTTCACAGGAAAATCATCCATCCAAGCAATTTTTGCTCCATGATGTTTAACTGAAGCCCATTTTGTTTACAATGTAAGAAAATTACTTTCATTACTGGGTACAATTAGTTGCTTAGAGAATATATTTCAAAGTGTTATCTTGTATATATGCATTTGTATATGTCAAAAGATTGCTGGCAACTCACATCCATAAAGTAGCAGGTACTGAGGCAAAAGAAGACCTACAAAACTGAAAGATTAGAAGTAGTGCTTAGAAAGCAAACTGAGTATCCCACATAGGAAAAAAATGAAGTGCAAGCTTTTCACAGAGAAACCCTTGTTATTAAGCAAAAGGTTAAGAAGCTCCTTTATTGTGCCAGGAAAAATAATATTAAAAGAGACACTCCAAGCTGTAGGGTTTTTTAAAGTAAAGGTTTTTGTTGTTTGTTCTCATTATTTAAACCTTTTCAAGTAGACTAAGACAACAGAAAATTAAGTCAATCAGAAGTTTATAGCTTGCCCTTAGAAAAGGGGCAGAATTTGTGGGCATGTAGTAGAGGAATATGAGAGTAGAGCGCTTTACTCAGCACCACAATTCCTGCCTTGCTGTAAGAAAGCAAGATACCTTTGTATCTTTTGGTGGAGCATTTTACTCACTCTTGTGCATTCATCAGGCTGCTCTTGTTACCTTGTCAAAAGAGGATTTCTTTTGTTGCAGAAAATATTCTTGGGCCTATTGTTCCCAGAATTAACTTCTAAGTGGGACCAGATGAGAATGTGCCCCTAATATTGACACACAGACTTTACACCACTCTGAAACAAAACAGAGGGGTAGACACTATGTGATGTCGTGGTGTTTGTCTCTGAATAATCTGTAGGAGTAGAGGACAGGGAGAAACAGATGCTTGGGCTAACACATGTGACACACTGAAGAGAACTAGACTTTCCTGGGATTTTTAACTGTTCTATTCCTAACAGAGAGCAAAAGTCAGAACAGCTGGTGGCTAAAAAGGAACTCTTTTTTTTCAGCTGGTGGCTGAAAGCAAACTTCAGTTTGCTTTCCTTTCATCAGGAAAACATACTGTTTGTACAATCAGAAGCAGTTTTCACCAATGGATTGGCTGGAGATGAGTCACTAAAATGAATAATCCTTTTTTAATCTCTATAAAAAACATCCTGTTAGTGTTGCCATATTCTAGGAACTGTTATAACAGGAGCAGCAAAAGGATTAAGTGCTTAAACCTGTCCCACCAGTACAAGTTTGCTGCAGCAGAATCTCTCTGTTGGCAGCGAGTCTCCACTTCTTACAAAAAATAGAGAATATTCCTATTCTGTGTTTCTTTGTTGTAACAAGCCCTCCAGGACCCATCAATGATTTGGTTATTTAATAAAAAAATATAGTTTAGATCAACTCACAGCATACGCTAAGAAAGAAATAAAAGTAAAGATCACAAGTTCACCAAGACCACACCGGAGCCTGTTCTCAATGCCTTTCACTGAGAGCACTACACTTCTGCCAATAAATCCTCCAGAGGGTAAGAAATCTGTAGACTCAACACTGTCCTTTCTGTGCTTTGCAGCGCAGAGCTGTGCCTCTTTCAAAAGGTGAATGATTCTAGGAAGTGATTAAAATATGTAGGATAGTCTCTGTAGCATAATGCTGAAGCCTGTACTTTCAATACGAAATGCAAAAAGGCTGTCAGCTATAAAGCACAAAAAAGCTATGCAGCTACCTGACAGGAACAATTAGTCTCATGAGTTACGAAAATTGCTAGAGGAGGCAGATGACTGCTTTGTTTTCCCCACAATACTTAAAATGGCAGGAGCTTGCTAAAATATTTAGTGTTAATAAAAACTGATGACAAGCTCTTACTGGTCTCCTTTCCAGAAGTGAGAGTTCAAGAAGACTGCTTACTTTCACTGGCTATGTCACGTTAAGGTGTCCAAAAGTTGTTGAAGGTGATGCAATACAGAACCCATGCAGACATCTCCAATTAATCTCAAATAAATTGACAAGGGTTTACCATCAGCAGCAGGTGGCCAAGCAGTGCTTGTTTTGAGCGCTTCTTTTTAAATACATCGTAAGGGGTGTTTCAAGGTGCTCGAGCCTCAACAGCTCTGCTCCTGTGGACTAACATTGACTTGAGCAGATGGAGAGTGACGCTAGCAGTATTTGCACAGTGAGGCCATGCACCTTGGCCATGTCACAACCCCAGAGAAAATCTACCCCACAACATATCCACCAGTCCTAACTCATTGAGTGCCAATATCATGAACCTGATGGAGCTCATTACTAGCTTGCCCCCCTTTCCTGTGCCACCGGGCTTCTTCCCAAAAGCAAGGGGGGTGAAGAGGGAACAGTGTGCATTTGTATCTTCCTTCAAGGTGGAGCTGATTCAGAGCTAAAATTCACACCTAGATCTCTTCAGCTCTTGGCACATCTCCTGCCTTCATTAAATAATGAAAAACTACAGAGCACTTACACATTAGGTTCACTTTTCTGTCAGATGAATTTTAATATGTTTTGGACAATTAGTACTGATAATGGGATAATAGTTCTTAGATGTAATATATATATATAAAATAACTCTTGGGTTTATTTATATATATTTTGTGCCTGTATATATCTATGTATATCTATATAGATATATAATCCATAATCCCACCAGAACATAGAATAGTAATATCTGATAATAGGAAACTACAGGTACAGCTGTGCATTTCTCTTCAGTACGTGCTAACACAGCTTGGGATGGAAAGTCTCCTAGTTCTTCAGTTCTGCCAGCCCAGGCTCCAAATCTCCCTTCTTTGTTGGTTATAAAGGATTCTTCAGGCTGAATTTCTTTATGATCAATTTATTCCCAATTTACTAAATCCTTTCTCTATTCAACAGGAAGAGTTTTTACGCCCTCCTTGAAACTGTGTGAGGGAATTTTAGGCTTCTGATCTCAGAAGAAAGACAGCTAGAATGGATTGAGGAGGACACCTATCAGAGTTCACATGTCAGGATAACTACTTATCCAGAATATTGTCTCCTAGCCATCATTTCTCCTTCTATCCTGACTCTTCCTGGACCCCAAAGGAAAACAGAATAAGTGATACACTGTCTTTCCTGAAAAGAAAATTCTTACCTCATTTCATCTATCATTAGCTTGCTTCTACTTTGAATACCATATATTAATGATTTTCTTCTTCTTCAGGAAAGTCACTGGGAAGACAGACTCACTAGGCACCTTCTCTCATGTTATTTGACATCTTAACGTACAATACCCACATATCTGATCCAACTGTAATTTTAAAATTACGGCAACCCTCTGGGTTCTCTATAAAGCTGTATAAAGTCTAAAAAATGCAATGGAATATTCAAAAAACAAACAAGTCTTTCTTTTTTCCACCCCTGTTCAGGAATGCCCACTTTGGGGCAGACCATGGTCCAGCAGGGACAGGCCCAATCCAGGAGTTAAGGACTGGCTTCTTTTCTAACTAACTACATGTAATTTCATTTCCATTTTTCCTGCTTGTAAACTGGGAGCAATGGCATTTATTTGCAGTGTAGAAAGATATTAATCAAAAGTCTTGTACGTCACTTTATTCTAACTAATGGTTGGAGACAGTTACTACTAAATTCCTATGGTTTAACTTTACAGATACATACATAAATGTCACCCTTTGAGTTTGTGGCTTTTCATTTATTAGCATCCAACATACTTTTGTTATAGAAAGCAGAAAAAAAATTGTCACAAGTCTATGCAACTATACAAAATTAGATTAACTCCATAAGAATGACAAGAATGTCCTCTGCTGAACCTTAGTGCCTCATGGAAGAGTTGGCTGCATGTGAAAGGAGGTAGATGATCTTACATGTTCCCTCTCCTAGTACTTGCTGCCACATGATGAGTTAATATTTGATTAGACAGTGCTGTATCTATGACACCTGTTCACCAGGGAGACTAGGCCAACAACTGATGTAATCTACCTTATTATATACTTAATGATAGAGGAGAAGTGCAGCTTTTTCAGCTTCCCACGTCTGCTTTTCATTTCCTCTCCTACACATTCCTGAGGGGTCATGTTCAGTGCCTTGCAAGAGCAAACAACTACAGAATTTCTCTCTCTCTCTCTGTGATTCTCTGCAATTTGCCTGAAAAAGAGAAGGAAAACCTAAACAATTTCCACTGTACTGTGTGCTTCTAGAAAGAAATCTACCTCTTGTTAATAGTTATTAATATACTCTTGTTGGATATATTCATCTGATATGACAGATGAGGACAAAAAAATACCAAAAAATATGTTGGTACCAAAACTGCATGGAAGAGATCATTTTTTCTGTAGTGGTGAATCAAGTGCTTGGCCACAGTTAATAGATCCTCTTCACAAATGTCCTTTCAGACAATCTCAGGCTTCAATTAGTATGTCCAACTCAGTTTTTTAGGTTAGGCCTCTGAAAAAGCAGGTGACTGTGAGTGAACCTTTGCAGGGGCTCCAGAGCACCTCATATGAGCAGAACCCCAATCATTCTCACTGCAGAGTTATTTGTACCTGTGATCCCCAGCTTGCAGTGCCTTCCTCTAGGAAATGCTGTGCTTCTGGTTTGCACCACTAACAGTCACAGTGACCTTCAGAATCTGATGATTTTTATTTCAAATGTGTAAGTTGTGTTCTACTTAGCCAGTGTGTTTCTGTATTTTTTTTTTTAAGTTGGCCTTCATAACTTCTGTAGCTTTCCTGTTTAGAAATCCCCATCTTTATAAGGAATTCCTCAAATTCCCTCATAACTGTAGGTGTTTATAGCATTTCAGATATTGCTTTTTTTTACTCTGAGCAACTGTTGTTATAAAGTTAATATAGAATCTAGAGAGTATTTTCTCAAATTTCCATTTCAGATTTTTCCCTCCCATTTTAAAGAGGTCATCATCTATCCCTGAAGTAAGATTTGCCATTGGAAACAGGAGAATGAAAGCTGCAGTGTATATTTATTGGAAGGCCAGCACTTCTTTTCTATGTGTTTTTTATTTGGAAAGGGAAGGCTGGGACTAAGACAAGGGGGTATCTTTCACTGCCCCGGGCTAGATCCTTTCCTTAGTTCAGGGTAATGCTACAGGGCCTGGCAGGTATTAGCTTTGAAGAGAGGTGGTCAACAGTTCCCAGTTGCTGATCAAAGGTGGTAAAAAAATCTGTGAAAAAGCTGTAGTCGGTCTATGTGAAAGAGAGCAAACAGTCCTTCCATTTGTAGATGTGCCTCTTGAGCTACCAAGAGGTCATTCACTTCTCCTACTCATCTCCTCACCCATCAAGAGTTCTTGCAGACACTGCAGCACATCCATGCTAACGTAATGGGAGGATAATATACATCTCAATAGAACTATAAACGGATACTCACTGGGACTGCCTGGGAAGTCAGTCAGTGTCTGACAGCACAGCTAGTGTGGGGATTCCCAGATACATTTTTGAAAGCGGTACATAGAAACACTTCTTGACGTGGGATTCCTGTGATTGCATTTCAAGTCCCTATAATTTTGCTGCCACGTCTCAAACAGTTTCATGTCCAAAATTAGGCAGGAAAAAATGATATAATTATTTAGAGGGAACAGGAAGAGGGCAACATCTTCCACTGCCAGCTACTAGCCCACAAAGATAACAAAAGCTTTGATAGCAGAAGATAGCACCTGGCATGTGCTAGCACTCTCCACTTTGCACCTCTTCCAGGAATTGAGAGTGAGAAATGACCACTATGGTGCAAGCCTGAGAGGTACAGCGGAAGCATACAGTGAGTAACACTGGTCTAATAGCTGTGCACTAAGCATAAGAAAGATCGATCAATGCTCTTTAAACTGTTTTACAAGGACTTTCTCCACTGCCCAGGCCATTTTACATGTTTATTTACTACAGAGTAAATCATACTTCATAGAGCTGAGATGACAAATGAAGCCTGCCACAATTCTGCATTAAATGTAACATGTTTTCTTAAGGCAAGACAGGAGCTGACAGAGCGTCAAATGATCATGTTCCATCTATAGCTTTCACTCTGTCAAGTCTTCTGTCCTCTGCATGCCAATTATAATAAATATAGTTGACTGCATATAGCCAGAGGAAAATAAAGGCAGCTCTCTAACGTATGTAAAACTAAAAGATTCAGGCATTTGTACATCTTTTGATTGTTTACAGAAAAGTAATGCTCTGTCTTACTTGAAGATAGTGAGAAGCTGGAAAGGAATATATCTTTAAAATCAACACTGAAATATAAGTAGGAATATTCAGCTCAGAGTAACATCCTCTTCAGTGGGAGCTGAAGACAGAAGGTGGTGTCAGGAAGCCTGGCTGGGTGAAATACCTTTTACCATAGGAAACTTTTCTGGGTTCATGAGAAGTCATACTGATTTATCCTCCCACAGGTATTAACACCTCAAGCAACACAACAAGCATGCTGTTTGCTAGAGAGAAATAACCAAAACCACACACACCCTCTCCTAGCATCTTTTTGAAGGACTTTCTTCTGACACTCTGAAGGACGAGAATGGTTTAAAAAATTATACTTTCAGGAAATTCTATTATCATAGAAGCATTCTATGATTCTAAATAATTTTTGAGGTTGTTCTGAATGTTAGTACATCTTTCACAAAGAACATGTGGTGCTTCTTGCTCAGCTGTTAGTGCTACAAGTTTGCATATTATTTTATTTATAATTATTCTGTACAGACCTCCCCCAATATTACAAACACAATTAATACCAAGATCTTACTAAATAAACTATACTGTAATTAATGGATGGGTGGAATGAATTCCTTCTCTCTAGTTTTACCTCAGCCGGAAAACAGAGAGGCTGAATGTTTCCATGTGGCCACTGGAGAGCTCTTTTCCTAATAATAACTAATTATATTCCAGACCATCATTGGTCTTGGCATTGAGCCTGATGTATGCATATAGGGATCCACACTAGTCTCATTCTCTAATTCAGAACGTGAGGTTTGTAAGAAAGACTATTTCTGTATGAAGAGGTAGAAACGTGCTGCCATGAACAGCAAAGAGGAATCTCTGTGGCAGCCTCAGGCAGAAGGCTGCTGGACTCCTTCTGAAGGTGGAAGTGCAGTCATGGCCAGTCCCTGATATCAGGGCAAGGGACAGAAATCCAGGCAGGTACCAAGACACCTGTGATTTCAAATTGCCAGTGGCCTTTCTTTGTGACAGTTGTAAGAAGATAGATTAGATATTAGGAATAAATTCTTCCCTGTGAAGGTGGTGAGACACTGGAGCAGGTTGTCCAGAGAAGCTGTGGCTGCCCCATCCCATTCAACCTGGCCTACTGGAAGGTCTCCCTGTCAGTGGTAATTGGAGCTAGATGGTCTTTAAGTCCCTTCCAACCCAAACCATTCAATGGTTTTATGATTCTATGATTTTCTATTTGCTGGGTTTAAGTGGGCTTTCTGGGACCCACGTGCCTGCCCCTGTTTTACTTCTTGATGTTCTGCCTTGTGTAGTTATTGCAGATTACCCAGGATTTGTAAAATATGAGAAAAGTAGGAAAGGAATTCTGAGGAAGTCATTCAGCTTTATGATTTTAGACATATAAAGGTATGGCTTTAATACAACCACTTTTCTGAGAGCCTAATCGGGGGATATTGTTCTCAGAAGTACCATTTCGCAGAAAGAAGTGTTTCCTCAAGGAAGTTACCACTATGGAAAGGATAAAAGATATAACTATAAACTGAATATACATCTATCAGAAAAGATACACACAGGCTAAGAGATCATTTGTGTCAAAATATATATTGAATTATTCCATCATATTCTATTTTTATTTTGTTTATGTATAGGGGTTTTGGAGGTTGTGGTTTTCTTTTTCTTTTTGAGCTGAAAACTGCTCCATTCCTATTTCAGAAGGAACATGTCAGAAAAGAGACAGAGACTTGGGAAAACAGAGAACTCTCAGGCTGCTTGACATTTTAGTGGATTAGGAACAAGGTATTTGTTAGTGTAGTTGTTAGTTCCAACTTTACCATAAAGAGAGCAAGGGCACCACCTCCTGGTTTAGAAATGCATTTATTTGGGTCATGAAAGTTATTCTTCAAGTACTGCAATCAAAAACAGTCAGGCCTACCAAACAAGATGTACTTCTTTAGGAAAGCTTTCTCCTGAAATCTGATCTTATGCAAGGCAATTTTAACAAATGATGTGATTGCTGTTGCCTGTTCACACAATGAATGGTATGTAGCCACAATGCTGGCCATAAATAATGGAATATGGGGTAGTTACAGATTTGTGAAAGCAAGAAAAGTGTTTCACACTTCTTTTCCACATTAGTACATGGGCTCTTCCTCACCCAGGGCACCAGACTCCAGCGTTCACAATATTTTTAAGAGATCTGATCGATAACCACTGAAACGTTTACTCACTGACTTAAGTAGAAATAGCATCTTTAGCATGACAATGGTTTAGGTGTTTTTATGAGCTGGAGGTCATGGAATAAATAATTATTACTATAGAAGTAAGACATCAAACTATAGTTCAAACAGGTTTTGAACATTTTCAAATTACCTGGTTTCCAAAAGGCTTCTAGTTGAGAAAACACAGATTAATACATGATCAGCTGCAGGGAGCAGTCCCTTCACTAGCAAAATGAATTGTATTCTTATGCACAGGTTTCATTTAGACATACATGAAGGACTTTATAAATTCAACTGTCTTGCAGTTCTGAAACAATTCAAATTAAGAAAATTAAATCCCTAGCTGACCAGGAGACAAGCTGTAGAGTGCAATTAAAAAGCCTGAGCAGCAGCCTGGATCCTCTGAGTTAGAGCAGGCTGAATGCTTAATTCTTCCTAGAGTCCACAATGAATTGCCCTTAGCACAGTGTTCTCCTCTTCTTCTGAATAACAAGTGGCACTTTGGAAAACCCTGCTTCAGGCTGATTAGACACAACCAGACTCTGGTACTTTGTACTATGGTAAGGGACTTTTGTG
Organism: Pezoporus wallicus; assembly: GCF_028554395.1. NCBI lineage: Eukaryota > Metazoa > Chordata > Aves > Psittaciformes > Psittacidae > Pezoporus > Pezoporus wallicus. The sequence goes on along the minus strand of NW_026635653.1, from coordinate 433,731 downwards.
AGGACTGGTCATTTATAAATAAAATGATCATCTGTCAAAGCTTCCATGAGAGTTAAGAATCAGTGCCAAAGGAGGTGGCCAATTTCTATACGGAGGCCTTCCTCAGCCATTTGGCCAGACAATCCTCAAGGATTTTAAGTGCAAGTGAGCTCAGAACAGCAGCAGCAGCCTCTTCACAATTTTTGGAAAACAACATGAAACATTAACAATTTCTGTGCTTTTGCCAAGGAAAAACATACCACGGACCATTTCCTCTCCAACCAACCAGAGCCAAGATTCACCTTGCCCACTTAACAAGCAGAACTATATGAGATACTTCAACTTTTCTCCTGTATAATTCAATTCTGCTTTGTACATGAAAATTCCAGGAAAGAGTGAAAAATGCATGTAACTTGATTGCTTCCCATGAGCTAGGATGAGGTTAGCAGATTTCTGTAACATGTTCACATCAAGCACATTTCAGTAACAGACACATAACCCCTGTTTTGTCTATTAGTACCAGTTCTCAGAGACAGCAATAGAGGTGTTGATACAGTGTCCTGTTTTCCCCTTTGGAAGATGCTTTGTACATCTGAGAGATGTGCAAAACAAAAATAATCTAGGATTGCATCAAGCTTGTGCATTTATTGGTGGCTTATTAAAAATTAATTCATTGCTGTAAATGAATGCTAATAACAAATTAGTAAAAACTTTTTCTTTTCCTCTGCTTTTTTTTTTTTTACAGAAATAGTTTTATTACAAACTTGAATTCTTAAGAAATACACATATAAGAATTTACACAAAGGCCTTGGCATTTGTAAAGAATCCTTTGGTATTTGCATGGTAATAGGCTATAAAACACTTTTGGACACAGATGTGCTCAAGCAATGATATAATTGCATAGAAATTCTTTAGAAATATTTCTGAGGCCACTTTGAAGATTTTTTTTTTGGCACAATATTAACAAAATTAAGGCCTTATGCTTTTCAAAATCAAGTCATTCAGTGTGTGAGTAGTGTTTAAAACCCTGAAAAATATTAAATACAGAATAAAGACTATAAGCTTAAAGCAGGATTTACTAGAATAAACAAAAATAGCTGTTAACCTGGGTTCAGCCTCTGCAACTTCAGCATTGAAATGGCCTATTGTAAAATGAACACTTCACATCATATTTTGGCATTAAACACCTAATTTATGACACTGAAAAGAAGAAATCTTTGGCAAGCTTCTTTTTGAAATGATAAACTCAGAGCTTGATTTACCTAATGGTCAATATCTATATAAATTACTAAAATTTTTTTTTTTTTTTTGACCGTTGCTGGATCATTCTTTATTCCACAGGAAAGTTTGTTCTACTGCATGAAGAAGCTGCATAGTACCAACATGGCAGAAACACTTACTTGCCTATTTGGGAAACCAATTGGCAATCTCTTCCAGCTGTAGTCCCGTTAAAACCAACAGCACTAAAGACTACAAACAGAAGCAAAGGTTTGCAGGATGGCACTCTATGTTGTGAAAAGATGGTTACATGTTGCTTAACCACAGCCTGTAATCCCAAAACTCTTTTTTACATTAGTATTGCTTTGTACAGGAACAATAAGTACATACCCAAGAGTCTGGGATTTTGAGACACTTAGATAATGGTAACAACAAACTTATCTGGGGAAGAAAAATGAATCTAAATATATAATACAAAAATGAGAAAGGGGGGTCAAACAGTATAAGGCAGAACTGCATACCTCCTAGCACCTTTGCATTTTTTCTGGATAAATGCTGACTTTTTATTCTATCAGTGCATTGCATTTATATAAAAAATACATATATTTTGATCAAAAGTGCCATTTGGCATGTCAACGTTTGAAGCTTATCTTTGTTGTCTCTTTTCTTCTTCAGCAAGGACAGGGCCAGTAAAGCAGTGTGTGTTAGTTATGCAAGTTCCTAAAAAGGCACTTTACTGTTTTCATATTGGACAACAATGAGGTACATATGATATATGTCTAGGCTTCATTGCTGTTAAACGAATAGCACCATATTGTGTGAAATTAGTTGAAATTCAAAAGTCATTATGTTTTTCTCATACAGACTTGACAACGGCTAACATTTGAGCGCAGATCCCCTGCTTTCAAAGTTGAGGGAGTTGGTTTCCTATTAAAAAAAAAGAAATGAGAAGACCCATTAGCAATTGCTGGTATCAACAGTCAGTCTTCAAGTTTAGAACTGACAACACAGACTTTGCATGGAGCCAAATGCCTCTTTAAGGTGTGCTGAATAAAGATGTCCCTAAGTTCTCCAATGTATATTCACTTTTGGTCACAAACTGTCACAAGATTAGTTCCAAACATTGTCCACTTCCAGTTTAGAATTCAATTCTGTAACAAGGCTGAACATTTGCCTAACCAAAAGACGCTACCTGTTTAATCAGCAATTTAAGAACATGCTGGAATTTAGGTAGCAGAAAAGAAATAGGCAAAGAAACTGAAGACATTTGACTCTTCATGAGTTTCTGCTAAGTCTTGTGACTACATAAAAGTGAAAAGCCAAAAGACAAATTAAGTGATATACTACAGAAAAGACAAATCAAAATATTTTACTTTCTAACCTATCATAAAGAGGTACTCCTAGCAACTGGAAATTAAGCATTTTCAGGCACGAGTGTGCTTACATTTAACACTTTTCTTCAAAAAAGATGATAAGTTTATAGGAAAATGATGAGTATTTGTGAATCATGATGGTATGACAGGCCCCCTGACCTGGAATCATTTTATTAATTTGAAATACAGTTTGTCTCCAGAAAAGGGTATGAAGTTGACAGGTCTCTGGGTAGGACTCAATGAATACAGCGCTGACTCCTCTGAATTTTTCTCTGACCAGCTTTCTTCTTTTCTAGGGAGCCAGTGCTTACCCCAGTGTAAGCAAATGGGCAAATGGGCTCTTTCAGTAGCTTTTCTGGTTGATGAGGTTATCACAGCCCCAGTGATAATCACTCCCAGTGCTCAATTTTTCTACTCACTTAGTTGACACCTATCTCATAGACACATAGTCAAAACTGGCTAAGCAACCTGATTCATTTTGAATGAGACAGGCTGAGAGGCATTCACAGATCTAGGAGACATGAAGAGATGAAGGATACCAGATGAAGGGTACCAGGAGCAACAGCCTGGACTGCTGCAGAAGAGGGTGCTTGCCAGCATTCCAGAGGAATGTCTGCCCATCTGGTAAGCTGTGCAGACCTGGGAACTGGTCTATATGCTAATATAATAGTAAAACTCATATGGTACAAATTAGACTGTGTTGAAAAATACTTATGCGTGGGAGACCAGAACAAAGCCTACTACCACTTAATTCCTGAAATCAGAACCTCAGCAGGACCGAAGAAATACCTAAGGCCTCTGCCTTCAGCTGCATTTTACTCAGACATACTTCCTCCAATATTAGGGAAAAGTAAATAATTGTGCAGCTCACTTAGTTCAACACTTGTGCAAATTTCAAGTGGTTTTATTACGTGTTAACATTCATCAGGCGGTATTCTAACTTAATTTCGACCAGTATGTCAGCCTATCTCAGTTACAGCTCCGTGAATACAATCCAACATAGTGGAAATGCAAACACTGTTAGATTATTCTGAAAAGCAAAATGCCAGATACAAATGACACTAAAGGAAGATACATTCATTAATTTTCTCAAAAGCTATTACAATCTCTTTTTGTTACGAAAATCATTAACTGCATATATTAACGAGGTTGGGGCGCAACCCATACTTGAACCATGTATATCATTCAAACGATACTTCTCTTATTCACGGACATGGCTTGACTGAATCTCAAATACTGATAAATAAATCATGAACTTACTTGAACATCTCATTCCTTTCTATAGTGGCAAGCCAGAAGCTGTAAGCATTTGCATAATAATTGCAGGTGCCCCGGCCATGGCATTCAATGAAGGGAGCGCTGCGAAACTCCTCTAGGCAGGAACCAGGAGACGCCAGGGCCTGGCCAGAACCCTCTGCACCAGCACTGGTGTGCTAGAAAAATGCAAAAGCATCAGTCAGAGAACTACTAGCTTAAGGAGGAGCAAGAAGGTAGAGCTGAAGGAACCAGAGGCAGCACTAGGTTCTTTCACTTAATGACAGTACAACACACCAGCAAAATCAACTTCAGGGCACCTGTAGGCACAGAAATCCTACAAGACTGTCAGTAGGACCCAAGCTACCTCTGCTAGCAACAGGCCAAGGACAGCTTTCTGCCCAAAATGCATACAGACTGGTACTGTTTATATTTGAATAGCTTAACCCAGTTCCTGTCCCACATCACAGTGGCCTCTCTCCTACTGCCAACTGCTAAGAGCTCTGAATCCATGCTATTTCTCAGACCATGGCCAGACTTTGCCTGGGAGAGTGCCTGTTGATACAGGTGTGAGCATGACATTGTTGTCATGCATGCTAACAAACCACTGTGGAGGACTAACAGAGCAGCTCTTCCAGGCCACTCTTTATCCCTATTTATTTTAGTAGTATAGATAAAGGTAAAGAAACTGGATAAAAGGTCAAAAATGCCATTTGAAAACTGAAGGCTTATTCATCAAAAAAATGGGAAGAGGACAAGCAGTGACATGCTACCACTCTAGGAAGCTAGTGCAACATAGATGTAAAAAGACAATGGAAAATTGTTCTTATCTCTTCATTTATTCAGCACTTGGATTCTGTCCTGGAGCTGCAAACAAGCCAGCAAGCTGTGTGCATCTCCCCAGAAGTGAACAACTAATTGCCACTGTATCATTCTCATTTAGTAATTAGCCAGAATCTTTTTAATGACACCAGAAAGGATAGAGGTCTAATGCCCTCCTAAAGCACAGTCAGACACTAACTTTCTCAGAGCAGGAGTGTAGATAAAATGCTGAAACAAATGCTTTTCTTCAGCCCAGAGTATGCCCCAGTGCACTCACCATGACAAAAGAGTAACCAATCCAAAGTGAACTCCAGCCTTCAGGACACGGTGGTATTTGAATTGTTTGACTGTGAACGGCTATTACCATAGCAGGAGCTTCACACACAGAACATCTAGAAAGACCAAGACATGAATGAGCTACATGCACTTGAGGATTAGTATTACTTATGCTTTTTAGAATTTACTTTCTTCAAGAAATCTTGAATTAGAAAATCTTGTCACTTTCAGAAAAAAAATAAAACTAAAATGTTTCATTTAGAAAAACAACCGTTTTTTCTATTTGGGGACAGCTTAAGTCTTATTCCTGTTAGCCTTCCTATGAGCAAAGAACAAGAGACCTCTTATCTGAATATTTAAATATATTTGTCTTTTTCCAGTCCCATTTGTACTGCAGTTTCTAAAAGTGCTCAATGTCATGAATATGAGAGGCAATCATTATAACTCAGCAAGTATCAATTAAAAGCTGCCTACTGTGATCAGAGTGAAGTCATAGCAATTCACCATCCTAAAACATAGCTCTGAGTGACTTCCAGAAAGAAAGCAACATCTCTGGTAAATGTCTTACAAGGCTAATCTAATCTAATGCAGACTCTTCCCAATGCATTTTCCTTGAAAGTGGCTTTTATTTACAGTTATGGTATTTATCTCCAGTAAGAGATTTTTAGCAAAGTAACTTGAACAATGAACTTGAAAGCAACTCTCCAGAAAGCTGTGCAGCACCAGTTCTTTCACTTCAGACAAATTCAATGCGTCTCAGAACTGCTATGTTACTGAATAATCCAATGACCAATCATGCCTTCACAGGAGAAGCATAACAAATATGAGCTGAGCTGGAAATTTAATATGGGAGCTGGTAATAAAGAATCTGGTAGATATAATCCATTTTCTTTTTTTACAATGCCTAAACTGGCTACCGCAGTTAGCAATGATGAAAATGATTCAAAACAGAACTAAACAGTCTGATTCCATTTATCAGAGCAGTGGAAAGAATCAAGTGCAAAATGGATTAAGTTGGATACTGGAAAATGCACAGAAGCAAAGGAATTGAGAATTAAAGCCTTCTATTTCTGATTTGTGAAGACTGCTTTCATACCTACTGCCTTCACCTTCAGTGCAGAAGCGAGAGAGTTATTTTAAGAAACACATGGATGAAAGAGTAAGTTAAAAGAAGAATGTAAAGATGCTCCTGTTCCCAGAGCTCTGCTTTGCTTCAAGAGATTTCTGGTATTTCAGTGGAAGGCCTTACATGAAAAGAAGTCCCATGACCCAAGGCTGCAAGTGACACTTCTACACCTTTCCAACTTTTGGACAGGGAAAGCTACTGGTTTAAAAGCCTCAACTAATAAAATAAATGGAAAGAATATCCTTCTCAGATTCCTTGGTGGTTTAAAAAATGTGTATTACAATTATCTCACTCTCTATTATGGCTAAAAGATGAAAACCCCATATACACACACATGCACAGATACACATGCGTGTGTATATATACACACACAAACACACACATATACTTTTTTATGGCGCAAAAGCTACTCTATCTGCATAAGATAAGGCAAAATGTTGGTGGGTACCTCCTTGAGAAAGAGTTTCATAAGTGATTGTTAAAGGCTACTTTGGGTGCTTGATAGGGAATGCATAAAAGCAACATGAATTTCAGAGGTTGTCCATTTGAATTTTGCTGCAAGTCAAGCCCCTTCCTTTCACATCCAATGAACAACCAAAAAAATAAGACCAACAAAAACTACAGCCTGTCTTGAGATCATCTTGCCCTCAATCTGCTCACTCATTTCCAAGGCACACCAATTTCTACAGCACTAAGCCAAAAATAGAGCACAGAGTACAAGACACAAGATGGATTCTATTAAGCAAAATAAATATCAAATGTTTTGCAGTAGAGACAAATATGTTTTTGAACATACCAAGATGTCAAGACTACAACCCACTGATAACTTGAATTGTCTTTTCTCTTGAGTGGTTTATACAGACCCGAGAAAACACTAACAGCAATCTCCACTCCCATTCACTTTACGTGGCAGAAAGAGGGATCAGCAAGAGCTGATACAGATTAGAAGCAATGATAGGAATCAAAGTAATGCCTATATCTAACAATTATCAATTGAGCTATAGATTGGATATTCCTTGTCAGATTCTTATCTAATGACAGTGGTACAGTTTACCACGCTCTTCTCACACCTCTGCCTTCAGCACTGGGAATATTATGCCAGGATATTTTTTGCTAGAGGTCTTGAAATTTAAAACGGACCAAAAGTTTGACATGCTGGATTGATGCAGAACAGTTACGTACCACACTTTATGCTAGCTATGAATCTGAATTATTAAAAAAAATAGATGATTGATTTTGCAACTGTTTCCTTTAATTCACATAACAATCGTTGTATTCAAGCAGTGTTGCCAAAACAATGGAAGAAGTCTGGCAGCCTAATGAATGATAAAAACGCTACCATCTTCAAACAAAAGAAAACTGAGCCCTGAAAAGCTTCTAGCTATGGCTAATCAAAAAACAAGTGTTTTGGACAAGAATTGTGAATAAATTCAAAACTTTTTCTCATTCAAAGTACATCATAACTTTTACAAACAACATTTCAAAGTAAATCTTTTCATTTGCATTAGACTCAAAATAAACTACTTTATTTGTTTGGGTTTCCCTCCAAATGGATTTATTTTTGATCAAAGTCTAAACTGAAAAAAATGCAGAGTTTGAAACACTTCATCAAAGCAACTCTAAATTTAAAGGCAGGAAATAAAAATGTACAGATTAAAAGCCTTTCCCAGAAAAATAATGTACCATATGCACTTTTCACAGGCTTCTTCATTTTACAACCACAGCAGAACTGAAACTGTACCTGCTGATGAATGGTCTGATACTATCACCAGTGATAGGAGCCATACTCATTGGCATGGGTTCAGGAGTGGACAGCCAGTAGGAATAGTCATTCCTTGATGCAAAGTTACATACGTTGTTGATATTGCAGAATAAGAAAGGCATGGTACTAAATTTACGAAGACAGCTTCCCGCCGTGCCTGAAAAGTCAAGTGAAAGGTTCCTTGTTAACCCATTTTTGCTGAACCATTGCCAACTGCCAAGCAAAGATTTCCAGGAGCAGGTAAAAAGCAGATTTCACTTGTTCTGAAGGGCCCAGTTCTCTTGGAGGAAGTGACTTCTCTTACTCCCTAAGGAAGGAACAGGGCAAGGCAAGGAGTAGCCCAGTCTTGCCTGTAGAATTATGGAGTAACTTAGGTTGGAACAGACCTCTACAAATCACCTATCCCAAGCCCCTGACAGTTAGAAAAGGTGCTTGGGTCCATAGCCAGTTTGAGTTCTGAGTATCTCCAAATACAGAGGTTCAACAACCTCTCTGGGGTTCCATTCCAGTGTTTGAGCATCAGCAAGGTAAAAAAAGCTTTTTTCGATGTTTCACTGAAATACACCTCATACTTGTGTCCCTTGCTTCTTCTGTTGGTTAGCCGCTTTGAGTTGATTCCATTTCTCTGCCCTCCCTGTAGACAGCTCTAGACAGCAATAACAGCCTCTCCCTACATTTCTGTTAAGGCTGAGCAAACCCTTACAGTCTCATCACACTGCCCAGACCCACTAGCCACCTTAGTAGCTAGCTTTTATATTTACTGTGGTGTGACAATAATATATTTGTTCTGGGAAGCCCAAGTCTGGGCACAGATATATACCAGATGCAGTCTTACAACTGCCAAACAGAGGGGAAAAATCATTTCCCTCCATCTGCTGATTGCACTCTTGCCAATAGAAGCCAGTAAGTTGGGCAAGGGGGAATAGGTAGCTGTTGTTGCAAAGGCACATGGATAACTCACGCTCAGTGCTGGTTACCACGACTCCCAAGTCCTTTTCTGCAAAGCAGCTTTCTAGCAGCAGTCTGTACTGCTGCTACTGGAAGCATAGTCATTCCCCAGCCTATTCTGTTGCACAAGGTTATTTTGTTCTAGGTGTACCCCTTTGCATCTGCCTTTACTGAACTCTGTGAGGTTCTCAGCCCTTTTCTCCAGCTTGGCCAGATCTTCTGAATGGCAGCTGTGTCCACTAGGGAATCAACTGTTCCTCCCAGTCTGGCATTACACATTACAAACTTGCTGAGAGTGCACTCACCCATGTCATTAATAAAATCATTGGGATGTATTTGCCCAATACTAATTCCTGAGAGAAATCACTAATCAACAACCACCGCTCAGGCTTTGTACATCTGATCACATCCCTCTGAACCTGATGGACCCATAAATTTTCCATTGACCTTATCATCTACTTAGCCAGCCCATATCTCTCTAATTTGACTACAAAGATACTATGGATGACCACATCAAAGGCTTTGATAAAGACTTTCTTAGGTAAACTGGCACTGTTTCCACTATATACCAAACCATTATTTGTACCAACCTAGAAGGCATAATAAACTACCAGCTAGCCCAGAGTAATTTTACAGTTTGTTCAATACAGTTCTACAAATGAAAGAAACATTTGGTTTGTAATTAATTCTAATTAAATTCTAATCTGTTTTCTACTTACCCAAATCTTGGCCATGGGCTCTCTCATTGCCTTGTACATAAAGCAAGGAGTAGCCATGGTAAATCAGCCTTGTTCCAAATGGACACGCTGGTTCTTCAGTGGTTTGACTGTGTCTGGTAACAAGGAAGCCGTGAGCAACAGATGGTGCACCTGGTGGGCCCATAGCCCCAGGCAAACCTTCAGGGCCAGGTGGACCAGGGAATCCTCTGGGCCCTACAATACAGAGAGTCTCCTTTTACCTCTCAGACAGCAGTACTCTGCCCATATAACTAAATAAGGTAAATTAGACACATTCACACCTAGTCTCCTATGTTATTTTTATATGAAGGAATCAAGTCTTTGAACTCATGGACTTACCTGGGGGACCATAAGGACCAGCTTCTCCTTTCTGCCCAGGTTTACCATCAAACCCTGGACTACCAGGTGGTCCGGGTACACCTGAAGGTCCTGTCACCCCTGTTGAAAAACGAGGAATAGTTATTACTAGATACTACTTCCTGTTAGTTCTGACATTTTGCCTTTTTGTTCAGTACAGCACAGGCACACCTCAGCATAAACTAAACTCATGCATATTCAGTGCATATATTTCAATACCTAGAGGACATATGTGGGTTACTGCAGGCAAACTGATTATAATAGAGAAGAACAGAGAAGTAAGAAGAGTGTGTACTTCTAAAACAATTAGTATTCTACTGGAATATGAAAAGGAAGGTAGGTCAGCAATCTCTTCCTCCTCTGCTTATCATATGACTCAAACTGAAACAAACCATAAAGAAGCTGGGTCAGGAACAGTGGGAAAATCAGTATTCTCTTAGCTTCTTCCTAAACAGGTTTTCAGACATACATTATGTCATCCCTTTATCAATTTCTAGGGACGCTTTGAGTCCTACATAAACTCAGTAACTCTGACTGGGAAAAAGAAGTTAACACCATCAGCACCATAGCAACATTTCTGTGACACATGACACACTTTAGCTAGGCACAGCTGTCATTTTCCTGATCACTCAAAAAAAGCAATATTGTGTTCACATATTGAAGTGACTACAGGGAATAGTGACACATCCCTTACAAGCAAACCCATGCTGTGTTCAATCACTGAGGTTATTTCTTAGCTATTTCTTAATGGACAGCAGTTACAAAGTTGTAACCACACCTTCAAAAGCAATCTTCCATTATCTATTATATTAAATAGAAACAATATATTCATTATATTCCACTGTAATTCCCTATTATTTTCTCATAAACAATCAAGAACAAAGATTTCCATCAGAATATTACTAGCTTAAGAACACCTCTGAGCACCTACTCACCATGTCCTGTCATTCTGAAAGACATGTGTCCTTGTGCTAGTATTTCGTCTTACCCTTTGTTCCATTCTCTTATTTATTCTCTTAAACTCACTTCTCTAACGCGTCTAATTTTTGCAGTTCACCTTTTCTTTACAAAATTGCAATCTAGGAATATGAAACAAGGTTCCTCAGGAAGAAAGTACTTTTCATTCCAGGATCAAAGTGTTTTTCCTTATGCTTGTCTTCTCCCAGACATGGTAATTAAGTTTGGATTCAACACTGAAGACAGAAGATACCCTAACAAATACATTCTGGAGAAAGGATGAGAAGTGTGTCGCCAGTCATTCTGCTTACTGCTGATCTCAGATACTGATGGGCTGACTGCAGAGTGAGAGCATATATGAAAATCACCAGGAACGCATCTGTTCCTGGGACTCTTTTGTATGAGCTCCAAAATGAAGGACTCTCCTCCTCATTGCTGACACTATTTTAAGTGGCTTATAAAAAGCTACGCAATATTATATCAAAAATCTTCTATTGTCTAGCCTACCACTGGTCTATTTTTACATTACTTAAAATGTGTTTCTACTTCGAGACTCTCACCTTGCTGTCCTTTGGGACCTGGAAGTCCTGGGAATCCTTTGAGACCAACTGGTCCTACAGGGCCAGGTAAGCCAGGATCGCCTTTAACAAGCTGAAACGCACCTGGCGGGCCTGGTGGGCCTTGTAAACCTGCCAAAGTTAACAGAGGAAATCACATATTTAGTATTGTACAATAAAAAAGTGAGAAAACAATGCTACCTTGTAGTGCCATTTAGAGTCAGAAAACAGACAAAGCCTATACATACAAGGTATCAGTGTGTCCAAGACTTCATACGTGCATTGAGTAGGGTCATACCTGTTAAAGAGCCAAACCCAAAAGCGACTGACTACCACGACAGGGTAGAAGACAATGGGGCTCAAGGTGCAATGGGGGAAACAGCCTAGGCGGGGCCTATGCCACTGACAAGCCTCCAGTGACATATCATATAGAAAATCATATTGCTACCTCCTACATTCCCATGTCCAACCAGGAAGGACAGAGCAGGCCCACAGATGTAGCTCTGACAAGAAGCCCTGTGACCAGGGTGTGCAAACAGGGAGTGGCATCTGATGGGAGTGACATTGGCAGGTTGTGCAACAATTTGCTCAGAAGAGCTGCACACTTTGCCAGTTCCTGGGCTGCTGCCTGCTTTGCTCCCCAGTAGCCCCAACAGTCATGCCAACTGATGGCTGTGCAAGCCTACCCAGAAGCTTGAGATCTCCAGTGAATTACAATTAGAAGGATGACATCATTCAAAAGAATTACCATTTTTAAAGTGGACTATTTTTCTAAGAATTGCAAGAAGACTGTGACCTGTGGAATGAAAAAGGCATCTACAACTTCAAGGCTGTAGCTAAAACCCAAACAGAAGCACTACAGCCTATCTATGTTGACAGCTCCATCCAAACAGACCTCCCAAGGACTGAAATAGCTGCCCAGACCTTAGGTTGTTTGCAGTTCCCTCAGCACGTTTGCAGATGGCACCAACCTGAGTGGTGTAGTCAATAAGCTAGAAGGAAGGGATGCCATGGAGCAGAACCTTGACATGCTTCAGAAGTAGGCCAGTGTGAACCTCAAGATGTTCATCAATGACAAGTGCAAGGTCCTGCACCTGGGTAGGGGCAATCCCCAATATCAATACAGACTGGGGGATGAATGGACTGAGAGCAGCCCTGCAGAGAAGAACTTGCAGATAAATGAAAAACTGGCTATGAGCCAGCAATATGTGGTCACAGCACAGAAATTTGATCATATTCTGAGCTACATGAAAAGAAGCATGGCCAGCAGGTGGAGGGAGGTGATTCTTCCCCTCTATTCTGCTGGAATACTACATCCAGCTCTGGGGGCCCCAGTACAAGAAAGACATCGATCTGTTGGAGCAGGTCCAGAGGAGAGCCATGACAATGATTAGAGAGGGCTGGAGCACTTCCCCTTTGAAGAAAGGCTGAGAGACCCGGGGTTATTCAGCCTGGAGAAGAGAAGGCTCCAGGGAGACTTTATCGGAGCATTTCAATATATAAAGGGGGCTTAAAGAAAGATGAAGAGAGATTTTCCACCAGGGTCTATAGTCACAGATCAAAGGGCAATGATTTTAAACAGAAAGAGGGTAGAATTAGGTTGGACTTAAGAATTTTTTTTACAAAGAGTGTGATGTGTCACTGGAACAGGTTGCCCAGAGAAGCTGTGGGCCTTGAATTGTTCAAGGCCAGGTTGGACAGGGTTCTCAGCAACCTGATCTAGTGGAAGGTGTCTCTGCTGATGTCAGGGGGGTTGGACTAGATGACGTTTAAGGTCCCTTCCTACCTAAACTATTTTATGATTCTGTGATTCAGATGTTGATACCATGATATATAGTTTAATATTCTAACTTGTGACACTGAATATAAGGGGGAAGGAGATACCATTATTAGTTACATTTTAACAACATCTGGGATAAAAAAAAGCATTCATATTATACCTTTAGATCCAGGGAGACCTTGATCACCTCGTTCACCCTTAAGGCCTGGGAAGCCAGGAGATCCTTTTGGACCTGAAGTCAAAGGAAATATTTACATGAAAATTCAGTATCTTCTTGATTTGGAAGGATATGTGCAGAATAATCATGTACCACCCCATGACCATGTAAAGGTCACCACCGCACCACTCATGTAAAGGCCATGACTTTATTTACACAAGTAATTTTTGTTTGCAAGAACAAGATACAAACAGCACTAAGTAACCAAATAAATGATGACTGAAACCAAATTTACCTTACTTCAGTTAATAATACCTTTAAATACACTTAAAATTAACAAAGCAAGACAACAGACAAAAGGCAAAAAACCTTGAGAAAAATCTCCATTGTTCTTGTATACTTTCTCATGCAGTTTTCAATGTCCTGTTTCAGTAATTCGTAACAGTCAACGTACTTTGAGCATCTTCTCCGAGAGAGGAAGGATATTGAAAGTGACATCTTGCCATACGTTTTAGGAACATGGTTAATGTTCTTCTCACCTGGTACACCTGGAACTCCTGGAGGTCCCAGATCACCCTTTTGACCAATATCACCTGGTAAACCAGGACTACCCTGTATAAAAGAAAAAGTTAAATATAGTTATCCTACACTATTAAGATATGAATCTCAAATAGCCTGGATATTTTCAGAAACCTATAAAAAGCACGTTTAACATGAGAGAAAAGCCATTAACTATAAGGAATGATTATTCTCTATCATGACTGGATAAGAAGCTTCTCTTCTAGGAAAAAGCATGACACCTTGTTCTTACTAAACTATTTTTTGCCTTACAAAAATACTAGTTCAGAATAAGGTCTCACTAACAGTATAGCTAATAAAAAGGTTCTCAACCATAGACTGTATATATTGTCATGAAAAACATCAGCAAGCACAAAGCTCAGCAAACTCTAATTTCAGTGCAGTCCTACAAGGCAGTGGCTAGTCATATAATTGAATGGGGTCACTCTAGATCATATCAGACTTGACATCTTCTACTTTCACATGCGGGATGAAATTGAATGTGCTCAACAACTTAAAATCCTCTGAAGATTTTTATTTCTCAACAGGGCTAAAATATACAAGGACTTAAACACTTCAAATACAATGTGAACTCTTCCTTCTGCCTTCCCTATTATAAACTGTTCTCCTGAAATTAATGGTAACAAGTTCACTATATAGCCTCAGTTCAAGGAAAACCAAGCCCGTATTTCAAAAGACACTGTAAATAGTAACTTAAATGACTGTCAATTTCCTTTTCTTCTTTGTCTGTTGCAGAGCATCTGCAAAAAGCTTGTAAGTACAGTTTAGAGTTTCTCCCTGGCTGAAGCAATATGGCAGTGACAGTCCCCTATCTAATAAAATGTGAACACAGGTGGAAGAAAGACACAAAATCCCTTTGCTAAGTAACCTACTGATCAGAGGTTGGAGATGTGAATTGAGTACTCAGTGAAAAATAATACTGATGGCAGGAGATTCCCCTCATCATATTTGGAGAGCAAAAGGGTAGACACACAGTGGAGTGATTTTTCATTTGATATATGTTAGATGCTTATACTAAGGTGAGAAGAATGGCTCCCTAAAAACTTCTCTTTCCACTGACTATAAAGGGAGAAGAGATAACTTGCTTAAAAATGGATGTCAGCAATGAGTCTACTGAAGTTAAACAAAAGAAATGCTACCGTTGGAACAGTGAAGAGAGGTATTAATGAAGTAAGGTTCCCTAGTTTCCTTCAGCCACATAGTCGTAGTACACAGGATTGTTTAAAGAAATGGTCCTCTCTTTGTATCATAACATGTGAGCTTCTCTAGCACAAAACAGGAGGCCTAACATTCATTCAGAAGACAGTCATCAGTCAGAGAATCTCACTATAAGAGTTTTTTTAATAACCTCTTTTTTTTTAGGTTATAATTATAAAATGTAATAATTTATAAGAAAAGTTTATTGGAAGCTTTCCACAAAATACATTTTCCACAACAGTATGCAGATTCCTGAACTTTTCCCCCCCCCCACTATATATAGCTTGGCAAACAACATTTTGTTTTGGATCTGTTCCCAACAAAACAAAACTGTTTCAGTTCATGAAAATTATGAAAGTGTTTCTTTTCTCATTTCAACTTTAAAATGCACAGAAAACCCATGGGATTTGTATTTCATGCTCTGATCTCCATGTTCACTTTTTTTTAATTGGATTTTTGGACAGGCTGTGTCACCCATGTTGTAACAAAATCTCCTTTGTGATATAGGTTACCATGTACCTGGAGACCAGTACAAGCAAATGAACTGCAATCAGAGCAGGAGCCTGTCACATTGGGGAGCATGAAGACATTAGAAACCCATCATAGTATATATCACCAGAGGAAGTTTAATATTGAAATAACTCTCACCGGAGCATTTCCCACTGACTTAACAACCCAACACATTGTGGCACAAGGATAGTAAAGCATTTTCTTCTGACTGAAAGCACAGAATCAAAATCCTTTGGCATTCCACATTCTTCAGAAACAAACAGTCTTGGACTAGAATAACGACCCATGAAAACTTTAGAATTTTCTGGCATATAGAAACTCGGCTCTCTGCAGAAGCACTGCAAATTCTTAAAACAGTGGAAATATACTGGAACGTTATTTTGAAATTTACTGCCTTTAAAGCTGGTATGGTATGGTCTCAAAAAGATAAAGCCAAGATCTAGTGTTAGAACACTGAATCAAACCCTTAATGCCTCTGCAAAGTGAATCCTGGATGCAGAAAAGGATGTAGCAGATCTTTGCATTATCAAAAATAATGCTGACATTTTAAGTCCATTATCAGTATTTTGCTTTTCACATCAGGACCTTATTCCTGAGTCTTCCTTCTCCTTGTACGCCAGGAATTGATGAGTCATATCTGCCTACTTTCTTATTCCTTCTTCTATAAATTTTATTATTTTCTTAGTAGGAAAGAGGAAATTAAAAGTTAAAACATAGACCATATTTTTCAGTGTGGAAAAAGGTAGCAGACAGTCTAAGTGAAAGAGTATAGAAGACCAGCTATTCTAGGTAACTGTCCTATTCTACTTTATTTTCCCTAATATACACCAAAGGGACTGGTTTACACTAGGGAAAATGAATAATATATACCAACAATGTATTAATAGCATTGCCTGTTTGTATTTCTAAATCAGCAGCTATATTTCATCACTGACAGTACTGAAAGTGCACTTTATTTGAAAGGTTTCATAACAAAACCAAACAATTCAGGTATTTTCAGAAGGCAATTTATCGTGAAATATGCAACCTTTAAAATTAACTACTAATGCATTTTCAGGATTTATGGATGTGCTGCAGCCATTCTGTACTGTTAATACACTGTAAATTATATTCTGGGTGTTGTATGTTCCCATTCACTATCTATAAATTTCTATTAAGTTCATTAGCTCACTGGGGCTTATTGGTAAGCAGCCTTTAAAAGGAGAGAATTGAACTGTTTTCAAACTGACTTCACATCCTCAGCAGAGAGTCCCAAAGGCACTTTAAGCATAAAGCATCATTATTTTGAACATGAAACATCTATGATTAATATATCCATTAATTACAAGAACCAGCTTTCAGAAAATCTGGAGTGTACTGAAAGTAACTTACTGGCAGTCCCTGGAAACCTGGATCACCTTTGACTCCTGGACTCCCAGGAGTCCCAGGCCAGCCATTGCTCCCCTGCTCTCCTTTGGCCCCTTTCAGACCTGGGGGTCCTGGTGGCCCTGTTGGACCTGGTAAACCTACAAACCAGAACAAGTGACTATTTAGCGGCAAAATTCATTCAGAGAAGTACCTGATGAAGGACAAGCTGTCTCAATCTACAAATGGGCAGTATCAAAGTAATTATCGTGACAACATTTCAGGAAAATAAGAAGGAGAATCTGTTGCAGTGATGTCCACATGACTCCCCATCCCATCATTTATCAGCCTGTGGCTGACAGAAAATACTTGAGAGTTTTCTGTATGTGCAAAACAGATGGTATGTTTTCAGGTATGAATGTGGTAGAGACATACTGCAGCTCTTCTCTACTCTCCTCCTTATCCTCTAGCACAGAGTCATTCACTGTCAAGATAAGGTCACACTGGGCTGTTTTTAAGCACATTAACACTACAGGATATAGGAGCATATAGCTATGGAAGCCTTAAAACAGTAAATAAAGCCCAGAAGGAAACATGGAAATGGGAGGCACTCTTCTCAGCATTAGAAGAAAGACTTCTGGACAAAACCAACTGCCTAAGGGCATGAAATCAGCCTGCTCTAGGACATAATGCCAATATCAAGGGGAGCTTTTCTCTGACCTGTGAGAAGAGGATATAACAAGTATATGCACTATTTATTATGCTATTAATTAATTAGTTGAGCTTTGATTAACAGCAGTGCCTCAAGGGTCAGTACTGCGACCAGTATTATTTAATATATTCATCAATGATTTAGATGAGGGAACTGAGTGTACTATCAGCAAGTTTGCTGATGACACTAAGCTGGGAGGAGTGGCTGACACGCCAGAAGGCTGTGCTGCCATCCAGCGAGACCTGGACAGGCTGGAGAGTTGGGCAGGGAATAACTTGATGAAATATAACAAGGTGAAGTGTAGAGTCCTGCATCTGGGCAGGAACAACCCCAGGTTCCAGTATAGGTTGGGAAACGACCTGTTAGAGAGCAGTGTAGGGGAGAGGGACCTGGGGGTCCTAGTGGACGACAGGATGACCACGAGCCAACACTGTGCCCTTGTGGCCAAGAAGGCCAATGGCATCCTGAGGGGGGGGTGGTTAGTAGGTCGAGAGAGGTCCTCCTTCCCCTCTACTCTGCCCTGGTGAGACCGCATCTGGAATATTGTGTCCAGTTCTGGGCCCCTCAGTTCAAGAAGGACAGGGAGCTGCTGGAGAGAGTCCAGCGCAGGGCAACGAAGATGATTAGGGGAGTGGAGCATCTCCCTTATGAGGAAAGACTGAGGGAGCTGGGTCTCTATAGTTTGGAGAAGAGGAGACTGAGGGGTGACCTTATTAGTGTCTATAAATATATAAAGGGGGAGTGTCACGAGGAAGGAGCCAGGCTCTACTCAGTGGCAAACAATGATAGGACAAGGGGTAATGGGTACAAACTGGAACACAAGAGGTTCCACTTAAACTTGAGAAGAAACTTCTTCTCAGTGAGGGTGACGGAACACTGGAACAGGCTGCCCAGGGAGGTTGTGGAGTCTCCTTCCCTGGAGACATTCAAAACCCGCCTGGACACATTCTTGTGTAACCTTATCTAGGGGCTCCTGCTCTGGCAGGGGGATCGGACTAGATGATCTTTTGAGGTCCCTTCCAATCTCTAGCATACTGTGATACTGTGATACTGTAACACCAAAGATAAAAGAATTACCTGGAAGGCCAGGCTGGCCTTGGGGTCCTCTGTCTCCTTTAGGGCCCTCAATTGCACTTCCTGGTAGTCCAGGAAAACCTTGGTTGCCCTTAGGGCCTGGTGGACCAGCATATCCTGGTTCTCCTTTCAGGCCTGGGATCCCCGGACTTCCTGGGGATCCTGGAAAGCCCACATCACCTTTTGCACCTAAGATTTGAAAAAAAAAACAAACAACCCACAAATAAAACATGATTAGAGAAAGGTTCACAATTACTGAATTCTTCTGCCTTATTAGCCACTCACAGTAAGCTTTATTCCTTAAGAAAATATTGAACCTTGCCTTTATACATTTGTATAAAAATGCAAAATTTTGGAAAATTATTTTCCACATTATGACATAAAGTATAAGGAAAAGACTAGTCTGACTGACACCTTTTCTTAGCTTACTGATCACTGGCTATTTTAAACCACTCTAAAAGTAGATAAACATTCAGAATCTCTCTATCAGTCTTTCCAATAGGAATGTAAAGCCCTCAAACCCTTACTCCGTTACAATTATTATTGTCATAGCTGAGTAATGGATGTTTTCCTTGACTAAGCACAAAAGGACTTGCTCCTGGAGGAAAATGGAATGTTCTTTTTACTAACAACATCTAGATTTAGACACATAGTACTTACTTTAAGGCTTGTACAAATGGTTAAAATTTGCAATCCAGTCCATGATTAAGAAGAACATAGATTAGCTGGCATAAGTACAATAATAAGACAAATTAAATTTATAGAGAACAATATCCCTGTCTTTTTGCCTAAACAGAACAGGGACTTTAAATCCTGGACTTATATCTCTTCAAGTACAATACATTTGGAGCACAAATGATGGCAGCTGGCTATCTATTTACTCTGAACCCAGGTATTTTTAAATGAGCTGTGCTGACAAAATGAGATGGATAAGGTGAGAAAAGTGCTCTTATAATCTAGCATTCCTCATGCCTTACTGAGCCATGATTAGAAAATCTACTTATTAAGTAAGTTCTCTAATATCAGGCTTTCTCAGTAGTTAATGGCTGTTAATTGCTCCAAGATGGTAATTTAATTAAAATTCTGGTTTACCACTTCTGATTGTCCACACAAGTTTCTTGTATTTATAGGAAGAATGAGTGAGGTAGGGCATTGGAATTTCAAGCTATGTAAGTTATTAAAAATCTGCCATGTCGCATTTATTTCATAGATGGGCCAGTTCAATCTTTTTGTTTTCTGGATTTTAAAAATTGAAAACTCTTTAATCATACACAATTTCCTTTATCAGTAGCAGTTTGATATTTCTTCAAACAGTTTCTTCTGATATTGCAGCCCAGTGTCTATGACATACTTACTTCATCAAATGGAGCATGGTGCATTACAGACACCTTGAGCAAACACTAACTCAAGCCAATCAGCTGTTTTCACGTCACAGTGTAGTGCAGACACTCTTTGCAAAGACCACAAGTGGTCTTGAAATTGTGATAGCTAGTAAGTCCAGAGTCCAGGTAGTAATAATTTTCAGGAAGATCCCATCAGGTCTCTGCTACCTTTTGCACCTCTGCACCATGCTCCCATGCATAGCTTAGACATGCTATACCAAGCTATACAGAATAACAGTTTTAGCAATTAATAAAATAGCATGTGGGCTGCACAACAGACTCAGGTAAAAAAATTACTGCAGTATCCTGGCCATGAAACTATTATCTTTAGCTGTCTGGTGCCTCACTAGACTTTGATTCTTGCAAAATTAGTACAAAACCAGGAATACTTGGAGTCAAAAGCACAGCACACAAATACATGAGTTATTTATATTACCTCATCACAGCACAGCTTGCAGTAAATTCCACACTATGAATAATTACCTATTTTAGGGTATAGCTAACTCATGTCCAAGATGCTGTCGCTGCAACAGAAAGTATTTAAACCTCTCAGAGTTTCTGCCTACTCTGAAAAGGTACAGCATGTGAAAGAATGAAGTAGAAAGTATGTCTGAATTACAGAAGTATGTTTATATTATGTTGTGAGGGAGGTTTGTTACTTGTTTAAAAAAACGTTTTACCTTTATCTCCCTTTGCACCAGGAAATCCTGGAACTCCTCTACCTGGAATACCTGTAATAGAGAAGCAGAAAAAACTTAGAAGATGGAACAGACTTAAATTTAACATGTAATGAACAAAAATTTATTAAGCAAGTATAAAATCTAAATAAATGGTTTATGCAAAAGTTTTTCAGTGCAGAGACTTTGTTATATATTGGTATTGTATCTAGGAAAATGGGTCCCATATGACTGAAAACCCTACCATAAGAAAAGGCAAGCCTGCTCCGTTATTTCACAGCAAAGTTGAAGACTGAAATTAATTTCAAAATATACCAATTCTTTGAGGTATTGCCAGCTTTTGTGAAATAAATTCTTACAAGATTACACTGACTAAACACAGTTGCTCATCTAAATGATCACCTTTACAATGATGGATGATAGTAACTTGCAAGACAGCATACTAACTTTATTTTCTAAGGTTCCATTCAAAGTACCTCAAACCCAGCACACCCCTCTACCAGCTACTCTTGTGTAGCCTGTCTCAGTGTTTTTTTGAAGCCCATAAACTTAATACGAGAGTCGCAGTACCTTGTTCACCCTTTGCACCAGCAGCACCTGGAATCCCATCATAACCTGGCTCACCCTTCTGTCCAATGGAACCAGCAGGACCTGGAAGGCCAGGTTCACCTGAAAAAAAAATTCCCATTTTTATTTCACTTTCATCAGACTTTCTGTTACACCTTTTATTCCTCTAAAGAAAAGCTTCACTTATTCTTTTACTCCCACAGAGACCAAGCAGAAGCTGCATGATGATTTCACTGTAACTTTTCTTTGAGGTTACTTCTGAATTAAATCAGTGTGAGACAGGTCTCAAGTATTACCAATTTTGACATAGCTAATTATAATGAATTTCAGTGAGTTTAAAGTGCAGGAACTGCAGCAAAGACTTGTGAATGGCACAGCCCATTTTCCAATGAGATGATGTGTCCTGCAGCCAGCAAACTAAAAACATAAGACTCCAAGTTCAAAAATGTTGTTATATTCATAACAGCAATGGACTTATTCCTCTTTAACACCTGTTGAATGATGTCAGTGTGGTGACTGAGGTTTAGGCCCACGGATCAACTTTATTGCTTTTAAGTTAACTCAGAAACAAGAGAAATAATGTCTATAGCAACAACCAGTGCTGTGGAAGGTGGTAAAATGTCTTCTATAAACAGTGTAAAAGAAGTCTTAGTCCCACACTACATTGACTCAGATTTAGCTGAGAAACAGTGCTGTCTTATTTTGCTTATGAAATGAACAAATGTAGCAGGAAATAGCTGAGCTAAAACAAGTGTAGGATGCCACCGTATTTGTTTTAGCCACTAACCGGAGGTGAACAATAATTTAAGTAGCATTTGGTGTTTTATATTTCTTTTTCACCTGGTTCTCCTTTTAAACCTGGAATGCCAGCTAAACCAGGAAGTCCTTTTTCACCCTTTTCTCCATGGCGGCCTGGGCTTCCTAAAGAAAGGAAGAAGACATGGGTTTATATGCAGGATATTTCATATAAGTTTCACATGAATTTTTCATGGCAATTTATGTTTTATTAAAGCATAAAGACTTGCCTGGAAATCCTGCTATGCCAGGGGATCCTTTGGGACCTGGGGCACCCGGCATTCCAGGAATTCCTGCACTACCCTTTTCACCCTTATCTCCAGATAAACCTGGACTACCCGTTCTTCCTGGTTCTCCCTAGAAGAAGCAACACACGTTATAAAATCCACACATTGATTATGAATCAGCTCTTTCTGTTAGCAATGGTATATGTCACCCCTCTGAACCATCAGACGTATAAAGAATTTTTTTCCATTTATAAACAAAGTAATTTAGGATTAAATTTGGCATGAGATTCCACTATCAGAATTACTGACTTCTACAGCAACTGCTTAATACACACATATTACTCATGAAAATGAACAGTTTTCTATGAATTATTATGACAGTTTTTACAAAGTCTCTTCCAAATTAGCCTCTTAGCTTATTGTCCTTGGTTCAGTTCAAAACAATCTTTAAGTCTTCAGCAACTTTGCTACCAGATTGGCTTTATTTTTACAATTATTATTTATAATTTCATTATTAGTGCCATTGTATAGCTAGGAAAAAGAATGTGAAACAAATGAGAATCCTGTTAGAACAGTATTAGAGATTAGATTAACTTTAGAGAACTGTATTAATACAGTTCTCTCTTCGGTAATATCTGAGCATTTTAGAGTTCTTTTCAGCTTCCCAGTATTTTTGTCAAAGTACAGAAATACTGTTTCAGTGTGATTATTTGCTCTGTTTGTAAAAAGCCCTTTTCACTTTATTTACTTAGCATTTTTAAAAAGTTCTTCCCCTCACCCACATTTCTAGCACTGTAAATTAGCCTATTCTGAAGAGAATTCTAAGCAAAAATCTTGGAGACAGTGGTCCCATCAAACAGAATGCACCTAAAGCTGCACATATGTATACCTTTCAAGTTTCTCATCGGGTACTTGAATAAGCACATCTGAAAATACAATAAGATAGCTTAAAGACCAACAGTGTCTTTTCAAATAAGGTATTTGGTAGAGACAGACTATTAAATCCTTAGGGGTATAAATACCTTTTCACCAGGAGACCCTGGAAAGCCAATTCCAGGAAAACCTGGTGCTCCTTTGTCTCCTTTTTCACCTTTTTGCCCAGGGAACCCTGGTGTGCCTGGTGAACCTGGTACACCTGGCAGACCCTTTTCTCCAGGTGTTCCTAGTAAAAGAAAAGGAAAAATGGATATATCAGAACTAGTGTTACCTTAGCAGTGTTGACTATGATTTTTCAGTGTTACCTTGGTCATTCAGAGGTAGAAAAGCAATGGAACTCACTAAAAATAGGTAGTAAATTAACTTTTGAGATTCACTCAGTAAATGCGACTTTTATGGGAAGATAAGCTCTTCTCATAAGAGAAGGTCATAATCTTGGATAGAGCTCTTGCTAAAAGTAAGATCTGAATAAAACTTTATGTTGATTTGAAGAATTTCTAACAGGCCAACAGTGACAAAGGGACTCTGCTGTAGAAAATTTTTCTGTCCCACTTTACCATTTCAGTCTTCCACCTTTGATTTCCTAAATATCTAGGCACAAGGCCATCTGAATAGAGACCAAGTTTCCGTGATGAGACATAAGTTCTTCTCCATTCTATTCTTTACCAATTCTCTTCACAAAGACCTAGACCACTACAGTTTGTAGTTAAAAGGCAGTACACAGCAACACACCAAACATTTTAGAAGGTGGTAAATACACAAGAAGCTTAATGCAGTTCACATACTAGCAGAGACAGAGACAGAAAAAACAGGTACCAATTCGAAAACTGCCTGCCTGCTACAAATACACAAATCCTACAAATCCAGCTAAATGATTCTCACGTAGAAACTTAGGAAACCATCCTATTATTTGTATATCACAATAGGATTGAAAAAGCAGTGTCCCAAAAGTCTAAAGTTCAGACACTGCAAACAGTGCAACCATTTAGTAGATCTACTCCAACAAATATCCTATACAGGTCTCATAATGTTCTATATTAATTTGTGGAAAACAATAGCAGGAAATTACCAGCAGTCAGTACCTGGCAAACCCATTTCACCAACCGATCCTTTTTGTCCTGGAACTCCTGGATCCCCTGGGAATCCTGGGGGGCCCTGATCACCTTTTGGTCCTACGGACAGCAGAGAAATTAAAAGTCCCATTAATTAACAAGGTTTCAAATACCTGATGAACAGTCTCTCTGTTGCTAGCTTCAGACATACCTGGCTGTCCTGGAGTACCAGGTTCACCATCTTTCCCTGGAATTCCTGGTTCTCCATACTCCCCACGTAACCCTTTTTCTCCTGTTGGTCCATGGTCCCCTGGACACCAAGAAAGCAAACACAGTGAGAGAGTTCTATTCTGTGAAAATCTACTGTAATGCCATATAATAGTCCTTCCAGTTATTTTTTGATCACTGTTGCTTCTTTCTACTGAATAAGGAAATGGCTGAATTCAAGCTTAAGATGCTGTACAGTAAAGTCACAGTTGAGTAAAACACAACTTTCCAGTTACTAAACCAGTGCTGAGGAAAGGCGGTAAACAATTACAATTTTATAGGTGTCTGTGCAAATTACAAGGCAAGTTATGTCTTTAAATGAAATTGCAATTGAACATGTGTTTGAGTCAGATTAATGAGTTACTTCAGAAGTGCCAGACTCAGGTGTTAACAGAAATTATTGATTTGACCTGCTGTTGAAAAAGGTACATGTAAACAACCACTTCACAGACGAAATCTGCTGTTCCCTCAGTTCTATCTAATGTTAAAGTATCTTCATCATTCCAGAAAGCTTCACCTCTTATTTTGTAGTGTGCCTCTTATCTAGGTTTAAGGTCCCTGATTTTTGGTCATAATCCTTTCTGTTAGTGTCACATATAGGCAGAGGGCAATAGGTTACTGAAAACAGTTCATTGAATGTTTTTAAGGAAGCAGACTTAATTCATAAGGCCCCAAGATGTCTGAAACTTTTTTTCATTAAACATCACTGATCATCTTCCATAAAAATACTGTGTCTTTTTTGCACAGTTAGTATTTTAGAAGCTTTTTAAAGCATTACTGTGATATTCATGCCTAGAGAGATGAAGGCAGATGATAAAATTATAAAGAATAACTAGATTATTCTTCTTTACTGGTACTAAAAATCTTTGGGTTGAAGAAGACGAGATGGGCAGAATAACAGCAAAAATAGAAGGCTGGGATCTCCTTGGAACCTAAACTTCCAGGCTGCATGAGCCAGGCCAATCTCTAGACTTTGTGTGGCCAGGAAAAGGTACAGCATAGATGTTAGTAAGCATTCATTATCAGTGCTGGAGAGATGAAGTTAGAAACCAAAGAAATCAATTATTTGAATTTCTCAGCAAAGGCTTCTTTATATACATGTAACCAGTGTGCCTAATTCGGATGTCTGGAAAGAAAATAAAACTAATTATCAATCAGTCAACTTCAGCAGTAGATAAGAAAGTAATGAGAAACAGCCTATGCAGATTTGGTTTAAAGCTTTTCATATAACCATATATATCAAGATCAGGAACAAATGAGAAAATTAATCTAGGTGAAACCTTTATAGACTGGGAGCCTCATCAAATACTCTTAGAGGCTGCACCTTAGCTTAGAGACAGATGCAGTCCATACTTGCTCCTGCCCTCCCTTGCAGTTCAAGGGTGTCCAAGCTTGGAGACACTTCCTATCCACATGCCTAGGCTTTTCTGAGACCCAACCAGGACACATGAGCCCAGGTCCCATTCTAACAAGAAGTCAGGACATAGTCATAAAAGGTACATAGCCTAGGAAACCATCCTGTTTCCATAGTTCAGATATAGCATAGCACGGTTATTAGTGAATCACTGCCAAACTGAAAAGGAGTCTCAAGTGCTTTGTCCTGGGCCCAATGGAGAATAAATAGATGAAACATACAGATGACACTAAATTGGAAAGCCTTAAAAAGAAGACAGAATTAGATGGCAGAAGAGTTCGAGCAAAAGTTGAAATCAACATAATGAAATTCAAAAAATGCAATACACCACATACGTGATAAGAAGTCAAAAGCATGCATCAAAATAAAAAAAAATTGCATAGGCACCAGTCTAAAAGTAAAGTACTAAGGATTATAACTAATCACAAACTGAGTTTTCTGTTGTTTCAGAAAGGGAAATTTAATTCTAGCATGACCCAAATTGAAGTCCTTCACTCGTTTTAGCAAAGTGTGCTCTAACAAGGATGCAGCCAAACTGGGGAGAAATCAGAAAGGGTAACAAGTATGATAATGATTTCAGAAAACATGAATTATAATGAAAGGCTGAAGGATCTGGTTGAGGGAAATGGAAAACTTCATGATCTCAGTAGCTCCCTTCTAAGCCTTACACTTCTATTTTAACTAAACAGTTATCATTTACTTAAAAACTCTTATGGGATATTTTTAATAAAAAGCAAATCACAACATAAAGTGGACAAATAATAAAAGTATAAAAAATATACACTATCTTTTCTTTGACAGGAAAAACAAAAGAGAAAATTATCTGAAACAACTAAATTTTCATGTAATGCTGAAAATAAAAGTCCAAGAAGAATGCATTATCTAAAACCCCCTAATATCTCTACCATCATTAAGTTTCTAAATAGAAAGTTGATTGTCTTTCTCCTGCATATTTCCAGATGTTTCTAAAGCGATATAAGTTGATCTTTTGGTATTGGTGGCATACAATGTGTCTTCCCTGAAATTTCTTGAGGTCATAAAAAACACATGTGCCAAAAAAAGGCAACCCACTTTTTCTTACAGTATCAGTTGGTCTTCATGGCCACATGAACAACAGTGGCCACATGGCCAACAGTGTTTCCGTTATATGTTTACATGAAAGACAGCTTTTCTCTTCTGCTAAGCTCTAGTTTCTACTTTTAAAATTTCCTTTCTTTTGAGAGTATTCAGATGAAAGAGGCAAAATAGACTTTACAAGGGCAAATGGAACTTCTTCCATCCAACCAAACCCCTTTCTCTGTCTGTGATTAATCTTCATTTCTGTGGAGTTGAAAGATACCAGAAACGTATCTGCATTTGCGGTGTGAAATACTTTAATCTTACTTCAAAAACTAAGATACAACTGAACTCAAAGCATTGCTGCTTAACAGTATATAGTGTTGATTACACTTATCCACAGTTAGAAACTAAAGTTACCTTTTTCTCCTTGATCTCCCTTTTGGCCTTTGAGACTAACCATATCCATGGTGTCCATTGTTCCAGGTTTTCCTGGAAGGCCAGCTTCACCTTTATCTCCTTTGACACCAGGATCACCCTGTGGTCCAACTACACCTTTGAAACCTTGGCTACCTATAAAGGGATAGCACAGAATATTATAGTGGCATATAAATTTATAATTAATAAAATATCCAGTAAACATGAACAAATGAAATTAGCTATTCATTCAGATTTTAAGAACCGAATACCATGCTTTGGAACATCTCATTTATCTAATATCAAGACTTTCATACCAGGGCTTCACAACAGCTCTGTCAAAAAGTTGAGATATTTTTTCCTGCCTCACAGTCATTAATTTTAGACTCTGAAAATAACAGGGGTAGGAGTTTGGCAGTAATGCAGTCTTATAGTACCTAAAGGAGCCCTACAGGAAATCTAGAGAGGAATGTTTTACAAAGGCATGTACTGACAGGATGGGGGAAATGGCTTTAAGCTGAGAGAAGGGAGATTTAGATTAGACATTAGAAAAAAATTCTTCACTACAAGGGTCATAAGGCACTGGCACAGGTTGCCAAGAGAAGCTGTGGCTGCCCCATCCCTGGAAGTGTTCAAGGCCAGGCTGGATGGGGCTTTGAGCAACCTGGTCTAGTGGAAGGTGTACCTGCCTGTGGCAAGGGGGTTGGAGCTAGATGATCTTTAAGGTCCCTTCCATCCCAAACCATTCCATGATTCTGTGATTATCTGAAGAATTTAAATAAGACTTTCCTTCTGGATTTTTATAATTTCAAATACAGTGCTTTCCTTGGAGTAATATCTGTAGCACCTAGCAAACCTTTACACTGTTGAAGAATGGATCAAAAATCATGGCTCAGTGCTCAAATACATGACAGCTCCTAGGATATGGCTTTCTAAATTACGCTATTTCTAACTTAAAGGGAAGTTACTTGATGTAAAACATTCCTTAGGCCAAGCATACTCAATTTGGTGATTTCCAGACTTGCCTTCTGCCAAGAAAATTGAATTTTACAGCTTCGATTTTTAGAAAATCTCTCTTACCTTTTTCACCAGGCAACCCTCGATCTCCAACTGGTCCAGGAGTTCCCGGCAATCCAGGAGTTCCCATAACTCCCATTTCTCCTTTGGCTCCTGAAACCAAAGTGAAAGCGTGATTAACAGACACAAAGCAAGCAGTGTAAAGAAATACACAAAACAGAATCATTTACTCTCTACCATATTAGGAATTGCACTACTTAAGGAAAAATGGGACAAAGAAGATGATTTAAAAAAGCCTGATAGAGAAAACAACAGTAAAAAATAGCGTTATGAAAACCAGAATAAAACTTTGTAATGTTTTTTTGATAGATTCTTAAAATTTCCTATTACAGTAAACAATGCTGTCATTAAGAAAGGCATTATTAAAACCCCATTCTGTCACTGAAACCGTGCAGAATAATCCTCTTTCATTATTACAGGCTAAAAGCTAGTCCCTGCAAGTCATTGGATTTGACCCACCAAAGGACTTGAATAGCAGTTCAATTACATCTGCACAGAGCTGCTTTACTGATGTAAGCCCGTGTGCTTTCCCAGGCTTGGGCTCTTTGATGGATCAGTTCCTGACTGAGTGAAAGGGCATGATCCCAAAACTTAATAAAAGACTAGTCAAAGATGATGGTTTCTGAGGGAAAAGTTGTTTACCTGCTGATCCTTTGAGTCCAATGGCCCCCTGTGGACCTGGCAGGCCAGGTAACCCCACAGACCCTGGTACTCCAGGCTGGCCCGGGCTACCTTTATCCCCTTTTGGTCCTGGCATATCTAGACCTGGGATACCAGGAAAGCCCCTTTCTCCTTTTATTCCAGGAAACCCTAGGAAAAAAAGTAGATACAGGATTAGTCCTTAATAGAGCATGGTGAACGTGGTTAACAAGAATATCTGATAATGTCCACCTGCGGTTCAGGAATTACATAGCATGAAGAATGAAGACCCAAAGGCAGACAGCAGAAATAGTCCTCATTTTCTAACCTTATATATATTATCTACCAATGACCTGAGGATAACAAACAAAATGGCAGGCATTTCCTGGAGGCCTCGCCCTGTGTTTTGGACCAGACAGAGGCAGCCCACCAACATGCCCTTCCATGCACCCCCACCAACCTGATACCACAAAACAGTTCACAAGCAATGCTTTTACCAACACCAGTATCTACTTATACCAAAATTCCACTCCTAAGCAGAGTACTTTCCTCTCACCTGGTGGTCCCTGTGGTCCTGGCTGCCCAGCGGGTCCCGGCGATCCCTGTGGGCCCAGCCCTGGTGCGCCCGGAGGGCCCTGCAAGCCTTGCAGTCCTGGGAGGCCCGGGTCGCCTGTGGGGAGACAGAGACAGAGACTGAGTGTCCTCCGACGTCATTTGAAATCTTTGTGCTGAAGATGCTAGACAGGGTGTTTTTAACTACTTGGCCAACAGGGCATCACTTGAGCCTATAATGCCTCCTTGTCTCTGCTTGGAGGAAGGGCTGCTCTCTGCTGCTAGCATTTCTTACTGGTGGTTGGTAGAAGAAAATAAGGAGAAGAAAAAAGGGCAGATACCAGCAGGACATCTCAGTAGTGAATAGGCTTTTTGCTGCATCTATGAGGGAGTAACTTTAAAAGAAATAGAACTACAGATCTGAATATATTTCTGGCAATGTTACCTCTGAATCCTTGCTGTCCAGGTATGCCTGGAAAGCCTTGCTCACCACGTAAACCAGGCAGTCCTGCACTTCCCTTTTCTCCAGGGATGCCAGCTGGACCTGGAGGGCCTGGCAATCCTTTAGGGCCAGGGATTCCTACACCAGGTTCACCCTAGCCAAAGAAACACAACACATTAGGAATCAACACATCAAAACCAAGAATTCATTCACTGACTATTTAAATCACTCAGAGGCTATTGAACCACTATACATGACTACAGGGGAGAGCTGTAAGCCCCTTAGTGTTAATGTCAAGCATTCATCCATCTACTCTGTTCCTTTGTGTGCATAGTAGGAAACATAAAAAGGACAGTTTGGCCAGCTTTGGGTTGGTTTTTTTTTAGGAGCAGGATCTTTACACACATTCTTTTTAGCAAGGACAGTCACAAATAGCAGTACCAGGTGACACCTACTTTTTGACCTTGTAAACCTGGTACACCTGGCAAGCCATCCAGGCCAGGGGTTCCTGGGGTCCCCGGAAGACCAGGTGAGCCAGGCTGACCTTGGAAACCTATAAAACAAAACAAAACAAAACTCACATCATTACTGTCTCCGCCTGTAAGTGTCCTCAGCTGTTTCTTCAAGCCTCTAATGGAACTATTCACATCTTCCATTCACTCAACACCCGTATATGCTCAATAAACTGAGATGAAGGTTCTCTCCCAGGCAAAGGTCTTGGGGAGTGGAAAATACAGCTTTTAGGCTAAGCCCCAGGAAAGACAATAGGTAGAGCTGAATTCAAGGAAGGGTCCTTGAAAGAAATGTGTTTGATATGCCATGCCTTTCTTGCTGGCATCAAAGACCATTCAACAATCCCTTTCCAGATGCAACAGGCCTCTTCTGTTCAGGCTCATTCCACAATAATCTTGGAAAAACTGGAGGTAGTCACAGGTAAAAATTTGCTTTTTCTGCTTGTTATGTCTTCCTGATCCTTCCAGTTCATTGGTGTGTGGAGTCAAATAAATGAAATAATAATGAAGACAAACAGGAACTTTGGGGATTTAGGTGGCTTCTGAAAGTTCAGTCATAGAATAGTTAGGGTTGGAAAAGACATAAAGATCATCTAGCTCCAACCTCCCCACCATGGGCAGGGACACCGCACACTAAATCATGTCATCTAAGACTCTGTCTCGATAAACCATGACACCCAGTCATCCAGTTCTAAATTAGTAACAGTACTATTAAGCACATCTCCCCAAAATACAAAGCATTTAGACTCCCTCTAAGCTATATGCGTACTCTGACAATGGCCATGCAGGGAAGATTAAAATTATGCTGAACAAGCTGGTATTCTAACCAAACCACTCTCAGCCACCTGGGACACAGCAGAGTTATCTCTGGCCCAAAAATGTTATATCAGCATGGTTTTTCAACCAACCACACATGGTGCTTCATTTCTCAGAAAGGTCATCTCATCTCTCAGCAACCTCAGTTGCCTCAAGGTAAGATGTTGCACTATATCACTTTCTATTCTGGGACTAGCCTTGATACTATATCTGCACATCACTGCACAAAGCAAAGCAAGTGTGTGTTGAAAGTATGCTTATTGTGGCGCTTGTGGACTTCCGTAACGAAGGTTTTTTAGCTGTACCTCCCAAATCTCATGAAGCCATGGCTGAGTGAGAGTGCATACCTCCATCCACACTCCAGTTATACCAACAGTGTTAGATGGATAACTTTATCTTACCTTTGGGTCCTGGAGGTCCAGGGAACCCTATACCTGGCTGCCCAATAGCCCCTTTTTCTCCTGGAAGGCCAGGTCTACCTGGAAGCCCAGGATCCCCTTTGTCACCTTTGCAAGTGAAAACAAGAAAAACGTTAAGACGAAGGCCAGCTTCTGGGGAACAGAGCCATTATGATCATCAAAGATTAACAGGCTACTGTACCTTGGGGTCCAGGGAAACCAGGCGGCCCAGGAAGGCCATCTGCGCCAGGAGGTCCAGGGAGTGTTACAGTTCGTCCTGCTTCGCCTTTTGCTCCTGTGAATGTCAAGACGTAAAGATGTAATGTAAAGATTAACTACAGGAACTGCTGAAACTAAACATGGGAGTTTCACCCAGCCAGCAATATTAGTCCACCCATACCATTACAACTGTCTTATTAGGGAGTTTTTTTTGTAGAAGATTCATAGAAAATTAAGATGAAGCTAAACCATTCCATTTGGCCTAAAAAAATTCTTCAAGAAACCTGCTCTCAAAGATTAGCAGTTATACTGCTGAAATCAAACACTAATTTAAATTAAAAAGTTTTTTTTTATTTCAGTCTTAAATGCTGGTGGTCCTGCAGGTTGTATCACTTAAAGGGCACAAATGTTGGTCTTGGGTTTTGTTTGTTTGGGTTTATTTGTTTGTTTTTTTTTTTTTAAAGCATGTTACAGCATTACCTGGAAGGCCTGGTAAACCTGGGGTTCCAGCAAAGCCTCTGTCTCCTTTGTCACCAGGTAACCCTGCAGCACCTATCCCAGGGGGGCCAGGAAAACCTCTTTCACCACGTACTCCAGGGAATCCAGGCTGGCCAGGGGGACCACGTTCTCCTTTCAAGCCAGCTGTACCCTAATTTTAGGAAAGTATAAGTGTACTTTTTGTCTGATTGATTGGCAAGACAGAACACATCATCCTCTCTGAATATTCTGTAACTTGGATTTAGCACATGTATCTGTAATACTAAAGAAAGTGGATTTTCTATCACTGAGTTCAGTGGAAACTGGGCTCCACATGGAAATTATAACTAGTATGCAATGCAATTAATTGGACCATGGAGGCTATGTTCCCAGTGATAGATCTGGGAGCATAGGGAGCTTCATCTTCAGCTCCACATCCGTATCAGCTGCAAGACTTTGAAGCATTAGTTTCCACAAGAAGGGAAGTATGCTAGAACAGAGTTGAACCCTGCCTTAACAATCTCTATTTGGATAGCTGCATTCCTTCAATCATCTCCAGGGATCAGCTAAATCATCAACATTAGTTCTCTCTATTAAGCTGTGAGAAGGGAGAATGGAGCAAAACTGTTATCTATGCCCACAACCTTGTGGAGGAAGTATCCCTGCTCTACAGCCCTGAAAGTAGCAACTCCATGCTGAATACATCTGAGTCAGATCACTTATTTGCATGACAAGCAAAAAAGGGTCAAAATCTAAAACAGTCTGTTGTTGAAAGACCTTCTTCCCCACTAGTTCCAGGGAAAATGGAGTCTCCCTCTGAGAAAGAATGAACTACTCAAGGTAAGGACATGATGCGGAACAATAAATGAGGCAAATAAACATAAAGCATGTTAGGGCATAGAAACATGTGAATTTTGATCTGAAAGACAGAACGCATAGGATAGTATGTAAACATAAATAAACACACATACCGGTGCTCCTTTTTGACCCTGGAGACCTGGCAATCCATCTTTTCCTGGTAATCCTTCTCTTCCAGGAATACCTGGTTGTCCTGGGAAACCAGGATCTCCCTTTTCACCTTTCAGGATAGAATCATAAGAAAAATCTCCTGGTTCTCCTTTTGCCCCAGGGCTGCCCATAAGTCCTGGAGTGCCGGGGGGCCCCTGAAATTTCATAAAGTCAGATGTCATCGGTTGCCCTACCAACCCTCCAACTGATGCAAAAGAAAAGAAAACTTTAGAAATTAAAGAGTAGATCCAAATCATGCAAAACCATTAAATTTTGAATTGAGAAGGCCAAATGAGAATATAATCTAGGACACAGAACTGTGAATAAGAAATTAATGCAGATCTTGACCATTTTGTCATTTATCATATCACATTTTAGAATATACATATAAACTGACAACACTTACACAAGACCTGCAGGCCAAGATACCAAAAACATACTCTGAATTTTCAATACTGGATTGCACCTATGCCTATTTATGCAATATCAGCATTAACGTAAGTAAGGCTTTTTAAAAAGGCATTTTCAGAGTTGAAGTGTCTGCCCCAACCTTTAAATGCTGAATTACGTAACTCTGTGGAACCTACTTCCCTGATACAAATGCAAAAACTATACTTCTACATTTCCATGATAATTTACAATACCAGCAGAACTAATACAAGAAAATAACAAACTTCCAGTATGCAAACTCAGCCAAACTTAGAGGTTTAAATTGCTTATACAAGCCCTCCATTATTTTCTTTCTTTCAAAACCTTTTAAATGAACTATTCATCAAATATATAGACTATCTATGAAATTGATTGTCTTACACAAAACTCAAACATTATTTGCACAAGAGCTAAGGTTAGCTGAAGGATGAAAGCTTCTTCCTGGGTAGTTTATTTATGACATTTAGCAGACACAAACCCACATTTCCCTTTACTACTAACATTAATCAATTTCGTAAAATTAACAATCACAGTCAGTAGGTACTATCAACAAACTACACACATGCTCAGAGAAGAGTTTTCTAAGCATCCCTGGAAGAAATTATCTATCTAATAATATACCTATAGGATTTCCAGAATTCAAATTTTTCCCTAAGTGTTTTCTAGGACTTAGATGAACTTTTCTCATAGAAACAGTCTCTCTAATTTCAAGTGAATCAGAGCTACTCACTAGGGTAGTAAAGCACAAACTTCATGGGCAATGTCCACTCATTATGACTGATGTGTGCCCTCCACTTAAACCTGAACCAGAACATGGTCAAAGGTGATCTTTCCATTAGCTTTGGTGGGTCTTGGATCAGAATCTGGCTCTGGCATGTTTCTAAGCAATGTGAGTGTGCGAGGCTGGTCTCTATGCAGTTTTTCCAAGCTAAACTATATGCTGGATCACCACCTGGCTGAACCCTGTGGAGCAAAACAAGCTTAAAAGAATTCAGAACAGCAGCCAGTCCTTGTCTGATGAAAGACATGAATGGAACTTAAAAAGCAATAAAGGGAAAATATAAAGGTGTGGCAACACATGTGCTGAGAACAAATACTAGACACAAAACCCCCAAAAAATTAAATATATTAGGATGTCTTTCATTTTTCTCCACTATTTCTTTCAAGGATCCCATTGATACTATAATAAATTCAGTCGCCGAGTAACATCATCTTATTTATCATGGTAGAAATAGAGAATGGACTCCATCTTAGCTAACTTTCATTGTCTGAAATCAAGCATCTAGGCTTTATTCATATTCAAGGGAAAGAAACAGATTCCTTGAAGAAGGAATTCATGCAGGGGTTGGTTTAACTTCTGAAGGTGCTTCTCTCTTACCACTAGTGATAGAGGGAGTTTGTGCACCTCCCGTATGTGTTAAAGCTAGTGCACATGAATAACGCTGAGAAGTTATATTCCCAAAAGTGATCGGCTGGAAGAAGAAAAAAGGTTTTGGAAAAAGAAGTCTGGGAAGACTCTGACAAACTCAGTCTACTTACATTAGGAATGGTGTCAAAATTCACGTTATACTACAGGAACGTGTATGCTAAGGTAGGTCTTGACAGCATACCACACTAAGTTGGGACACTCAAGTGAACTCAGACAAGATCAAATGTAGTTGTACTAGTACAGTGCTCATCTAGGAGTAATTTGTGTTACATTTTACATGCTTCTGATATCTGCCCTTCCTCACTAAGAGTCCTGTTGTACTGCATCAACATAATTTACAAGTGATCATATTGTCAGGATACTATCCACTTCCAGAGACTTCCTTTATTTCTTCAATACTACTTAGCTTCCCTCCTAAGTAAATAAATTTTATGGAACATGCTGCACATATTTCCCAAAACTCAGACAAAATGCCAAAGTATATTGCATGCGAATATTACATTGCTTACACTACACTAGATGGCACTGTTTCTCAATATATATGTACATAACGGCAAAGAATTACTGCAAAGATTCACCAGAAGGACAGGGCAGACCTGCATCGGTTTCCTGCAGAATCCTACTTTTTACTCAACTCCACTGCTTAGCTTGGTCAGCCAGGTCATGTGTCCTGCTGAGTTCATAGGATGGGCAAACACAGAAATATAACCCATTTCTGACCACTCTTTTTTCCTCTCATAGCTCAATCATGCCTCCTATTTTATTTTCCTAGGCATAGCTCCTCAATTTTATCACATCACTGTGCTGGTCTGCTTTTAAACAGAACTATTATACCTCCACACTGATGATCACATGTTTTTCTAATTACATGTCTCATAGAACATACAGCATTTGGCAAGGCATTACTTACAGGTACCCCTGGAAGGCCATCAAGTCCAGGTAAGCCTCTGTCACCCTTGAAACCCACTTGCCCTGGAAAACCTTATCACAGAGACAAAAATACAGTTAAATTTATTACATGCATTTACAAATAGCTCATGAATTCTTTGTGATCCTCCTCAAAGTGTCTCATTTCACCCCACTTACATCAACATAATGCTGTTAAAGTCAGTGAGGTTGTCTGGATTCACGTGCTCTTGTGCTATATGAGTCTGCATTCATAAATTCAGAAGTTGATGATTCATCTGATTTAGGAATGAATTCACCTTACTACTTAGACCTATCATGTAACCACTGCAGTCTTGAAACTACCTAAACTGTACTACTTTTTCTCAACAGCCACTAGAACAAACAAACATGTTTGCATGTGGAATTTCTCTCATCTGATTGCAGAAAATTTTTTTTTTTTTGCCACAGAATTTAATGCTAGGATTTGGAATGTATGCATGGGCCACTGCCAAGCCTGGGCACACAGGGTAAATGCTTCCCAGATTATTTTTAACTTTCACAATCTTTTATGAAAATATTTGGGCCACAATTTGCAAAGACCCTCCCTGTGGCCAATTTTTGCCCCCTTAGTAACTGTTGATTGCTTCAGAAATGTGGAATCAGGCCCAAAATAGGAATATTCCATGCTCCTTACATTAGTTTCACAAGTAATTTGATTAGTAGGACAAAATGCAATTAATTTTATCATATATGATACATTTTTAGATTTTTAGCCTATGTAGTAAATTCCAGGTAGTTAATCAGTTTTTACCTGCTGGCCCTGGTGGTCCTTGTGGTCCTGGAAGTCCAGGAGGTCCTACTTTATCACATAAGGCACAAGATTCACCTTTGTCACCTTAAAAAAACCATCACACCACAAAGCTAATGAATAACAATGAAAAGATTTAAGATAACTGCAAGCAGGTGGATTCAGGGGCAAATGTCAATTTAATACACTTCATGTTGAAAGAATAAATGTGCTACTTCTAGTTACATCCTTCAAAGCAAAAGCAAAGTTATATTCAAATTTCTAAAAAATTTTAAAGGAATGGAATGAAGATCAACTTAAGAAAAAAAGAAATATACACTGCATATAGAAAAATAGATTAAAGCAGAAAAAAAAGAACCTTAATATTAACTACAATTTCCAGCTTTAGAAAAGCAGTGAGCAGAATGAGATTAGGAAGGATCAACCATTGTGTAAATGAGTGCAGCTCATTTTTTTTATATGTCCATTTAGTCAATGCTGTTAAAACCCATGGTTGACAGTGCTATCTATAGGTGTTACAATTTTAGCTTCAATTATACTTGTGGCAATGATTCATAAACCATTTCCATTCCCAAATCATCTGCCCCTCTCTAACTCTTTATCTCAGAATTCGCACCTTCAACTGCCATGAACAGTTCAATTTACACTTAATGGGGCTATACTCAACCCTTTCTCTCTTCCCTGCTCCCTTCTCAGCCCAGCACTATCCTTTATCACTTTACAGCAATGTGTAGGCCAACAGAAATGTAAATGCAGTTTGTGTCACACAACTCAAAACACAATATCCTTCTTTTACTCA
The DNA here is from genome assembly GCF_028554395.1 of Pezoporus wallicus. Lineage (NCBI taxonomy): Eukaryota > Metazoa > Chordata > Aves > Psittaciformes > Psittacidae > Pezoporus > Pezoporus wallicus. Next base: position 395,729 of record NW_026635653.1, on the reverse strand, counting down.
CAAGAGACTCAAGAAAAGTCTTCCATGTCCATGAAGTATTCAACTAACTTCAAGCATGCTTTCTCTGGATCCAGACTAACTTGCTCAGCCTTTTTACATACCCAAGCTCCAGAGTACAGAGCATTTGCAAGCAATCACTTTAAAATAGTATTACCTTTCTCTCCCATCTCTCCTGGAAATCCATCTCTCCCTGGAAGTCCAGGACTACCTGGTGCACCAGGTTCCCCTTGCTGGCATTGATCGATTCCATCTGCAATGGAAATACAATGAAGAATATTGTTTGACAAGTTCCAGTTTCCATTATAGGGCTGCATTTATGAATAGCCCAGCTGAAGAGTGGTAAGTTAGGATAGCATTTTACTTTTCTATTTTATTTACTTTGACAAATTTAACTGGGATTCTGTATTCTGATTCCACATACATTGCTTAAGAAACGCCGAGCATTACAAAGAAAAGACAAGCTCTACCATAATAAGGTTGCAAACAACTTTCACATAAAATCTGCTCTTAAGTTTTGACTTAGTTAAGAGTGCTGTTTGTGAAAATTGCTCTTTTGACCCTGAAGAGAATGGAGAATATTGACTTCTGAAGAAATTCATTAATTAGAGGTTTTTGTACTGCAACTTTTTTTTTTCCCAATATTTTAGGAAACTTTGTAGGTCAAGAGCAGCTTGCTAACATTTATTTAACTTCTTTACATTGATCAAGCTTCCTGAAAACAAGAAATTTCATAATATTAGGAACTGAAATAGGTAACAAATAAGAATACTTAGCAGACTTGATATGAGAATACAAATTGTGCTGCTTCTGTTTGATGATAATGGCACAGGTTCTGACCCAATACAATATGACATCATCTTGGCCAAAGCCAGTACTGAAAGTGTCAATGTAAAGTCTGACAAACAACAGTTAAATGAAAACAAATTGTTTCCCATTATGTACTTGAAGAAAGCTCAGGTGTCTGGGGAAGGAGCTGAATTAAGCAGTAAAAGAAATATGTTGTATGAAAACCAGGAATTGCTCTTATTTTTAGGCCAAGGCAAGATTTCGCTATTTAATTCCATTTTCTAGGTAATGGATTCATTAGCAAATGGATTCATTGACAAATACAGCAACAACAGGGCATCTTAAATTGTTTTTGAACAAAATTTTTTTTGTTTAGGAATTCCACAGACATTAATGTTCCTTTCTACAGCTTTAGACTAGCTAAGCTACTGTAATAGGTATATCATTCTTTCTGATATGACGATATAACTCACAATATCAGTATCACTTATAGCAAAAGTTTTCCTCCAATAAAAGACTTAAAACATCAATTGTAAGGAGCTATTAAGCACAGACCACTTTTGTATGTACTTTTTTCATTACTTTGTGGCAGAGCAAAACCAAAACAATTTCATCTTTAAAAATCTTTTTTCTCTTTTCTCTCTATTTCTTCATCAGATGTAGTTATACATAGATGCATAATGTTATTATTATTACTAATTATTACATATTTATTATATCATTACTAGCTTTTCATTTACCTCTATAAACCATGTGTGGACTCTCCTGTAAGATAATTTTTACAATAAAAATTTATGGCAGGCTAGTACCTCAGACTGCAGTTTTTACATGTGTTCAATCTGTTACACAGATTGGAACTGCAGACTTGTAAATTGTGATACTGAACGGCTATCTTTCATGCTAAGAACAATATTAGTATCTGTTATTTTTTAAATTGAAGATCTATAAATATCTCTAGGTTGGCACATTAGGACACAGAGGAAACCAGTATACAGTATATAGGTCAATTATTTGTTTATATTGTAATCCACAATGAACTTCTGAAGAAATTAAAAAAAATAGTTTAGCAAAGAATCCTTGTCCTAGTAAGGAAGCAAGCAGCTTGCTGCACCGTGGAACAGCTTTTTCTTGGTCCATTAACAGCTTGGATATATTTATTCCATGATGTAGATGCATTCTGATTATAGCTTTTATAATCTTGTTGCTTTTTTCTTGTTTACGTGCATGCAGTGTGCATTATTGAATCTTCATTGTGAAAAGCAACTGAATGCTTTACCTACCTGTTTTGCCTGGAGGACCTGGTGGGCCAGGCAACCCTGGGGGACCTGGGAAACCATCTCTTCCTGGAGGTCCAGGCAAAGCGAATCCTGGAGAACCCTTTTCACCTTTTTCACCTCTCTCTCCAGGGACACCAGGTGATCCTACCCTGTCTGGCAGTGGACGACCTTTGGACATAGTAAAACATACATGAAAGAAGTGACAAGTGAAAAGGCAGTAACATTAACAACACATTGGCCTCCATTAGGGTTCAGAGAGAAATGGAGAAATGTTAGTGCACAAAAATACTATAGGTGATTTATACAAAATTGAGATTACATACTCACTACAGCTCAGAATAATTCACTTCAGTTAGGTCCCTAGACAAACACACTTATTCTGTACTAACTGCCTGAGATTTAGTTGAAACAACTTTTGCTGGGTAGTAATACTGGCAACACAGGAGTTAATTTAACTATTACACTTAGAAACTATTACACACTTGTTGTCTCATAATAAACCAGATCTTAAACAGACCTAGAAAGGGACAGCATGTCTAGGAACTTCTGTAAATAAGTATTCAACAATGCTAGCAAATTTCAATAATGCTAAAACTAAAACTGTAGGAATAATAAGCAAACAACAGCCAATACAAAGCAGTTAAGTAGCCAGGGAAAAAGCCTGCTTAAGGTCTCCTTTTACCTGTTTGTCACACAGGTCTTCATACTTTAATGAGTTAATTCAGTTCATAACTGATCACTAGACATGATTACTAAACCATTTTCAGCCTTCTTCAACACTGCAGAAAGACGTGAAAGTCACACAGATCTCAGTTTCTGCAGGGTAATGACAGACTAAGAGCTACCATTCTTCTTTCCTTGTCATACAGAATTCTTTAGAGACTACGGCAGCCTACGGTATATAGTATCTCCTCCCTAAACTGTGAAAAATTTCCTAGAAACTATCTGTCCCTGGCTCACATTCATTTCATATTTAGCTCACTGTCAAGACAGAAAAGGCAAGCAAAGGAAGTAACAGCAGTATCTCTGTAGGATGCACTACAGTCAGGTTTCCACACAGGATTTGCTTGATTTTAAAAAAGCAAATATTGTAGTTCAGTTCAAACACAGGTACATGTAGATATATACACAATAGCAGCATTGTCTTAATGTGAAGAAGACAGGTAGGTAAAGCATTGTTGCCTATGAAACTGGCAACATCTGCAGGCAAAAGAAATAACTCTTATTACAGCAAGTGACAAAAAAGTAGGAAGCTTTCAGGAATGACTGATGAAATAAATGCCATTATTTCTCCCAGTGAACCTTATTTTATTATATTCATACAACCACATATAAAGCTTAAGTGAGAGCATAAAAATTATATATGAGTATGCATACATAGGTACATATGCATATACCCACTCACATATTCACATTTAGTAAGTCTTGCCCAGTGGAGCCATACTGTCCGGGCTATCTCTGATGACCTGTGCACAGTACTTCTTCAATTTAAGCAGGAAGTTATCAGGGCTCTACACAAAGGGTAACATCAGAGACATGAGAACAATCTACAGGAAAGGTCTAGGGGGATGATTAGACATCTGGAGAGGCCGCTGCCTGGGCATTCTGTAAGTCAGGCAAGTAACTGGCAGTAGCTACAGAGGACTCTTCACCCAAGAACAACACAAGAAAAATGTGATCAGTGGCCATAAACTCATACCTGGAGGTCCTGGGATTCCTTGTATACCAGGGAAACCTTTAGAAAGAGAGGTTTTCAATTAGGCAACGAAGTCAGAAAAACCAACATCAGTGAACTTTTAGCACATGTTATTTAAGTACACATTAGAAGCTAGTATGTCCTGAATCACAGCTTAAATTAAATAATCTACAGATATCTGCAAACAATACACTTAGGCAAAAAGCCCTGCTGTGACCCATCTTCTCCACTGGTCTTTCTTCAATAGTGTAAAGGTCTATAATAGGGAAAATGGGAAAGGGGATGATTGATAATTTCTGGTTACTGAAGTATTTTATAAATTATGGAAGCCAAATTTTAAAATTTAGCTACTGACTTTTTTAAAGAAGTCTCAAGATTCTCTGTATTATTATCCTCTTTTTTGCTAGTACTGATTTCCATCTTAAATAATCTCACTGCATTATTTAACTGCTATAAAAACCAGATCCTAGTTTATCTTTTTCCAATCTGTAACTGAAAGGCAGTTTTACTTATGATGAGGAAAAGAGTCCTACAAATTACCATCAAATGTAATAACCTGAAAGAAGTTAAATAACTGGAACATTTCACTGTCGTACAGAGCTCCTGAGCTCACAGATTGTGCAATTTTAATTTAATTTAATTTTAATTAAGTAATAAAACCAAAATCATAACTCAATCAAAAAGACAAAATACATACCTTTTTCACCTTTTTGACCTTTCAGCCCAGGCAAACCTGAAAGTCCAGGCTCTCCTTTTTCACCAAACATATCTACTGGTCCAGTATCTATAATCTGAATCACAGGACAAAGGCTAGGACACTAGAAACATGCAACAGTGCCCTCATTTGTATCTCTCCCTTTGTGAACTGATGGTACAGAGGCCATTTTGGTCTGTACTATCAATTTGGTATATCTGCAATTTTAGTGACGTGTAATAACTGCTGTGAGTGGGATGTAGCTGTCGAGGAATTACCATGAAAAATATATCATGTTCTACCAAAGTCCTTCACATAAGTAGCAGGATTAAGTGGAGAGTTTTATAGCACCTTTCTGAACAAGAATGATGCCAAGAAACCTCAGGGCAGTCTAAGGTTTGTATTACCTTTAATTTTAAAATACTCTGTTCTGGTGATTTCTGCTAACATTGATCTGAGCTTGACATATGGGATACTAATATTTAGAATAAAATACTCAGGAAGTATGCACAAGTTTTAAAATAAAATCAGCAGATGTTGGGAATTTTCCCCCCTCTTGGTGAAGCAGCACCATCAATAATCTATTTGTTGCTTACTAATCCCATTTTTTATTTGAAATGTTAAAAAAATTACAGACTGCAGGCTGACAGACTTACTCTTGAATTCTCTTTTGGATACTTCTACTGATTATCAATGCCTATTATTTTCACAGTACAAAATAATTGAAAATCATATTTTTTCACAGCTCCTTTCCCAAATTTCAAACATACTTAAAAGAACTGTATCCAACTTTTGTTTTCATTAAGAGAAAATTAGGACATGATTGATTAGAATGAGATCAGAACACACACAGTCTCTCTTTATTTCCTCATTGTTTGAGCTCTTTGGCTTTCACAGAACTTATGTTTTCACTGAAGTTTAAAATAAAACAGTAATTTATTTGACTTACTCTTCCTGGAGGTCCTGGAAAACCTCGTTCACCTTTGTCACCCTAAATCAAAATACAATGCGCATTTTAAATACAGATCAGATTTTCTTCCCCATGAAATAGGATTTCCTTAGCTAATGAACACTTTGATACAGAATCATGCAAATTCCAAATGGTAAGTACCTGGACCATTATAATAAGCAGTAAAAAATTAGTTTGCAGGCCTGTACTGCTTTACACTATGTAAAGAGAAACTGGATTTTTTAGGAAAGTACATTTGTACATATGCTGGCTGGGCAAAGAATTTATGAAAATAAAGCCTGCATTAATCAATTTGTGTAAGAGATCTCAACCAGGGATACCTACACTACTTTAATTTTGACTTTTCTCAGACTCTGATTGATGACTTTACTTACAACTTGGTTACATTCATTTAATATTGCTTAATATGCATTTATTGCTTTAATGCACATCTATGAATACGTCATGCAAGCTCTTAACTTCTCTTTCTATGTGATGGGAAGTGAAGGCTGCTACTACACACCTTGGCACCAGGTTCCCCGGGTCGTCCTGGAATCCCAAACCCACCAGGCAAACCCTGTGTGCAGAAGACAGCAAAACCAGAAAAGACAAGTATAGTTGTATCTTAGCCCTGGCAGCATTGAAGTTTTAAATTTTTAAGCCAGTCACTAATTCACCAAAAGCAACAACTTTAAGTAAACAACTCAGGTGGCTAGAAAATTTCTACCATTTATAATACACAAACTACAAGAAACAGTACTGGAAATTCAGTAAAATACATACGGCTTCTCCTTTAGGTCCTGGCTCACCATCTTTTCCTGGCTTTCCCTGTAAAACACCAAGTTCCACTTTACTTAGACAGCCACACACATGCAATTTCTAAATACAGCGGGTGAAGCACTAGAACAAAACAATCACTATTTTAATGCATGAATTAAAGTGTGCTAATGCAGCTAACTGCAAACGGTACAAAGCAGGCAAACTATGCCTGCCTAATGCCTATGTTACTCAACTTCGTACAAGCTGCAGAATTCAATAAAATCCTGCAAATCTGTTCCCAGATCCAGGAATAACATATGGATTTCCCAGTCAAGGAGGATTCAAGAAAAAATTTATCAACAGCACAGGAAACTGGAACCAGACCCAGAAACATTTCCCTTCATAGTAATCCCTTTCTATATATATACTCTCCAACCTCACAAAACCTTTATTCATAGACATTCAGTGGCTCAGTTTCAGCAGAAGGCTTGGAGAGCAGCCCCATATCAGACAGCGGGTAATCTAGTGGTAAATTGAAAGCTATAATTTCAAATCACAAGGCATATGATAACCTGGAATCCCCGACTTCTTCCTCCAGAGCAAAATGATTCACTATTAGACCACTGTGTTAAGCCTATAGAGGAGATGAGATTAGTGATAAATGACCTAGATGGACTAACCTACTTTTCAGCATTCCCTTCCTCTTCCTATGGACCATGAAGGGACTGGCACCTAGGTTTGTAGCCTAATCCAGTGAAAGTTGGCTTTTAGTTGGTGTTAGAGTCCTTAGACTGTATGTGTATCATAAGCAGTATGAGTATGTCCCATAAAATGAGAAAATGTATATACTTAATGAACAAAGCAATAGTGCATGCAATTCAGTCTGAAAAATAATCCCATCAGTTTAGGTCAAAAAACTCTGCCTAGAACAATGAAATTGAATGATAAAAATGATAAAACAAATGTGAACAGGCCACCAAAGTGTGCAGCTATGGTATCTTATAAAGAAGTTCATAAGTGATTTTAAACAATTAATTAAAAAAATGAGCTGTAAAGTCACAAGAATCTTCAAATGTTCACTGTGATTGGAATTAATCATACAGTTTCATTCCATGAAACTAGAATATCAAGTTTGTTCATCTGCTCGTCTTTCAAGCCTTATCTCAATTTCAGAAGTAGCTATGATTTCCTTGAACAGCAACAATTATATACAAAATATCTTAGGAACTTTTTTCAGGGAACTCTGAAGAAACTGAAGGCTGTATTTTTTAACAATTCAAAGAACAGTTTTCCTCTACAATTTTTAGGCTAACACTTCTCCACTTTTTCTGGTTTCAAGCCCTGATTTACTGTAAGAGTAAAAAAATCACACGCAGCAAGGATAATCCCATCACATGTCATTACTGAAAGGAATATGGAACATTTGACATTGAAGTACAGAAGAGAGCAAGATTCTCTCTTTTTCAGATTAAAGTACAATTCAACACCTATACATGTGCTGGTCCTTTTCTAACAGTTTATGAGGACCCACAATTTGAGATGCAACACTTTAAATACGTTTGCATGTAGAAAATGTATGGTTTTGCTACCAGCTCAGCTATGAAAGATGCAGCATGACTCAGGTAGAAGTTGTATGGATAAGACTTATGCTATAGATCAGACCAGGCAAATGTAACAGACCTTATGGCCTCAAGCATCTACAGTCAGGCTAGAAACCAGCAAGCAAACATATTCCAGTCATCTAAAGCTTTTGCTCCATTTGTCTTCTTTAAAAGAAATGGTACCTCTAGGCTAAGCAGGCTTATTTTAGATTACATGTAAGAGATCTGCAATAAATTCAACATGTTCCATTTAGCTAAAGTCATCCCAACAAAGTGATATGTTTTGCTTTGTTTTTCCTTGTGTTCCAGAATGATTTAATCTTGCTTCAGTTGGGATCAATGGGAATCTTGCCTTTGCCTTCAGCACTGCAAGCTACTGTTAGGTGGTTTTGTTTATCTGAAAGCATGTTACATACATTACTGAATGTTATCATTACGTTGACTTGTACACCTGTCCAACAGCAAAACTTGCCTATTTGAAATATACCAAATTTGCTGGTTTGCTAACGGATATGAAGTTAAATTAGTTTACGGAAACAACACGATGACTGTACTTATAGTATTGATAAAGTTGAGCATACTTACACGTGGACCAGGCTTCCCAGGTTCGCCCTTTTCACCTTTGAAACCTGAACCTGGCAATCCCTGCAAAATAAATATACATCAGATTAAAAATACTGCCAAGTTCTAAAGTAAATTTGCGTTTATCCAACAGCTATAAAGATATTCAGGGCCATTATCAGATTCTTCACAATTTTTATAGTAATAAAACCAAATTAAATCTACACAATACTCACTGGAACTCCCTGTTCACCCTTTTCACCTGGATCACCCTAATGAAATTATAAAAAAAGAAAAAAAAGTAGATTAGTAAGCAAAACCTTAACCATTATATATTTAGGTTGCAAACCATTTAACTCTTCAAGTCAGCAAAAGCACATTTAACCCTGTTCGCTACTTCAAGTATTATGTCTAATAGTATGACGTGCAAGTCACAGAAACAGAAAACGTAAATCCATTAAGCTAGTTCACTGTAGTAGTATATATCGCTTAGACTGCCTAATTCAATAACTGAAAAATTAATTAACACTCAGATTCCGTGAATGTGATTCTGCCCATGACAAGTACAAGCTACTTAATTCAAATTTACAGAATATTTGGTGTTTACAGGACTACGTTTATCAATCCTCCTTCCTCAGAAAGTCCTCTGCTGTATGCATTACTTATTCATGCAGTTATTTATGCATTTATCATATATTTTTCAGAGAAATTGCTAGAAAGACAATCAAAATTCATTCATGAAATAAAACAGGAAGAAGCGTTTGAAAATTTGCTGTAGGTGACTTATTATACTTTTTCCTGTCTTACTTTTGTTTGCTAATTCCTATTGATCACATTTTAATGAAAAAACAACAAGATTAATCATTTAAGGTCTCACCTTTTCTCCTCTTATAATTTCACTCCCTTTTTCTTTCATATGTGGTGCTGGTCCTGGTGGGCCTGGGGGGCCCCTTACCCCTTGTTCTCCCTGTCAACACCAAACGCAGGACAGTCCATTGAAAACAGTACTGACACTGAGAACAAACATTACTAAAGCCAATAACATTAAAGAGAATTACCACTTCCTTTTAAAAATATAGCTAAATTTTTTTTTTTTTTCAATTCTTGTTTCAGCAAAATCAGCCAGAGAAAGGGTTACATCACAGTTATAGGAGACACAGCTATATAGTGGGTAACAGACAGAGACTGCCCTGAAGAAAAATCTCTGAATCCCCTGGTAGGGTGAAGAATGATTAATACCAAATACAAGGAACACATCCAATTAATTATTGTAATAGGACAAATTTTTTTAGTGCCTCCTTTAGGAAGAAGATCGGGATAATGAGCTAAATCAGTGTCACATATAACATCATAATGAAGAAAGTCTATAAACGTTCATTGTTCATGACTTTTGTTCATTTAGGTGTAAGTTACAGATTTACTCAAGCATTCCAAAAATTACAGTGATCTCCATGGACTGATTCCAACAGTTTGTTTATTTTAAACAAAGTAATAGGATATGTCTGACAGTTGTTTTCTAGAAGTTTTCAAGAGACTTACCTTTTCACCTTTGGGACCCTGAAAGCCCAAGCCCATATAGCCCTGAAAATACAAATTACACGTACTTAGCCAGTTTTTATCAGCAGTACATACATGCATACATACACACATATGAAGGTATTCTGTACACCGCAAAGCAAAGAGAGGATATAAAAGATGGAATATGTCTTTTAAATGCACAGGTGAAACAAGTATTTATTTCCTAAACCTCCTGCTGTGTTTTTAAGTCCTGTATCACAGCAATTTGTGAAAATCTAGACAGAAATTTATCAAATTATTTTATTGTCAGCATGCTCTTTTTTCTTCAACAATTTAGTGAAAATTTTGACATTTTTGGCTGAGGTCAAATAATCATAGGATGTTGTAATCACTACTGATTAGACCAACTGAGCTAACAGATGTCCATTAAGATATAAACAGATCCCAAAGTGTAAAAAACCCTGACCTTTATGACCATTAATTTCCAGATTTTTGGGGATCTGGTATGCCAAATAACAAATTAATAGATTTAATCTTTATAACAAAAAGTCTTACCTTCTCACCTGGGAGTCCTGGTGGCCCTGGAGGACCCTAAGAGACAGTACATTTTAGCATATATATAATGGAATATAGGTGGAATAATGCTTTATTCTAGAAAAACAGCAAGAATGCAAATCTTTCCCTTAGACCAAGATATAAAATCTTTTTCTGCTACTGTACATGACTCACAAATAATAAAATCCAACAGAATCTGTCTAAGATACCTCATCACACCTTATTTTGCAGTTAGTAATGTCTACTCAGCACCTAGACAAGAGACAATAAAAAAAAAAAAAGTCCATGGCACTGCACCGTAAAATAATCATCTTGCTGATTTTTTTTTTTTTCCCAGCTCTGCAGGCTAAATATTAGTCCTCACCTTTCTTTCATTAAACTTCCTTGTCACATCAGCAAGTACAAATTATGACTAAACTGCACTACCATTTTCCTTTATATCACTTTCAGTTTCTTCAGGAGGGTAAGAAATCTCACACACCACACTTTAATAGCCAGAAACACTGGGCTGACTTTCACCAGACAGAAATAACTGATTGCTGCTAATGTTACCTGTATCCAGTACATAAACAGAAGATATTATATCTGTTAGACCTGTCAAAATGTCAAATAGCTGAAGTGCCTTCAGCATGTGGCAATTTCCATAATAACAGACAGTTGATATCCTGCTTTCCGCAGTACTGCTTACTGTGGCTGTCCGTAAGTACAACCTTGGCAAACGTTTTGATTTAGATCTGTCTAGTAGTGTGGCTCATTTTTTATAAATGAAGTGTGGGAAGAGGGGAAAAGAGGAATAACTGTTACAGCCCCTTCCGCACAAAAATACCCTCCAAGCCTCTTGCGAAGAGATCACTGTAGGAGCAACTGCTGTTGAAAACCTATGTTACCTATTTATTCATGGTAGCGTCCAGGAGGTTAAATATGAAGCCTGGAACCACAGGTTATCTTTCCCAAATCCCAACAAACACTGGCTATACGCACCTTGTGGAACTTTCCTATAATAAAACTCAATCAGTAAAGTGCAAATCACCATGAAAGGAAACTTACTGGCTCTCCTGGTGGCCCTTGTGGCCCCATTGGTCCTTGAAACCCTGGATTTCCAGGAGGACCCTATAAAAAATTAAAATGGCATAATTAAAAAGTGATATTTATTTGGAAATGCCGTAATACTGATTGAATTTTAAGCTCACTGCTATTCAGACATCATTTAGACTTACAGGTAGTCCAGGTTGGCCAGGAAAGCCTTTATCACCTTTTAGCAGACTAGGAGGTAAAAGACCAATCACTTCACCTGGATCTCCCTGTAATAAGAAAGAAAAAACAGTAATACTTGAAGATCCATTCAAATACATTCAAAGACACCAATACTGAGATGAGAGGAAAGTTGGAGCTATGCAGAGTTTGGAATCATTTGGAAAGTTGACTTTAAAATGTCACCTTCTTTTAATTCAGCTGAAACATAGCAAGAGATTTTTAAAGTTAAGACCTCAATTGCCAAATGTCCTTTAAAGCCACCTGAAGAGATTCCAGTACCAAATCTACCTTCATACCTTAATTTCCCATATTGTAATGGGTAATAGTAAAGATTTTCCCACCAAATCTACCACTACTACAGTGTCACCACACAACTGGAATATCTGACCTAGCTGCTAAGAGAAGCAGTAACCTCACAATCCCCTTTCCTGGCTAAGATCTTTGGTTTATACCATATTTTGACATACAATCCATTTATGGCATCCTCTTTCTTCCAAAAAGGCATCCACTTTGTCTTAGTTTAGAAAACTATTTTGACCGTTATCCACTTCTTTATGTTTCTTTTTTTTTACAGTAAAAGATCCCTTTTTTCCTGCTTTTTTGTAAAAAGTTTCAACACTGTGATTTTTTTTCATGAGTTGCATACCTATGCATACATGCTTAGGAAAGAAACATTTGAGTACTTCTGTGCTTATAAACTAAAGTAGGTTCTTCTCATGTCAGATAAAGACAAAAGAGCATTTTACAACTTCAGGTAGCCATGTGATTACAAATCCAAGATTACATTTAGATTCAGATTTAGCTCACAGTTCCAAATTGTGTCTGTTTAAAGAAGCTCTCTGTTGACATTCAATATTTCATTCTCCTGCTCACAAAATGCATTCAGATATCTAGTTAGCTAGTTAGCATACCATTTACACATAATTAATGATATGTACTACTTTTTCCTGTTGTAATCTATGTAACACACATTGCAGATCTGCATGGAACAACACATATGTTCAACTGTTATTAACTGGAGGTCTCCCCATTGTCTTTGTTTAGTGGGACTGCAGAACGGAGTACAAAATGAAACATGGTATAATTTTTCAGTCCTTAAGTAAGGACTCCTAGTCTTTGAGGGTGTAAAGTTCACCCTAATTCTTATTGTTAAAAGCAGGATATCAACACAGAGTAAAATGTACCTTCATTCCAGGAGGTCCTGGGGGTCCCTGTGGAAAAAGACGTATTTGATATTATTGTTCTTCAGTATTGTATATTTTACATCTTTTACTGTATAGCTTTTCATATAGCTATATTTGCATTTCAAGAATAAGGGGTGAAACAAGTGAATCAGGCATGAAAGAATCTACTTACTATGCTCCCAGTCAGCCCTGGTAAACCTGGGGGACCTACAGGACCTCTTTCACCCTAAGGGGAACAGAGAAACTGGTTTTGTTTAGGGAACATATGCTTGAGGGTTTTTTTTATTTCAAAACAGAGATGCTGTTATAAACATATGCAAATGTCACCTTCGTGCCATTACATCCTGGAATGCCAGGTGGACCAGGAGGGCCATCTTGTCCAGGAATGCCCTACATGAAAAGGAAGTAAAGAAATTAGCAATATTAGCAACAATCCAGCTCGGATGCCACAATTAGAACTTTAAAGTTCTTTGTAAAAATACTTCATACATACAGGAAGGCCTGGGTTTCCTGGGAAGCCTGATACTCCTGGGGGACCCTGCAATTGACAAAAACATAAACTGAAATGGCAAACCCATAAAACAGCAATGACAAGCTGCAGCCCAAGTCTCACCTCCAGTGGTGACAGTCAAAATACAGTAATAGTTTCTTTTAAATTTCCTTGAAAATACAGCTCTAATCTTCAAAACCTCTCAGAGATGGCACCTAAGTAATCAATAACTGAAAACAACTCTTTATATTTCTTTAACTTTTTAAGCAGCAGTATGGATTTCCTTCAATAGGAACTGGACCAGGGCCTTATGTACAGATAAAAAGGAATGCAGAGGTGCTGTCTTCTTACAACCAGCATTTCCAAAATGAAATTTACTGTAAGCACTTCTTCATAGCAGAAGAGGTTGTTAACACACTGTAAAACGCTTCTCTATCTTCATACTCAACATCAGTGTAGCAACTCATCCTTATTCTCAAAGAGCCTACTGTAGGTTGAGATAGCTCTCTCCTTGAACAGCTTTTCAGTGTAATGAATCAGGAGTCTGACTTGGCACATCATTTTCTTCTTACCAGTTTATTCAATCATGCAGTATTTTCTAATACATGTATTAAGCAGCTGAAAAGATGCATGGGAATACTGTGCTCAGATAGAATACTGGCATCTTCCAGAACTTTGTAATTGCTAAAATACAGTCTACTTGCACTGTAGCACACAAACACATTTGTCAGGGGATGCCAAATTTACATTAACACCCAGGATACCCCAGGGTATCATGATCATCATGGACTGAAATAAGGATTTCTGGATCTAGCAGAATAATCCCTCTGGAATAGTTCAGAAAAGGCAGTTGATTCAATAAAATCGATGTGATGCAGCAACTGCAGGCAAATGCAGAACAAAACTGAGACAGCATTTTGAAAATCTGTGGACAAGGTGATATAGCTAAAAATATATGCATCATTACCGGTTAGATCATTTGAATCCTCTTTCACCATCATATTATGAAATGTGAATTGCTCAGAATGAGGTTGGCACCTCACAAAACCCCAAAAGACATGGCCCTGGTTAATATAATGTGCTAAAATAAGTGTTATGTAAGTGCCACATTAAACAGAAATGACAACAGGAGGGTGACAGGTATATTCAGAGCCTCTTCTACCAAAGTCAAGAGTCCTTTGTCCCTGGCTTTAAACAGGCTCTGCATCTTATGAATACTTTTAACATGTTATATGCTCATGGGTGTGTCAGCTTCTCTGCTGGAGTGCTTGAAGGAGTTTAGATGGCAAACATAAACAAGAATTTTGCATGAGATAATAAGGTTGGTTCATATTTAAGCTGCAAAAATGCTTCTTGGTATGTCAGGAAGATATCCAAGACGTACTGAAAGTGCTGTTCATGCAGTGGTAAGTACATGGTGAAAATGCAAATGGGCAAGGTACTGAATGCCCAGTACAGAAAGAACTTCAAAAGCAAATGCAAGAATCTTGAAATTATTGTGCAGCACAAGGGGATGTCATTAACTCAAACAAAAGTCTAACCCTATCTTGAAGGCAGTCAGGGAAATTTAAAGAGATAAACACATAGAGAACAGAACTGCAAAAAAGGTAGAACTCACCCTTGTTCCCTTTGTTCCTGGCAGTCCTGGTTCTCCAGTATCACCCTGCAAAGGAAAAGAGATAGCTTTGTCTTTCTTAGGGACAACAGTTTAGAGAAATCTGAGTGTTTTAAATACTGAAGCTTAAGCTCTTACCTTAAGCCCTGGTGGCCCAGGGGGACCTTCAGGTCCTTGCATTCCAGGAAACCCAATCACACCCTGTAGTCCCGGCAAGCCTCTTTCTCCCTGGGGAAGCAGAAAACTCATTAGCAACTAAACAACTGAAGCCACTTCTTCAAGCAACCCACATACTCCCCATTTCTGTGCTCAAGAAACCTGCTAGGTGGTAAGAATCTACATGTGACAGCAAACATTTCATGTTGGTATTTGAAAGCAGGATTATTCTAAACAAAGATAAATTTCTGGTTCAATAATAGGTTGGCAGAAGCTGAGTGTGGCACAATAAAAAAACACTCTTTGAACGTCAATGAAACCTTTTTTCTGTCTCCCCAAATAGCTCTTGTTCATAATATGTTTATTCCCATGGGATCAGAAAGGACACTTTCCCTCTAATAAGACCTACCCACATTCCTACAGAGATACCGCTAAATCCTGGTAGAAAATCTAACACCCCAAATCAGCAATTAAATTCCTGAAAACCGCAAATACCAATGTTCAGTCACTACTGTATGAATACTGATACAACTCCTCTTCTAATACATCATTCACAACAGTAGATTTAGGACACCAGGCTTGTCACTTATTCTTGAATTTCAGGGTGGTTCAGAGTGCTTTAAGATACAGGATCTTCCCAAGAAGCTGAACTTACAGATTGTATGTGTCATCCTTTAGGTTCTTCTTTAATATTGTATGGGACACCTGAGTTTTCTGTGCTGTCTCTAACTGTATTTAAATTAGATAAAACTAGAGGCAGAAAATCCATGCTCTAGATCAATATTTCAACTATTATGCATTCACTATACTGGAGCTCCCAGTGAAACCAAGAGAAATATTGCCTGAATAAAAGCTGCAAAGTCTGCATATAGGGGAGCCTGAAAACAGCAAATCAAGCCAATCAAAAGCCATATGTTCCATGTAGGAAGTAACCAGAGTTGTCCTTTCTAGGTGGTGTGAAACAGGGAGAAACACTCCACATTGACCAAAAATGTGGGAACATTAGATGAATAAAATATTAGTGAGTGACTGCAAAAAGGAAAAGGTATACAAGTTAAAAAAAACAAAAAAACATGGCACCTGCTAATAGTTTATAAACTCAAAACATAGACCAATTTTCAAAGCATACAAACCGGAAAATAAAATCAACGGGGTTCAAAACAAAATGAAGCTACACAAATATTTAAGTATTTTCTGCAAAACAATGAGAGAAATAAGATTACTATTTGCTAATTGGGTATTTGGATTTTAGGACACTAAATGGCAAAAAACTTTTCCCCTATTGCTCAGGACAGAGATTCCCACCAATATGCTGGTAACTTGCAGGGGTCACCTGAGGACTGAGCGCACAAGAAAAGAAGAACATCTAAGTCTTGGAGAGCTCACTTCTCAAGTAGGTATAACAGGCATCCTGCAAAGAAAAGGTTATATTATGCAGGCAGAGAAAACTTGAGTAATGACCCACAGACATGGTGCAAGTTACAGTTTTGGAAGATGACAGTTATTGGGTTGATGTTGTTTTTAGCCCCTTGTCAAAGATTTTGTTAAGATGATGAAGAGACGGGGGAGAAGAGAGGTGATTGACAGATATGAGCGGAGTCAAGGAGGAAAAGAGGGGAGAAAACTATAACTGAGTTGATAAGAGCATGAGAAAGTGAAATCAAAACAGCACTCATTTATTAAACAATCCTGCCAGGAAAAGAATCTCCTGTTGCTTCCCTTCCTCCTACAAAAATACATTTTTCAGTAAAAAGGTATCTTTTGAGTCAAACAAGCAGCTTTTCCTTGAAGTGCCAAAAGGACATAATCTCCTCTCTTTACTCTCCAGTATTCTTTGTCATGGTTGAGAATAAAGTTTTCTAGTAACCCAAGGACAAGGCAGTATGTTAGACCACAAAACATAGCAAAACAAAGCAAACAGCAGAACAGCTGAAGAAATACATTTCTAGGTCAGCTGTAAGAAGTACAAAGTCCAAGTTCTAAAGTTACAAACTGGTTTGAATAATATTTTAAGGAGGAGTGTATTAGGATCCAGGATAAATGTTTAAGTAATTTCAATTAAGTAATTGAAAACCTGAAGGCTATTTGAAATAGTAAACAGATTACTGAGGTTCTTAAACCCATACTTTGGCCTGCTAATTGGCACTGCATGAAATCAGATGCTGTCTCGCTTCAGACCACGATTTCACACTGAACCCTGGGCACTTGCTCTCATGACCTGCTGGGAGATGGACTAAGGAGGAGGAAGACACTCAAGTATATAGAACAGGGTTTTCCATTACTGAAGAAAAGCACAATATGTGCAAATGAAAACAAGATTATTTTGACACCCACAGAGAAAATGAGTCATGTGTAGCTCAACTAATTCTGTAGTCAGGAGTTCAGAGGATTTCAACACACTTTGAACAAAACACAGGGAAATATGCTTTTGTCCGTTCTCAAGGAAAGATAAAACTGTGGTTTACAGATCGGATTTTCACTTAGTCTAAGGCTCCCTTAAAACGGTTCTGGCCCTGTAAAAGGCCTTAACATGCCTGTAAATCACTCGCTAAGGCAATGACCACTTCAGCTTGCCAAGGAGGTTAACTCAAATTTGGGTTTCCAAGGCAACTAGAGTCAGCTCTCTCAAGGCTGTCTTCAACCTCCCAGGCTGCCCTGTTTGAGGGGTAAAACATAGCTGCAGGAGCAGAGCCGAGACCATACCAAGTCACTCTGAGCAGAGATACAACCAGGTTTCCCTAGGAACATTTTACTTTACTGACTTGAACTGCTTGGCCAAAAATAAAAATAACTGGCTATTTGTCCAGGACTTCTGGACATCCAGTCAAGCTACTGGAAATCCCAAGGCCTGGAGAGCATAACTTCTGAGCTTGTGAGGGCTGTGCTGTCCCAAATACTGCAGACTCATGGTTTCTCATACTAGAACTGAGCTCATCTTATTGCCTCTGATTAGCCATATGGAAGTAAGGAAACATAAAGGTGACTGCATGTGTGAAAGCTGCTGGATCTCTCCCTGCATGCAACCTGCAACCTTAGCCAGTTATTCTAACAGGGGAACATGGACTTTCACACTGCTTACACCTTTCCCTCTACTCTGCCTTCCCATTTCATTTTACTGCAAAGTAAGTTTGAGTAAGCAGTCCAAAGTAAGTACCGACTAAGTAGCCCAAACTTGTGCAGTCCCATGCTACACAGTTAATGGGACCTTACCTCTCCATGTCATCCATAAAAACTCAGAGAAGTTATGACAACCTATTTCACCACAACCCTGTAACAGACCTAGAGATGTCCCCTGGATTCCAGTCCCTTTCTTTAGTCCAGTTAGCAGATGGCCTCTTTGTATCAGTCTTAGAAAACTAGTGTGTCAAAACTTGTAAGTAAAGAAGCAGTGCTAACGAACTAAGGTCTTATTTTGGTAGTCCTGCCCCAGTTAGTACCAACTTCCACCATAAGACACTTCTTGGCATCGGTGAAACTACACTAAATTACAGTAAAATTCTATCAGTCTCTAAGTATCTACACAGAACAAGAGAGTACAGGAACTCTACCATCTAAGAGCTGTAAAGATGCATGTGAACGCAGAGCTCCATGTGTCCTAATGTCAGCGGGCAGATTAGCCCACAGAGATCACTGAGGTAGCAACATTTGCACTGCTGCTTTCCTACCCAGTATCTTATTTCAAGCTCAGATGAAGCTATTGCTTATTATGCTGTGCGATACAGACATAAGCATGTCCTGAAAATGCCTTGCATTGCAAGGAAATACTTGAGCAGCATCCTTTCCCTGCTTGCTTGCCCAGTTCTTTTCTTCACTCAGTGTTCCAATAAAGCAGCCCAAGAGCTAGTGTTTGCACTACATTTATGCTGCTACTCATTAAGCATCCACACAGAATAAATTGGCAAGCACCAGATCACTGCTGCTACCCACTTATTTTTCCCTCAGCACTGAGATTTCTAGCTGTGATGCATGGAGACCATGAGACTCTGATTGCAAGGGCTATGTATTGTTCAAGTTCCAGTATTCACAGCTGTGAAATCTTGGCAAGTAATGTTGAAAGAGCTTCTGCTTCTAACAAATCAATTCATGAGACTCAAAAATTAAAACAGATGTAACCAAGTCATCTGTACCTCTGCCGATTCAATACAAACTGTCAGAAAGCACAAAGGAGAATTCATTACTCAGCTCACAAAAATTAATATTCTGCCACTCAGCTGCTGAAAATGTGGAGGTGCTACATAGAAAGACAGCAAGCACTCAGTCACTGTTGCACTCATTTAGTAAGCAAGATGCCTGTGTTAGCCCAGCTTTTGTGAAACGTATCCAAATGCCTTTGCATTAGATATAGTTCAAATGAAAAGCAACTGAATGGACTTCTAAATGGGGGTGAACCTGTTAAGAGCATAACAACCTGGGCTGATATTTTTTCTGGCACCTACCCTTCAAAATTTGCCATGAAATGCTGTTTGACACATGGAACAACTGCAGATTGCTAAGCAAGAGAGTCACATGAAGTAAGCAGTTTCAGAAGATTCAGCTGTAATAAATCAAGTGCTGGGGGGGGGGGGGGGGGGGAGGAAACAATCACTATCCCATGATAAATTATTTCTGCTATTATTCTGCTTAGGGCCTGCAGGACTGGGAGATTTTAGGTAGTGTGGGCTCACAGGGTGTCTGGGCCCATATGCGTATAATGTTCCCAGGCTCTTCAGAGACTCATGCATATGGTGAATAACAATGTGCAGATCTTCCTGAAGCCATCTGAAAGATGCTTCATTTGCCACTCCCAGCAATCGCCCTGAAGCTGAGACAGCAGGACAGGCACGTGCCTGCCCTTCAGCTGAAAAGGCATAAAAGTCTTACAGAGTGATGTCACAAGGCAGCTGAGCTGATCTACCCAGCAAAGGTAGCTCTTCTTTTAAAGGCATGGTGCTATTTCATTCTTTTTTACATCACCTGGTATAATTCCCTCAGCCTCCACTGCACCAGTTCAGCTGACTAAATTTACGCACTTTCCTTTAGCTAGTAAGCTTGCTCTGGCCTTGGTGAGCTAAGGAGCTCATCAGGCCAGGCAGCTGATGCAAGGAGGATATAGCGATGCAGGCGGAAAGGCAGCGAGAGCAGCTTCTCACACCAGCACAGTGGGGTTTGTTGGAGTTCATCCACCAGAGCTCCTCAGCTGTGCCTTCGCTGCAAGAGAAGCTGAGCTGCAAGCCAACAAATGTTTGACCTTGCTGGAGAGCCATCTTCAGACCAATGTTCCTGCTGACTCCAACATTGTTATAAGCATAGACTTCCTCTCTCACAAACACACATGCTCCCCTCTTCCCAAAATCTAACGTTCATTGAACTGAAACGCAAGCATACCAAAGAAACGCAACTGCTTCAAGATGGAAACTGAGGATGCAGTTTCCAAAGAAAGAAATAGGGCCTGCAAATTCAGCATTCTTTTCTATTTTTTTCTCCTATCCTCAAGTCTGATTTTACAAAGAGTCTCAAACATTGCTTTTGAAAGAAATTAGTTTCAGACATAGACGCAACTGTTGACAAGAAAACCCACCATCCAAATCATTCATCATGCCTTGATGATCCAGTATAACCCTGTAAAATCTACAGATTCACAACAGCCTTGCAATGCACTACATGGTTTCTACCCAGCCACATGAGAAGTGAATACAGGCTTTGTATTTGTTCCTTCAGCTGATATAACTGCAAGTGCTGAAGTGAACTGGCTTTGAGGTGTTAGACCAGTAATTACACTGCACAGTGGGAAACACTATTGTGTGATCCGAGTAGCTCACTCAAGTCACTGCATTTCTCCACACTCTTTTAATCATGTGTTACAGAATTGTAATTGGCTCAGTGTTACATCAGCGAAGACAGAGGTGGGCAGCATGAATTTCTTCATTAAAGCAGTATTTTTAACCACCAGAGGGAGCACTGGCCCTGAATATCTCTCAGGATTAAAATAAACACGTATGATAAATATCATCTGTTTGTCCTCAGCTGCCCTTACCATTTTCAGTATTTTATTGAAAGTGTGAAGTGGATATCAGTCAAACAGAAGTACTGCTATATGCTCACAGAGCAAGAGTGTCCTCAAATGCACTATGGATGCTTCACATTACAAAATTCCCACAGCACATCCTTCAGCACTACAGTCTATCTGTGCTATAGCTATATAATTCTGGAGCTACACGAGTAACGAGTAACTAATTACATAAACATAACTATGAAGATATGCAAAGAATCTGTGTAGGAGTTCTGTAAACATCTTGGCTCACCCAGAAGTTTTGGGGCTGTGTTCCTGACAGTACGCAGAGTAGAAGAGAGGGTTAGGGGGTGTGAGTGCTTGGGGAAGATGGGGGAGACTCAGCAAAATCTGGATTCTTGCATTGCCAGGAAGCATCTGAGAAAACTCACTTGCATGGAAACATAAGTCCAGCCTTTTTGGCAAGACTAAAAGAAGGAGCAGCCCTGACAGTTCTATATTACCTGCACAGCTCCACAGTCAGGCCAGCTGTGGGCTGGATGAGTCCCCTGCACACCTTCAAGCGTTAACAGTGTTGCTCTGTTTTACACACAGACACAGCAGATGCTGACAAAGAGCTACGCCAACAGCTGCCGAGGAATAGCACTCTCTAGTCATGCCCGCTCTGCCATGATGCTAGTTCTGCCCTCTCCTTCTCCCTTTGCTCCCTCCCTGGTGACCTTCACCCGTGGGACTCCTTCGGTCAGTTAAACCAGCTCTCAGGCTGCACTTCAAGGTGGGAACTCTGAGAAGCAATGACTTAACGGTGCAAAAGCCAATGCCCATACAGAAGGGCAGAAGCTGTACTCTTGATCACCAAATGATGGCACCTCACCCAGCTCTGGTCTCTCACTCCCTGAAAAGATCACTCTTCCTACTACAAAAGTGTCTTTCTTGGGCCTCATGAGTTTACCACACTGGAGAACCTGTGCACCTTGATATAAAATGAACCCAAAAATAGTGAATCCATCTGTATAAACATTTAATTAGAAAGCTGTTCAGGTTTGCTGTTCAGGTTTATAGTTCAGGGACTGAGCCTGCGCCTCTGCCTCCTAAATATAAAAGAATGCTTAGGCTGAAAGCATATTTCAGTGTCACCTCATGGCTGCACAGAGCATTCCTCAGAAAGCTGCCAAGTGCTTCCCAGGAGTATAAAAATAGAAGTAACAATCTTTGGTTATCCTTTATATATCAGTATGTATGTGCTTAGTTGGTGTGCAAGTAAATGGATGGATATACAGTGTGTGAATTCGATTTAGAAGACAAAAAATAAGCTAAGGGAAGTAAAATCAACATGCAAAAGTCAGTCATGGCTACACACTCAGCCTCCATTTAATTAGAGTCAAGCGACTCATTGCTTATCAGCATTGTATAATTTCAGTTAAACCAGCTATAAGTAATGGCCCCTCCCTACATAATTTACCAAGCCTCCTTCATCTAATTCCTCTTCTTGCTCACCCCATAGTTATTCCTCATTTTCCAACTGCAGTAGTCAGTTTTTTCAATGGAGGTGCCCAAATTTCACTTTTTAGGACTTCCTGAGCCATGTACACACTTAAGCTCCCAGTGTGAGTGTCTTTGGCTGACATACTTTTTGTGTGATATTTGACTCCAGTGTAGATGAATGGTTACAGATCCAGAAGTAGCCAGGATGCTGAGGAGAAACGTGTTTGTACTTAGAGAAAAAAATTATTCTGTTTTCCCTCCATTAAAAAAAAAAAAAAAAAAAAAAAAAAAAAAAGAAAAAAAGAAAAGAAAAGCTGACTGAAGTTTAGTGAGGCACACGCACCTTTCAGTCACTCACGAATGATAGTATCTATGACCCCTAGCCTGAACATTTTATAAGCCAGGAGTAGTCTACCTCAAAGCAAGACTGAGGGCATGGTATATGAAGGTCAAATTTGAAGACAATACTAAAAGACAGCAGAAGCCAACAGATGAGCGGTGAACTTTATTTTCAACTGTGGAAGTCTGCTTACACAAAGCCTGACAAGGTAACACTAAGGTATGTGGTTCAATGTCTTTAGGTTTAAATTTTTATTGATTTTTTTAGGAAAAAAAGTAAAAATAAAAATACAGCTCCTCATGTTTCAGGAGGAAGTCATATAAACCTTTTACCAAAGGTACGTATGGGGTTTTCCAAACCTTTTTTTCTCTTTTAATCAGATTTGGGTCAAAGGAGCCTCCTCCCCATCATTTAGAGCCACACTGGGGAATAGAAGAACCTCAAAAAAACATAAGGGAAGGGGAGGTTGCAAGGAAAAAAAAAAAAAAAGGAAATTCTACCACCTGGGAACAGGTTGAATCAAAAGGGTGCTATATTTCCCACCCCTTCTAATCATCTGTTGAACTCATTACGTCTGAGTAACTCTTCCTTTGTTTTATTGCACATTGTGTTAAATCACTTCCAGCGTTGAAGGTCCAAGAATATAAGAGGTAAAAATGCTCCACGCCCTTCCTTATTCATTAGTGTAAATTATTTAGTACTTGTTTGCATTTGGCACTGTTTAAAGGCTTGCATTTAAAGATGAAACAGCAGGAAAAAAAAAAAAAGTCTTGAACTTTTCAGGTTTTTTTAGTTTATTTTTGTTCAGACCCTAGGCCTGCAATGAAATGTGACGTTACATGCAAGTTTTATTCTCTTGGCAAAGGTCTGTCATGGACATATTTACAGAAAGTAATCTCTTCCATAAATAGTAAAAACATGGGCAGCTTGTCCTGGACAGTACAAACGGCAATAAAGTTCTCATAATGAAATAGCTCATATCTTAGAGAGTACATGACAGACATTACTATTTGAGACAGTAATATTCTAGCTGCTTTTTGGGGTTAGGTTAGAAATGGCATTTCTAAAGTTTTAAATATTTTGAATGATGCAGAAGAGTTGCTTCCTGCAAAAGCTAGAGGAAATATTCTGGCTTCTGATCTCACCACCCTCTACAACTGCACGTCGGTCTCTTCTCCCAAGTAACAAGTCATAGGACAAGAAGAAACAGCCTCAAGTTGCGCCAGAGGAGGTTTAAATGGGATATGAGGAGAAAATTCTTCCCTGGAAGGATTGTCAAGCATTGGAACAGGCTTCCCAGGGCAGTGGTGGAGACACCATCCCTGGAGGTATTTAAAAGACGTGTACATATAGAGCTTAGGGACATGGTTTAATGGTGGACTTCGCAGCATTAGGTTTACGGTTTACAGTTGAACTCAATGATTTTAAAGGTCCTTTCCAATCTAAAGGACTGTGTGATTCTATGAAAATCCCAGAAGGCAGATAACATTGTGCCTCAGAAGTGTAAATCATTGTTTCTTCACTTTAATTTCTAGAGTCTCTTTACTTAACCAGATCCACTGCAGAACAGACACTACAATATAATTTTTTTGTAGTACGTCCAAGCTTGTTCAGCCTGAATCAATTAAGTTAACAAGGATGCAGTAATCATTAACAGTAATGAAAACAAATATTTTCCTTATTTTGATATTGTGCAGGATATTGCTGCAGCATCATTTTCAGTGAATGCCCACCAGCTGATCTCCTGCTTAGCAAGTGGCCTTAAGGTTTTCTTTTTTTTTGACTAAAAATGAAAAAAAAAAACCCAAACCCCAAACAAGAACAAAAGAGAAAAAAAAAAAAAAAAGCAAGGATGCCCGCCAGAGAACAGGAATTCCGTGATGTCTGACTGCCACCCAGAGGAGCCAGCGGGGAAGTGACACAGCTGCGGGATGAAGGATGATAGGAGCCAACCGGCTCGGGTTTTCCCCCCCAGCGCCACCCGCACCGGCATCCGGATCCTCCCGGCCCTTCCTGCCCGCCGCGCCTGCCCAAGGAGAGGTAGGGTGCAGAGACAGTCTTGCTATCAAAGTCTGTACTTTGTCTGCATCTGGAGAATTTCACTTTTACAAATGCTACCTTTTTCATTTATTTCCTGAGGTGAGCAGTGTCCCTTAGTTCCCATGCCCTGGCATTACTATAAATTCATTGCATTTAATATCTAAAGCTTCCTAAAGAGATCCCTCTGGAGGAGTTTCATGAAGACGTGTGTGTTTCTACTGGACCTGCTTCCATCCTGCTTCAGGAGCTTCCATCTCCACACTTTCAGACAGAAAGGAAGTTTGAATTGAAGATCTGCAATTGCAACCTTAACTCACAGATCTCACTGCAGGTGCTGCATACAGCACTGGCTTCTCTGTTCACTGCTCCACAATACCAACCTTTGGTATTCTTCCCTTTTCTTCACTCAACTGCTGACACTGGAGTCAGAGGGCACTTCAGACTGCCCCTCTGTGCTAGTCCCTCTCCTCCATTAAACCTTTTTTTTTTTTTTTGTTGCTGTTCTGCAGCATCTTTGCTTGGTAGGCAAGCAAACTGTTCTAACAAAATCAAGGGTTACCAAACCTCCTCAAGGCTTTAGTATTCTGCTAGCTACCCATGAAACAGTTTTGTTGCATCTTTTTACAGTCAGTAACAGTGTCAAATGAGAAAAGAGTGAAAGGACATCCGATTTGATGCCAATGCCTGTGTTCACCCACTCAACTCAGTATTTACTTTAACCGTGCATACTTTAACTTCGACACAAACCTTGGTAAGAATTACTTTTGTTGGCATATAAAAGCATTTTAAAATGTTGCAGATGAACTGCAGTGGAAGCTGGCACATGCTTTCTTTAACAGCTACAAAATTTATGGGTAGGTTTTGCCTTGCCAGTTACAGTTGAACCTTCTAAGGGACAGAGACATGATTTTCCAGATGGTAGTCTAAGTTGCTTGTCCCTTGGCTTTACCTTAATTTTGCTTTTCTTCTCCTGTTAAAGATGATATAGAAAAACATTTTGCCTGTTACTGAAAGCTAATAATTATTTTCACCATTTAGCTGAACTTTCTTTGCTATGTTATCTATAATTCTTGTCAATACTACTACAGAGAAAATGTAGGCAAAGACTGATTATTAAGTGCCTCAAGTATTAAGTTCTCATGTGGGAACTGACATATCACAGAACCATCAATTATAACAGCTTGTTTGGTCTGAGATCCCCAGCAAACACAATATAAATTGAATTGCAGAATGATTTAAAGAAGCCTGAGGGGTAAACTACAAAATGTTGCTATTGTGGTTGCTATACCCATTGCTATGCCATTTGCTGTCTCAGACCTGTAATCTACACCCACAAAAACCTGTCAGTATCACAGAACATTAGTGGGCAGTAAGATGAATGATGTACAAATACAGACTGCAGGTGCTGTCATGCATACAACCGGATACTAAAAAACTGAATGCTGCAACATAAGTTTAACGATCACTGTGTAGTTAGTATATATATAATGGAAGTGTGATTCTGTTTGCATGAACAAAATTTTAAATTTGGGAAGATTCCAAACTACCTGTGGGTATTCCACAGGGACTGTAGCAGCTTCACTTCCAGAGCATGCAGATTTCAGAGAAGTGGCGACCTACAGTTCTTTTCTCATCTTCCTTCTATCTCACATTTGGGAAACTTTACTGACTTCACTGGAGGCTTACATGCTTCATATTAAAACAAGGCCTTGTAATCCTTCAAGAAACCATAATGAAGACATACAGTAACAGTTGTACAAATGTAAATTCAAACTCTGTGAGGTCAGAAAGCATGTTTTGTTTCATGAAGAAATGCCTGAGCTTATTATACCAATAGCTTTACAAGCAAAGATATGCATCTGGCAACTTAAAAGCTGCTTAAAAGATCATATTATGCCAACTGACATACCACTTTGTGGAAACCTTTAGAAGTCAGCTCTGAAAACTAAATATGAGCATACCCCATCACACAGTATTACTGGGATATCTGCTTTTATAGCGCTCTTTCCAAAGAGGTAAATTCATCAGTGTAATCCACTAGTTTGTGTCAATCAAAGATACATACTGTACTGAGTGCAAAAATACATCTTAATATAGAAAATGTTGCTACAGACATTCAGTCCTATTTGGACAACTGAGACAAATGGTCCCGGTGACAACTTTAAACTAAGAAAAGCTGATGGATCCACTTTACAGTTTACAGTTGGGAAAGTGAAGAAAACTTTCAATACTTAGCGTATTCCACTCAATATAATTCAAGGTCTTTTGATGTCTCATTGTTTTCAAGAATAGCAGCATTATTTACGTATTTTCTTCATGAAACATAGGTATTCTTTTTCCCTGATTTGAATTAAAAGCATTATTTTTCTCTGCATGAAGGGCAAATCAATAAAAATATACTAATGTCACTGCAGAAGTGACATAAACATTGTGACAATGGCCTAATTTTCAAAAATAAGAGCCACAAGTACCCTTGTAGGATATCAGATCTGCAGCTGATCAAAATCTTTGCTTATTTTATTACAGTCTTCTGATTTCCCCCTTTCAGGAATTATTAGATGACCTCATGTTAACTATTAGCTGCAAACTAAAGCTGCAAACACAATCTTTCCTCCCACTGTCATCCTTCTTGTCAACTTTACAGCCTTTACTTAACTGTAGTTTCCTTAGTGTCCTCAGTTCATAGTCTTTCCAACTTGCACATGAACAAGTGCTGGAAATGAGATTAAGTTCCCACAGCAGCCACTTAAATAGAAACATTGAGCAAAACTATGGAAGAGCTTATTAAAAACAAACAGTACCAATGGAAAGTACTGAAAAATTAACATTCTTGGTAAAAAAGAGTGTTGATGCTGCTAGCATAGGTTGAATATGAAAAGCACAGATCTAGTGATTATTGATTCGCTCCACTGAAGCAACTGATTTGTTGCCCTTTACTATATTCTAAAGGAAACTCAGGATTACTTAATAGTGATTATCCCATTGACTGCCACAGTTTCTCTCTAACAAGGGTTTTTCTATTGGTTTAACTCATCAATATCATAAATATTTTTGCTCTATCTTTTGATACCTAAAATGACAGGAAAAGCCTTGAAGGCCTTCCCAATCTGGTAAACCTTAAAAAAAACCAAGCCAAACCAAATATATAGGGACACAGTCCACTGGAACAGTCAACTCGCCATTGCACAATCTCCTGCAGACAGGAAAATCGTGCGTGACTTTCAAGACTGTAGAATTGCACAGGAGAGAAAAGACTCATCCTGTTAATGGGTGACCACAGAGGCGTCACAGTAAGTGTCAACCTAAGGCAGTAACAGAGCCACCTGGTTGCCAGGCCCAAAAACACCTCAAGCAAAGTCAGTCTGTGTACTTCCACAGTCAGTGCAGTCAATCCACACAGGGATAATGCGCTAATCAAGGGAAACAGAAGTAATTCTTATGTAGGTATAATAATACAGACAGGGTCTCAGAACAAGGCACTAGGCAAACAAAAATATGCCAGTATAAAATTATTTGCACAAGTTTTCTTACACCTCATATAAAAAATGTCAAAACCAGCAGTTACATGAGTTCATTCTATTTTTATTTTCTATTTTCTTCCAGAATATCCCAGCAGATATAAATTTTTAAGTGCAATATTTCATGTCCAATGACAAAAATCACATTTGAGATTTTTGTGACTTGAACTTTCAATGGATAATTGAAAGTTGAGACAGGGGAATCATTGTAAGATATTTATATTAAAGAATGAAGACTTATACTTCAATGCATTCTAACTGACAAGTGTTAGAAGATTAATCATTCTGGTTTAGTTACAGCAAAGTTCCAGTGTTGCCTCTGTTTATACATGTTTCTGATACGGAGTAAAACGAGTGCAAATGGTCATGAATGAGAGAACGAACATTCCTGGAAAAAGCCAGTGCATGGAGAATTTTACTCAGCTCTATAAAGTCTTTGTTCTAAATGGTAATTAAATGCTTGCATGCTTTTTCTACACACATTACTGGCTAGCACTTCTTATCTCCACAGCTGCTTGAAATTGTTCTCAAAATCTAGGTAGGCATAAAAGAGAAAATACAGCTTCTGCGTGCTTCCGAGTAACTCAGTAAAATGTAGACAAGCATTCAAAACTAACCAGTTCAAACAGATCTCACACTTGTAGTGCAGTTGGAAAGAACAGTCAAGTTATTATGCAGAAAACCAAATAGAAAGTGTAAGAGGAAACTAATGAAGATTTTTGGCTAATCTATCTAATGAAAGACACCAAGGCATTATTTATTATTTTAGCAATATTATGTTTTTCTAAAATTTCTGCACCTATTGTTCAGTAAATACGTGATACTTGACACTACATAGCTTAGAATAACAGCCTGATGTTCAGTGTAATAATAAAGGCTTTATGGGATAAGAACCATCTGTTCCAATTACACTCACCTTCTGAAATTTTCTGAAAGGGATGAAAACCCCTTAGACTTTCTCAATTATATGCCCTTGATAAAGTATGAGTCATCTTAAAGGAGTTTGGCATAGAGATACAATTTTCACGGAAACAGTGTAATGAGAGAACATACTGAATGTGTTCTAAATATGGCCATCCAAATGGTCATATTGACTAAAAGATTCTCAAATGAGAGAGAAAAATATGGCAATATAACTTACTCTTCCATGTCTGAAATGCTGACGGGCAATATTTCTTGGGAATTTAACAGCTTTTAAGTCAAATACTATTTTCAGCACTTTTTGTGGTGAGATCATTAATATTATTTGGCCAAATGTATTTTAATTAAATCCCACCCCCAATTCATTCTGGAACTTCTTCCCACACTGTGTGTGGAAAGAAATGTATCTCCAGATGTTAATAATTAAAGCATTAAAGGGTAAACCCAGCACCCACTTCCGCAGCTCCTGAAGCTCCCATGGTAGTGAACTGGTGTGGTTACGTTGCTGAAGAGTGTGGGTGGATTGGAAAAGGCCCTTCAGCATTTGTGCAGTTCTGCACAACATGGAAGACAGATCAAAAGGGTTTCCAGTGTAGGCAACATGTTGGCTGGGGATGGTGTTGGGCAGGATGGATATATACTTCCCACGCAAGTGGCTACATGAGAAGTGGAGAGCAGATGTTCCCTAATGTGGTCTCCT
This sequence comes from Pezoporus wallicus, assembly GCF_028554395.1. Lineage (NCBI taxonomy): Eukaryota > Metazoa > Chordata > Aves > Psittaciformes > Psittacidae > Pezoporus > Pezoporus wallicus. The sequence continues at coordinate 365,641 of NW_026635653.1, read as the reverse complement.
GGGGTACCACAACAGCTGGGCATGGCAGCCCTCTTCTGGCCAGGATCTTGGCAAGGATCAGTCTTTCTAATCTGTCCCTCTCTGATTGAGCAACATTTACGTATATCTCTGAGGTAGCAGGTACCAGTACTGATGTGCACGTTAATGGGAACTGTGTTTACAGAGATACGTTTCAAAGGCAAATGCATCGGGTGGAAAAACCATTTCTAGAAATTTTTCAGTGGCAAGCAGGAAGGATGCTTCCCCTGCTTTCCTACCAACTTCTGTCTTCAGACCTGGGACTGGGTACCAGGCAGTCTTTATTCCAAAAAGGCATTAAATGCAAAGAATCAGATGAAAAGCTGCACTAGGCTGAAAAAAAGGCAGGGGCAGACATTTTTAGATAAAAGTCTTTTTCTAGGTGTTAACTATACATTCACCTGTCTAAATGTCTCTAATGTCAATAATTAAATTTCCTACACAGTCTGAAAATATGTAAATATACCATTACACCCACATTTAAAGCTAGAGAAGTTTTTGATGGAAACCCATTAGGAAGAGCAAGGCGTACACTGATTTGTTGGACAAGTTTGCACAAAGTCTGGAACTTACTATGACTTCTGTTGCTATGGGCTGATATTTTCTCTCTTCCACATTTTAAAATATCCTACATTAATTTGAGGTAGTTTTGGCTTCTAGCATATCAGATAAGGATCTATTTACTTCGAGGAGAACTTTCTGAGACTCTGGACTATGCAAATGAAAAATGCCAGCAACAGCTCTAGCAAAGAGTCATGATTTCAGCCAGAAATAAATGAAGCCAAGTTATTTCCCCAAACTACATTTTTTTTTAATATCTAGTTGCAACATACTGGCATACTCTAAGAACTGAAAACTAATGGCTTTCAACAAGAGAGTTATAACGTAATCTCTCTCTCATTCTAGAATGATTTATTTGTACTTGTTACTGAAAACCAAGATCAAGACATCAAGGAATAAATTCAGAGTTCCTGACCTTTCCCAAATCTTTGCGCTATTTATTTTTAATATATAGCTGCCTCTTATTAAACAGATACTAGTGGGCCATTAAAACATCTAAAAGAAATTTTGAATCTCTTTTCATCTGTCTCACAAATTAATCCATGTTCTGTTACAAAGAAAATTATCTTTGCTTGGGTCTCCAATTAAGTACTTTATGTTCCTTGTTCTAGAAAACACTAAAGAAAAGCCAACAACAAACATTCTTAAAACCTTCATCAGTAAATATGCACCTATCACATGTGAGACAAGGTAGAACACCAGCTGTACCTTTATTTAAAAACCCCAAAACAAAATACAAACAAAACCCCCACCTCTTCAAAGCACTCCTTTGATTGACCTAAACAACTTACCTCAAAAAATGTTCCCACTGCAATCACAGGATGATAAAACCTTTGGATTGCACTAATTTATAATGTATTATAGATAATACAATACATGTGCATGCACAACAGAACACATTACAGATTGAAATCTCTACAGCAAAATTGGAAAAGATAAGGAGAGTGATTGAATGCCTATGCTATTTACAAAAGCAAGTAATTTACAGGGGAATTCATGGAATGCTTAAGTACACTGTATTTTTTCTTCACTCTTACTACTTTAAAAGAAGCCTCTAAAGTGCCTTTTCTGTTTCACACACAGAAAGGTTGGACAGCTGAATGGGAACTTTAAAACTCATTTGCAAGGTTCTGTCAAAAAGTTTTAAGTATTTTATTTTTTAACTTGACGTGCAATACTTTTCTGTATTTAAGTTGATTATTAACCTATTTCTTTCTATTCCAGGTCATTGCCTCCCAGGCCTAACCCTGGTAAGGTTGAGTTGCTTCTGATGCATCACAGAATTCCTGGAGAGCAATCTGCACAACTCATTGAGGGGAGCATTTTGGAACTGAACTGCTAGAATTGCTTCCAGAGGTGCTCAGGATGTCAACCCTGCTATCCACTGAAAAGACTGGAGGTGAGGTGTAGGAAAGGTGAGAGTGCCAGGTTAGCACCCCACTAAATGCAGAAAAAAGGAGGGCACAGCCAAGCACCGGACTAGGAGCTTCACCCCGCAGTGAGGGTATTCATCTGTCTCCCACCCCTGGTCCTCCTGCCCTATCCTGCTCCTGCAGACACCGAGCTGGCTGCTTTTCAGAAATCCTGCTGAAGGGCATGGGGCCTGGCCTTGGAAACGCGCCGTGTCAGAGTGTTCACTGGAACCAATGGCTCACCTGCCTCCCAGTAGATCATACACTGTGTGGTTTAAATAAGCAAGATAATGAAGAAGAGAGAGCTGGTTTACTCACTTTTTGCCCTTTTACTCCACTGCAGTCACATTTTCCACAGCCGGAACAACCCTGAAAATGAAGGAGACATTGAGAATTAATTGTCTGAACTGGATGACAGGCAGAACATACCACAATAAGCCAGGGATGTCAGCAGTACCATGCTGAGTGCAAGGCTGGTCAGCATGGCAAATGTTCACTTAAGCCCAATGCAACACTATTAAATTTATATAGATGTACACTTCTGGTTTCATACCACGTCCAATAAGAGAAGCCTTTGTAAAAGAAGAAAAATATCTGCTATAGTTTTTAACCATAGAAAACTTATATTACTTCTAAATCATTGTCTTTAGGGTCACCATTTAAAAAAATAACTAATTTTTACAGAATACACACTCTGCATCTAGCAATATGAACTTCTCAATTTAAAAGAAGTAGGTTCTCCTCTAAGATACTACAGTCACACATTCAAAGCCCAACAAAATATTTAAAACAAAATCAATTCAACTGTAGAAGCATCTCTTAGGTCTCTGTTAATAAATGGCTTGCATTCTGCATAAATACTTAAGCTCTATAAATATCTGCCATTGCTTTGAGGAGAGAGGGATGGTGAAACTGCAGTTCATGATTTATCTTCTATGCTTAAGAAAAATATCAAACCTGAAGAATATGTTTTGTGTTTCTTTTCCAAATATAAAAACCATCTATACCCATTGGGTTTTTACCATGAGATTTCTTAATATTGATTTACTAATTTTTTCTGTAATTGCCAATCTTCAGATAGGAAAAAAGTAGTGTTTACAGGAAGTTAAATATTGGTATAATTACCACAGTAAACTATATCAAGAAGTATGCCTGGGTGTACTTTATGAAATCAAGTCAAACTGCAGCCCCTCAGAGAGCAAACTGCTCCTAATGGCAAATATTAGATATCGAGGCAGTTGTTAATGTTGTTTACTGGCCAGGCAATATCTAACTTCAGTGCTCTGGTCCTATTTCTTGCATCTACCACATTTCAAGTGATCTTTTTTCTTTCTTGCCCTCTATAATGACTAACTGCAATTGTCATTATGATGGGAAACCTTCCACTAAGTAAAAGTGCATTCATTGCAATAGGAGAATGCACAGAAAACATCAATAAAAACATAATCAGTCCAAATTATTCTTCAGGAAACACTATAGAGATCCTTGTTTTCTGAAAGCCTTTCTTTATAACAGCACCACCTCATGGGTTTTCTACACTGGATAAACTTGACACTGGAACAGGTTGTCCAGAGAAATTGTGGATGCCCCAATCCCTGAAAATGTTCAAAGGCCAGGCTGCATAGGACCTTGGGCAACCTGGTCTAGTGGAAGGTATCCCTGACTGGGCCAGAGAGCTTGGAACTAGATGACCTTTAAGGTCCCTTCCAACCCAAACCATCCTATGATTCTATGACTTCAATGACATAAAAAGCCACTCATTATTTTTTTGCAAAACATGAAAGGTTATAACATCTGAGAGAAGTCAGATTAACTGATCCAAGCGTAAAAGCTTTCAGTCACTTTGTGTTACCAAGTATTTCTGTACACTTAAGTGCACTTGGGCTACTCCCCACTTTTCCTCCTCATAATCATGAAGCAGCTGGTGAGTAACTCAGCAGTCTATTGCTTTTGCTATTGTCATGTCCCTCAGAAACCAACTGGGAGGAAAACAAACCAAATATTTATATCACTGAATATTGCACTAACGCACACAAGATAATTCAGCAGTTTCATTAAGCCATTAACAGGAAGCAGTCAGGGACAGCACTTCTTCAGAGTCAGCTCTCAGCACAGATGCTGGGCACCTGTCCCTCCACACCTGCGGGCTCCACAGCCTACTGGGACCTCAGTACTTATGGGAAATTGAGAAAAAATATGCTGAATCTATTCTGAATTTGGAAAACCTCCAATGAGAGACCAATAAGCATCATCACTCCAGAAACTTAAATAATATAGCAACATTAATAAAAAAAGTAAACATTGAAGACTGTCCGATAAAACTAAGGTACCAGCTCCTGAAAAAAATATGTTGCTTTTGTTGAGATACTTTTCTTTTAAATGTAGATCCACTGAATTTGTTGTTTGAAGTCAAACTTTCTCCACATTCACATAAAAATAACCACATTTTCTCTCTTACATTATTACAGCACTTTGCCACGTTATATTACAAATGCACAGAAAGATGAAAATTTATTATTTACTGCAGAAAGAGAATTAGATCAGAAAACGATGCCAACTCATGCTACAATGCCAACTCAGTACTGACTAGAAGGGAAAAGTGCCACCCACTGAATAATCGACTTTACTCCTTGCAGTTATATGGTTATGCCTGGAAAAACATCGGGCCTCCCATTTAAAGAAATGACCCAGTGTGACCTCTCTTAGTTTTTCAGACCTGATAAGATCACGGCTGGAGGACGCATGCTTGCAGCTCATTCTTCCTCCTTCAGAATCATGTAGAAGGTTATCAGTTTTATCAACACATCCCTTAAATTCAGAAGATGTCTGTTTTAATTGCATCTGGGAATGTAATTAAAATACGTCATTGAATCATTATAAACATCTGTTTTCAAGTTAATGCCACATATTTCCTTCAGCCTGTTATTCAGCATGCATTGTTTTAGAAAAAAAAAAAAAAACAACCCCAAAAACCTGTTGTTATTTATTTTTAAGTTGGGGTTTGTTCTTAAGTTTAGCATGGCCAGAAGCATGGACTTGCGCTTTTCCATCTCTTTTTGTGCTTCCAAAAATGACACTGTAATATTCTATTTTTCCGGTTTCTTAAGTCTCAGAATAACCAAAGCAAGGAAGGTAAGAAGATACTGAGCATCAGGAACCACAGCTGCACAAGGCCTGATGTGCAGGTAAGTGCTGTAGCCTGCTATGCCAGAACAGGCCACCTGCCCTACAAAACTCTGCTTTTATTTTGCACTAGCATCATCTCCCACTATCACTGACTGTAACCTTTGCAAGTGGATGGAAGGTTGACCAACAATGACGGCCACTAGTCGTTATTATCCTCAGCTACTAAATGTACTTTTGAATCTGAGGGATGTGATAAAATTCTGCATATACTGGGATGAAATATGAGCTTTTTCCTTCTGGTCATCTGGGAAGATGGGAAGGCAAGACTGCAAAAAGCTTGTGGATCAAAGGTCAATTTAAGGAGGTCAAAGGGGCATTTAAGCAATATGATACTGGGTTAAAGGAAGATGGTTACAGCAGGTACAAGAATCAGGGTCTCTGTTCACCTAATCCAGTGGAGGTACAAATATCTCTACCAGTCACTGCAGCTTCCCTTTATTCAATGGCAAAAAAAATGCGCACTTCTGTGCTGGAATCCATCTCACGTACTTTGGATGTTTGCTTTCAATGTAGATGAAGCACACCTTGGAGAACTAAGTGGTGGAGACAAATGGGCAGATTGAGCATGGGGTATGCAAGAGAACAAGGCTACAAATGAAAAGTGTATGGGTAGGATCTGCGGGCTAGAGTTACAGACAGAATGGGATTATAACAATAGCTCTTCATTCCTCAGAAATCATTAGAGATTTAGTTGAATATCTTCTGAACTGCGAACAAGGAGATCTGCATTTCTGGTACTCACTTAGGAATGACTTAAGAACCCTACACAATCAAGTCCTAAGTGGGAAACTTCACCCTGAAGGAATAATCATCACAAGGTAAGTAAGCTGAAACTATGCAAAATTATTGCTTATTTCTAAACTTCTATGATTTAAAATCAGTTTCATGTTATGAAGAATTCAGTTCATGATTTCTTGCCATACATGACTAGAAATAATGAGACAAATGGAGAGAAATAGTTTTGTCCTATCCCCCAGACATCCTCTTTGAAACAATGTCTTCCCCAGAAAGACACTGGCATTTGGAGCAATCACTGCTGTCCTCCAGGTGCCAAAACAGAAGGGGAATGCTGCATACCTCACCTACTTTACATGGTAGGCTAGCATTTTTCAAATAGCCATAGCTTCTTTACACCACAAGCTAGCCTCTCATACAATACTTGAGGAAATTCATTTCATCTTATTCCACCCACGAAATATCACTCAGCCCAGAAGCAGAAGCTCATTTTAGTGATACTAATGGCTTCATTTTTTGACAAGCATTTCCGTTCTGTTTCATTCTCCCAGACTGTCTGCAACTGATAAGCTTAGTGAATCATGCTAGCAAATCAGTATTAAACTATAAAAAGATTATGTCCCTTCAACATTGTGCATACAAATGTGCTACATGCAGACCAAGTGTTTGTCTAAAGAACAGCAATTCATTTACTATCATATTAACTTATAGTTAAAAAAAAAGTGCGCCTAATGAATGGGCACCCCAACACAGACCTCTAACTTCCATGAATCATGTACAGAGCTTTAGGGTTACTAAGCCCTGTCAGCGACAGAGCTGAGAAGGCTTCTAATAGTTGTTGCAGCAAAATGAAGAAACTCTGCACTGCAATGCAGCCTGTAAGACATCTGTCAGATTGTAGCTGCAGATTTTTGTTGTGTTTTGCCCTGTTTTTCCATGTCTAGCTACTTTCCTGGCATTAGAGGACTACTGCTTGGAACAGCCAGATGAGTAGCTTAAGAGGGAAACAACTGCCGTATTTGGAAATGCACCATTTCTGGAGGATACAGAGATCTCAAAAAACCCACAAAAGCCAAGTCAGTTCTTGGACATTCCACTGTCTTACAGAAGTGCATTTTTCAAGACAAATCATAGTTCTCTTTCCCACAACATCAGCTCAGGCTAATTGCATAGGTATCAATCAAGTTCAAAACTTACCCTTTAAAGTACACATTTAAGCGAGAAAATTAATAAAAGTCTCACTGTATACTTAACTCTGTCCATGCTAAAAATGTCATTCTGGGGAATGTAGTCAATTTTTCCTATCTAAAATCCAATGTCTTTCAAATGACTGAAAATACTGTGAACAGGTGAATGGTGACTATTCACAGTGTTTCTAATTCACAGCTGAAATGCTTCAAAAAGTAATCATACATGTTTCATCTTGTGATTTATTCATTATAAAATGGCATTTTCTGTTTAGAAATGGCACTGATGATGTTTTCTGATTAAAGACTGTAGATTTCCCATTCACATTGCTCTGTTTTGAACCCCAATTTGAGCTGAATTCAAATACCAGTTTCAAGTTGAAACACCAAAAATGTCTATGCCAACAGATGGGCATTTGACGGTGACAGCTTCAAGTCTCAGTGTCTTGCCTCCACAAAATCCACCCCTTTTCACCACTGTGTTACCCTAGTCTGGACAGGGAAGGCCAACGGAAATTTATCCCTTTGTAGCAAATGCTGTACTTCTTCCTAAGCACACGTATGCATAACTCATGTAGCTGTAACAAGAGAGCTAGATCAATGATATCTTCAAGTTTCACATCCCACCAAATACAGAAATAGGGAGGTGATGCCAACTGCAGGACACTTATCTTGCATTCCTCTCATATTTTCTTCTCTCTTCAGAATGTCAAAATAGCTCCCTGGCTGTATTGCTATTCTTGTCTTGACCCTTTGGATATTAATGCATTGAATTAGTCAAACTGCTCTTTTGTGTGTAAAGTACCACTAGAAGAAATCACTGCTATATTCCAGTTCACCTTAACATTTTTCTTAACTGATTTTGCAGCCCATTAACAACTTTAAAAAAAATTACGTTACTAAAATTTCTGATTTACACTCAGTTAGAACAAAGAGGGTAACAAAAAAAATCCAGACTGTCTTAGCAAGTTAGCAATGTTCAGTTATGTTCCCCTATAGGAGCTCATACAAAGTAAGGTGTCCTGGACTGATGATTTGAAATTCCACTCTCAAAATGGTTCATGAAAAGGAACATCTGTCTTGCATTCCTTTTCAGAACTTAAAGCAAAGAACAGAAATTGAGCAAAGTTCTCACTTCATTTGTAAACCCATCAATTTCAGATGTCAATAAATAACCAACAAAATGAAACATTTTATGATTTTATGGTTATAGAATCACAGAATAGTTAGGGTTGGAAAGGACCTTAAGATCACCTAGTTCCAACACCCCTGCCATGGGCAGGGACGCCTCACACTAAACCGTGTCACCCAAGACTCCATCCAACCTGGCCTTGAATACTGCCAGGGATGAAGCATTTACCACTTCTTTGGGCAACCCATTCCAGTGCCTCACCACTCTCACAGTAAAGAACTTATGCCTTATATGCAACCTGAACTTCCCTTGTTTAAGTTTAAACCCATTATCCCTTGGTCCCATTGCTACAGTCCCTGATGAAGAGTCCCTCTAGTATCTTGTAGCCCCCCTTCAGATACCAGAAGGCTGCTATGAGGTCTCCACGCAGCCTTCTCCTCTCCAGGCTGAACAGCCCCAACTTTCTCTGTCTGTCCTCATACGGGAGGTACTCTGGCCCCTTTATTATCTTCATGGCCCTCCTCTGGACTTGTTCCAACAGTTCCATGTCCATTTTCTGTTGAGGACACCAGAACTGTACACAATACTCCAAGTGGGGTCTCACGAGAGTAGCGGGGCAGGATCACCTCCTTTGACCTGCTGGTCATGTTTCAAGCTTGAGCTTTCCTTCTCTCCCAAGCCTTTTTTCTCTCCCACCAGAAAAAAAAAACAACAACAAATAAACAAAAAGCAACCAAACAAAAAAAAAAAAACAAACCCCAAAACAAAACTAACAAACAAAAAAAACCCACACCAAAAAAAACCCTAAAACAAAAAGAAAAAAACAACCCAAAACACCCAAACCCAGTTGGCAGCTTATCTTAATATCTTTTTTCTTTCTTTTTTTTTCCCAGCAAATCATGGGTAGACTTCAATTATGACTGTTCAGGGAATTCCCTTAACCAAGGGAAGGCTTATTGGTTTTACAGCTTTCACCCTCTAGGTCACCAAATTCAGGTCAGCTCTAGTCAACAACCACTGGATGTTTCTGTCATGTAGTAGCTATTTAAAGTCCTTGGTTGTGTCATTTCAGTTTTCTGAAGCTCCAGTATTCACAGAGCACAGAAGAACTGAACTATTCAAAATGACCTATGGGATATCATCTGCTTCCATGTCCCAGGCCAGGTGGCAACGGCTGTCCCCAAAGTCCAGAGTCATATTTGCTAGGCCTATGTAAGTATCTCAAATGGCAACAGATGCTTACGTTTAAGCAACAGAAATAAGTGCAACCCAGTAATCTCCAAAGGTTCAAACTTTGCACAGATAAGAAGAATGAAAATGCTCATTCTCCTGAAGACCTCCTGGCTGTTCTACATGAGAAGGACAGAAGGAAGCAGAAGTGGTGTCCACTCATTTCTGTCAATGCAGAGCTGTTCTCCCAATAAACCTTCTAGAAGTATGTTTAGACCAGATGAAAAATCTCCTGGAACAAACCTACCCAGTGGAAAAGCGTGGTACTTCATGGACAGCAGTATGTCAGAGCATCAACTAAGAATCCTTGTTAGTCCAAGGGAAACTTCGAGTCTCAAATTACCATACAGATAATATCTGAAAGAAATGGCAACTTACTGTCTGAAATACCACTCTGCATGATGAAATCTGAACTAATTACAACAATTTTTAAAGCCTTGTACAATTTTCAGGAAATCTACTGATTTTAAGAAAAGCTCTACAGAATATAATCAGAAAAAAAAAAATTCATTATGCTCTTGGGACATGGGGGATGTTTGTAGTTTTTGGCAGGGTTTTTTCCTTTTGGCTGGGGGGAATGGGCTAGGGTTGTTTTGTTGTTGTTGTTTTTAGTATTACCAGAATCATACAGGTTGTTCATACAAAAATTGCAGACAGACCACAGATTCTTATCAGAGACATCCAGTGGATTTCTGCTACTCAAAGGGAATATTAGTTAATTTTTAAAATCTTAATTACTTCAGGAAATATTTGTTTTGTAAATTAGCATAAGTCAGATGTACTTCACTAAAAAGAAGTGAAGTGTTACAAAAGAGAGTCACATCTTCTTAGTCAAAAGAATACCAGATTGCTGCAGCTGAAATGTTTTGTTGCTGGGACCTCATTTCTGACATTCTTTTCCAAATTCCCCAGGGGTCTGTCCTGGAGATAGGGTCATGGGAGTCCCCTGAAAGCTGCTCTGTGAATATGACTTTCCTGTTGGTGATGTGAACATCATTTTCACAAAGCAATGCAAATCCAGGGGGCTTCTAGTTAGTTCACAGGAAATATAAAGTTATTCCTGTTGTTCCATATTTGGACATAAATGACATTTAAAGCAACTGTTTCCTCTACGTACATTCTTTTACAGGAAGCTCTGGCAACAATCCAGGTATTTGCTTACTCAGTGAAAATTTCCAGAATATCACATTATATCACTCAGTTCTGCACAGCTCAAAGCAGATAACTGGTTTGTGAAAACTAATTGTGTTATCACTAAAATATACAGCCTCCCATCAACATTATCTACTAGGAGGTCTAATTCCACAGACTGCCAGATACTGCTTAGCCTTCAGCAAGCAGAGAAAATTGTATTTACCAAGTGAGTATTGGTCCAGTAGGTTTTTTTTTTCCTTTTCCTATTTAAGAACTCTACTTTCAGTCACATTTTCGAAGAAGTGACAACAATTCCAGGTGTCAGTAGGATCCTCTGGTGTTACAATCACTGGTGGTATCAAAAGCTAAATTGATTATGGTAAATTGAAGGTTCTGAGTGACTTCTTTGCCTTGGTCTTCACTGGCAAAGGCTGTGACCGCACCCCCCAAGTCCTAGAAGGTAGACGCAGGGACTGTGAGAATGAAGATCTTGGGCCACTGCAGGAGAGAATCTGGGTCGAGACCATCTTAAAAACCTGAACGTGCACAAGTGCATGGGACCTGATGGAATCCATCCATGGGTCCTGAAGGAGCTGGCAAATGAATTTGCTAAGTCACTGGCCATCATATTTGAGAAATCATGGCAGTCAGGTGAAGTTCCCGATGACTGGAAAAAGGGAAATATAACCCCCATTTTCAAGAAGGGGAAAATGGATGACCTGGGGAATTACAGACCAGTCAGTCTCACCTCTGTGCCTGGCAAAATCTTGGAGCAGATTCTCCTGGAAGGCATGCTGAGGCACATGAAAATCAACAAGGTGCTTGGTGACAGCCAGCATGGCTTCACTAAGGGGAAATCCTGCCTGACCAATTTGGTGGCCTTCTATGATGGGGCTACGGAACTGATGGACAGGGGTAGAGCAGTTGATGTCATCTACCTGGACTTGTGCAAAGCATTTGACACTGTCCCACACGACATCCTTGTCTCTAAATTGGAGAGACATCAATTGGATGGATGGACCACTCGGTGGATAAAGAACTGGCTGCATGGCCGCACACAAAGAGTTGTGGTCAATGGCTCAATGTCTGGCTGGAGACCAGTAACGAGTGGCGTCCCTCAGGGATCAGTGTTGGGACCGGTCTTGTTCAACATCTTTGTCACTGACATGGACAGTGGAATTGAGTGCACCCTCAGCAAGTTTGCCGATGACACCAAGCTGTGTGGTTTGGTTGATAGGCTGGAGGGAAGGAATGCCATCCAGAGGGACCTTGACACGCTTGTGAGGTGGGCTGATGCCAACCTCACAAAGTTTAACCATGCCAAGTGCAAGGTCCTACACCTGGGTTGGAGCAATCCCAGGCACAGCTACAGGTTGGGCAGAGAAGAGATTCAGAGCAGCCCTAAGGAGAAGGACTTGAGGGTGTTGGTCGATGAGAAAATGAACATGAGCCGGCAGCGTGTGCTTGCAGCCCAGAAAGCCAATCATGTCTTGGGCTGCATCAAAAGGAGCATGACCAGCAGGTCAAAGGAGGTGATCCTGCCCCTCTACTCTGCTCTCGTGAGACCTCACCTGGAGTATTGTGTGCAGTTCTGGTGTCCTCAACATAAAAAGGACATGGAGCTGTTGGAACAAGTCCAGAGAAGGGCCACGAGGATGATCAGGGGACTGGAGCACCTCCCATATGAAGACAGGCTGAGGAAGTTGGTGCTGTTCAGCCTGGAGAAGAGAAGGCTGCATGGAGACCTCATAGCAGCCTTCCAGTATCTGAAGGGGACTTACAGGGATGCTGGAGAGGGACTCTTCATTAGGGACTGTATTGACAGGACAAGGGGTAATGGGTTAAAACTTAAACAGGGGAAGTTTAGATTGGATATAAGGCGGAAATTCTTTCCTGTGAGGGTGGTGAGGCACTGGAATGGGTTGCCCAGGGAGGCTGTGAGTGCTCCATCCCTGGCAGTGTTCAAGACCAGGTTGGACGAAGCCTTGGGTGAGATGGTTTAGTGTGCGGTGTCCCTGCCCATGGCAGGGAGTTAGAACCAGATGATCTTAAGGTCCTTTCCAACCCTAACTATTCTATGATTCTATGAAACACTGCCAGTAATCCCCACCTTATTCTTCTTTGTGAATGGGCACACTGGATCCAGGCAATACAGGTGAGGAGCTCCCTTTTCTTATCTTTCTAACTTGAAAAAAAATCTAAGGAAAATCTGCTGAAGAAACACCATGGCTGGTATAGAACTTACCATCCACCTCATATGCAGCTGCTCTAGAGCGTACAAAGCAAACCGCTCCTTGTCCTGCACAAAGCAGGTCCTAACACCCTGCCTACTAACACATGTTTTTAGTATAAATAGCAGTAGCTGAAGGGAAACCAAACATCAAACTTCATTCTTCTTCAGGAGGCAGAGAGAGTGCAGACTCTGAACCAAATTACAGAGTTTGTTTTTCTTGCTGCCTTCCAGGACAAATCCTCACAATCACATCCAGCACAAAGCTGGATCCAGCAATAACCTGGCAAGATGGAAACAGAGTCATTATAATGGTATCCCCTAACAGCTGCCTCTGCCAGTGGTGTCCAGCAATGCCAGAGGGACAGGCAACAGTCTCCTTGCTGTCCTATCATTAAACCCACATCAGCAGGGATTACCCACTTTCTAAAAACCCCTCAGAGCTTCTCTGGCCTCTGTGCTTTCGGCGCTCATCACACATCCCCATTTTCACAAGCACAAGGGTACCCATAATAAGTTCATAGAATCATAGAATGCTTTGGGTTGGAAGGGACCTTAAGATCATCTAGTTCCAGCCTCCTTGCCCTGGGCAGGGACACCTTCCACTAGACAAGGTTGCTCAAAGCCCCATCCAACCTGGTCAACTGCCATGGATGGAGCATTTACCACTTCTTTGGGCAACCCATTCCAGTGCCTTATCACCCTCTACAATAAAGAGCTTCTTCCTTGTATCTGAAAGATATAATCTGAACTTCCCCTGTTTAAGTTTAAACCCATTGCTCCTTGTCTTACTGCTACTGTCCCTGATGAAGAGCACCTCTCTGGCATCTCTGTAGGCCCCCTTCAGATACTGGAAGGCTGCTATGAGGTCTCCACACAGCCTTCTCTTTTCCAGGCTGAACTGCCCCAATTTTCTCAGCCTGTCCTCATATGGGAGGTGCTCTGGCCCCTTCATCATCTTCACGGTCCTCCTCTGGACTTGCTCCAAAAGCTCATGTATGGATGCTCAATGTGGTTGAAAAGCCTGCCCCAAAATGCTCCAGCGGGCAGGCAAAATGCCACACCATGCCACAAAAACTAGGCAGAGGCTGAGGGAGAGGCAGCGCTGGCCACTAGCCCATCAAGCGATGAAGCCCCTCTTGGCCAACCTACACCTTCCAGCACTTCCCCTGACAGAAGCCAGAAGCAGGACCAGGCTGAGAGGAAACTGACATGGAGGACTCCCTCCTTCCATTCTCTCACACACAGCAGCTCTCTCTAAGTAGCACTTGGGAACACAGGAAGAGGTGGCTGCCAAAACCAGAGCAAGCCCTCATGCTCACAAGCCAGTCCACTGGGAGGACAAACCACAGCAGTGTGGCCACAAGCAGAGCTGCTTTGCTGTGGCACAAATTCTCAGGAAGTGGAGAAGAAAAATACCCCTCTTAATTGGCCACGTAACTGCCCTGCTTCCTTGCCCATGGTTAGCAAGACATGAATGCACAACCACTGTTTTAGGTACCAAGCATTACACCCAGTACAGCAGCCTAAACATGGCAGTAACCACCCACAGAGCCAGTCTGTGCACACTGACATGGGCCACAAAGGACCCAGGACTATCCCTGCAGCTGCAGGGCCATCATCCTGATGGAGAGGCCATCTCTTTGCCACACAAACTACAGCCATGCCTAGGTCTTCCCTTTAATAACCAGTACTCGGTTGGCTGTTGCAAGACCCTGTTTCTCAGAGGAGGGCAGTGAAAGAACGAATCTGCAGGGGAGATGCAGCCCTCCAGCCCTCCAAATCTCCTTAAGGCAGTTTTGTAAACCTGAAGGCAAATTAGATGCCTCAGGAGGGATGTGCAGGAAGCCAGTGAAGCCATTTTGCAAATATTTACAGCAAGTCCATGAGCAGTGCTTTCCCTTCCCTTAACTGATAAACATGAGCATTAACATAAACAAATAAATTTAAAAGTAACAACTTTAAAACAACACAGCACTGGGCTTCTTCCTTGGCCATACTTGCCTAGACTAAATAAACGGAGAGGTGAAACCCTCTTAGTTGAGATGATGCGCCGAAGAATGTGAGAAAAGCACAGGAAGCTAGACTTCTAAGTTTGAACACCCTCCTGCAGTGTGATTCATCACCAGTGGAAAAGGTTGTGTGTACATGCAGGTAACACCATCAACCTGGACTCAATATTGCCCAGGAGGCCTCCTGTTTCCTCGTCACACACCCTGCCTGTACAGTGTCCATATGCTCCTTCTTAGTCCTCTGCTCCACAGCACTACTTCCTTACCCTTCAGCCATCCCAGAGCCTGAGTTTTCATGGCTTAGGAAACAACGTAGCTTTAAGTGGCTATGCAGTACCTGCAGCAAGGACTCTGCGTGTGCACTGGCAGCCATTCCTCAGATTGCTCCCTGAGGCTGTACTTGCATGGCATGAACATCCTGAATGCACAACTTCATCTGACCAGAGGTGGTGCAGCATCCTGTTAACAAGATTTGCCCCTATGTGTCAAATGCTGCAGCTTTTGCAAGGAAAACGTTAAGGGAAGTCCACACTGACCTCCATGGCATATTGCAAGTGCATATGACTTCCCTTCCAGAAGGACTCTGGTCAGATGGCTTGTTTAAAGACTATCAAATTTTACTAGACTGTAGGCAATTTTTATTGCATGATTTTATCAGAACTGTCTAAATTATTTCCTGATTAAATCAACACTCATTTCATATGAAGTTGTCTTTTCTTTTAAAATAAACCTCAACCTTTTCAAAAATTCTGATAATTAAATAATAAATTATAAATGATTAATATAAACAATTTTAAATACACTATATACTTCACAACACTACATAGGAGGCTAGGTCACTTAGCTCCTCAGTAGCAGTGGAAAGAGGAGGAGGTGATAGTCTCACTCTGGCCAGCAGACTCAACCAAATAAGACTGTCAATGAGCAATTAACTGGTAAATTTTAAGAACCTCATGCTATTCTGAAATAGCAGCAGTAACCACAGCAGTTCAAAATCCTTGCCAAACACAGGGTTTAAAAAGCATGTAGCATGTTTAGTCTTCTTAACAGCCAGCCAAAATATACACAAAATTTCACTTTATAAGCCTATTTTTCTTCCCCACAGATCTCAAAGCTCTTCCAAACAGGTTCATCCTATGGCAATACCACTGCTACGGTAAAAAAGCTGCATTTCTCTAGTGAAAGATTTCAGCCAGTTGTTGCAGACAGCCAGTTCTAGAAACTGCAGCATCACAGGAAGGCCTAAAATTGGAAGCGTATTACATAAAGTGAAATCTGTTCTGGGCATATTTGTATTATAACCCTACCGCAATTTATAGACCAGAAGTTTATCCTATGCTTTTTTTCTCCAATATTTTAACAAATCGCTAGTCAACAATCTACGTGGGCATCTTATCTTAAGTTCCAGCTTACAACTTCAGTCCACTTAAACTAATAATTTTTTGCAATAAATTATCAGTCATTTTTCTATTTGGACTGCTAAAAAGGGGAAGCATTGCTTTCTCTGCTCCTTATTAACAGGCCACAGAATACCGTCTGCTCTCAAGGATGCCATTGACTATGACCTGCTTTCTCTTCAGGACGCACCAGTATCTTTTCCCCTAAAGACTGCACACCCCAGAAACACCTCACTCAGTTCTAGTTACATTTCAAATGCATTACTCCATATTTAAAGACCCCAGATGGCCGTGGCTGTTCAAGAGTCCCAACTTGCCCTTGCTCTGTAAAGAAGTGAAGACTCAACTACTGCTCAGAAGTACAAAGAAGACCAACTAAAGGTCAAAAACCCCATTTTTTCTTTCCTCCTTATTCCTCTCTGAGAAGCACCAGCTAAGTGGTGATACTCAGGGACTTGTCCAAGTGGTGTGTCCTTTAAGAAATGGTCTAGAGACAAGAAAACGGGAAAAAATACCAAACCAGACTGCAGTCCTCAAACTACCTGTAAAGTGCAGCAACCTGACAGATAGCTGAGAAACAACCCTCAAATCAGTGTTTTAGTTCATAAGCCAACACCCAGTTTAGGATGGTTTATGACTCCCTTCCACCTCACTTCATAAAAAGAATGAAGATGAGCTTTACCACAACTTAATTTATGGACTCCCAACACTCTGAGAATTAGGAGTTACAGAGAGGACTCTATGTCTTCTGCTACCTGATGGGCAGAACTATTACCACACTGGGATGTAAAAGCTAGGAATGACTTGTATGACTTGCAAGAACTGTGCATTAGGCTTACAGGGAGTGGACGGATTGGGTTTCAGGATGTTGCTGTCTTCCTCATTCATCCAATGAACATCAAATTTAGATGGGAAGGAAGGGAAACTTGGGTGCAAATTATATGTTCTAAATCTCACACTTCATCCCATTAAATCCACACTGGAGGTGGTTACACCTCATGTTGAATCCAGTTCTTAGCTATACCATAAAGGATTTCAGAGAAAGGCCATGCAAGTCATCAGTGTAGCTTTTATTGCTATGAAGTCCTGGAGCCTTAATCCCCTAATTTGCTCTGAATTCAACTCTTACATAAACACACCAGAATATCCATGCTGGCAGAAACTATAATGTCAGCTTTTCCTGTACAAATCAGCAATTTAGTACAGAAAACATTTTCACTTACAATTGGATTGTGACATTCCACATGCATGTTCCACTGCAAATAAGTGTATCTATTGAAGAGCAATTTGTCTCAAAATCAGTAACTAAAGAATAAAGAAGGCTGATTATCAAACAGCTGATTTTTTTTTTCTTTTTCAGCTGTGGAACTCACTTTTAGTGATGTGGCTAGTTAATCAAATTCCTTTGGCATTTTTAAAATCTAGTCACAAGGCAAAATCAGTACTACCCACATGTACTCTAATTTACTTGTCTGGCCCAAATGAAAAACACACACAATTTCATCAAACCCATATTTTTCAAATTTGACATTTGAAAATCCAGTTTTAACAAAAAATTAAATGTTGGAACATTACAGCAAAATAGCAACAGGAAATATTATTTTAGTGTGCAGCACTCGCCAGACGCAAAAGGAAACAAACTTGTCAGTCCTCTCTTTCTTTCATGTTTCTTTGTTGACTAGACAGGAAGCTGACAAAAACTGATTTTTTTCCTCTTGTAAAGCATACAACGTAATTTTTATTGTACCACTTCAGTTGCTGACTGCATTTGGTAAATAAAAGCATACTTCATGAGCATCCAGGAAAGTGTTTAATAGCTGACAGTTTACAAAAATTCCTTACTAATTAAGTACAAAAAGAAAAGTGAATAGCTTTCATTGCACAAACGGAAATAACGTGATTTAGAAGAGAAGCTGAAAATCCATTCTTTTATATGGCAACTTCCTGAGTGATGCAAAAGCTATAGCTGAGTAAAATTAAACATTTGCCTAACCTGCATTCCACATGTAGAGGTCAGCAGAAGTGCAAACATCGATGAACACTGAGATATAGCTGTAAATATTTTGTGAGGAGTTTATTTAAAAACAGTAAGAAGCAGCCAGATAATGTTCAGCTGTAAGATTTCTTACACTTACTACTAACAAGCAAGCAGACAAAAAGGGGTTTCAAAGTCCTTGCTTGCTATGTAGAATTAAAACCAGTAAGTTCACCCATCCAGTAAAAGGTCAGTATTAAAGATCTCATTCCTTGTCAAAGAAATATAGAAAAATTTTCTGAAATCAATAAGCATGGGTTACTGAAGAGGGCTCAGATGAATTTCAGAGAGCCTCAAGGCACCCAAAGGGCAAGATGAAGGACATGGCAAAGGCCAAGAACTCATCAAAAGCCATTCCTTCTGCAACTCACTGAAAGGCAGGTTCACAACAGGTAAAGCCATGGAGCCCAGTCGTGGTGGAACCTGCCACAGGTTTGTCCTCTCCTTTCTACAGCCCTAGCCCTACTTTTGTGCTGCCACTAGGGCACATCAAACCCATCCTGAGATTAACCTACATAATGACTAAATACAGTGATTTCCCTCCCTCCTCACCCATTTTTTTTTTAATGGCCCATTTTAGCTTACCTTCATGCTGGGGTAAGTAAAAAGAAAAATGCTGCCACAATGGAGGGCAAAATGATGCAAACAGCACCACAGGACAAAACAGACTGTCCAGGAACAGTCTGATGGGGGTTCAGATTGACATAGCCTTCATAAGTACTTTAATTAGCAAAGGCACTTACCATTTTATTGGGCACTGAGGTAAATGATATATTTATGAGCTACTGCATTCTACTGTGACAGAAAGAGATGGAGATCCCCAGACTTCACCTTTAAAATTAAATATCACTGATCATATTCCTTTCTCCAATGGCGTAACTTCCACTTACTAAAAAAGACACTTCAGTTTTTATTGGTATTATGAAAGGAGGTTCAAAGTATCCCTAAAGTTGTGCTGATCTAAATTCTTGAATAAATTTGACAGTTACTTTCCATTTTCTATACTTGTATGACTTCTGTTTAATAACCCCATTCTATATAGAATCATAGAATCATATAGGTTTTTTTAAGATAGCATCCTTTTTTTTTTTCAAAATAGATTGAGCAACTTCACATCATTATGGATATTAGCTGAATTCCCAATAGCAGTTAATTGTAATATGACTGCAAGCTTAGCCAAAAATCAAAAATGATCACACATTGTGTCACTACTAACATGGCCTTATGCCATAATTTGCAAATTTCAGGGAACTCAGATTTTGAAAAGGAGCATCCCAAGGCTCCTTCCTAGAGCCTTCCCAGCCTGTGAACTCCCCTGGCAGACATCATCCAAAGTACATCTAGCAGTACACACAGTATGTAATTTTGCTAAAGAGATTTAACATTTCTGATTATCCTGCATCCTTAGGTATTGCATCCTTGCGATGTGCAGTATGTTCCCAACACAAACACACACGCATAAATCCAATAAAATTATTCTCAGGTAATGAAAATTTACCTCAAGTCATGTACAAAATAACTGTGAAGACTCACACAGTCCTAACTGACAAGGACTTAGCTGGAATTAAAGCTGTTTGTGTACTACAAATTAGCCTAGAGAGTTCAGAACAGCCTGCATGAATGAGAAAAATGTTCAGCTTAACAATTCCAATACACCACAAAATGCAAATATTGACAACTTTGAGTAATAAGTGCCCTCAAAAAAAAAACAGGAATAAAAGTGATAAATGCAAGCAAAACCACCCAAAGTCATATCACGAGACTGCTTTTCAACGCCAGCACATCTGCAAAAGTCGTATTAAAACTCAAAGTTCAGAACATGTCATTCTCATGGCAACATCCTTAATGCACCAGATGTATTCCCAAATTGCTCCCTAGAACAGACCACACTTTTAACCACACATCTAAATAACACTTTTTCAAAAATTTCATATTTACACTGCGTGAAAAGTTAGAGAAAACTGAAGTCATTAAAATCACTACATCTACTTATCGCAAGTGTCCTGTCAACCAAAACGGCATCAGTGCTGCCTATACATAACCTTAAATTCATTAGTACCACCTTAAAGGGGGGGGGGGGGGTCCTTTCACTTTTTTGTTTGGGTTTGTTTTGTATTTTTTTTTAGCTGAAAAAGTGCCATCCTCTCAACTGTCTCATAGATCAGAAATCGGCAATCTAAAGACCAAAAACAGTAGATAAATTTAAAAGAAACTGAAGGATAATTATTAAAAAAAAAAACAAACATTCTTTTTAATACAAACTCACACTCGCTTTGGGCCCAGCTCACATTTTTTGCACAGGGATAATGGTAATGTGGATTTGCTCCTGGATCATTTTTTAGTTGATACAATTCAGAAGTTGAAACAAAACAAAAAAAAAGTGAAATATTAAATAATTCAAGCTTTTAGGGCAGATTCAGTCTGATAGTTGCCATTAGCATATTTTAACCATACTTAGTGTAAACAAAAGTCTTATAACAAAATTAGTCCCTTAATTTCACTGGTGCTTGCTTTAAAGGAGGTATTTATTTATATTACATTTTTACAATATTTATTGTTCCCTGTCTCTAACAGTTTACTTGATCTTCAAGTAAAGTAATTTGGCTTTGAAAAGTACCCTATTAAGATAAAACATTTCATCAAAGTCTATATAGTGCTAGAAAGAAACAGAAGTTACTTTATATAAAAGGATTTTAATAATTACACTGTGAAACTTTCAGCAGTTTTCAGTCATCAGAAATGGAAGAGTTTGCATCCCTGTTGTCACACACAAACAAAACTGTAAGCACCACACTAGGCTGGCACCCCTCAGAACACTCAAATTGGAGAAAGCAAAGTAGAAAAAGGTACTGAGATGTGGGATTAGGAGTTCTGATTGACAAATACAGCAGCACAAAGAACAGCAGCAGGTTTGAGAAGGAGGACAGTTGGATTCCAGAACCTGCAGGCATCTCCACATAAACAGAGTTAAGGTCACACACTGCAATCTTATTCTATCTGGCTTTCCTTTAAATTTGAAAGTAAAAAAAAAACAACACAAACAACCCAAAAAACCAAAACCAACAAACAAACAAAAAAGAACTAATTTCTAATAAACAAACTTCAAAAGAATTCAGCATCCAAGCATCTGTTGTCACAAATACACTCCTGCCACTGCATCTCCCAGAAGGAACATACCCCACAGTGATTTATAAAGTGTACACAGCAGCAGAACAGCTACGAAGGTGGATACTGTTTGCCAAAACAGAAAATGCACCCACACTGAAAAGACAGCTGTTTTCTTTCTTTGATATGCACCCATAGTATCTGACTCCTTCCTACAATTATTTCAAAAAAGAGATAAAACTGATGCCAAACAGGCCATGTGAGTCAAAAGGCCTTCAAGAGGTTCTGAACATCCAACAAGTTTTGAGCAACTGAGAATACTGCTGGAGGGGAGCACCACTTGCAGCATCCAAGTTTAAAAAATAAAAGTCATGGGAAACACTACTGGAGAAGAGAAAAACACCTGCAAAGCTTAGTTTAGCAACAGCATTCATATTAGTAATGGTACTTCCTCTGTAGAGATCAAAATAAGCTTCAAAATCTTCAAACTTGCAAAGCACTTGAGCAGATTCCAACCACTGCAGCTTCCAATACAGAGTCACATGCATCACATCACCTAAAAATATGATCAGAAACTTTGAAGTGCCTGGTGGGTTTGAAAGATCTTGTTACTCATTTAGATTTGGCTCTAGAAGCATAACTTTGGGCACCCATTTATTTAGTATGATTAGATTTTGTCCGATTTTCCAGTCACAGAGCTTTTAAGAATTGAAGAGGCATCCAACTGGCCAAATAAAACAAGACCACCATGAATTCTCCAACCTCCAGTGTAGGATCCTTTCTTTATTGGTATTTATTCCTAATATATATGCATCCAACATATCAGTAATACTCTCCATGTGTGAAAAATGTTACATTCTCGCTTAAAACCAGCATGTTATGAAGTCACCTCATGTCTGCACATTTGGCAGACTTTCTAAAAAGAGCCAAAATATCACAACCAAAGTTAGCTGTTGCTTGTGTAAAGACAGTTATTTTAACTGCAAAAAAAACCAATCTGTTTTTAGCTCAGAAGCAGGTCATCATAGAATGCACTGAAATAGTCTTCATGAAATGTCCACATATCAAAAATATGAATACTTTTACACTATTCAAATCACTGATGTAACAGTAATTCAAATCACTTTTTAGATCACGGAACCACCATTTCATTCCTTGGAAAAACTCTATACAAAAATAGCATCTGTGGGAAGATGGAAACATTAGGCAATTAGTACCACAGAAGATTCTGCTATACTCATTAGGATAGCTACCTTCTTCCTTTGGTCTTATTTTTCACATCCTTCCTTCCTCTTCAATGGCTATGTGTCACCATTTTGTACAGAAGAAAGAATCTGAATTTTATCTTTGCAAAACCTCATCTATATTATTTCCAGAATTTTTAAATCATTGTGGAAGAGTAACAGAATGTAAAAAAATTATAGGTCTTGCAATATTTCATCCTCATCCAGAACAAAAGCATATTCCTTTAGCAAAAAAAAAAAAAAAAGCAAAACAAAAAACCAGCCACTTACTGTGCCTCCTTCCACTAAGGGGACTTCTTTAAATCCAGCTCTGGAACAGATGATGCTGTCTTTTGCTGTGCAAACCCACCTGAATGGATGAACTGTGGCCATGTGACCCCCTTCCTAAACAGCTGAAACATACTAGGTGCAACTGTTTCCTCTTATGAACAACAGTTCATTTTCTCTCTCTGACGTGGTCTGTACTAAGAGTTACTAACAACTTTGTTTTCTCCCTGTCGATGATAACACTAAGTGTGCATTAGTGACCGGTTATGACAATCCTGACTTCTTTGTATTTGGATGACACTCGAATGGGATCCACAATCTTATCTGCATTGGGTGATGCAGATCTATGCTATGCAGGGTCTTGCCGAGGTTAGGATATGGGTTAGATCTAACCTGAGGATGCTTAATTCTGAAAAGAAACTTGATGGTTGAGAGGTGGGGGAAGTTAGCTGGAAGAGACTGTACAAATAGCATCCCCTCTATAACCCCTCAATGTATGAAAGCTAGAGTGAAAGAGTGCGGAAACGTACCCTTTACAGACTACACCAGTTTTCTGGAGACTAATAAAACTTTCAGGCACTAAAGCATTCCTATGGTTTAAAAACAACAATAAAAGGACCAAAAAACCCCCATTTTCAGATATCTCAGTACAGCTCCAATCCTCAGATTTTCCTACAGTTAGAGCATTTATAATCTTTCTCATATCTAAGAGGAGAATAATGGCCATTAATTCTTCCTTTTTTTGCAGGGTCTTGCTCATTTTCATGACAAAAAAAAATCTCAAGACCTCTACTCTTCTGTCACCTTAGGTTCACACCAATGAACATACAAAGTTTTAGGAATAGGGAAAAAGGGAAGAAATAGGAAATAGGGAGAAATTAATAAAGTAGTCTTGTGCCTTTGTGCATTCTGCGCACTGCATATACACTCCATTTTATCTCTCTCCAGTTGTGTGCCCTATATTCAATAAACTCCTGAATGGTTTAAGATTCAACCCAAGAGGGAAGGAAGAGCAGAAGAAGCCACTGACACTGCCCCAACAGTTCCTTCCCCAGGTAGCAGGAGCAACTACAGCAACTTCTCAGGCAAAACCAGTTGCTCTTCAAGATTAGCCACCTTCACCATTCTGAAGATACAGTAATTAATTTTAAATGACTATCAAGTAAAGCAAAGGTACCCCTTGAGAGAAATATGATGAGGCATAAAACGCAGAGTAAGAATAACTTTGAATAGCAGCTTCACATATACTTAAGGAGAGTCATATATAGGTCTATTGAAGGATTATCAGGATTATCAAATTTAATCCGCTTATTCTAAATTAATGGTGGCAGTATGCTAGCCATTTGGGCATCAAATATCTGATTTCATTTATAATAGCTCCTAAAAGTGCATATCCCACAGTAAAATGGCTAAAAAAAAAAAAAATTTAATTTATAGGCATTAGCTTCAGAATTCTTGAAAGGTACTTTCAGGATTTAGATGTGATCCCTATACCATTAGAGAAATGGATTATTACAAAAATGCATTTTTCTGCAAAATCTTTGCCTTTACCTATTAAAAATAACATCTGAGGTTATTTAAACAACTGCTTTTCAGTGACTATGCTGAATACTGTTACGTTTGTCATTCTACTTTCACTTCAAAATAGAAGCCTACTCCACTTTGTATTTTCACTTTCAAGCAAAACCAGCTGACTTTTCATGTACTTTCAGTTTTTGAAAATTATTCCCTGGCAGTGATTTAATCTCCCCTTCAAACCAAAAGAGATTAGATTACAATTACAAAGCACTGAAAACAGGAAATGTTGTAAACTCTGACACAGTATTAACCATGCTGGTTCAAATGACACCGTGAAATTTTCTTAAACATGGTTAGTCACCACTTATCTACACAGCTTTTTGACCCCTGATTTCTAGGAGTATTGCGTGAGAAACAGCTTCCTTTAACAGTGAAGTCATCACAAGGTCATATCGATCAAGCAGGGATATTTAGGATACTTCCAAACCATGGCACACTTGTATTTTATTGAAGGAATTAAAGCAACAAATCTAGAAACCAGGCAGGACTGATGGAGAAAAGCAGCAGCAAACAAAGACCTCAGGAGGCTCTCCGTACTGGGAGAGGGAGGATGGAAATTGCTCAAAGTCAGAGGGAATGTTTTGTTTCTGTGAAAAAGGGGGATGGACTGAAGAGACTGCCAGGACAAGGGCATTAGCCCATGGTACCTCCGGAAAGGTAAAGATGGAGACACTAGCTGTAACTCAGGCTAAGTTTTCATCCTTTTTTTTGGTGCTTCTAAGTAATGAAGAAAACCACTACAAAAATAATTGTTTGCACCCCCCTATTGGACTGTGCTTGCCTGCAGTGCAGAATAACAAAGATCTGTTTTTTTCACTATTATAATTACATACACAAAGTCTAAGCTCTGAAACGAAATGTCATCTCAAATTACAAAGACATGTCACTGTAACAACACAGTCTTCCTTTTCCCACTAGGGGAAGCATTATCTTTATAACAAATAGATTGCTTAAAAAAAACCCACCCAAAATAGTACACTCACAGCTCATGTAATTTAATGTAAGTCGCAGATACGTGCAAGGTCATATGTTAAGTGAATTAAGGAGAACAATATATCAGCTCTGTTTTCTTGCTTAACTACCCCAATACATATGTTTTGTGCAAACGCAGGCAGTGCTGAGAAGCTGCACTATGTGGGAGGGCAAGCAAGACGGGTGAGGGAAGGGTCTTTCAAAAGATGCTGGAGTTTTCTTCAACATTGACTGGCATGCTGGCAACACACATCCCTGGTCCTGAGAAATATTAAAACCCCGCTTCTAAACAAGCCCTTACGCAGTTCAGTCACATTCACTTCAGTTTCTCAAACTGCCTCATAACTCCCATGCACATCTAGGCTCAAAGATGATTAAGAATTCACAGTTACAGAAAAAATTAAGAACCTGAGAGAATAGTAAATTTAGCTACAAAGAAAGAAAAGCATCAGATGGAGGTAAGACCTTTCTGTGAAGTGTTTTTTAAATCGTCCTATTTCTCTGGTAAGGAAAATCCTTGCTAATGTTTCTTCCTTAATTTTTTTTTCTTTTTTTTCCACTTTGCTGAGATTTGAAAAAAAATGTAAACCAAAGGTCAGGAGGAAGAGGCAGCTAGGCTCTCCATCTGGTGCACAACCCGAAAAGAAGAGCTAAGATCCTCTAAACCTGTTGTACATTTATTTTTCACTCAGTTAGAAGTGTGCCCAAACAAAGCCATCTTTCTTGTAACAATCTTCCATGGCTTCCTTCTTTAAACAAAAAACAAACAAACAAAAAAAGAATTTTTGAAAAGGACTTCCCTCTTGCATCCTACAAAAGGGGAGATGGGGAGCAGAAAACCACATGACTATGGCATGTGAATAGGTTTGATTAGTTTTCCAGGTATTCACTGATGCACACTGAAACCAAGTTTAATTGCCAGTGTTTGAGACAACTATAGGACATGTTGTATTGCTTAGCAGTCCTTCCTCTGAAGCAAAACAAATTTCTCTGAGGGCATCTTATAGCTCGGGGTCTACATGCTGAATTTCTGCTGGTATATATTAGCAGTTAAGTGCCATGTTTCTGTAAGTTAAAAACCTAGAAAATAATATCTGAAAAAGGAACCCAAGAAGCTACTACACTTGCTGTCTCAAGGAAGGATCAACTACACCCACTCCTCATGGTGCTTGTCTGGTCTTCCTTAAAACTTACCAATTTAATGACCAACCCAAATCCTTCTCCTAGCAATTTAATGATTCTTTTCTTACCTACAGGACAGAGAGAGTTTATTCTTACCCACTTCTCAAGAACTTTTTATATTGCTCAAGACCTGTGCTTTCTCTCTTTCCTCTCATTTCAGAGGAGCAATGCCCATCCTTTTTTTCCAGACAGGATACACAAGCCCCCCATGGAGGACTGTATACTACTGTCTTTCTCCATCATTTGACCAGGCATTTGCACATGACATCTGCATCAGGAGTAGATGAGACACATTAAAATCATTACTGAATTCACTGTCATCTGCTTCTTCACCACTCACCACTTGTTAACCGTGGTACAGAGCCAGTGAACTGATTTAACACGGATGGTGCCAGCATGAGCTGTGTGGGTGTTTATTTACATGGGTGCTTCCACTCTGTTTAGTCAGCCAGAGATCTTTTTTAGGACATGAGAAAAACTGATTAGTCTGTATCAAGTTCCCGGGTATTCCTTCCCCACCTTGTAAAGAAAAGCAAACAGAAGCAGATATCACAGCTGCTCTGTCCATACTCCTACCTCACGTCACTTCTTAAGGATAACTGCTAGTGACTGTAAGATTACAACAGCCTACTTGCCAAAGGTGAAGCTGAGTCTGTCTCAGTCAGTCTGTCAAACAATCACTGCTACTACAAGGAATCATCCTATTCCTCACAAAAAAAGAAGACTATTTTATAATGAATAATTCTTTTTACAGGCTACCGAGTTGAACCGGCTCAGAGTAGGACAAGCATTTACAGCAAGAAGAGAAGTAACAAAAGTACAGTGCTAGGAGTAAGAAGATAGAGCTGGGTCAGGTGTAACATACAACTACACCTCAGTAGCTCTTACAGCCTGGAAGTTCAGACTTCAGTCCATGGGGCAGTGCTATAGGTCCACCAGCACTTGATGTTAGCACAGCCACCAATCCCTCCTACCGGCATAGGATGGACTGGGTTGGTAAAAGTCATTTTTCAAAAACTAACATAGCAAAGGATTTTTAAAACATCAACATTTTTGAGCCAAATCAACTCCGTGCCCTGTTTTACCACATAATGGATGAACTCCCATGGCAGTACACGAAGGGGCAGAGTTCAGGAGTAGGAGTAAGCTCCTGGGAGTGGGCAGGGGCAGGAGAGTGAGACTGCTTCGTCTGATGGCTCTGCAGCTTAAAAAAACTAGACTGTGAGCCCTGCCATGAGTCTGAGTCATGAGGGTCAAATGATTTTAAAATATGCATCTAATTTAAGTAGGTTATAGCCTGCTCCTTCCCCAAGATAGCTCAGATGCCTGATGATGCATGTGTTAACCACCTGAACATATAAGCCTCACTCATCATGAGGTTTTCAGCTCCAATTACCAAGGCACAACTTAATGCCTTCGGTTTTCTCTTACTGCCTGTAAGCACAAGGAATATTCTCTCTTTATTATGGCCCCAGTTCATTTTATCTCATTCTGCCCTTTCCAAGTCCTTGCCTACATACCCATGGTACTTACTTATAATGGTTCCTAAATAATCCGGCCTCACTGCCATTTTCTGTGCAATGTGGTCCAACTCATTCCATCTCTTCAGTGAAGCTCTCAACCAGTTTCCAATTATGCTTTCTGGTATTCCCATTGCGGTTGTATAGTTTATCCTGCTTAAAGGTACAACACTAATTGTTTAGTCTTGTTTCCAACAGGATCCTGCCAAAACATCCCTGAGTCTATCGAAAAGAAACAACTTCACCCTTATTCTTTCAACCATTTTCAACTTCTTCCACTTTCAGAAACTATGAAAACTCTTAATTCACAGTCATCTTCAAAAATTATTTATTTTTTTTTTAAATGAAAATCAGATCTTAAACACCAATACTCCTAAAGTACTTCCTAGAGGTTTATTCCCTTTTCGGGTTTATTCCCTTTTTGAATTGCCTATTTTCCTATGACAAACCCTATACCAGGCAATTGCTGTTAGGGATCATTTTTGTAGGATGTATGTTAATAAACAGGATATTAAGTAATAAAAACTATAAGACAAGAACACAGACTAGGAAAATGTGCACTCACAAAAACTAGCATTATGAAACTCCACAAAAATTGTGGCATGAATGAAAGAGCACTTTATTGTCTGTCCATTCTGATTTCTCTGCCACCCCCACAAATATCCCTGGACAGCAGACACATTATGCTTCTTATTCTAAGGACCTGCGTCTAATCCATTACAAGGCATGCTGGGCTCCACAGCACAAGCTGTAGTAAGCTGTTAGGTTAGCACCAAGCCAAACAATAACTCTCAATGAAAAAGAAACTGAGGCGCTGGTGGGGAAAGGGGCTGGCTGAGAAATGCTTGCTGCATTACACAGTGCAGTGGGTAATAACACTACTTGAAGCATGGGAGGGAAACAACCTGGAAGATGTACCTTGTCTTAGATGTCCTAGCTGCACGTCAGGCCTAGGTGTGGAGTTGTTTTGAATTATCCCTTACCACCTTTCAGTACAGCACCAAAACAAACAGAGTGTAGCTACAAGCACCACTTGCAATAAATGCATTATCTGTATTAGCCAGAAATTAATAATATACTTTCAATTCAAAACATCAAAGCAGACATGTTCACTCTAGACTCCGTTTGCCAAAAAAGACCTATTCCTCTGATGTAAGATCAGAGGATGCTGGTTAGTCAAGGAGGCTGTACGATCTCAAAGCTTATTCAGCTTCTAAATTCTCAGGCAGTCATCATCATTTGTTCCACAGTAAAGACCCATTTAATGAAGAAAAAAAAAACAGGACCCAATGGGAACTTACTTGACTGTTTTTGGTTATCGAGATGACTTCCATTGATATTCCTGGCTTGGTATATTTTTTCCACTGTACACAAAGATGACAAAGGTCATGCAATACAGCATTTAAAATTTCTCATAGAAAATAAATGAACCATGACTCATACATGGGTACAGCACGTTCTTTACTTTATCCCTAAAGTAAGAGATAGTACCAAGTTTTTGTTTGCAGCTGCACAAATGCAATATGAAAAATATATATTCCTGAACATGTTTCTAAACTTCACTGTGGAACAATTGTGCCAAAGCATTCAAAACTGAGCATACACAAGGCAGTCTGGAAGAACATCAGTAATCCTCAGCTGTAAACATCTACTGACGCACATCTCCAACATGTTGCAATATAGGAGATTAAGACAAAAGCCATCTTCAATTAACAGATCAATGATGGCATCTGACCATTAATCTTCCAAGTATTAGTCACATTTGGTCAGCATAGCGAGACTGCAAATATTAGGGCTCCCATATATTATGTCTTCACCTTCCCTTTGTGCTCCTATCTAGGTAGATCTCTGATAATCACAGATTATTTTTTTAAAGCCTCTAGAAACAAGAAGCAGGCCTTGGGGAGTAGGAGAGGAGGGGGTGTGAAGCTTAGCCAGCATAGGAACTGATGAGGGATAAAGGAGCTGGTGAGGAGGAGGGCTAGCTCTCAAGTGGAAGAGTTTAGGGACAGGAAGGTGTGAGGAACATCTCTGTATTGCAGAGATGTGCAAAAAGTGCATAAAGGCAGAAAAACAATGGAGAGATTGAACCTGGAGGAAAAGCGCTAAAAACAGGGTTATAGGACCACTGCCATCACAGTCACCTTCCCCTCCCCACTGTCAACTTCTTTCCTACTTCAGCAACAAGATCCCCATTCAGGGAATAAGGGGACATAACACAGGCTTACTTCCGTCCCCTGCTGCTCTCTGTTTGCAGCCAGAAACATGGAAGCCCCTAGCCCCTTTGAATAGAAACAGGTTTATCCTGGGTAGACTGGGGCCCCACCCCTCGCACTTGCCAACACAGGGGAGGGAGAAGAGCACAGCATGCAGCACCAAGGGCATCCAGACTCCCAGGTGAGCTCCATCATGGCTGTCAGCCACATAGGCACTGCTGCTTCCTCTCTAATCTCTGTTTGAAGTGGTTTAGGATAAGTTTTTTACATGTGAAGTTCCCTGATGTCAAATCCATCAGCCTTGAACTTTAGGGGCAAACATGGCCCACCTGATTTTGATGCTCCTGCCCCATCTAACATACCCAGATGCACAGAATTTCATTTATTGCACCCTAGATTAAAATCAGTAATTGATATACTAACTTATTAACTCAAGGAAAAAAAAAAATCAAGGCAATGACATATCCTACATCTACAGGTTTAGGTAGCTTTCACTTGCAAAAGCAATTTTGTGCTTCATAAATCAAGTTGTATATTTAACCAATTTAGGTTAATATGTGTCAGGGAGCACAGCAGAGACAGGGGGTGGGCATTTTGGCCAAGCTTTTAGTCAACTCCTGAGCTTCAACTATTCAATTTCAACCTGTGCGGATGCTCATCCTGCTGTTCTCAGGCTCACAGAAAGCTGCAGTATTATGAAAGAGCCAAGGGAACAAGGCAGAAACACAAGCTCATTTCTATTATGTCATGTAAAGTTTTGTTTAGTACGGACATGAATTAAATTGACAGATTAATCTAATAGAGCAGAACACAAGAGTGAAATGCACAATGACATGTGTTCCTCCATTTCTGTGTGACACAGCTGCCCCTATTAACTTCAAATTATCTCCTTTTATGGACTCCAAGCTTTTTCTATTTTCACAACTTTAACTGGATGACAGGTTAAATACTCGGAAAAGCGCAAGAATGTTTTTTTACTGCAGCCAGCACAGAGAGGGGAATCGCTGAACTCACTGCTTCCATAAAACAGGAAGCTGTATTTTGGGTGCATCTGATTCACACTGCTTCCCATCGTCACCCTTACACAGCCATGGTTTGGTCCCTGTGCTCCCTCACCATGCAAGGAACAGGGAGCTCTGCCAATGCTTTTGCTTCCAATTTTCCACCTTGTTATTCTAACACAGGCACAGTTCATTAAAAGAACTTTCCCCAAATTCATACACTTATAGTTTGAAGCAGGTTGGTGAGAATTTTATTTTACAACTGTAGTCCCCCTTCCACTTTCCCATAAGCAAAACCAGACTGAAAACCTGCACAGAAGCATTTCCACAGCTTTCCAAAATGAAAATATCACTGACCACCAGACAAAAAATCCCACAGGACAAACAAATAGGACAAACACCTTCTTCTGCATCCTTACCAGCAAAGAGTAGAAATATCTGGTGCCCAATCCAACTTGCTTAGCATAGAAAGTGGACACACTGGATGCTCTCTCCATCTATCACTTGAAAAGGATACTGGGAAGGGAAATGGCTCTCCCTCCCTTGTTTCTACCTTTGATAAAATCAAAAGAGGGGAAAGAGCTGAGAACCCATTCTCTTCATAACCCCAGAGCCCAGCACTGGGAGCAAGCAGTACAGAAAGCTCATTAAAGCTCAAGAGTGCATCTACAAAACAAATAGCAAAAAGAAAGCCGCAAAGCCCAGAGCCTGCACAAAGGCATCTTCTTTTCTCTCCTCATCTGCTGGAGCCATCTCTCACTCACAAAAGCAACTCTGCAGGCACTATTGTGGCCTGCAAGTTTTAACTTTCTCTTCGATTCTTTCATCTAAATACAAATTGGGGCTCAAACTAGAGAGGTGAGGAGGCCCAGTGAAACAAAGGAATCATTTGGACTTAACTCAGACCATTCAGAGCTCAGGCCTCTACAAGAGTTTTAGAAACAGCTGCTCTTCAAAAGACCTTGCTTCTGCGAAATCCCTTTCAGGCTCAGTCCTGTTTTGCAATGAAATTCGGCCTGTGCAAGATTCAAATTTTGACCTAAATTTGTAAAAATTTTTAACTGAGCAATGATCTATTTAAATATTGAAACTCATAACTTTCCTGAAAAAGCAAATGCACTGCACTTTAGTGCTGAGGCCACACTCTGCTGTTGGGATACACTCTACCACACGCTATGCCACTTAGGATTCAAAGTAACAAGTTTATGGGAGAGTGATCAATACTTTCTCTGTATAAATTCTTTTCTTGACTTCCCCCCAGGCTATGTGGATCCAGCTGAGAGGAGGTGATGAAGAGGAAGGAGGTTGGCAAGTTCTGTCATCCTTGCTGGTACATCTAAACCAAGTGCTTGAAAATGGAAGTTGATGTTTCAACATCACTCTGACCTATTTTGTATGTCAAATAGCTGTAAATAAATGGAAACAGCATTTGCATTTCCTCCTTGTGGTAGACATTGTTCAAGCAAAACTAACAGCGCTGGCTGCAGCCCCAGCCAGGACAGGGAACCTCTGTCACTGCTCATCTGCAGACTGCCCAAGGCAACACTCGCAGCTGTCGAGAGAAAATCTGGCCACCCCTCAGTGGCATATCCCATTGCTGGAAAGCTGGACAAACTACCTGGCAAGAGTCCACAGCTGATGGCATCCAGGAACGAATTTCTGCAGATAACAGAGCATCACAATAAATCTCTCCATC
This sequence comes from Pezoporus wallicus, assembly GCF_028554395.1. Lineage (NCBI taxonomy): Eukaryota > Metazoa > Chordata > Aves > Psittaciformes > Psittacidae > Pezoporus > Pezoporus wallicus. Next base: position 332,591 of record NW_026635653.1, on the reverse strand, counting down.
TTCTGCAAAAACAAGTGTTTGGCACTTGTTTTATTTTGCCTTCTCTAACATATAAAATCAATTTACAGCCACACAGAACCACTGCACATACAGTCCCTTCATTGACACCATATAATAGGAAGACACAGTATAAGATACATGTACTGCAGAAGTCGGAATCTAGGCACCTATGTATTCCCTATCAGCTACAATCAAAACTGTTCTACTGTGAGAATTGGACATACCTGCTAACAAACATACGTACTATCTCATGTGGCAGGTACCCAGGTGACTTTGGAAGAAATAGAGCCTGGCCCTCAGCTCACACATATACGCACAGGCATTTCTATTGCTATGAAATTATGAATGGAAAACTAGAAGCAAAGAAGCTAAAGGCAGAGCTAGTAACACAGATGTACATTAGCAGATTGAGTCTAAGAATGTAAACTTATTTAGGGTGAAAACAAGATTGGCATTATATTTGCATTACTTCATTTTGCTTAATCTGTATATCTAATTCTCCACATAAAGCATGACTTTGTGCTAAATAAGAAATGCCTTTACACTCTGCCAGCAGGCTGTGTCCGTTTTACAAAAAGCGAACATCCACTTATTTCATCTAAAGGTCAAAAGCAAAATGCCTTGGGGATATCCCATGAAACCTTAAAATAAAAGTCGCATTCCTAAACCCCGAACTATCTAGAATGCAACACAATGTCATTATTATTCCTTTGAAAATGTAAAACAATTACTCACTTATATTAAAAGCAAAATTCTTTAAAGCTCCTAAATCCCAATGAAGTACCAACAGTGAGAATTTTAAATCTTGCTGTTCAAAAAGCACAACCTTTTTTCCTTGCAGTTTTATGCATTAAGGAAGTCACAACACCCATAAATGTTTAAAAGACATGTGATGTAATTCTAGTATTTATTCACTTTGAATTAAAAGAAAACAGTTCTTATTTAAGCACCATCAGCAGCCAAAGCAGCTACACCCAAAAAACTTTTCATTCTTACTAAACTCTATGTTTAGTCTGTGATACCTACCTGCAATTATTCATCAATATTTAATGATCCCATTTAGCAAAATCAGAACACAGAACTCCAGTGGAGCATGAATTTTTGGCCGTCATTTTTTTTCTGGTTTCCTTCTTCATTTCTTAATCTTAACACAGCCCAAAGTCCAATGTTCAAGACCTAAACTGAAACTCTCTGAAACTATAGGGAGCTTTCTAAGCTTCACAAGCTTTGAAATTATTGCATGTACAAGCTATAAAACACCTGCCATAATATTATACTCAATCCTAGTAATTTCTCTCTTTTACCGTATTTCCGCTCAGCCTCTTAGTAGTTCGAAAACAAAATCTTTCTTTTTGTCCTAAGGGCTATATAAAATTACATCACAATGCTGACCCAGCTTGACAGTGTCAAATTACTTTATTCAGGAAAGGCATATAATGACCTTTTTGGACAACTAAGACTTTTTTTTTTTTTTTAATATTTCTACTTTAAACAGATCTTTAGAATAATCTCATAATATACTTTGTGTGTTTAATACATCTATAATGCACATCGGCTTTACAATTACTTTCGAGGTGCTCACTGCCAGCAGTAGACAGCTGGGACTACCTGCTACCAACAGTGCATGTAAGGCACCATATGCAGAGGGACATGACTTGTCATGGTGCCAAAAAGCTGATCTTCAGAAAGATGCTCTCTAAGGGGAAATGTGCTTCGGTGAACTTCAAGTTTCATACATTTAATAGTAATATACAATTTTCTATTACCATGGATAATTTGAAACAGGTTGCAAAAACCTCTGTGTACATAAAAACTAAAAATAACTGTGTTGCTGTTTTACCATTACTTCAGCTGAATTCATAGATTTTCTCATTCTCCAGTTGTTTCAACAAAGCTTTTAGCTACTTTTAAAAGCTTTATATTAATGAGATGGAAAGCAGGTTTGAAAGGAAGTCCTGCAGCATCTGACATTTCAATTTTCTCATGGCGATTTTAAGTATCCAAGGGGGTCAGTGACAAACACAACATAGAATCCCGCCAAAGCAAAAACCCACTGAACAATTTTCAGGGAAAAAGGAAGACAACTGTTTCATCAACTCTTCCAAGTTTTCAGACATACGAGTTGCATCTGGCAATAGTTCAACAGAGAGAAAGGAACACCAAAAGAGGAGCACAGACTAAGCATTGATGTAATCAAACAAATTAAGCAGCTTGCAAACTGGGAGCTGCCTGCTCATCAGCAGCTAAAAGGCAAAATACTCAAGTACATACAACGCTAAAGCACATAATTTGCTAATATCAAAACCTGTGGTTTGCTGCATACACTTTTCTTCCTTATTATATGCAAAGCTCATAGCCTTGCCAATATATATAAGGTCAAGTGGCTTCAGGTGAAGAGAGAAGGGTAAGACTACAGGTGATAGTCAAACACACTGGAACTGGACTATCAAGGCAAGGGAGTCAGGAAAAACAGGATGACAGATAAGATAAATAGATATTGTAAAGGAAAATAATTAATACAGTCGGGGGAAAGACACTGTGTTGAGAAAATGAGTAGAAAAAAACAATGAGTGCAGTCTACTGGAGCAAAACAGTAGTCTGGATAAGACATAGAAAAAATAATTTCCATTTCACCACTGCTTTCAGTAATAACTATGATGCCTTTGAGAAAGGATTTTAAATACCACGCCTTCCTCCCACCTTGAGAAAGCGATGGGATAACTGAGAGCAGCAAGGAACTGCTCTTGTGGCAGAGCTACACTTCACAACCTTCTTTTTTGAAACAGTCAAAATGGAAAAATTATTTCCTTTTTTTTTTTTGGTTTTTTTTTTTTTTTCAATTCACTTTATTCTTTCAATGATTTTTGAAGGTTCTAGATTTACAACCTTCTCCTTCCATTGATTTCTGTTTGGTTGCTGCAGGTACTTAAGATACATGGAAAGCCAAGATGGACAATTGCAAAGACAGTTAAGGCAGTTGAGCGGTGCCCTTTGAGAACACAATCCAGGCCCTGCCTCTACCACGAAATCCCTTGAAGACGCTGCACAAATCATTTCCACACTTTTCACAGGCAATCACTAATTACATATTTCCCATTTTCTACACATCTGGCATTGGATCTTTTTTCAGACCAAAGATCTCAAAAGACCTGGCTTCAGCTGAAGTTATTGTGTTAAAAGCAAACTATGAAATGCTACTGCATGCTAATTAATGACTCTACCTTCCCTATGCTTCCTCTTGCAAACAGTTAGCAAATAGCTATGAGATCTTCAGGAATGGTTCAAGCACCACTCTGGATCACATAGACAAAATGGGGTGAAATGGCTACCTGCAGCAATACGCTGCCTCACTCCACCTGAGGGTATGCTTCTAAAAATCAGTGTGTTCTTTTTTTAAAGCATTTGAGTATTATTGTGATAAAAGCTATAGGAAGCTCATAAGAAGCTGAAGGCAGCTATTCTGCCTTCAAAGCACAACTTGGTTATGAGATCTTAAACTTAAGAAACAAGTCCAAATAATATAACCCTGCATCCTCCCTCGCTCACTAAGCACAGTCTGTTCTGCATATTGAACAAGATGGGATCCTGTGAAATCCATCAAGCAATTAAAGGCTAATATGATGCAAAAGGGGCCCATATTTAGGTTGCACAAGAGCTTGACTATGAAAACAGAATATACTCTAAGCATTTTCTCTGTGGGAAATTATGTTAATATTATGTCAGCATATGGGCAGTGGTAAGAAGGAAGTGCACTTGGCTATACATCACGCAAACATATTTAATGGCCACCACCTCTCCGAAAGCAAACAGACAAGTGGGAGCAAGGCTGCAGCTTTGGGAAGCCAGCTAATAGCTAGCTGTGACCAGAAGGTCAGCCGCACTCACCCTCCACCCCTCCTCTAGGCCAGTCCAGCTCTGATGTGAAACCACACCTTGAAGCTGTGGTTAACACAGTTCCTGCACCACAACCCAAATCCCTGCTGCTGTTAACAGCTGCGGTCTGGCCCCACTCCTGCTCCCTCTCCTGTGCTAACACTGAACGTCATGCAGCCAGCCTTACCAGGAGCCAGCGCTGGGAAGCAGATGAGCTGAAACAGGCTCCAGCTTACAACAAAATGAACACTGACACTGATGTACATGAGGAAAGGGAGTGGAAATGTCTCTTTTGACAGCCCTGCAAGATCCAGTCTCTTTAGCATCCGTCAGCAAGTCAGTCCAGTCTGCTTTCCTATCTTGTCCAACACTGTTAAATTAATCATAGAGCATTCACAACAGAGACCAAGTACCTTAACTCCCAATATGTTGTCAGTGTGACCAATCTATTCTCCTAGTGCTACTATGACAGCTGAATGAAGGTTTGCTGAGAAGGCTGCCTCTTCTTGTTACTCTTTTAGATCTATTTCCACTTCAATGGGCTCGGCAATACTTACTTCACTGCTACCTGAAATTACTGGGGCAAGCGGCTGGGAGCTCTTGTATTCTGGACTCAATAAAGAAAATTGTCTACAAGCAAAATTAGTGCTACAAAAGTAAAATCACATCCACCCCTCACTTTATAGTCATGTTTAAATTCAATGTTTCTTCTTAATATCTCAAACGCATTGCATTTTCAAGGGAAAAAGAGAGCAAAGCAAACCGACTGGATGCTTGCTTTGCATTTCCACCACCATTTCGGTTTTCAGCACCTGAACACAGAAAAATTTACTTTCATAATGATGCAATTGAGTGATTTAGTCTCCTTAAGTGTATTTAAGACAGGTAAAGTATTCAGGTGCCCACCAGGAACTACAAGTAGTGAGAAGAATGAAGAACAGAAGCTGTCTGCTGTACTTCTTAAAATATATTGACATGGCTTTTTCTAAACAAAACACATATAAAGGTTCCTAAAACTTTGGGGATGAGGTTTAGTTCCATGCCTTTTATTCTGGAACTCTACACTTATCTCACCCATACTTCGGCTGGTGGAGTGCACATCAAGTATCCCTGAGAAACAAAGTACTACAGTATAGAGATGTGCCAATTTTGGAAGCAGTTGGATCACTTCTCCCTACGAGGTCTGGGCTGTTGGACCAAAAGAATAGCTCTACTGTTTGCTATCCAGCTGAGAACAGCCTCGACTCCCTATCTTGTTCAGTGCTGTAAAATTGATCACAAAGAATTAAATCGCTCCCCGTTCAATTAGCAGTGGGGGAAGAGGAGAGCAGGTAACATACTCTCATATTATGAAACTGAACTTTTTATAGTTACTTATAACAATCCAAAGCTTATCATTCATTGCCAAGCCTTTCCTTTATCAATTTATTTCATTCATTTCCCCTTCTTTCACTGGAAAAAAATTCCACATTAAAAAAAAAACAGAAAAAAAATAATTAAAATTTCCATTTCCAAAAGACTTTTTTAATCATTAAAATAATTTAATATGAAGATCTTGGCTGATTTTCCCTTAGAAAACTGGCAGGCCTTGTAAGATGTATGAGTTTAAAGCTGTCCAATTGCTTTTATTGTCTTCCTCTATACTGAATATCAACATTCAAATCCATTACCTTTACTCTTCCCAGTAATTCTATGCAACCTTGCCTTTTCTGGTGGGAAAAAAAAAAAAAATTAGTAAAAAAATTCTAATTTGGGGTCCTAAGCAGAAACAATTTAGAAAATATGCTTTTAAATGCACTCTAAGTAAAGTTAGGAACAATTCTATTCTCCATCAGGGCCATGAAGAAGTAGCCAAAAGTAAAAGCTTCAAATGGAAATTCACAGCTAATCAGGTGCACTATCCTGACCATGTGACAAAATTCCTCTTTATCATCTGTCCTTTTTCCCACTTTGATATTTAGCCTCTTTATTTAAAGTTTTTGTAGAAACACCTGAAAATGAGAACAGTAAAGATCAACACAGGAAAAAGCTAGACAACACAGAGTTACATGATGAGTGACGAGTGTGAGTGCACTGCCAAATTTTGGGACATGCGCATTCCTTTTATTCCTCATGCTAGTAATTCTAAGAAAATAATTTTCAATCTTTATCAAATTTACTTTTATTATATACTTTCAGGCTTTGTATGGTCACAGTGTATGACACAACTGACTTACATTCTACTTTGAAGACCAAGACGTTGTTTTTCTTACTTCACTGTTGAGAAAGGGAGACACAGGAAAACTAAAATACTGCATAGGTCTGCCAAAGCAGCCTGTGGCAAAATAAGGACTGAATTTCTGCTCCCGTATGTGCAGGCAGTGATGTTCACCTTCAGCTCGACTTGATATGGCCTGCAGCATCTCTCTCAGTCCACCACAGCAGCAAGAAGTTGACCTTATCCTAGGAGTGGAACTAGATAAGCAGTTGATCAGCCTTATGGAGCTAGAGATCCATGGTATTTGTTCCAGGGTAACTAAGCAGTCAGCTAGAGCTGCTCAGGGAGAACACTTCATTGCACACAGCAAATGAAAAAGGGGAAAGAGAAAGAACAGTACCAAAAAGCTACTCTAGGACAAGCTCCTTGCAAATCTGCTGGACCCATCCTTTCAGGATGCAGTACCTAGACCTGTCTCCAATTCTGCTGTAGCTGAGGGAGCAGGTGGATGTGCAACATGAGGGGAATAACTGGAAAACTAATAATCACATTGGAACCTTCAGACAAAACCTTAAAGCCCACAAGGGTTTTGTGGCATGGCAGTGTATGTCCAGGGGCATCGTTATACAGATTTATTTCTGAAACAGACACCCTACCTTTGGACAGGGCTCAATGTCCTGTCCCGTTCACATCTGAAAAGGGTTGATGAACATGCCACAGAACAAAGCAAACTGGAAAACCTTAGACTGCACTGTAAAAAAGTTCATAATTTAACCTGAAAGAAGAGGGAAAAAAAAAATAATTATATCAGAATCAGAATATCAGCTATGCCAACTTCATTGGCAAGGGCAAAGAAATTAGAATCATAGAATAGTTAGGGTTGGAAAGGGCCTTAAGATCATCTAATTCCAACCCCACTGTCACGGGCAGGGACACCTCACACTAAACCATCTCACCCAAGGCTTCATCCAACCTGGCCTTGAACACTGCCAGGGATGGAGCATTCACAACCTCCCTGGGCAACCCATTCCAGTGCCTCACCACCCTCACAGGAAAGAATTTCCTCCTTATACCCAACCTAAACTTCCCCTGTTTAAGTTTGAACTCGTTACCCCTTGTCCTGTCAATACAGTCCCAAATGAAGAGTCCCTCCCCAGCATCCCTATAGGCCCCCTTCAGATACTGGAAGGCTGCTATGAGGTCTCCACGCAGCCTTCTCTTCTCCAGGCTGAACAGCCCCAACTTTCTCAGCCTATCTTCACACAGGAGGTGCTGCAGTCCCCTGGTCATCCCCGTGGTCCTCCTCTGGACTTGTTCCAACAGTTCCATGTCCTTTTTATGTTGAGGACACCAGAACGGCACACAATACTCCAAGTGAGGTCTCACAAGAGCAGAGTAAAGGGGCAGGATTTCATTGGCACCTCTTATTCTCCCTTGATTATCTACCTAGATCCATGGTCCTGACTTAGATTTGAGAAGTCCCCACAGGTTTTAAAGGTTTGGGGAGAAAGGGCATGGGGGGTCCCATACTTTTCCTGATGAAAAACAAAAGGAAAATGAGGAGGGGAGAGGGGGGCAGAGAGAGGAAAAAAAAAACGTATCTATCTGCAACAGGTAAGTGCTTACCAAAATGAGGTTTTAACTACATTATGCAGAATGCATCCCTTAGTCTTAAAAGGAGTGTGCAGTGATACATATATGTTTGCATGAAATGATTTATAAAAAACCTTTGAATATTACATGTAATATTGAGGGGGTTCTATTAACAGATACTTCTGTGAATAGGCACCAAAAGAGAAAAAAGAAATGCTGAAAGAGATAAAGCGTCACTATCATTAAATTGTAAACAAAAATGAAGATTTCGGAAACAAGCATGTGCACAGATACTTTATTCTGTAATAAAAAGAAAGAAGATGCTTCTGGTGAAAAAATCTTAGTCAAGAAATATAATATGCCAACATATAGACACCACAGCACAGGACTGAGAACAGCACAGACCACAGCACACAGGAACAGTGTTTGGCTGATACTGCAGGCTCCAAAATGAAGTTGTTTATTCAAACTATTTATAATTTTAGAAAGAATTCTATAAACAAGCCCAGCGGTAATATTTTTATCATTACCCTAGCAATTATTTTACTGCCTATTCTCAGGCAAAAATACATTATGGACATTTCTTTTGAATTTTTTTCCAAAATCTTCCTTTCTCGTATTTTTTGATAAGGCCTGGGAAAAGAAACAAAAACAAAAAAACAAATGTCACCTTTTATTCCTAAACATTTTGGGCTGCTTTTTGCCCCAAACACATCCTCCTGCATTTCAGAGGGATTCTAGATGCTATGATTTGTACTGTCAGTAGTCCTTAAATAAAGAAACAATACACCAGCTGGTCACAGCCACAAAATTTCATGGGTTTCAGCCAACCTCCCACTCTTAGTCCCTGTTCCCTGACAACACATCTGGACTAAAAGACTACCAGACCGTCTCTTTTGCACTGTTAAGAGTTACAATGAGGAGAAAAACAGGTACCACAGAATACATCCAGAGTCTTTGAAGCTTATCTGAAGTGTTCACTTAACAGTGATAAATACTAAACCAAACTCTACAGAAAAAGTTGCCTTGTATTCTACTGACAACATTTGGGAATATGTCTCTTGGTTAATGTCTTCATTATTTTAAAAAAATCTCTTTGATGACTGAGCCTAGAGCCTCAGGAGGTGTTTTTCCCTTTCTAATTTACCTTGATCGCTACACCTAGATAGTTTCTCACTGTTAACACATCCAGAAGCTTTTAACAGCTTCCTGACATTGGACAATAGCATATATTTTCACACGTTCTATTTAAATTAAATTTAAATATCAGCCCATCATCACTACATCCCCACATCAAAACAAACATATGAAATAAATGAAGTGGTTAGACATGACATTGGACTTTCAGTCTAGGGAACTGTGTAACACTGGTTAAAATGGAAAAAAAACAGGCACAGGACCTGCTTTCTCTTTTTCTGACCAGCCTCTTTTTTTTTCCCCCATTCTAAACCTGTTAATTTCAAATAACCCTCAGACAACCAAGCTGACAAAACTAATTTTTTTCTCTGCTGACTAGCCTAATAGCCACTAGCCTAATTCTCTGCACATAATTCTTCAGCAACAGAAGTAATTTCTCATGCCAGAAACAAAACGCTGAAGCACCCTAAAAGTAAGAAAAGACTCATAGATCTTATTGACATTTTCTCGCCTTTTTGTAGCTTGTTCCCTCATCTTTCTCATTGCCTGTAGGTTTTGAAGGGGATACCACAGGAGCTGCTATTGCTGCCTACTGTCGTCAGCCAGAGAATTCAGCTTCAAAGGGAACACCAGGCAGGGATAGGGCAGCACTACCACTTCAGGCTCCTCTGGAGGTCAAATCTTTCTCACCCCAGCAGGATAGCCCAAGAATGTGGGATCCCTGTTGGTCATCCTCAGGTTCACAGGAAGCAGGTATGACCGCTAAGCGTCTGACTTGGGATGCACAGCCCGCCAGCTGATGCACACTCCTCTGCCTCTCCTGTGGGATGAAGGGCAGCAGGTACTGCCGCTCGTCCTGCAGAAGCACATCCCTGCTACTGATAAGCCCAAGCCTCAGCCACACTGCTGCTTCAAATGCAGGAGGTAATAGCCAGGGAAGAAAAAACCCATATGCCTTTTTCACCCACCACAGTAAAGCAGGTGCAAGGAGAAGGCTGAAAGCCACCTATCCCACAGGGAGCTGAGCACACATGGGAAAGCATGGGGGGACAACTAAGTGCGGCCGTTGGTCCTGCCCAGCCAACACACCTATAAGTAATTTCTCTGTCCAGCTCATACCTCAGTATTTCACCACAATATGCAAAGTGCCTTGACTCTTCTAGAGCTCCATCCCTTTTCTGCCCCTCAAACACAGGCAATAACCAATCTGAAGAAGCAGAAGCCTAAGATCAGGCTTCTCCATGACAGACCCTGCTTTACACTTAATGGGTCACTAAATAATTCCTGCAGCCAGTCAGATACTGAAGCATCAGCACCAAACTAATTCCTATGAATTACCTCACTTGATATTGAGCTATTAATAAATAGTATTGAGATTAATAATTGGTACCAAGGGGAATACACAGACCACTGACCAACACCAGCAACAACTATGAGATTGGTTAATCACGAAGGTACGTCATAATTCTGCCTTTAGCATGGTATGATTTAGTTTTTAAAAATGCTTTCTTGGCAGCTTCCATCTAATACTATAAATCTAAGGACATGAATCCTGCACTTTACATTCTCTAACACAGCGAATAGCAACAAGAAACAGATCGCTTCATGTGCAGTATTATAAATTCTGTGTTAACTAGAGTTGTACCCAAACTTCACATTTAACCTAACATTCCAGAAATTCATTAGTTGTCTTCAGGTACAGAAAAACTCATATAAGAGGCTCACGTTCTAAGTACATCACAACATTCAATTCTTTTCAGCAATACTTTATCCAATATGTGCAACTTCAGAGAGAAGTCAGTCTCCATCTTCGTAACTGATTTGATATGATTTATGTATCTTTGGATTTAGAACTGTGAATTTTCTAGGCAGCTGAACAGCATTTATTAGAAATCTAGGGGTGTTATCAAAAACAACACAGGACATGACATAACCACACATGCATCTTCCCGTATCAATAAATTTCACACATTTCTCATGGACAGTATGGATACACAGTGTGCCATTTGCAAACCTGTTCCGTGTAATTGCCCATTACTGCTGCAATCATGGCACGCATTTGAGCAAGCACACAGAAGGAAATGCAGAACTTTCCATGTTCTGTTCATGAAATGTTCAGACTTTAATCTGTGATAATAAATGGGGATTTACAAAAACAAAGAACTGCTTATGGGCCTTACGGTATAGGGTAACAGTGGAGCAAAAATAAACCTGAGCTGAACAGAAGATAGACACTCAGTACATGGGATGTTTTGGCATTGCAGTAAGTTCTGCATGCTCCTCTCTTTCATAAGCTAGGAGAATTCTATTTAATTTTAACCATCAGGAGACTATTTAATAAAATAAATGGTATATCTACATTAAACATATATAAAATGCATTCTGCTGAAATGGACTCCAGACTTACATGTCCGTCAAGACACAGATGTATCTCATATCATATAAGTGACTAAAATTGTGCATAGAACTAGTAATTTGCAAACTCTGGACCAAAATCATAATAGGCTGGCTTTCATTTCAAGCTGCACAGGGAACCACGCAAGTGTCAGCTCAGGCCTTAACAAAGGTTCAGTCAGGCTTGATAATATCCTACATGTGTTTTGTGCAGTTGTAGTTTCTGAAGACCTGGAAACATCCAGGAATAGCCTACCTACAGGATCGCAAAGACCTTCTCCTCTTGCTCTCACATTGCCAAGTCCATTCCAGTACCAACAGTTCCCATGGTAAAGTGTCTCTGAACGTACAGAAGGTGTTCAGAACAAACACCTTTTAATAGGTGTGTATGTTACCTTTGCAAAGATGACACAAGTGGGTAATGAGGCAATCACTTGCTAAGCTTGATCCTTTGAGGATTTTATTTGAAGACATTAAGAAGAAAACATGAGCCTTATAATCATAGCACACAGAAGCATCCTCACAAAATAATCTCTCATATCTGACTTAAGCAGTTTTCTTCCAGGCTTTGCCCTGTCACCATCATCTTCTTTGGTCTCCTTGCTGATATAAAAAAAAAATCCTTCCACATCCTTAGCCCCTTTAACTACTCTAAAAAGGAATTAAATGGAAGCTGAAATCATTAGCAACTTTGAGGAAATGACTTTGCACCTGACAGGACAGAGGGCACTGAGCTAGAATCACTCTGAGATAGGTAGTTGCCTGCCTGCAGGTCCAAGGGCTATGATCCAAAGCTTTTCTATGCTCATGACGCATCCAGTCTGTTCAGGATCACAAGCTCCATCCCAACCAAGCACACCATTCCTGGAAAATGCATCAAAACTCAGCATCTACTGTTTGTCTGACCAGTGTGAATCAAAGCACATGTTCAAAGGCATGTCCCAGCAAGATGGATTTGTTTTTCTGCATGATTTGGACTACTATTCTGGCATTCTCAAGGGCGTGAGCCGAGACATTATTTAACTCAAATGGTACAACATTTGCTGAATCACCGAGGTCCATAATGGGAAGCAAGTTTTAAAATAGCAATAGAAAGTCACAGACAGTAGGATTACACAGCATAAAAATTAAAAGCGCCAGAACTCATGTCTGAGTCCTCCCCCAGCTGGGATTTATCAGTAATGATCAGAGGAACAACACCTTCCAGACTGGGACTGCCAGCTGGGGGTCCTCACAAACGGTGACAGGGGCCAGGAGCCAGTCAGCTCCCACAGTTGTGCTCCAACTAAGCAAAACTAAGTGTAGGGCTCGAGCATTTGGCTCTTTCCGTCTCTCATGACTTCTTTTTGTAATACCAAGTTTTTGACAATCTCTTCTAATCCCTGGTTTCCGGGATGCTTCCCACCCTGGTTTCTGCTCCAGCCACTTGGGATAAGTCACGCAGCCTTAACTCCTCAGAGTCATTGTACCATTTAAAAAAAAATAAAAAGGATAAAACTGACAGACTTCCTAGGATGATTTTAACCTTTTTACTTTCTTCTCACTTACGTTTATACCTCTTGCTAGTCCTTGTTTTTCTCTAAATATTTCCACAGTGATTCCAAAAACTGAACTCTTCTTAACAAAGATACAGCCCCAGTCAATAGAATTCAGCTAAAGAAAAATAATCCGATAGCTTCAGTGATAAAAAATAAAAATCATAATTTCCCCAAACAAAGCTGCAATTTTACAAACATTTAAGTAGTTTTAGTCTGTCTTTCCTGTTCTTACAAACTGTTAAAGCTACATGTGTATTTACAGCTAAAGTCTTATGAGTTTTGGCCCTGAATACTGCGTGCACATGCCTTTTGGCTTTATGGCAGCCAATATTTATCCTTTTTTATTCTGCTAGCAGATAACTGACTTACCATTGCCATAAAAGGGACAGAGCTTCAAGCACAATCCGAAAATTCCTGGAATGTTGGAGTCTACCCTCATCCTCACTTAGCTGATTTTTCCCTTAATATGTGCACTATGAATGCAAACCATTAATGTACTAATTTTTCCTCAGACTTTTGTTCTAATTCTTTACAGCTCCATAAGTCCATACCAGTGTAATTTTACAGCCTTATTTGGGTTTTTCATTACAATCCTAGGATTTGTTTCAATGCTTTTAGATTATCAAATATTCAAACAGAAGTCTTCAGTAGACTAGAAAGCAAGTTTTCTTCCACTACATAAATAACTGGACTAATAAGACCAAAAGACTTCAAATATCCAGTCAGCACATAGCTATCCAGTGAAAATGGGCTAATTTGTTTTATCCCTTAGCTACAACTAAAACATTTGTCATGACAAAAGAAGAAAAAAGAAGGGGAAAAAAAAAAAAGGAAAAAAACCCCCAAACCTGTCTCATTCTGCTATCCACACACTCAATTAAGGACCCCATAAATTATCTGTTAAAATACAACCAGCTAATAAACCATTTTCCCCTAAATTAGGGATTATTTGCATGAATGATAACAACTTCACCGTGAATTCCCAACACAAGTATCTATAGAAATAATCATCACATAAGAATGGCAGCAGCTATACTGATGAATTAGAACACTTTCACCCACAAAACCATTTAGAAACGCTCTACCAGGTTCACAACCACTGTTAAGACAACATCCTCATGCATAGAAGACATATGAGAGGACACCTTGGCTAAAAGGAAAGTTGAGCACCTTGGTGAAACCACAGACCTCCCCTGTAGCCAGAGAGATTATAAATCCCAGAGCAGCAGAGGCAAACACAGGCAAAAAAAAAAAAAAGCTGGACATTTTTTTTTAAAGGTGGTAGAGAAAATGTAAATTGCCTCAAGAATGTCATGAAATGTTAAAGAAATGGTAATTGTCTCAATCCATTTTCTTGTAGCAAATGCTAGGGAACACCACCAGACCTCTGACACCTTTTAAAGAAGTTCAACATCTAGAGCTGACTTGTGGCTTTTATCTCATTTCAATTCAGAGGTGAAGCATGGAGTCTGCAAAATAGAGCTCTTCAGAGCATCTTTTCTGCTCCTACTTTAACAGCTGGACAGGGTTCTTCACTGAGGTGACAAACTTTACCCACCCAAGACCTTATGTCTGCTCCCAGCTGTAGCATTTGAAATGTTCTCTAAGGTATACATTGTCACATACAGCCAGAGTAATGGATAGTTTGTCCCATGCTTTATCTGTAAAAGGTTGTATCCCTTCTGAATGTGAAAGATCTAACTCACCCTATCCTTTTCCAGCTCTTCTCTGGCTTCCCTTATTTCATCTTTGGTAATGGCTTTTTTATTATGCTACTCTAAGGCAATCCAGGCCAATCCAGGCCAAAAAAAAAAAAAAAAAAAAAGAAAAAGAAAAGAAGAAGTTTTATTTGTGGGCTGTGAGGCAAGGCTGACTCATCTGCACCCAAGCAGATTCCCAGGCCACTGGCTCCCATGGCACCTGCTGCCTGCTCCCATGCCTCAGCACCTTGTACCACAACTGCACCGATGCCACTGAAACACCCAACACAGGTATAGAATCATATAATCATAGTATAAAAGCAATTCTCACTGGAACTCAGAAGTACCAGCTTTCAGACACTTGATGACTTGGCAAATCAGAGGCTCCTACCCGTAGGGAGAGCTAATACAGCCTTAAGGCTTATAATGTTTTTTCCCATGTTGGAAATGCAATGGAAGCAGGCACAAAGTAAGAAATTTCCTAAAAAAAACATATTTGAGACACTGGATCAATCAAAGTGCTAATAAGTAAATCCAGATCTAAAAAGAGCACAGCAAAGTACAAGTGACTGGAAGCTAAAGTGCTTTTAAATATATAATACTGTACTTTTTCTTTTTTTCTATTTAGAAAGTTCACACAATTTCCTCCTTCTGTGAGAGAATATGTCAGAGATGTTGGAAGATTAAACAGTCTGGTTTTGGTCTTTGAAACATTTACTCAAACCTCCCTACTTATATACATATGTTTTTCCCAATATTAAATAGAAACTTTAAGCTATAATGCACACAATTTTTCTCTGATGAAATTTTTAATCATCCTCTATCTATTTATACATCCCAGAGTAACATCAGACCATGCTTTTTTGCACTATCTGCTTATGCTGTTCATAAAGAACATTTGCCTTTTCCTTTAATGCAAGTCACTTCATATTAGAATGGTATAATGGTAGTAACTGACATATTGACAATGTTTTAACCTTTTTCTGTATTTTACTTCCACATTGTCCAAGATACTGCTATATAAAGACTCCTGGGAGGGCTAATGCCATTTACACTTTTCTGTTGTATTAAATCACCAAGAATAATTCCAGCCAGACACAATCCAGAGAAATCAAAAATTTATCTTTCCACAAACATCATTAAATTGCTGCAGTACTTCACACCCTCAACTACTCACTAAAGTCACAGGTTGCTCTTCAAATCAGGTCATAGTCCATGACCAAATTCTTCCCTTTGACCAATTGTTGCAAGGTGTTAAGGGCCTTTGTGATGGGAAAGTCAACGGAAATTCTGGGAAGGGAGCACTATGCAACTTTTAAACACTGATGAAGTAAGTCAATTTATTCTCATGTTGAGGTTGTTGAATCTTCCTTTGTTTAGTCTAGTTCTATAAAAAGAACAATATTCATAAGCCTATTCCTAGAGATGGTTTCTGACATTTTAAACAGTTGTGTTAGCTGCCTGCAGCAGCTATAACACATTTCTCTACCTGACCAAGGGAGCTGACATTATATCCAGCATAACCTCAGGAATTACATAGCCTAATTGTACCCCAGGATTATATATATATGCCAAGCGGATGAGCTGCAACGAAACACTGCAGTAGTCCTGCAGGCATCCAATACACATAAACGCTCAGAACTGAAAACTGTGCTACTTGGGATAATGGTCCAGGAACGCACTTGCGTTTGCTGACATTCATCAGCTGGCTCCAGGAATGAAGTTCGCAGAGATGAGTCACGACTGACTGCTCAGGGCGGCCCAGGAAAAGCATTCTCCAACACAGTCAGTGGCAAACAGGTATGTGCTCCCAAAGCAGCCTAACTTCTCTCACAATACCCTGTGCATGATGCTGTACAAAAGGTGGCCAGAAGGAGAGGGGAAGTGGATAGGATGAACAGCAAGGACAAGGACGTTCCCCAGAGTCACCCAGCCTGCTCCTTCATCCCCAGATGTGCCTATATATTTTGCTCTGGATATATATTGATCGAACGACTCTCCTCGGGGGAGGTGCTGGGACTGGAGAAACAAACCCAGCAACCACTGCTCCCCCAGCAAGTGCTCCTTCCTACAGGCTGGAAGGCCACCTGCCTGCCCAAGCTCTCATAGCCCTCTGGGGTACACTCTTGGATACCCCAGGTCTCATACCTCTTCCTGCCAAGCCACCTCGCTCCAACAGGAAGAAAGGGAAGTGCTGTACTTCTCTTCTTCAGACCCTCCTGCATCCTGCCATAGTCCAGCAGGCAAAACCAAACATATTTGCCATTCCCCTCTGAGCCCTTCAAGCCTGACAGGTGCTTAACTTACAGGGAAGTCATTTGGGTCTCTCCTTCTGGCCACATTTCTGAATTGAAGTGACTTCATCTCCATCCTGAATTGAAACCTGCAATGGTTTTTTGGACATCTTCTTGGTACTGACAAGTCCTTGAGGACATTCAGAGACAAAGATGCCAAATGGCCTCAGGTGATAGGTGTTTCAGCATCAAAGACAGCTGTCAGCCCTAGACACAATAGCTGCAGAAGGCAGGTACCCAATGCAGTCTTAATTCATTAGTAAAAGCACACTTAAGTGAAGCACTGCCAATCATTCAGGCTCAGTCATATGACTTCTCTTCAGCCACATGCCAAAAGCCCCAGTGGTTTTGGTGGTTTTGTTTTTGTTTTTTTTTTTTTGTTTTCTGCTCCTGATTTATGTGTTCTGTACATCTTCATCTCAATAAACCACATTTTTTAATGAAAAAGGAACCAAAAAATTATTCAGATTAGTTGAAAGCAATTGTTTAGGCCTAGAATTATGTGTGTCAGACTGCAGTCCGAAATACAATTTAAAAATAGGAGGGCTGACACAAGGAAGGCGTGAGAGCGATACAGCAGAGTTGCCTCTGCCTGGCTATGGACAGGGCACCACTCCCTAGACAGGGTTTGCCCGGGGACAGGAACCTCCTGGCCTCCCACCAGCACATCCCCAGCTGCCACTACAGGCTCAGCACAAACAGCACTAGTGGAATCAGCACTGCCTTTGTGGAAAAAATTATGCATATTTCTATCAGTGTTTTGGCCTGCCTTCCCCTAGTCGCTGGACAGAGCTTGTTCTCAGCTCTAGCCCAGCTCCTGTTTTGCCAACACTAAAAGTGGAAAGGGAGATGGGAATTCAGAGAGACTGCTAAGCCCAGGTAGGGCATCTGCATCATTCCCCCAGGGGCACATGGCAGCCAGCCCACCTATGTGGAAGATGCCTTGCTCCAGGGCTCAAGCACAGCTGGAGGATCTTGCCCTGTTGCAGGAAGCACAGGGGCTAGAGCTGCAGCAGCATTGACAAGGTACCGAAACATGAAACCAGGATTTCTGTGGCATTGTCATCTCTCAACCAAGCAGTACTAATGTTAGGAAATGGACTTTCTTCAAAGGAAATGGCAGCCTGAAGAGTGTCAGAAATGAGAGCCCCTGCAGAGATCCATCAAAACAAGCTTCTCCTGTAACCATCTCATGGGAGCAGTCTCTCAGCCTAACCTGGGAACATCTAAATCCACTGCCCTTTCTTCTACGCTATTCTCCTTAAAATTTGAAAGTTAATCGCCTAAAAAGAACACAGAACAGTACAAAAGCCCAGTAGGCTCTAATTAATATTTTAATTATAGTTGGTCAACATAAAAAACACTGAGCTTCTAGTGCCACATCTGGATGTGTTTTATAGTGATAAAATTACAACCGGTGGGAGCTGCAAGGGAGCAAGCAGCTCCCTTTTCTGTACTGAGGCACGTGATCCTGACAGTAGCTGGCTCAAGGCTGGCTTTGCTACGTCAAAGCCTCTGAGAGAGCAGTCCTTCCAAATCTCCTTGTATGTATTTAATCACAGATATGTCAGCGATAAAACCAATTTTTCACTCTGCCAGCCTGGCGATTCTGTTACACTGCAGAATCACCACCAACAACACAAGCACAAGCTGCTTCTGCTACATGTGCATTCACAGACATGGTCTCAAGTCTCAATTAGTCACCCCTGCACAACATGAAGCACATATGAAGAAGCATTTTTTATTGTGACGGGATGAAGCACTACCAACTAGGTTGCCCGGAGAGGCTGAGGAGTCTCCATCCTTGGGAGATACCCAAAACCCAGCTGGACATACCTTGAGCAGCCTGCTGTAGCTGGCCCTGCTCTAAGCAGGGCATTGGACTAGATGATCTCCAAGGTGCCTTCCAGCTTCAGAGATTCTGTGATGAAGGCCGCAGAAGAATTAAGAGCATGACAAGGCTGTGGCTTCACAAATACAAGTTCTTAAAAAAATCTAGTTAATATAAGCTGTTTTGGGAAACCAGCATCACTTTATACAGAAGAAAAGTGATCACTCCATTTAGACTGTCGCAAGCAGTACTGCATATAACCTTGCCTACCATGGAGTCCTCTGCTAACATGACTACTCTTTAAATGCAAACAGTGGGAACACATTTGTTTGAGGACAACGTGAGCACTGGGCCAGCTCTGCAACCTCTCCAAAAGCAGAAGTGAGAAGTCCTGCCCAGGTATACAGTCGATCAGACCATCCCACCACAATTACTCAGAGGCATCAGCCTAGCTTAAAGACCTCCAAAAAGAAACCACCACCCACCCCTGGTATGCTGCAGGCCAACAGCAGTTTCCTTCACCTTGAGGGCGTTTGCTAATGATGGGCAATAGCATGGAGCTGGGGACAACACCAACAGAACTGCATTGGCTGAAATGCCACCCATGTACAGCTGGAAGTTTATCTAATGCTACAAAACTTCAAGGAGCTCAGCTTCCACAGCGTACTTGTGTTTCCCAGTGGTGCTGAATAGGAACTGTAAATCTGCAGTCAGCACAGCATAGAAGGAATAATCAATTATAAGGATAACTTCATAATGTAATTAAAAGCACCGGATTATACTTTTAAGGAATCTTTAACCATGGGATCAGAGAACGGTTTGGTTTGGAGGAGACCTTAAAGATCATCTAGTTCCAACCTTTCTGCCATGGGCAGGGACACATTCCACTACACCAGGTTGCTCAAAACCCTGTCCAGCCTGGCCTTGAACACTGCCAGTGGTGGGGCATAAATAAAACAACCTGTCCCACACATACAGGACAATTCTAAAACAGAGCCTCTTCAGAGTTACTACAGAAGACCTGAAATTGTACAACTAATTCTAAAGTTTGTACTGTCTTCTAATAAACACCTCTTCCCTACATAGTTTTCTGTCTTTGACTGACAGTCATGGTTTACCCAATGACTTCACAGCTCAAGATGGGAACAGATCTCACAAACAGGTATTTATACCTCCAGGAATACCAAATTCAGAGTGCAAATGTGAATCATTTACTTCAAAAGATTTTAATTAATGAAAATTAATTATATCCTGAAAGGAATACAGCTTAATGCCAAGTGATGGGTGAATCATGTCAGAGGTGCATCACCAAGTGATTTACTGCAACCACAGTACGCCTGATACTATCAGCCTAGGAGCAACAGACAAGTTCAGTGCATTTCTTCAGCTGATTCAAGGCATACATACCATCCCCATGGCCACATAGAGATATTATAATTCATTATAGAACTTAATCTCATCTGAAATGGCAGAAAAATTTTAATATGAACCTTTCCCATACTTTCTCTACTGGTTAAAATGCTAGTACAAGATCCTACATCTATAAGCAGGAAGCACAAAAAAATCCATCTGCCCATGCCTACTGATGAGCTTCTTGTACTCCCAAATTTCACCAGGACAGGATCAACCTAAGCAAATGCAAGAAAGCAAGGAGACACAAAAAGATGAGCCATTTCAAATTATTATGTCACTGCCCTTTACTCAAGAGGTACACAAGGAACAGCACAAACACTCCAGGAGCACCAGGAAAGAAAGTCCTTTAACTTAAGGACAGTGGATAGCTATTATCTCAGTGATAAAATTAGCTCCCTTAGCAAAACTTGCAGACTACTTGCATGCTTTCGATTTTAATTTGTAGTTCAATCTGCTCCATCGGGAGAAGTGCCAAAACTCAACTTCAACCATTAACAACATCAGGATCCTTTCTGGTCTCCGGACTACTGCCATCGAAGAGGTCAAAGGCAGCGAGCACGGCAACTGGGATCCAAGCAACCAAGTATTTATTTATTATCCTTTTTCTCTTTTTTTTTTCCGTAGAAAAACTCTTATTTTTCTTTTTAAGCGCGGACACACAACTCGTTACTCTTAAGCCATGGGTGGGTGAGCGATTTATACTCCGTCCCCAGCCAGCGGCGCTCCGAGCAGAGCCGTGGGAGAGATACCGGGCGGCGGGGCCCGTCCCGCGGCTGTAGCAGGGACCTCGCCGCCGGTCCTGGGGGGAGGCCTCCCCTGTGTGCGCCCGCGGAGGGCCGCCGAACGGGCGCAGCGCCGCGGGTCAACAGGGTATCCCCGCCAAGCCCACCTGGCTGCTCCGCCTTCCCGAGAGCCGCGGCGCCGCGCAGTGCAGGCGCCGGGCAGACGCTAGGCAGACCCTGTCCCGTCCCCGCGCTGCCCCGTGAGAAGATCCCTCGTCCGCGTACTCACCGCGGCAGACACGGCGCTGAGCTCGGCGCTCAGCAGCAGCCCGAAGCCCAGCCAGAGCCGCATGCTGCCGCGCACCGCACCGCGCCGTCTCTCCCTGAAGCGGCGTTGCGCCGGCGGCTCAGCGTGGGGCTCCGCAGGGCCGGCCCCACATGCGCTCCACTCCCCTCCGTGCCGGCCTCGGCGCCTGTAATGCCTGGGGGGTGAGGGACTCGTCGCGCCGTAGCAGATGGGCGGTGGCAGCCCCCTCTCCTCCCCCCGGGCGGGGACCCTGCCTGGGAGGGCGCAACCTCGCCCGCTCCGCTCCCCACTGGCCGCAGTTCCTCCTGCTCCTCCTGCTCCTGCCACGGGTGGGTGGCGGGAGGGCAGGCGCGCCTCTCCTTCGCCCCACACCGCCGCTGCCGCCCGAGAGGGCACGGCGGCTCGGCGCGCAACGGTGAGGAACGGGCGCGGGGCAGGGCGGCGGCAGGGGCTAGGGCTGGGAAGGAGCTGAGGCGCGGGCACTGCTCTCCCGTCGGTGGTCAGGGTCACGCATGTGGCTGCGGCGCAATACCCCTCCTCTCTCGCCTTTCGCCCCAAGGCCGGCTGGGCCGCCCCTTACCCCGGCAGCGGCGTCGCCGAGCCCGGAGACCTCCGGCGGGGGAAATGGCGTTATGTGCGGGCTCTTCTTTGCCTTGCAGGAGCTGCCGTCCTGCGGGAGGAAGCCCTGAGACGAGCCCCAGGGCAGAGAAGGAGCGAAAATGGACATCTCGCAGCTTCCCTGCGCACGTATTTTTGTTTGTCAGTAAGTAATTCTGCTCGGTAGGCTTTTGAAAATAACTACTTAAAAGTCGTATTGTCACCTTCAGCGGCAGAGTTTTGTCACGTGCTTGTTTTGGGCTGGTTTAAAACAATAATATCATGCTTATTCACCTTTCCCTGCAGGGATCTGGGGCTTCTGCTGATCCTGATGGAAGTCGTGCTGTCAGCTGTCCGAGTGGATGCCGTAAGTAAAATGCCTTATGATTTTTACGAAGGAGAGAGGAGGAAAAAGCAGTTTCCTTGGTACCAGAAAGTGAGGAACTTTGCCAGATGGCTTATCTATCATGCCATTAAAAGAAACAACCGACAAATCATCTCTGCGAGCCTTACAGATAACTGCCTTCAACAACATGATGTTTAGCAGAGAAGCGTAAGGCTCCAGTGACAGGTTGTTTGAAGTATTCCGCTGTTACTTTTGCTCAGATTGGGTAATTTGTTAAAGCAATAGTGAAGCAAGCCCCACAGCTGCTTCATTTTTGTCAGAAAAGCAAATGCAGTGCTATAGATAACAGAGAGTACTTTGGAGAAGTAAACCTGCAAATAAAATATCTTCAGTGAAGTACAGACCTTATCTGAGGACTGAGAAGCTGATGTTATGGCTATTACACAAATAGAAGCATGTTTATAAACAAATTGTTTAAATTAAATTGTTAAAACCAAAATAGGTAGGTCAGGTGCTGTCAAGGTGGCTCGGGTCATCATCACAGGGATGTGAAAGAAGTGAGAGATAACGTATATGGGAGTGCAACATTTGCCTGTTGCAAAGCTTAACTGTATTTTAATGGAAAAATTGTCATTAATGCCAGTACGCTTTGGATCAGGCCTTGTGGCTGCATTTGTCAACCACCACATATGGGTAAAGCTTCGTGGTCATGGGCAAGTGGGACCTTGATTACATTTTTTTTAAGCTACCCTACTTAGATTCCAGTCCTACTGTCTGCAACTTTCATCCCCTTTTTATGACTGCACTGCTTCTAGATATCTGTTGCGGTTACACCTTCATGGTAAGATGATATAAGATAATTAAGCAATGGGAAATGTTAGGGCTTCTGCAGCAGGGGTTGTGCCACATGTGCAGTTGGCACACAGAGCTTACCCATTGGTCTGCGTGGCTGCTTGATGTCTTTACATCATGGCTGAGCAAGTGCAGGCAGGCTGGGGATCCACAGCCCCATGGGAAGGGACAACAGCTAGGACCTCCAGTGTCACGTGCTACTTTTCTTTGCCATGTTTTGATAGAAACATCATTCTGCTGAGTAGTACTAAATGGGTGATAATATTACCGTGTGCTGCTGAAACCAGAGCAGGCTGATGATAATGCAAGTGGTTTAGGCTTGGTAATGAAATCACTGGGATCAGTTGACATAACAAAAGCAGCTGTTGTGGTATGACTCCTATTTTTGTAAAGTTGTGCTGTAGCATGTGTAGCGTAATACCTGAGCTTTAGCTGTAGCATAGGTTAGTTCATTCTCCTTCATGTTCTTGTTTGTAGACTGAAGTCTGAGGCATTAATATTAGGGGCATACTGAAGAGGTGTTTGAGCTACCTTGTTTAGTAGATGTGGTCTGATCATGGCTGCTTGAATGTCGACATGCTGTTTTTCCCCTAGTCTCTTGAAGAGCAAATTTGCCTGCTTGAAGGTCTTAATTCCATGATTTAACAGCTCCTAAGGTGGTTGCTGTGCAGGAGATGAAAAGCCACAGTGAATATGAGTGAGGAAGTTTGGTCATGTTTCCATGAAAAAAAAAAAAAAAAAAGAACAGCATTGCCACCAAAATATTTATCCCATTTTCCACCCGTATGCCACTCCCTTCCCTTGGTCAGCACAAGACTTTCTATAGCTGTGTGGTGCATTGGAAAGTTACTCGTTTAAACTAATCAGTACCCCAAAAGTGAAGAAGGGTGAAAGCTAACTTTAGCCTGGATCAGGTCACCACTTGTATTCATAGAAACTTGGGTTGGCATAGGCAGCTTGGAGTGGTCTTGCTCCTTGCAGTGACAGCAGCTCTGGGCAAGTATGTTTGCACAGAGTATGTGTGGCAGGGAAGCAGCACCACCACCTCAGTGATTGCAGGTGGGTTGCTGGCAGTCATATTCTTCACACTGTAATCCTGTTTGTCACATTGAATCTTCTACTATTTGTTACACAGATTGATGTACTGATGAAGTTATAAAGTGTTTTATTAGCTTATATTAAAAAAGAACTGCTATGGATTACTAAAGTCTGTGGGACCAGATCTTAAAAGTCATGGTTCTGCCTGTAATGAGACAAGCAGAGCTTCTGGGTTTGACAGCCGTATATGTGAGAATGAGTTACAGCTGCTGGAGATAAGTGTTGAATGAGTGAAACTGCACATAGGAAGAAACTAGAATGAGATTAAGGAGAAAGCCAGGATGGAGGGAAAGAGAGCAGAATTCAGAGCATTTGACTGGAGGCTGCTGTTAGCTGTTAGGGAGATGGATGTTTCTCAGCAGAGAAAAATGAGAGGAAGAAAAAGAAGGATGTTTAGTATATCTGAGGACTGGGGAAGAAGAAATGGTGTCTCAGGCAAGAGGAGATGCTGCCAGTTGCAGGCTTAAAGAATGTTAAGGAAGAGGAGTCCCTGAATGGAAATACTAGAAGACACAGCCAAAGAGTGTGGATCAGGCCCCAGTTATCTTTAGCACTCTTTGGCATACACTGGCTGGTGATGTTAAAGGCCTTAAATAACTTTGGAACTAGTCTAAATTGTAGAATTAAGAATTAATAAGGGTTAGAAAAAATTAAGTTGTATTAACTCCCCAAAGATCAGCCAAGTTTGCAGATTTCTTCTCCCTCTTTCTGTCCCTGCAAATGTATCGCATCCAAAATATAATTCTTGGATTGTTTATTGTTTTTCTTTTCAGAGAGACTGTATCTTCTGCTAATGCTGATTTATTTTTTCTTTTGTCTTTTCCAAAGCACGCTTCTTCATAAGTAGTTTTGTGACATGTGATTACTTTATTGGTATATATTTTTAAACTCCCCCTAATGAAAATAGCTTTGATTTTGTGGTTGTTCTTTGGGTTTTGTTTTTTTGGGGGGGCAGGAGGTTTTGGGATTTTTTGGGGGTGTTTTCTTGTGTTCTGTTTCTTTGTTTCCCCAAGCTATATTCCATTGAGAGCAATGGAATCCCAGAAAAGAAGAGAATGACTATCAGATAAATAAAAGAAATTTGAGAGAGAATAAGTTAGACTAACATTTTTGCAAAAACAACAACAACAGATCACAACTGACATTTTTAAGGGAGAACATATATACAGAGATTTATATAGAAATAAAAATACTGTTGAAGCAGTTTACAGGATATAATTCTCTTGTGTTCTGTGACATTGTGAGGGGATGTATTAGTAGGAATGGCATAAAAATGGGAGAAGCAGCAATCCTTAAAAAGAGAAGACAAGACCAAAAGTACCAGGTACTTTTTTCTATCAACTTCATAGTGAAATTAGGTTGCTGACATGGGTGTCTAAATTATTGCTCTGAGTTAAAATGTGTCAGTGTTCTGTGGCTGTCCTGCATCCAGGTTTTCCCAGGTGTGTCCTGTTTCATTCCGTCTGGAAACCCCTCTCACTGAAATGGGAGCACTTTTTACATTAACCCAGGATTTCCAGGCTGAAAGAAGCCAGGATTAAGTAATCACTGAGTCCATCCTGCTGGACATGTCCACTGTGAATGTACCACAGTGTGCAAAATATAATAGAGCATAATGGAGCATGTGTTCTTCCCAGGTAATCCAGGAATGAGTTGTCAATCTGACATATCAATTTCTTCTGCCACATTTCTTAGTGCATGCAAAGCCTATCTGTCTCTTCCTGAAAATACCAGACTCCCTACCTGTGCACTGCTTCAAAAACAACTCTGCCTTTTGCTTAGGAGTTCCCAATAAAGAGAAACATCACTATTTTAGAACATTTGAGGCATTTCCACACTGGCAGACATGGCTTTTTCATACCTGTAAGTGTGCAGTTTGGCTCATCTTTGGGTAAGAGTGGTGCTCTGTAAGAAAATCAGACAGAGCAGTGATACCTTGCAAAAAATAAAATAAAACCCAGCATTTTGGGGAACCTCCAGCACATCTGATCACTTTATTCAACATTTCTTTGAACCTTGAAAGAATAATTGGGTAGTTCAGAGAGGACTACGTCTACATTCACTCATGGAGCTGTGAAGGCAGGGCATCTCTGATAAAGAACTATGAGAAGTGCTGAGTGAAGAAGGTGGCATCCAGGTAGCTATATAATGCAAAATCCCTCACTTTCACCAGCACCAACAGACATGCCTTGATCTGGCAGTGGTGTTTCCATGCTGAGGGTCACAGCGTGCATCAGGCTGTAGATGGGCAGCACGATGGCTACCAAAATGGAATTTTTACTTTTTTTTTGATCAGACTCAGGATTTCACGTGTTAGCATCGTATGATATCAGGCCTCATATGATGCAAGTATTGCATACATGGAAATGTGGTCATGTTCCATAGCTTTAAAATCCTGTTTCTGGTCCTTTCTTTCTAGTATGCTGTCTGCTCTGTTCATCAGGAAGAGAGTTTCCTTAAATGTCTCTTTCCCTCGCTATTCCTTAAATTCTTCCTTGAAATTCTTTTTTGTTGCCATCCTTATGAAACCAGGACTGATCCTAAGTTCTTATTAATAAATCATTCTTCCTAGGAAGAGCCATTTCTGCTGTAACTGTGTGGATTCAATTCGAGAGACTATTCTTTGTATGAAGTTATATCCTAAGAGTGATCTAAGTTACTCATTCTAGGGCTAAAGACAGGTTACACTAAAAGCCTTGCGTCTCCCTGGAGTTAGTGAGGAGGAGGTTCTCACACATGTCCATGTTAATCTCCCAGTGCAAAGCCACTCATAGATCCTTTACTCACTTTTTCTTGTGAGTAGGTCAGAAGCATGCTTAATGAATGTCTACAATAATATACACAGAGTGCGATAATAATTTTTAAGAGTTATTGCAGGATATATAGTCATGCTGCGTTTGGTAGGAGAAGAGATAGAGTTCTGTCAGTGTCCCATATTTCTCAGAAGTTAAAATGTTGATACTGAGAGACAAGAGCAACGTAAACTATCATGTAGCAAAATTATCTCTTTTTTTTTTTTTATCATGTTAATCTGAAAGTTAATCAGAAAGTAGCTGCAGCAGTTTCAAAAATTCAGCATCACTTTTCCTTGAGCTTTTAAAGTAGCATGTCTGGGTTTTACTGTGTAGTAGTTGCGCCACAGGAAGCCTTTATGCATTATGGTACTAAGCCATAGCATTTAGTTTTCAAATTTTGTGGAAAAAAAAAATTATAAGTCCAAACAGATTTGCCTTACCCAAGATGTAAAGCTGTGCTGTGGCTTACTCAGTTATAGTATAGCAAACATATCTGTTATAAATATTTTAGTTCCATAGTTAAAAGCACAGCTTGTATTAGTGGATCTTTTTTATTCCTTTTTGCAGTAATGAATTTCTTGTTTGAGACCAGACTGACTCCATCAGTTCTTTGCTTTTGTTTTTCCAAGCCAAAAATTGGTCAAGGAGTGGAGCATTCTTTATATTGTATTTTATACTGATCCAAGATCCTGGGATAGTTCAAAGTTAATTTAGTAGCTTACAGTTATGATATCTTTGCTTGCCAAAGAAGGCAGCTTGTTTTCTCTAACCTCTTCTCCCTTAGGAAACAAATGCCTTGCGCGGTTCACAGTACCTCATTTGCTCCTAAGGATCAAAAACACAGTGAAGTTTGCAGTATTCCTGATGTTTATCAACAGTTATTTTCTTTAAAATGGCAGCAGCTGCTTGACAGGAGCAGTTGACTCAGCTCACAGTGAATGTATGTGATTTTTATGATGCAGGTATTTCTGAGTGACTAAGGACTGACGTGGTTGGTTTTCATGTGCCCTTTTTTGTCTATTTGTAAGCTAAGGTGCTGGAGTGAATCACAACTTTGCAAGCATAGCAGCCTGTCTTCAGACCCTAGAAATAATGTGTAGCAAGGAAGAAAGCTCTTCCAGAAAAGTGAACTTGCATTTCATGAGTAATTGTACATCCTTCACCTGCATCATGTTTTTGCAGCATGGTTTCCCCTCTTTGACAGTTACTGTTTGACAAGGCTGCTGAATCTTCTGAACACATGTGCTTTTGCACCATCTTTCACTTTTGCTTTTGTATGTCACAGCAATGAGGTGTGGTGCAGACGATACTTACCCAGCCTTAGGCTGCTGCCCCACGTGGGTAGGGAAGACAAGAGGCATGGATAGAGGCTGAGCCCTCACCCTCATAGTGCAGGGGTAGTCACTGGGGTCAGACGCAGCCCTGGAGAGTAGGGCAGGGCCATGGCGATGGGGACAGGCCGAGGTTACACTGGGATATTAACACAGGTCAAGGTCGGGGTGGCCCATGGCTGACCACAGCTCATGCCAGCCCCGAGGCCCAGCATTCAGTGATCCGCTGGTGGGCCGAGAGGGAAGCCCCACTTCTCACGGCCTTTTTCCCACACAGCTCATTTCACATCACCATGCAGCGCGAGGGGAGGCTGCGCAGCTGCACCGGGAGCTGGCCCTGCGCCCAGGTGGCCGGCTGGCCCCGGGGCTCCCCTGGGGCTGGCTGGGGAGAGAGGCCTGAGGCATTGCCAGCGGTGGAGGCAGGCGGCAGGTCCGGGGCTGGGGGAAGGCTGGGACAGGAAACGCGTGTGCTGGAGAAGCAGACGTGAGCTTAAAGTTCGATGGAAGTTACAGGGAGATCAGCGTGTTTCTGGAAGGCCCAAAGAGGATTTCAAAACTGATCAGAACCTTCTGTGTGAATCCAAAGGGCGGCATTACTCGGCTTTTCTTCTTCTGACAGAGTTCGTCAAAGCAGAACTTTTTGTCAAGAGAAAAAAATGGATTTTCAACCTAAATTTACCAATGAGTTCTATTTTTATTTTAGACCTGCAAGATTAGAAGAGCATTTAGATCATATCGGTTACCCAGAATGTACGCTTACTGGGATATTCCAGGCGTCCTATTTATTCATAAATGATCCCAACCTTTATTTTGAAGTAGCTTTCTGAAGTCAGCAAGTCAAGATCATTCAGATAAAATAGGGCTTGGCTTATTTTTGGCAGGTCTTAGCTGCAGATCATGCCCACACCTCCTCTCACCATTGGCTGGTGGAACAAAGTAATAAATTCTTTATTCCAACTATACTTGTCCTTTATATTTCACCAGGCTTTTAAAGGTTCTTTGCTGGTCAAAATTATCTCCTGACTATAGAAGTGGGCTGTTCACAAAGGGATGTTGGGCAAAGTGAAATATTTTGGACACAGCACAAACCCTTCCATTTGTCCTGTTCTGTAAGTGGAGTTAGAGGGTTCGGGGGGGGAGGAAATAGGGCTATCATTCTTTTGTGTGTGTATACTGTTAGAAAACAAGTAATTGCCTTAGGTTTAAACTTTGTCCCAAAGCACAGCTCTGAGTTCCTGAGTCTCTACATCCAATGCAGCTCCTGGAACTTGTGTTCTGGCTGTTGGTGCCTGACATGGAAGCAGAGCAGCTAGGCTGCCCTTCTGCCTTGGTCCTCATCCCTTGGAGGCCACAGCTCCTGGCTTGGCAGGAAGCTGATCCCCTTCCCGCATGGCCTGGGATCCTGTGGAAATGCAGGGTTGGAAACAAACCTGCTCCTCTTCGGTGATAAAAGAAAAAGGATAAACAAGCATCTGTACAAATCAGCGGTTCACCGCCTGTACTGCAGGAGTGTCCATTGTCAGGTCCTGCCCACACTTGCTGCACCTTGCAAACATGGGGAACAAAATAATATCTTAAGGCAGAAACCTGGGAAAACTTAGTAGGCTTTTCCAGCGTGCTCATGTGTGTCTCACTCTCGGCACAGTGCTGGCTGTCCTTGCTCTGCTGTGCAGTCCCCAGGCATGCTGCAAACAGATGAGGAAAAGCATTTTTACATTCGAGCCACTGACCTGCCTCATAATTGATGTTCAGCCACCTGGTCCAAGTCTCACAGCACCCTGAACATGTGTTCGTAGACAGTGGGGAGCAGTGCTGGGAGGAGAGTGGAGCTGCTCACCAGGGCTGCCGGCGTGTCCCTGGCTGAGCCACAGCAAAGGGAGTGGGCAGAAAGGAATGCGCAGGGCTGGGAATAGCCACGGGGGCCGCAGACCATGGGAAGCCTGCATATCTCCCCAAGCCGCCAGCCAAAGAAAGTCTGCTGGAAACAGCGCCAAACATCTTTGCATGACACTTGGAAAATCTTAAGTGACGCTGGCTGGAAGAAGGAAGTGAACAGGGAAACTTAAGCATTTTCCTTGCAGTGTGGGGCTGAAGATGGGTTTTTCCAAAGTGCTTTGCAGGTGTGTGGTAAGAGTAGGTATAAAGGGATAGGAATAAAGTCACTCAACCCTAACTATTCTATGATTCAAATCTTCTATCCTCTGTGCATGTCCTCGAGGTAGCCAGCACATCTGTTATCTCTTAACTTGCTAAAGCCTGTGGCCTGCTTCCTCTCTGGCTGCATCCCTTACAGTAAACCACAGAGTCCCAGGTGTATTCTCTGCCCTCATGGTCAATTGGCATGGTCTGTCCATGACCATAACAGTAGTTATCCTCCTTAGTTTCCAAAACAGGGTGGCTCCTTAGAGGCTGCCTGTGGTCCTTACAGTATACTGATTCCTCCATCATGCACAAAAACATCTTTGCTGAAGCAAAGCAAGCAAAAGTTTCCTAGCCCAAGCAACAGGCATGCACAGGACCTTTCTGACAGCAAAAGTAGTACCGATGGTCAAGCAGGGGCGACTTAATACACTAATGTAGAGCATGTGTGCTTCAGACTGTGACAGGAGCTGCCTGGAAGTAAGGACCCACTCTCATTTCTCACATCAATCAGTGTATTCCGTAGTTTTACCTGCGTACGGATGAAATAGAAGAGCTGAGTTATTTTGCAGCCAGGTGCAGAAAGTGTCTCAGCATTCTGAATACTTGTGGCTTGCTTTGCAACTGTATTGCTATGTCACCCACTCAAATAAGAAATTTATGCAGAGGAAAAAACCAAAATCCCTCCTGATACTTTTGTTTTAACCTTTATATGATCTTTCATGGCACATTATCATGCCCTATTTGTTGATATCTACATCATGTAAGTAAAAGGGCAAAAATAAGCATGTGAATGGCAACAGGTCACAAACAAAATTGCAAAAGCAGAGGCATCAAAACACCATTTACTAGACCTCTTTGTCATGCCTAAGCACTAGGGAAAATAGTCCTTCCGAAGGAAAGGACAGTGGCTGGAATATGTAGCGCTTGGCTACGTGCTTGTTTCCTGGTGGCTTATGCTGCACTTCATGACTGTACTTTGGTCTGTTCTTGGTACACTGCAGTGCAACTCCTTGAACTCTCTCCCTCTCACTGGAGACCACCTGGAGTGTTCACTCATATCATGGGAATGGCAAAAATGTATTCTTTTACCTTCTGGTTTTAGAATAAAGTCAAGGACAGGTGAGTAGTAGAAGGCAGAGGTTTTAATTGTCCTCATTTGGTGTGAACTGGGGTTTGTCAGTTGTCAGTTACACAGTGCCAGCTTCCAGTCTAGATTTCTTTCTTACTTTTCTATTCCAGTCCTTGCCTATGGCAATGGTTTTGATTTGTTTGGCAGTTCACAGCCCAGCTGCCTTATCTATGAAACTATTAATACTGCAGCTTTCTGTAAGGTAGTCTGGTTAGTTTTTGATCTGGTCTTAGAGGATAAGGAGAGGACTTCTTGGAACTCCATTCTTTCAGTGACCCAGGGACTGGAGGAATCAGTATTCCTTTCCTCTGAGTAAATAGACTTAATTAGACTCAAAGAGTGTAAAATATGGTACTATTTTCACACATCAAACTATACCTGAATCCCTTACAAGGAATGATCTTTTAAATAAACTTATAGGGCAGATGGACTGGGAAGCAATTGAGAAAAAAAAAATTCTCATTAATATTGATTTCTTTTTATGAATTTATGCCACCAAATTGAGATCCAAACATCTCACACCATCCATCCAGTGCATGCTCTGACCAATACTAATCTGATTATTTTTCTGTCTAAGATGAGCAACTTGAAGCTCTCTTTGCTGTTACTCATTCATAATAGGTCTGTTTGTGCCTTCAAGGGAATAAGATAGTAGCCATTCTTGATAAGGTATGTTCTATGTCTAAGATGTTGGAGAGCTTCAAGAAAATACTAGCTCTGCTTCACAACTCTAATCTCTTGCTTGAGGTTTGTATTGTCCCTTAGGGACACAGTACTACATAGAGTCACCACTGAGTAGATAGGTGATTAATAAGGTAGCTTGAGGCTAGATCATAAATCTCTTTGAAGGTTGGGACTGTAGTCTTGAATTTGTCTGAGTAAGGAATCCCTGTGAGCCCTACAGCACCATGCTTGCATGATCCTGTGCTGCTTAACAGGGCTTCATGCTTTGAACCAACGGGTCTGTTGTTTTTTTTCCCAAGGAAAAACATTCAGTTACTATGACCAAATCACAGGCACTCAGAAACATCGTACCAGCATGTTGGGAGCTCTTTGTGCATCAAATCCAGTTTCCATGAGGTGGACTGCAGACTTGTCAGCTGCCTCATTGGAAGTATACCATCTCAAATTAGGGATGATGTCATTTTTACTACCTCTTCAAGGTATTTCATTTTCATTTAAGGTGATTTCAGTGTTAGTCATGTATCATTCACTGTCTTCCAATAAAGCAAATAACTTGTAAACAAGGAGAGGAACTGAAGTACAGTCATCATTCGTTATGAGTTATAGGTAGACTGAGATCTGCCCTGGCCCTGCACTTCTAGCCTTGAGGCTACCAATCTTTCATTAGGCATTTAAAAAAAATGTTCCATTAAGGCAGGGTCACATGACTTCATAGAATAGCGTAATTAATTTTAGGAGATTAAAGCTCAAACTTCTCAGGAGATAAAGGGGTGTGAAAATGTACATGTCAAGTAGTTTTACTACCTACCCAGACATAGTCTGTAGAGAGATTACAGTGCTGCATGCAGATGATGGGCAACCCCATGGTAATCCATTCATCTATGCAGAAATGTCAACTCTCCAAAGTCATTAATATACATACAAAAAACCCAGGATTTTTTTTTTTTTTTTGTTTAAAGATGGATGAGATCCATCCTAAGACTAGTCAACTCGCATCTTGAGGTCCCCCACTTTTCACAACTTTTCTGTAAACACAGATGTACTTTTTTATTTGAGGAAAGTCCGATTCCTGAGTAGTTGAGAAGCCAGGCCTGGGACTATTCTGTAGCCTTTTGGTGGTCTGATTGCTCTGAAGTTGTTTCAGCTGCAGAAGTCTTACTGTTCAGTCTCAGAATTTCTGCTGTATTTCCTACTTCCAACTTTGCCTGCTGTCAAAGGATGGTACTGCTTTCCTGTGAAAGGACATGGGAAAATTGTGAATTAAAATAAAAGTACAAGGTTGTTGGCTTGTTTTTTTTTTTCTTTCATATTTTTGGATAAAATACCCACTCAGTTTTGCCGTAGCTTGTCACTTCAGAACCAAATGTAATTTTATATAGTCTGCTTAGCCTTTGCAGTGAGTCTGGTTAGTAACACCAGCTGTCCCAAATGAGCAACGTACACAAAGGCTATGTTCCAGAGCACAAGCAGGAAAGACTTCTGACCTTTTGATCTGATGATCTGTTCCCAAAATCTCTGCGTGTCTAAAAGCAGCAAGACAAATACCAGAAAACTTGGAGACCTGAGGAAAGGGGAAGCTCCAGCATTTCACAAGCAGAAGCAGACAGCAGCTCCCTAAGGGGTCCAGCTGCAGGACAGAGCTCACGACCAAGCCTGTGGGGATCTGGAAATGCTGGCCATTGTACACTCACACAGCTCTCCTTCTCCATGCGTAAGTGTCAGACTGTCCATCAGCCTCCACAACAGCAGAGCCACAAATATCATAAAAGATAACCCCAACATGAGAGCCATATTGACTAATTAGGGAGTGTGAGCAAGTCAGGACTCACTGCCTGTCCATCCCTGTAGTGTTCCTCTTCCTGCAGCCATGATGCAGGTAAGCCATGCTTCAATCTACACGATGCTGATAGTTGAATATTACCTAGCCAAGCATGTGGGGGAGAAGGAACTCGTTCTCCCTGTTGGCTATAAGCAGGCCATTAATCGTTTTTTCCTCCAGTACACACATTCACACTGCAGTTGCGTTACGTTGTCGGTAACACCTCTCAACACTGAAAATAGCAGGGAAAGAAATGTTATATCCTTCCACACTCAGAGTAGCATGCTATTGCTTGCTGATTTACATCACTGCAGGTTACTAAGCTTGCTACCTTGCCAAGATAAAAGTTACTTTCAGTAAGCCCTGTGTTTCTGCAGCTAGAGCTTTCCTAATGAATTCCTTTAGCAAATTATACAAATGCACTGCAATACACACTGTTCAGGCCAGATACAGTACTCAGGGTGGGTTATTTGAGACTTGCTTTTTGAATCTCTGTGCTATATTGCTATGTGCTACATTAGACGTGCCCCTAAAGGTCACATGTTCCAAAGAGTATGTTCAGCATGCCTGGTAAAGACTTAGAGGTGTGAGATCTTGGTATATTATCACATGGATTCTGTCTAATTATTAAGGACATGTGACCAGTTTCTTAAAGTCTAAATAACTGTGTCTGAAGAACACAATACTTTCCTGGCTTAACTATTTTGTAATGATTAACTGCAGTGTTACGAGAGCCATCTCATGCCACCAGATTTAATCAGAACAGCATGTTGTCTTCAACAGAAAATTCTAATTTAAGATGGTGCTATCAAATGGTCTAATGTTTTCATTCAGTTTTTAAAGTGAGATTAAAGCATATTTGTAGAAACTCCGTTTAAATCAATGGATTTGAGCATGCTTTGGATCAGTCTGTAAGCATTCGGGCTTTTCTGTTGGTTGCTGGGAGAAACAGCAGAGCACAATAGGATTGACTGGATTTAATGTTCGGGGTAACAATTAATAGAAATGCTACCCATGTGTGCTGACAGTTGGAGTTTCATGTTAATCGTTAGTGAAGTTCTGCTTTTCAAGCCTCCCTCAGGTAATAATGAGTGAC
Organism: Pezoporus wallicus; assembly: GCF_028554395.1. Taxonomy (NCBI): domain Eukaryota; kingdom Metazoa; phylum Chordata; class Aves; order Psittaciformes; family Psittacidae; genus Pezoporus; species Pezoporus wallicus. Next base: position 297,703 of record NW_026635653.1, on the reverse strand, counting down.
TTAACACTGCATACATCTTTTGGCCTTCCTGGTTTTTGCAGTTGTATGTCATGTCTCTGTCTGAGATGAGAAATGTTTCTGTAAGCAGGTTCAATTTTTAATTTCTAGGAACCAGAAGTTCTGAATAGGGTCTTAGAAGGATGAGTCAGACTATATCCCCAACTGGTCACCTACATTTGTTATCAACCAGTAAAGTTGTGGCTGGGGTTTGACTTAAATACTGATCATACGAGCAGCCAGCTGGGAATTACTTATATTTCATTTCAGTCCTATGACAGTCCACCACATAACAGTTCCTTATGTAAGACTTACAGTACTAAACTGTTAGGTCTTTTCTCTCTCATTTGCAGTCCTTACCTATCACCAGTTGAATGTACAGTCAGTTTCATAGAGTACACTTGATTCATGTGGCATATTGGTGTAAAGAAAAACATGGAATGTATAAAACAAGACTAATATTTATAATGTCGGCTGTGAGGATTTCCTGAATTTAATTCATGTTTGAATTACTGTGCCAATTTTAGTGAAACATCCCATCTGTATTTTTTGTTTTTCCAGTGTCTGAGAGTCTATCACAGCCCTTGCTAAGTTGTTCCAGTAGTTTATTCTTGCAATAAACAAACACAGACCACATTCATCTAGCTTTAAAATCTGTCTTTGAGCTTTTGTTTTACCTTTGCAAGGTAGATAAAAGAGCTCAGCATTATTGGTTTCATTATGTAGGTACTTAGAGAGAGAAAGAAGTGTCTTGTTGCATTTAACCCATTTTGGAGCATTACGAAGCCAGACTTGGAGCTGGGAGAATGGCATGTCTATGATGTTTGCTACCAATGCTGATGACAGTATCTGGTGAAATAATTGTTTTAAACCCCTTCTCAGTTTCTTCTTATGAAGCTACATAGATCAGCCTCCTGCAATTTGCCACTGAGGAATCCTTTTTTACAAGTCTTTGATCATTCCCTATGGCTTTTCTCCAAATCTTCTTCCATTCGTACTGGAAATTGTCAGTCACAACTGACCAAGCACTTCATTAGTCTTACCTAAGAAAATTGCATGACCTCCTTGGTTTTGTCCAGTACTACTCAGTTTACAGAGCTAAGTGTTGTATTCTCTCTTCTGAAGTGTGGTACTGGGACTTCATGTTGAACTGATGGATTATCAAAACCCTGTTATGCCTCTTGCCTGAGAACCAAGTAACACAGGAAGAGTCCCTCTTACTCTCTGTGCCCCAGGTTTCTTTGTTTATAGATAAGAATTTACAATGGGCAGTGCTAAAATGTATTTTCATCTCTTCCATTTTAGCATTTAATCTAGATTCTACTTTATTTTATTGTGCCCCATCTTCATGACATTGGTTAGGTTTGTCAGTGAAAATGTTATGCGTTCTTCCATGTAACTTACACAACTGCTAAAGAGTCAATCATTATGGGGCGTCACCAAAAGCCCACATCTCTTTAACTGAAATTTCATCTGGCACTTAAAATATATATTTTAAACCCATTTAAGATATATTGTGTTGATTTTGTTGGATGGAAATTTCCTACATGATTCATAATCAGAATGTCATGCAGCATCAAGTCAGAGTGATGCTGTGAAATTCATGAGAAGAGTTTCAAGAACAGGTTTTCTTTAGGTATTGCTTAATTGTATAAAACTGTAAGTGAATATAAGAAATTTGCAAAGTACAGCAAATCAGAAAAATCAATCTAGTTTTTAAATCACAGCCAGTTAAGGAAAAATAACTCTTCCTTTCTCATTTCTTACATACCTTCTATAAAACCCAGGCACTAGGTTATCCTGTCACTGATGCTGTGTAATTCTACTAGGGATGTTTGTTGGTTTTTGCAGATGTAAGTGAAAGGCAAATGTGGGTCTGTATGTATGTTGATATGCAAAGAGCATCTTGCCTTCAGGATGATTACGAAATTACTTCCTTTTTGTCATCCACCCATGATGCCATCTAATTTTATGTTCCTTGGCTGCTAGCTGTTAGCCTCATTAACCTTACTTGATAGAGCATTCCAACATTTATGATTCTCATGTGAAAAATGCTTCCTGATGGCTGGAATTTGTTTTTCTTTAATTTCTGCCTTTGCCCTCTTGTCCCATTATGTGTACTAGTCTGAAAGTAGTAACCTGAGATTGGTGTGTCCACTCGTTACAGTGTAATGGATTCCAGTCAAATCCCTTGCCTTCTCTTAAGATAGCTATGGTGCTTTAAAATTATTTAACCACCAGTCTTACTTATTTTCACATAGGGCCCTCGTGTTTTTACATTTCATAATGAATTCTTCTTTGGAAGGAAATGAGGAAATTCAGATATGTATCATTCATCAGGTGGCCTATTTCCGTAAATGTAATATTACCCTGATGTTGTTAACTTCATTGTCTTATTTGGCATGTGGAGTTGGGCCAAGATGCTGTTACTGTGGACAGTATAACTTGACATTTCTAAGGTTAAAATTTCATCAGTCAGTGCAGTTTCACTCTACCCACTGGAAAAATCCTAAATCAAAATCCAGTTCATCTAGCCATGGTGGTCACTGTCAAATTTGCAATAGTGGGAAGTATTAAGAATTGGTCTGTAATGCAGCATCTGTTCTTTATATGGATGCAGATTCATTTGAAATTTTATGGTTTGGGGGTGGAATGCATTGTACTGTGGGAAGGCTGCAGTATTTTCTTAAGACTAATAAGAAAAGCTACCACCCTATGTCAATTAACTTATTTAAGATGATGTTAAATTCTTTAAGCTCAGCTGGTCTAGAGCTTGGTGGAGTTTTCTCTTTTCTTTCTATTGTTTACATCAGTGTTTCCTGACAGGAGCTTCACAGGGTGAAGACTGAAACTCAAACTGTGATACTTGATACCTAGGAAAAGAGGTCAAACCATTGAAGAGGAGAATTGTTGACAGTTGTTTACAAACAATTCTCTTCAGTTCAGACTTTTAAATTAAGCTTTTAAAGGATGACAGTGGGAATAGGAAGAGATTATGTGTTACCTAACTGAGGTGTTTGTGATAAAATAATGCAAAGAAACAATCAGTGTCCTTAGAAAATGCAGCCATTCTTGGACTGAAAGGATGAAATTAATGTTACCATTCACTGGCCTGTGTTACGTTGTAAAGTAAGTCCATCTCTCTGGATACAGTTGTTTTGAGGGCTCTTTTCTCTTTTGAGTTTACAGTTTTTGAAATCAAGAGCTTGTTTGATGGCTTCATGTTATAAGAATATCATGCAACCAAGTATCTTCGGCGATAGTTATTTTAGCGTATCTTGGAATATATACATCTTTGTCTGAGCTCATGAAGCACACAGTAAAGGCAGTTTTGGCTTTACTGACTATTTTAAACCTATTCTTATGAGTCCACCTTCTGGCTGAGGTCCTACTTTCTGTGTAGAAAAGGTGTTTTATGAAAGATTATTTTGCCTGGGACAGAGTTACTGGGTTAATCAAACTAAGTTTTCCCAGTATCTACATGCCTGTATAATACATGTCATTCATTCTACATGGAAAGTGATCCCTTCTGTGAATTTCATAAATTATACTCTGGTAACTCACAAAATTTAGTAACTTTCAAAGTCTCCTTTTAGGGAATTTTTTCAGCCTATTAAAGAATACCATGCAGATAGATATTTCCAAATTTCTTCTTTTGCAAAAATAACCAAAGGTCACACAATTGCTGGAAAAAAGGCTATACTACCAAAAATAAGTATTTACTGAGTCAAGCATTCCAGTGCCAGGTTCTCTTGGGAGGTGTCTCAAGGAAGAGAAGGAAGCCTTCCTTCAAGTACTGTAAATTTAATAGTTGTAATATAGGATCTCCTGGAAACTGCTGCAGAAACTAATTACTAAGACAGTAAAATGTACTTCTCAAGTAAATTGAAACATCAGGTACGCATTTCTAGCTCCTTGCGTTTCTTTTCATACTTCCGAATGCATGCCACACATCCGTCCCTCCTTTTGCTGGCTGCTAAACCAATAATTTCTCCACACATGGAGGAAAAAAGCAAACTCTATACCTAAAAATCTTGTTGCTTACTTGCTGATGTAAATTGTTGACCTGATAAACTCATTTATACAAAGTTTTCCCCTTCATCATCGTCAAAGTACTGCCAAGAGTAGATGTCCAAAGTGGGATACTTCGGAGAAGTCAGGTTTTTAAAAGGCTTAGCTTCCCCTCTCCCAACCTCAGTCAGCCATGGAAGGGCTCAGTAGCAGGTCTGGGCCGGTGAAGAGGTGCCTGCTGGGCGTTGCACGTTGGTTTTCTGGAGAGGCATGACAGCTGGATCTGGTTGCCCTCTAGAGATGTCTGTGTCTCTTCCGTCATTGCACAGGCAGCAATAAGTACCAAATAGGCCCCTCTGAGGTGTTTCATCAGTGCGCCTGATCTTCCAGGTATCCATAGCCACTTGTTCTGTAGAAAATACTTCTGGCTTGTGCATGTTAGCATGGTCTTTGCCTCCAAGTGTGTTAAATCCCCTGGCACTTTTATTTATTGCTGTGAGGTTTCTCTTTGTAAGGAAACTGCAGGACATAGTTTAGCTGTGTTTCCTTGCAGTCATACATGCATCAACAAGAAATATCTTCCACTTTCTCAAATGCATCTCTGGGGCAAGCTGCCCACTGGGGGAAGCTGCTGCCCACTGCTCGCAGCTGTCAGTGTCTGCTGCACACTTTCCTGAGGCAGGCTTGGCTCAGCCCTCGCCTCGTGCCAGGGACGAGGGTTCCCCGAAGAATGGATGTGTGACACCCCTGCTTCACACTCTCTGGTGATTCACAGTCAAGTGGAGGAAGCAGCATGCCTGCTGAAGTGAAGTGTGACATGCCACATGTTTGCTACCTGGCTCAACATCCCGGTCCACGGTCAGCAGGGAAGCAGAGAAGTGCCTCCACACAAAGGGATGCTTGGGAGGACAAATACAGTGGGGTTGTTTTAATCATTTTTAAGCCTAAGTGCATCTCAACATGGTACTTTTTTTTTGCTAAAGAAAGATCAGGAGACAGGAAGATGAAAGAAGTAAAGTTAAAAAGAAAAACAACACTAAGAAAATAAAAAAAAAAAAAGGGCAAAAAAGCAGCAACAGAAGGAATAATAGTCCTTTGTTTATTCTTTCCCTTTGAGCTTTGAGGGCATATAATAGATTTCCAGTTCTTGGTCCTACTTTCTTTTTTCTCCTTCCCTGCCCTATGTCTGGCTTCATTTTTTTCTGTGACCATTAGCACTGTGGGAACCTACCCCCCACAGTGTCCATTCACTGCCTCTCCAAAGAGGCCCGAGAGTGCAGCCACCCCACAGAGGCTAACCTGGACTCAAAGGGCAGCATGATGTTGTAGCCTGAAGCCACTTACTATTTGTACAGCAACATGACATTGCAGGAAAAGAGTTCAGTCATGCTCAATTTTGCTTCTGGTATTGCAAAAACAGCACATCAGTGGTGGAGCGGTGCAGATTGGATGGAACTAATTATATTAAATTGTTCCATAGGAACTTTTAAGAGTGTTGCCTGTAGAAAAGCAGGCTTTTCTGACAAGAAGTTGGTTCACATGAGGCTTCGTGGAGCATTTATTTAATCTTTAAGAGTTCAGATCATCTTCCCTTGAGAAAACTGAGAGAATTCTTTGCAAAATTCCTTGTAGAATGAAGAGAGCCCAGTTCCGTCTCCCTCCCTGCCCTGTGACTATCTTCAGCACTCTAAGAACTACTTGTAGGTAAATACTTTCCATGTTAAAGGTCCAAGCACCCTAACCTTTCATTTTCAGTTTCCAGTTCGATGAGAGGCAATTTCTTTTTCCAGATATTTCATTTTCCAGATAAAAAGGAGCAAGTGCTCCTAAAACCTGATACTGATGACTAGTGGATAACTGATCATGGCTTTTTGTAATTTGAAAGGTATATGAACAGATACTCATGCTTCCCTGAATTTGATCCAGCTTGTTTTCTTCCATCTTAGATTTTACTGAGACCACCAGAACACTCCAGCTCAGGGCAGGCAATTATATTTTATCATCACTAATGATGACAACTAGGTTCCTAGTGTCACAACATTGTTATTTATTTTCCCTTCTGGGGCTTCGTCATGTTTTTAACCAACTCTAGTTAAAAACATCTGCTAGACAAATTCCTCTGGAAAATTCCATATACAGCAAGCATAGAGATAAGAGATAAGTTTAAAGCTACTTTGCATACTTCTGCTGAAGAAAAAGCAGCAGCAAAGAAGTCTGTATGACTTTTAGTACAGTCAGAAGATTCAGAGTAGCAGTCAAATGATAAGTGGTTGTTTTTAATCTGCTCCTTGAGATTTTAGGTTTCCTAATTCTGCTCTCTAGAAGTCATCATGTTTTTCTCTCCAGCCCAGTCTTTATGATAGCTGCATAGTATCAATATTGTAAATTGTCTACTTTATTGTTGTGGATTTCCTACACATAAGTCTCAGGATTGGCACTGATGAGCATTTTCCCTTCATGGGCCAACACAATTTACAGGACTCCTGATCTCTAATACCAAAGCTCAACCTGTAGATGGGCTGGTTTGACCAGGATTGACCTCTTTAACTTGGCTGCATTAAGTAGCCAAATGGTTTTTTTTCAGTTCAAATGGACATAACTTCTGTTTTCTTTCTGCTACAGGCTCCTGTGTGGTTCCCAGAGTATTTTGGTTTATGAAATAGCTATATAGCCATATTGCTTCAAAGTGATATGTATGTGCTGGCCAGAGATGGCAGCTTCCAGGTCTGCTCGCTTGAGTCACCATCTGCCCATAGGCAAAATCAGAAGTACGTATTTCTACTGCTGCCCCTAGCATGGATGTACTGCAAAGAAGGCAATAGGATGACTGCAGCTCCAGCTGAGAACGCTGGGTGTTATGGGAGCAAGTGTATATAGCAAGAGAATTAAAAAAATTGATTGCACAGGTTTGAATTTGTGGATTCAATTTCATTTCTGAATTCAGAGGATATACCCACTTGTGAAAGTGAGATATGTTGCCATCATTCAAGCAAGTCTGGGACATACACATCCCCTCCATGTTATATTACTTAAACATTGAAGTTCAATTTCTGTCATAAACAACTCAGCAGTTTCTTAACTACAACTGTCATTCCATCTACCTGCTGACAGTTAGACATGGAGGGGAGCAGGAAGGATGGAGGGAACCATTCTTCCCATTATTTAATTAGAAAACTAAGTCCCAGAAACCTTTCTGAAGTCTTTGTTTTCCTAATTTTAGACTATGCTTTGCTTACAGAGAAGATATTTAGCTTTGCTGGTTTTGAGAGATGGAAGAAAATTATGTTATTTCCTTACATACCCCTTGTGTCTTCTTGATAAATGATGCTTCCATTTATCAAGTAAAGAATGACAAATATACTAGCATGTTTTGTCATAACAAGATAAGTAGTAATAGTACTGTTCTCTAGTCTAGGCGATCCACATTAATTTTATATTCAGAGACCCTGGAAAGTTCATTTTGCTGCTGTCTGTTCACCAAGAATCAGTCGCAGAGATAACAGAGGCTTGAGAGCTCTCAGCAGTGTCAATCTTTTGCAAATGAGAAAGCAAGTGAAGAATGTTCTTGTTTGCTAGCCAGGAACCTGCTCCACGCTCTGCTTGTGGTACTGTCTGTTTTGTTCATGTGGTAGGCATTGCCGTGTCCTAAAGAAAGGGAGCAGCTGTGTACCAGGAGAGCAGTCTTCAGTGCAGGAAAGGATTTTAGTGAAACAAGACAGAAGTCCTCCATGGAAAGGCTGTAGTCTTGAGATCAGGTGGCAAAGTGACACCAAAACTGCCATTCATATTCCATTGATGCTCCTCTGCTTTTGACTAGCAATCTGATGCTGAAGGCTGTGCTACAGCAGTAGCTGTAGTCTTCAGCTGTGCTTGGGAGACAGCTAGAACAGCCTTGCATGCCCTTCATGGCACGCAGTCCTGTCAGTCCAGCCCACAGTCTTATCAGATTTACCCAGCAAAGCAGAGCTGGGCAAGCCTCCCTGAGGCAGAGGAGTCTCAGAGCACAGGCGCCTTGAGTCTGTAAAGGCCTGGAAAAGAAAGTTGCATGATCTCTCTATTGCTACTGTTTTCCTGAAGGTGTGTGCTACTTTTAAGAAGCTACGTTTTTTCTAAAGAAAGGAAGCCATGTTTCAAGCATATTTATGAAAAAATATCTGAAAAATATATTTTTCCTACTCAGAATAAATTAATCACTCAAGCGACCCATCATTTTGATACTGAAGTTTTCTATGCTTTGTTATTTACACTGAAAGCATGTTGCATTCATGTAACTTTTTCTGAGCTGACTGTATAGAGCTAAAACATAGTTAAAGTTGGGGAAAAAACCTTTGTAGTTTACTTTTTTTTCTTTTTTCAAATTCCAGAAAATTCAATGTGAACACCAGTGTAAATAATCTTACCCAACTTTGCCTTGGCTAGCTAAAGGCTTTTATGTACTTTGGTACTGTTGCTCTCTCCTACCACACACAATTAATTTTAGCTATTTTTGAGCATAAGTATTAAAAAAGAAAGAAAAAAGCAGTAGCAGAAATCATATACCTGCATTTATAGGCACTATATTGAACTTCCAGCACAAGAATTGCCAAAAGCAGCCTAATGTGCTGTTAAAAAACAGCATAATGACAATGTTTGGTATTTCTGGTCTTGATTGGTTCTTCAGATGCTACAGTTTTCAGCTAGACTTACTTAGGTAGGATAGATGTTAGCCCTGCAGCAAGCAAATGCAAAGTAGTCACGGTACAAAGTAGGTGCCACAGGTACTATGTTATGGAAACAGAGCTTCTTCAGGATGAAATAAAGTGACTGACATACTAACAGAGTTTCAGCACTGCAGATTAGAAACAATTAATGCTTTTGGACCTACTGTAGCAATATGGGCAGGGAGGATGAATTTATCAGAGCTGGAATGTCATGTCCAGGCTGCAGATGCGGTGTGAGGTGCACTGGGGTGGTAAGGATCAGTAACAGTTACATTCACGGACTCTTCACCTCCCATGGCATGTCAAGCACTCTTTGCCCAATTTTTGAAAGCTGTCCAAGCAGTACCCGTACTCAGCTCTTGAGAAGTCCTGGAGTCAAAATGCAGATGGTATGAAAAACACTGCCAATGTCTTTCCTAGATGGTAAATATTTTATTAGTGTGTTCTGCTCTCCAAGGAATGAACAATTCTGGTGTTAGAGGCCAAGGAAGTTTTATTATGGGAAAGCAGAAAATTCTGCATGTTTTCACAGCTATATCTCCAAAAAAAAAGAATTAATTCCTCTGGAATTTCAGTTTTCGCTGATGTTTCTTTCCAAAAAGGAAAACGGAGAAATAAAAAGCAATGTATCTGAATGAATATGGAGAACAAATTAGCATAATTCAGCTGATCTCACTCAAAAATAAAACCTCAAAAACATGCACTATATAAGCATTTACCTGAATAATATTGTTATGGCATTTAATATTTACAAGTAAACTTATTATTACAAAGTAATGGACAGTGTTGCATTGTGCCATCTCAGTTGCATCCTTTTAGTCTCCTACCTAAGTGTAAGGGTCTATTTAAGCAATCTTTAGCCAGGTCTCCAGTCCAGCCATCTGTGGTTTACACGTATACGTTTTGCTGACTAAAGCTGTTACAGACAAAGCCAGAAAGGCGAAGCCTGCACTGTTCCCTATTTGTATGTTTTGCATAGAGGTGTTCCATTGGCAGCAGTGTAGTTTGACAATGTGATTGCAATAGCAGCCTTTCCTGGCTGAGCTATCCAAGTGATAAATTACACTTCACGTCCATCTATGTTATGAGATAGCTTGGCTTCTAGGTTTGATACCTGTTTGTATGCATTGGTTCTTCAGAGGTCCATATCTGCCCACATCTTTCAGGTAGACTGATGTCTAACCCAGCAGGGAATTCAACGTGAGAGAAACCTCTCTGGCAAGAAGCAGTATAGGTCAGAATCAGTTTTAGCTCTCCGTTACCAAATAAAAGAACCCAACCCTGCAGAGCCAAACAAACTGCCCAGTTGGAACCTCCACCCAGAAATCTGGCATCTAAATTATGCTCTCTTATTGAGCAGTACTTCCCTCCACAGGAACAATGAATCAAACAAAAGGGCCTAAGTAAATAAATCTTTACACTTCCCTGTTCTTTCTTCTTCCCAATTAATCATACGTCATTTCGGAAAACCTAAGTAATCCACAGCAGGAGGCAAAACTGCCATCACTGAATATGTTCACAGCATCACACTGTCCTCCAGGAGCTGGGAGTGATGGTTGCTGTGGCTTGACATTTCCCCCTCTGTCTATCTGCAGGAGGAGGGTGCCCAGGTCTCACAGGAAATGGGTACTATCTGCAGCCAAACCTGCTCCAGACCTAATCCCCACACGTGTCATGCCGTGCTGAGCTCCACTACTGGTTTTGCCATTAGTTGCTGCTGATGCTGATTCTGCCTGGTGCTAGCTGTGACTGCTGTGCTGGCAGCCAGCCTCCTGACTTGCCCTTCTCTGGTGTCTCCAACTACCATTCAGCTGTCACAGTGGTGTTTCTGGTCCTTTACAGAAAGTGCAGCGGTGCAGGAATCAACGCAGAGCCCCAGCCACACAGAACAGGTTTACTGAATTAAGTGCTCTTTCCTTACTAAAGATAATAAGAAAGGAAGAAATAATCATCTTGGAATTTGTTTTCCCACATAGACACATTTTTCCACTTCTCAGGACCAGCACAGTTTATTAGGGCAGTGTTTACTGCAGGGAAGTTGCCTACGTTTTTGCAAATGTGTTTGTATGCACTATTTTCCACACTTTTTAACTAGGTTGTTTTTAACACAAAGGCCCAAAATACTAAAAAATAGGTGTTTGGTGAAGCCGGATAACACGTGGTCCCTTAGTCCCTTGCTAGCATATACCAAAAGATGATGCTCCTTCTCTAGGCTGCAGAGAAGACTCGTTGTCCGTGGGAGTTCTTGGGAAAGAGATGCTCTTCAGACCGTCTGCTTTCACAGGAGAAACTGGCTGAGTTTGTCCAAGCCCCCGCTGCTCTATGAGAAGTTTTGAGTTCTGAAATGCCTGGGTAGCAGTTCCATGACAGGAATTTCTTAAGTTACTTGGCTTTGTGTTCTCATGCTGCACTGTCAGCATTACACAAAGTCCAGAGGTGAGGAATTGCCACCAAACAGATCAAGTTTCTAGCCTGAAAGGAAGTTCTGAAATTATGGCAGAAGGCCTGCTGGTACAGGATTTCTGGTACCATTTCACAGAGCATCAGATAGTCCAGATAAGCTTTAGATAAGTACTCTCCATTTTGCATGCTTATCTTTAACTCCAGATCTTTTTAAGTTTGCCCCTCAAGTATTTCAAGTCTGTGTCCTTTAAGCAGAGCTTCTTCAAAATAAGATAATTAAAATCTCTTTGTGTCTTCTCTGAGAACCCGTGTGTTCATTTATGATCCCCAGAGGGAAGGCCAAATTGTTCAAGTATTACCAAATGACATTATTTATGCTAGATTTAGACATAAGTCCCTATTTCCAGGGGCAGTGTGTCCTAGAACAGTGCAAAAAGGATGTTTTTCTTTCCTTTCTATCTTTAAGGCATGAATAACATAGTCAGCCACATCTTTTCTTTATGATCTCAGAGGACAATCACTATTGACAAGAAGTTTGCAGGCTGAAATACTGTAAAAGAGTTTACTTCAGTGTCTTGTTCAAGAGTGTAGAGTAGATAACAGATCAAAGATCACCTTTTCACAAAAAAAAATTCATTTTTCTATCAGTGGAGGTTTTCTAGTTCATCATTATCTACAGCATTCTTGTCCCCACCACCACCAACTTCCCCACCCTTCTTCTGGTACATAGACAGCAGTTCCCTCCAGTGCTCTGAAACATAGAGGTCTCTCTGTCTTTTCTCTGACGTCCTTCCTTCAAACCCTTCCTTCACATTTGGGTGATGTAAAACAGCCAAGATAAGGAATAGCTGTCTCTTCCCAAAAGGAGACGGGACAGATGTGCAATTCAGAAGAACAATTCCTTTTTCCTACTGCCTTCCTGGGATGGGGGGCAGTGGGAGTAGTGGGGAAGTGAGAAACAAGTTAACCTTCCTTTTGCCAGCTGTGCCAGCTACTCCTATCAATATAGACACAACAAAACATGACAGCACTGTTCTGCTCTCCCCCTGAAAGGATAGAATTGTTTAAAAAAGATAAGACAGGAAGCAGGGGTGGCTAGTAATGTGTACTTTTGGTCAAAATATAAGACCCAGCATTTTTTTGTGTAATGCATTGTATTGCTTTTTTTAAGTATCTGACATAAACTGTTGTCTTCAGTCATGTAGTCATGTTTCATTCAGGTCTCCTGTTCCTAGAAAAAGATGACAGGAGAGAGGCTCTTACCAGCATGGGGTAATGGTCACATTTGTTGTGTTATTTAGAAAGATTGACTTACTGGGGTTTATGTCTATAGGAGTTAAACTTGTGTGGAGGATGAGTGGTTTTGCTGTTGGGAGATTTTATGAGTAGTTTTTTTACATGATTTTTATGTTATTGCTGTGATTTAATGTGGAAAACACAAGAACTAATGTTTTCTTAGTTACCTAAAGATAATAAAATCAGCAGAAGCAGAAAAAACTTTCTCATCTGCCATGGGATCCCAGTTCACATAGTAGCAGGAATTCACAACCAAGAGCATCACACTTTCTAATGGTGATGAAGTTCTCCAGTATGCAACAAGAGGATCAGTTTCTATGATTAAGGGGTACAGATGAATTTAGTGGGACAGTTGAGTTCAGATCTACTGCCTATTTGCACTGCAGGATAGTTTTTGAAGATAGTTTAGATGAATAAGAAGAATCATAACATCAGAAAGTCACAATAAATATGGTGAAGTTTGTTGCTATAGATACCCTTTCTTAGTAAATAGAAGGGAAATCCATAAGGGGGCTTTATTATTACTATATCAGGGTTTTCAAGGATTGCTTTTGTCATGCCCATATTTGTAGTACCTTGACCAGTTGTATCGGTGGTGACCTGGATTCCAAACTCTGGCTTGTGTATAATACAGAAGCACAGGAACACCAGTAGGAAGAAGCACTCTCCTAAGCTACTAAAGCTGATGTTCTGCATAATAGTGGACAACAGGAATTACTAATGCCACAAAATAAGGGTTACTATTGGTTTGACTATAATCTACCACTTAGGAGTTCGCCAGATGATCTGGTGACCTAAGTGTTGTACAGAGAGGACAGAGCATGTGTATGCATAAAGAAGATAATGGGCAACAGTCAAAAAAGTCTGGGGAAATTGAAATATTATGCTTGGGTTATCTGAAGTGAGAACTGCAGAATAAATATTCTGAATGGACTGTGTGAACATTTGGTGCCATGAAAACTGTGAGCTGCAGGGAATTGTGCAACTGTGCTAAAGATTGTGCTTCAGCAGCAAAACTGAAATTGAATCAAAGCTGCTGATCTGAGGTCTCCTGCTACTGAGAAGCTGTTGCCTGAATGGAACCCAGTTCATCAGATAAAGAGGATGAGGTTTGGAGTAAATTCCTCCAAGACTTGTTTTAGCATCTTTCCAATTCAGTTAAACAGGTTCCAGGATCTGCCATCTAGGGAAACCCTCTTCTTCCCTTTCAGGATACAAAAGGGGAGAGATTACAAACCATGCAGTATAAATAGAGTGGGAATTTTATGGGGACTGTTGCTTATCTCATTAGACTGAGAAATGAGGTTCTAGTTATGCAGCTTGCAGGCATTGAACAGTCAGTGCTCAGCCCCTCAAATGCATGCTTAATGAGATCCATCCATGAACAGCAGCTGTTGCTGACAAATTGTAATAGGATTGGAAACCTCATTACTGATCCAGCATGTGTCAGTACTCTTACCTTCTAATGAAAAAATAAGCTGGAGTAATTTATGAGAGGCTGGGAAAAAAAGAACACAGAAGGAAAGATCTAGTGAAGAGGCAGTAATGAAACTAGGTTTACCCTGCTTTCAGCAGTTCATGCATTGAGTCTCTAAAAGTAAATGAATGAGAGAGTATTCTGCTAGGACAGGAAACATAGTGGAGCCTTTCCAGAAACTTACTGCATTTGACATCTATCCTGCTCACAAATGTGTCATAGATATTATTTTTTCCATGATTAGGGAAAAGAAAGACAAGACAAATATGTGATTCTTCTTTTACCTTCCGATGCCTGAGAATGAAGCTGTTTCTTTGACTGTAAGAGCAAAGGACCTTGGAGAACAGTCTTGACAGTGGTTGAGGCATTCTTGTGGTAATGGTTCACTAGAGACCTGATTCCTCATGTGGAGAGCTATTTTCCTCTCCCAGGCTTTAGAGTTTAGCAAAGTCTTGCAATGTCAGGTAAAAGCCACTGAGTTTTTATGTTTGGGAGCTTAGAAAGGCCTGACCACTGCCCTAATAATGTGATACCCGCTCAGGACATCAACAGTCTTATTACTGGTTTTTGCTCCAGGCACAGGCATGAGGTACAATCTGTGAAGATTCAGAGAGGCAAGCAAGGAGATAGAACTTGAAATTTTTAATTTTTTTTTTGGGGGGGGGGGAGGGGGTGGGGGGGGCGGCAATGTTACTATGACCCTTTGGCATGAGCAGTGCAATCCCAGGTTATTTCCACACCGCTGCTGATAAAGTATTTCTAAGATCCGTTCTTAGGTTTTGGGCATCTGGTTCAAAATGCACATTTTGAGCTAACATCACATATGAGGAGTTTCATAGGATGCTTCTTATGGCAAAGCTGAATAATACATCCAGTCTGCTGGTTGCCTCTGCTGGATTTCTCATTCAGAGTTACTCTTCTTGAGTTAGGAAGGGTATACAACTTATACAGGAAACTTTCTGAATAAAGCATCAGTTAGCAGTTGCTAAGACCTTAGAGCTTGATGAGCAGTGCAGGGTTTGTTCTACCTCTTCTAAGAGTCAAGCCCGCCTAATTTCTGGTACAGTGAACTATAGGTGTATTCCTTACTTTATTCTTGTCTATATTCTACTCCATACTGCCGAGGCATGAACATTTCCAATTTTTCGTAGATCTGTTTGCAAAAAAGACAAGCATATAATGGAAAAGGATCTGAAAGGGAAGCTAAATGACATCACTTAAGACAGTTTAAGGAAGCTTGGTATTTGGTTGTTTATGATCTGAGTATGTTAGTTGTTTGTATTGTGATAAGAGCATTTTTGGTGTGGAGACTGAGCCACAAGACTTATTGCAGCAATGCAGTGTTTGGTTTTTGGTAAGAGCATTTTTGGTGTGGAGACTGAGCCACAAGACTTATTGCAGCAATGCAGACAGTATTTGTCTGTTGGTTAGGGAAATGGACTGGAAGGCCCGAAGGTCTTGGGTCCCAGACCGTGCTGAACCAGTGACTCATCAGGCTGCTCTGGGAAAGTGCATTGAACTCAGATCTGCAACACTGCAGAAATCAGCCCAGCTGTGGAACTGAACCAAAGCAGGTTGTAAGTCACAGGTCAGTGGCACATATGGGAAACATAAGCTCTTTTTTCTTATTCTGCATAAATGTAAATTCTACATTATCTTCTCCTGAGCCAACATTTCGCTGTGAGGTTAATACTTTTGTATAGTCAATGGAATATTTTGAAGGAAATTGAATCTCCCCCCATCCCCACCAAAAAAATTTCCCAACCCTCCCATGAAATTTATGTATTAGCAGATATGAAGGGTGGGAAAAAAAAAATAAAAAACAACAAAAAACCCACAAAAGAAAAACCTGGCTCTTATTTATTTTTTACTAGCCAGGAGAATTTAATGTGGCCATTCCAGGTTTCTACTCATACAAATACACAAAACATTGAGCTTTTGTCCAAAACCTATATTGAGACTTTTTTTCTTCTGAGCAAGTAAGTGACTAAAACTATTTTTTGGTAGAAGTGGGAATTGAACTACATCATGTAAGTTTTATGAGCAGGATTTACTATGCTGCTTCTGTTTGAATTTTTCAGGTGTTTCTTATGCACATTGGGACATCTTATTTGCAAAATAAAAAATTAAAAAATTGAAATTTCACAGGTCCCTTCTTTTCTCTTATGGCAAAATATATTAAGACATGTTGCTAATCAAAAGTGTATGAGTGAGAAAGGACCTTATCACTAATAGTTAACTATAAGTTTTTATACCCACAAGGAAGAGATCGATCTTTCTTCTGAACACCTCCTTCTGTATTTTAGATTACTTTCCTTGACCTCATTGCAAATAGTGAACCTTTCACATAGCCCTGATATGTAAAATCCTCTAATATACCTTCTTTATGTAGTATACCCCCTATAACAACCTGCTGTAAAGCCAAGGCTTTTACCAGTGGCAACGCTGATCAACTCAGAGCAGAGAGAAGGTGACCCAGGGAGGAGGTTAAGTTTTGAAATCTAAAGTGGAAAATGAAATGGGTCAGTAAGAAACCTAGTTCTTGTGGGCTTTTTAATGTCTGAAATAGAAAGGAAATTGTGGGTGTTGCATCTGACCAAGCAGTTAGCTGTAAATTATTCCATCATCAAATGCAATTCTTATTCCAGTTTTCAAACTTCATATCTAATTCTTCTTACTTTTAAGGAAATGCTAGTCAAGTCTCAAGAAACAGTTCTGAAGAACTGCTTAGCAAATTTCTGCATTTAATAGTGTGGATGTAGTCGTTTGTCTAACAGCCAACTCTGAAAACTGAGCCAGGTCTGTAAGTGTTGCACTGGACTAGACTTACTCATCAGCGTATGTGGTAAAGATAGTGTCAGTCAGTCTGTGCCATCACTGGTTAACGTGTGGAAATCTATTCCTTTCAAATCATTCTCTCAATGATAGCTCCATACTTCCAGTTCTTGGTGTATACTTCTAATTACAATTTAGTAAATAATTCTTTAGGAAGAACTGAAACTAGTCTCTCTCTCTGCTATACTTGATTCTGCAGTCACAAGAAGATTAAAAAAACCTATTAAAAACCACCACCAACCTCACCCCTCCCAAGGGGAAAAAAACCTCCTCGGATCCTTAAATGCATAAAAACCAGGTCAGCAGGTTATTGCTGTAAACAGCTATTCTTCAGAGGAAAACTCAATAACTAATTCAGTTTATAAATGCAGTTCATACATAGTCAAGCATTTTAAAATAGTTATAGAAAACATGAAACTGGAATAAAATCTCAGTGGTTATGCTTATGTTTTGGGGAATCCTGGCACTGTTGCGCTGCACTGAACAAATACAGATGATAGAGCCATGCAAACAGCTGTATGGCTGGTTTGTGTCAGTTGCTTCCCCAGAAGCAGGGCTAATGCAATTGCATTCTGCTGGTTCAAAAGCAAAAATCTTTCCTAAATTGGCAGGTTGGTGTGTTCTTAATGTAATAGGTGCAGATCTGAAATATAATTTAGCAACTTTTAAAGTTTGCCAATCACTAAGAATAATATGTTCTTAAGTAAGTTTCCTGAGTCTGGCAATTTACGTAGGTGAGTGAACTAGACAGGTCAAATAGCTGGCTTGGTTTATAAATAGACTAAAAAAAAACTCCATATATAGAATAGTATCCAGACTTTCTATTGTTTGAAGCAAATGATATCATTATTTGGATGTCTTTCCAGAACTGAAAATGACTAGACTTTGGAAACTAAAAGTAGTTAAATATAGAAATTGCTACTTTAATGAGTGGATGCTGTGTTTCATTTTTATGCTACTAGTATGTGAACAAATGCCTTTCTGTTCTTAGGGATGGGAAGGGATATTTTCTTCCAGTAATATAAGATATTGGACAAAAGCCAAATTCAGATTAAGGGCTGTCAGTGTCTTTATCTCATTTCTTTATGGAAAATATTTTTGATCCACAGTGCAGTGTAACTGCACATACAAGGTGATAACACTGTTCACTAACTTGTGCCTTGCATAAGCCTTTACATTTGTGCAGATCAAATACAAAATGCACAGTGCTTCACATAAAGTAAAATGATGTAATAAAAATTAAAAGAGAAACAAACTGTGCCTTCCAGCATAGCTTGTCATCACAGACTCCCTAACAAGTGATAACATCTACTTGGCCAAGTCAGAGAGCGTTATCACTGATAACTAGAAAACATTTCTTCTGATTCCTGCAGTACTATTTAAAAACACCTAGGTAGTTTCTATGAAGATACACTTCCATTTCTAGGGGTGGGGTGTTGTGAATAAAGGCTCATGTTAAGATGTCCCAGCACTTTCACTGTAAAGACCACCATCTTTTTAGACGAGGAATGCTGTGTTGGATGGTAGGTGAATAATCTGTTGTCTCATAAGACAATATACTAAAATAATACATGTTTACGAACATAGAAGCAAGTTTAAGAAGATATCAAAACAAATTTTAACTTACCAGTCCAGATTTTCCTTCAGATGCTTCTGCATCTTTTACCTGTCAGATTTAGCTAAAAATTCACGTTTAAACAAAGTGTCAGTTGATATATGAAGTCACCAAAATTTAGGCATCTACATATTCACAAGGTGTCTGAGCTCTCATAATCAGGGAATCCAATATCCTTGCCTTAACTAATAGAAATAATTAATGTATGTACCTTTGGTTACCTTTATTAATATATTTTTATCTTCAAACTCTACTAGACTTGTAGCTGAGGGATTTTTTCTGCAAGCAAACCTGATTCTTAAGTTGGTAAAACTGAAAATGGAGTGCTCATGAGCAACACTTTCATTGTCCTTCTGTAATCACTTTGGGCCAGTTGATGACCATGTAACATTTGTCCCTTTGGAAGATGTAAGAGATATTTTTAACCATTGCTGCACACTCTTCGAAGAGCTTAGTTTGCCTCCAGCATCACCTCTCTCTTGCTAGTGTATGTGCAAGCTTTGGTTGACGATTAAGACCAAAACTGTCATTCCTTTAGGCAACTTAAGTCACCTGTCTCAGATACGGAAGTGCCAGAGGATATTGTTCTTCCTCTTCTGGATGAAATTTTGTTCTGGAAAAGCCCTCTGCATCTTAACCCTCCTTCAATAGCTCCTAGAGCTACAGCACATTCATGCAGAGACCTGTGGCTGATTTTTAGGATACCCTTTCCTGTGGCATTACAGAATCTTCAAAAACAAGTAGGAGTGATAATTTTTTTCTCTAGGGGTGACTATTTTTTATTTGTTTTACATTTCAAAAAGTTTTAACTGGATTTTCCCATCTTATGTTCTAATCCCTTTCTTAGGATAGCCTATAATCATCTCTGTGACTGATAAAAAGGCAAAAAGCAGCTGAATTCAACTTCATTATCTGTAAAATACGAGATCCCCATTCACTGACTTCTTGACAGAAACCTATGGCATGGCATACACTGCTTGCTCAGAAGCGTACTGTTTGCACATAACCTCAAATTGGGCAAGTGGGCAAGAGCCCTGGACAGTTATTCAAATATCTGTACTGTATATTTAGGCAGCTTTTAAGATTTACTCTCTGACTGAACCTCTTAAAAACCTTACTTTTTTCCTCCTTCTTTTTTTTTTTTTTTTTTTTATTCCTACTATATAACAGCAGCTCCTTCTGGCTTCCATCTGGTTTGCTGAGTCAATATGTGTTTGGATGAAAGCCACAAAATTAGAAATGCTTTTATGAAAATGTGGAGAGTAAGTTCACACTGTATCATGTCTGATTTCTGCAGTTGTTACAAAGCAATGTCTTGAGAATGCAACAAGGGAACATTTTAATTTAAAAAGGGGGTGGTAAATAGTACCTCAAATAAAGTGAAGATGTAGAGCTGTGAAGTTTCACTTTGAAATGAAACTATGCAAGGCTGTGTGCCAGAACGTTAATGTAATCAAGAGCCACAAGCCAGCCCGTAAGAGGAAAGTCTT
This sequence comes from Pezoporus wallicus, assembly GCF_028554395.1. Taxonomy (NCBI): domain Eukaryota; kingdom Metazoa; phylum Chordata; class Aves; order Psittaciformes; family Psittacidae; genus Pezoporus; species Pezoporus wallicus. The sequence continues at coordinate 277,879 of NW_026635653.1, read as the reverse complement.
TTATAGCTTCACTGCTGAGAGGTACAGAATTCATGTTTCCCATTGCTGTCTTCAACATACTTGCTGAGACACACTTGAGAAGACAAGTTTGTGTCTGTTGGGGTCTTCTCAGCATCAGAGACTTTGTATTCTCTTGCCCTTCCTTCCCTGACCCCAGACATTGAGCACAGGCATCCCAGTCCCTGGGAGCAGTGCTGCTTTTGGATACTCCTCTTCTGTTGATGTTTCCAAGCCCATCAGAACTCAAACTGAAGCAACTTGTTTATTTGCTTGTTTGCTTGGCAACCTGCCTCCCAGTTTTCTCTGTGCATTCCATTATAAGAGGTAGGTGGCACATGAAACTCCACACCAATCATAATGGATTGCAACAAGCATCACTCTTCTTACTTCATCAGGAAGACTACATTAGGCAGTTGTTAGGAGACCAGCTTTCTTAGTGTGGCTGACGGTAAGGCTCTTCATGTTCCTCCTGGGAACGATTTCCTTCTCCAGGTTTGGTTATTTTTTTTCAGTGAAGGATGTGTAAGTGTATGGCTCCCCCTTCTTTTGGTGGGAAGTGCAAACATTCATATGATATTGAGGTCACGCACTAAATTATTCCAGTTGCCATGCATCCAGTCTAGAAAGGTTCTGGCTCCCATTCAAATATGAAAGAAAGAATTATTTCTTAGCAAACTAATGCTCAGAACAGTTGGAGAGAGGATCCACACCCCCATCTTTTCCTTCCTCTCTGAATGTGCCAGTTAATCCTTTCCCTCACCAATTAAGGTCTTCACAGTGGTCTTACTGTCTGGTGCACTAGTAGCTACTGGATTGCGAGCAGGCAGTTTCAGATGACTGGTTTCTTCTTTGGCATTGTAACTCTGAGGACAGAACGTTTTCCAGACCAAGCCTGACACTGGGCAGTCCAGGCATCCCCCACTGACAGCATTCTACATGCTTGTTTTGAATGGTTGTTTATATGTGTTTCTAGAGAAATAAGTTTGGCATCCAGGCAACAAATGTTTTCAGCTCTTTAAAGAGTAAAATGCTGGTTTTGAGCAAATACAACTGTTCAGTCGCATTTGTAACCAACAAAGTTCGTTTCTGTCTGGTTCATCAGCAGCAGGAGTACCCTGTCATACTCCTACTTTTATTTTTTTCTCTTCCAAAGGAAGCAGAAAATTAATGTTTCTAAGTCAGGGCCGTATAAACCAAACTTGAAATTAATGTGAGTTTCGACAGCCTAAGGTCAGACATGGAAACAGAGGTCCGTAATGGAGGTGTGGGCCAGTCTGGTTCTCCCTGGCAGTGACACGGAGGGCTGCCTTGCAGGCATGCCAGGAGTCCCCTCAGGACTTCCAGGCTGAAGTCTCACGTGAGTCGTCCAAACACACTGCTCGTTGCCACACCACAGAGGCATGCGGTATGTCAGCACCCCTGGTCGTAGTTCAGCTTTTCAGCAAGCTCCCAGGCCTTCTAAAGCTTCCTTTGGTGAAGCTTAGCTGGCTTGGAGGAGCCGCTGTGGTTGATGGAAAGAACACAATGGGGTTGTCAGGACAAAAGTTAATGTACAACTGCAACATATAAAAACTTTATCAAAGAAGATGTCAGTGTGCAGAGTCTTTTGATTCCAGGTTGCAGTATTTTCATTATAATTTCCCTAATGTTTTGAGCTGTATGTAAGGAAGAGGCTTATATTTCCTGGGCTTTCTGTACTCATAGAACTTTGAGATCTGTCCTCTGGTTGCCTTTGTTCTTTGTCAGAATATCAACCCTTGAAGTGAAGGTACTTGAATAGGCACACAGAGAAAACGATTACGCAGATGTGGCCAAGATCAGTAATAAATAAATCATTAATGTGGGAAAAAATTTAAAGATAGCGGCATATATGTTTTTGAGGTTTTTAAGAGTTTGGCTCAAGGAAACTGATTTAAGTTGTCTTTAGTTAGCTGAAGATGTATAAGTACATAAATAATATTGTTTTGTGACAAAAAAGAAAAAAAGGGAAAGCAAGAGGGAAAAGAAAGATTTTATGTTGGGATCACTCACATATTTGATGCTTGCAATTTTATATAAATAAAAATGAGGGCTGTTTACACAAGAATAATATACAAGCTTTACAAACATACATGGCACTTACATGTTTTCTCTTGCTTGTGTTTAAGTAGTATTCACATTCCCCAAACCATCAATTTTATATTCTTTTCCAGCAAAGTTCTTTAATGATATTAAAAGGAGAGTTGGAAAAAACCCTCTTCTTCCTTTTCGGTGTATTGCTTTCCTTATTCCCTTTCTCCATCCATTCCACCCTCGTTTGCAGGCTGCTGGTTACAGCTTTCCCAGCAGTAGGTGTTTGATTTTCTGACACTCAGTGTTCCCATCGGAGGCCATTGCTTGCTTTAAGGATGAGATTTGGACACTTAGCATAGGATCCCTCTCATGTGAAGCTGAACATCTACACTTTAAACACATCTCAACCAGTTACCCTAGACTATCTTTCTAATCTACTCACCCTTCTAGGATGAGGTTTAGCTCAGATGTTTAAAATAGATCTGATGAGATTCTCTGGATGGTCTATAATAGCAGCCAGATGTTGTGCCTATATTGCAGAAATTTTAAATTAGATTATATAAACCCCATTTCTAGACTCTTCCTAGATTCTGGACTTTTTTGAGATTAGTGGAATTTGGGATCATCCAAAACATGACCAAGACCTGGAATTGAATGTTTTCTCAATAGACAACTTCAGAACTGGGGACTATTGCCAGTCTTCCAGCTTTGTTGCACGAATCTTAGAACACCATTCTGCTGCAAATACTTCTTTGAGCTTTTCACCATTTAACTGCATATTGATCAAATCAGGAGATTCACCTCCCTGTCCTCAGACTTATACAGGGCATGAATGTCTGCATGTAAGATAGTCACCTCCACCCACCTCTTTAAATTTCAGAGAAAGTAGTAGGTGCTTTCTGTGAAGGGTGCAGTTTATCAGTTTAGATGCCAGTATCAGGATGGGGTGAATTGTATCCTAGGACTGGTTGTTCTCCCTATTGATTGAAACAGTAGTCTAGGCACCCATGTTATATCAAAAGAGCCACATTTGGTTGTCACCATTGGTGCTATGTTCCCAGAAATTTGTTTTCCTCAGGGCATATATAGTTTTGGTGCTTTAAAACTACATTGGCCATCACTGAATTTTAAACTGGACTTTCTGCATTCTAATTACTGACTGATGCATGTCCATGTGATTTCCCTTCATCACAGTTGTAAGCCCATGTGTATAATTGGTTTTGACAAAGTTTTAGAAGGATTCTTAATAGAGTTCTTTTTTAATGTAAACAAACCTTTAAACCATAATGTTTTATAGTGTAACTTCCCAGTAACGTCAGACTAAATGGCAGTGCAATGATCTGCCTTCAGGGAGTTATAAACATTCATAGATAATAAAGTAGAAAACCCTACATGTGACTAAAAGCTCCAGGGTCATCTCACTAGCAGTCAAAAAGTAAAAAAGTGGAAATTAGGCAATAAGGAGAGCCCAAGTATAATCCAGAAGAGATATATTAGTGCTGGTCTCAAATGTTTTCCCAATATGTTCCCTACCTTTGGAATCTTCCAGATTTTTCTCTTGATTATCTAAAGAATCTATGTGCTTAAAAGGACATAAAATGAGAAAATTAAAAAAAAAAAGCTTCCTAAAATTGTGGAAGAAAACAATTGTGTCCCCACATTAGCTGCCGGTATTGTTATGGCATACAAATTAGAATGTTGGATGGTGGATAGTACACAAACAATAGACCTTGAACTTATTCCAGTTGAAATATGCATTAGCAACCTCCTTTTTTTTTCATACTCAAGTACACAAATAATCTTGCCATAGTTCCTACTCATACTCTATGTTCTCCTTAGCAACAGTTTACCAAATTTAGAGTCACTCTGCTAATTAATAAAGAAATAAATTTATTGTTGTCCCTGTTGTTTTCTCAGTAAGTATAATTGAAAACTCATATGGTAAAATTACTGTATCTGTCAGTCTGTTACTGTTAGGCTGTTACAGCTCCAACCAAAACAGATCTCTAAAAGTTCAGAATTGATTCTTACTAATGGCAGCACTGCCTAACACAGTGTTCCTTAATGAAGTCCTGCATCCCTCAGAGGACTACGTTCACACAGGTCTTATATCTGCAAGGCATCCATAAAAATGAATAGAACTATCCTTAATTTCTGAAAAAGAACTTAGAGGGAAACTGTGAAATGAAAGATACTCACGGAGAGTCATGTTTCATCTGCAAATAGGTTAATGAGAAAAAAAAACACCAAAACATAGCGAGAGTGAGTTTGTGACCATCCAAATATTTAACTAAAAAATGGACCAACCTGCGCAAGCAGTAGAGGTTATAAAACTGTCGTGGTTTATGATTTCCTGTAAACAATAGCCTAAACATAAAGCAGAGTTCATAACATGATGTAGAACACTGCTACATCCATGAAATAATTTTCTGAATCACACACCTAGCCTTTAAATAGCTTGGGCCATGGTTTCAGTTCTGTGGACCTCTTTTATCAATTTGAAAAGCCCAGTGTTAAATGCAAAAATTAAATATAAAGCTGAAATGAAAGTATTTTGATATATAAAATAGTTCAGATACAGACATTAACCCTCTTATGACAAGCGTAAGAGCTTACCTTGGGAACTTTGTATTACTGCTTCTCATAGCAGTAACACAGAGTCTGTTGTGCAAATATGACCAAAGGAGAATTTAGGCAATGCCTGGTACCTGCTCCATATCTTTTATTCATTTGTCTCCCAGGGAGAAATCCAAAGCTCTGAACTGTTTTCAGGTTCTCGGTAGTGTAGCAGCAGGAGTGGGTACCTGAGAAATGTGACCCACAACCCCAGGTGTTGAGTAGGGGATTACTAAGAGACATGTGAAAAATGCAAAGTGTGGCAGTGTTGGTCCTTCTCTGTTTTAGGTCCTAGAGTCAGGGCTACAGGCAGGAACAGCAGCATCAGAGCCTATTTAAGCAACAGCATAGAGCACCCATCTTGTTTGAGGGCTTGTTTATACCACTGTCACCTCCCTTCCAGCTCAAGCTATGAAAGGGCAGGAAGGGTGAAGGGACCATTTGTTCCTGCTGCAGTGCAACAAAGGATTCAGGGTTTTTCCATCCAGTAGTGGAGCAAGCCACATAGAACCTGTATCCTGCAGTTGGGGTGCCTTGAGTTTTGTCCAAGGAGCAGTGCACATGAAAATTAGCAGCCACCCTGACTGAGGAGCTGCGCCTCCAAGACATCCTTCTCTCTTTTTCTTTTGGCTCCATTAACTGCTGCGCAGCAAACCAGGCTTAGAAATAGCAACAAGAAATCCCTTTCTCCTTTCCCAGTTTACTTACTAGGCTGATGGGGCATTTTCAAGTTTTCAAAACCCTGGGCTTAGGTGGGCTTCAGGCTGGTCTTCACAGTATTCCTAATGCTTAAGTTACAGTTATAAAAGTCATACAACAGCATGCCCAGCATCTCTGCTGTTCAAATTTCTGAACAAGAGTGACTGTGGCTGCTGCATTTCGTGCAGGCAGTGTGCTAGGTGTAATCAGAGCTGGCCTGCCTGTTGAAGACCATCCAAGGATTTACACGGAATGGTGCATATTTTGTGATCCATGCATTTTCAGCCCAGGCCAAGGTGGTTCTGGACAGGCAAGAGAGATGTAACTGCAGCCATCTACTTAATCTGTGTCTGACTTCTAGGTCACAGTGGTTGGTTGCTAGCAGGTTTTAGGTACCTCTAGAATAGATAGTCATTGAAGAGGAGAGAGCAGGAGTTTGGCTTATGGTTTTGAACCTGATACTTACATCTTCCTTTATGTCCACCCATAAATATTTTAAAGTATAGCAACGATTTAGAGCATGCATAGAAGGATGTGCTGCATCGTGACCTAGGACTTAGTCCTTGTCCCTGAAGAATCCAAGCAGCTGCACTTCTGTGATACGATATCTGTTGCATGTGTCAAAAAGATGTGCGAGATACTGCTCATCATGGAGCTGCAATGTTTTGAAAATGTGAAGGGAAAATAATACAGTAGCATTATATTTCTTGATCTCCAAGAACTGGAAAGCCACTCATGGCTGCTTCTAAGCAGAGATTAAAGAAGTTTCAACTGGAAGTCATAGATCTAATCCTGGACTTTGCTTGGGCAAGTTCTCAGCAAGCCTGTTAATCAAAGCTTATTGTGCTGTGCTAGGTATTGTGGCTGATATCTTTTAACTTTCATTTTATGTGTGTTCTGGTTTGCAGGGTGGGAAGACGTACACAGGACCATGTGGAGGCAGAGATTGCAGTGGAGGATGTCAGTGCTTCCCTGAAAAAGGAAGCCGTGTAAGTAACATTTTTTCCTGTAAAACATTCTTGATGTTCAATGTTGTTTCATAAAGGTGGACTTGCATCAGTCTGCTAGAGTATTCAAACAATTATTCTTTTTCAGGAAAAGGTTACTGTTGTTTCGTCTTACTTCCTCAAGAGCTTGTAGATTTGAAGAAATGCAGTGTTATGAAATATGGCAGGTTCTTCTCTCAAAGATCAGGGCCGAGGGACCTAATAGCCACGACAAGCTGATCAGATCAGAATTTTAGGGATGTTATGTTCTACAGTATCACTGCATTTTGTGACAGTGCTAAATGAATATGGACAAAATCACTCAGCAATGTTCTTGAAGTCTTTCTAACAAAATGGCATCTCATGAAAAGCTATAACATACATGTGATTTCCATTAAAGCGAAAGGGAGCCAGGCCTGCAAAACCTGAAATCTCTGCTAGAAGGGAACTGCTTGGGACTACTGGCATTAGGCTGTTGCTGATAGTCTGTTCTTTGTTTTAGGGAATAGTGAAGAATGAGGCAGAGAAAGGGACATGGGGTGGAGGGGTTTAGCCACCTGCTGCAAAGAGCTCCAAGAAATAGGGCAGTTCCTTATCCTGTATGGCTTGGAGCCCCGGCTGGCAGGCTCCTTCTGCACAGCTTGGTCTTCTGCAGCTGAGACAGTGACTCAGCCTTTTCCATCCACCCATCTCTAAGAATAGGTCAGGCAAGAGACGTGGTGGCAGGTCATATGCTCCTTCTGCTATCATAAACTTCATAAGATTCTTTAGTTCTCTGCCTTCCCTCCATGCAGCGAAACATCAGTTCCTGTTCCCATTGCATTCCTCAAGCTTGACTCCACGTCTGAGTGGAGAAAGAGATAGTAAGAAAGTCACAGTGTAGGTGGGAGATGAGGAACATTCTTGTTTACAGCAGAAGTCCCATTGTCTCCATGGAAGTCAGATGATTCTGGGGTTACCATGCCATAAGTACTGTAATGGTGATACTCCCATCCCCTGACCATGATCCTCTCATGGTCTGCTTTCCATTACATTAAGCTAATGGCAAACTCGTGAAGCTGAGGACAAACAAGTCCTCCCCTGAGACAGCTTCCAGTGAGGCTCCCTCCAGCTGTTACTGCCTTACCCTCATCATCCCACACATGAAGTTTGGCGAGTGCCTCCTGCCACTTCCCTCCAAGGGCTCTGTAAGTCACAAACTAATGCTGTATGAAATGGCCTCGAGCATGACATTGCTATGCCTTTTCAGTGTCAATTTTTTGGCTTCTAAAAGCAAAGCATGGATGTACTTGTTAGGGTTTGTGGAAATACTTGTTGCAAAACTACAACTTTCTTGAGTGAAATATTTTTCACATTCCTTCTTGACTGAATAACTTTTAATTTCAAACTGCCAAGTCTACAGGACAAAAGACGTAGCTAGAAAGTAAATGCATAGTTTAGAAAAGCGAAAAATACTAAGTTATCAGAGTAGAGAACCAGTCAGGTGCCACTGATGAGAAGCTCCCAGTGAGTTGCTTAGTATCTAGATTGGAAGGTAAGGGCAGATTTTATGTACTTACCACTCTCACTCTTTGATTTATCCCAGGGAAGTAAGTAACCCCAGTAAGTACTCACATTGGCCTCCCTTTAAATAGACATTAAAAAGGAGAAAAGGAGGATGTTACAAAAGATAAATTATGTTTTGCTACTTGTGGAAAATTGTGCAAGATGTGAAGCAGTATTGGGGAAAGTGATGTAAAGAATTTTACACCACTTCAAAAATAGTATTTTAACTCTGAAATGACATGCCTCATTCTGAGTCAGCATACACTGCATGTATTCTGTGTCTGCTCATCTCTTCAGATGTCACAACCTCTGTTAAACATCTGGTTTAAGGATCAGTGTTGGTCTTGCTTCTGGTCTCATGCTAATCCTCAATGGGAATATTTGTTTCTACAAAATGTCCTACAAAATCTCTGCATGACACACGTTTGCTGTTCAAAGTGACTCATTACATGCACAATAGACATATTGCATGTTTGCACTTGTAAGAGTGCCTGAAGCACTCTGTCAGAGCCTGCTTCTGCAGTGACTACCTTAGGTGCAACAGAGCTGTCACTTGCAGGGCATCTGGAGCTAGGGTGGGAGCAGCACCGTGAGGGTCTGCAGTCAGCTGTCAGCTCCACCATCTCCTGGATATTCTCTCAGAACCAGGCAAACAAAAACACTTTCTTTGGATTGCTGCTAATGAATGCATATCAGAAGCTGTTGAATGAAGTAAATTCATTGGAGTGGTAAATACAGTTGCAAACTATGAAAGTAGAAAAGGTCTGAAGAGATACCTACTTTTTATTTATATGTGCTTCTACTTCATTTTCTGTTGTTTCAGTTACAGTCTGAAGGTACAGCATTTAAATAAAGGCTTTATTTAAGATAATAAAGATATTTAAATAAAGATGCTTCTCTTTATTTGTTGTCTTAATCTAATGGCTTTTGTTTTTAAAAAAGTGTTCTTTACAAAATATTTCCACTGATACCTTCTGGGGGATCTGCGCTAGAAACAGAGAGGCACTGTGTAGATGTGTGAGGATTCAGCCAGGCTTTGGTAGTTTGTGCCAGGTGTCCAGATGCAGGACAACTGGAAGCCCTGAGCTTCTGTCTACACTGCTGTGGGCTTGGGACTGATGAGATTAGGCACGAAGGCACACGAAAGTTGAATCCTGGTTCAAACAGGCAGTTTTTAGGGACAAAAGGCCACCTAGCATGAATTAGAGCATGCATCTAGCAGGCCTACTGGAAAGAGGTGTGTGAACTCAGCCCTGCAGCTTTCCCTAGGCTCAGACACAGCACAATGAAATCTGCTGGGGACGGGAAGATGAAACAGCAGAAGCTTCATCTGCCTGCTGTAGCACTGGGGGAGCTGCTATAGCAAGGCAAAGACAGCAGCTAACCTACAACCTCGTGCCTCTCGTCAGAGCTGCTCCCAGGGCTGTGAAAAGCACATTCTGCCTCATTCCCAGGAGGACAGGTCAAATTAAAATGTTCAGAGAATCATAGGATATTGCTGATAACCATGTACAAACATAGTTTTCATAGTTCACAGCAAATGCTGAGCTGTTGTTCAGGGAAGTTTCTCTAAGGAATGTCTTTCCTGGGCCACACACAACCAATCCCTTTGAGGTTTCCACCTCCTGTCTCAATTTTCAGTTCACACCTTCAGAGGAAAAAAAAAGTAAAAGGAACTTCTTCCATAAGCTGTGTCTTTTCTAGTGTCTAATGGCATTCTGGTCTTTGTTTTTTTTCACTGTAGCCTAGTTATTTTACTTTAACTGAGGTACTATTTACTGTTAGCTGGATAAAAATATCAAGTCCATTTAACCATACCTTGCAACTAGGCAGGTGGTTGGAGCTGGGGCTGCAGCAGTCAAGCTAGGGGCCCAGCCTCACCCTCATCTCCCCTTCTCACAGCTGGCAAAAAGCTCAGCCAAGTTCCATCGAGAAGTGAAGCTCCTAGAGGAGTGTTCAAATCCACATGGCAAGAAAACTTGGAAAGACAACAGATTCATCTTCTCCCTATGATTAGACAGACTCATCTTCTTATTTTCTCCTAAGACAACTTCTCCTAAGTTGTTCTTCTATCACAACAGACAACCACTCCCTAAGCTACATGTGGAGAAAATACTGTAAGGAGTACCCAGGTGCCTGGGTAAGACAGAAAGGAGAAAAGAGAAGCACTGATACGGTGTTGAAACCTTGCTTTGAATGAAACGGAAACCCTGAATTAAAGGGGTAAAAAAAAAAAAACAACAAACTAAAAACTTCTTGTTTCGTTTTTTTTATTTTTCCTCTATTTTATTTTTTGGGGATTGTTTGGTTTTGGTTGTTTGGGTTTTTTTTTTTATTTGTTTTTTTGCAAACAAAATGTTGAGATTTATAGTTCTTTGCAAACCATATGTTGCACAGGGTACAATATATGCACTCCTAGAATCTGTTAAACATTAATGCACTTATGTAGGAAACGGTAATTCCTTCCAGTACAGTGGCCAGCTGTTTGACCTATTGAAGTTCATAATCAACTTCACTTCATAATCAACCTAGAAGGCATTGTAGAAAGTGGAAGTGAGTAGAAATCTTTTTGATCTTTCTATAGAGTGAGAAAATGCACTCTATTGAAATCTGGCTTTATACTTTCTGAGTCAAGCATCTAACAGTGCTTGAGCCGCTTAGCCATTGTTTTTCCTAGGGGCTGGAATAATGCAAACTGTGAAATGAAAAGACAGCTTCAAGTCCCTCCACAAAGGCCACTTTTGGGGAATGCCTAAACATTTCTTTTTAACTAAGACTGACATGAGGGTTCATTATAATTCCATTACAGATATCTGTTCCATTGCTTACACTAATGAGGTGGCCAAGGGTAAGCTATCCCGTCTGCTTTTGAGTGCTATAGAGTTGTGAAGTCTAGTGTCTGATCTTTACTTACGAGCATTTTCCATGCAAGTTTAAATCTTAACACATGGGATAGATCTAGAAGAAGTTTCTCTTTATAATTAAAAAGAAAAACAACAAACAAACAGTAAAAAAAAATACAGCACTTAAAATGTTCTTAAGTCAATTCCATTTTTATATCTTAGGAAAATGTTTAAATCCAATAAAATTATTTTATCAACTGTTAGTGTAATTCTTGAGCATCACAATTAACTGGCTTCTAAGCTGGTATAATGGCAGTAGCTCCTTTGTAACTGTTAGTGTAAGTTGATATAGCTGATGAAATCTGATATTTTACTGTTTTTACAAAATAAGAACATAAGAAGGGTCTTCTCAAATTAGATCAGTAATTCCTCTAGTCCGCTACTGTCTCCCCGGCAGTAGCAGTAGGAGATGCTATTTACAGGGAGCACAGAGGTCTGGCAACTTTGCGCAGTCTATTTCCTTTGTACCCAAGATCACCCTACTTGTATGTTCCTTCAGTATCTTTGTTTCTCCCTGAATTTGTCTTCATTCCTTTTTGAAGCTGTTGTAAGTGTATTTGTTCACAACCTCCAGTGACACTAAGGGTTGAACTACTCAAATAATGCAAGATCACTGTCCAACCTGTTCTAATTCAATCTCCCTCTGATTTCATCAAGTACACCCTATTTCTAGTACTATAAGATTTGGGAAGAGCAGCTCAGCATTTACCTTATTAACTGCTTCCCTAATTTTGTAAATCTCAGTCATATTCCCTCTCAGCTTTTTCCTATCCAAAAGGAAGAGTGGCAGCCTTTTTTAGGTTCTCTTCTGAAGGCAACACTCCAACCCTTAGTCCCTTTATTTTTCTCTCTCTTCTGTGAGAGACAAGAACAGTACACAGCACACACAACTATGTGTGCACCAAGGTCTTGCTTAGCAGCAAGTTGACATCCTCTGTTTTCTCCACAGTACCGTTCCTGATGCCCCTCAACACTGAAGCTTATCTGCCCACCCAGTGTGGTGGGGTTCTTCTGGATGTCCCAACATGGGAGATCACTAGATCTCCCCATCCTCCTTTACCAACATCACATTTAACAATCTAAGAGAGGTTAGTATCATGTATAGACTTGGATTTTTCACAGTTCAGTGCCTTCTGATCACTGTTGAAGTCTTTGCTAAAACCAGTTCCAGCACCCATGTCTGAGAGGACCCACTGCTGTTGCATCTTCATTTTGAAATGTGACCATCAAGCACTATTCTTCCTACCCTTTAACAGCCTTCAGTCCATAACAGCACCTCTCTTGCAACCCTTAGGGAATTTATTTTAAAAAGCTTTGGTGAAGTATTTTGTCAAAGCCATTTTGAAAAACCAAATACATTACTGTCATTAGGGCCTGCTTTACCATGCTTATCCTTGTGCTCAGTTATTGTATTCTTTAAGGCAGATTATAACTTTTCCAAGCAGGAAAGTCAGATAAACTGTCTCGTAATATACAGGGTCTCGTCTTGATTCTCTTTTCCACATGGGAGCTTGGTTAGCAGCTGCCCGCTGTTGCAGTGGCGGTTTGTAATGATGGGTTACACACCTTGACCAGCAACTCTGCAGTTTCACACTTGAGTTCTTTCAGAATTCACAGGCGAATATCACCTGCTCCTGTTCACTCACTTAGTAACACCTGCCTTGCATATTTTACCTACTACTTTTATATTTAATATATATATCTGTATCTTATCTAATACTTTTTCAAGGCCAGGTTGGACAGAGCCTTGGGTGAGATGGTTTAGTGTGAGGTGTACCTGCCCATGGCAGGGGGGTTGGAACTTGATGATCTTAAGGTCATTTCCAACCCTAACTATTCTATGATTTGATTCTATGGTTCTATGATTCTATATTTTTATATTTACCTGAAATTAATCTGGCTCAAAAATAGCTTGGATTTGGGACCCTCTCAAACACCTTCAGCAGTTAAGACCTATGCAAAGAAGTCAATAAACTTCTCTGCTATGGCTTTATCATCCCAAAGTGCCCCTTACAAGCCTTTGGCATAGTCTGGTACTACTATTTCCCTTGATGGCTTCTTGCTTTTCTTTAAACAACTTTTTACTATCGTCTTGATGATCTTCTGCAAAATACTCACATTCTTTTTTAGCCATCCTAGTAGCCATTTACTCTTGATCTGGTTTTTATGAGCTTTCATGTTCATTTCAGCAATTTTTTTAAATGCTAACCTTTTTCCCTATGATAGCCTTCTTAGCTTTTTTTATGAGCTGTGCAGGGTTTTTATTGAACTGTTTTACTTTCTTTTTGATATGTGACACACAGTTTACCAGGGCTTTTAATACAGTGTTTTTGAAAATCCTCCAGGTTGCTTTAGGCTTCTATTTTTGTGATTTTTATGTATTTCCCCTTCTTAAATTAGATATCTGTGTGAGGTATTTATTTGGCTTACTCCATCCCATGAGAGCATTAAGTTCAGTTATATTGTGAAGCTCTTACAGAGCAGTTCTTCCACTAGTACCTCTTGAAGCAGGTCCTGTGCAGCACTCAAGACTAAACCCAGAGCTGCAACCTTTCTTATGGGTCCCAGAGCTCACCACTAAGTGACCAGTTGCTGTATTGAAAGTTCTTTCTCCTTATCTCATTGGGAGGAGGCATTGTGCCTGACAATACATTGGTAGTTGGAATTTGCCAGTATTGCTACCTGACCTAGTTGTGAAGCTTCTCTAATTTCACTGAGTATTTTGTGATCAGTGTCTTTTAACAGGGGAGTCCTAAATATAAACCAAATCCTACCTTTCTGTTATTTCCCCTCACAAGGATTCGCTAATGCTTCCCATTGCCCTCAGTGGTTTTTTTTCTGTTACGCTTTGTTTTAGTGTTCACATGCTGTGCCACTTCTCTGGCTGTATCCATATTTTCTGTCACCTATGTAAATTAGACAGCGTAGCAGTTCTGTATGCCACTGATTTTTCTCATTTCACCAGCATGAGATGTCTGTTATATCAGGGGTGTTGTTTGTTGCCAATTAGTATAGTTCTGTAACCTTGGTTTTTAGATCTCAAACACTGCTGTAGAAGCACTTACAAATTTTGCCCATTCTCTGCTGCAAGCTCCAGCCAAAGTTGCCCAGAGAAGCTGTGGCTGCCCCATCCCCGGGAGTGTTCAAGGCCAGGTTGGACAGGGCTTTGAGCAACCTGGTCTAGTGGAAGGTGTCCCTGCCCATGGTAGGGCAGTTGGAACTAGGTAGTCTTAAAGGTCCCTCCCAACACAAGCTATTCTATGTTTCTATAGATCAGTAAAAACAGACCTTTCACTCTGCTGAAGAGTGTCTCTTTTCTGTTGCTCAGCATCTGCCTGCATCCTGAGCTTACAATTTGTTAGCTCTTGGATATTTCTATCAGTCTAACTTCTCCACTGAAAAGGGATTGGGATTACTTTTCCCTTTCCCTGCTCTACCCGTGTTAAACCAAGTAGCAACAAGCAAGATCTGGCCTCACTGATGTGCTTAGGGGTCTTGAGGAGAAGGCAAGCTGACCTAAGCCTCTATATACAGGCTGATGTAAGCTCCTCTGTTGTGGAAGCTCCTGCATAGTAAAGGTCAAGGAACCACCTTGCCAGTTCATCCGCTCCAGGAAGCCACTCAGCAAACACCTAAACATGAACTCACCACCAGAAGAAACCCAGTGATCATGCAAGCAAAAAATTCACAAAGCTTTCATGCCTTGCAGTGGCCTGCCCTTGCTTGTCTTTGTCTTTTTGTTCTTACTTTCCCAAGACAGGAATGGTTTGAAAAGCATCCTGTTTGCTCTCCAGTGTTTGGGAGCAAACTTACTCGTGTCTTCTTAAGTATTGTCAGATTCTGCACTAGAATGGATATGAAGTACCAAAAAATGATGCTTCAAAACTTCACATTGCTTTATAGGCCAAGGTTAAGTCTCTGGAAATTTCCAGGAAGAGGAGCTGCCCTCAGAGGAGAGGTATTTGTAATGGCAGCAGATTTAAAAGCAAAATACCTGTAATACTAATAAGCATTATTCATGAACAAGGAGGCAACCTTCATTTTTTCAATACTGTAATCAAATCTGGTATGGTACATTAAGATTTAATTTTCCTTTTTTTCTCTAGTTAGAGTAGTACTGGAAAGCAGTTTACTGGTGGCTACAAAAGACAGGAAGAGTGTTAGCATATAAAAGTGTTTAACTGTGAAGCTAAATTCTGCTTTCAGATACAAGAGTAGTTTCCTTTTACACACGTGTTTGAGGGTACAGTTTTAAATGCACACTTTTGTTTACATTTATACTTTCAAAACACTGCCTTACAAGGTCTTGACAGCGTACATGAATCCCTAAAGTCTTGATATTGTTCCATTGGCATCTAAATCTTAGGCTAAAGGCTTAATTTAAGGAGCTGTTAGCAGTAAACAGGCCCATAATCTTTAGAGTTAGCTACTGAAGTCAGGCAGGGTACAGGTTTGCTTGACAGAACTTGAACTTGAGTCAGTCTGAAACTTACTGACTGGTTTATGATCTAATGTTTTATTTAGTGAAAATTGCTTAACCTGGGATACACTGACTATCTGTAGTGGGGTACTCATGCTGGTTGCTAATTGCTGGTCTTCAGTACATTTGTCCTGACATTTTTTTGAGTGAAGCATGCATGTTTCCTTTTTCTTTTAGCTCTGTTTATACATGTTTAATCAACATCAGAGATCTTTTTGAACTGGTGGAAGGAGGTTAGATAACTTTCCCATGAGCAAGAAGCAATGAATCCTGCTTCCATATATTCATTCTACACAAAATCTGAGATGTGGGAAGAGTCGGTGAAAAGTTTTCCTCAGAATTTTTTTCAAATGAAAAATACAAACCATGTAAGAAGAAGCAGAGTGATTTGTTCGAATATATGCAGGAACGCAATTAAATTTTCACACCAAAATCACATTTTCATTTGTAAATATTCAGAATACAATAAAGAATGTTTAAAGGGTGAAATAAACTCAAATGGAGTCTTTCTTTCAAATCAAGCAAAATACACGTTGACCAAAAAATTATTTTTCCCTCATTTTTATTCTTTTCTTCTTTTGCAGAGCATTTCTGATTCAGACAGATAAGAACCATTGTTTGAATCCTAATCTTAAAAAATTGTATGTATTTGTAATCTAAAGGACTACAGTATTGTTAAGCCCATCCCATGCTAACAGATTGCACTCTCTTGTGCAATTGTCTTTTGCTCCAGCCCTGAAAGCAAAATTCTTCCAAAATCTGTTCAAATTAACTGTACAGGAGAAAAAGAATGATATTTGACTGAAAGGCAGTCAAAAGGACACATACACTATTTTACTTACGTTTTTAACTTCATCTTTTGAAACTTATATGTATTTACATACATTATCTCCACCAAAATAACTACAGGTTTTCAGCATTTGTACAAATACTGCACTTTACTCTCTAAAGTCCATTGATCCAGGTTAGATCTTTGCAGTTACTTCTCCTGCGAGCTTTTATCAAAAACCTTTGCAATCTCAGCTGGTGTGATGGGAGAACAATTCAAAAATGTTGGATAAAGCTCAAGAATTAGTGTAATCAATCAAAATGAATACCAAGGTTGTAGATTAAACAAAGTTACGACTGAAATAAATGTGCTGGATTGACTATTTGTAACGTGGATCCAGCTCTTGTGTTGAAAAGAAAACATTTGATTCCTCTTGCTTTACCTACGTATTCTATTGATTTATGGGCTTGTTACACTCAAATAAGAAAACAGATCTTACTGCAGTTTGCTGATAAATTGAGAAGGTATTTCTCTGTTATTTTAGGAATTCAATTTGAGGGCAGCATTTTTAAGAGTGTATTTGGCCATCCGCATATCACAAATTTAATTGAGAGATGGAGAAAAAAGTAAGAGAAATCACAGTAAGGAATGAAGAACAATTTTATCGCAGAAGATAAAACAAGACTGTACAAGTACAGTACATTCTCATGTATCATTGATATTTTTGTTTGGTTTTCACATATTGTTACACTTCATTACAGAAATGAAATGTGCTGTTAAGATTGGTTTAGGACAAATATACTGTCCATTTGGTTATACCTTCAGGCTTTGGCTTCTGGTAGACAGTGCAACTACTGCACAGAAATATTCTTTGTGCTTTTGGTCAAGTTTTGCAATTCCTGCTTACTGTGAGCAGGAGTTTAAACAACATGCAGCGAGTGGGTGATAGTCATGCTTTGTAACTGGGTAGCTCACACTGGCGTCCAAGGAGGATAATCCAGCTCATCTTTTAGCACTGAAATTACACTCAAGAGAGCGTAGATGTTTCTCATGACATGTGTCCAAGGCTTTACAAGTTTCTCAAATGGTGCTTGTTTCTATTTTCTCTATTTTTGTCACATGGGAGCAAGTAACATTGACCCATTTTCCTTTGGTAAGTACCAAACTATTAGTGGAATCCTTTGAGTCTGACCTGGAGAGAGCAGGAATGTGGGAATGGGCAGTCAGTCATCATGAATAGTATCTGCTGGGACAGACCAAGCCCGTTCTCAGCAGTTTCTTACTGACACTTAAAAGAGAATAAATATTCCTTATTTACCTCAGTTTTTACCTAAGGTTTACAAGTACTTTTCAGTGTGTAATGAGCAGGGCTGTTGAAGTCTATGTAAGTGCTTCCATTACATTCATCAGGAAAAGGATGACAAGCATTAAAATATCTTAAAATTATATATTCATTTTTGGAGCATGCAGAAAGACAATCTTGAAGGATAGAAGTCTGTGTTTTAGGCATGGAGAACAGCTGTAGATAATGAATAAGCTGCAAACACAAATAAAACATCCATGCTGCATTTATTTTTCCCACAAGCTAAAATTATTTGCCTATGAAAAGACTGTATTAATCTATTGGATTCCTTTCTGTCTAGTGCTGTCATAGGTGCCAGTAAAGAAAAGCTCTTCAGGGTTGTTGGGTTTTTTTTGTGTGTGTTTTGGGGTTGTTTTTCTTTTTTTTAATATAGGTCATGGTTTTTTTGATGAAATTCTATGCCTAAGTATTGCTTGTTTTATTAGTAACACTAATTTTTGCAAATACAGTATCACTGATTGAAGAGATATTATCAAACCTTATAACTTCTTTAAAAGCAACTTTATTTGGCCCCAAGGACATTGGCAAAGTAGAAAGAGAAAGTTCTGGTGCTTGCTGTCCTCCCCAGTACACGTACTGCTTCAATCTATTCAGAGTACAGCAGCCAATATAGTCTTTCTGTCCAGTCTAATAAGGGCTTGGATGCGTCTGTATTATTCTATTCTGATCCAAATACTCCCTTTTTTTCCCCTATAAAGCACCTCTTGCTTTTGGCTTTTTCTCAGTTCCTAGTTCCTTTACTTCTACTCTGTTTCTTTTATGACCTTTCTGTTATCTGCTCCAAGTACATAACACCTTTTCCTTTGCCATTTCACCACCCTTTTCATGGTGAAGGCTTCCTGTAAGAAACTTCCCTTCTTGGTGGCCTGGAAGGGGAATGAGAGAAGCTGGTTCTGTGAGATGAACTCTTCCCTCTGCAGTGCAGGATGCGGTGGTCTTCACAGCTGGCTGTGCTTGGCTGTGTTAGGATGTGACCTCCTTGGGGTAGGATCTGGCTGTGTGTGTCTCTTTTTACAGTGCCAAGAGCATTGCTAGCACTTCCACATTAATGGCAGAGGTAGCAGCATGCAGAGGGGCACAGTGACAGCTTCTTTCCAGTGGATAAGGTCTCCAACAGCGAAGGGCCCAAAGGCACCACACAACACTGTGGGTGTTGGACCCATATATGTTCATTATTATGGTATTTAGTGAGGGCAAGAACTGGCATGTGAGTTTCCGGATAGAACATACTTTCCACAGGAAGCTCTTTAGTTCAAATATGACTGTACTGCTACTGCAGAGTATTCCCTTACCACTATATTGCCGTGAGACTAACTCCCTTTCCATTACACAGCACACTCCTCCACAAGCTTGGCACCGATGTGCGGTGTAACACTATCTTGCACCCTTTCCCATAGCTTTTATTTTATTTTATTTATATTTGCTAGGTGCTTTGCACAGTGGCAGAGATTGTAGGGGCCATTCCCTCACCATCAGTGTGCTCTGCAGACAGGACAGGCTAAATTGCTTGAGCCCAGCCTCATCCTTCCTCAGCCTGTGTGCACAGAGCGAGGCTGGAGGATAGAGGGGTGGTGTCCCCCTGTGTGACAAGGGACAGTTTCTGATGCTGTCCCCTGCAGCCCCTCCTCCTTAGCCTCTGCCATCAGAGCTGAGGAAGAAGTAAATGTGGAGGCTGAGGACAGATGCATTTGTTTTCCTTATTGTTACAAAATCTCACAAACCAAACTGCAGAGTTTGCACTCTTCTAGCTCATACCTGCTGCTGCCAGCAAGGTCTTGACTGCACTGTACAGCCACAGGCATGCAAAACGGCTCAGATTGCCTGAGCCACAGCTCCCGTGCAGGTCCTCTCTCTTCCTCAGCTGGCTTATTTCCTTCAAACAGTTGCAAAGTTGGTTTTGCTAAATGACATAAGGTTATAATAAATCAAGTGAGAAGATTTCTGCTGTGCTTCCTGCTGTATGGGAGAGGTCCATATGGTTTAATTACTTCCTCTGTACGTCAGATATATGTGTATAAAATCTCTGAAGTCATGTGTGACTGCCAAGATCCTATGGTGTGGTTTGAAACATCCATGCAGTGAAATCTCAAAGGCTGCAGATGTGCTATGAAATATAAATGCAAAATGGAAGTCAGTTTATTATAAGGCAATTAAATAATGGCCTTAAAATTAGAGAAGTTCATGGAGAGAGACCCAGAACTCAGTAGAACAGAGAAGGGGGGAAAGACCACAAAGCCTTCTCAAAGGGGAAGAGAGTTTTATCATCAAAGGAGACTGGAGAAAAACATTACACCCCCCAGAAGAACAGCAGAGCAGCCTGAGGAGAGGAGCCATGTCTAAGAAAACCACTTGGTGAATTGTAAAGCCATCTGAAAAATGTCAGCATAAAATATAGCTGCAGCAGACCTTTGGCCACCACAGAAAACTGCTTAAAAAGTGAGTTTTCCTGTGCCTGTAGGCGAAAATGCAGACTACTTAGACCTGTAGACCCACAATCATGGATGGGTCCATGTGCAGAGTGAGGTCCATGTGCAGAGCAGGAGGCCACCAGGCCCCACTGCTTTCTTCTTGCCCCCAGCAGGTAACAGGGGTGCTGGGGCAGCAGCAGCCATTGCCTCCCTCCCCTTCTCTTTTTCTCTCAATCCCCACCTATTGCCCAGCTCACTCATTTTGAGATACTGGCACGGCTCATCCACGGTGGGAAATGAAAGGATTTTTTCTGGGCAGAAAGGGAAGAGGAAAAAGGAGACATGATGGTGGTGCCCCAGGTTGGTACCTAACACTTGCCATGCCACGGCCGTCAGAAGCACAGCCCTCATCCCACTGCTGGCCTTGGCACTGCCATGGTCAGTGTCTCAGCAGGAATCTGCTACCCCCTACACCTCTAGGGCTATTTTCTCAGCGCCCAGCAGGTGTGTAGTGGCATATTTTCCTACTGGCGCAGTGGCTCAAGCATCACTTAAGAAGAGGAACGGTATGCGTTGGAGTGATGTCAAAGATGCAGGGCAAGATCCAGCACCTCTGTGGCCTGATGTGCAATCAAGTGTGCTAGAAAACAGGCTTGCTTCTCATGCCCCCTGGGCTGCCATCCTCCTCCATTGTGCCTCTGAAACTGCCTAAGTTTTTCTGGATACAAGGAAGTGGAGAACAGGTCTGTTGGGCTTAGTCTGGATCTGTGGCTACCACCAAGGCCAAGGAGGATGATCGATTTGCTTCACCAGGAAGCATCCGTAGGGGAAGAAGACCCTCCTGTCCCTTCCATCCTCAGGATGTCCAGCCCTTGGTAGAGGGCCTCATATCTCTGCTACACACAGGAGTACTCTCTAGTAAAGTCAGTATAGCCATCAAAGATACCATTACAAAGTAATAGTTTTATTAAGTAATAGTTTGTGCTAGCCACTGCTAAATGTATCAAGCATATATACATTTAATCATCCAAAAGCCTCTAAATAATTTCAGTCCTGTGAAATTATTTAGAAGCTTAGGCCAGTGTCCTGCCTAAGTATGACTGTTTCATGCTTACCAAAACTAAATAAACACTAAATACCATTCTCAGTAAGTGCACTTCAAAAAAAAAAAAAAAAAAAATTATTTTTATCTGCTTAAAAAGCCCCAACACTCTGGTATAAATACATCATCATATTGTCTGCTGAATCTGTGGGCTTGGTGAATTTACACAGCTGTAGAATGGGTTGCTTTTACTCTCCCCCTCACAGACATTGTCTTCTGCCTTCTCCCTGTAAGGATTTTCCTTCTCCATCTATTCTTAGTCCTAGACAGAGACCTATACTGGTTTATATATGTTGTGTAACTTAACTGACTTCAAAGAGGTTTTGTGTGTGTAAATCAGAACCCTGAGTGGCTGAATAAACTCTCCTGCAATAAGCGTAATTGTAAAGCTGAATGTGTTCCTTCCTCTGTGTACTAAATCAACAGCAATCCTTTTCATTTTTGTGGGATAAACATACTTTTCTGCCATGTATTTACAATCACTGGAACACTCTTGCAGCCACTTGTGAATCCTTTGCTTCAAGAGGAGATCTTTGAGGTAGAGATCTTTCATACTGTAAAATCTTTTTCATATTCCTAATTCTCTAAACCAAATTCTGTTGGAGATCTCGGGAAGCGTATGCAGTTAGGGCTGTCTGGTGGAGTCTGAGTTCTTTAGCAATTCAGTTCAAAGCATTTCCATAATGAAATTCAGTACCTAATTTATAATTGTTCTTCTATTCCTGCAGTTTGTTTATTCAAACATCTACCACAGTTTTCTTAGAGAAGACTGGTCAGCTTGTGTTTTCTCATGTATTATAATCTGTTCTTATCATGAATTGAAATGTAAGTCAAACTTGGGCTTACCCCTTAAATAGCCATTTAGTTCAAGAAAGAACTTCCTCAAAATTCACTCAGTGGGAAAGCAAGTCAGTCCTAGGATCTTGTAACATCTGTCAGTTAACCAGAATCTTTAAGTGAGTACATGATACCCTTTGAGCATGTGTTGTAAATTAATCCCTTTAGCAGCAGGCGCATATAAGAAGTTGGGGGAAGCATCCCACCCCAGCTGTGTGTTTCCTAAAGAGATGGCAGCAGTTTCCACCAGACACAAATTGGTTGAAGCTCTGCAAGAAGGGCATTTCTAGTTTGCTCGCTTGTTATCATGGTTGCTGGTTGGATTAGCTTTTGGAGCTGGAATTTGGCACAAAGTGAGGTTTGGCTTTTTAAGAGCTAACTAAGCATCTAAGAATTCATGAGAGACACAAAGCATGTTTCGTAAGAAAGCAAGGACATCACAGGCGGATTTTATTGTGTTTGACCAGAGGAAGATCCAGGTGTTTTATATCAAAGCTGCAACAGGAACGAAGACATTCCAGAAGGTCCAGGAGGGAAATGCTTAAGTTTTCAGCTTACCCTTGTGTGAGAACCTTTCAGTTTCTTTTAGTGGAAATAGGAAATAGCCATCTTTGCTTAAATTTGACTGTCAGGGGAGAATTGAGATAAAACCATCCGGAGATATGAATCTACTACTCCACAAAGCAAAACAGCGTCAAGACTTCCTTCTTAGAAGTGCCTCCTTCCATGGGCACAAAGCTTTTGGTGTAATCATAGCACAAGCAGAAGTTTCCTTGAGTTGGTTAGGATGAGCTGGAAGGAAGAGAGGGTGGTAGTCAGAAAGAAAAATTGCAGAAATGTACATGGTGATATGTAAACCAAGGAGAAGGCAAGTCTTTCAAACAAGCTGCTAATGTTTAGATGCTAAAGTGTCATGAGGTAAGCAGAGACAAAGCAAAGAAAACCTCAGCAATGAACTGTTGTTAAGAACCAGTGATTGAAAAAAACATTTTGTCTTGTAACCAAGTATTTTTGTCCCTGTGAGAGGAAATGTTGCACAACCGTAAACACTCCAGGAAGCAGGAGCATTGGCCAGCTGATGGCTGATGAATTTCATTTACTTCCTATCTGACTTTTGAATATTCAGACAGATACATATGCTAAGAATAAATTCTGATGGGGGCTGTGAAACAGTCCCCTGCTTTGTTTATGAGCCTGAAATTTAGGCCAGTTTAGTCTACGGCCAGTACATATGCCTTTGTACAATGCCATGGTGCTTGTAATGCTCTGTTGGCTCTCACCAGGTTTTAGCATGACATTTGTGCTCCTCTGGATTCTCTTAAAGCCAGAGTCAGATGTGTCCCTTATATGATATAATCTCTTCTGTTGCTGTTAGTGTGTTACGTGTTTTTACTGCTTTGTGGCTGGTGGATATGGAGCCTGAGTAATTTGAAATGCACTGAATTTACTTTCCGTTGTGTGCTACTATGTGTGTTCCTGTAACCACTTCAGGATGCTGGTACTTTTATCACTATCTTACAAGATCATTCTCTGCGTTCTACCCCTCTTCTTTTGGTTGTGGTATTCTGTATCTCAATTAAATGAGATACCTAGGGACCCTTTCAAGAAATTAGAAGAGCAGCGCATTTGTGAAAGCTTCTCAAGGGGAACTTGCCTCATCTTACTCCTCTGATTAGACTCACTGAATATCTTTCAGCTAAGGTGGCAGTCACCACCTGTTCCTCACCTGCTCTCCACATTGTCTTCAGAAGAGGGGACAGTCAGCAGCACAGGAGGAATAGCTCTTAGATGGAAACACAGATTCAGGTACAAAATCCTAGCCTGCTTGTCAGTCATCGATCCTGTGTAATATACCTCTTGTGTAATCCAGAATTGTGTATTAAAAAATGTTTAAAGTTGCAGTTATTCCAGCTGCTTTCCCTTTATGCATTATTCTGTACTTAAACTGCAGCCATCTGCATTCCCATTTGACCATAAAGTCCCTCCTTCACCAGTTGCCCTTTGGTTTGGTTTGGTTTGGTTTTGGTGTTGTTTTTTGTTGGTGGTGGTTTTGGTTTGATTGGTTGGTTGGTTGGTTGGTTGGTTGTTCTTCAAAAAATCAGCCCCTTCTTGTGCTGGTGCTCTGAGTCCCCATCTTCCTGTGCCACCGGGGCCCATCTTTCCTCTGACTCCCACTGTCATTTTCACAACCTTGCTTCCATTTTTTCCAGCACCTCCAGCTGGCAGCCTATACTGACCTCTCCATCCAGCCTGCTGTCCTTGGGTGTGCTCCACACTGCCTGAATGCCAGCTGAGGAGGGACAGGAAAACTGCTTTCATTTTTCATATCTATCCCAGGCTGGTTTGGAAGAGGAGCTATAGGAATGGTCCTCCCAGAGCTCCTCAGCTTTGGGGTGGGCACCCACCCGGGCCTCTGTGAGGCTGACACCACTCCACATAAGGGATTGGCAGGGATATGCCACAGACCCAGCATGGGATGCTCCATCTTCACTAAGCCTGGTCCTGTTGAGGAGCTGTGAGGTTTTGGGCACACTGAAGCAATGGGATATTACCATGCTTCAGTGTCAGAAAGTAAAAACCCTCGCTGAGTATGTGCTGCTTTACAAAGGTTTGTAACTTGCCCAAACTTCAGACAAAGTTGCTTCCCTGTCACAAAATCCTTTTCTTTAGTGGATCGTGGAGAGGAAAAAGAGACCTTCAAAGAAACAGGTGCCCAAGGAGACAGGCCCAGAGACCAGGACAGACCTATACCATGAACCAGCACAGACAAATGGTGTGGGCAGTGCCAGGAGAGTTAAAGAATCCCCTGTCCCTTCAGATTTCTGTTTACCCTCATGTTAGAAAACTTCACAGGAGCATTTCTCATTTAAAACTAGACTCCATGTGCCAGCTCACTGATTGTTTTCTGGAGGGCATGCTATAAAGAGGCAGATCAATTAAACTAACAGATAACAATTTATAGTTTTCAGAGTTCAAGATCATCACATATTTCATTCCATGAACCACACCTTCATTTTCAGATACCAGCACTCCAATACATTCTTTCCACATTAGATTTACAAGATTAAAGGGAAGAAATAGCAGGATCCATGTTCTGGTTCTCACATACTAGTTTTGCAGATTTATTTCTCTGGAGAGAAGGGATGTGAATCATACACTTTGGGAGCAAAGGCAATTAAAGCAGATGCCACAGTTGAAAACGGCATGTGAAGAAAAAAACCTTCACTTCTCTTCAATATTCTGTGCTTTTATGTTTTTAACCAGATGTCATGCAAGTACCTTGGTATTGCTTTCATGAACACTCCCTTGAAGTATCACAGAAAGCTGAGAAATGGGAATACTATAAATGTATGCGCATTTCCCGGATGAACTGTGTTTGCCAACCAGTGCATAGGAACAAAGTGAGTTAAAAGTCAAAGTACAGAAATTCCTCTGAGCATTTTGATTATGAGAAGATTTCTAGGGCTTTACTGTAATAGCTATAAAATACTTCAAACCGGTTTCTTAATGACATAGAATTATTATTTATTTTCAAAGTTCAGAAAATTTTGAATGATTGTATATAATTTATCTTACATGCCGTGGCTCCTCCAAACATACAAATCTATCACTTTTTTCAGAAGTGATAGATTGCCAAGTTGCCTGACCTCTCAAGAGAGGAAGTTGGGAGGACAGTTCAGTAACATTTTCTTTCATTCCTAATGTGGAATAAGATCAAAAAATATGTATTTTAAATTCCGTTAATAGCCTTATCTTTTCTAAACCATAAGGTACTGGCAAAATAACAGCACAAGTAAACATGGCTCTTGATGCACCACATTAAAAAATGGCTTTTGTTTATGAAAACTTCTTTTTGTTGTAGAAACTTGTGGGAATAATGTTGTATTAATGGTAGGATGTTGACCTTTTCCAGCTATGGAAGATAGTCTCAGAACAGGATCCAGGAAAAACAAACATGGAAACTACTTAACTCTTTAGTTGTGTGTCTGAAACTTTGTGAGGAAGCATTATTTAAACTTAGGCTATTGTACTTACAGATTGTGTCATTACATTAAAGTGCCACACACACACAACCATTTTCACTAAGCAGAAAGTTATCAAGAGCTTAATGGAAGAAATAACTTCTGTGAAGAAGAATATTGCTATAATTTCATGTAATATATGTAAAAATATGCAGTTGTCTGCTATTGTCTATGTTTTGTCTACATTTATTTATAGTCTCACAGGTCAAAAGTAGGGCAGATTTTCTCCACTTTTTAGGGTGCACAGTGAAGTGCTGCTGAACAAGAAGATGCACTGAGAAACAGAGTGAAAATAAACAAGTTCCCTGTTACTTTGGACTTGAGCTCATGCTTCTCCTGTAGGCTAAAACTATCCACTCTGATTTCTTAAGTGAAAAACCCCCAAACTGGTGAACTCAGTAGAACTTGTGCATGCGACCTTTGCTGTAGAGTCCACTTTCACCTCTCTAAATTCACTATTGAACCAAGAGGTAGCCACAAAACTCAAGGGCTACTGACATCCACTCAGGATCTTGAAATGAGGTTTGAGAGCTGTACAGATGACAGATGTTGGTAGTTTCCGTGTGCTCTGGAGTGAAACAAATGAAGGTCCATGGTGGGAGAAGAGGAAGAATACTCTCTGACCTGCTGCACACCATGTCTTCCTCTTTTTGGACCGGTTTTAGTCAGATGCCATGTAGGTAGTTTCTCTTCAATTCTCATTCCTTTGCCCACACATGTTTCTTCTAAAGCAGTTTTAAACTTTACAATAAACTATGTAAATCAAGAACACACAGGTTGAAATTGGGTGTTACTACAGTGTATCAGTTATTCTTTTAGAGTGATCTATGCTCAGAAAACAAACGAAAATCAGAAACGTTTTCAAAATATTTTTTTTTTTGTCCCCAAAGAAATAAGATTTCAGTATTGTCTTTAGACAATTTCATTACCAGATATGCACTTTTTACTATTCTGGGACTCCCAGGCCTGCTGGGAATCAAGGTACTTAAATACACGTATTGTTTTTCAGTTGACAGCCTCAGTGTCAGCTTTGCATAACATGGGAGTATGTGGGAAGTTACTACCAAAAAATGGCATTAAAAACCCACTTCTTTCTTCCATATACACACTATATTAAGTTGTCCCTGCTGCTGAGGTGGATTAGCAGCCAGCTAATGAAGCAGGAGCTGATCCTTCAGCTCACGGTTGACTCTACTGCAGTGAATCAGGACTGGTTTTGGCCCAGCTGTATGTCTTTCTCTTAGTTCAGTAATAACTGCATGAGTGTCTGAGTTGTGCCCATAGCCAGCGCATGAGTAGAAACGAGGTTTGGGAGTTCCTGCAAGCTCCAGGCAAGCTTTCCTCTTGTAGCCTTGGGCTCTCAGGAAACGTTACTTCCCTTGGCTTAGGCACAGACTCCTGGTCTGCTGGAAACTAAGTCATATAAGGTGAATCTCTCAAGAGCTCAGTTTTCTTTAGTTACCTAAGTAAAATGGATTTTTGAAATGGAGTTTTATCCATTGTGAGTTATTTTTGGTCATCATGCTTGTTTACTGAGAAGCAGCTAACTGGGAGTTGAGGGCTCCTTAGGGAAGCTGGAGCCAGGGTTTTTGTACTGAGTATTTTTGGAAACTAGGTTCTTGTCTTTTGGTTAATACCACTGTTGAGGTTCCCAACCTTAGTAAAGAAAATGTCAACAATTCCCTCCTTCAGCTCTCCTGTTTATTTACAGTGAAAGCTCTCTAAACTGTTACTCAATGTGTATATAGACTGCCTCTCACATGGATGCCTTTATCTCTTTGAGACTGTGTAGATAGCACAACAATTATAAGCACTGATTACATTTGACAGGACTTTTTTTCTTGTTTGTGTCCTAGTAAACTGTAAGGTATGCCAGTTCTGCTACTGTTGCCAACAGAGATGCGTCTAACTTTTTCCTAAAGACCTCCAATGATGGAGACTCCACAGTCTTTCCAGCAAGCTTGTCAACATATCTGAAGGGCATGTGCTGGTATCTCTGCTATTATGCCCCACTTAGTCTTTGCTGCTGTAGTCTGGGGAGAGATGACTTGTTCATTTATTACTTGTAGGTAAAGTTTATTGTATTACAGATCATTTTTTATTGTTTTTATCTTGACTCTTGAAATACAGTGTCCACAACTGAACTTAGACCACCTGGCCCAGAGCTTATCAATACTGAGAAGAGCATAGGCATTACTTCATGTGTCCTATGAGTTATACCTGCCTCTATATGCTTGTTTTCAAAAACTCAGAGGCAAGAAAGGTCATTAGATGAGACAGCTGTCATTTCCATCATGGATTAGGTTCTTGCTGTGATGTCTCTTTGCTAGATTTGAATCTAGCATTGGACAAATGTGTACGTATCTGAAAACTGCAGCTCAATATTTAGTGCAAATTTTATTGCCAAGTAACTCCTGTTAGTGAGAGCTGTACTTAAAGAATTTAAGGCCAAGGATGTGGAGGATTATTGCATGGACTATATGACTATCTGCAACAAATACTATAAGGATTTTCAGTCAGTATGACAATTCCCTTCCTCTGTCTCTAGAAGGTTTCTTCTGTCTGCAGTCAGAACCTCATACTATCCAGGAGGCTCTAAATATTTTTACCAAAGTGCCAGAAACTGCAGTCTGTAGCTGGTAAAAGGTGGAGAGCATGAGAAAATTATTGCATTCACCAGGAATTGTGGAAATATGTGTGTACTCCTTTGTTTTTTTATATAATTTTCCTTGTCAAAGTTTGGAAGGTATGCTTGCACAACAGTGTATCTTGTTTTCATAGCTGGGTAGTATATCAGGGTGTGGAGGTATTAATGCATAAGTGGCAGCCTGTGACTGCACAGCAGTAGGGGGACCCATGGCAGTTTCTACACGTGCAGTGTAATACCTTCTCTACTCTCTAAGATTCCAGAAAGTGCGAAAAGCCTGTTCAGGACTGCCTTTTCAAAGCCAGTCAAAACAAAGTAAAAATACCAAGGATCTTAATCAACCCCTGCCAGTTGGCCAAAATGACTGGACACCCTTTACTTAGGTCAAAATTTTGCTGGAACATACCAACGAGCGAGAACTTCATTTGCAATGTAACTATGCCAATAAATAGCCAAAACATAACACTTGGAAAACTCAGCAGACAGACTTCTCTCCCGTTTGTCAGCAGCTACTTTTCCAATGCACTGAGAACTGTGGGTGGTGTTGGGGGGGTTGTGGGAAGGTTTTGGGGGTGGGTGTGTGTTTGGAATGGTTTTAGTGCAATGAGGACTGTCTTCTAGCTAATCAGTTGTATGAATGGAATTTTATCTCTCATGGGAGGTGAGGTCATTCGCTTTTATCGACCTCAAATCCATGTTTAGAAAAAAAAAAATCAAAGTAGGATGCATTCTTCTTCTTGATGGCTTATTCTTACAAAACACAACTGCTTCTTACCACCCAGTGTCTCCTGAACATTAGCTGTGTTTTGATTTCAGATTGGTTTGCACTTTCTTCTGCTGAAACAAAAAATGCAAGTCTTCAGATTAGCTCGTTGTGTTTCTGGCTGGCTTTCAGTAACAGATTTTAGAGCCTCTCACAGCCCAGAAAAATAAAATCAAAATACTCCAGCCACCTTCCCCTTGTTGTTGTTTCCTTTGTTCTTCTCTTTTAGGACCAGGTTATTAAGTACAATTAAGGCAGGGTGTTTTATTCACTCTTAAGTTTCACCAAAACCCATCTGGCCATCCGTGCTACCAAGGAATCTCTTTGTATACTCTTCCCTACCCTGCTTTCCTCCTTGCTTGTTTTTCTTTTTCCTCCCTGGCTATCCCCATGCCAACCACACCCTTCTCTTTTAGCTGGTGCTTTTCTCTCCAGGAATGTGCACCTGATGAACCTGAAGATCTAGTGTCTAGTGGGGGCTGGTGGAGCTGCTCTGATAAAGAAGGGAAAGAGCAGTTTTCGTAGGAGGCTTGCCAGACTGGTCAAGGAGGCTTTAAACTAGATGTGTTGAGGGAGGGGGGCATCATTCCATCCCAACACACCCAGTCAGCTGCCAGAACCTGTAATAAATGCTTGGAGTAATGTAGAGGTATCCCAGCCGCTCCAGCCAGTGAGCCGGCTTCAGTTGGAGCTCGGCTCAGATGCCTCTATACAAATGCCTGTAGCATGGGGAACAAACAAGAGGAATTAGAGATGTGTGCATGTCTACGGGGGTATGATATAATAGGCATCATAGAAACATGGTGGGATGGCTCCTATGACTGGAGTGTTGGAATGGAGGGTTACAGGCTCTTTAGGAAAGACAGGCCTGGCAGGTGGGGAGGGGGAGTTGCCCCTTATGTTAGGGATAGGCTGGAGAGTATGGAACTCGGTCTGGGGACAGGTGAGCAGTCCACAAAGAGTTTGTGGGTCAGGGTTAAAGGGAATATAGTTATGGGAGACATCACTGTGGGGATCTGTTACAGACCGCCTGATCAAGGAGAACCTGCGGATGAAGCACTCCATAGACAGATAGGAGAAGCCTCACGCTCGCAGGCCCTTGTTCTCATGGGTGACTTCAACCACCCTGACATCTCTTGGAAGGACAGTACGGCCCGGCACAAGCAATCCAGGACGTTCCTCGATTGTGTAGAAGACAACTTCCTTCTGCAAGTCATAGAGGAGCTGACAAGGGGAGGTGCCATGCTTGACCTCGTGCTCACCAACAGGGAAGGGCTCGGTGGAAATGTGATGCTCCAGGGCAGCCGTGGATGCAGCGATCACGAGATGCTCGAATTTGAGATCCTCAGGACAGTGAGAAGAGCGTGCAGCAAGCTCACTGCCCTGGACTTCAAAAGAGCAGACTTTGGCCTCTTCAGGAACCTGCTTCGGAAGGTTCCATGAGATACAGCCCTAGAGGGCAGAGGGGCCCAAAACTGTTGGTTCATATTCAAGGATCACCTGCTGCAAGCACAGGAGTGTTGCATCCCAGCCAGAAGGAAGTGCAGCAGGAGGGCCAGGAGACCTCCTTGGATGGATAAGGAGCTCCCGAGGAAAATTCAATTGAAAAAAGAGGCTTACAATAAGTGGA
This sequence comes from Pezoporus wallicus, assembly GCF_028554395.1. NCBI lineage: Eukaryota > Metazoa > Chordata > Aves > Psittaciformes > Psittacidae > Pezoporus > Pezoporus wallicus. Next base: position 247,057 of record NW_026635653.1, on the reverse strand, counting down.
AGCAAGGACAGGTGGCATGGGAAGAGTACAGGGATGTTGTCCAGGAAGCTAGGGACCAAGTTAGGAAAGCTAAGGCTCAGTTAGAATTAAACTTAGCTAGAGGTATTAAAGATAACAGGAAGGGATTCTACAGGTACGTAGCAACTAAAAAACAGACTAGGGAGAATGTAGGCCCCCTCAGGAAGCTCTCGGGAGAACTGGCTACACAGGATTTGGAGAAGGCTGAGGTTCTGAATGACTTCTTTGCCTCGGTCTTCACTGGCAAAGGCTCTGACAAAACCACCCAAGTCTTGGAAGGCAGATGCGGGGACTGTGGGAATGAAGACCTTGCGCCCACTGTAGGAGAGGATCTGGTTCGAGAACATCTTAAAAATCTGAGCATGCACAAGTTTATGGGTCCTGATGAGATCCATCTGCGGGTCCTGAAGGAGGTGGTGAATGAAGTTGCGAAGCCGCTGGCCATCATATTTGAGAAATCATGGCAGTCAGGTGAAGTTCCTGATGACTGGAAAAAGGGAAATATCCCCCCCATTTTCAAGAAGGGGAAAATGGATGACCCGGGGAATTACAGACCAGTCAGTCTCACCTCTGTGCCTGGCAAAATCTTGGAGTAGATTCTCCTGGAAGGCATGCTAAGGTACATGAAAATCAACAAGGTGCTTGGTGACAGCCAGCATGGCTTCACTAAGGGGAAATCCTGCCTGACCAATTTGGTGGCCTTCGCTGATGGGGCTACAGAACTGATGGACAGGGGTAGAGCAGTTGATATCATCTACCTGGACTTATGCAAAGCGTTCGACACTGTCCCACATGACATCCTTGTCTCTAAATTAGAGATACATCGATTTGATGGATGGACCACTCGGTGGATAAAGACCTGGCTGGATGGCCGCACACAAAGAGTTGTGGTCAATGGCTCAATGTCCGGCTGGAGACCAGTAACAAGTAGCGTCCCTCAGGGATCGGTGTTGGGACCAGTCTTGTTCAACATCTTTGTCGCTGACATGGCCAGTGGGATTGAGTGCACCCTCAGCAAGTTTGCCGATGACACCAAGCTGTGTGGTTCGGTTGACAGGCTGGAGGGAAGGAATGACATCCAGAGGGACCTTGACACGCTTGTGAGGTGGGCTGATGCCAACCTCATGAAGTTTAACCATGCCAAGTGCAAGGTCCTACACCTGTGTCGGAGCAATCCCAGGCACAGCTACAGGTTGGACAGAGAAGAGATTCAGAGCAGCCCTGCAGAGAAGGACTTGGGGGTGCTGGTCGATGAGAAAATGAACATGAGCCGGCTTCAGTGCGCGCTTGCAGCCCAGAAAGCCAACTGTATCCTGGGCTGCATCAAAAGGAGTGTGACCAGCAGGTCGAAGGAGGTGATCCTGCCCTTCTGCTCTGCTCTCGTGAGACCTCACCTGGAGCACTGTGTACAGTTCTGGTGTCCTCAACATAAAAAGGACATGGAGCTGTTGGAACAAGTCCAGAGAAGGGCCACGAGGATGATCAGGGGACTGGAGCACCTCCTGTATGAAGACAGGCTGAGGAAGTTGGAGCTGTTCAGCCTGGAGAAGAGAAGGCTGCGTGGAGACCTCATGGCAGCCTTCCAGTATCTGAAGGGGGCCTATAGGGATGCTGGAGAGGGACTCTTCATTAGGGACTGTAGTGATAGGACAAGGGGTAACGGGTTAAAACTTAAACAGGGGAAGTTTAGATTGGATACAAGGAGGAAATTCTTTCCTGTGAGGCTGGTGAAGCACTGGAATAGTTTGCCCAGGGAGGTTGTGAATGCTCCATCCCTGGCAGTGTTCAAGGCCAGGCTGGACAAGGCCTTGGGTGATATGATTTAGCATAGGGTGTCCCTGTCCACCTCAGGGGGTTGGAACTAGATGATCTTAAGGTCCTTTCCAACCCTAACGATTCTATGATTCTATGATTCTAAAATGCTCTTCTTGCCAAGTGGCTATTTGGCAAAGAGATATCAAGAGGGTGTGGGAGTGGATGGTGAAGCAGACACAAGGAGGAAAACTGTGGATGTGATTTGTCTAGGAACTGGCAGCAGATGGCTGGGACTAAGGCCAGAAGAGGAGATGAGCAGTGGGAAGCAGGAGGGAACAGTGAGCTGGGCAGTAGAGGAGAGCAGTCTAAAAGCAGCAGAGCTCAGGGTTGCACAAGGGGAGGGTAACAAGTCCATTCTGTGTAAATGTTTACATGATGGATATGATCCTCAGTAAGCTGTTATGGAGCAGAAGTTGCTGTGTTTGTATACCTCTCCCTGTTTGAATATAGTTGCTGGAAACAGGGAATTGGGATATTGTCAGTGTGATATTCTATTTGAGGGCCAGGTTAGGCTGCAAAGTACAACAGTGGCCAGCTCACTCACCATGCTGTTTAAATAGACATCGGTGCCATTTCAGCCTCTCTTGCCATGGGCACTGTGCGCCCAGCCCTCTCTCAGTGGTGTTTTGGAACAAGAGGGCCCTTCCTACCATGTTATTTCAGGGAGGAGACTGAGATGTTGGGGTGAATGGGAATGAGGATTATTTAATCACATCTTGAGTGTGGCCAGTCAGCAGTAAATAGCCTTTACTTCTTACATAATGTAGTAAAATATGTTTCTGCTAAGCTAAAATGAATCTGGTTCCCAAGTGAACTTCTGGAAGATTTTCAACAAACCACTTAAAAATGCAGTGAGGACCTAACGATATAAATCTTATTTTAGTAAATAAACTAAATCACAATTTTCCAAAGCCATTCTAGGAGTGGATTTTGTAAGGCTTCCTGGGTGACAGAGAGAGGAGCAACAGCGTGCACAGGAAGCTAGGACTCTCTTCCTCCCTTTTCCCAGGCCACAGGAAGGCTGCTGACACTGGATGGGCTGAGGATGGAAGTGCGTACTTCTGTGAGATGGAAAAAGTGACTCATCCATCCTCCTAAAACACTACCTAGGAAGGACAGCACAGGCTGTATTTCTGTGCCTGTCCTTTGCTATAGAGAACTTTCTGTAAAGGAAGTGTGTCTGGAGTAAGAGGGGGAGGGATTAGAAGAGCCAGATCGTGGTCTTCACTGCTCAATAAGCAACTGTATAGCCAGGGATGAGCCCCACAGCTTGCCCCATGGAAAGGATGCCTATACTACTGACTCCATGAAAGGGAAATTTTTTTATGCTAGTATTTAGTGTTCTCCTTTCTGAGTTGGTCACTTATAGCTCTCCCAGCTGTCACACTGGAGAATCTGCTCCAGGCAGATCTGTACTTTGAGATCAGACGAAGAAGTGGGGAGGAGAATGATTTCTTAAGAGGGTAAATAAATAGGAGACACTAAATCTACATATGCTGTAAATTCTACTCCAGCAGTTTTAATTTAATTTTCTTTTTTAATTAGGCAGTTGTTGGTAAGAGGCTCAAACTTGCAATTAAATTAAAGTTTGTAGAAATACTCATTATAAAGAAATGCTAAACCTCTTGAACTTACACACATTAAGGTAATAATACAGTTTGTTCTAAAAGAGCATAATGAAGGAGTTCAGTTAATCGGAATTACATAAACTCCTCCATTGGTGCTGAAGGACGTGATCTATAAATTAGGAGATTAAGAGTAAACAGGAAATTCCAGAGAACAATTTCAGGATAAAGAAACTATAGCAGCAGATGGAAAGATGTTTCTGTTGGAAGATTTTAGAAGTTGGTTTTGATACCATCTACCTTTTTAAAAATGAAACATCCAGTCCATTTCCATGTTTTAGTTGTGAATTTCAGCTGTGTATTAGCAGAGTAGTGCTAGTGCTAGCTAGAGCAAAATGCTGCACAACTCTTGTCAAAGGTTCTTATTTCCCCATACAAGTCAGACTTTTTTCTCCTCAGCTTTTAGTCACATTGGCAATTTTGTGGACAGAATATGTCTGAAAAGCACCCTAAATACATTAACATATGGCCAAGCATTTTTTAATATGCTTGGGGTTTGCTTAGGGCTCAAGCAAGATAGCAGGTAAATGGAAACTAGATCTTGCAATAAAAATAATTGAAGTCTTTATGCCTAATGTATCTTATATAATGTAAAGTATGATGGGGGTTTATTTTCTACTTATTTTAATAGTATAGATCAGTCTTAAGTAATAACTCCTGGTAGCAATTGGTCACAGGAAGAGTTACTTAGCTTTTTGTTGCACCAACTTTTCAGTCTCACAACGAAATTCAGCCTGCTTTCTACAAGGGTATTCCCAGAGATACATTAACATTCCTACTCAATAAAGATAGGCCCTTTCAGTATTAAAAAAATGGACAGAAATGTTCATGTCCACAAGTTATCATTATTTTCATAGCAACTACTTCATAAAACAACAAAAAGCACAAAAAAAAAACACCAACAGAAGAGCGACTAATTAGCAAATAGTTTGAATGCTTGAGATAAGGAATCATAATGGCTAGTAGGAAAGAAGAAACCTCAGGTTTAAGATAGTTTCTCAGCAAGCTGCATAATAATGTCCAAACATACTTCCTTTGGCACATGGTGATATACAGAGACAATGAAACAGGAAAAGATCTTTTTTTTTTAAGTTCCCTGTGTCAGAAGCATACCCTGGTGGAGAACTCAGCCATAAAAGTACATTTTTCTTACTAAAGAGAAAAAAATAGCCTCATTTTTGTGTGAAGCGCTGTATTACGGGTGGAGCAATGTAGCTCTGAAAAGGGTGCTTTAGTGGAGCAGGTTCTGGTTTTCATCTATACACTTTCTTGGCTCAGTATTACAAATGGGAATGGAGTATAAGCCGATTTGTAGTTGCTAAAGAAACATGGCCCTTTGCTATGCGGAGTGTGAATTTTCAAGGCTGCCGTAGACATGGCAGTTGACAAAAAAGCTGCTCAGTGCAACCGGCATTGGGCTTCTCAGTTGTTCTTGGATCTAAATATAGAAAGCTGCCCATATCACAATTCTCTTCCTGGAGGTGGACCTCCAGAGAGTGAAGTTCAGCAGGCACACAGTAAAGATGATGAGCAAATGTGAAAAAACTGTGGTTCCCCTCCTCCACAAAAATGGACACCTGCATGCTAGGCCTGAAGAGCTTTCCATGTGCATGTGTGTATGTGTGTGTGCACGAGACTGCTTAATCATGCTTTTGCTGAACAAATCTCTCTCGCAATTAATAGTGAGTTCACTGTGAAGATAATTCATGCAAATCATTTTAGTGAAGTTTTCTTTGTAATATTAAATAACAAATAAGATAAACATGGACTTTTTTAATGAACAGTTACAAATTAGTATGACAGGCTGAGTTACAGCTATTCTACTGCCAGGTTAGATGGGGCTTTGAGCAACCTGGTCTTGTGGAAGGTGTTCCTGTCCATGGCAGGGGGTTGGAACTAAATCATTAAGGTCTCTTCTAAACTAAATTATTCTATGATTCTACAATTCTATTATTCACACAAAACCTTGTTCCTAATCTGAAAGGAGGGATGTAGTCACTAAAGTTACGCAAATGAAAGTTTTGCCACTGCAGAACATGCTGCCTATTGAAGCAACAGAGACAGAGACTTTGAAGAAAGCAGATGTCATCCACGGATGCAGCTGTAAGAGCTTTGTCAGCATTAAGAAGGAAAGCTATGATAGAGCTGAGGCTTAAACTACTCAGCTCTGCAGTTTTAATATGCTATCTTAACTATGGAATCTTGGTAGTGTTCTTGATTTCTGTTTCTTGTCTCCATGCAACCCTTCGGTGCCACCTGTTTCGTTAGAGTGGTGTCTAAATTGAATTATACTGCAGGTCCTCTTTGCAGCCAGCCCTGCAGTGCTGGTACCCCTCCAAGCTCTATTCCTCCATCTTCATGAGCTTCATGCTGTTCCAGTAGCATATGGGGCAGAGGAAGGGGAAAAGGAGGCAAGGAGCACCTGCATCTCATTCTGATACACAGCAAGGAGATGGGTGGGGTAAGCATGTGGATCCAGGAGCTGGGAAGCTATGCTAGATCCTTCTATTTAAATGTAGCCCAAACTGAAAAGGAGGATCCGAATTCAGTCCTGCATGTATAAGGACTTCTTTTAAAGACCAACAGCAGTGGAGACCTCCCCAGTCTCCTGTCAAAACTCTAGAGCATTCAATGTGAAAAATCTGATTTCTTGCCTTGTTAAAAAGTGTTTTAAATAGCCTGGCTAGATTACTTTGCAGGGATGCTGACGCAGCTCTAAATGAAACTACGCAAGCAGTCCAGCTATGATGCTACATAAATCTCACTAAGTATATTCTTCCAGTGCAGCTGAATATTAAACCTTTTGCAAAAGCTTGTGGAAGAGGATATGATTATGCAGTAGCAACTTTGTTTAACATTGCTTCGCGTCTGTGGCTAACAATGAGTTCTTGAGTGCAGTAGACAATACTAGAAAAGGGAAGGATTTTGCAGCTCCTGGCACTGCATCTTATATACCAGCAGAAAAAAAAAAAAAAAATTATTTTTGCTTGCTGAATGAGAGAATGAAGTGCTGAGACCTCTGTAATGTTTCATACTCTCTTAGACACAAAGAAACAGATGAATATTGTTGGAAAGAATGTGTTTATACAAGAATCATATTTATATCAGAAGCTGGGGTCCTAACATTACATGAGGCATGGGGAAAAAAAGAGCTGAGTATGTAATAACTCAGCAAAATTCCTGCTTCTGCTGTGTATTTGTGTAAGCTTCAGTTACTTCATTTTAGAGGGATGTTTTAGAACAGTTCAGACAATTTGTTTGCAGTAAACATTTGCATATAGATTGAGAGAAAATAAAATACGTTCATTAAGAAAGCACTGTTTTCCAACTTTGCTTAAGTTTTCTGAGACAAACAGTCACAAATGATACTCTTCAAATGCATGCATTTGATCCTTCCAAAAAAATCATCACCCAGCTTTTGAACAAAGTATCGGGCTCAGTCTCAACCTTGCACTACATGGCAGGTTGTTGATAGTGCAATCTGGATAGATTTTTCTGGGATCTCAGAGTACATTCCCATGCTCTTTGACTTCATTGATTTAATGGTAAATGGCACATTCTTGGAGTGCTTTCAGCAGAAGGATTCTATATAGTAGGGATAGGAACAGGCATGTGAAATAGTTTGTATTTTACGCAGAGCTGTTATTCCCTCTTGTTGTATTAGTGTGGTTTCTTTCATTTCCATGTTATTCTTATAGCTTATTATTGTGAGAGATTATGAGCTATGAGAAACGGGAGTTAAACTAGCTTTTATTCTAAACTGCTTTCGAAGAAAAAAAATGAGACATTGGAAATTTTCCCATTGCACATCTGTTAGACGTTAGACCCAAATTTCTTCCCAGTTCAGCTGCACTGGTCTAGTACTGGAGTGGTGTAATTGAACTCAGTGGAGTTAGTAAGAGATGCCAAGGCAGTAGAGTATATTGCAACGTACTGTTTAAATAGCAGCGATAGCTATGTACTGAAAGCTAAAATAATTCCAAATTAAGAGAATCATATAGTGAAAGGCAGAAAAATCTATGAGTCAGAGATTTTAGCGTAAAGAAACTGTAAATGGCTGGAAGTTGACCCAAAGGGAACTTTATTGTAGCAGACTTCCACCATCAGTCTCTTGTTGCAGTGGAAACCTTTTCTGCATCCACTGCTGCAAGCCAGTGAATGTCCTATTCCAGTGCTGCATTCAGTCTGTACTACCTTTTGAATACCCTTTTCTTTTTCACTAATTCTTTCAGAAAAAAATACATCTAAATCTGAGTTCTGATTTGCGGCGTGTACGCTTGCATTTCCATTCACATGAAGATTAGGGAAAATAAAGGTTAAGTTACAATAAAAGCTCATTTAATTGAGTAAGCAAGCTGTTAACCTCCTTCACGTTAGTTATCGAAGCCCTATTGGTCAGAAGCTGCACTGTTTGGAAGAAGATGAAAAATAAGGAAGACTAAATTTGAGCTCAACCACCTTTTGGAAAACTGCAGCAAAGAAAAGCGGAATTAAAGCTGTGCTGTCAAAGCATCTGAAGAGGTTCCCTCCAACATGAGGAAATCATAGGCTGGAATAAGGCCAGGAGAGCCAGCCTGGTGACATTGACTCCATTCACAGCATAGCAGGTGTAAAAGGCAGGAGGCAGCAAAATCCAAACATGCTGTCCTGCAGCATGAAAGCAAGGAGCCTGCTCTTGGGTAGTATATGGCAGAACAAATGTTAACAAAGCCAGTTTTGCTGACCTGAAATATTTTCAAGACTTGAAATACTTTATTGCTAAATAAGGCAAAACTGAGTTTTTTGTTTTTTTTTTTCTTAAGGACTGAGATGGAAAAACACATTTAGGAAAAGAAATACAGACATGGCAATGCAGCTGTGCTTCAGTCTTGAACCTGAGCTTCCCACACCTCCTGTGAGAGCTATAGCCATGAACTAACACAAGAGTTGGCACCTTCTCTCATTTTGACTAAAACTCCCATTTTGGAATTGGGAATTCTGTCCCATTCCCCTTTCCCCCTCCCTCTCCCTGGTCTTCTAAACTGATCCATTTAAAGAATCCTTTCTGTCAGATTGTTGTTTTCTGATAAGAAAACATTCAGCAGACTACAAAATAATTCTGAACAGCTCTGGGTTTAAGACCAGTGCTGAACTCTCTTTGGACTGCCCTCAGAATGGGTGGCTTCTGTGGCTTTATGTTCCCAGCTTTGTTTAGCCCTGTCGATCTAGAAAAGCTGCAAGTATGCATAGTTGAGCTTGTGTATCACTTTGTTTTTTCACAGCAAGAAGAATGATAAGCTCTTACATTGCCTACTTGGGATCTGTAGGACTAGTGGCACTTAATTGTACAGATTTTTTGGCATTCATGTCCAGCCTTCAAACACAGTGCTTCATGACCAGGACTAACAGCAGCTTATTCATTGCTTTACCATCCATGGGCATAACATTTCGCTCTGAGTAGTGCTGCTGAGAGCACACTGTATTCCTGTTAACATTACATGACAGCTTGAGATTTTTTGGAAACCTCCTCTCTCAAACTGTTTATCCATCTACATTGATATTTGTCTAGAGATAAATTTTACAGTCTATTTACTTACAAATGTGTCGGAAAATTGTTTACCAATAAAATGAGGATAAAATTACTTAGTATGTGTGTTTCAGTTGCCAATAAATTTTTTTCTATCCACAACTTTTTAAATATCAAAAATATACAGTAATGCAAAAATTAATACATTTCAGTGATAAAAGGTATGTTATTTATTGGGGTGTATCCAGTTTATTCTGGCTACCCCATAATCAAAATAAACTGACAAAAAAAAAACAACTTATTTTCTCCATTCAAACCAATAGAGTGCACCATTTGAACCTCATTTCCACAATCTGTTCTCACGGGAATTTCCTGCTCATGTCATGGATAGTCTGTCTGAGGAACAACTCAATGATCAGGCAAAACCACAGTGATTGTTGTAGGCATCTGATTATAATTACTAGCAAAAGTTCTAGCCCTTATTTCTTCTGCTATAGCTCCAAATGTGTAACTAATAGCACCATGTACAGACATTAGGATGATTATTTTGGTGAGTTTAGGCGTCGGGCAGCAGAGACAAATTTTTCAGCAAGCTCATGAGAGTGACCCAAAAACGTTGACGTGACTGCAGCTCGTAAGCGATTTTGCAGGAAGCAGAACAGAGCATGTGAACAGTGATGGAAAATGAGCTGGACTAACCAAACCAACTTGTCATGAATGAATAGTCTTTATGTGGAGATAATGAGGAGGAATGGATTGGAATGGTGCAGGAGAACTTAGACAAGGAGCTCTGTATTTCGTGCTTGTGATAGTAAGTGGCCTTGGGACATTCACTTTTCATAGTATTTATGCTCATTTTTAGTCTGTAGTCTTCATGCAGGGATTAAAATGAATCTATCCAAGTGTTATTTTACATAACTTTGTAAAGAAAAGCAAGTACTGTGTGCAAGCTGTTCTTTTTTTTTGTTTGTAAAGCCTATTGCAGATCAACAGCATGGAGATGGAAAGTCTTCTTTATTTGAGGAAGGTGGGCAGCACTGACTAGGACTGTAGGCGTACAAGTACTGAGTGCTACCTCACCTCCTCTCAGTCCACATGAAGACCAATGGAAGGAAGAGCTAATATTGTAGAGTAGCACCAAAGACTCCCTTAGGCAAGGCAAATTAACAGGCCCCATAAAGGAAGATCTCTTGTGTTCACCCCTTCCCTCCACCCTCACAAAAGGAAATTCACTCAGTAGAGGGTGGGATGGAGAGGGCTGTGTTGTATGCCTCATCTCTGTCTCTTTTCTGGTAAATGCTGCAAGAAGCAGGTAACAGTTTGGGACAACTTCCCTAGAGCAGTCCCATTAAATAGGCACCACCAAAAATCACTGGTCTCTTTTTTACAGTTCAACCTTCCCATTGGGTTCCTGTGCCTTAGGTAAGACAGCAAGGAGAGCAGCTTCTCTGCATGGCACCTGCCTCTCCCTAAAAAGAACTGATGAGCTTAAGCCAAGAAATTAGCATGAGCTTGATTTAACCAGAAGTAACTCATACTTGGCATTTTTTTAGGCTGAAGTAGCAGGGCAATGAGATGTAGCCAGTCTTCCTGACTTCTAGGGCACCAGCTCCACCAGAAAAACCTTACCATATTGTATAATCTCTGTAATGCAGTATTAAAGTTACCTGAAAAGATAGACAATTTTGGGGCTGTATCTTGAAGGTCATGAAGTGCCAATCTTTCAGGTCTCACTTAGGCCGTTCAATGGCTTCTTGTGTACCCATGGTTTGTAACTTTCTGATAATCAGCTTAGCTGTGAGGACATGCTGGAGTTATTCTCAGATTTCTTTGATTTGTGTCCACTAAAAATGGCATGCAAGATGCCTTTTGGATAGCTGCCTCTGCCCAGAGCATCGTGCTTAAATCCCTGCCATCTAATGCACCTGATGTGGAACAAGTGTACTGATTCCAGCTAGAATTTAGTCTTTTCAATAATGTTTTTTAATTCATTTTCCAAAATTTCAGATCAACTGTGTCATCAGTTCTTTAAATCTGGAGCTGATACTAATTGATAACCTAACATACATTTTCCATTAGATTTAGGAAAAGAAGTGATTAGTAATGTAAAGGTGTTTTTGTCTCTAAATTGGAGATCTATCAATTTGATATGTGGACCACTCAGTGGATAAAGACCTGGCTGGCTGGTGGCACAGAGGGAGTTGTGGTCAAAGGCTCAGTGTCCAGCTGGAGACAAGTAACAAGTGGTGTAACTCAGGGATCAGGAAGCTGTGTGGTTTGGTTGATAGGCTGGAGGGAAGGAATGCCATCCAGAGGGACCTCGACACGCTTGTGAGGTGGGCTGATGCCAACCTCATGAAGTTTAACCATGACAAGTGCAAGGTCCTACACCTGGGTCGGAGCAATCCCAGGCACAGCTACAGGTTGGGCAGAGAAGAGATTCAAAGCAGCCCTGCGGAGAAGGACTTGGGGGTGTTGGTTGATGAGAAAATGAACATGAGCCGGCTTCAGTGTGTGCTTGCAGCCCAGAAAGCCAACCGTATCCTGGGCTGCATCAAAAGGAGCATGACCAGCAGGTTGAAGGAGGTGATCCTGCCCTTCTACTCTGCTCTCGTGAGACCTCACCTGGAGTATTGTGTGCAGTTCTGGTGTCCTCAACATAAAAAGGACATGGAACTGTTGGAACAAGTCCAGAGAAGGGCCACAAGGATGATCAGGGGATTGGAGCACCTCCTGTATGAAGACAGGCTGAGGAAGTTGGTGCTGTTCAGCCTGGAGAAGAGAAGGCTGCGTGGAGACCTCATAGCAGCCTTCCAGTATCTGAAGGGGTCCTATAGGGATGCTGAGGAGGGACTCTTCATTAGGGATTGTATTGACAGGACAAGGGGTAACGGGTTAAAACTTAAACAGGGGAAGTTTAGGTTGGATATAAGGAAGAAGTTCTTTACTGTTAAGGTGGTGAGGTACTGTAATGGGTTGCCCAGGGAAGTTGTGAAGGCTCCATCCCTGGCAGTGTTCAAGGCCAGGTTCGACAGAGCCTTGGGTGATATGGTTTAGTGTGAGGTGTCCCTGCCCATGGCAGGGGGGTTGGAACTAGATGATCTTAAGGTCCTTTCCAACCCTAACTATTCTATGATTCTAAATGGATGATTGCGTATTTTTTATTTAATCTCAGAGATTTAACTAAGTTTTATTCACTACACATCTTTGGGACAATGCAAGAAGTTCTAGTGCTGTGTGGCTTCAGTTGTTTTAAACTTCTGGGTGTTTTTCTTAATTATGAAAGCGGAAGCATGTTTTAGCTAGCACATGACTGAACAAGGCTTAAATTAAGTCACGGCCTTGCTTTTCATGTTTACATTTTTGTCAATGTATATTATTATCCCAACACATACCTTTTGCATTTCCTCTATGAAGTTGCCAACAGCTGCACAAAAACTGTCTTCTGAAATGCTCTTTCATGCCACTTCCCTAGTCCCCTTCAGAAGTAAAAGAAGTCCTGATTATCTGTGCATGGAAGGATTGCTGCTGTTGCTGAAGCAGTCTAACAAAAATAATTAGGAAATAGCAAACTGAGAGCAATTCACCTCTATTCTGAAGGGCTTGTTTGACACCTGCAACTCTCTTGAGGTGAGATAGGGATTGTGACACCCACCCCGGTTTCTGCAAAGGGTTGAAAAGGACTCACTGTGGGCTTCAGAGAGATGAGCTTGAGGAGGTGCTGGGCGTTGACTGGAGGGAAGTGCTGTCAACAGGTGCTTCCCATCTTCAGTTCACTGCATAGGAGTGATACTGCTGTTAACTTAGCACAGACCAGTCTCAAACCAGCATCAGTATCTATATGCACTTGCACGCTGAGGAATGAGAAGGTGGTAGTTTTGCTTTTTTATCCTGCAATCACCCTAATGTCAAGCAAACATTAAGCTAAAAGTAAATTTTATAGTCATTTGTTCTTTAACAAAGTTACCGTTTGGCTACTGTTAGTCTAGGGAAAGTGTGGAAAAAAGCAAAAACAAAACAAAAAGGCTATCTACACTTTTTTTTTTTTCCTAGTAGGTTCCTTTGTTAGCCTGTGAACACTCCACCAGAAGTCTGTATTTTTCAGTAGCTGAAGCGTGGTTCAGTGCCAGCGTTCTCACTGTGGGAGATAGAGGTGTTCTGGCATCAAGTCCGCCTCTCTCAATTTTCTTCCCAGGTGTTTATGTGTAGCTTCACATCTCTTCCCAACTGCCCTCCGCCTCAGATGTATAATTTCTAACATCTCTAAACAGAATTACAGCATGACTTCATGAAATATCTCTTGCCCCCCCAGTTTCTTATTTTGTTTGTAGGTTTCTTTCTTTTCCTGAAACAACTTCAGATCCCTTAATGTTACTGACTTGTTCATCTGTAGTGAATAAAGTGATAAAGTGTCAGTGTACGGTTTAGTGTCCATTTCTCTTTCAAAGTCAAAACCTGTATTCCTTAAAAACATACGCATTGATAGGTGTATCTTATATCAATGAAAGTAATGAACGTTCTTTATAAAGAGCAAAGACTGGAAGACTAGAACCAGTTAACCAAACAGCCTTGCAGTAATAGCATATGAAGGAGGGAATGGCTGACTATAGCTTGTGGGCATCCCTGCCTTGCCCACACTGGTGGAGGCAGGGTCTTCCTCACTCTTGCTATTGCTTTCCCTGACATTTCCTACTTTGATCCAACTACTTTCAGCTGTTTATTTCTTACTTTCAACTATTTATTTCTACTACTGATGTTGTCAGTGGCGGTCTAGGGCAACAGTGTGCTCAGTGCAATAGAGAATATAGTGCTCTGTTGTCAGTTAGCTACTTTATCAAATCATTGCTGATTTCTACTGTCAAGGATTAGCTATTCAACTGGGTAATGAGCTCATCAGTTCTCTAACATATGAGTTGAATGAAGTAACAAGATACCTAGTTAAACAGCTGAAAAACAGTCTAGTAAGTCTGATCTTTTACTAGACCTTGAAATATATTTCCAGATACCTTCCTTAATGTTTCTCCTGCATTTTCAAAATGCATTTCATTTCCCCCCTCTCCCCCCCCCATAGCTTTTCTCCATACTATGATCTGAATTTTTTGAGGAAAGTTTAGTCTAGGAGGGACTTCTATGGGAATCTCATAACTACTTTGCATAAAATAAATAAACTTATTTACATTTCTATGATAATTTAAAATCTAAGACATCTGTATCTCAGTGTCTAGACAGGCCTTTATAAATAACCAGAATTAACTGGGGAATGATAACAAGCCATATTTCTCTTCAGAATAAAATAGTTCTATTGAATGCTGAAAGGAAATAGTTTTGATTTTTTTTTTCTGTCCACAATCTATTATAGTTAATAATGCAAATGCTTTCTCTATGATGCTTCATTAAAATTCTTCCTGATATGTGTAATTCCCATGTGGTTAAACTATATTCTTTTAGAATTGGTTCCAGCTTTTCAAGGTACCTAATATGTGCACCAACTAGATAGATAAAATTATCAAGAGTCATCAAGACACAAAGGAACATGCAAATAGGCAGATTTCTGGGTTTTTTTCATTGCAGTTGGCTTAACATTTATGGAACTAATGTTGCATGGACCCAACCAGCATGACTAGAAATAAATTTTCATTGATTTTTTTATACAGTGCTTGTTACTGGAAATTCATCCTCTGAAAATTCTGTCAGCCTTATTAAGACAAATTCATTTACATTCATATATCTGTTTCAAAGTCTGATACAGGTTTCTTGCTTGTTTGGAGATGGCAGCGGGAGTAGGAAGATCAGTATGGCTCTAACTCAGAAGTATTCACAGGAAGCTGAGCATCTCCATCATCTTTCTTTCCCTGACTTTCTTCAAATCTCTCCTTTTAGAGCCACATTCTGTTAGTTATTTCTCATGCCAAAAAGCAGTGAAGTATCAGGGTGTGTTCCGAATAAAGTAAGTTTTTCTCAGGAGTGCTCACTGATGTTTTCCTGTGGAAACAAATAACAGCAGAAACTTTTGCAATCTAGTTCAGAACTGCAACATCTGAGTAAAGCAGTAGAATCCGTAGAGTGACAGGTCTGGTGGGGTTTTTGCTGAGGTTATTAAAGTGTTGCAGAACCAGAAGCCTGGCTTTTCTTGTAAATACTGCACCCATCTAAACTGTAAAGATATGGGCGAACTCACATATACACAATTCTGCCTGTGGCAAGCACACAGCTATTGTATCCACGGGCAGATAGCTATAAACTTGCACGTAGCTTTTTTTAATAGCGCTAACTTTTCCTGAATAGTTCACAGTAATTGTCAGTTTTTATCAGTAAGGAATGTCAGTGGCTCCCTTGCCTTACATGTTTTGAAGAAACTAGAGGGCTTTGTGGCTTGTGTTAGATACACAGAAATCTGAAGACAGCAAACAAGAGGGAGAATAAATATATATGCAGACATAGAAAAACCTTCAGACATCACAGAGAGGAAAAAAATCTAAGCAATAGTGCTGGCAAACAGTTAAATTGCAGGATCTTAAGGTATTTTGAACATCAGGTGTATTGCCTTATTTCACTGAAAAACAGAATGGTTGAGGTTGGAAGGGACCTCTTAAGATTATCTCATCCAATCCCCCCCTTTACAAGCAGGGTAAGTTAGAGCAGTTAATATTTGGTTAGTCTTGGTTATTGTCCAGGTAATTTTGGGGTTACCAGTCTGTAGTCTATAGTGACTCATTTAGCCATCCACATTATCCCAGTCTGTATTGAGTGCTGTAGTGCTCAATAAGGATATTGCTCAGAGTTTGTTTACTTTCATGTAACAAGTGTTCTTTGTCTCTTGACAAAATAAATAACAATAAAAATATATGTGTTACTTGCATAGGAGAACTAGCATTGGCTTTGTAGAAGCCGTGTAATAATCATAAGTTCTCACAGATGCAGGAGAGATAAGAAAGTTAAAGTTGAAACATTTTTTTCATGGAGAAAGGGGAGAGGGAGATCAAAAACTGTCAGACAAGTGACATGTCCTTCAAGTGAAAGCAGCTTGCCATTACAGTTTATTAGTACCTTTGCTCCCCCATTTTCTGCAGAATAAAAAGGAGTAAAAGATCAAACAGAACACTTTGCTCTGATTCTCATCCCAATCCTCTGCTGAAGCAGCTGAGTAGCCCACACTGACTACAATAAATGGTTAAAAAAATTCCAGTAGCTTTTGAAATCAACATTTGAAATGATAAATAGGCTTTCTCCTTCAACAGCTGTAGAACTTTCTGCTGTTGATGTTCTCCAGAACATCCTTTCCCATGAGTGATGACATTTTGGAAGCTGCAGATGTGTGGGCACTCCTGGCCCCCATTACTGCTACCTCAAACTGAGTATAACAGAAAAACTAAATCTTTCATAATGGATCTGGAAAACTATACCTCCTGTTCAAGTTTTGTACTCCACTCTCAACCCTCTTTAGGTTTCTTATCACAAGCTATATTCGGAAGAGTACTTCAATGACATAGAACTATTTTCTTCATGATTCAAAGGAAAATAGTTTTACTTGCCTTCTTCCTGATTTCAAAAAAAAAAAAAAATAAAAAAAATAGACTTGTGTGGGATCACAGAGACTTCTACAAGTCCTTGGTTGCTATAATACTTTCTCCAGATCATTGCCTAGATTATTCAGCTTGATCTAGCACTTTCAGATTATAAAAACCTTCTGTTAATCTATGCATACAAAAGACAGGACTTTTAATTGTATTGTGTAAAAGACAATTGCTGTCAGTTTTCAGTATTTCTGTTTACTACCTGAAGATGGCAAGACTTCTTACAGATTACTTAGACTATTTGTTGTTTTTGGAGACAAACCCAACATGAAGCCAGGCTCAGTTTAAAGACCATCAAAATGATTGCGTTAGAACGTTGTTAACAAGCCACATCCACTGGAAGGCATATGGGTGCAGAGTCCCAGTTGCTGAAATTTCTAGAGCATCCACACTGATACTAACATCAAGATTAGCCAATCATGTTGAGAAAAAAACTGTGCGAACTCAATTCAGATGATCTCACAGCACCCCACTGCTCTTGAGACCCATCTGTCCCAAAGTGTTAGGAAAAAAAAAGATGTCTCTTATTCAGCATCAACAATGACTCTTCATATTGCTGCACACATCTGTCTTAAAGCCCCCCATCCCTCCTGGTGGTTCAGAGCCAATCATCTGGCCTTGCTGGGAACTCAGAGACTGTCCTAAACTGTAAATTCCCATGACCGGAGCATGAGGGTGTCTAAGGTCTACACCAAGTCCCTTGCACATGCTGCTAGAGTGTGTATTCTGGGCTCCCATGTGGAGGGTGTATCTCGATATACAACTAACTGAAAAGTTAGTGCTTCTGTAAGAATTAAATTATTTCTACAGTTTAAACAGCCAGTACTAACTTATATTTATATGATCAAGTCAGTTTTGATAGCTGTTCCCACCACGAAAATAGTTATACTTTTGTTTAAACAGAAGAGGAGCACAGAGTGGAAAACCTGGCATAGGATAAACTGAACTCCTGCAGGGGTTTTAATTTTCACATACTCCTAAACTCATGGACCCTAATGGGCTTAACATTTTTGCCAATTGCACAATTTGGAAGTTTCAACAGTGAATCCTTCTTGGACAGAAAAAAAATGTTCTCACAAAAAAACTGAACAGATGTTACTATCAGTGCCTCCAACGCCTACTGACAGAAAACATCTGTGTTCAACTTCCTGAATTAAGGATCTTGAGAACACTCCCACACACCGCTGAAACCCATTTGAAAGCAGTTGGGCTGGCAGATCAGTTTTTGAGTCTATGACTGAATGTTCTAAAGCGAGCAGGTGCTGGTTGTTGTCTCGCTGTGAGGAGCCTGGCTGGCCAAGCAGCAAGCTTACAGCTATCCGAGCCACTGTGTTATGCAAGTTTTTAGCATTTTGTGTGAACTGGGATTTTAAAAAAGTCACAAAAAGCAGTTGATCTTAATAGTGTGAGGGTAATAAAATGAATGGAATGAATGGAAAGAATGAAAAAAAAGATCTTTGGTGTAGATACTAGCAGATTAGGAGGATTGCACTGCATTGTATGGTGCCCT
The DNA here is from genome assembly GCF_028554395.1 of Pezoporus wallicus. Classification (NCBI taxonomy): domain Eukaryota; kingdom Metazoa; phylum Chordata; class Aves; order Psittaciformes; family Psittacidae; genus Pezoporus; species Pezoporus wallicus. The sequence goes on along the minus strand of NW_026635653.1, from coordinate 229,009 downwards.
GGGAAGTGTCTGGCTCTTTTAATCCTGTCAAAACCCATGCTGAACGAACAGAAATTTCTTCTGTTCTGAAAACATGCTCATTGTGCTAAAAACATGTGAGGCATTCATCATCCCTCAAAATGCTCAGTCAAACATTTAATAGGTACCATCACCAATGTCTGCCCTTTTACATGAACATAATACAGCAGCTATCACCGGGTAACTGGGAGTGTCCTGCTTTCTCCTGCTCCAGACCCATCATCTTGATATTTGTCTTTTGTAAGAGCAAATTTGGCAAGATGACTTTCCTCTCTGGTGAATTTTTGGTTGGCTATCAAACTAATCTTCTCCAATTATTTAAATAGTAATGAATGTTTTGCAAGGATAAAGCAATGTCATTTTAGTGTTCTGTGAAACATCATTAGCTCATGATCTCAACTTCAAGTTGATCCAAAGTAACATCTCTAAGTTATTCTGGTTAACTCTTTCTTAAAGACACTATTTGGTTGGAAGTCAGAGGGACAGTATTTACGTATCAATAGACATATTTTTTTTCTGGGTTTATAGTTACCTTAGGTTGGTACTTGCAGTTTAACCAACATACAGTGAGTAGCTCCGTTAATCGCACTTCCGCTCATGCTAACCCAAAGCATCTGTCTAGGTTGCACAGTATCCGGTCAGCTGCAGCTGTGATAGCTCTGCAGGTTTCTGAGATCTGAAGATTTCCCTGTGTTCCCTTACATATCACCAGAGCCCCATATCAAAATTTTAGCAGTGCACAATGTAGGTAGAAATTTTGTTATCTCCTGAATAAAATTATAGAAACTTAACTAAGAAGCTATGTAGAAATGCTAGTATTCTTGTGGCTCCTAGCACATTTATCTGAGTAGCCAAAAAAGGAAGAAAGGTACAGTCCAGATGATATATTTCGATTAAATGCATATACTTTCGAGCACACACCATTATCATCTGATCACTGAAATATTTCTAACTTCTAAGAAAATCCTATTATTTTGCACCACCAGTAGCAACTGTTCTGACATATACTGCCTGCCAAGTTTAGTAAATGTATTGCATTTATATCCAGCTCCTTTTTCATGCAGAATAGTTTTCATGCTCAAGTTTATTTCAGTATTAATTCTAACTGCTAAATCCACAATTCCAGGGCTTGATCTTTTGGGGTATTGTTTAGAAAGCAACGATGTGGAGATCAGCGTTTGAGTGAGGGACCTAAGCTCCTTTTGTAGACAGCTAAGAAAAATGGGTACATTCAGGGTGGATTTGTTTGAATATCCACTTTAAATATGTTCACTGGGATATATCGTACCATAACATATTACCATCACAGTGTAGTGAATGACTACACTGCATATAGATTAAAAAATCCTTTAAAAATGCTTGCTGCCTTTCAAGTCATTATAAGTCTATAATTCAGTAGAGTGTGCTCACTAGACAGATATAGTTGCTAATATATGTGTTATAGGATCATAGAACAGTTTGGGTTGGAAGGGACATTTAAGGGTCATCTAGTCCAACCACCCTGCAATGAGGAGGCACATCTTCAACAAGAAGTCTTGGAAGGCAGATACAGGGACCTTGAAAATGAAGACCTTGCTCCCACTGTAGGAGAGGATCTTGTTCGAGAACATCTTAAAAATCTGAACGTGCACAAGTCCATGGATCCTGATGAGGTTCATCCGCGGGTCCTGAAGGAGCTGGCAAATGAAGTTGCTAAGCCACTGGCCATCATATTGGAGAAATCATGGCAGTCAGGTAAAGTTCCCTTGGCTGATGCCAACCTCATGAAGTTTAACCATACCAAGTGCAAGGTCCTACACCTGGGTCGGAGCAATCCCAGGCACAGCTACAGGTTGGGCAGAGAAGAGATTCAGAGCAGCCCTGAGGAGAAGGACTTGGGGGTGTTGGTCGATGAGAAAATGAACATGAGCCAGCTTCAGTGTGCGCTTGCAGCCCAGAAAGCCAACCGTATCCCGGGCTGCATGAAAAGGAGTGTGACCAGCAGGTCGAAGGAGGTGATCCTGCCCCTCTACTCTGCTCTTGTGAGACCTCACCTGGAGTATTGTGTGCAGTTCTGGTGTCCTCAACGTAAAAAGGACATGGAGCTGTTGGAGCAAGTCCAGAGGAGGGCCACGAGGATGATCAGGGGACTGGAGCACCTCCTGTATGAAGACAGGCTGAGGAAGTTGGGGCTGTTCAGCCTGGAGAAGAGAAGGCTGCGTGGAGACCTCAGAGCAGCCTTCCAGTATCTGAAGGGGGCCTATAGGAGGGACTGTTCATTAGGGACTGTAGTGACAGGACAAGGGGTAATGGGTTGAAACTTAAACAGGGGAAGTTTAGATTGGATCTAAGGAGGAAATTCTTTCCTGTGAGGGTGGTGAGGCACTGGAATGGGTTGCCCAGGGAGGTTGTTAATGCTCCATCTCTGCAGTGTTCAAGACCAGGTTGGATGAGGCATTGGGTGATATGGTTTAGTGTGAGGTGTCCCTGCCCATGGCAGGGGGGTTGGAACTAGATGATCTTAAGGTCCTTTCCAACCCTAACTATTCTATGATTCTATGATTCTAAGATCAGGTTAATTGCTTAAGTCTGATCCCAGATTTCTCAATTTGTTTGTGCAGCCATACTTCAGCAGAGATGCTGCTTTGGACTTTCAGATTTATTCCTTTACTGAGTCTGCAAACAAAACCACCCTTCCCCTCTGCCCGGCACTTCCTTCCCACATCTTCTCTTTCCTCTTCTCTCCTCTATGCAATAACCTCTTGATGACTTAGCATGGAAATCCTTGTGAGGTTTTGTCTGGACTTGCCCTTTCGGATGTTTTTCTTTGAGAGACCATTGCCATGGTCCGGGTATCATTCTTTCTACAGCAGCTCTGCAAAGCACAAAAAGCACTTGTGACATATACTCCTATGTGTTTTGTGACATGAAGAATCTTTTAACTGGTTCTTAAGTGTTTGACCTATATTCCAGTGTATATTTTCTTTTGCACATGTTTTATCTTCTTGGGTGACATAGCAGCTTTCTGGAAGATCACAAATTAGATCAAACTGTGGGAAAAGGGAACAGTACAAGCTTATTTCATTTACTGACTACAGAAAAGGGCTGTGGCTTCTGGTAAAGAGAACCCTCTCATTGTTCTTTTTTCATGAAGATTTAATGTTTATTCCTTCCATAATTAAAAAAAAAAAAAAAAAAAGCAAACCCAAAACTTCTGCAAGCTGAATCACTGCTCTGGAATTAATGTTAATGTCATTTGGTCACCACTGTCCTGGGAGAAAATGTCGCATGTCCAGACAATGTAGTTGAAAGAGCAGCAAATTGTTACCATGCCACTAGGCTGAACTAGCCTCAAGTTTTAGTTATTTTTAACTTAACATGAATTTTATACTTTTTTGTTTACTTTTTGGTATAAATAAAAGCTTTTTAACAAATAAGAAGGAAAGTCTTTTCTGAGAAAATCAGCTGGATGTGAAAGTCAGCTAAATAACCTCTGAAGTAGCAAAAAATAAATTAAAAATAGAAATAAACATTAGCTATGTACTTTTTTTTTTTTTTAAGACTGCTGACTCTGTCAATGCTACTCTGTCAAGAATTGACTATCACATAATTTAGGCATATGAGAAAGGTTTGCTTCACTGGCTTATCAATATTCAAGTTAGATTACAGGAGTCCATCCCTTCCTAACTCTGATAACCATGTGGTAGTAGAAGCTAATGCCAGCCTATAGAAGCTAATACAGATTCAGAACATAAATTTGAGAAGAGGCAGGCCTGTGACATTAAATGTAAATTTAGCAATCCACTGAAGAAATAAAATAACAAGTTTTTCTCATTCTCTTAGAAGACCAAGTCCTTCCTATTATATGAAATAAAGGGTGAACAATGAGTCAGGCACTTCAGGAAGCCATGCTGCTTGGTTGCATGATGAATTTCATCTCATTTCATTTGTACCTTCCCAGCTATCTCACTGCCAGACATTTGCTTTTTGTTGCTGTAGCTTTCACACAAAGATATTTTAACCATACCTGAACTCCTTATCAGATTTCCTGAAGTTGTAACATGGTCTGGAAACATGCACCTGTGGTGGTGTGGGCTGCGTGCAGTATCAATGGCTGGTGCCATCTAGTGAAGAGCTTCTGAATGCTAGCTGCAAGTTGAGATTGGTATCTGTCTTTTAGAAAATAGTCATTATTACAGTCCTGAAGACACAAATATAGAGTGACATGCTAATATGTTTAACAGCCAAGCCTGCACAAACTTCAGGATTTTTTTCTCCCATATAATCTCTCTTTCCAGTGGTTAGCATTAGCTATGTTATACCCTTTGTATTTATATTTGTCAGGAGGTCCAATAGTATCCTGGGGTTCATGACTGTGGCCAGCAGGTCAAGGGAGGTGATCCTCCCCTCTACCCTGGTGAGGCCACATCTGAATTGCTGGGCTCCTCAGTACAAGAAAGACAAGGAGCTACTGGAGAGTCTCCAGTGGAGGCCACAAGGATGGTCAGGGTTCTGGAGCATCTCACTTATGAGGAGAGAATGCAGGACCTGGGCCTGTTTAGTCTAGAGAAGAGAAGACTGGGAGGAGATCTCATGAATGCATATAAATACCTTCAAGGCAGGTGCCAGGAAAATAGTGCCAGACTCTTCGGTGATGCCCAGCAAGAGGACAAGGAGCAATGGCCATAAATTAAAACACAAGCAGTTTCACCTCAATGATGTGAGGAAGAACTTCTATATGTTAAAGGTAGCAGAGCACTGGAACAGGCTGCCCAGGAGGTTGTGGAGTCTTCCTCCCTAGAGACATTCAAAACCCACCTGGACACGTTCCTACATAACCTTCTCTAGGTGGTCCTTGCCTTGGCAATGAAGGATGGACTAGGTGATCTCCAGAGGTCCCTTCCAATCCTAATGATTCTGTGATTTTCTACCATTCCGTGGATTATTTTGAACTACTTTTTTCAGGTGGAATTGCAAAAAAGTTTTAATCTTACTAAAGCAAAACGCTTGAGTTGCTGGGGTGGATGGAACCATTCAGACTACGTTATCAATGTACAGCATAATGATATATGGTGTGGAAATGTACCAGTGTCTTCTGTGTCATGGAAGATGTGCTCATCAGTGACTGATTTTGTACCCAGTGAAGCTTTGAAAGCAAAGTGTTTTAACCTTGGTTTATTCCAGTAACCACTGGAAAGTGGGGGTAAGCAAAAATTTTATCTTAGTAGAGCTGGCAGGAAAGGAAGACCGCACATGTATCCTTGCCATGGAGAGGATCCCATATGGTCTTAAACTTGATTTGAGATTGGTTCTGTAAATAGCCAGGGGCTGTTGTGCAATGAGCCTCTGGAAATCTGTCTCTACTGGGCAGTCTTGGACTGCCAGGAGCAGTCACTGACTTGACCTAGTTGAGCTATGGCAGCACGACGCTCCATGTGCTCTGCTTTTCTCTTCCACCCAGCCCAAAGCTGTGCAACCCCATAGCAGAGTGATTTCTGGCACAGCGTACATTGCATGGAGCTGAAACCCCAAATCCCTCACTTACATATTCCCCTTTAATATTCAATCCATTAACTCCTGGATTTATGGTCCAAGAGAAATGCCGGGTGATATGCCCATACCAGTCTGACTCAGTGTGCCACAACAGGGTTCTTGAAGTTGTTGCTTGTAGTTCATGTTTTTGGGGGTGATGAGAGCATTTAAGGTTTAATTTAAGCATTTTTTAGTTGGATTCAATGATAGTTTTACTGTGCCTACCTCTGTGGAAGATGCCTTAGAGAACCGCAAATTCCCTACATTTACACCCTATTCTCCACATTTTGCCAGCATTATTTTTAAAACTTTCCCTGTGTCTTTCCTGCGTGCCTGCAGGGATGCCTTTTCCTGCGTTAGCACTTTTAATCAGCTCAGAAGTTGCTCATTTTCCTTATAACTGATTTTATTCCCTGGTGAGTTGCTCTCTGTTCCGTTTGTTGGTCTCCCTGTAGTGGAACTGCATTGAGGTCCTTGCTATCACGTCCTTTCCTCATCTGTTCTTACAGGGACCATTTCTGGCTGAGCCAACTTAACAAAAAGTCCCAGTTCCCACTTGTCTGTCACAGTCAGATCACCCTTCCCAGAGGAAGTGAACTTGTCCTTTCGCCAATGACCTTTTAAAAATGTCAGGGAATTAACCTCCTTTCTTCTTGTCCTCTATTAAATAAATGATGGCCTACAAGGATCGCTTTCGTGTGGGGAATACTGAATCATCACATTCCATATACCAGAAGCAGTTGCAAAAGGGAAGTCTGTAATGAAATGCGGAGAAATGGGCTCAATGACTCTGAAGCTTTCCAGTAATTAATTCTGATACTGGCTCCTCTTTATTGCAAATCAACAGTTTTCTCTTTTCTTCATATCTCCACACTGATACGTGGATTTCTCAGCAATCTGTGATTATGTGCTTGTATTTTAAAACCTTTGGAGCCAGTACTATCCTTTATTGTATCTTTATTTGTATAGCACCTCAAACAACTGGTTGATCTCAAAATTAGCGCAACCTCCTCTACCAGCTTTGTTGTAAACTTAGCAGTAAATTAGATGGAAGAAACTATTGCAACGTGACATCTCTTTCATTTGACTGATCCTGAAAGAACTGGAAAAAGAACAGGCTGCAAAGTATGAACATTCAGTACAGATTTAAAAGGCTGTTCAGGATCTTCTGAAGTCCACTGGGACTTCATTGCAAAATGCAGTTATTAAATTCAGTCACAACCTTGACAGCATGTTCCTTCATGCACGTCACTGGACAAGTGGCAATGTATATACAGCATTGCAAATATTTTCTGGGAAGATTTCCACACAGCTTCCTCAATTTCCAACCTTTGCTCCTGTCTGTAAATAGCTTTTGCAAATGGCTGGGCCAGCCGCATGAATTGTGTGAGACCTCTTCCAGTCAGCTGAAGTCACAGGAAGAGCAAAGCAGGGACTGCCTATTTAGGAATGCATCCTGGCATTGGGAGCTTTGTGATTTATCTGAACAGGCATGGAAGTTTTCTTGGAACAAATTTAAAACTTCTTCTTAGTGTCCAAGATATTCCATCAGCCCACTTTTTCCTTTCCTTTTCACATGCTCCCTCATTGATGCTGGCCATAGTGCCATAGCTGCCATGCATGCTGTGATAAGCCTTTCAGCGACATGATTGTGACATGAAGTAATCATTCCTTGCTCTGGATTCAGGAAGAGTTCCAGTTCACCTCATCAAAATGGGAAGCCTTCTGCCAGACAGCACCTTTCTCTCACCTTCCTAGAGCATTGATTTTATCATTTAAGGAAGGGAGCACAGAAGAAAGGTCTTTGTGAGTTGTCTAAAATACAACAGATAAGGAAAGCATGTTTCCTTAGGCTTGCCTTTTGGAGGTTTTTATTGGGGTTTTGGTGGGGTTTTGACCTGGAAGTTTAATCTAGACACAATTTCACAGGTCTGGAGAATTTGCTAGGACTTCTGACCCCCCAGAAGCACAGCAGAGCAGTACCATGTTTCAAAAGAGGGGAATTTGGGACTCTAATAGAATCACAGAATACTTTGGGTTGGAAAGGACCTTAAGATCATCTAGTTCCAACCCCCCCTGCCATGGACAGGGATGCCTCGCACTAAACCTTGTCGCCCAAAGCTCTGTCCAACCTGATCTTGATCACTGCCAGGGACGGAGCCTTCACAACTTCCCTGGGCAACCCATTCCAGTGCCTCACCACCCTAACAGTAACGAACTTCTTCCTTATATCCAATTTAGACTTCCCATGTGCAAGTTTGAAGACATTACCCCTTTTTCCTACCACTACAGTGCCTAATGAAGAGTCTCTCCCCAGCATCCTTGATAATTGGTAATAATTGAGTCGTGCTTTACTTGACTAAGCCTTTCAAATTGATTGTCTTTGCTTAAATCTCCTCAGTGACCTTTGCAAAAGAATGTTCTTAGGTTATTTAGTAATGAAAAAGGGCCATACTTGTTCAACAAAAGATGTAACATAAAGAGTAAAAGCTGGCAAGTCCAAGTTAATGAAGGTTAACAAAGTTAATTCAGTTAACAGTTGTTAACTGAAGTCAAATTACTAATGGGCTGAAGAATTACACAAATGATATTAAGTACTTCCCCTGAAAGCTCTGACTTTAGTCTCATACTAAACTGGTCACAGAAGGATCAATGCTCTTGTCTTTATTGCAAGTAATATTAAATAACCCCTCTTTTTTGAAAAACAAATGACCAGATAATTACCAGGAAAGCATGGGGAACGGGCTGCCGGTGTTACTTAACTCTCTTTGTGTTTTCCATTACTCATTTACTTCTTTCTCCACACCAGATAAGAAAATGGGACTGGAAATGGGAGAGTGTTATTTGGTGTAGGAATTGGAGAGGTAACCATGTTGCATGTAATGCCCCCTTTGAAGTGTTACAACTCTTTATGGCCCCTGCAGAAAGCCATCCATAGATTTGAAAGTTCTGAAGAACATAACCAGCGTTTTATCAGAAGTGTCAATTAAATGTTTTACACACTTTCTGCCTGCAACCTGCTGCCCACAAAAGGGATGCAGATGGGCACTTTTGGAATTTATGAGTAGCTTTTGGAATTTATTTGGTTTCTTTTGTTTTTCAGGTACTTCAAAAGTGAAACAGCATTTTCAGGGTACAGAATCCAGGTTTTCCATTCTTTGTAGGAATAGTGACACGTTTGTTTTCAGAACCTCTCAAACTGAAACTGAAGCCAACTTAAATCTCTACAGTTGGACTTGAATAATATTTCTGTGTTCTTTGCAGGTGTATGAGATACGTTTTTATCCCATTTAAAGGTTCCTTTCTACATTTAGATGTATGGGGAAGAACAAGCTAGCTAAAGTATTTAATTAAGTTTTAAGGCCTTATAACAAGGAAATATTTTGATATTTGCATAAGAATTGATACTGCTTTACAAAAAACAATAAAGAACACAATGAATTTTTAAAACTTGATGAAATATCTATTATTTCACTGAAAAAAAAGCAGTTTCATGGTGTATGTACATATGTTCTCTCTCTTAATTCCTTTATACTTAAATTTTGAGCCTTAGTAAGAAAAGTTGAGAAAACATGATGTCAGAAAAGACTTCTTTGTGATATAAGATCTTCCTGACCTTGGAGCTCACACTGATGATTATTGGCTCAGATTTAAATCATCATTCTAGTGCTTCTAATCAGCATATTTCCATTTGAGTCAGGTAACTAGAAAAGTATGTGCTGTGAATCTGTTTAGACAAGGATCTGCACCTTCATATGATTACTTTCAAGAGATTCACTGATTTTTTAAAACCTGAAAACTACTGATGTGGAGAAAGATACATCTGTAATAACCAGCTATTGCTGACATAAGGAAATGAGCATATACCAGATGCATATACCTCCTGCCAACACAAATCGTATTATATTTTATATGTATTAATATAACCTTTGTTGCTTCTTCGTTTGTTAGCTTGAAAAGGCATTGGCCTCCTAGTGCCTGAGAATCCACATGAGCAGGCTTGGTTTAGAAGCAGGTATGCTATATAAACTTGGGCTTGGCTGTACGTGGAGAGGTTCACTTTCATGCTGACAGCTCAAACACTTAAAGAATCCCTGTTGTCCCTTGGCAATGCTCCTAAACAATCAGATTTGTCAAAATAATTATAACACTATAGCAAAAGATCCATAATGTAAGAGGTCCATCCTGGTGGCTTGTCCCAAGAACTCTATGCAATTCATTCTTCATACTCAGGCTCATTCCTAGTCTTCTTCCAAGAAAATAAAAAAACAAAAATATTGCACTGAGTTTTGTACTTTGTTTGGCTGCATCAGCTTCTCTGTATGGACTCACTTGATGTTATACAATAAGATTTAAAATACAAAAACCTACTCCAACTGCTGTGACAGCCATTTTCCACAAAAGCAGTGTGGCAAATTGATTTATTTCTAAAACTAGAAGTAAGCTGTGTTTCAGTCATACTCTTTGTTTTTGGGGTTGCGGTATCAAGACAACTGTAGCCTAGATAAATGTTAATTATAGACAGATTGTTGACAATTGAGTTTTGAAAGTGTGTCTCAAATGGGCCTATCCTTTAGTATGAGAATATAAAAAATCACCTTATATCAATAAAGCGTTTCTCAGTATCTTTCCTACAACTTCCTGAATAAAAAGAAATTAGGGTATCTTCAGATTCATTTCTTAAAGTCCCCACACTGTCCTCCTCCACTTCTCCCACCTCAATGGCATTAATTGAAGTATTATCCTTCCTGGACCGGGATTTTATTCATCTTCTAGCTCTTTCTTTGCAGGCATGGGCGAGACTGTAAGTATTTTATACTAAAACAGAGTGTTATTTTTTTTGTCAGTTGTTTGTATAAGTAGATATCTGTTTATTCATGCTTTGCTGTAATTCTTGCTTTGTGAGATACTGGTGCTGGTGTAGACTAGTCTGTGAAAAATCTAAATTAATTTTAAATATAGTTTCATTAGAATTGTCTTAATTAGAACTCAGTAAACGGTGCTTTGCTCCATTGAAGCATATTTTTCCAGAAAAGATTGCATCAATTTACTGTGAGTGTCATTAGTGCATTGTGTAGTGTAGAGCATGCAAAACATATGTGCCTTCAGTAACACTACGTCTGGAACCGCTTTCAGACACTTTGGTTCACAGATCTCAGACATATTGTCACAACCCATTACTTAAATCAACATTGTGTTCTTTCAAAATTATTTTTTCCCCAGTTGAGCCTTGTGATGTTGGCAGTCAACAGGGGATTACTTTTAAATAATGTTTGAAGTGGCCCCAAGAGCCGAGCCAGCTCTGGAAGGGAGAATGACAAGGGAGCCCTGAATGCAGCTCCTCCACCTGTGTGGATGTATGCACATCTAATCATTTTCAGGCTCCAATGATAAATAGAAATGTCATCCCCAAAGAGGCAGACTCCAGTTGTAAGAAATAGAGCCATTAAGCAATTTCACAGTTAAGCATATTTTATTTGCTTGGAGTATTAATTGGTTATGTTGCAGGCTAGTGAGAATCACTCTTGAGAAGCCTTATTCCAAAGAAAACACTTTTTTTCATAGAGCAGCCATGAATATTCAAGTAGTGAACCTTGATTTGAGTGTGCATTTCCACACATTGATTTTGTCACGTGCAATGTGGTCACTGTTCCTGGAGTTTCTCTCTGTGGTGTTTCCAGATGACATTCATCAAAGAGTCTGACCTACTGGAACGGAAAGGGATTCTGTGTTTATTTTGTCTTCAAGAGATTGACTCCATTGTAGCAGCGGTAACTAATCCAGCTTCATGTCTGTCCCTAAATAAATGCTTCTTTATTATTTTTATCAGGGCCAGCCAGGACTTCTTGGATCTCAGGGGTTCACTGGTCCACCAGGATTGATGGGAATCCCAGGAGTGCAAGGTCCCAAAGGTCACAAGGGTGAAAGAGGACAGCCAGGAATAAGTGGACCCAAAGGAGAAATGGTAACTTCTGAATTGCAGATGTTTTAGCTGACAAGCAAAATACTGGGCAGAGCATCATTTTAATTGCGCTGTTTCATTCTAGGGGCAAAGAGGAGTCACTGGATTCCCCGGGGCAGATGGTGTGCCTGTAAGTAGCTGTTTACCTCATCTTTAAGAAATCACCAACTGCAAATATTGCAAGCTAGTTTAAAGCCTTTGTGCTTTAATTAAAATAGCTGGGCTAAATTCAGCATCAGCCACATACACAGTTTTAAGCTAAGGGCATTTGTTGGACTGGATCTGCAGCTAGACAAGATCTCAGGATCTGTGCTTCCTCTCATTCCCTCAGATAATTAAGGTCCATTTGCTTTGTCCTATGGAGAAAGTCCCTTGCAAAGGGGACAAGAAAGGATAGAAATTTCCTGTGTCCCTGGAGGTTACCCAGCTAAGTATGTTCTTTTGTAGGGAAGAGCTGGGAGATAACTACTTCACATCTCTTAAGCTTGTGAGCAAAGGACACCAGTGGGTCATTCCTTAATTATTTCAGAGTTGAAAAGCACATAGAAAGACCAATGATTTTTAGAATACTAACCATTGCTATTTGTGTTATAGCTCATGTGGCATGCTTGAGATAGTCTTAAAAAACTTCCTAAACACTGTCAAACTTTGAACAAATTGACCAGGTCCGTGAAACTGAAACATTCAAAGAGGAAAGCCGGGTAAAGTTCACAGCACAGTATTTTCCCAGCTTACACTTCTTTACATCTTGTGTCATAAAATAACAAAGAAATCTGAGTCACTGGAATCCCTGGACAGAGTTCCCAGGCTTGGGTTTCCTTTCTAGTGCTCCTTGACACCGGGGCCCCACTCTGCAGCCCACGCATCCACATCCACTCTCCTTTCACCCTTGTTTGTTTCCAGAAGAGTTCCCTATTGAGATTCAGGGCTTTCTCTCTCACAATCTTTCTCTTCTCCCTCTTTCTCACTCTCAAAGGAAAAGCAGAGGACTCTCCCATTTTTATTAACACCCCTGATGCCAAGGATCTTGTTCATCTCACCATGTCACACTGACTTTTTTCTAAGCATCCTCAGGAGGAGAGTAAATTGCTGTGAAGCTTGGTGTTGCTGGACCACTTCTCTTACCTGAGCAAGTTTTCTTTTTCAGCCCTGCCTTCCCAACCTCTGCATGTTGGTTGTGAAGGATAAATACCTTCAGACAGTACTTGAACCCGTATGGTCACTATGTCCTGTCCTCAAGCTCCCTTGCCCTTCCCACTAACTTATATTCACCAAACTCAACCAGTTTTCTCAGGCCGAGACTAACACTGACCATCAGACAGCAGGTCGATAGGTACAGGTATGAACTGTAATGACACGGTGTTAGAGTGTGAGGCTAGAGGCCAAGAGAGGATGGTGGCAAGCCTCAGTGTCTTCTGATGTGAGGAATGCCAGACTTGTTAGAGTGTCCTGGCTTTAGCGGTAGCAATTAATTTTTCTCCTTCTTGGTAGCTGGTGCAGTGCTATGTTTTGACTTCCAGCCTGGGAACAGCGCTGATAACACCGATGTTTTCAGTTGTTGCTAAGTAATGTTTACCCTGACCAAGGACTTTGTGAGGCTCATGCTCTGCCAGGGAGGAGGGGAGGCTGTGAGGAAGCAGAGACAGGACACCTGATCCAAGCTAGCCAAAGAGGTATTCCATACCACAGCACGTCATGCCTGGGAGGGTAACTGAGACTTACCCGGAAGGACACGGGGTCTTCTGGGTTGGACTCGTTTCTCGGCGGGTGGTATTGTATTCTCTTCCCTTGTTATTTTCCCTTATCATTGTTGTCGTTGGTGGTAGCGGTGGTGATTTGTGTTGTACATTGGTTGCTGGACTGTTCTTGTCTCAACCCGTGGGAGTTGCACTCTTTCGATCCTCCTCCCCATCTCTCCGGGAGCGGGGAAGGGGAGAGCCCGGGGCAGGGGGGCCTCGATTGCTTCCAGCCCAGCACCACTCACTGGGAGTGAGTGAACGAGCTGTTTGGCTAGGGTTTAAACCACGACATAGAGCTAGGTAAGGACATGGACAGATTTCCTGTAGGCAAGGGAGCAGAAGCAGAGAAAACTCTTATTCTAGATAGAAGAGAAAGAGAAAAATATCTTATGTTAGTTTCTGGGTTTTCTCACTTGAGTCCCTTGGAAGAAAGAGCTGATCAAGGGTATACTTGCTTCTCATCAGCCTCAGGGCGAACCAGAAGCAACAGCGATTAAGGTGAATATAGGTACAGCAATGAAAATCCAGCTTGAGACAGGAATAACTTTTCAAAGTCTCAGTGTGGAGGTTCTGCAGTGCCCCTCACTCCCTTGCTTTGAGGCCTGCTGTTTTTTTCCATGCTTAAATCCTCATCACAACACTCAAGCTAGCTCCAAAAGCATCTCTGACTGGTTTTTCCTGGCTTGGAAGCTGTTCAAAGTCAGTGAGGAACCTTTCTTCCCACTCTTCCAGTGTGAAGCACTAAAATGCTTAAAAATCCCAGTTCTTAGTGGCTCTCTGTACAGCAGCCTCATCTGGCTTAGCTCTCTTGCTTAACAGAGCCTACATTGAACATAGCTTTCTTACCCTTTCTGAAAGGTCCTTCACTACTCATTTTTTCATGCTGTCTGGGGCATCTGGTTCAAGCTGCAGCTATATTAAAAAAAGGCACTGTCTGTTTCTGTCTTTGAAAATCATAGTTTCCCATGGATCCAAGCCTTGGGCTTAATGTGAGAATGTCTAAATACTGTGTGACTACAGGAAAAGGAAAACTAGAAACAGATGGATAGATAAACACTTGTTTTTTTTCCCTCAACAGGGTCATCCAGGGCAGCCAGGATCAAGGGGGAAACCAGGTCATGATGGCTGTAACGGGACAGTAGGTGACCCTGGTGACTCGGGAACTCCTGGATTCTCTGGTTTCCCTGGTACCATTGTAAGTAGCTGGCAGTAAGGGAGCACCTGAAGGTAAAATCATTGCTGAAGGGAGTTTTAGTCACATGTGTTTTGGAAGCAAATGGGACATCTCTTAATGGAGCTCCCTTTTGGCCCAGCAGAGCATACATGCGAACTTACCATGGACACAGTGGGCTATGCTTAGTTACTGAATTGCAGCCAGGGCTGGGAGGTCTGCCCAGAGCTATATCTGTCATGTAGGTATTGCAGGGAGAATACTTCAGGAAAACCTGTACACCACCAACAGTGGTAAAATAATCTTAAAATGACAACTTCTGATGAAAGTAACCTTTTCCTTCCCTGTCCCATGGCCAAAGTACTGGCTTTCATGGCACGATACATAGGATCATGCTGAGGTGAGCAGGGGCTCCTGGATTTACCAGAGCACGTGTCAGCCCCTGGGGAGCTGCTGCTGCAGCTTTAGCTAGGAGGTGCTACCCTGTAATACCACTCCCAGGTAATGGGGGATTCTTCCCATGGAATCAGAAAGTCACTCTTACGTACTGTGAGGGCTTACACTTTGATTTTAAACCATGAATTTCCAAAGCTGGGCATAGTCTCTGTCTCTAAACAGTGGTATGTATATACTCATGAAAACCCCAACAAATATTTTTCATTACTCTTAGCTGTTCATGTGTTAACATATATGATCTGAAAGCTTACTTTATAATTATTTTTTTTGTCACCTCTAGGGAGTCCAAGGGCCAAAGGGCCAGAAGGGGGAACCCTATATACTGCCACCGGATATCACAAGCAGATACAGGGTATGTCTGTAACTCCTGTGAGTTATTCATGCTCAGTACAGTTTTACAAACAAACAACGGATTTTTCTTACACTCTGACAGACACGACACAAGAGGCACACTTTGATTCTGTGTAGGCTTTGCAAGGCAGCTTCTGCTTTCTGTGGTTACAATAGTCTTATCTGATATCCGGGGGGGGGGGGGGGGGGGGGGGGGAATGTCCCTTCAGTTATTTGCAAGGAATTCCAGCCTACAGGTGGATTGCAGAGGCACTGGTGTTGTAGTTCAAGTATTGCCCTCTTTATTCAATGACTACCTTTATATCATAGAGTCATAGAATAGTTAGGGTTGGAAAGGACCTTAAGATCATCAAGTTCCAGCCCCCCTGGAACTAAACCATATCACCCAAGGCCTCGTCAATGGCAAATCACTCGTCATAATTTTGTCCACAGAATTATTCTGTTTACTGTTACCATCCTTTCTTTGTAATTTTCATGCTGGAGTTTGGTTGACATAGGATAAAATATGCTTCAATATATTATTTAGTTAGTAAAGCCAAAGTATTCCTAGGGGTCTAATCCTACTGTATCTAATCTTTACAGTTGTTTTGTAATCACTTGTAGTTTTTTCTCATATATATAGGCTTGTATAATTTGAAGGTATCAGATAGAAGTAATGGGCCATATACAGTATTAGAGAACAAATTGTGACAAATTGATGTACAAAGCTACATTTAAGCTGTACTCAGCACAGAAGGGATCTGCTGACATCGTTTATGTCTATTTTGTGTCAGTGATGAATGCCAAAATAGATTTTTCTGTTGGTATCTTTGTAAGCTGCCCAGGTTTTTTAACTACTTCTTTTGCTTTCAGAAACTCTTCACATCTGCACTTGTTACTAATTAGGAATGATTAAGGAATAATTAAGTAATGATTAAGAGTTGTTCAAGTATATTGTGCCCAAGGATGCCAAGGATGGATACTGACACCTGTCTTCATTTCAGAAAGTGTTTGGTTCCACAAATTATTCTGTTAACTAAATACAAATTAACCAGATAGCTAGGATGCTATTAAAAGTGATTGAAGGTGTCTGGACTGAATGCCGCATTATTTATGGGTATTGGAATATCTTTGCGCTAGAACAGTTTTGGGTCCAATTTCCAAAAACATTTCAACATGTACTGCGGTTAAAATATGTGGTCACTGAAAACAGTGTGTTCCAAATGCTTTTAGTGACTCAGAATTGACTCAAAACGATTCAGTAATTCCCATGCAACTCATGAAATATGAACCTGTACTTGTATTTCAGCTAAGGTTATAGCCCTAATTAAGCCACTGGTTAGACAGGATTTTTCAAAAAAGAATTATATGTGGCCTGTTATCCATTTCAGCCTGGTAGTTTAGATCCATAACTTCCTTAGCCAATTTTGTATCCTCCTATTGTACTGCATGCAACTATGTATGCAACTATATATGCTCTGTATACGAAGCACAAAATCCATGTGGCCCACGTTTGGTTAACTCAACACCTGAATCGAATGCATCTGTGTGTAAGGGTTTGTGTAGCATTGTATACTGTGATTAGTTTTTGGAATGAGAAAAGAAATAGTGAGAAGAATAATTTTTTAAAATTATTTTTGTATATAGCATTTATCGCATTTTTTGCTTGTTTTTTTAGGGGGAACCTGGGGAGCCAGGGTTCAGTGGTTTTCCAGTAAGTAGTACTACAGCAAATGTGATAAAATGTCAACAGTAACTGATACCAGAACAACATTAGTTGATGGCTGGGCATTCTTTTTGTTTAAAGGGACCTCCAGGTACGCTGGGTATTCAAGGACCTCTTGGTCCAAGAGGAGAGCGAGGAAGACCAGTAAGTATATTTAAAATATGTTCTGGAGAAAATTAAAACCTAACAAAAGAATTATCTCAGCAAGTCCCATTATGTTGGATTGTAATTTAGCAAATGAGTAGAGAAGCAGGTTAAAAGTAGCAGGTAGGTGTCCTTGGATGCAAAACCTTTTTAAAAGTATTGTGAAACACTGATTCTACAAGAATGAATATTGCAAAAAGAGATATAATTTGTTTCACACCAGATTGCCAGAGGCTTTTGATTTATATTGTATTTCTTTAACCTCCTTGAAAGAGTCTTGTTTGTAAAGATTACTCAATGCTATCCAGTCTACATCCCCCACACACTTAGTTATCAAAGGTATCAGGACCTAAATATATTATCTTTAGTGATCATAAAGAATATATATTTAGCTTTCCACACTTCCCATAGGAGATTGGATAGATAGATAACAGTCTTCATTAGTATTTAGAATACAATTTTATTTTTAAACTAGTTTGTAGTCATTTTCTCCAAAATCAGCATGTACAGCATTGACGTTGACAACTGCTGCTGAATAGTTCTTTGAGAAGAATGTTTTCTCTCCAGATACCATTCTACATTTCTTATTACCGTGGTTAATAATTTTAGGGGTAAGAAGCAGATGTTCAATATGTTTCATCTTCTTTATACTTGCTTTATTTTCCTGTAAGACAACTTTATAGCATTTTGCTTTTTTGTTTATTTTGACAAAAATTCACTTCAGACCTGCACTACATCACTGATTTGAGGGGAAGAAAGGCAACTAATCAGGGCTTTCTACACACAGCCTCCACAGCTGTTGTCAGGCACCCCCCCTCCAAAACAACGTATGTTTCTACGACTAAATCCACAGCATGCTAAACCTTTCCAAAGCTGTTTTCTGCAGTGACCTGTGTTATCGTCTGGAGTAAGCTGCATCTTGTCTTTCTCCTCTGGTCCTCCTGAAGCAGGATCTCCTCAGTCTTTTACTAACTCTTCCTTTAGAGTGAACCCACAGCATTCATGAGCTTCATACAGGAGCCCAGCCTGCAATGACTCATATTCCCAGTGTGCTGTCTTGGATGTCAGGAATGCTATAAACCATACATTTTCTGAGGCTCATGGTGGCATCCCTCTGGTTGCCATCTTTCAAACACTCTTCCCAAGTAGATGGATGCCCACCATCTCCAGCTTTTAGCAAAATATCTTCAACTATACTTACTGTCTCTAAAGCTGTGACTCACCTGTGAGAGGGCCCAGTAGATGTGTCAGCAGCTCACAGATTACTTGACTAACCAAAACTAATTAAAAAACTAATTTTTTCAGTATTTTTTTTCACCTTTCCTACATCTGATAGAGGTTTTAATTTTTTCAGTAATTTTTTTTCACCTTTCTTATATCTGATGGAGAATTTAATGTGCAGAGCTGTTTGGAGCCTGCTACCATAGCTGACTGAAGCAAGGCAGGTTGTATCTCCAATTTGAGGCTTTCCTCCAGCTTTTCTTGTAAGACTCTGGCAGCTTCTGTTCCTGTTATATTTTCATTTCCCGCTATCTTCCTTTGATTTCATTGTGTACAATACCAAATAGGTAATCTGAGATGCATGTATTAGTTCAGCTTCCTTTACAGATGGGTACTGTGGCAGGGCATCAGTCCAGTGAAGTCCAGTGAAGACATGCTTAACTTTAGTTATCAGCTTAAAATGTTACAAGGTCAGGATCCAAAACCACAAATTCTTCTTATTTGAAATTAACATGGGATTTCATTAGGTCTAAACTGGGAGACTGTTATTCTGTTAGGAAAGATCATGATGTGACTTAGGAGGGTATTTTTAAGAACAGTAAACACAGCTAATACGAAGAGGATAGCACAAAGCTGAGGAATACAGCTCAGAAATAAATGAGAAATAAATACTTACATTTTGGACATAAAATAGCTAGTGTCCTGCATGCATTGATTAGAAAGTTGACAAGTAACTTGCTTTCCCCTATTGTGTTTCTTCAGGGACCACCAGGGCCCCCAGGACCACAAGGACCACAAGTAAGTCTGTGTCAGAGTTGTTTATGTTGATTTTGTGTTGCTGAGGTTTATCCAATACCTACTTGAAAGCGGTAAAATAAAGAACCACAGGCTGCACTAAAGCTTGTGTAGCACAGGACTCTCTGTGTTGGCTGCATACCACAAGAAGTTAATCTTACACTGGGACTGCCTACCCTGAAGAGATTAAGCCACATCTAGAGCCACATTTAATTTGCTACTGTAATTACAGTAGCTTCCCATTAACAGAGAACACTTGCAGTCTTAACAGTATTCAGCTATATCACGGAAGAAAAATATATGAGTTCATTGTTCCAGCCCACTTAGGTGTTTTTATTTAACATTCAGTGCTATTAAAAAACTTGCAAAAGAAATACTTGATCTTTTCGCAACATTACTCAGTGAATGACTTGAAGTCTGTTTTATGTAGCACTGGTAGCATGAGATGTTAATTAGAGTTGTCTTTCTGAATGTTTATTTCTAAAAAATACTCTTAAATCTATAAAAAACCTTGACAGTAAACCTAGACTATTATTTGACTGCAGTTCAGTGGTGTCCCAAGGACTTGCAAGCCTGAAAAGGCCTTTAAGCATGTTTAAATTTGAATTTTACATTAGAAAACTGAGTCATACATGAAGTAAATCTTGACCTACTGTTTTTGCAGGGTAACAGAGGTCTTGGCTTCTATGGAGAAAAAGGTGAACAGGTAAAGGAAAACTAATGAATTAGTGTCATTACTAATGGACAGGTTGCTGTTATTTACTATTTATAAAGGAACCTATTTTAATTACACTCTTAGTTTGCAGTTGTATCATGCAATTATAAGAGAAAAACAAGTATAGCTTTGAAAGTGATGATAATCTCCATAAGGAATGTCATAGCTGGACTAAGTTCTACATGTCTTGATCTTGCTTTGCCCTCATTTACACCACACAGAGGCAACACTTCTGAAATTTGTAAAGCATGACCACTTTATATAAAGCAATAATCTTTACCGTCATTCTGGAAACTTATGAGACAAGAACAAGTATTGCTATATGTTAATCCCAGCACAAAATAAATTTATCTTGCCATCAATTTATTCAGAGGTTTAGAACCATACATCTAGGAGGGGCAAATCTGCATTGCTCCTTTTGTTGCAGTTCCTTAGACCACGTGCTGATCAACAGCTTGGCAAGGTATTACAACTGTTAGTAAATGTACTCTTACGCTTTTCCTGCAGGGCCCTCCTGGTCCTCCAGGTCCACCTGGGCTTCCTACAAGAGAACTGATGGGTGTCCCCTCTGACAAACACAAGGTAACTACAGGGTATTTTGCCAAAATACACAAGGAACTAAGCTCTGCAGTACCAAAACTGAAATACTGTACAATTGTGCTTTAACATATAGTATGTAGAATACTTTAGTATATCAAAAGAGAAATCTACTTTCCCATAGCTTGGATCATGAAGTATTTATTGAAATAGTGGTAGCTAAAGTAATCCAGAAAGCACTTTTCACAGACTAAAGGTGCCTTTGGCAAACTTACTATTTTTGTTTAACTATGCGACTAGTGGCCATCACTCACATTTTCTCATTTTACAAGCAGCAATACCTGCTGAGAAATCATCTAATATCTTATTTTTCATAATAGTGAGTGACATTTTCTTGCTTTAAAAGAAGCGTATCTTTAGGGAAGCTGTCTGAATTACTGTGTTCATAGCTTATCTGTGTGATGCAGTGATTTGTATACTTAGAATTGAGGCTTATTCATACATATTGGAGAAATCCTCAACAGCAAGATGTATCTTATTCTTATCTATTACTTCTTGCTGGCAGAAGAGTTTCTCATACCCTGTGTGTGTATGAGAACCAGACCAGTAGTTTTTCATCTCAAATTTGAAGCTAGAAAGTTCATTTGGCTCATGGAATTTCTTCAGTAAGATAAGTAAATTGTTATGACACTGAAAAATCTAAAAATGCTTTTGATGGTCTGCAGTCTGCATTAAGTAATGCATATGTTGGAATTTTCATGACTAAGCAGAAATGTCTGCATATGAGCTACTTCTTAGAGAGTCTTTATATTCAGTGGATACATGATCAATATAGTGAGCAGACTTTAGGCTATGATTTGTCTGATCCTAACAGGAATTCTTACTTCTGATGAGACAATTAATAGATAATTGGCAGGTAAAAATGGAAGAATATGCATTTATTTATAGGCGATACTCGGGCACTCACCACCCAGACATCTCATGAATAAGCCTGGGAAGCCCCTGAGGTGTTCACATTTCTAGAAAACTTTTCAGAAAAAAAATCAAATATTTTTTTAAAGAGCAAATTTTAAAAATTTCTTGTGAAAAAATGCATTTCATATGACAAGTGTATGGATAAAGAACAGGACAGGAGTGGTACTTTTTCACTCTTGATAAACATTTGTCACTTTGTGTTTTAGAAAAGTCATTGAAATGTAAAGGGGAATGCCTAACATACCTGAATACTTTTTCTTTATTGTTAGGGTGAAAGAGGAGACCCTGGACAAAAAGGGGAAGCTGGAATTCCAGTAAGTCAATGGGAGAAGAAGAAAACAAATAACATCTGCGTTACTGCTGGTGCATTCTTCATTGAAATGGTGCAGTATAGATATGGAGCAGCATAAGCAGAGACACCATTTCTGATGCTTTAGCAAAGCTGAATATGACATGTAATAAACTCCACAGTGCAATCAGTCATTCTCTTACTGGTTTACCAAAATAAGATTTTCCCTCAAGCACTTTTTAACTTTAGCTATGTTTAAAAATTCCACTAAATTTCATTAAATAAGCATATACAGAAATTATCTCAATCCTTTTCAGTCTACTCTCTACCACATACAGACTTTTGGAATCAGTGGTCAGTAAGTCTGTTGAGTAAGTGGACAGTAATCCCATGTGTTGCTGTATCATTTAGATCTGTCAACCAGGCTTGACTGAATGTGGTTTAGTTAACTTATTCAGTTGCAATCTCTAGACTATCTAAATAGCTTTGCCACTGAATGGTGCCTTTTTACTTCCCAGAGTGGTTTAAAATACAGTCTTTACCAATTAAGGATGCCCCACTGAGCATTCTGCAAATCTTTATTTTCTCAGATGATCTGGTTAGCTTCTCCGCAAGGTTGTGGGAGAAGGTCACAGTGTGAGCCCTGATGCCCTCCATGTGCAGTTGCTAGCCAGTTCTTCAGCTGTTGGTCAGATTTTACACATGTAGAATTTTGTCAGCTGCATTAGCAAAACTGTAGATTTTATGCTGATGTAGCAAAAGGGAGTATGTGTTTCTTCCTTTTTTTTTTTTTTTTCTTTCTAGAATGGACAGCAGCATGACTATGTTTGCCAAATAGCTCTCTCAAGCTACAGTTTGGGCATCAGCTGAGTTGCTTGATTAGTTGTATAGCTGAATAATTGCTTTGGCTCTTCTTTTAGAGTTGCAGCAACAGAAAAAATAAAGAGGTGATAGGAGGGAAACCCTGTCTTCTCCCTAACGGCCTGCTCCTGCTATTGTAATGAAGCAAGCATATTACACTTAATTTTAAGGACAACAGTTCTTTCACATGCAGCTATTATTAGATCCTCCATGTGTTACAATAATGTTTTTTTCCTGTTTAGCTTCCATAAAACAGTCTTACATTTTTTTTGCATATAATGAAGAAATACATTAAACTAATTTGTAATGTTTCCTAGGGTGTACTTCTTCATGTCCCTGAAAAAGGTGAAGAAGGGGTAATAGGCTTCCCAGGACAAAGGGTGAGTCACTCATTAAAGGTAAAATTCACCCAGATGAATTTGCAAGTCCAAGCTGAGACTTTGCCTTCAGGAGCAAAACACAGATTAACAAACTATAGAAATGATAGTTCTTCAGCCCACCAGGTGCCTGATACAGGAAAGCAAAAAGGTCATTTTGAAATTATAGTGGGAAGAGGCCTCTCTGGGCCTCACAGGTATGCCTATACCATCTTTGGGAAGCCTTGTGTATTTCTTATACCTAAAGCTGTGCTCACTAGCCAGAGCTACTGTGCTGGTCCTCAGCACAGACTCTACTCCACTGTTTCCGTCTTAGGTCTCTTCAGACAATGGCTGACAAACACAAGTTTGGTTCTGGTTACTTGTGACCCCAGAAAAAAAAAATAGCTTAAATACTACTACCTTGTAGCATCAGTGGACGCTTTGGCGGGGGGCAGTGTTTCTAAAATGTTTAAACAGTGTGAAAACAGTACTGAGCACGTATTTGAAAAAAAATCTCAGCCATTTTTAAAATCTTCATGGTCAATTTACAATGTATTGATTAAGAGATAAAAATCAAATACCAGATTAGATTTCAGACCTCCTCTGTTTGCACCATACATGAATATTATTGGAAAAGCATCTGAACTCTGACTGTTAGTGTTGCAGTTTCAAGCTGTCAGATTTATTCTATCTCAGGAATAATAATGGTTCTTCACCATTAGGATGTTAGGATGATACTTTATTATGCTACTTTTATTGTGCCTTCATAGGGACTGCCTGGCATCAATGGTTTTCCAGGACTTGGTGGAGAAAGAGTGAGTATCTCATACCAGACTGTTGTTTCTAACACATATGTAGACAATCTGTCTAAAAAGTAAACTGTAGAGGACAAACCCTGCCTGTAATTACACCAGCTGTAGCCTAACAAATATCATCTGGATTCAACCATCATTGTAGTTTTGGGTCAGTTCTTTTTCTCATCAGTGAAAAAAAACATGGTCCTATAATTAAAGTTTGTTTTAAGAGCACAACAGGGAGGTGTCATTTTCATTGTTCCCATTACTGTGACCATGATTTCTGTAATTTTATTCCGACATGCAGAAACTTACTGTTTTGAATAGCGTTGGGCATTATGGTTAGACTTATATATCACAAAAGAAGAAGAGAAATAAGAGAAGAAAAATGATAAAAGTACCAGGTAAATCTCTGTCTCCATGGAAACACAACCAAACATTTAAAGTAGCATTCTGTCAGAGAAGAGCTCACATTTTCTGTTTGGTGTCAGAAAAAGGCTTCCTCCGTCAACCTTAGAAATCACTTCCATGAGGTATTCAAATAGCTGTGGTGTACTCAAATGCATGACTTTTCCATGTTTCTCCATACTTAGTTGTGTAAGGATTTGTCCTGCCACCAAGGCATAACAATTACAACATGAAGCACATGGGACATGAAAGTACATGAAATATGAAAAATAACAGCTGTTTGGTCCAGTCACAAAACCTGCTGGTGTGGAAGGGAATATGCTATCAGCAATACATACGTGGAGAGGCTGGTGCAAACCCCATTAAAGCCCATTGATTGACCTTAACATAGGCTCATACTCCAGTCAGGAATGGTCAGTGACTTCCCCTTCCTGAGGGTGAATCTTGGCAACATTTTTATCAGAAGATACATTTCTTTTGATGGAGTATCAGTGTATAACGTGTATAAGACGGGACAGCCTACTCGATGTGCTGTTCACAACAGCCATCTTTTTGTTGCTTTTTGAGTGATTTGATTCTTAAGAAAGAAGGAAGGATGGTTAAGTCTGCCTGCGCACAGATAAAGCTGCGTTTAATTAGGAAGTTGCTGGTTTCACTTTAAGTCCGCCAGCTCCACCTAGTGTAGAGATTTTACACCTGGGTGAAGAGACTCCTTTCTTCATGGTCTGATGTACAGTTGCCATTATGGGAAGGACTTTGAAGCATGCAGTTTAATTTGTGACATAGACCCATAGAATCACAGAATGGTTTGGGTTGGAAAGGACCTCAAGATCATCTTTCTGTCAGCTGTGGTATTATAATGCTTTAAAACTGCGTAAGTGACTTATAGAGTGACTTACTAATATTCAAGCTCTGTGAAATTTGGGAGGTACGGAATTTTAAATAAACTGGTTTCTAATCTAACTAGTATGAATTATACAAATCTATTGGCTTCAGTAAAACTGTGTTAATTGGTATCTGTTGATGATCTGGCCACTGTTTTCTAAGAGTTTACCTTTTAAACACTAGCCTTTTTCCAGAGTACATATGAACATTTTCTATAGTCAACAAAAGTTGTCAAAGAGCCAAGTAAGGCACACAGAAGAGATCACCTCTTTTATATCAACATCACTGAAATCTGCACTTTGCTCTGTGTACTCCAGCAGCTGAAATAGTCTCTCATGTAGGAGGTACTGTGCTTTACTACATGTGTTTTAATTCACGTGCTTCGGATTTCAAGACTTTTAAAAGAATGAAGTGGGCGGGACCTTAAGTATTACAACATTTGCTGAGGCGGGGATGAAAAATTTTCTTTGAGGTACAGCATGCTCCAGGAGTGGGAGAATTGGATGAAGGCACCTCAGGGCTGGTCCTGAGTTCTTCTCATTCAGCCAGGAAATCCCTCTTCGGCCAAACAGGCTCCAGCTGCCTGGAAAACAGTAAAAGGGACCTGTGCACTTCAGTGCTGTTTCACTGTTCACTGTTTACATTCCATGTAAAATATGTCCACTCCTAATGATTCAGACTCATTTAGTCTTCTTGCAGCAGGTTGGTGTGTTCTGGCTGCCTGACCCATGTGTCTCAGGGTCAGCTGGCATGGAAGGGATCCCCTTTCTGCTTCCCCATTACTTCAGCCTCCATGGGACAGCGTGAATGTAGGTGCTCCTTCCATCTGCACCACTGCCACGGGTGACAGAGCCTGCGCCACAGTAGGTCCCTCTGGCCTTTGATGGGAGTTAGGCTTGGTCCAAGACGTGTAACATCAAAACAGAAAACTTAATGGTATTACCCAAATTACCAGACCACAGGGAAACAAATTGCTCCTCTCTGTTGCATAGTTTTAACACTAACATCAGAGGAAGCAAGTAATTTTATTCTCTCTCTGATAAGGAAAAGTCAATTATTTTTATGTGTATTACAGGGTTTTCCAGGATTTGATGGTCCACCAGGTGTCTATGGTCCTCGGGGAGGCAAGGTACTGCTTTATTCTCATTTGCCAGGAGCAATAAAGCAAATGTGATTTTGCTTGCTTTTCTGTCATGTAATAACAATTGTGTTTCTCATCATTGTAGAACCAGTTATGTAGTTCGTTAACTTGAAATCTCAGAGATTTCTGAAAGGTCATGTCAGTTTGTTTCTTTGGGTTTCCTGGGCATTTTAAAAGGAATTCTCTAGAATAATGTGCTTAGATGTGATACTTCAGTTTCTGTTAACAGGGGGAGCCAGGCGACATTGGTCTTCCAGGACCAGATTCCTATCTTCCTTCCCACATCCCAAGGAAAGGTACATCTTCTTTGCTTAGATTGCTTATCTTAGCTGCATTTTACTACCTTATACATAGATCAAAAGCATGAAATTTTGAGGATTCGACTCCTTAAAAGACTGGTTTGCTGAACTGTCCCAGAAGGTATAATTGCCTTCCAAGAGAGTGCTCTGATCACTGCTCTGCAGGCAGGTGGCTTCTTTGTCCTGCTGAAGCTGGATTGCTGATCAAAAGGCATCCATGCATTCCTGTGTCCAGAAAGAAGAAACAAGCAAAAAAGCCTGTGACTGTTGTCCAGTGAAAGGAAGAATGGGAGAGTCTGTCTTCTGTATCCTGTTTCAGAGACTCTGGATAAAGTGCAGCAATGGCAGTACAGCAGAGACCATTCTTATAGTCTAGTATTTAGAAATGAAAAAAAAAAAAAAAACACAAAAAAAGAAACCCAAACCAAACCAAAAATCAACATTAAAAACAATAGAAGAGGATTTTTTTTCCAACAAATTGATTTTGTGACCTTTCCACTAAATTTGTAGCACCCACTGTCAGATGTCCCACAAAGTCATGGCTTGCCAGACTAGAAACACATACAAGGTGATACCAGTTTGCCAAGATGAAAACTATTTCAGGGAAGGTGCCAGCAAACAACAAAGATGATCATAGACCATTGTCCCAGCCTTTGTCCTTATACCACTGAGTTTTCTGATCTTGTTGAAGAAAGCCAGAGAGCCTAACAATGAGTGGTTCCCTTTCTCCCAGTGAATGGGAGCAAGAGGCCCAAAATATTGTTCAAATCAAACACCCTGACAGGCTTTTAGGATCAGGAAAGACTGTGTAGGGAGAGGAGGAAACAGGTAAAGGGCTGACACACCATATGTCCTCTAGTGTCATTGACCTATGACAAGAGCATGATACCTCCCTACCGGCAATAGCCAGGCCCAGGCAGATGCTTTATCTCCTGGGGAACAGAGGAAAGCCCAAAGCTCACATATCATAGAGAGCTGGTCTTCTGTGCTTCTCAGGAGCAATTTAGCTCTAGCAGCATATTAGTAAGAGCTGAGAGATGTTCTTCTTCCTGTCACAGGCCATGTTCAGCTCCCAGATATATTTGGGCTTTACAGAAATCTCTCAAATTCATTTCTTTATTCAGCCTAGGCAGCATGAGGTGGCACGTTTTTGCATTTCTGAAACTATCTTTAAGAAACAAGTGCAAACTCTAATATTCTAAAGTCTTTGAATTTCCTAATCTTTACTTTTTAAGAACTGAGTAATTTGCAGTGTGACACAAGTTGGCATTTATGGGTCACAAATGGCATCACACTAACATGTGGTTTGTGGAACGGGGATGTCTTTCAGGTGTAAGAGGTGACCCAGGCTTTCCAGGTGTTTCTGGACTACAGGGAGACCCAGGAGAAGAGGGAGATCATGGACCTCCTGGTCTTCCTGGATTTTCTGATGGTAATATCCCATCAACAGATGTTCCAACAGCTTAACTTTATAGCCAGTTTCAACTGATACATGGTCAGGGATGTGGGGAATTTATGTGTGGACTGTGGATCATGCAGTGCAGAGTGGTAGATAACTAACTGCTGGGACAAAAAACCAGAGAAGCATTTTCCTCCAGCCTTGATGGAGCTCTGACAAAACAACTGGAGATGATGATGGAAGCTTGCTTCAGTAACTCCTATAGATTTGCTCAAGTGAGAAGTGCAGTTACCATTTTTACTCTATGCTAAATATCTCCATTTTTCCTTGCATGCTAGATGCAGTTGCATGAACTTTCCCTTCTGCTCCATTACAGCTCCTTGAGCACTGTTGTTAAGAAATTGTTTTGAACTTCTTCCCTGTTTCTATTCCAGCGGATGGGGATAAGCCAGGCTTACCTGGAGAAATGGGACCGAAAGGTGAAAAAGGTGAATCAGGATCTCCTGCTTATCAGGCAGGCCCACCCGGCTTTCCGGGTAAACATGGCACACCAGGACTCCGTGGTCCACCTGGTCCTGCTGGAGCCCCTGGTAAGTGCATAAAGAGAGATGACGAGAACTCAGAGGAACATCTGTGCTTATTTTAAAGACAGTGGTTGGCAAGGCAAAGTGATAAAGTAGATGGAGGAAATAAAATGAAATGTTTGGCAGGAAGGACACACAGGGAAGAGGTGTTGTGTGCTCTTCAATGAAGGAAAGGTTTCTATCAGTTTTAGACATTCCTGGTGAAATTTGAAAGAAAAGGTCTGTTTGGGGCTGGGGGCGAGATATGAGTGTCAAGGAGTGTCTGAGAGAGCTGAATTTCTTCTTTATCCTGGAGAAAAGAAAGCTAAGGGGAATCTTGCTGCTACTTTCCCCTACCTCTCAGGAGGTCATTGGGAAAATGAAACCAAATGCTTCACTAAGGAACACAGCAACAGGGCAAGAAGCAATGGTGACAAGCTGCAACAAAGGAAGTTCTGCTTAGGAAAACCTTTTTCACCATGAGAGTGGTCAGACACTGAACAGGTTGCTCAGAGAGACTGTAGACTCTCCATCTTAGGAGATACTCAGTACTTAGCTGGACAGGGTCCTGAGCAACTTGCTGCAGCTTTGAGGTTGGCCCTGCTTTGAGCAGAGGGTTGGACCAGGTGACCTCCAGAGGCCGCTTCTGACTGAGATTGTGGTGTGAAAAGCACAACACTGCAGTGCAAGAGCAGGAGTAGAGAAAATGATGTGCAAGAGGTGATCCAGTGCAGGCAGCCTGTGGTACTGCAAAGTGCTGAGAGAAGCTCAAGGAATTCAAGGTGAGAAAGAGCAAAGAATGGCAAGGATCATCTGCCACTGCAGATGGAAGTAGCTAAGAAAGTGTGTGGGGAGCTGTGAGAAGAGGTAGAGAGGAAGAGAGTAAGGGGTAGATAATAACAGGCTGGGTTAGACAGTAAACTCCATTAGGGAGAACAGAAAAGGGCAGATGCAGTGCAGCTCAAAGGAACAGGAAGGAAAGGGAATAAAAGTAAATCTACACTACATCAATTGCTATTTTTATTTGATTTATAGGTCCTCTCTTTGGATTAAAAGGACAGGAGGGGACGCCAGGTAGATTTGGCATACAAGGTTTCCCTGGGCCAAGAGGACAAAAAGGACCTAAAGGTAAGTTACAACAAATAACTCAACAGATGTTATGATAACAGGTAACAGATGCTGTTGTAAGCAGCACTATGTAAAGCTCCTGTTGTATTCAGTCTGAGTTTATAGAGCTATGACGTGCTTGTGGACTGGTGAATTTGATCTGGGGCTAACGCAAGGAAGCATTATGTTAGCTTCTTGTAACAAAAAAACAAACCAAAAAAAAGAGGAAGTATTTCTCTCAAGTATTTCAGAAACTACTCAAGTATTCTCAAGTCTATATATAAGATGGATATAGCTGAACATCCATTTCGTAGTGACAGACCATTCTTTCTTCTCTTTCCAATCCTTTCCTTAGGTGAAGAAGGAGATTGCAGTACATGCCTTTTGGATGAGGAAAGGAGAAGGGGCTCTACTGGTCCCCCTGGCCCTCCTGGCTTTCCAGGAACTCCTGGCCAGCCTGGGAGGAAAGGAGAACCTGGTGATCAAGGACCACACGGTATTCCTGGCTACCCTGGAGCAAAAGTGAGATAATTACCACTTTATTGCATTGCTTTAAATGCTTACTACAAAACAAACAAACAAAACCTCCAAAAAATAAACAAACAAAAGAAAAAAAAAACACACCAAAAAACAATCCAAAACCACACAAGAAAAAACCCAGGCTATTCTCCATGGAAAAATGCTAACAAGTATGATTTCTTTCTTTCCATGCCACTTCAATTGCTTTCAGATTGCTATCTACAAAATACTGAAAGCAAAGAATTGCTAGGATGGAAGTCAGAATATGCAGTTTTAGGAAAAGTGAAAGATTTCCACATAATCCAAGGTCCACTTCCCATTTAAACTATGCTACTGTACTACTGAGTAAGACCTGACCATCTGGAAGGGTAATAATTTAGGCTGAGAAAGTTGGGGCTGTTCAGCCTGTAGAAGAGAAGGCTGCGTGGAGACCTCAGAGCAGCCTTCCAGTATCTGAAGGGGGGCTATAGGGATGCTGGGGAGGGACTCTTCATTAGAGACTGTAGTAACAGGACAAGGGGTAATGGGTTAAAACTTAAACAGGGGAAGTTTAGATTGGATATAAGGAGGAAATTCTTTCCTGTGAGGGTGGTGAGGCACTGGAATAGGTTGCCCGGGGAGGTTGTGAATGCTCCATCCCTGACAGTGTTCAAGGCCAGGTTGGACGAGGCCTTGGGTGATATGGTTTAGTGTGAGGTGTCCCTGCCCATTGCAGGGGGGGTGGAACTAGATAATCTTAAGGTCCTTTCCAACCCTAACTATTCTATGATTCTATGATTCTAATTCCAGTAGTAACTTATGGTTGTTAATAAGACACTATATCAAAATGATGAAATGCAAGGTTCCTGTTTACAATACATTAAGTCTTCCTAAAAACCAGTATTCAATAACCCCAAGAAAAGAGCTTTGCTTATAATCATTTGTTTGTTACTTACACTGAGAGGTGCTGTACTGTGTGGTATGCCAATTGCATTGTGGTTCCTTGCCGTCAGAACTGACTTCAGGAAATCACATCTCTCAAGGTTTTAGAATAAAATTCTTGTAAATCTGACCCAAAACTGATTTTGTTTATACAAAGATGTCAGAGCAAACATAATGTTTTCATTTAGTGCTTTAGGCTCTTCTGAACATCTAAAGATGATGCTACTTTTCAGCCCTATAATAGTGTTGTGAATCACAATCCACTGCCAGCTATGAAGCTGTCCTCTTTTGTAGTGGTGGGCAGGGAGAATTGCAGGTCAATATAACAGTGTTGTTTCCATGATGCCAAAGAGTTGCTTACAGCATTTTCTTTAATGGTTAAAACTGAGTAATTTACTGTAGAATCATAGAATCAACCAGGTTGGAAAAGACCTCTAAGATCATCAGGTCCAACTGCTATGCAGAGCTGCTCAGCCCACCACTAAACCATGTCACTGAGGGCAAACTCATCTCCCCTCATGGCTGCCCCTCATGATCTCCACTCACAGGAACGCCTCATCTACCCCCCACCCGCCATAGTGGCCTACTCTATAGCTGCCAACCCTACCCCTCACAGCTATCCTTCATCTCCCCTCACGCTCTCCCCTCATGGCCCACAGCCACCCCTGCTCTCCCCTCATGATCTCCCCTCATGATCTCCCCTCAACCCTGAAGGCCATCCCTCCTGCTCCCTCACACCTCCCCCTCACAACTGCCCCTCACAAGCTCCCCTCATGCCTTCCCCTCACAAGCTCCCCTCATGCCTGCCCCTCACAAGCTCCCCTCATGCCTGCCCCTCACAAGCTCCCCTCATGCCTGCCCCTCACAAGCTGCCCTCTTGTCTGCCACTCTTGAGCTTCCCTCACACCTGCTCCTCACAAGCTCCCCTCACGCCTGCCCCTCATGAGCTCCCCTCACGCCTGCCCCTCACAAGCTCCCCTCACGCCTGCCCCTCACGAGCTGCCCTCACACCTGCTCCTCACGCCTGCCCCTCACAAGCTCTCCTCATGTCTGCCCCTCTTGAGGTCCCCTGACACCTGCCCCTCTCAAGCTCCCTTCATGACTGCCCCTCTCAACCTCCCCTCATGCCTGCCGCTCTCTCCTTACTCCTGCCCCTCCTCTCCCCTCATGATCTTCCTTATCCAATACTCAAAGGGAAGAGGGAGAAGGCAAGTGGAGGAATAATGGTAATACACTGTGCATAGTGTGATTAACTTGTTTGGTTAAGCCAAGGCCTCTTGTGAGACTGGATTTGAGTCAGCTAGGGTTTGGAGAAAGAGTGTCCTAGAACAGAGAAGTCCAAGCACTGGGCGTGGAGCCAATGCAGTGGTGTTGGTGAGGATCTGTTTTGCTTCTGGATTGTGTTCTGTTTTGTTTTGCAGGGAGCTTTGTTTTGTCAGGGTTTCTGTGCAAACATGGATTGCCATCATGTTGCTGAATGTCTGAAGCTGCAATAAAGTCCACTGACATATGCACTTTGGAGAGGGCAAACTAACAACTTGCTCAACCTGGATGAGTAGGCATCAAGTGGAATGGCTTAATTCCACTTGATGCCTACTGGCCACTCAGTCCTTCATCCCATGTAGTGAGATAGTAATGTTTTGAGTATTCTCCAATGCAGTTCTGCAGCTGCAGTCATCTGCAGGACTGCAGGTCATGAAAAGCCACAGCTCTCCCAGTGCTGTACACATGCAGAAGCTCCCCTACCGTGCCACAAAGACCTTGGTCCTAGTTAAAGCATATTAATAAACATTCAGGCACGTACATGGGATTACTAAAGAAGAAATAATTTACAGAAGCTTTTCTGATTTAAGTGGTTCTGTTTCTTCTTTATTTCATTGCATGTAACACCAGGGTTTCTCGGGTCAACATGGATTTCCTGGTCCTAAAGGAGAAAAGGGAGATTCTTTATACATAACTACTAAAGGTAGGGTAAAAAACAAAACAACTGATATCACCTGTATTTTGCTACTATTTATACCTTTCATGAGAGATTGATCTCACAATGGAAGGTCTTCTTTAGGCACCAAAGGAATTCGAGGAGATCCCGGGCTGCCTGGTATCAGAGGTGGAGATGGCTTTCCAGGCAGAGATGGATTAGATGGTTTACCAGGACAGCCTGGCTTTCCGGTGAGCAGCAAGTACAGCTAAACCATTTCCACCACACTCAATTACAAATGCATTTAATTCTGAGGGGTTATGAGCAACAAGCTATCCTTCTCTCACAGATAATGATGCACACAACTAGACTGGCTTTGCTGGTTATTGATATATTCAAGATCAGGTTTACTCTCAGGGTTTTTGGAACAATCTTTCACTTTTATTTCCATTTTACTTGCCCAACTACATAGTAGTGTATGACCCATTTAGGCCAGCTTGTTATTTGTGATAAATAGTGGTTCATTAGTGACTCCTTCTAGCATTGTCTAGGAGAGATTCTGTGTGACTGAACTTCAGTAGTTTTGTTACAACTGAGTTAAAGAAAAGTAAAATTTACTACAACTTTACAGTCTCAAAATGTAGGTTGTGTCATCATATATATGCTTGATAGCACCTCACCTAGCTAACTGCTCTTATGCATTATTTGAAGATAAGCCATATCATCCAATCTGGACTACAATGCTTTTTACTACCACTAAAGAGAGTATTTTATATTACTTTGAGGATTGAAATATTTTCTAGTGATGTTTGTTAGATTCAGTAGCATAGAAATATCAGTAAAGTAACAGAAAAATTAAAAATATGCCCCCATTTGGGCACAGTTTTATATCAGCTTTTCTCAAGGTCTCAGAAGTAAATGCCACACCAGAACAAATCTAGCAATGCATGTGGATTCCCCAAAATCCACTTGCAGCTTTTCGGAAAGGGCAGTAAGCCACTCCACAGCAGTGATTCATTCATATTGCCCAAGTGCCATTCATGGGCCAACATTTTCAGGGGAATGCTTCCTCTAAGAGTGCTTCTCTCATGCCTTTTCTGACATGGGGTTTAAATTAAAATCAGGTTATTTAAAAAATATTTTAGTTGCAGTGTTGATTTAAAGAGCTGGGATGCAACATCCGGGGACTTACTGCTTATGTTGGTCACGGGCGTGGTTCAACTGTTTGAGTTTTTTTGTTTCTCAGCAAAGTCAGGAGTGACCACATCCACTCACTTCCCTCAGGGTGATGCTGTCAGAGGTTTCCCTGGCGATCCTGGTTATCCAGGTGAATTAGGCCCAAAGGGCTTTCCAGGAGAAGCAGGCCTGCCAGGTGAAGGATTTCCTGGTCCAAAAGGGTACCGGGGTCCTCCAGGTGACCATGGACAAGATGGAAGCCCAGGACCTCCAGGTCTGCCCGGTCTGCCAGGAGAGCCTGGCCAACTCGGTAAGAGGCATCAATCGCAGTGTTTTACATCAGAGCCATGGGAGATCATTACTGAACTGTGTGAAGCCTCTGTACAGCACATTGTTGAAAAGGTAGCATTTGGGGGGGGGGGGGGGGGGGTAAGAAGATATTGCTTGTATTAGTTGTTCAGAAATATTAAAGAAGTAAATACTTCAAAAGTCCCAGTAGTTTTGTGTCAGGTATTGAAATAGTATGAATGCGCTAGTGCCAGCAAGTAACATCTTTCAGATTTCAAGCATTTGGTGGCAATGGAGCAATATCCAGCTATTGGAGTACTCACAGGTGGTTTTCTTTGGTCTTCCCCATCCAACATAATCTTTTACCTGACCAGAGAAAATCATATATCCATCCTTCAGAGCTCTTGATAGTATCTCTGCAACTTCCAGCATAAGAATGACAGGGGTACATTCACAACAGCTCAGGCTCATGGTTTTATTGCTCAACTTTGAAATGCTTGGCAAAATATTCAAGCCAAGGCAGGCACCTGCCAACCCTAAACAGTGCATGAGACATGTAGCCTCCTAACTCTGACAGGGTTAGCTTTCAGGCCTGGATTGAATTAATACATGGATAGAGAGTTCCACTATGTTATAACAAATAGTTTGTCTTGTATGTATGTATAAGTGAATACATTATCTGATGTTGTAATAGGCATTTTGGTTGGAATTGAGAGCACAGTTTTTCTCTTAAATAATAACTGCCCTTTACCATTCTTTGCTCATAGACTGTGGGCAGGTCACTGAAGACTTTTCTAGAGGAGATGGAACTGAGCCAATATGGTCAGGTACTGTACGTACAAACTGCTTGATTATATTTTAAAATTTAGTCTTATGCTGCTCTTATGGCTTGATTCTTTCTGGTGATTGTTTTGGATGTTCTTATTTGTAAAGTATTTGAACTTCAGGTCACAAATAACCATGCACATACTGTACATAGCTTTAAAGTAATTTAATTAAATTGAACATATTCTAAAAGTATTGCAGTTTTAGCTGTGCAATTCAGAAATTCTTTATTTCATTGCTCCTGAGTGTTTATTGTGACAAAATTATGGTTGCCATGCACTCTATAACAACAGTCCCAAAAATTAGATGCCCAAGAAAATTTAAACCATTTTTTTTAAAGAGCTTTGAGTGAAGGTTTTCAGTACAACTTGACATATAAATAAAAAAAACCTTCATTTGTACCAAAATTTATCTGATTGCTTCAGGAGTCTAAATTGCCCACAGGGAAACAAAGTTTCTCTCTTATTCTGAAAAATAGTCATCCATGAGGTTTGATTACCCTTCCCATACCAGTCTAACTGGAGCAAGCCACCATAGCCCCTGGGAAGTAGGCAGAAGAGCACCTTTAGTGCTCTCCTGAAAATGCCACCCATGACCAATTTTTTTTTTTTTTTAATGAAGAATAAAATATTTTTTAATATTAGGGTTTTGCCTGTTAATTTAATTCACCTGCTTTAATGATGTTGTCTCAACTGCAGGCACAGAGTTGATGAGTGGCAACGTATGAGCACATACAGTGTGACTAACCAGCCCTCTTTGCTTTCAGGTGCAGGCTGTGTGAGGCCGCCACAGGGATCCCGAGGCAATCCAGGACTGCCAGGAGCCACAGGTAACATTTTGCTTTCACCTTTCTTTTGCACATGTATTATGTTTTGAGGAAGATCTTGCCAGATCAATTAAAGTTGAACCTTAGGAGGCAGTGAGTTTTAGAAATTACAAAGGAGGACAATGTTAACTTAAAGCCAGCAGAGAGACCTAAGCAGCTTGAAGCCCAGGTGGCTGCACAGTTCCTGAGCTAATTCTGCCTTTGCTAATGAGCGTCAGCCATTAACAAATGAAGACAGAAAGGACAGCCCATTTGCTATCCTCCACTGCAAGTAAGTGAAGGTGTACAGAAGGAGTCTACAGGCTGATAGGTAGAAAATATACTGAGGTCTCCCAGAGCTGACTGGACACATCGCACGGAAATTCCTGTCCTTTGGGAGCAGGTTGATAAAAGGTTGCAGTGGAGAGCTGTGGCAGATCCTTCTTAATAGTCCTCCTCTTGTGATATACAGAGCACCTTCAGTGAGTGTGAGCCTGAAATATTTAATGCAGCTCAGTGTAATGGGCCAGGTTGTCTGAAGCAATGCAGTTGCACTGTCTGTAGCCACGCATACCTTTCTTGCAGAGCTGGTCTGTCCTAGCCCAGAGGGACCATCTGGCAATCCTGGGCCTCCCCAGCACTGAGGGTTCCACACCTCTTTCCAAAAGAAAGAGGAAATGGTGCAGGGGACAGGGTCTGAAGGACTGTGCGAGATGGAATTGAGAGAAACACAGACAAGGATGCTGATTAGTCGTAACTATTGACCTTGAAGAGGGAACCGTCACTGGTAGTTCCTATAAGCTTATGTTCCTATAAGCTTATGTACTCCCAGCCAAAGCAATAAAGCTATTTTTCAGTAAAACCTTCTCATGACCAGCTGGTAAAAGTACTGACAGAAACTATAACTGGGTCTTTCAGAGCTTGGTAAATGTAAAATTCTTGATGCAGCTATTCTTGTGCCTCCATGCTTTAGCCAATGTCAGAGATATGGGCTATGTCAAGTGTTTGGGGGTTTTTTCCAGCATAAGGTTTATTATGGAGTGCATGGATTGATGGATCGATTTATCACAGACTAATGGATTCTAAAAGGGAACATTTGATCTCTGTTCAAAGATGATGTGTATCTCCAACCTATGTTTCCTTAGTCCTTAATGCCTTACTTTATTGTTAGGATCAATGCTTCTGAAGGTTGCTTTCTTTGCCATCTTTGTAATTTTTTTCTTCTTTTTTTGCTTTGATGATTTGTTTATTCTTTCATTCATATGGTTTTTATTTCAGTGAATACAGCCAGATTTAACTCCTAGCTGTAAGACTGTTGTAAAACAAGTGACACTGTTTTCATGTGGTCTATATTTTGTACTTTCGGTTAGCTCTTTAACAAATCTCTGTCTGTCAGCTTTTATGTTCTAGAAATTTTAAGATTTGTTTTCCCTTCCTTTCCTCCAAAAACTGGAAAAGGCCCCTAGCTGAGCCCAGGGCAGAACTCTGTTTATAGCCACCTTTCAGCCTGAGTGAGTCCTGAAGCTGGCAACCCATTGGGAACAGGACACATTTTACAACTTTTCACAGCTTCTTGTTGCCATGTATGTGTCAATCTAGTTTCCTGGGTCAGTATTCCTACCCACATTCTCTGGATTGACTCAAAAGCACCAACACCTCCTTTACACTATTTTCATTGTCTCCTTAGAGTGATGTGGTTTTATCCACAAGATTTCCTGACTTCTTTTCAGCCAGGATGGAGCTCTGCTATAGGCAGTCAAGTCTCTCAGTGTACAAGGTGCTAATGGCACCCAGTATATCAAGCCAGGAGTCATCTTTATAGTCTCACACCCTCATGTCCTTGTGTTCCTTTAAAATTCCTGGCAACATAGAGAGCCCACCCTAATTTACATCCTTGT
This sequence comes from Pezoporus wallicus, assembly GCF_028554395.1. Classification (NCBI taxonomy): domain Eukaryota; kingdom Metazoa; phylum Chordata; class Aves; order Psittaciformes; family Psittacidae; genus Pezoporus; species Pezoporus wallicus. The sequence continues at coordinate 191,254 of NW_026635653.1, read as the reverse complement.
TATTCAGTAGTCTCAAGACCTACGTGACCGCTGTGGAATAAAATGTTCAAGTTTTCTGTTTTGAATGTACAGCTGAAGAGCTTGCAAACTAAACACTGGTCTAAAATAAAAACCTTTTCCTACTACTGTTTGGCATAACATGTTAACAGCAGCTAACACTGCATAATGAGTTACTGAAATATGCAGTAAGCAGTAGTTGCATTCTCTATCTGCTGCCTTCTTTCTCTAGAATGGCTTTTTAATTAGTGCAATACTGAACAGAATGAATGAAGTCAGTTATTACACATGGGAAACAGGACTACGATGCTATTTCTGTAAGAGGTACATTAGAATTTTTCACTGAGACCTGAAAGCCTAGGATTTTTCCTTTCAATTGCTTTCTGAGAAGTTATTGTTCATATAAGGGAGAGAACAATAGTCCTGTATGGCTCTGGGAAAATGCTATTCATGCTGCATTGGCTGTTTATGTGCACCTTAATTGTGGTCTTTTTAAAGGTTTTCCTCTCCCCTCTACAAATAACAGCTAGAACTGCAAAAATTATAGTTAAATAATGGAAATTCAGAAAACTGAAGTGGAAAAAAAGTATCAAAATTCAAGTGATGTTTTCTTTGGTTTCTCAAAGATAGAGAGAAATTTGCTTTCAGTGTAGAAAGAAATGAGTTGTAATTCATGGTGATACTAAGCAACAACATTTAAAATGTTAAAGCATGTTGTTGACCTTCAAGCCTGAGCTGGGAACTTTTGAGGAGCTCAGGAGGGTAGGGAAACAAAGCATTCCACAGGAATTATTTTCAAAGAAGGAGCTTTACCAAATAATCTTGATCTTGGAATACAATGAATTCCCAACGACTGGAAAAAGGGAAAGATAACCCCCATTTTCAAGAAGGGGAAAATGGATGACCCAGGGAATTACAGACCAGTCAGTCTCACCTCTGTGCCTGGCAAAATCTTGGGGCAGATTATCCTGGAAAGAATGCTAAGGCACATGAAAAACAACAAGGTGCTTGGTGACAGCCAGCATGGCTTCACTAAGGGGAAATCCTGCCTGACCAATTTGGTGGCCTTCTGTGATGGGATTTGAAAGGTGGACTACTTGGTGGACAAAGAACTGGCTGGATGCCCGCACGCAGAGTTGTGGTCAATGGCTCAATGTCTGGCTGGAGACCAGTAACGAGTGGTGTCCCTCAGGGATCGGTGTTGGGACCGGTCTTGTTCAACATCCTCGTCGGTGACACGGACAGTGGGATTGAGTGAGCCCTCAGCAAGTTTGCCAATGACACCAAGCTGTGTGGTTCGGTTGATAGGCTGGAGGGAAGGAATGCCATCCAGAGGGACCTTGACACGCTTGTGAGGTGGGCTGATGCCAACCTCATGAAGTTTAACCATGCCAAGTGCAAGGTCCTGCACCTGGGTCAGAGCAATCCCAGGCAGGGCTACAGGTTGGGCAGAGAAGGAGCGTGACCAGCAGGTCGAAGGAGGTGATCCTGCCCCTCTACTCTGCTCTCGTGAGACCTCACCTGGAGTATTTTGTGCAGTTCTGGTGTCCTCAACATAAAAAGGACATGGAACTGTTGGAACAAGTCCAGAGAAGGGCCACAAGGATGATCAGGGGACTGGAGCACCTCCTGTATGAAGAGAGGCTGAGAAAGTTGGTGCTGTTCAGCCTGGAGAAGAGAAGGCTGCATGGAGACCTCATAGCAGCCTTCCAGTATCTGAAGGGGGCCTATAGGGATGCTGGAGAGGGACTGTTCATCAAGGACTGTAGTGATAGCACAAGGGGTAATGGGTTAAAACTTAAACAGGGGAAGTTTAGATTGGATATAAGAAGGAAATTGTTTCTTGTTAGGGTGGTGAGGCACTGGAATGGGTTGCCCAGGGAGGTTGTGAATGCTCCATCCCTGGCAGCGTTCAGGGCCAGGTTGGACAAAGCCTTGGGTGAGATGTTTAATGTGAGGTGTCCTTGCTTATGGCAGGATGGTTGGAACTAGATGATCTTAAGGTCCTTTCCAACCCTAATGATTCTATGATTCTATGTAGTAAAACTATTGCAAAAATAAAAAAATTTACAAACTTAAGTATCACTTGCAATGCTTGCAAGTGTTCAGATGTTGAGAAACAGTAATATTTGTCCTTACCCAAATGTCAAATACTACAGTACAAGGAAGTGAGGTCTAATTTTACTTGTCAGGAGGTAACTCGGTATGAATATGAGTTCAGTGCCAGAGAAACACTTTTTCAGGGCACCTGCTTTTACTACCAAAACTATACATCTGTACTGTCATAAATATAGTAAGTAGTGTAGTTAATTTGTATCCTGTTTCCAGGACGATTAGATCTAATCTTTAGCCTTACATTTCTGTTTTGTGGTTATCTAAACCATTCTGCTCTTGTTCTGTGATCTTGTCGTGTTAGCCAGGAAGGGAAAAATTTGTTTCTCCTACAGCATCTCATCTGAGCCTGTTTCTGTTGAGCATTCTTCTTTGACATTGCCTTTTGACTTCAAGATAAAAGTCTTAATTTACAAAGTATTAAAAGTCTATGAGCCTAGTCATTTTCATCTGGTAGTCTCCATATCATTAGTCTTTAAGTCAGGTTAATCCATGTTTGTAAGAGCACTCAGCCTAGATTTTTGGCCATGTCTTTGGATCATGAATACTGCTAAAGAGCTATGATATAGTCCCATTAAATTAAAAAAAGTTTCATCTTTGCATCCAGAAACACATCATGGTGATATTTACCACTACCTTTTCTTATATTATATGCTCATTTCTGGTTTGTTTGTTCAGAAACAATTTCTTACTTTCTTTCATATAATTTAGGTGTGAAAGGTGCAAGAGGATTCCCAGGTGATCCAGGTCCCATGGGATTCCCAGGGCTAAATGGTACACGAGGTGATCCAGGTCGAGAAGGTTTACCAGGTCCTCCAGGTATCTTGAAATAACTTGTCATTCTTTATATACTTTTGACCTCTTCACTACAGTTACTGGAACACAAAACTTGGTTCCAGATACATTTTTATTTATCTTCCCTTCCATGTTCAAACAAGAAACTGTTATACAAAACCGCTATTTTTCAAATCCAAAAGGGTTTCCTGCAACTTCTGTAATGATGAAAAGTAACACAAACACCAGCCTTTTAAAATCTGCTTAATAGTGCAAAATTGTGAATGTGTCAGTAAAAGTCCATGAAATTCACACAGAAATAAATTCAGTAACAAGATATTTCAGATTCCAAATGGAATATACTCAGAATGATGATGCAGAAAGTAGGAAAACACTAGTATTAGTATTTCTATATAACTGCCCATTTCCACATTTGGTCGAATGTTCTTATAAATGCTACGTAGTTTAAAAGCATGTATGTGTATATATATAAAAACACTTTTATTCTGCATGTTTCTGCTAAGGACTAGGGGAAATTGCAGTAATATAAAAGGTGTTGTAACGGTGCCTCTGTGATTTGAACTCCAACATTTATAGTGAACCCTGTGATGCCTACTCCCTGTTTTATTTGTAGGTTTTACTGGGCCCAGGGGAGACAGGGGCCCAAACGGTCTACCTGGACTTCAGGGACACCCAGGCCTCACAGGAAAATCTGGTGCTCCAGGAGCCACAGGACTGAAGGGGTTACCTGGTGATGCTTTAGGTGCTGCAGCAGGTTCTCGAGGGGATGTTGGGCTTCCTGGTTTCCCCGGGTTGAAAGGCTTGCCAGGAGATCAAGGAGTACCAGGAGTTAGAGGTAAAACTACTTCAAATAAAGAAATGCTTAAGTAAGAGTATGGTATAAATGTAGGCAAATTATAGGAATGTGAGAGTAGTAAGAGACTGTCTTAGGATGTGTTGGAGGTACTGATGACCCCAGTATCAAATCCCAGTGACTGATGATCTCCCATCCCTTCACCATCAGGTGTTACCAATATGCTGATTACCCCCTTGCCCTGTTGTGGGAGTGGCAAAAGGAGTAGTAATTGTGTGACTAGCTCAAAGCAAGGATGTCTATCACAGGTGCCAGTTTGGGAGACTTTTCTTATGATTTTCAATACAAAGAAGAGCGTCATCTTACATAAGTTGTTTGAAGTGAAGAGAACTGGTTTCACCTTCAGTAGAGCCACAGTGTGAAAAAAAAAGATGAAGACAGCTCTGTGGCACTTGGCAAATTTAAAAAAAGGCAGAAAACATCACTCTGAAAAGGGGAAGAAACTCAAGGTAAAACATGAATTGAAAGGGAAAGAAAATTGTGTGCCTTTGTACCTTCTTCCTAAGCATTTCTGTAGAACTAAATTTTCAGCAATAACAAAAAGTAAGTATGGATAAAAGAAAAAGTATTAGTAGTTTGTCTCTTCTTGATTTATTTTACAGTTCTGAAAGAATGACTCCAAAAGAAAAGTAGTGAATTTTTTGTATATGATGTGGGTTTTTAGTTTTACATGAAGTGGCTAGTGCTTCCTTTATATCATCTATGCCACTTATACTACTAGCCCCTCAGAACAAAGAGGTAAAGCTTGTATTCTGTTGTTGAGAAAACCCAAGTTATGTGACATTAGTTATAAAAGCACACTTAAGTCAAGGCAATGGACCCACACTGATGTAAAACCTGAATAAAGAGAAGCAGATCCACTCAGCCTGGATGTTAAGTGCCATTTACTCTTGAGGTCTTCTGTGCTTCTGCATTTCCAATCTGAATACAAAGCAGGAATTAGCTTTTAAATCTTGGATACCCCCTTTGTTCTTACCTTGTAGAGATGTAAATTTTCACCAAGTGCACTAAGTCATGTCAAGACCTTTTTGCATAAGAATTTGTACGAATCTTGTAGCAATGCCTTGTAGTGACCTTACTTGAAGATTTCTGAACAATAACCCCAAAACAGAACCTGCCTCAAATATTCTGATTCGTGCCTATCACATTTTAGAAAAGATACAGAACATATTTCAGTGGTTCAGTCAGCTGCTTAATTTGATTCTTAAAAAGATATATGTGATAAAGAGAGAGATCAGGAATTACAGAATTACTGGGGTTAAAAGTGGAAAAGACCTGCCCCATCATTATCCGCCCAGTGCCAGATTGTTTCCATTATGAAAGAGCCAGTCAACCTTTCCAATACAAGTACTGAGATCAGTATTGGTAATGTGAATTATTTTAAAACTAATGAGTAGTCTTTTAATTTGCTTTCCCTGCTCTCACTGAAGTTTCAGAGGAAAAACCCTGAAAGACTAGTGTATACACAGAAGTGGTGATAATAAGCTCTCTAGATATTTATACTCTCTAATGCATGATTATGATATTTTAGGAGCGGATGGTATCCCAGGTTTGCCAGGATCCAAAGGAGAGCCAGGGCCACAAGGTCTCCCTGGTTTGATGGGATTGCCGGGAACTCCGGGAACACGTGGATTCCCAGGGCCACCAGGAAACCCTGGGCCAGATGGCGGGCCTGGTTCTCGAGGACCTATTGGTGAGGAAGTATTGCTGTCCTGTGTCCCTCCTGCTGACAGTTTTGTGTGGCAGGACAACTGTATGGTTTCCACAGCAGAAAGTTAAGCTTGGGATTGTGGCACATGCCGTGCTTTTATTCCCAGCCAGAGAAATGGCAGTAATGATGTAGACAATGTGTCTGAAAATTGTACTGGTATCAGAGGTGGAAGTAGGGGTGACGATCCTTGCTGGCAGAGCTGCTGCTTTTAGTTGTACAGCCACCTACCAAGCCAGGTCAGAGCTTGCTGGTGGCAGACTGGGAGAATGGAGCTACCAAAGGAGGGAGTAGTTATGGAAGAAATGCTTAATTCCTAAAAAAAGGAGGGAAAGGTCCTGTTGGGAGTGGGTGCAGGACTAAGCTGGCAGCGAGTGTGGTTTGTATTGAGGATCTGCTTTGTCTTTGTAATCATGTCTACAGTTCTTGTGTGAAAAAAGTGCTAATGTTCTCCCCTCAACACAAAGCTGGTAGGACAGCAGTTTTCTCCTCCTTGAGCTGCCTTGTATGAAAATCATCATGTATGTCCAAACACTTTTTAATCTCCCTATTCGCATGTTCACATGGCAGGTCCACCTGGTGCTAGGGGAGAAGATGGTGAGCAAGGTTTTCCTGGCCCTGTGGGCATGAAAGGTCTGTCTGGTGACAAAGGCGAAACAGGTTATCCAGGATTACAAGGTGTGCCTGGTGTGATTGGTCCCCCTGGCATAAGTGGAATGGATGGTTTTCCAGGAGACAAAGGTGAGCTCTGCACAGCTGCTTTGAAAAAAAGTAGTGTTGCCTAAACCAGTTCTGTGCTGAGATGAACAAGATACCTTCTCTGCTGGGCTACCTATTTTTAAAATGGAAGAATTAGGATCATGTGCCTAATATATTCCAAAATCACTGTTATCTCCTGTGTTGTGCTTGGCAAAATGCTAGCTTCTGACATGCAGCCCTACTCAGAAGGGAACTGGCTGTTTTACTTCTCCTTTTAAAAATTGCAGAGTATTTCCTCAGTTCTCTGTCCAGAAGTCTTTCTCTTGTCCCAGTCCCTTTGGCTGTCAGTGAAATCAGAGATTTTACCCAAACCTTTGCTTTGAAGTTTTTTAAAGCTAGCTGTTTTATACTGAGCAATGCCAGACACAAAGACCTCAATGTTGACTTTTACCAGGATACTAATCTTGCGTATCAAGAAGGTGAGATTTTCACCTGCCAGTCCCAAAAATGCTATGTATAATGCAAGTTGTCTACATTTCACAGGGATTACAGGGATTTTCAACAGTATTGAACTCTATGTGAAGCCCAGTCAAAGGTGGGGAAAGGAGGGGGACATGCCTATAAATGCATGTTAAAATTTCACCAGTTGGAAAGATAAGGTTTTTTTCCTAATACAACTCTGGAGTACTGATCACCTCTCATTTGAGAGGAATTAAGATCTATATGTTAGCATGCCCTGTGTAAAACAGCATCCTCTTGTTTGGAGAAAAAGAGTGTGGGATTTCGTAGTGAGAAAGGGCCAGCCAGTCCTAAACCCAAGATTTGTGTCTCTTCATGTAGAAGAAGAGGCTGACTAAAAACCTTGTATGGAACTAGGTACCTTTCTCTAGCTCACATGTAGGAGAGGGGTTGAACTTTTAGAAGACACTAAGTTCTGATCGTCTCTACAACATCTCCTCCTGGCCAGTTGGGGCAGTTCAATGTGCCCCTGCTCCTCTCTAACTTGGGTGCCTGACCCAGAGCTGCAGATTGACCTAGATATCAAGGCACCCAAAAATAGATACTGCTGCACAGTTTTTACACCACTCTAGTCATGTGATGCTTAGTTTGAAGAAATCTGAGTGAGGTAACAGTTCTCTTCCCTTTCTTTCTTTAAAGGTGAAAGAGGTTCACCTGGCATTGATGGTTTCAAAGGAATGACAGGCCTAAAAGGAAGACCAGGCATCAAGGGAATCAAAGGAGAATTTGGCCCACTGGGGGCTCAGGGTGATAAAGGCTCACAAGGAGCACGTGGTTTTAAAGGTATTTGCTTATGGGTGGTACCAGTGTGTTTGCTTTTCACATCTGGAGAACAATTTTACAAGGACACAAAGACAACAAAGACATTTTTCACATCATAAATTTAGCTCAGACATTCCTGACCTATTTCACACATGGGCCTCTGGTGAGAGGCCTGAGTTTTAGGCTCAGGGAAAGGTTACTTCTTTGTGAATCTTTACACATTTAAGGTTGGAGACAGACATCTCATTATTCAGCTGAGCTCAGATAGTGGCACCTCTGGGCATATGCAGAGCTTAACAGATCCTTTTCTCAGGAAGAGTAAGGTGTTTGGGGGGGGGGGGGATGGGGGGAAGATTCAGATTTTCTCCAGTTGCACTGTAAAGGTACTTAAATACTCAGAAAAACAAGCAATTAAGTAGTTAAAATTCAGTAAAGTTTCAGCTGATATCATCATCAGTGAAATGAAAAGTGTAACTGAGTCCTCTTTTCTTTGTGCGCTTTACCACAGCACCAAAATATTCTTTCCAGGGACCCTGAGATAGGTACTTAAGAAAATCTAGTCTGCAATTTAAACGTTGCAAAACAATGCTCCCAGCAATTCAGGGGAGGTATGAGCAAAAGGCAAGTGTGAAAACAGCCACTGTGAAGAGAAGTGTAAATATACTTCTTGGTGAAGAACTATAAGACAGTGTATGATCATAGGAGACAAGTCTGGATGGATGGCCTGTCTCTGCCAGCCCACAAAGAACTAAAGACAATCATGCAGTCAGCTTCTCCGGGTCCTTTATTCAGAATATTATTTACTGTTGTCACCAGTAACCTTCAAATCAAGAAAAGGAACAAAATAACTGGTAACAAACCCAAACACTTTCTTTTGCCCAAGGCATTTTGACTGAGAGTTTCCCTTTCACTGGAACTAACCTACTTTTCTGTGCATTCTCCAGTGTGCTTTTTGGTTTCTTATAAACATATGATACTTAACTGCTGAGAGGTAAATTATCTATCACAAAGGAGTTTGGGTCCAGCTTCCCAGGACTGCATGTACAAAAGTTTAACTCAGTTTTCGTGGAGTTTTTAATGCTTGACTGTGCTGATGCCACATCGTATTGCGACAGGTCAATACAGCGTGGATTTTCCTTAGTTTCTGCAAAATTATCTATTAAACCCTTTTTGCTAAATTTACTCTTCTGCTCACTTTTTCCACCGCAGTGCCACTGACTAGCTTTATGTTACATGGTTGGTTTTTCACCCCTTAGGTGACCGTGGGGATCAAGGACCCCCAGGAGAACCCCCAAAGCTCAAGCCCAGCATGATGATGGAAGTTAAAGGTGAAAAAGGAGATGTTGGAGAAAGGGGCACGAAGGGATTCTTTGGCTTAAAAGGTCAGTGGTCACAGCAAAAAGAACCCAAGTACGTTCAGGATTATTGGTTGGTGTCTTTTCTCAGTTACCATATTAAATATACCCCACTCATTGTTCCACTGTGCTGCAGACCCTCCCAGCAAAGTCTCTGACAGCAGAAGCTGAGCTCCTGGCTGCCTTTTACTGCATTTAGAGCCAAGGAAAGCTCTGTGGGGTTATGTTGTGTGTGTGTGCCTCCTTTTTGTACTAATGCATTATGGTGACATGTTTTGAAAGCTTCTTACAAGCAACTGCATCTTAGCCTTTCTCAGGTTTAATAGTTTACATCTTTTCTATTTTTCTTCTTTTTTGCCTGCAGGTAGCAAGGGAATGCCTGGTGTTCCCGGAAAGACAGGAACTCCAGGGTCCCCTGGGCATCCCAGCTATGTGGCTGGTGTGAAAGGAGACATTGGAGCGAAAGGGCTGACAGGTCTGAAAGGGTATCCAGGTCCAGCCGGCTCTCCTGGCATCAGAGGCTTCCCTGGCACTACAGGAATCAGGGTGAGTTCATGCCCATGAGGGAATAAAGGTGTCCTTGTGCTGCCATGCAGCTTCTCTAGGGAGTGGCTTTCACCCCTTGACACGGTGCTGAACAGCTACAATGAAAAGATAAAAATGCAATAAAAATTTAATAAATAGGCCAAATATTTTTGCTTGGTCCCTCCAGTGTTCATCAGGCAGAGTCCTTTATCTTCTATTGGGAGACATCCAAATTTCAGGTGCCAGCTGTCAATGAGGACCTGCACAGTTCCTTCTAGGTCCTTGCAGACCTAACTGTTGCTGTAGCTGTTGGTAAAATTTTTCGCATGCTGAGCGTGCTCTTCCCTTTCTCCTGGGACTTATGGTACCACTGCCAAAAATAATTCACTGTCACTCATCTAACAGTAAAAGAGTCTAAGAATCTCAGCTCCTAGAGGATAATTCACTGTGGTTCACTTTGGATGCAAAATAAGTTACAGTGGAAGAAATAGACTCTTCCAAAACGCCTGACAGTAGACTCACACACATCATTTATTTAAGAGAGCCAAAACCTATGTTCCTTTCTCAGGTAGCATTGCCCTTAGATTTCAGTAGGACTTCTTCCTAACCAAGGTCTGCAGGACTCTTGTGGTATACCCCACCTGGCAACTAAGCACCGCAGAGCTGCTCACTCACTTCTCCCAAAGTGGAATGAGGGAAGAGCATTGGAAGGGTAAAGTGAGAAAACTCATGGGTTTAAGAACAGATTAATAATTGAAATATAATAATTATTATAATAATAGTTATGAAAAGGAAAATAACGAGAAAGTAATAAAACCCAAGAAATACGAGTGATACAAATGCTCACCACCAGCCAGCCAATGCCCAGCGGTGGCCCCCTGCCCAACCTTCCCCGAGCTTTACATGCTGAGCATGATGCCATATAGTCTGGGATACTCCTGTGGTCAGTTGGGATCAGCTGTCCTGGCTGTGTTCCTCCCAGCCTCTTGTGCACCCCCAGCCTGCTCACTGGTGCACTGAGAGGCAGAAAAGGCCTTGACTCTGTGTAAACACTGTTCATCAGTAATTCAAACATCTCTCTGTTACCAACACAGTTTCCAGCACAAATCTAAAGCCATACTAGCTACTGTGAAGAAAATTAACTCTACCCCAGCCAAAATCAGCACAAGGACTCACTAACATATATGTGCAATAGGATGTTCTCGATTTCAGACTTAAGGCTTTACAAATATAATTTGTCCATTGGTTTTGTACTGATTCGGTTAAACTGACTTCAGCCAAATTACTCTCCATGAAGGACTTCAGAAACTCAAAACCGGTAAATTTGATAACCTTTTTTCAATATTTCCAAACTGCGCTGCCTAGAAAGTTGAATATATCCTCGTCTTTGCTAACTGATACCTGTTCTCAATTGCGTGACAGGGAGAAAAGGGCATGCCAGGAATTTCAGGCCATTTTGGTACTCCTGGCTCACATGGTGAAATAGGTGAGTTAATTCTCTTATCTGAGCCCTCTTTGTATTCATTGCTCATCAAACGCTCAGCATTAAGTTCTGAAGAGTCTTAGGGGGTCTTCAGTGTTAAAGAGCCTTCAGTCTTACAGAATGGTATTGTAGATGTAGGAGGCTGTGAAAAGTTTAATACTGTTAATTTCATGCAACGTGTACTGTCCGTGGATGAAGCCATCCATAGTGGGGAGGGTGGTTGTTCTAGAGACTTTATGTTTTTCCTTTTTTAATTTACTCCTCTTTTATTCTAGAAAGATAATAATTACTGAATTTTGCCTCAGAGGTTGCAATTCACTCAAAACAACAGGAAATACTGTTTAAATTAAAGCATTACACTCATGTGTTCTTTTTTGCTTGAAATAGGTGAGCAGGGAGATACTATAAACTTACCAGGAATGCCAGGCCTTAAAGGGGAAGTTGGTGTGCCAGGCTTAACAGGTATTAATTTCACAGTTGCTTTGCATGTATTACTTTTTTCATACTGAAGTCCACAGAGGGAGGGAGGGGGAGTTTACCATAGGCTTTTGGTGCCTGTTGAACCTGTGCTCTCATGAGAGCTCCTGAAGAGGAAATAATTATGGAAAATGGGATAGCAGAGCCACGTCAATTTTGGATTGGGTTGGTTAGGTCGTGTATTAAATTTTCCCTGCACGTGCAGCACACTTGAACATCAGTGTCATGTTCCACATAATTGGGGGATTACTTTTAAAAACAAATTTAATGATGGTTTGGCCCGCATGCTGTAGGCAACTGCTCATTCTCCCAGATTATGCAAGCACCCTGACTAGAAGAACGTCTTTATGTGGCAAGATCAGGACCTATTAGGTAGCCAGTTTCACATTATGCTTGTTAGCTTTTAGGATTGTACAGAGATTATTAAAAGAATATACTGGCTTCATGCTTTTTCAGGCACAAGAGGAAGCGCAGGACAAAAAGGTGAAGGTGGCGATCCTGGTTTCCCTGGCATTGAAGGCCTTAAGGGCACTCAGGGTCTCCCTGGTACTGTGGGACAGGAAGGTAAAATATTCTTTTTAGAGCTCAGAAGAGTAAAAATGTTTAAGAGGAGAAAGAAAAAAATACCTTTTATCTTGAAATAAAATCATTATGTTTTTTAATATGTTGATCATTCTGTAAGTTGGTAAAGAGCAGTGAAAAGGATGCGGAACTCACGGTAGAACTTATTAAGAGGAAATTTCAAAAGCCTACCTCTGCTTCATACAGTTTTACTTTTTACAGCAGTCGTGTCCGAAGAACTGTGTTGCTGGCATACTCACGTATTCTAATGCTGTCTCAATACTTCAAGGAAAAGGGCTTTTCGATACTCTTTTCTGTCAAAAATTAAGACAGTACTCCCTAGGACCCAGTTACAGAGCCTTCGAGCCAGGCTCATTGGCTGACTGTACAAGCATACTGGGGGAACTGAAGTCAGATTTGGCTCTGGCTGGATCATAAACTCAGGGCTTAAGAACATGTCTTATTGCAAGAGGATCATGAAAATGCTCTTTCAGAACAGTTGCTCCACATATCTCATATAATTAGAGGGGTTAGAAACTCCAGCCAAGACTGGAGCAGTTTCAGTAGGTTCCTCAATGGGAAACAGTTCTTGTCTGAACAGCTTTCCAGTCGGAAAGGCAAAACGGATGTAGCAGAAGAGGCAACTGAGGTGCACATACATTAAATTACTCATCGTAACTGGTAATAGAAGAAAATTATTATTTTAATAGGAGGAGCCCATTGTATTTCTGTGGTTGTCAGAAAGGTTATAAAAACCTGAAGTTTGTAATGAATTGTTCTGTTATACCTTGCCTCTCCTACCTTTACGCTCTTTAGTTCTCTTCCACTTGGATGAGCAGTGCAGTATCATACAATGACATTAGGAAGCGAAAGCCTTATTTTTGCTACCTGGGAGAATGAAGGTAGCACAAGTCCATGTTTTGGGTGGCTGGCTTTAAGGACACTCATGAGCAATAACATCATTGTCACACAGGTTTGCCAGGACTGGTTGGCCCCCCAGGACAGCAAGGAAGCCCTGGGATGACTGGATTTCAAGGTGAAAAGGGAACTCCCGGCTGGCCTGGTTTACCAGGACAAGCAGGTATTTGCAGCTTCAACTATTCAGTCATTTTAATGTGAGCACTTGCTATTGTTCCTTTGGGATGGAAAAGAAAGGAGGCTCTTTGCAGTTCAGAGCGGCAGAGTTCCCTCTAGCAAATATTTATTCCTCATAAAGTCCAGGTGCATTAGTGAAGACCCACGTGGCTGCTTTCTCATTTATGGCTTCTGAAGGACGTGAGCTCACTTTAACGGCTCATGACCTCCCTCAACCAGGAAAGCAGTTTTCAGGAAACATACTCATTTTTCATGGCAACTGGGAAGAAAAAACAAGTATTTGACATGCAGCAAGAGCAATGATATACAGTATTAGAATATTATAATGTGGCATTAGATAGCAAACAATATGCTTATCCTACATCATTATAAAAAACTGTGGACTGATCCAATGTCTGGTTTTAAGAATAAATGACTTATGGCTCAGACAGAATTCTGCTATCAAAATACAGGTGATAGTTTAAGATGAAGCTGCTTGAATCACAGGATACAGAATCTCATTGGTTGCCACCTAATTCCTTAGTATATTAAGCAGATTTTTTTTTCAACAGTATAGCCAGAAATTGCCCTGCTTTTACTAGGATTCTTCTATCTGAATCTGCATCAAATCTAAGCTAATATGGTTATGAAGGCTGCCTTTATAGACAGTGAAGAGAGAGAGACGTTATTTATTGTGAGGTTGAATTGTCCTCCAGAGCTCTGGCCATTGATTAGAAGTACCTGTCTAGCTTTAACATCATGCTTAACACTTTGACAGGTACAAATAGATGGGATAAATTTTACCAGCAGCAGCAGCTATTATACATTTTGTTGGGGGTTTGCTGGGGTTTTGTTTTTTTTTTTAAATTACAGACAGTGAATTTCTCCTGAAGAGAGCTTCACTATAATCACATGTAGAGCCTAAAATTATGCCATAATTGTCTTGGTTTGAGGATTTTGGAAAACTAAATGGTTATTAAAAAACTCATGGCAGCAAGAATGGAACTAATGACATGCTACCAGACAGATCAAAGATATTTTAAAAAGTAATAATCTGTTTATTACTTGGATAATATGGGATAGTAGCAAAATTTGCTACTCACAAAACCGTGGTGTGGTGTATTTCATAGTAAGTTTATTGTAATGACTGAATTTGCATATAAAACACCAGATTTTAACACAGAATAGTATTTATCCAAGGATTTGAAATTTTTGCCTAGTAATATATACAGACTCATAGAAACTATTAAGATAATCATGAATGCAATTTTAAAACAGGCTTGCCTGGCTTAAGAGGAATCAGTGGACTGCATGGTTTACCAGGCACTAAGGGCTTACCAGGATCACCAGGTAAGTGAGACTCTTATTCTGCCTGTTCATAGGCATAGCATTGTGTTGGCTGCAAGTTTGGTGAGTGAGATCTTTGCAATGTGACTTTCTTAACTGTATTCCATAGCCCAGTGTGGAATTTTCTTCATTAGTGTGGGCTCTGGCAAACAGCTTCATATCCTATGTGCTGACACACAGATGGATTAGAACTCAACTTTAAATCATAATTTTTTTCCTCTTACCAAGTTAAAGCCTCAAGGCCTTTTTTTTCCCATTGTGAGGCATTTTTCAATTAAACATTACAGACTCACATATTTAGTAAATCCACTAAAAATGCTCTATACATGTATGTTAGCATGCTGATACACTGTTACATACAGAAACATCTCAGCTTTCCTCTTAATTTTTAACAACTCCACAACAGGTCCAGATGGTTACGGCTCTGCAGGTTTCCCAGGTGCAGTGGGTGACAAAGGAGAAGCAGGAGAGCCAAGCAGAGTGGAAGGCAGCCAAGGACCTCCGGGTCAGAAGGGAGACAGAGGTGTTCCAGGTTTGTATTCCAGAGAATGGGATCTATGCAGGTGTTTTCCATTTTGAAAATCGCATTCTTTATATTTAGTCTGAGGTGACTCCTTTTAATTGCAATTGTGCATTTTCCTTGTAGTACTGATGATTTCTTCTCTTCCTTTCAGGAGTCCAAGGACCCTTTGGCCTTCCTGGGCAGGAAGGACCTCCAGGTCCTCCTGGGATTTCAAATATATCAGGACATCCTGGTGATAAAGGCTCCCCAGGTTTAGATGGAGTGCCAGGTAATTCATGCCTTGTTTCCCTCGAGCAAGAATAAAAAGACTCATGTACAAGGTTGTGCCCTCAGACAACAACAGAAGATTAAGTACTGGGTTAGCAAGAGCAGTTTCATTGTTATTTCTGTCTTGATTCAGTAAAATATCCCTATCAAATGCAACACTAAAGTGCATGAATAATTGTTGGACAGAACTAATAGAATCATAGAATAGTTAGGGTTGGAAAGGACCTTAGTTCCAACCCCCCCTGCCATGGGCAGGGACACCTCACATTAAACCATGTCACCCAAGGCTCTGTCCAACATGGCCTTGAACACCACCAGGAATAGAGCATTCACATCCTTCCTGGGCAGCCCATTCCAGTGCCTCACCACCCTAACAGGAAACAATCTCTTCCTTATATCCAATCTAAACTTCCCCTGTTTAAGTTTTAACCCGTTACCCCTTGTCCTGTCACTACAGTCCCTAATAAATAGTCCATCCCCAGTATCCCTATAGCGCCCTTTCAGATACTGGAATGCTGCTATGAGGTCTCCATGCAGCCTTCTGTTCTTCAGGCTGAACAGCCCCAACTTTCTCAGCCTATCTTCATTCAGCCTATCTTCAATGGTGTATAAGATAATAGAGACAGACCTCTTGAAAGTAAAAGGCAGTTCCTCCAGGTTGTCCTGATGGAAGGGTTTGATTTTCGTACAAACAGTTGTAATCGTCCAGAGTTCTCTTAACAACTTTCCGAAGGATTATGCTAATTTGCTACTTTAAAATCTGAGGTCTGTGGCAGACTTGCAGGTCTATGGAATTTTTTTTTTATCATTTATAAAACTTTCCTATGTGAAATTCCCATGCAAACTAAGCTACTAAGGAAGTATTAGCTTTTCTCTCTACAAGTCCATGCTATGAGCCTGCCTCTCTCACACATATGAAAGAGCCACTCTGTGTCTCTCTATATTTAGAGGCTGATATACCTGTAGCTTATTGGACTGCACATTCATTTCAAACTGTAGTGCCACTGTGAAGAGCTTGTAGCAGAAGCTGCAGATGTCGCACTACCATCTTTATATGATGCATGGAAATTTTTATGTAAACTTGGCAAAAACCTACAATAGGCAAACCAGATGAAACCCAACAGAATACCTAGGTTTCCAAATGGAAAACAAACGTTAGTTGGCCTAACACTTCATACTGATTCCCACTCCCCAGGCAGTCATTGGATCTAAAAATAGAAGTAGAAGCAGTCGGGAGAGTGGGAACATGAACCATCTCCCAGCCAAAATGGTGAGGCATGGCTCGTTCTTATCTTGCCACCTGCATCTTGCATTTGGTCCAACTTCAGCAGGCAGCACGAGTGATGCCCCACTGAAAACCCTACTTAGTAAATCCCTTTCTCTTCAGAAACAAGGTCCAAATGTCTTCTTAGGTAGCAGAGGTAACTGCAGAGAAACCTGCCAGGTTTAGCTTCAGGCAATAAGTAATTCTAGAAAAAGAAGCTGTTCCCATAATTCCCAAGACAGTATGAAGTAGTTATTTGTATCCAGATGTTCAACTGAAGCACTAAGATACACTGAACAGTAAGTTACCACCTGGCACTGAATCAGGCACTCACTGCTCTTTGATTTCTCTCTAGTTATTTGGAGAATTTAGGATGAAGCAGGGAGGCATCTATTGAAGTGGGGAACTTGCTGGGGAAGGAGGAGCTCATTGAAGGATGCATCTCAGCAGGCACCTCATTTCTGCTGATATCTTGAGATGACACTGCTTTGTGGGAGATTCATGCTCTAATTCCTCTGCCACTGCAGCAAAGAGTATACCAGTCTCAGAGCAGGAGTGCTGAATAAATTGGGGAGCTAAGCATTAGTTCCCCACTTAAGGAAATAAAACCTGATGGGATACAATTAGATGGTACTGTTGTTTTCCCCTGTGTCCAGGTCTTAAGAATAAACTGATTACAACCTATATGTGCTCTAAATAGGCTATCCAGGACTACAGGGACAGCCTGGAATACCAGCTCCCCCAGGAAGCAAAGGAGAAAGTGGACAAACAGGTGTGAGTGGAGTAATTGGCCCAAAAGGAAGTAGAGGTGATCCTGGATTATCAGGGAGACCCGGCGTTCCTGGCTACCCTGGGCCAAAAGGTAAGGATGGGAAATGCTGATCTTGGCCAGGAACAGGGGAACCTCCTATGCTACAGCAGCTTAAATAACATGACTTTTGCACTCAATCTGTGTTGAAAGGCAGTAATGTCACCTTTTGTTTTTCATTCAAGGTCGGAAGGGTGAGCAAGGTGTCATTGGCTTTATGGGCCCAGTAGGATTTCCAGGTGATTTGGGACCTATTGGACCCAAGGGGGATAGAGGACTAACTGGTAAGTGTAATCAGATGCATAGCTCCTTTCTAAGTTACTCATTTTGCAGCTCCACAGAGCTGATCTAACTGTCCCTGCTTCAAGTGGGAGGTTGGGCTAGATGACCTCCAGAGTCTTCTACAACCTGCATGACACTCTGTCTGGCAAATTCCAGTGGGCAGACGCCTGAATTGAACATGAGTAGTCAACTTTTTGCCTTTATCAATTTATTTTGTATGAGGTACAAGCTCCAAAATCACAGTCACTTTCAGGATTAAAAAACAGAAGAATTCCTGATCTAAACTAAAGCTCCAGAGTACATATACTGGATATTTAGAAATATCTTTAAAATCCTTCACGCCAACTGTATCAGCATGTATTTGTGCCTCCTGAAGCCCACCAAAAGATGGTGCTGTGCCTCAGAGAGCTGTCTGCTCTCTGCAGGGAACTTTCCCAGCTTCCTGTGGCATAAACGAGGGAGCAGTGGCATCATTCACTTCCTTCTGCTTATCTGTGTGCTGTCCGAGGGTTGCTGACCACAGTCCCTTGCTCACATATGTGTGTATATATATCTGTGGATGAAAGCATGTTAAGGAAAATACTAGGGGATTTTTAAACAAACTGTCTCATCTTGTTCCTAATCACAGGCTTTCAGGGGCCTCCAGGCTCCCCTGGGCTGTCCCCTCTTCCTCCAAGGCTGGTTGCTGAGCAAGGTTCACCAGGTCCCAGTGGAAATATAGGACCTCAAGGAAGCCCAGGAGATGTGGGACCTCAGGGTCCACCAGGCGATCCAGGTAGGAACTGCACACTCAGAGTGAAAGGTCAGATCCCCTTAGTGAGGTCAGGTCACCAGAGAGCTGTTTTGACTCTTCTACTTTAAATTCCGGAAATCAGAGAGTCAAATTTTGGCCTTTCAAAGCTAAGGCTTGGATTTCCTTCTCCTCCTAGCATTCAGAACCTAAGCAGAACACAAGGAAACTTTGACAACACTCACATAGCCAAAGCAACACCAGATGTGGATCTCATTTAAATTGAGGTTGAACTTCTTTGATGGAAATGTGCACATCCTTGTGGAAGTGCTATCAGCACAGGGAATGTAGCATTAGTGATACATGGATCCAGTGCAGTACACTCCTTGCTACTAGCTTCATCAGACATGCGTGGTGGTAGCAAAAGTGAAAGATCAGGGTTGTGCTGCTCATATAGTCTTGATCCAAGGAACATTTTTCGATGAAGTCAGCGCTGTTTGCCTGAGCAAGAACCACAGGAGCTTGCCTTTAGTGTAAATTGGTAAACATGTCATATAAGACCAAACACATAGAAGTAGAGCATATGTTAACAAAGCAGGTAGCATGTTGATATTTGTGTAGTCACTGTGCTTCTAACCATTGTTGGTGCAAGGTTTCAGAGGCGCACCTGGAGAACCAGGACTCCAGGGCAGGGGTGGCATTCCAGCTCCTCCCGGCTCCAGAGGTGAACAAGGAGCAACAGGGTTTCAGGGTCCAGTAGGATTTGAAGGTAAAAAATGTTGCACAGCACTTCTTCCCTCTTTCCACTGTCACTGCCATAGATCATTCTGTAGTTCTACCTCAATGGATGGGGATGAGAAGAGGAGAAAGAAAGTTTCTGTCTTCACAACTTCACAAGAGACAAATACCTACTTTTAACAGTTATCTTAAAGCAATATTTTCACAATAAGTTTTGATAAATGTAGATGTCAGTCCACTCATGTTAATGAGTTTGTTTTGATCTGTGTTTTTATATTGGTTTTGATCTGTGTATTTTTATATTGATTTTCTCTTAAGTATTTTCGCCTAGTGTTTTACTAGCAGTTACATTCATGAAAACAAATGGTTGGGTAGGTGGTATTTGTGTAAATGATGTTTAAAGGAACGTATTTGCAGAAGAAATAACCTATGTCCTTATTCAGTCAAAGAGCAGAACAATTACTATCTTAATTAGCTAAGTACATGGAGAAAAAGGTATTTGCAGAGCATAGTTGTAACCATATGAAGCAAACACAAGCAATTCAAAAAGTATTGCTTAATCTTGGACTAAGAAAGCATTTTAAAGTACAAATAGGCTTATCTGTATTGTAGAAAGTATGCTCAAATTCAGGGTGTTGTATGTGACTTTTCCTGGATCTGATAGCAAAATACATCACCTTAGAAACCAGGGAGCCTTATCCAGCACCAATCTCTTTAAAAGCAACTGCTGTAATCCTACAACTACAGCTCTTTTAACAATAACTTACCATAAGAAGAGTTATCATGCAATTAAGTTTTATTCAAGCAGCTTAACTGGAATATCAGAGCATTTGTGGGAGCACAAACTAAGTTGTATGATTTCTTTCCCCATTTCTTCTAAGGTCAGCCAGGCCGCCCCGGTAGCCCCGGGCTGCCAGGCATGCCAGGTCGCAGCGTTAGCATGGGCTACCTGCTGGTGAAGCACAGCCAGTCCGATCAGGAGCCAATGTGCCCGGTTGGCATGAACAAACTCTGGAGTGGATACAGCCTGCTGTACTTTGAAGGACAAGAGAAAGCACACAACCAGGATCTAGGTACGTGGGGCAGGTATTGCTGACAGCAGCCTCAATTCCATGTCTCTGAGTGAAAATAACAAAAGAATAAAATAGTTCTTAGAGGAAGCTGGGACTTGAGCAGACAGGCTTAGGAAACACCAGAATGAGAAGTGCCCCTGAGCTCTCAAGTGTTGCTCAAGGGGACTTCTAAAGCCAGTGAAACAGTCTGGACTTCAGGGTTTTACTGACATACTTAGGAAAGAGCAGGAAACTGAAAACATGCATTGTCTTCTGTGTCAATGGTTGCCATCATTTCTATTATTTTTTCTCTTCCCTTTCTAACAGGGCTGGCTGGCTCATGTTTGGCTCGTTTCAGTACTATGCCATTCCTCTACTGTAACCCTGGTGATATTTGTTATTATGCAAGTCGAAACGATAAATCCTACTGGCTGTCAACTACGGCACCCCTTCCGATGATGCCTGTGGCAGAAGATGAAATCAAGCCATATATCAGTCGGTGCTCAGTTTGCGAGGCCCCAGCTGTGGCAATTGCTGTCCATAGCCAGGAAGCTTCTATTCCTCACTGCCCTGAAGGCTGGCGCAGTTTGTGGATCGGATATTCCTTCCTTATGGTATTTGTTCTCCAGTGTCACTTTTTGTGTTTGAGTGTTAGGTAATAAGAAGGCTGCTCTGTTTTAGAGCCAGCAACACCAAAACCAAGCATCATACTGGGGAACCAGAGAACTACAAACTACTTAAACTTCCTAGTTTCTAGGAAGCAGAGGAGGCAAAACAAAATTTCTGTGAATTGCACATAAAATTGCCTCTTGTCAGAATAGCATCTAGAGTCCTTACTACATATACAAAATAGTGCTTCAGAGCAGAATATGGGGACAGATATGGATTGACAAATAAATTGGCACTGAGGTGCGACTGTAGCCTACAAAGCATTTCCACAGCTAAAGATTAGGAGTTACTTATGCACATCACTAGTAAAGCTGATCTGTATTTCAAAAAAAGAAAAATCAACCTTTTCCCTTCTTTTGAAAGCTTAAAATCATTGATGTTTGGTCTAAGATTTGAAAGCTGGAGAGGGACTTCTTATAGCAAGTAGTAATAGGACAAGGGGGTATTAAACAGAAAGAAAATAGATTTAGATTAGCTATCAGGAAGAAATTCTGTACTATGAGGGGGTGAGAGACTGGCACAGGCTGCCCAAGGAAGTCTTGGCTGCCCCATCCCTGGAAGTGTTCAGGGCCAGTCTGGACGGGCTTTGAGCAACCTGGTCTAGTGGAAGGTGTTCCTGCCCATGGCAGGGGGGTTGGAACTAGATGATCTCAACCCAACCCATTCTGTGATTTAGAAACCAAAGGTTTCCACTTAGTGTGGAAAGAGTGACAGCCTCCTGTTGTTTTTTAAATTAAGCTTCAGTGTTGTAGCTCTAACGCCAACGAGACCTGAGCTCTATATCCGATGGCTCATGGGATCTCTTAGATCTTGTGATCTTATAATTAAGAAATGGGAGGTTATAGAAAAGCTTAGCATTATGTGTGCAGTGGAAGACCTGCTGAAGCACCTGACCTGCTTTTATTGCAAGACTGTACAGAGGTGTCATGTAAGTACTGGAGGGCTTAACATGGTAAAGAGCTGCTAGAATGTTCATGAGTGATCTGACAGATGGTCATTTTTATGACTGGCTTCATGTACTGGAGAGTCAAAATCTGCAACAGTAAGCCCATGTTGTTAACCCATTAAAGACTGGACTGAATGCTGAAGTAAACAGGGTTGAGGAAAAAAGTAATTAGATTTCTCTGGTAGAAAACATCATAGAATAACAATAGCAGTTCTTACCTGCAAACCATTTGTTTGTCAAAAGCCACAAATTTATTTTTTTCAGAGAATAAGGTAAAGGAAATCTGGTATTTGTCATTTAGTTACCAAAAAAAAAAACAAACCACAACAAAAACCCACACCAAAAAAAACACAAAACCAAACCAAAACCTGAGAGTGCAGGTTAAATGTTTGACCAGCCCTATGTCTGACCTTTCTTTTGCTTCTATAAAAAAACCCTGATACCAATCTCATAGTTACTTCACAAGAATGCTAAGGATTAATTAAATGTTTGCAAAGCCCTGTGTAAACACCAAGCATTGTTAAGAGCAGAGTTTCACCTTAGCAAGACCTTTTGCCAGCACTAAGGAGCACAGAGTGAGAAGAGTTCTTATTTTCCCAGCTAGCATTTGGAGGGAATAAAGTGTTTGGTGACTGCATTTTTGCTTCTCAGGCAACTATGAAAGAAGTACAGCATGCTTTTGGTTATCTCAGAGTACGTACTGTTTTACTTCCTTGGCTTACGTTTGTCACCTCTTTCCCCTAAGGAAGGTACAGTACCGAAGGGAGTCATCACAGACTCCTGCCTAAACAAACAGCCATAGAAGCCAGGCAGATTTCAGGTAGCAAGCGAACATCAGTGTGGCATAAGAGAACATCAGAGTGGCATAAGCATTGTAGAAGGATGGAAGGCTGTGGCCAATACCAGAAAAGATACTACAGCCATAGAGTTGGAGTTTGTACCCTGAGCATAGGAATGCCAGTACTCATCCTGAGGTTCTCAAGTGGGTCTGCTCCCAAGCCAGGGCTCAAATAGCATGTGCAGTTTTTGCTAACTGCTTTCCAGCTCCAATTGCAAAGGCCTCAAAGCTGTAACAGTTTATGCTGCTCCTTACCAACTTAATTTTTACAGAGGGATGCTAGAACAATTTTGCTTCTGATTTTCATAACCTAGCAAGTCATGTATATTTGTAAGGCAGCTGGTAGGCTGCAGTTCTGGCGTCTGGGTAAGGGGTTCTGGTGGGAAGGAGTTGTTTGGGGTTTTTTTTAAAACCCTTTAACAGCTAAACCTCAGCAACATGTGCCTCCAGCCAGAGATCAGTCCTTTACTCTGTTAAAAGGTGGCCACTTCTTTGACTCATTTATACAAACACACTGGACCTCTCGTAGCACAAACCAAATCAGTTACAGCTTGCACTTTCAGAGTGTGGTATTTATTAAGACATAGGCAGGCAAACATAGTAGTTGTGCCCAGATTACCCCTTACATTTACAAAACTATTTAGCAACTTTATTTTCCAGCTTTCTTTTATACTGCAAATTCCGTCAGGTTTTAACAGAAAAGGAAACAGCTTCACTTAAAAAGTAGCTGTACAGCTCTAAAAGGGACAGAGGAAATGCCTGGTTTTTAGCAGTGCCTTTGACAGAAGAAAACTAACATTCAGTTCATTACCACAGTATGTGTCAAAAGTAACAGTTGAGTGGTCTAAAGATGTATGGTTTTGGTGTAATTTGCTGACAAAGAATATGCCATAGAGGGAACTAGTTATTTGCATAAAAGGTGATTTTGTTTCCACAGTGTTCCTTATGTGTAATGCAGTAAGACAGATGTTTTAATTAGGGAAATTCAAGTTAGATATATGTATGGTGGAAAGCTTTTCTCAGTGAGGGTAATCAGACAGAGAACCAGTGCCCAGAGAGGTTGTGCCATCCTTCAAGGTACTGATAACAGCGCCCTGAGTGACTGTGGGCAACTTTGGAGTCGGTCTTGCTTTGAGCACGGTACTGACTGAAATGACCCCCAGCAGGCCTTTCCCACCTAAATGATTCTCCAGTGCTAAGACTTTCAACAGTGAAAATCTTAACTATAGAAAAGACGTTTGCCAGAAGATTTTAAAGTGGCATCAACACAGGAGCTACCCCTTTGTATAGCTAAAGCATAGCCAAACCCTTAAGCCTTACTTAGCTGCAGGATTAGCTGACTGCTCTGGAGAGAATGCCCCATCCCTGGCAGCATTCAAGGCTAGGTTGAATGGGGCTTTGAGCAACCTGGTAGAGTGTAATGTGTCCCTGCCCATGGTAGAGGGGCTGGAACTATATAATCTTTAAGGTCCCTTTAAACTCAAACCATTCTATGTATTAGGAGCAATTCTGGTGGCTTTTCTCTTTTCCCACATGCAAGTTTTTGACAGCACTGCCTGCGGCTGTACTCTGACCGCTGCCTTCCTTGTCTTGTTTAGCACACTGCTGCTGGTGATGAAGGTGGAGGCCAGTCGCTGGTTTCTCCTGGGAGCTGCCTAGAAGATTTCAGAGCGACTCCTTTCATCGAATGCAATGGAGCACGTGGAACCTGTCACTACTTCGCCAATAAATACAGCTTCTGGCTCACTACAATTGACCAGCCCTTCCAAAGCAAGCCCTCGGCAGATACACTAAAGGCAGGACTGATCCGAAGCCATATCAGCAGATGTCAAGTCTGTATGAAAAATTTATAGAAGTCTTTCACAGTATAAGGAACCTGCTTAACATGTCATTCTTATACAGTGGAACCTTCTGTGATAGTTAGACATTTGAATAAATCATGTTGGTGCTTTTTTAACTTATTACCTCAAAAGCTGAATGGAAAGATAATTTTTAAAGATGTCTATAAAAGCAAATTAAGTGTAACACAAATCATGTCTAACACACAGATCTAATGCTGTATTCACCTACTATATAGTGTATGTATATACTTTTTGCTATTCTAACATTGCATCATTTGCCAAATGCTACAAATACTCGCAGCTTTGAAACACAAAAAAACCTTCAGTAATAAATGGTTACCTTGGTCAGATACCAACTGCATTTACTTTAAGAGAATATATGTATCTTTTACATTTACTGTACTTGTCGCAACAGTAAACACTAGCAGCTCCAGTTCCATAAATTAACCCAGCGTGCTCACAGAGAGAAATTCTTGCAAAATACTGAAACTATTTTGGAAAGTGCTCATGTCCAGCATTGAAACCTAACCTTGATTTTAGTATTTTATGCTTGGGTATTTCAAACACACCCAAAACAATCATCTTTTTATTGTGTTTGGTTTTTTTTCAAGCCTAACAATGCTTTGGCACTTAACCACTGGCAAGAGCAGAGAAGCCCACAGGCCTCCCAAAAACAGTGACCACAAAATACAGCTCTTCCTATTTCAGTTAGGAAACTAAATGACGAAGATCAGCATTTTATTTTACAAGCTTGATAATTTTTTTCTAGACATACCTCAGGATCCTTACAAGGGTCTCTTGCTCCTTGCTATGTTGTGGACATCCATCCATGTCACACTACCCACATAGCAGGTGACACTGGTTGACTTTTCAGTTGCAGCTTTTCTCCTCTGAAACCAAGCCACTCATCACAAACTTATTTTAACCATTACTGCTGGAACAGCTATTGCACACAGTGTGGGCTTTACAGGAGAGCAAGTTGCTCGATGCCACATAACTTTTAATTTAAGCACAAAACTTCCCGTACTGCCACTTGTCTGTCAAAAGGCATGCTGTCCTGGCAGCTAAGGACACACAGCAATGGGATAACCACCACCAGTTTACACACAGCCGGGGGGAGGAAGCAAAGCATTAATTTGGAGCCATCTTTCCCCATACAGAACCAAGTTATTGCATGCCAGGCTTGATAAATGGCCAGAATGGCTAACTCTTTCCTTCTGCAGAAACAGTTTAGCTCAAAGTTACCTGTCACCACTGCAAGAGACCGGGAAGTGGGGGAACGGATCAGTTGCAGATTTCCTACTGGTATAGTCTGATTATATACCCGAATACTTAAACCTGAAATGGAAGAGATTTTTATAGCAATGGCAATTGATTTTTCAACAGTTCACCTCACTCCTGCTTCAGGTGCTTTTGGCTTTTGTACTTACATTCCATCCTCACTGTATCATAAATAAAACCTGGTTTTTTTCTAAACTTTTATTTGTTGATGATTTTCATTTTGTAAACGGTGTTTTTCTGCACAATGCATATGGAGAGCTCTGTTGAATTCCTTTGTTTGCACCTAAGGAATTAGAAGCACACTGCCAGAAAGCTCCTTCCACTGAAATTCAAACTCTTCAACCGGGAACACACTTGTTTATTTCATGACACTTTAAAAGATCCAAGAGGGAAGCTGTGTTTCTAAAATTGCTTGTTTAAGCTGAACTACTGCAATAGTATTCCATCTTGTTGTTAGAACAATTTAAGCCAATAAATTGCAATGTTGCAGATTAAAGCAATGTATTATTCATGCTATACAATGTTCAGAAAACCAACATTAACAAAACTTCCCAAGTGTTACCTCTGCAAAAAAAAAAAAAAAGATGAAATATAAATGAAGTTAAAATTCTTAGCTAGCACGCTGTCTAACCTTGATCAGCTGTACATATGATGAGATACAGCCATAAACAGAGAAATTACCTAAGCTTGAAATGAGCTCTTTGGCTATGCTGTAGCTCTGAAAGGCAGCCCCCAAACAAAGTAATCACACTACTATTTGTTCAGATAAATAAAATACTTAGAACAGAAAACAATGCAGTCAACTTGAGCCAAATTTATTCCATGCTTGCCAATTCTTTTAAATACACAGGGCAGTAACACAAACACCCAAAAATAAGCAACTTACCTCAGCTCGGTGTTGCTAGAAATCAGTGGTTGTGGGATGAACACAGTTATCACTTGGGATTTTGACAGCATACCATTCCAGCACATTCAGTATTTTAAGAGAATTCAAGTGGAGGTTATGCAAATCTGGAAAAGCCAATTACATCAACAAAGGAAGCAACTGTTTGTACTTTCATAGCTAATACATTGCCTAATCTTCCTATGCAGCTAATTTTTTTCCAGTGTAAAACTTTAGCAGATAGGTCTTCCTTCTCAAGCAGTTTTGCCTCTTCATTTTCTCTGGCTCACATAAGCTGTTCTTAACAAGTTTGCTCAGTGCAGTATCATCAGCACAGCATTATGTTGAAGCCATGGGCATGGTACAGGCAAAAACAACTCACAAAAACCCACAAGGTGCCAACTGGACTTGAACTTCTGTACTTTGTGTACATCGTGTTCTCAGGTCTGTGTTCCCATAGCCATGTTTCTCAAAAGCCTGTGTAATCAGTGCTTGAGAAGGGGAGGTTGCTCGTGCACACAATCACGTGGAATACTTGCAGCAGCCAGAGAATTTCACCTGGTGAGCTAACCCAGAGCACAGCATGAGGGGAACTGGCTTACTCAAGCTGCCTCTTAATTGCAGGTTTACCTCCTCTCCTGTGAAAAAAGTCAGAGAGGTGGGGTTGTTCAGCCTGGAGAAGACTCCAGGAAGACATTATTGTGGCCTAAACCCGTCCAATATCAGGTTGAATGAAGCTTTGAGCAACCTGATCGGAAGATGCCCCTGCCCCTGGCAGGTGGGCTTCCTCTAGGTGATCTTTGAAGATCCCTTCCAACCCAAACCATCTGATGATTCTATGATCCCAGAACCCATTCCCAAGAAGTTAAAATATTTTGATACTGGAAAAAATCTCAGCTACAGCAAAACAAAACAATCTTTTTACTAAACTACGGTGTTCCAGCCTAGGATGTAAAAACCACAAGTGTTTTGCCTGGGTTTGACCACGTCAAGTCTTTTGCTTCAAAGCATACTGTTTGTTTCCTACACTTCCCTGGTTGAAAGCATGCTGCTGAGCCTGGAGAAGGTGAATGAGATTATATTGCCCTTCTGCAGGTAACTGCATCAGTATATCAATGTCAATTGACACCCATTATCTCCCCAGAGTGTGTTGACCAGATCAACCAAGTTCACTCACACCTTACATGACTGGGATTGTCTGTGGCGGCCAGAAACAGAAAAACAGCAAACAACAAGCAGTAAACAAGGTATTAGGTTGCTGCCAGAAGAGAGGCTGGGAAGTTACTGATATTGTGCTGATGGCACCCCAGTGCAGGTGGCAGTAGACCCCATAAACCGTATGGGGACCAGCTGCACCCCCAGGGTTGGCCACCCACACCCATCAGGGTGAGTGAGGGCCTGGACTCATGGTCTTTGGGGATTAGACACAGATGGTGCAAGACACACTGAATGAGGAGAACAAGTAACATCACTGCGTCCCTGACCCAGGAGCAGAGAAGTAAAAACAGGCAGTGGTGCTTCCCAGCAGGACATAATGATTGGATTGATGATCTTAAAGGTCTTTTCCAACCTGGTTGATCCTACAATTCTATGGCATGGGCATCTGAAGCCAAAGCATGTGGCTCAAGCAGCTCTACCTGCTTCATGAGCACCTGGGGCGTTCAGGCTCCTTTGGTGGTCTCCAAGAGACTTTAAGCCTTATTAGGGTTGCAAGGAGACAACAGCAACTTCAGTCTCCCACCACTGCTCAGGATGTGGCCTTCCCAACCAGCCTGGCACCCACTCACCCTGCCTTCCACCCCTCCATCCCCCTCAGGTCACAGCGTGGCCTGGCCATCATCTCAGGCACAGCATGCCCACATCTCACATTCACCCAGTGTGGACAAAAATAACATCTATTTCACTGTTCAAACACTTCACATAATCCAGACAAATATCTGAGGGAGGTGAAGGGAAACAAATACCTGTAAAACAAGGTCCCGCTCGCAGGCAGGGCAAGCAGAGCACCTGGGATGCTGCTTTCACCTGCCATTGCTAGTCCTGGCCATGCACGACCATTCTGCAGCTTCACTGCTCTTCCCCGTCAGTGAGCCAAGCTGAATTATTCCAGTAAAATTATGTTGGATGGGGGGGTGGGGGGGGGGGTGGTGGTGGTGGTGGTGGAGGGAAAAAAAAAAAACAAAAAACACCATTTAAACAGAAAACAACAACAAATCTAGGCAATTCCAGTGCTGAGGGTTGAACTGTGCTCTCCAATAGTGCTTGCAGACACGCACAGGCACCTCTGCAGCAGACAGAGCATCAACACTGGGCTGTAAAAATGGAACTCAGCTACAGCAGAGTTTAAAATAGTAAAATAATTAAAAAAAAAAATCCTACATCAAACTCCAGAAACCCTCAAGTTTTGCTCGAAGGCACAATCTGACTTCTGCAAGTAGTAAGGAAATGGGGCTAGCCACATCGAGCAATCCAGACCTCCTGAGCTCCTACCATCAGCTCCTGTGTAGTCTGCAGCCTCTCAGGTTCTGCTGTGTAAGCCCATGATCTCTCTCACAGGCTGGCGGAGTGACATCCACTACAACTCGGGCATTTCTCAAGGAGCAATAGCCAGTGACACTAAAAAGCCAGGAACATCCTGACAGACAAGTGTAGCCCTAAGGGCAAAAGCACAGCATGCAAGACTGGTTCCTGTGTCCTTTTTTTTTTTCCAGTGAAAACACTCAAGTTGGAGCTTTGGGAAAGACTAGGAATTCCTTCGTATCTCATATGAATAAAATGTTGGTGCAACTGAGCTGCAACTATTTATACCTTAAGAAGTATTAGATGTTATATTTACAAATATTTTTCCTGTTCTGTACCTTCTAGCTGTACATGACCCAAAAGCCTGACCTTGCAACACGCGTATGCTGCAGGTTCAGCTGTCAACAGATGCAGCAAAGCCAGCGGTGAACCTCTCACAGATGTGCTGGCAAATCGCTTTGGTCACAGACAAGACTGAGGTTATAGCCTGTTTGTCTCTTCCCAGTCCCAAGGAAAGACTAGACACTGGCCTTAGAATTCTGTTACTGCACATAAGCTTGAAAGCAGAAAATAAACCTACTTCTCTGCAGCAAGTTGATCAAGAAGATACACTTTGGGAAAAAAATTAATTCATATTCTTAGTAATAATTTCATTCATTATTCATTTAGGAATCGTCTCCCTATGTACTACTTAACTGTGATTTGGTTGGGACAAAGAAACTCAATGAGAAAGCATAAGAGCAACCAACCCTTTAGTTTCAGAAAATTATGCCCACAGCATCCATAGGAAGATGAAAGAGTCCCCATACAACAACTTGCTGAAATGGAAACATGTGAGCTGCATCTTTGGGGTTTGGGGGGAGTTGTTTTGGGGAAATATGGGGATGGAAAGTAGCAGTTCCTCACTGTGGTTAAGGCGTCTCAGTGTGTGCTCCTGGATCATCACATACTGCTTCATAGCCGAGAGAGTTGGGAAACTCTAGGAGCAGTATTGAGTATTAGCTTCTCCTTTTTACTGCAGTCAGGAGAGAAACCTTGTTAGTGCTCCTTCATGTACCTTTCTACTCCACAAAAGGCAGTTTCTCTTTCCTTCCTCCTGCATTAGACACTTTCACATCAGAAAATGCAAGTCCTCACTTCCCTCCAGGAAGACGGCAATGTCATGCATAGCTGCTAAACATCAAAGCTGCAGCCTTGAGCACAACGAAGGAGGAATTGGAAGGGAGACAGAACACAGGTATTCAACATGTGGCATTCTACTGGCACCATAAAGAGGTCAAAATGCAGACAAATAGAAAATCACTTCCTTCCCCAAAAAAAGCTTTGCTATCCACATTAAAAAGAATTTCAAGAGAAAAAGGAAAGAAAAACTTCCTCCTACATCTTGCAATTACAGCAGCAAGAGCTGTGATGCTGTCTGTTAATACATGAAAGCCCACTATGAAAGGGGAATTCACACTAACAGTCTCCAAATGAAGAGTACGTATCCACAGTGATTTTAATAGTTCAGCTTTTGAGCCTTACACTGTCATCTGACATAAAAAGATTGTAATTGATTTATTAGCTACAAATATAAATTATACCTGGATTTTCTTTTTTTCTTTCTTATTTTTTGTCAAGAATAAAAAAGTGCTGTGTTTTCAACCTCCCAAAGTCAGAATCGCAAAGGGAATGATGACAATAATGTGAAAGCTGTTGAGTATACAAACAGATCATTTACATGCAACATGAAATGGCAAGTCAGTAAAAATCAGACTCCTTCAAAACTGTTCAAGTTAATGTCATTTGTACCAATTGTACTAATACACCATTTGTCTTCAGATCCACTCCCCTGGAAACTGGCAAGTCTTCCTCTGTAATTCCACTCACTTTCCATTTTCATACACAGAGCTTCCCAGAAACCTTTAATGGTCAGATTTGTTTGGCTGGTTGGTTTTTGGGTTGTTTCTTTTTTTCCACAGACACCATTTTAGTCTATTTATTCTTTGACTGTTCCTTTCTTGTGAACTGCAAGCACTTGACACTCCTCAGTTTGCTGGAGAGAACAATCCCTCCCCTTTTCTTACATTATGTAAATGATTCAGGCACAACAACCAGATTTTGTCCTTTTTGCCGGCTTGTAGTCTGTAATGTCTACAGTTTGCGGTGGTCCCTCAGCTTTCTGGCGTACAATTATTGGGACTACCATGTCAAACACAGTTTCAAAGAGGTAGTCTACCTTGTATCCTGTTTTTGCACTGGTCTCAAAGCACATTTTCTCAGCTGCTGGAACATCCTTCTCATCTAGCATTTTGTATTTCAGTATCTTTTTATAGAGCGCAATCGCATCCTCTGCACAGACTTGTTTTCGCACCTTCGAGCTGCAGCTGGCAACAGGCTTCTCAGGTCTATTTTCATCCGGTGGCAAAGCGCAGTCTTCGGTGAGGTCAACTTTATTTCCAACAATAGCAAAAATGCAGTCAGCACTCGCACTGTCCGTCAGCGCCAAGAATCTTTCTTCCAGCTCTGTCAGGCTTTGGAGGCTGTTCACATCATACGTGAGGATCACAGCAGCTGCTCCTCTGCAGTACATAGACCCGAGGCCATGAAACTGCTCCCGTCCTGGCAAAGGTTTAAACACAACATTAAGTCAGTGTGCTGCAAGCTACGTTATTAACTAAGTGAGAGAGTTTAGGGAATTTTAAGCCAATTTTGCCAATTTGGATGGAGCAGTGAAGGTAAAAAAGTGTTATTTGTAGCATTTTCAGTTTTTTTCTTCTGCTTTCCCTTGAGAGTGCAACTGTGCTGCAGAACAGCTTGGCTCACTGCTTGCTCAATTGCAGATCAGGTAATCTGTAAAGACGAGTAAGCAAGCCTGACACAACATTCACAGTTGCAGACAGCAGAAAAGGGTTTGGGTTTTTTTTATTAAACTGCATACTAGTTTATTTATGACACATTAACAACTACCCTACTTGCATACGCAGATGGCTCGTTCCACCTATTTAACAATTTATACACAAAAAAAAAGTTCTGCTGTTTCAAATTCTGCTAGACCTTATTACTCCTATAAATTCAACGTACACTTCCAAGTATATCCAGTTCAGAAATCTGGATCAAAGTCAGTAATCCACTTCTTCCTAGGTTTTGAAGGCGTTTGTAAGCCCTATACTACATGCCCACAGTTCTCAGGTACATTTACTTTAGAGGAAAATAGTTGTCTTTAATGCTGCTGTATATAGCCTGTATGTATTAATATGCACCTATCCCATCACAAGTACTCACCCCTTTTAAGGATATTAAACATACACAGTATAGAGAACCCTAACTACATTTTAGGAGTAATTTATGTTTTAGGTTGCCCCAACCATCACTCAATAATCAACAGTTAATAACAAACATTTCTTCCTCCTTGTCAGTCAGCAAATATCTACCAGCACTTCCAGCTAAGCTTTGATGGTCTCCTTCAGCTTTGTTCCTTGGAAGACAAAACTGACTCTTCTTTAAATTCTGGGAAGTAAACAATGTTCTTCAGTACTTGCAAAAGGACTAAGGGAAATGAGGCAAAAGACAAAGTGTTTCCTTTGCTATCAAGAACTGCAGCTTTCCCCAAATACCTGCTACACGTAGAATTTACTGTAGCATGTTCACTTCACTCCCCAAAACTTGACTGAGAAAAAGACAGAGCACGCTAGATTTCAACCAGCCATCAGAGTCAACCTTAGGTCACTGAAGAAGGGGAGAAAAAAAAAAAAACAAACACAACATTACTTTTCTAAACATTTTAAAATCATCATTATTTCTCAGCTCTTCTTTTATAGCCTCTTCGCAGAGAGCCTCCATCTACAGGAAGTCTGGAAGTGATCTAGATACATTAATTTTCTGTACAAAGCTACTAACCACAAGTTAACAGCATTGTGAAATCCTCATAAATAGCTGTGGAGTAGGAAAGATAAAAGAAATTCATGCTGAAAAATACAGGTCAGCATATATTGGAAAAACACATCTGCACATGTACATGAACACTATGAAAGTAACTTAGAGCCTATCTCCAGTCAGGAATAGAACTTCAAACTTTTGAGTAATTATTGTAAGTCCTTTGACAAACTTTAGGACTCAGTGGCCAGAAAACAGACAAAGTGTTCATCATTATCAGTAAACAAAACTGGAAAACATCAAGCTAGAACAGTGAAGCTGTGACTGCCCCATCCCTGGAAGTGTTTAAGGCCAGGCTGGATGTGGATTTGAGCAACGTGATGGAAGGTGTCCTTGCCCATGGCAGTGAGGGTTGAAACTACATGGTCTTTAGGGTTCCTTCCAGGCCAAACCATTCAGTGATTCTATGAACATGAAATTCAAAGCTCACCATACCTTCAACACTAATGGAATTTTGATAATTGCCAGAGAAACAGATTTGAAAAGGTTCAGACTACACTATAAAGAAGTATAAAAAGAAGCTGGTGAGGATGCTCAGAAGCATGCAAAGCTTTTGCATAAAGAAAAATTGTGGAATCTCTCAGGCTGGTGAATGACTGAAAAAAGGTATGAACAATGTCTATAAATTCAGACCTAATGCTGAGAAATTAACCCAGGAACAACTATTTACTCTTTCTCGTAACACAGAAAATGAGGATTTCACATTAAAAAAAAAAAATTAAAAATCCTTGTGTAGTTTACTTTCCCGCACAGTGAAGGACTGGCAGGAAGTGTTATATGACATTGCAGAAGTCAAAAATTCAATGAACGGAGTACAGAAAAATGCGAGAACAGCTTCTGTGCAACTTTGTATAATCTCCAGCTTGTTGTCGTCCCCGTCCCCCCCCGGGAAATTCTTTAACTAATGAGCTGGTAGGTAGGAAAAAAGGGGGGGGCGGGGGGATTGATATGACCTTGCTTAGGTGTAAAGAAGTAAAGGCAAGGGAGAGTGGGTTACAGGGAAGGGGTCAGTGCTTTTACACTTTCTCCTCCAATCTCATGTTTAGAGTTCTGCTTTCAGTTGCACTGCAACCAAGTCTTTAAAAGTCTCCAATTTTTCAGTAGGAGTTTGTGCTGCAACCTACTTTGTTTTCATCCGAACCCTGGTTATACTGCAGTCTGGAAACCACAATGGAACATATATCCTCCTCCATCTTTCCACTTCAGATGCCTAAGCCACAAAATCCAGCGCCCAGAATGATTTGCTACAGCAACCGGGTACTCGAACAATACTATTACTTGTTTTATGGAATTTGTATGCTAATGTAATCTTGTACAGCATAATATAAACCATTACACTTTTAAACTCTAACTACAAACTGGCTACTTCTACAAGTAAGATACTGTTGAAAGGGGGAAGGAAACAGTAAGAAGAATTTACCTTGCATAAGGGATTAATTATGTCAGAGGAATTATGGATAGTCTCTCCTGCTCACCCACACAGCACAATCTACATGCAGAAAATATGCATAATGTATTTTTACAGCACAGTTTCCTTGTACGCACCACTTCTGCTGCTTAAGGAATGGAACAACCCCAGATGTGGAAAAAAAACCTCAAAACTACACAAAGTATTTAAACTAAAAGCTTATCTGTCCCTAAGTTGTCAGGCAAAATAATATCAGACATTATGGTGAAAAACTTACTGCAAGAGAACAGCCACCCCTTTCTTAAGGGCCAGTTATTTCTCTCCCTGGACCCATCTGGTACCACTCCAGCCATGTACATTTTTCACAATTACCTAAATTAAATGGTAAACATTGAACTTAAGAATTAAATGATTTCACCCTTTCAAAAAATAAAGATAACAAGGAAGAGCTCCAGAACTATCAAATAACTTGCTATCAAAGGAAGCGTAAGAATCAAATCAACCACAAAAGGCACAACGTTAGGGAAATTTCTTGAAGTCAAGCAACCCAAAACTAATTTCCAGTTTTCTTTTCATCTTTATATCTTGCCTTGTGTACAGCAGTTCAAATACCCTATCACGTTATCTCTACCTGCAGCACCATTAGCTTTTCAGAGGCTCTTCCAGCAAGTCTATGAAGTCCTGTTGGAGACTTCACCCACTCAGGAGCAGCGCAGTCACCAAGCATTTTTGAAGTCCTATGATGGCTGCCACAAGCCAATCAAAGAATTTGAGGCAAATGGACTTCAGAACCAGATGGTTCATGAGAAACCCAAGAGAGAAAGAAGGGAAAAGTAGACCTTGCAAGAGACCAGCCTTATAAATACTCAAGGCTAGATTTTAAGTGTGCAAGGACTTCAACTTAAGGCTGAGGCTTTAGTCCAGCCAGCCTCCTACAGCACCCTGCCTCTCAGCTGGAAGACAGCAGCCCACAGGAATGCTTTCTCTGATTTGAATGTTTCTTACATACCACCTCTTCAAAGGCTTTCAGCACAACTTCTTAAGTAGCATAACTTCACACACACACACACACTCTTTTAAAGAAATCCTCTGCTGGAAGAACAAGTTCTAAATCTCTTGGTGCTGAGCACATACAAGAATGCAAAATGGAATGTTCCTTTAAGTCTTGAGGGAATAAGACACCAGAAATACTAAAGAGCTAAAAAGGTCTTCCAGAAAGTAATGAAAAAAGTTGTTACTCTGACATTGCTGTCTGAGAGGGGTTCTAAATTTTGAGTTCCTAAAGTAAGTATGTAGCATGGAAAAGTACACAGAAGTGAGCAAAAGCAGCACACTACTATTGCATTAAAAATGAACAAGAGAGCAAAATTGTCCAGAAAGTTTCCAGTCTATAAATCAGGTATGTTCCAAGGATTTCCACTGTACTTTAAGCAAGACTGTAATTTGGACAGTAGAGAGGAATTAACACAAACAGAAGGTATCAGTTAGGTTTTGCCCTCAAATTCTCTTTCTCCTTTATAGGAGAGTCTGAACTTGAGCGCACACGAAGAGAGACAGGAACTGTGCCCTAAGGAGATTGCTAAAATAGGAAAGAAAACGGAAAGTATAACACCCATGACACAGCACAGAAACCAGTATCAGAAAGAAATGAGAGCTGAGGATCCAGCTGCAGTAGATAAAGGTTCAAAGGGTGACCCTGACGCTCTTGAGTTACCTCAGCAGGAACACCCGCGTGATCACAAGAGCAGACAAACAAGCTCCCTTTTAAAAAGGGAACAACGTTTCCCTCTGTTTGCAGACAAAGCAGTAAAGTTGTGGCCCTTTAAAGGGCACTAGGGGAAACAATTTTGCTAGGAACTGAGACTTCTGTTTGTGCACGTACACCGAGATATATACTGACTATTAAAGAACAAACAATAAAGGTCCATACAGGTTTCAGAAAAGTTTCCTTGCCCAGAAGTGAGTCAGGCTCTCAAGATTTGACAATGATGAAGTTTGAGTTCTTCATTACCTTGTTCAAGATTGGTATTTATTTCTTCTAGGTGGCTTTATCACATTTCCCTTGAAGTCAGGAGCTTTATTAAGAAGCAGACTATGCCTGTGGTTACCTGGGGATAAAAATAAAGCTCTCCATCCCAAAGGATTAACATGGAGGACATAAGTAGGAATTAGTTGAAACAAATGAGTCAGAAAGCACTGGAGTGCTCAATTTTTATATATCCAGAAGCTATCTGAATACATGATTTCCCGATTACAAAAACGGCAACATTTGGTTTTCCTCCAAGACAAAATTCCCCAAAGAATGAAAGTCTCTGGGAGGGGAGAAAAAAAACACCCACAAAACCAACCCACACCAAACACCCCCAAAAAACCCAACCACCAAAACAATTAAAAGTTGAGCAACTGGAAAATTCATTTAAGCTCCACCTTCGCCTACTATTATATGTTCACAGCACTACAATATAGAAGATATTTGTGTAATTGAAGTTTCAGAATGCAAGATATCTCTAGCTCTACTAAAAATCAAGACAACATTTATTTTGTTCATACTTAGATATGAATCAACACTCAGGGTGTGAACTGTGCCCTAATTCAGGAGCTTCTATTTAAGTTATTAAAAACCACATATAGTGATGTCTTAGCCAAAGCCAAGAACGTAAACATAGCAAAATACTGATCTTTATACCCAAAGGGCTTCACTTTCATGTTTTAAAGTAGAAAGAGCTACACATGGAAGAAAATAACAACCACATGGTTTAAGCGAACAATGAACAAAGGAAAATTCTTTAATATAGCTCTCCAAAGAAAAACCATCAGAAACAGTCAAGAACATGGGTTCAATGCAACATACAACTGGGACAAGCCCACTCCATGTCTAAACAGAGCTTACTCTCAATTCCTAAGACAAGTATCTCTATCTCATAATAAAAGAAGATTAAAAAGGTGAAAGAGACCATCTCTTCCCTTAAACCTAGGTATTTTTAACTTAATGAATAAATACTTTGAGTTCTGAAGGAATATGAAATTCCCAAGACCCTGCAAACATTGCCACTCTACAAACATGAATTGTTTTAGGCTTGTAAAGCTGCTTCTGCAAAACAGCAGTTCCGTGTGAGCAAGAAAGCCACATGAACAGGAGTAATCATTCACTTCTCACTTAGGCAAGATAAGAAATCATGATAAAACTGAGCCCTGACCTTCAGTCAGCTTTAATTATTGTATTAGAAATACCATACCTCCACTAACAAGTGTTTCCCTTGGACACAAAAATCAGTGACCAGAATGCCTAGAACTTATCCATTGCATAATCATTAATTACTTAAATTCCCTCAGTTCTGGTCTTAGAAAGTGGGGGTTATTCAAAAACACTTTTACAATTAACACTCCAATTTCAAACATGAACACACAAAGAAGCACCACCATGTTGCACACATGGTCTCACCACCATGCACACGTTAATAGCGGTTATTCACAAGCTTATGTCCAAAGTTACTTGGATCCAAGCCTGACAGCATTTAGGTATTTATACTACCGCTTTTATGCAGATAAAGGAAATATACTGCATGAGACCTTCTCCTCCTCCCCTAGAGGCTGGCATCCAGGGGGGAAAAACAGATACAGGACATTTGTTTCAAGTGCTACAAATACCTCCTCATAAAAAAAGATCACAATATTCAAATGGAGGCGAGTCCCAGATTCAGAGGAACCAACAATATATTTAACTGTCTGCCACAGATGAGAAAGCTTTGCAAACCATAAACAGTGAAGCAGAATGTGCTTTCTAATATGTTTAATGCCATGACACTTGAATAAAAGGCAGATCTCAAGAGTTCAGTATGCTGTTATAGAGGAGGAATGTAAGACTATTTTCCTGATCTGAAAGTGGCATTACATTATGTCACTGTAATATAGTCCCTGCTGAATTCACATGCAGAAATCCTATGCAATCGACTGTCAGATTCTAGAATAGCATTCAACCAAATATTAAAACATTCTATTTAACTGATCTGATTTTGTCTGAACAGCCTGATACGTTACTTGAGAAAATCCAACTACTTATCTAACTAGAGGCAGATAAAGGTCTTGATGAAACAGGAAATGTCTTGCCACTATAATCCCAAATTTATGAGTTATGGTACCAGAACAGCTTTTATCCTGGGAGATTAGGCTGTACCCTTCTGTGCATATACAAATATTAAAGAGAATTGTTTTGGGTTTTATTTTGGCTTTGTTGTGTTCTGTTGTTCTGTTTCGTTTGTAGAAGTCTCCTAAACTACCATCAGTGATCCAGAAGTGGCTGGGATAACATGGTGCGTATATTTTGGGATGTGTTTTATTAGGGAACCTAAATTCTAACAGGAATCAAAAGTGAGAAAAACACACAGCGATGAATAACTAAAGAGCTGTTTGAAATCATTAATTCTTAAACAAAATTGTAAAAAGAAGCACAAGTTTTTAATCTGTTTTTATCTTAAGATAACCACTTGTCCCCTGCAAACTTATGCACGAATATTTAACAGATATTAACGTATTCTCCATGGAATAAAAGGAGAGGCTGCACTAGGATTCAGGAAAAACTGGATGACATGTTTAGCATTACCAAGCACCAAGGCCTATTACTGGGGATCCTGTCTCCAATGTAATATTCAAGGGGGAAAAAAAAAAAAAGGAAACTCATCCTTTATTTCCATTCCTTTACATAACAAAGCCAACACCCTTTCAGGCATCTAAATTAACTATTAGCATTCTGCCGAGAGAAGAGAACTGCTCCCTGGAAGGCTAGTCCACACCAGCAACTACCAGCATGCATTAACAAAAGAAACTCATTCTTACTTCTTTTGCTTGAGTTGAGGGCACCAAAAACACAAATCATTTATTCCTACCCCCTACTACATTCACAAAAAAAAAAAAAAACAAAAACACCAGACATGGAAACAGATATGGAAAGCAGGACAAGGATGGAAAAGTTTTTAAAGAGCATGAAAACGAACTAGAGAGAAAAGAAACACCACCACACCCTGTATCCTTTATGAGGCTTTGCTCTTTTTGCTTGTTCTAATA
Source organism: Pezoporus wallicus (assembly GCF_028554395.1). Taxonomy (NCBI): domain Eukaryota; kingdom Metazoa; phylum Chordata; class Aves; order Psittaciformes; family Psittacidae; genus Pezoporus; species Pezoporus wallicus. Next base: position 151,961 of record NW_026635653.1, on the reverse strand, counting down.
CAAAGGCAGCATATGAATTCAATTTTTTTGAGTTGTAATCACCACCAGCATGGCTGGGAAAGGAATCAGTTCAGAATCTTTACAAACAAGAAGAATCACTAGAAGGCATATGAAAAAGAAAAATGGGGTATTGTTGTGGTTTAAATACCTGTCCTGAACCCAGAACAGGTATTTACTTACCGGAAATGGAAAATCCACTACACTCTATGAGTAAGAATAGTAAAACATTCAATAAAAAAAACTATAGCCAAATTTCTTTTAGCCTAATTCTTTCCCCTCCCCTCTAAATACAATAGCTAAACTAAAAATACCTGATATGCCATAAATAAGATTTGTGGGGCATGTTTCAGCAGGTACCAGAAAATATGATGTAAAAGATTTTGCCCTAAAATTCAGAAGGTAGGTGAAGTGGCTAGAAAGATGAGCCTTCCCATACAAGGATTAACAATTTTGCTAATAGTAATGCTCTCAAAATTCCTTTACAGATTCAAGCTTATTCCTAGTTTACAGCCTTTGCAAAGGGAAAGTCATCTTAACAGCCAGCTAAAATAAATGACAGCACCAACTGTTATTAATTTGCTTCTCCTTTTATAGTTTTCATCAGAAAAAAAGCAATCATAATTCTATTTTGACTGTGTTCCATTTTTTTCTTCTTTGCTATGTACACCCAGACTTATTATAGTACAACCTGTTCAAGACCTGGCTGGCTGGGAGAACAACCCCCTTCACACCCCTATCCCTTCTGAGAATAACTTTTCCTTGTCAAACTTGAAAAATACCAAAAGGTCAAGCAGTTTCAACTAACTCTTTAATCGCTGTTAAAATCACAATTCAATTAACATTCCAAAAGTGATACTTTGGCACAATTCACATAAAACTATTTTTCCAAAGAAGTTCACTTAAATGGGCCCTTTATTGTTAGGACAAATAGCACACTGAGAGGTTATGCAAGAATGATGTCAGCGTGATGTGCTGCACATCACATGCTGAACTCTAAGATGTGGTTAATGATCTACAGGATCATCTGAGCTTTATCTGAAGAAGACGGCTTGTTGGCATATGTGCTTGTTGTGATAACGCTTTTCTTCAGCAAAAGGGCACACAGAAAACCCTGTGATAAAAATGGCAAAACAGAAAATAGAGGGTATTTTTGCTACAGGGTTAGTTTTATTTCGTATCCTTCAAGAGGTTTATTTTCCAAGGTATGTGCTGATAGAAGCTCCACAATAAATGCCTAGTCACAAAATTTTTCTGATGTGCTGAAGAAATGACTCAGACACACAGCCTTTACTCACAGTATACCTTTAAAGAATCTATGACTGAAACATGGTTAAAAAAATTGCTGTGGTCTTAACAGTTAACAGTGTGATAGTATATGGAGAAATGTGCTTTTAAGTAAAAGCTTAATTTTCTAAAGGCAGCTAAACTAAAGGCTGATGCCTAACAGCTTACAGTGGTGCTAATCAATCTGTTATGCCCTGCAGAGCACATAGAGTCACAGAGGTATCAAAAAAAGCTGATTACCCATTCACCCACAGCTGAACTATAATAAACATCCCTCAGTCATCTTGTCAAATCCTGCATTATTCACTCATGAGCCAGTTTAAATTTTCGCAGAAACTTTTAAATCCAGCCCTGAACAGTAGTTTGTCCATTTTCACTCCACATGTTCCCAAAGACAGACCCTTCAGACACACTCAAGGGAAGGGAGAGAACAACTTAATATAGGAAAGAAGAGAGAAAACAAAAGAAAAAAGAATTAAAATTCCAGAGCAGGGCCAGAGATGAGACTAGAATGAGAACTACACTTGATCTCTAGCGTAATGAAGATGATAGAATTTCACTCAGCCTTCATCTTGTGACTGAGAAATTTATATTCTATAAAGCATGCAAAGAAAGAAAAGTTAATATCCCACAAATTAGCTTGTTATAGGTCAGCTTTCAGACTCAGAATTTTGGTAGACTTTCAGCTCCATGAAGTATCTTCTTAAAAAAACCCAAATGAAACCAACACCACCACTAAAAAACCCACCACATTCCCCAAAACCCAGAAAAACTCAACACTCCTCCCTAAAAGGTTTTCCTGTATAACCTAACCACCTTCTTGTTAGGCCAGAGAAATCAACATTTTTTCATATTCAGGCTCTTTGCCCCTAGCAGATTCCTCTAAACCATTAACCATACCTGTAGCTCTTTTCTCCATCCAGTCTTTCCATATTATTCTGTAACCATGAGTGCCTCACCAAAGCTAGTAGGTTACTGAAATTCTTCACTACTTTCACCCCTCTTTACACTTGGTATACTCTTCAGAACAGCTCATGGGCTGTGGGACACCATGAGGTACCAAGGGCTCAGTTTGTCATCTACTACCAACTTGATGGACCTTGCAAAATACACATTGTTGCCCAAAACAAATTTAGCTTAACCTTTCATACTGGAAGAAAAAAAAAAAAAAAGGGGGGGGGGAAGGGGGGAGAGAGGGAGGGGAGAAAAATAAAAACCCACCTATTTGTAGCTAAAGATCCCACTGACACCTCTACAACCCTAACAAACTTTCTCATTTAGCTAGATAAGACTTTTTTCAAACTACCCATTTTATTTAGGTCTCTTAAAGCACTGTGTTTATTTTTAAGAGAAGGAAATAACCCCAGAAGCATCAAGCAGTTCATGTATTTTCAGCTGTCTGGAAGGGCAGAACCTTGTAGAAGGTCAACAGAATTGAGCACAGCCCCACCAGACCAGCAAGCGTATCTTGAGTGCATCTCAAACACAAACTAAAAACAACAGACCAATTTCCCTCTGAAACCTCACAGCTGTGTAGGAAGATGTATTATCTCAACACCAAAGTCTGGCAAAAGAAATGAGGGCATGCCAGATTTATGGGACATTATCATCCTGTCTACAAGCCAATGCTCCACCAGAACGTGAGCTGAAATCCAGCATCAACACCATCTCTACAGAAAAGAAAATGTTACAGGGTGCTTGTGAGTTAAATTTATGACAGAAAACCCAAGCCCCTTCGGATTTACTGTGGAGAGTTCTGCAGGAAGCAATAGCACAGAGCACTTAACTGCAGCAGCAGAGCTCAACAGTCAAGTATCACCCAGCAGTGGGTAACAAAGAGGCCGTCTACGGGACAGGGCTGTAGAACAGCCTCATCCGCGTGAGACGCCTTGCTCTGGGTTGTGCAAAAAGCCTTTCAGCTGTAGCGCTCACTGGAACACCAATCCATCTCCTCAAAGAAAAGTCCCTCCTACAGAAAAGCAATTCATATTCCACAGGATGAATACTAAAAGCAGATGTTTTTTCTTTCCAGTACCTGAAAACTGATACTTTTTCCTTAAATTTACAATTCCTTTCCACAGGGGAACAGGCACTGCAGATGAGCCCACTTCTCCACACAGTTGCTAAGCAGAGGCTCTTACCAGGTCCTTACATTCAGGGTCACTCAGAAAAGAGATCTTTTAAGCCCACACTCCCTCCCAAAGTTTGCCCTTCAAACCGAGAAGCAGGTCCTTAGCACAGGCAGGAATGCACAGACAGGTGTATTTTAACATAGTTCAACTGGCACTGTGGGGCCAGGAGGTCACTCCACACACACTGGATTCTTTATATTGCTCAGTAAGGAGCTGGCAAGTTAACCTGGTGTGCTGGTTTTGGCTGTGATAAAGTTAATTTTCTTTATAGCTGCTAGTACGAGGCTATGTGTTAGATTTGTGCTGGAAACCGTGTTGGTAACAGAGAGATGTTTCAGTTACTGCTGAGCAGTGCTTGCAGAGTCAAGGTCTTTTCTGCCTCTCACCCCACCAGTGAGCAGGCTGGGAGTGCACAAGAGGCTGGGAGGGGACACAGCCAGGACAGCTGACCCCAGCTGACCAGAGGGGTAGCCCAGATCCATATGGTCTCAGGCTCAGCATGCGTATCTAGGGGAAAGAAGGAGGAATGTTTGGGGTGGTGGTGTTTGTCTTCACTGTTATGGGTGAGCCCTGCTGTCCTGGAGATGGCTGAACCTGCCTGCCAATGGGAAGTGGTGAATGAATTCCTTGTTTTGCTTTGTGCGCACGGCTTTTGCTTTCCCTGTTAAGCTGTCTTCATCTCAACCCACGAGTTTTCTCACTTTTATGATTCTCTCCCCCATCCCACTGGGGGAGGGTGAGTGAGCAGCTTGCTGGGCTTAGTTGAGATTGCCCCCTAAATGTATCTCAATCAGCACTCCAAAATGCTACTGCTTGTCCGGCATTCCTGCCAGGTCCCAGTGAAGAGTTTGCAAATTAGCATCTGTCTGCTCCCTCACAGACAAGAAATGCTTCCTGTTCTACTTAAGTTTTTCAACTTCCTCATTAGATACTTTGGTTTGGATATCTCTTTACAGGGGTTTGGTTTGGGGTTGGTTTTTGTTTGTTTCGTTGGGTTTTTTAATCAAAAATTCCCCATGGGATTTTTTGCAGGACAGTAACTAGATACATACCAAGTCAACCAATACAACACACCAACCATGTTTTGAGTGAGGAAATACCATGAACTTAATAAACATCTTCATTAAGGCCTGACATTTTAGAGAAGAAAAACAGTTCATTGTTACTGATTGCAGATCCTCTCTGCATTAAGATTGTAATCAACCATAAATTAAATGGTCTAATCTATTAGAATCATTCCTTTTTCATATTTCCACTATAACCCCAAACACATCATATGTATTTTAGCCTCCTGTCTTCAAATCCTTTCTTCCCAAGTATAAGAAACCAAACCACCAACATGCAGCTATAAACTTTTTTGTGCACACCCAAGGAGAGTCATATCATAATGCAGTAAGTTTGCTTTCTCTTTCAGAGACCCACAGGAGAGCTTCACTTACGAATGTTAGCTATGGCTGTACCTATTTTCCATCAGCCCCACTTCAATGACACTTCCTTCAATCTTTTGTCAATATTTGGGAAGCACAAGCAGTGGCAACAGGCTAACAGAGCCCAGTGTTCCCTCCCCTCACACAGCACTCCACTTCAGGTCACCAGCCAGAGAGTTTTAAGACACTGAAAAAAGCTCAGTCTGCAGATATTTCCAGGGATCTCCAGTGTGCCTTTAACATAGCAGCAGGGCATCCAAAGCAACAGCTTTTTTAGCCTTTTGTAATCAGCCTGGAAGACTTTGAGGACAATCCATTCACATATGCCTGGGATTGCACCTTCCCACCCTTCCCTGTAGCCAGAGACCACCCTCTTCTCCCACAGCAGCAGCACAGCTTTGCTCAGCACAGGAACTGGAACTCTACAATATATACAGAGGGACCCAAGTATATTGGCCATGATGTCTTTCAGAGATAAAACTAATTATTATTAATGAGGAAAGGGCCCACAGTGCTAGAACAGGAAACAAGATAAGGGAAACAATCTGAATGGGACACATACAGCTATCTGCTGTGGGAGGAAAGCCCCATGTCCTAAAGACAATCTTACAGGAGCATTTTTTTCTCATAAAAATACAAAGTAACCATACTGGCAGGGGCTGGAGGAGCTGACCAGTTTGAAAGTTTCAATTTTCAGTTTCAAAAATCAGAGATTTCCTTTTTAAATAAGCAACAGACAGTATCAGGATGGGGGGTGATGGTGTCACTCTCATTATACCAGTGGGTTTGGTTTAAAATACCTACGTTTCCCTTGCAACAATGCAAAAAATTTGATGAGCCTTTTTATGATGCTTGGAAGATGTTGTCTCAACTGCATAGTCAAAAAATGAAAAAGCCCTATAAACCACTATAGATTCTGGTAATTTCTCCCTCTTCCAAATGAACCAAAAGCTTGTTTGGGTTTTTTTGAGAGGAAGTGACGGGCAGAAAGTGGAAACAAGTAAATAATGGATTGAAAAGTGCCTTATTTTTAACTCAAACAATCAAGAAGAGAGCAACAAGAGATTTGTACGTCGAGATCACAGACCCCATTATGAAGAATTGACACACTGAACTTCTGAGGATTTTCACAACGTAAGGCATTTAACTGCATGAAGCTTCAGTCCCATTGCTGAAGTAACCTGCATAACCAGAAAGGAAAGTCACTTGGTCCAAACCCCCTGGGGAAAGGGAAGCAGGAGCTCAACTGAAGGTCATTGTAACCAGGGCACAATACCATACAGGTATGTTTTTATACTTTTGTCACTGAGTGGATTAAGAACGTGAGCCTAAGCAGAAATGAAAGTTGGTTGACTCCGTGTAGAGAAACACAGGAGTGTTTGTTCCTCATTATTACCCAATGAACAGCATTTAAGCATTTCTTTTGTTTTAAAGGCTATTTCAGTCTGTCTAACTTTTGCTTCGCATTCTTCATGTGAAGCACATGTTCATTTCTCTTGCCATGCCTCCAAAACTGTTTGGGGATTCTAGTTAATATATTTTTACAGGAAGAACATTTTCCTGAAGGTCTAAATAAGCCATCCTTCATTTCACAGATAATGATATAACTAATAGAAAAATAAAATCTCAAGTATTTAAATATCTATGGCTGAATATTATACATGACTAAAAATTCCTAAGTAGTCATCAGCTGCAGAATGTAAAACAAAAAAATCCTGCTATTTCAGCAGTACTGAAGACTTATTTTTAAACTAGGTATATACGAGCAGTTGAATGGCTGGACATCATCTTTTCTCTGTATTTTGTGGGATTTTGCTGAAGCACAGAAACAGTGGTTAGGAATATTGAATCACGTAACAGATTAAAGAAAGAATGCCAGTGGATCAACAGGAGAGGCTGAGGGAACAGGCAAAAGTATCTATACCAGATGCTTAATCATTATTAGACAAAATTATTCCAATCTTCAACTCATTCAAGTCATTAACCTGTAGAGCAGGAGGGGGGAAGAAAAAAAAAAAAAAAGGAAGAAAAGATACATTCTCTGTAGTTGAGGACATGATGAGATATTTTCAGAGCAGAAAAAGCAAAACAAAACAAAAAAATAACCCTATTTGTGAAAGCATGGAACAAAAACAACCTCAAAGGATAGAAACATTAATTCAAAAGTTAGGTTGCTTGAGAATAAAGATTTTCAAACATCTCTCCTCCTGGAATCCTCTACCTGAAGTTTCTGCCATGCTACAAGCTAGACTAAAATGTATTCTTGCTCCAGTGGAACTGGTAAAAAGGGAAAAGCTCAAATACATATTTCCTTCTTTTTGCTTTACAGAATCATAGAATCACACAATCGAATAGGTTGGAAAAGACCTTTAAGATCCTCAAGTCCAACCATTACCCAAGCACTGCCAAGTCCACCACTAAACCATGTCACTGAGGGCCTCATCCACACAGTTTTTGAACACTTCCATGTACGGTAACTCTACCACTTCACTAGGCAGCATGTTCCAATGCCTGATCACCCTCTCTGTGAAGAAATTGTTCCTAATATGCAGTCTAAACCTCCCTACCACAGCTTGAGGCCATTACCTCTTGTCCTACCACTTGAACTTGGGAGGAGAGACCAACCCCTATCTCACTACATCCTCCTTTCAGGTAGTTGCAGAGTGTGATAAGGTTGCCCCTGAGCCTTCTCTTCTCCATACTAAATGACCCCAATTCCCTCAGCTGCTCCTTGTAAGACTTGTCTGCAGACCATTTAATGCCCTCTTCTGGACCCAAAACACTATAAACATTAGCTTCAAGCTTACACAGGTCTTCAGGCTGTCAGCAGAGCTCTTTCATAACTGGCTCCTTGGCAGCCCATGCAAAGCCAACTTCAATTCTAGTCTGCTTCCTAAGCAATGGAAAGATACACTAGAAGATTCACAAACACATCTGAAGATCTATTTCCCTTTAAAAATGATGTTAAAAAGTTCTCATCTAAATTTGGGTTTTTTTCCATAACCAGGTAGGATAGTCAGATTAGAAAATCTTGTATGCTTATTGAGTTGGCTGTCCTAAAGGATGCTATCCTGGATCTCCTGTGGTGAAGGATGGCAAACTACTTGGGTTAAGAATTCATTCAAGTTAAGAGAAAAAAAAACATTTCCTTTGACCACCCTCTGCTCTCAGCAGTACCACTTGCATAAGTTTAATCATCAAGTTAAAAATCTCATTTCCTAGGCTTATCTTCAAGTTCTACAAAAGAAGTTTTAGTTAATATGGCAGGCGCAGGAAAAGGAATTTATCACAAGTTTAATGCCTTTCAGTAAAATCCCAGATGTTCTACCCAGTGTTCATCTGGAAGAAAGCAAATCATTCAGACTTGGGAGAGGAAAAGATTCTTTCTGCTCCATAATTTTTAATGACTCCAGATACATCCGCGACAGACTCAGTGTGGAGACCCAAACAAAGGTTACTTGTTTGGATATTTTGCAATAGTACAACGTGACTCAGATGAGGAATTACTAAGTGTATCTTCAGTTCAGACGGTGTAACACTGCCACAGGAGAAATTGCTTGGAAGCTCATACGGCTAATGGCTTCAACACATGATAGTAACTGTAGCAATGAAAACAACTTGATCTAAGATGAGAATGTGTAAAGGTACTTCGGCATCAGGAGCAGCTCAGCCAAGGCACTGTGAAGCTGGCTACGAGTCTCCCTGGCATTGACATTTGTGCACTATAGCATGCATGTGCATGTGAAATGAAACAAGAAGAGTACTCACCATACATGAGCGCTCAAAGAAGCAAATATAAACCCATACAGCTAACAGCTAGTTACCTGCCCTGTGCTTTTAAGCACCCACTGTGACTTTCCTTCCAAGAAAGGAGTAAAAATTGATTGCACAGTCAATAGAAAAAAGCATCTCAACCCAGACCACCTGGGTTCAGCCACCTAAGCATACAATACTAATTTTAAGTAGCTATTTGTTTTCCATTAGGGAACGTGCCTAGTACCCAGAAATATCCAGAATTATGTCAACATGAGTTATTTTGTACACATTCACCTTCACGTTACCGCTAATGAAGCTTTTTGCTGTTCTGCACAGTGCTATTCACTCAGCTAGAAAGAGAACTACAGGGAAGAAAAATCACCACATCCTGTCTACGTGTTTTCCCCGCACACTGTTGAAAGGGTGGTCATTTCTTAGACAGCTCAGATTTACATTTCACAAATACTAAAGTCAAACTGAAGAGTGCAACGGGGCATTAATAACTTGTTTTCTTGCACAGAACACCTATTTATGCCTTTGTACACACCCAACTGGGAGACCAGTTTTACTGAAGTGAATAATCTAGCTCTTGGACACCCTTCTGAAATCTTTTACAGTTTCTCCTACTGCTCCCGATTCACCAGCAAGATTAATTTCCATATGCCTGCAATTTTTGGCAGCAGCTTTGCCATTGTATTTACATTGCTTGACTAACCATTTTTACTGTTTGTTCCTCCCTCCCTCATATATTTTCAGTATTGCCACAAAGCAGGCAGTCAACACTTAAACTAACCTTTCAGCTGTCAAGTCCATTTTGAAAGAGATACCTTCAGTAAGCTGGAAAGAAAGGCTACAATGCCAAAGGCAGAAACTCTTCTTTATGAAGATTCTCAGTATTGCTCCTACCTAGGATCTGGGGCTTTAAAATATGGCTTTAGGATAGATGTTGTAAAAACTCATTTGAATCAGACAAAGGCGAGAAGCAAAATTTTCACAGAAAAACAAGCACACGAGAGACTAGACAGTTGAAAATGGTTAATATTAACCCCTCATCCCCCTTTTACAACAAGACTCTAAAACTCAGGCCTCCCCCCATGCTAAAATTAGAAAGCAAAGATGACCTCTTTTGTTATAGAAGCTAAGGTGCTACTGAGGACTCCAAAGTTGCTAATGTTTATCAAGCTGCAATGCCATGGCACAATACTGGAGAGCTTTAGCCAGGCATAAACCTCCCAGGTCACTGATAATATTCAGAGAGAGTCTCACCAAATGGTCAAGTAGTTTCACACTTAGGTTAGAACACCTCAGTCACTTTGCACACTGTTATTAAATACCACATGCAAAGTGGGGATTTAACCTCGAGGCTGGAATACATAAGTTACTCCAGAGGTTCATACATGACATTTATCTAGGGCTGCACCAAGTATAGTAAAGTGGCTCACCCTCCCCATTAGTCTACCTTCCCAAGAGTTTGTACTAAAGCTACATATTGGAAACAAAATTCCTCCTTCAATAACGTAAGTTAGCCACAGGTGAATAAACAAAGTGTGTTACTTTTCCCATTTCTTTTTGATGTATATTTTTGACAATATCTTCTGACAAGGTATTTCCATACTTTTACTTCATTCACATACAAAAAAGCACTTTCAGCAGCAGTGAATTTACTACCTTTGACTCTGCCTCTGTATCATTGTACTTTTAAGTTGTGAGACAGAGAAAATCAAACTTCCTCCACACAATCCATTATCTGTCCATATTTCTAATCACTTCTTAAGTTACTCTGCTCTTTTCAGGACAGACGCATTGCAGAAAGAAAAAAAAAAAAAAAAGGCAATCCAGTGCACTGTTTCACACAACAAAACCATGCTTCCAGGGATGCTTTAAAGCTAAACTTTTATTCCTGCCTCTGAAGCTGCTTCATAGGCTTTAGGTACAGAGCTTGCTGACAGTGAACTCTCTTCAGGGCTTTTCCCCAGGTATACAAGAGATTTTTCCTGGCAGCTAGCTATATTGTCCCTTCAAACCCCAGCTCTTATGATTTCCTTTTCAAGGTGTGGGGACTGTAACTGTACACAGTAATCCCAGGAAAGTTTCACTACTTGTGTGTGGTGCATTGGTCTTCAGCTGTGGTTGTTTTTTCCTACTCTTTCTTTGGTTTGTTCACTATGCAGGAGAGTGTTGACCTCCAGGGCAGCTGACAGACCAGCCTACCTGGGCTGACCTCATTCTCAAGAAATCCAAAAAACCTCAAAGCCTAACTGAGCTAGGAAGGAACCTAACACTTCTTACCAGCCAAACACTCAGATGTAGCCTGAGAAAGCTCAGCACAGGCAGTTGCCAACATAACACTGACAATCAAAGATCAGAAACCATGAGCAATTCACATGCGCTCACCAGCACCGATTCATCAGACATCAGCAAACCAGTCACAAGAGATGTAAGCACTTGTTACACAGATACACTGCAGCTGACTCAAGTCACAGAAAAGCCTTTCATATAGCCTTTTCCAGGCTATATTTATCTCCTTTGTCCCTGCTAGCTCCACAAGTAAAAAAGTCACTAAAAAAAAAATCTCCAGGTGCAAAATGAAGGGGTGGAGGGTGGAAAAATATGAACTGATAGCTGAATGTTCACAGAATAAAATAGTCAAGTCAGTTCTTGCATACAGACAGCTTGCTCAAGATGAGAAGGAAGGAAAAGAAGGGAAGTTTGTTTTCCCTGCTAACCTTTATATTTCTCCATTATAATGCTGCATGACTATCTGTTGGCAAGTTCAAAACCCAGCCTCTTTCTTAAAATGTAACTACAGGATCATGAAGTGAACTTTATTAAACACTTGTCATTAACTTACCAGTTGCCTCCCCTAATGCTAAGCCAGCAACACAGGGGACCACTAATAATTAAGAAAACTTGCTGCTGGAGGCACCACTTATCTGCCAGATAAACAAATGTCAACTTGAAGAGACTGAATCTAACAAACAAACAAGTTTTTCCCTGTGAAATACCAAGGCATCAGAAAATATGCCTGAACACCCAAGACTCCCACAACATTGTTAGCTGCAGCCACCATGCATTAGTATTCCAGGTTTAATGATGGAGCAGGACTGAGACCCTCAGAACTTCAGGACGTGTTTGCACTGCCCGAGATAAAAGGCTGTGTGCTCGCTCAGAGCCACATGCCATCAACGCCCAGTAGGAAGTCTTGGTTTACTCCACAGCTGCTGTCAGCACTGCCTAGAAGTTATATATACACACATATATATACATATATACAGCTTTGACATCCCAGCCTCCAGTAATTCCATGTGAGAAAATTCTTCTAGCTGACACTGTTGTTTACTTTCCTTGGTTCAGAAAAATACTGTTCCAAACATACTACTATGAGGGTCTCAAAGCATAGCTCAGATGCTTCTAGGTCTCTATCTAGCAGACTTTAGAATAGGCTAAAAGTTTACAGTTCCTGTCTTCTTCTATAGTTTATGGATTTTTTATTATTATTATTCATTTGAATTAACTGACCAAACGGGAAAGAAGCAAATATAATTTGTAGCATCAGAATAAATAATCCTCCGCACCAAGAATACAACAGTAGACCAACTATCCAAGCCTCTGGCAATGGAGAAACAGTCAAAAGCAGATGGCTAGGATAAAAACAAAGAACATAAGTACATGGCAAGCATATGATACTTGCCCCAAGTGTTCTTCCATCTGTGGCTTGTTTCCTTGACTTGAATGCAATTTCAAAATAATTTCTCTCAGAATCAGATTGGAAAACTGGAAATGCGGAATTATTTGCTATGTGCATTTACAGAAGAAACAATCAAGTCTGACAACTTCTGCGCACCCATTTTACAAGACTTATGGCTAAGAACATGAAAAATTTACACTAGAGTAGGCATCTGATTTTCCCAAGATAAGGAGTGGAGCGAATGTAGAGCCAAGAGAAGAGTCCTCCCTAGACTGATTTGCACTTCAAACCTAAATTGGTAAAACAGGTCTGGTGTGCTTTTCTGTGATTTATTGAGAGATAACACAGAACCATGCGTTTTAAGCACTCTGGTAAGCAAAATTAATTCTTCCTGGAAAAAAATGTGAGATTTTTCTGAATAACAGAGTGAGAAGTAATGCAAGATCAGCAGAGTGATGGGTAAAAATGACACATTCTTTAAATAATTCAGAAGATGGGCCATTAAACTGAGGTAACACTAATATCTATGCATACTTAATTTTTGGTCCATCACCATTACTGCAGATATACTGATCAATCACTAAAGTCTAATCTTGTAAAAACAAAACTCTATTACAGGAATAGTAATGTAGTTTACATTAGTGTATTGAAGTTTACACTGTTTCAGCCAACTTCCTAACCCAGACCAGAACAACAAATAACCATCCTAACTGAACTGAGAGAAAAATACATGGGACTCCTAAGGAGATAACAGTCCCCAAAATAATGCTGATAATCATGAACCAAGAAAATTTTAAAAGAACATGCATTCCAGTTACTCTTGCATGTCTGTGTATTTTACCAGATACTGAACTACTGCTGTAGTCATGACCAGGTATCCCTTCATTTTCTAGGCCAAATCGTCTGTATTTCTGCTTTGTACATTATGTGAAGTACTTACTACTGCAGCATTCAGACATCTCATGTTGGCACTCAGTATTTAGGTAGGTAAGAGGGGTGCAGACATTGAACCATACTTTTGTCATAGTAGAGAATTTCTTACCTCCTGGATAATCTTTTCTTTCTGGATTCCACTATAACTTGAGGCACACGCAGTTAGAGAAAACAATGGATCTGTATTTGATCACCTTGTTACTGCTTCACAAGCATTCAGTAATAAGCAATGTCAGGTTAATAGACAGACAGAAGAGCTAAATTTTAAACGCCTTCTTATACAAAAAAAAAACAGCCTTACTTGGTAGCCACCTGGCAGAGATAAGACAGTGACACCACAGAGAGGTAAGAGCCACAAACCAAGGACTGCAGGCACGTTGTGGCCAGCAAAAGTGTGAGGTCTGCACAAATTAAATAAAAAATACAATAAATAATGCAGGCTTTATGAATGCCCTTGTTGACCCAACATTAAAGCTGCAGTGTCCACAAAGTTCCTTCCTCCTCCACCAGGACAGGAGAAAGCAGGTATGTCTCTTTCAGAGAAGGTTGAGGAAGATGAGTTATGCTGCCCTCAGTGCAACCCAACAACACTTTTCAACTGGCTTCAGCAATCCTGCCACAGAAGTCTTGCCGAGGCTTAGGAAGTAGCAGGAGCTTCTGCTGCAGTACTGAACAAGCATCAGAATCATCACAGGACCCTGCTCCAGAGTGCAGGAGGAACTTTGGCTGCTAAGGCCCTGAACCCTTGTGTTGCCCTGAGACAGGTATCACTTGGGTGTTTCAGGTATTTCCTCAACTAACACTGAATATAACACTACAATAAGAATAAACGACTGAAAGGCTCTAAAATCTGAAGAGGCCTTAGAGAGACTTATCACATATGCTAAAAACAAACTAACAAAAAAAAGCAGAAGGTCATAAGGGAAATTACTAAAGAACAAACTCACCAAGATAATTCTGTCGAAATAAAGCCCACTAATCACTCACATGGGACTGGCTTACTAGAAACAAGCAGCAGTTGCCCATAGGAGACTCCCCACAGTAGGACATGACAAATCTAAAACTTAAGTAGATTTTTCTCAAGAATACCACAAAGCATGTAGAAAGTGTATCTAAACCAGGGCTGCTGGTAGAGAGCTTTCATCATAGTAACAGATTAAGGAATGCAAGAAGCCTAAGTTCTTAAGCATCTCCTCCCCCCAAAAAAAAGTTTCTGCGTAACTTTCAGGCACTTTCTTTCCCCCCTTCCCCCTTCTCAATTCCTGACACAGGAAAAGCCGTTTTGGATTAGATTGTGACACAAAGTGACGCAGCAAATGAAGTTCCCTCCCAGATGTCACCAAGAGGAAACTGGAATATTGCACGATGCTGTAGCTCCCCAGGTTTCACAAGAATATATGACCCACATTCTTTAGGTTGCCACTAAAAAATTTCAAGAAAATTTAGCTGAACAGGAAAACAAGCTATTTCTCCAACAGTCAACTTAACAGGCAGGAACATTCAGAGACCTCATTTTTCAGTGTAGCCTGGCCCTCTACATGGTATTTCCTGACTTAATAACCAAGAGCAAGATATTCACATGACTGAGACCACAAACCACTTCTCCAGTCTATGCTCTCCCACACCCCTCCACTCCAGAGCTCCAAACCACAACCTGCGCTCCCTCCCGCATCCCGCAGATGCTGCCTGCCACAGCACAGCAGGCCAGACAACCCCTTGCTGCTCTCCCAGACAGAAACTGCTTGCAGCCCACGTTCGCTATGCATTAAATCCTTATGTGCCGAGCTCTTCTTGCTGCGTTCAAAGAGCAAGCCACGTCTGAAGGGTTGGCGAGCTGCGCTCATTTGTCAGTCTGAGCCCGGCACCAGCTGATCGCGGTTGGACATTTAAAAGCATGCAGCGAGAAGCGATGAGCAGAAGTTGTAACCTCGCTAACTCCTGTCTGAATTTGCAGTCAGTGCCATCTACTCAGGCTAAAGAAAGCCAACAGGCATCCCGATCTTCTCTGTACATCCACGTTTTGCAAAGCAGATCCAAAAATACTACGGATTAGCAGCTGCAAGGCCCCTTTTGGCTCGCCAGAAATGTGTTTCTTTTCAGAGTTATGTCCTACTGCCAAACCATTCGGTTTAGCCGACTTATTTTACAGCAGCTCCGAAACACCGCACTGAGCCCCGAACACCCAAGGGACATTTCCCGGTACCCCGCCTCCGCCGGTGCGGAGCGTGGTTCGCTTCTCCATCCCCTCCTCTCCGGTTCTCGGAGAGGCGAACCACCGTACAGACCGAGGTCACCCAACCTTGTCCCCTCAACAGCTCCTGTCAAAATCAGGGAAAAGGAAATCGCACGCAAAATGACCGAGACACGGACGGTGTCGCCGGGCAGCCCCGGCCTGGGACGGCGGCGGGGAAAGCGCCGCTCTCCCGCACCCACAGGAGGGGCAGCCCGGCAAGCGCCCCGCAAGTTTCTATGGGGCCCTTTCCGCCGGGAAACACCGAGAGCCCGCGGGGCCGGAGCCCGGGGAGGGAGGGGGCCCTCCGGGCTGCCCCGCACCGAGCCCGCGCCGCGCCGGGGATCTCACCGGCCGTGTCCCATATGGAGATGTTGTAGGGCCCCCACTGCTTGAGGTAGAAGGCGCCGCCGACAGTGCTGACAGTCTCCTGGAAGCGCTTCTCCATGTAGCGGTGCAGCAGTGAGGTCTTGCCCACGTTCATGTCCCCCAGCAGCACCACCTTCCCGTCCGGCTTCTTCATCTCGGCTCGGCCCGCCGGCTACCACCCCCTTCCCTGGGCGCCCGCCGGCCCGCTCCTCTCTTCCCGGCGCGGTGGAGCCCCGGAAGCGGCGGGCCGAGGGCCGCCCTCCGCCGGCAGCGCAAACTTCGGGGGCTCCGCTAGAGCCGCCGCGATCCGGCCCTGGCTCCGGCTCCTCCTACCCCTGCCCTCCGCCGGCGCCAGGGGGAGGGGACGGGCCGGGACGGGCCGAAGCTCCGCTAACCTCCGCCCCGGGCCGGGCCGCCGCTTCAGCCCTGCCCCAGAGCAGCCGGGTGGTGTGTGCCGTGTACCGGCCGCCCCGTTCCCCCCACCCAGCGGCAGCGCTGCTGCTCCTCGGGCAGGAGCTCGGCCACACTGGGCCTTTGGAGGCTGCTGCTGCACCCCAGGCTGCCAAAGCTCCTCCGGACGGAGTAACAGAGTCACCCGGCTCTCCCGGTCCCCAGGCAGAAAGCCCGCTTCTCCCGGCTCCGCAGTAGCAGATGAAGAGGCAAAAAGTTGCTCTGGAGTCAAGTATCTCCCGCGGAGCTGTGACAGCCAGTCAAACCCTGGTGACAAAGAAGCCAGGTTGTGTGCAAAAACCAGGGATTATTTTCCAAGTGGCAGGTCTACCCACCTTCACAGTCAGTTGCTCAGCTGTTGTAATTCAGCTTAATTCCAGTTCAGGTGACGGAACTGAAATCATTTTAAATACCTAGAGATCTAACCTATCCTTTTTGCATCAGTCCTCTTTGCACCAAGCATATCTGGGAAAACATTTTAATAGGACATAAAAATGCTATGAATTTTGGGCAAAGAAAGGCATAATGTGTAGACCCTGGGAAACATGAAAAGGGTGAATCTGTAGACTGGAGAGGAAACAACTCTTACAGGATCTTGAAAAGAGCTGACCGGTTGTTTCCTCTCCCTCCTCACATGGAAGCATTCAGATTGCAGCACTCTTCATAAAAAATAAACAGCACTTTTCATAATAAATGAGCACACATCCTCACTCTCGCATGCCTCATGTTGAAACTGTTGGGATTCCTTTAGCCAGTCTAGGCTTCGCATTTATGAGATGCTTTGATTTTTGCTTACCTGTTCAAAAGGAATAGCTGTGTAGAAGTATTTTCTTTTTTCAAGCCATGCCCAGTTAATTTTGCTTATTCTGCTTTTACTTCCCAGATTTGTGGGTTTGCGATACATCATTTCAGCTCAGAATCAGATACCCACCAAACATTGCCCAGAAGATGCCCAAAGAGAGGGGATGTGAAATTATTTGGAGGAAAAAAAAATCTTGCAAGAGACTCTAAAATAACGGTATGTGGGACGAGATTCAGGGCAGTGTGAGATACTCTGTGAGGGAGGGTGTTTTACTTTCATTATTGTATGGCTCTATTTTGCTGTGGTGTGTGCAGGCACCTCAGATTTCCATTTCCTACCAGGATTCCCATCTGAATCCCAGACCTGGGAAAAAGAAACTCATTCAATCAAAGTGCTTCTCAGAAGTAACGCAAAGCAAGTAGATTTCTTCTGGGTGCCTGGTATGGAAACATGAAGAGACATTCTCTTTGCATGGATACTGTACAACATAATTCCCATGTGCAACATAAGTTACATCATTTTGAAGTGGCAGGCACGATTTCATGGAATCATAGAATTTCAGAAAGAGAAAAGAGTAATGTATAAAAAAGTTTTGACCATGAAGATCTAGACCAGTAAAGGAATACTCCATGCATGCACTCTCACCTTACGCGTTGATTTGCTGTTCACATATTACTAAAATACCCCAAAGCTTCAGTATGATTATTGAATTATACTGCTACCAAATCATAGCAGTTAAAGCACAACAATTATTTCTGTATTTTACCAAGATTCTGCTGTATTTGAGTTATTTTTGTGTGCTAGTCAAATGTAGCTGTAGTTTCTAACAGTGATGCAGAGAAGATAGGCCAGGAAACAGTTTCAATAACAGGGTGAAAATGCAACTGGGATTTTAGATTTTGTTAATAACTGACATGCAGGACCCAAGGACTGCAGAGGCCACCACAAAACCATGTCACTGAGGGTCTCATCTATGCAGTTTTTTAACACTTCCAGGGACAACAAGTCCACCACTGCCCTGGGTAGCCTGTTCCAATGCCTGAACACCCTTTTGGTTGAAGACATTTTTCCTAACATCCGGTCTAAACCTCCCCTGGTGCAGCTTGAGGCCATTTTCTCTTGTCCTATCGCTTGTTACTTGGGAAAAGAGACCAGCCACCTACTTGCTCCATCCTCCTGGCCACACTATTTCTGATATAGGCTGGGATGCTCTTGACCTTGGCTATGTGGGCAGCTGTTGGCCTCCTTGGCTACCTGTGATTGGATGGTACTATGTGTTGTTTCAGATCCTCGGAAGAATTTAGGAAGCTGGTGATGTGGACAGGTTCCAGGTATATAGAAGCGCTCCTGAGGTAAGCCCTTAAAGACTCAGATCCTCAGCAGTCTGAACTTCCACTGACCTCAGGAGAGCACACTCCCTAGGCACAGCACAGCGAGTCTGGTTATTGCTGCTGACATTTCCTTGTACAAATGTGCTCCAATGTACAGTGTGCAATTTAAGTTGCCTGTTGTTCAAATTGAATGGCTCATGATAGCTAGCCTGTAATGCAATACAGATAATAACAGAGTGTATGTGAAAACATTTGGGAAAACATTAAGAGCTTGTAATTTGGTCTCTAGCCCTCAGATGCGTAGGCCTGTTGCAAGATAATATCCCCAAATCACTGAGTTGTCTATGGCAGGAGGTCTCCACCACAGTAAGTATAGGCATGAAGCATGTCAGAAGTTGCTCAATACAGAAGGTAACATAGAATACTTTACTGTCTGGGTACCACAGGTATGCAGGCTGTGCATTTGTTTTTCATTTTAGAGCATCTAAGGACACCATTTAATTACAGTGAGGCTGTTCATTAGCCTTTCTGACAGGGTGGCGACACGGTCACCATGGTTGGTCTCCAGATGTTCTGTAATTCAGATGCTCAGGCTAGCTTACAGAGGTGGACAACACATAAACTTTCTTATCAATTTCTGTGCTAAAGCCCCCTCGAGAATGGGAACATCAGCCTTGGATGCCAGCCAAAACCCTGAGCCAATGACTGTACTGGTGTCAGGATAACTCAGTCTTTCTAGTCTCACACAGTATGAAAGCTACCTAATTTTGCAGGAGAAAATCAGAGCCTGTTTATTTGTTTCCATGCCAGCCTCCCCTAGGTATTTATATACATTGTCCTGCCCATGGGCCGCATTTGGTCTCCAGGCTAACAGTATTTTGTAAGTTCACATGGTGTGAAATGTTTGTCACAGAACGGGGTTGATTTTTGCTGAGGTTATCTTCTTTTGGAGACAAGTTGAGCAAGTGGCTGAAGCTATATACCTATATGTCATGCCAGCTTGTAACTGCTGCCCCCAGCATACCACAGTTTTGCTGTGGCCTTGGTGCTGAGCACCTCAGTCTGTCTCTCTTTTTCCTCCTCTGGCAGCATCTGTCTTCCTGTCTTCTGGGATATTGAACCTCCATGACCTGATGGGCACTATGAAGATACCACAGGGGATCTCAGTGGAACCTCAGTGATAAAGGAGGTACAAACCGCTGAACAAAACATGCTGCTTTTTAAACACAGACAAATCCATGAAATAGAGGCATGTTGTTATCTAGTTATCTAGTGAATCCTAGCTGAGACCTTACAAACAAAAGAGAAGGGAAATAAGGGAGGCTCATTCCTCATCCTCAAAATGTGCTGGCACTCCAGTGGTTTCTTTGTTGCACCCCTTTGCAAGGTATGAGGTCACTATAAAAGCTATGAAGACGTAGCAGTTTGCGAGGCACAGCAATTTATGGTTTTGTTTCTGCTTATTGCCTTCCTTTATGACTTCTTTTCTTCTAAATGAGCAAATGAGCATGCATGCTCATTAAACAGAAATATTTACACTCATCATCTTCCAGACAGCCCTAACTACAGTGCACTCTCAGGCTACAAAGCCTTAAAGGGCTATTTGTCACATTGCCACTGCTGTGTCTACATATTTATCCTAAACTAGGTTCTTCCTCTTCACCCCACAGATTAGTTCACAACCTAGATGCCCTGATCAAGGAAAAATATGGACCTGTTGGAGAGGGTCCAGAAAAGGGCCACAGAAATGTTCGGAGGGATGGAGCAGCTCTCCTGTGAGAAAAGGCTGTGAGAGTTGGTGTTGTTCAGCGTGAAGAAGAGAACACTCTAAGGAGACCTTTTTAAAGTCTTTCAATACTTAAAAGGGGCCAATAAGAAAGATGGGGAGAGACTTTTTAGCAGGGCTTGTTGCAACAGAACGAGGGGTGATGGTTTTAAACTCAGACTGGATGTGAGGAAGAAATGTTTTACAATGGAGCTGGTAAAATACTGGCACACGTTGCCCAGAGAGGTCATGGATGTGCCACCCCTGGAGACATTCAAGGCCAGGCTGGACGTGGTTCTAGGCAAGCTGGTCTAGTTGTAGATGTCCATGCTCATTGCAGGGGGGGTTGCACTAGATGACCTTTGAAGGTCCCTTCCAACCCAAACTATTCTATGAGTCCATGTTTCTGTGATTCTATGATTGATTCTATGTCCCTACTCTGCTGTCCCTCTTGGAACCTTGCAGCTCTTGGAGCACCTCAGCTGTAGGACTTGTTTCTTTCACCAGGATTGAACAAGCATAACACTGTATTACTTCTGCCTGGTAGGTGCCCAAATCACAGTTCACTGAAAACAAGACAGGTAAATCAACTAGCTTGAAACACCCTTATCACAAAAAATGACTGGCTTGGATGAATAGAATTTATGTGTGTTACAGGCAACAGAAAAGAAGATCTTAGAAACCACAAGGCAACCTGAGCTGTAGATACAGACACCAAGCTGCAGTAAACTCTTCCCTTACGGACAGGTGATAGCGATGCAGATGAAAACAGGGGCTCAGGAGGAAGTTTCCATCAGGTCTTCTGTAAGAAGCTATTTTAGAATTCATTGCTCAACTGTGAGCCAAGGTCTCCAATGACCTTCCTTCAACAAGGAATCCGAGTTTGTGAACAGCTGGCAGCAGGCACCATGTGGAGGGAGCAGCCCTGCCACGTACACACCATGAGCCAGCTCAGTTCTACTCCTTTCTAGTACTTCCCATTCATCAAATCATCCAAGTCCTCCAGTGTTTTGTACTTACCTAGGTAGATTGGTATGTTTTACCGTATGAAGGTATCAGTGCTCTATTTTTTCCTAGACTTTCTGCTATATGAAAGAAAAATGTTTTTTCTTATATTTTAGGGGGGTGAATTTCAGTGTGGGCATACTCACCAAATGACATGGAAATGTAGGATTGAGGACTCAATCAGAAAGTAAGCAAATGTGATTCAATGTGATCACAGTCAAAGAAGTTCTGGAAAGTGCACAAAATGTAAGTTCTGCATAGATTTTTTTTCTAACTGTAACATTTTAAGGTCCAATCAGACTTTATCAACACATGAGAACCCAAGGCTATTCTACCAGTCTACCATGTTCCTGGAGGACTGTGCATGGATGTGTACAGATGTCTTTATGCCTATAAGTTACAGAATTACAGCCTATAAAAAGATGTATTAAGTTTTCACTCTTTTGAGCATTATGAATGGGATCAAGTAAGTTAACTGGTAGTAAGACAGAATTTGTTTCGTGCTTATAAACTCATCAAGACTCTTGTTCATGATAAACAGACCCATGTATCCATGAGAAGTCCTATGGACTGCAGCAGCCCACAATGGGAAATCTATGCAGGTGTGGCAGAATCAGTTGGCACTGACTAATAATGACATGTGAGCCAAAATGAATGCAAGTGATGTTCTTTAAACGTGAACTTATTTTCGCAATGCAGGTTTGTGACAGTTGAAAGAACTTGATTTTTATTTTTAAGTTCAATACTGTCATCATGTGAATCATTAAGGAACAAGCAACATGTACAGAATAGACCTGTTTTCAGTTGAGACCAGCTCATAGCTATTGACATTCAGGCGTATAAATTCTGCATTTTATACCCTAATTTTAAGTCATTTTTCTAGGCTGTAATCCATAGCTATTCCCTATGAAGAAATTCTCATGGTGCCAAGCTTGTCAGCATTGTTCCAGGTCAGGAAGAAAAGGCCATTGAAGACTGTCACTGACAACTTTGCCTCAGGCCAAAATCACATCCAGTCAGGAGTTGCACTTTGTCCTACCTCTAGCCGTGTTACTACACCTTTATTTCACCTCTTGGCTGAATGAGCCATTGCAATCCCCTTTTTTCCTTCTTCTTTGAACTCCTCCCTATCCACTCTGGCAGTATGCAGAGAGAAGTGGGACTTTTCCTCCAGGCGCTTGTCAAAGGTCAAAAGAATTTGACTGAATTTGGCAATAAAAGCAGCTGCCCTCTTTTTATGGCTTACAGAAAGATAATATTGCAACCTTCAAAGCGTAAACTGATCAGTGTGAAATGAAATTTATCACAATGATTTCTCCTAAAAACATGACACCCCTCCATGGGCTCTTATTTCATTTGGCTATGTCTGGCTCCTGCATGAGGGTTACACCAGCTATTGGTGGATAACAGATAACTTACTCAGAAAGGAAACTAATGTAATTAGGAGTATAAAGGCAGTCACGATTTACTTAGATGCATGAAGATGGGACCTGGAGATTAAGAATGGATGATCAAAGAAGAATTTAGAATATGCAAATATAATTGATACCAGCATGCATTTGGAGAGTAATACTGGAAATTTTTGCTTAAGTTTGTAGCCTTCAGATTAGAAATCTACTGTATAAAATTTTCAAGTCCTTTTCTAGTCCTGGTTTAGAACTAGAAAAAAGGATGCTATGATGATTTTGTTAGTAACATTTACTTCTCTAACAGAAAATCTTTCCCTCCTAGAATACGGAAGAAGACTTCCTAGCTTCTTTGTATAAAGAGACAAAAAACATAGGGTATTTCATATTTAGGTTAATAGTTAGTCTGTTGGACATTCACTGTATTACGTACTATGTCTTTCACTATATTAGATATTATATCTAGACACTAAAGCCCAGTAAAACAACCCTAAGGTTTACTAAAAGTGTTTCGAACAGAGCATAATAGCAACACCATTACATTTAAAACATTGCCATACTGTAACATTCTGTGAAGAGTTTACATAAAGATGCTGCATTCAGTATTTCTTATTTTTCTGCATCTTTAGGCATATATTTGTGATAAAAAAAGTGTACCACTCCCCAGTGCATCCTTTTACATCACAGTGTTCTGGGAATTAATTTCTGTGTCATTCTTTCAAGTGCATTTTCAATTTCAGTATTTAGAAATTTGCTGTTGATAGATCTTATGAAACTGTTCTGTTTTGCCTTTGCCCTTTCTTTTTTTTATTAATCAAGTTTTTCATCATTACTCACCTTGGGTACTCCTCCAGAAGTCTTATTGAGATCAGTGGAACTATTCATAGCCAAGGTATAAATAAGCATGATGGGATTTGACCTTCAGCCACCTCAGAGAAATATTCTCCCTTCTAATTATATAGACATAATCCTGCTCTAAATTCAAGAGCAAAAATACTTCAAAATTGCCTCTGACAAATGGTGTCTCCTGTTTGCAGCTGAAATGAAAGCTTCTTTCTCCTGCTATAATGTAATTATCTTCCATGTCATTCTGTTATGGCAAAATTCGATGCAAATTGTATTCGCTGAAGAAGTATATTTTCTGGCACTTTGTTTCTTGAATTGCTATGAATTGCATACTACTGCTTTGACATCTTTCCAGACTGTAGGTGCTGCTGTGTTTCTTGGAAGCCTGGGAAGTTTCCTAGAAATGAAACCTCTTGCTGGTGATACCCTTTATGAAAGCAAGCTGCTGAAGTAATTGCTTTAGTACCTCCTGGTCTGGCTTCAGCTCTGTAAATATTATTTGAAAAATTGCTGTCTTGCTTTTTTCCATTTGAAATGACAAGTGGGATGTAAACAGAACCACAAATTGCCTTTCTTTGGTTATTTATTTATCAGTAATAAATTAGTATTGTCAGGATGTTTTCATCTTCAGAGCATTGCAGAAACATAGCACCGTGTTCTGTGCTGATTTATGCTTATGCCAACTTCACCAAAATATTGCTTAAATTGCTTATGGGAGCAAATCAGTTATGCATTTGGCCTGACATCATTGATTGGTTCCAGCAGCTTTGAGTACAAGGTATCCAGACCTTTCTTCACATCCAGGCAAGAAACTCTTAAATCAGAGAGAAAACTCAGAACCATAAAGGATGGAAGAATAGAAATGCTCAAGAAAAAGTCTTCTATTATGAGATTTTATTTTTCATAGAGTGTGAATTATATGTGTCCTTTTAACACACTGAGAAAACAGCTCCTGTTAGATAGAAGTTGCAGGAATTATTAATACTTGCTGATATTTAATCTAAATTACTAATTTAAACAGAAGTGCTGGGTGAAAATCATTCCAGATTTAATATGATATGATACAATCTAATTGACTTCAAACACCTGTTTGTGTCAAAGTTTGTCTGTTTAAGGAGTAAAAATAACAGACTAAAGAGCACTTTAGAACATACTGGCGATGTCAATGTAAGATATTATTATTGGAGTGAGTTTGTTCCTATTTAATTAAAAAAAGGACCTTGTCATTCTCTAAAGCTCAGATGAGATTACAATGAAATAACATAACAAGATTTCTATTCATAAATCAGAAAAAAAAGAGAAAGGAGAAAATTAATTCACTATGGACAAATGAAACTGAATGGAAAAAATAATTGAAATTAAAAGGTGGGGGTTGACCAAAAGAGAAGAGAGAGGATACCAAACAAAAGCTTCATCATAGAACAGGTGCATGGAAAATGAGAATGGAAGAGAGTAGAAGAAAAATAAATGGGAATATCCATTCATATGGGAAGGAAGACAGGAAGACGTCGGTGACTGTAGAAAAAGATGTCCATTCTCAGTGAAATGCCAAGTAGGGACCTGATCACATAGAGGGTTTCTGGTCAGCTGAGTGCTGAAGTATTTTCTTAGCACTTAGGAATACTATTAACAATTAAAAGCATATCTAAGTGTAGCCTATGCTAAATTATTCAGTGAAGAAGGGTGGACAATTTAAATTCTGATATGAGTTTTTGATTAGGGTTATAATTAGCTAATTTGTAGATGTATAGAAAACAGATAGCAACAAAAGGAAATAAAACCCAATAGAGTACAAATGGAGAAATTATGTCAAACACTTGTTAGCTGCATTCTTCAGAGTGGGTAGAAAAAAACACTCCATTTCACTGAGCTTCAGGTCACAGCCTGTGTTTTGATGGATAAGGCCACACAAGTTTGCAATGTGCTTATATTCTTTATAAGTACATTTTGTGATCATGACAGAGAAAAGATTTGTAAGAAACCCTTTGTATGTGCACAAGAACTGTAACAACTTGAAACTCAAGGCCTTTTTAAATGGAAGAATTTAGGCAATCCAGGGAAGTGGAGTTTGTTCACCAGACAAAACATTTACCTCATCCCCTCTGTCCTCAAATTGCCATTATAAAAGATGAAAAGCTAGCAAAAGTGAGAGTAACTGTTACAACCTTGTAGTAGAAGGTTTAAAATGGAAGAAAGTAATTGTTTTTTCTCAGTGCATGATTACATTGTAGAGACTCTTTCCTTGTGGAGGCCAGAAGTCTAAAAAACTGTTAGACTAATGGAAATCAGAAAGTCACAAAGCTGCTAATTCTCAGACACTTGCAGCATTTACCAGGGAAGAGCTCCTGCATGCATGCTTAGTTTCCGACTTGAAGCCTCCTCACCTTTGTGAAAGGAATGGTTTTATGAAGCAGCCCCCAAACCACTGCAGTTACATATAAACAGAAACTGAGATTTAGGTCAGCTTGTTTTAAAGCATTATTCTAAAAGCTGTGGCATTTCAGGGAATCAAAATGATGGCTCATTTGTACTTTCTGTGGAACACTGAGATTTTGGGATG
Organism: Pezoporus wallicus; assembly: GCF_028554395.1. Taxonomy (NCBI): domain Eukaryota; kingdom Metazoa; phylum Chordata; class Aves; order Psittaciformes; family Psittacidae; genus Pezoporus; species Pezoporus wallicus. Next base: position 125,977 of record NW_026635653.1, on the reverse strand, counting down.
CAGTCAGGGTAGGAGGTGACTGTAGAAAGGGGCTGCAATGGAAATGAAATTGCATCACAAGAAGCTACAGAAATGAGTGGTTCCTATTTTCGCCCCGATAAAATAAACATTAACTCTGAGCCCTCAAATGTTTACAGGAGTTCTGACCCAGAATTTATCAGGCACTTGAAATAAACTGTTAACTATTAACAAGTAAATGGAGGCTGGTTTGGTCACATTCTGAGATCAGCTACTGCTGAGGAATGAGATGATTCATGACCTTGACAAACTGGGTTTCTGATTGCAACAAAAAAATTAGCGTCTTCTAAGAGAGGAGTAGATTAGCATCTACCGTTTGTGCATATTAATCGCGTTAATACAACATGACAACAAATGTAGCAGTAAAAGAAACTGTTCCCCAGGGTGCACTCAGGGGTTAACCGTCCAGCCTCCAGTTTGGACATGGTTTACCTGAATTAGCAGGATTGCATTCTAGCCTTTGTTACAGTCCACCTTTTTGCAGAAAACAAAAACAAAAAACCTGGCGGTGGGTGGGCTTTTAGTACCTCAGCCCAACATGGGAAGCAACCTGTGAGAAGCAGCTCATTGTAAAACTGGTGGGAGTGGAAACTGGGTTTCCTCTGTGGTCAGTGAAGAGAAACGGGAACCTCACCACAGCAATTTACTTTGCTTCACAAGCCAACTGGGGTGAGACAACCTGCTTAGACGAGGCATCGTAAAACGACCAGTGTTAGAGAAATGGGTCCTACATGTTGCACCATTTGTGAGAGTCACCTCATTCAAACTTTCTCTTTTAACTGACCTTTTGTCTTTCTTCATTTCACATATCAAGCCATATCATATTGTTATGAAGAAATGTGGTATTCATTTCTAGTGTGTTTTCCCTTCATGAGCTATATCTTTGATCCATAAAAATGCTTTTGCTGTCTGATGCCTGGTCAAGCAGTCTCACCTTGGAAAAGCTCCCTCTTTGATTACAGTTCTTTGGATGTTTTCCTAAGCAGGTGAAAAAGCTTGCACAGTTTACGCAGGCTTTCAAAAGTCTTTAACAAGACTGACTATATGACGTTATCAGAAATACTGAATAACCGTGGGCCAAGTCTGGTGAACATAGTAGGGGTTTTGTCAATATCTGTTTTGCATTTTTTTCTTTGAGACTCCATGCTTTCTTTTGTTACATCCAAATGTTTTTGTTTCAAAATGAATAATAAAATATTAAGATATTAGTTGCCAGTTGTCAAGTAATCACAACATCGGTTAAATCACTACATTTGGAATTCATTAAGAATTGGCACGATACCATGGTTTCCTGGCTGAATGCTCAAGGTCTTCTCCTTGACACCTTTTCCCATAAGTAAAGTGAAGAAAAAAATCCTTTGCATTTGACCCAGATTATGGCAGAGAGGTGAGAGCTGAGTCAATGTGTCTTTACTTTCTACTGTTGCTAACTCAGCAGAAGCCTGTAGGTGGGTATTGTGAAGTCTGAACTATTTGGAGCTATAGTAGTGAATGTGGCTGCAATGTAGGCATACCCGCAGAGGCGTTTCTATTTGGCTATGGAAATGAGGATTTTAATGTGTTGCATCAACTTCCTCTCTCTGACTAAGAACATTTTTCATCAGAAGAAAAAAGCAGGAGCTCTCTGCCCACATGTGCCATCCCTCATAGATGATTTACAATTTACAGTATTTTGAGCAAAATCATTGGAGCTCAGTGATTGTGATCCTTGCTTTCTCTGTAATGATGAGAAATTACATCCTCCCCACCATGGAATGCTTCAGAAGAAAATCCAGTTTCTGCAGTTCTATGGGATTTGTGGGGGTTATCCCACAAAGATATTCTTTGGAAGATAGATATCTTTTTGAAAGACATCCTGGATACCTAGTCTCATACTACAAGTACATGTTTGTGTTGTGGATTTGTATTGTCATGTCTTGAAACGCGAACTGCTCCAGTCACAATAGGACATTCAGGTTAGGACTGTATTACAGGGGATGGGGGCACCTCTCTGTTGCTAAGTCTGGATGCTTACAATCTCATGTCCTGATGTTATGCTTGAAGCACCATACCTGTTCTTTCACTGTCCTTTTTCTATGTATAAGATAACCTGATGTGCAGACAGGAGGGAGCGGGTGCAATCTCAGGGAGGTGCAAACTTGGGCAAGTAGGAAAATCAAGACTGCAGACATCTGTACAGTATATGTGCCTCAACAGTACCGGCACAGCCAAAAACTGGAGGCACTACTTCTAAAACAAGCTCTTGAGACGGAAAAAAAAGTGATTACCATTTCTCTCAGATGTATTTTCTCAAAAATCTGCTGGGTTAAACGTGTAGTACATGTTATTACTATTTATCTTACAAAACAGGATAAACCACGCTGGATGCTGTGTGGATGTTTGGGATATGCGTGGTCCCAGAGGAGTTTGAAAAAGAAAAGATAATATAGGATAATTTGTGCAGTGCAGAAATCGGGGCAGAAGGGAATCTGGTGGGAGGCGCAAGGGTTTTCCTCCGGGCTTTACATGGCACCGGGCCGGCAGGTGGCAGCACTGGCTCCCGCAGCAACAGGAGCCGGAGGTATCGTACCGGGAGTCTCGTACCAGGGGTTGCCAGTCATCACCCACGGCTCCCACCTCCGCCGGGGTCCCAGCTACGGGGTCCCCTTGCGTATTTGGGGTTCTGCTCTTAGAATCGTTGATCGGTTTGAGTTAGAAGGGACCCTAAAGACCATCTAGTTCCAAGCCCCCTGCCATGACCTAGGACACTTCCCACTAGACCAGGTTGCTCAAAGCCCTGTCCAACCTGGCCTTGAACACCGCCAGGTATAGGGCAGCCACAGCTTCCTTGGGCAGCCTGTGCCAGTACCTCACCACCCTTACAGTAAATCAAATTTTCCTTATATCTAACCTGAACCTCCCCTGTTTAAGTTTAAATCCATTCCCCCTTGTGCTATCACTACAGTCCCTAATGAACAGTCCCTCCCCAACATCCCTATAGGCTCCCTTCAGATACTGGAAGGCTGCTATGAGGTCTCCACGCAGCCTTCTCTTCTCCAGGCTGAACAGCCCCAACTTTCTCAGCCTGTCTTAATATGGGAGGTGCTCCAGTCCCCTGATCATCCTCGTGGCCCTTCTCTGGACTTGTTCCAACAGTTCCATGTCCTTTTTATGTTGAGGACCCCAGAACTGCACACAATACTCCAGGTGAGGTCTCACAAGAGCAGAGTAGAGGGGCAGGATCACCTCCTTCGACCTGCTGGTCACGCTCCTTTTGATGCAGCCCAGGATACGGTTGGCTTTCTGGGCTGCGAGCACACACTGAAGCCGGCTCATGTTCATTTTCTCATCAACCAGTACCCACAAGTCCTTCTCCTCAGGGCTGCTCTGAATTTCTCCTCTGCCCAACCTGTAGCTATGCCTGCGATTGCCCTCACCCAGGTGTAGGAAACACCCTCGTGCTTCTTCCAACCTTCTAAATCCCAACAATTTGCAGGAGTATGACAGGAGACAGCCAGGTGCCTGTGTTTCTCTGGTGTTTCTCCTCGCAGAATCATTTCTCAGCGCAGTATGGGTCCCCATTATTCTGTGCTATTTGTGGTATACCTGTCGTGTTGTTGAGGGTCCCCACAGTGAGTTGGTTTGTCTCATTGTCCTGGAATTGCTCCTGGAAAGCCGAAGAGCTTTACACCATGCCTCTGCATGGCTTTGCAGAGGTGCCAGCCCCACTTCTTGGAGAAGGGCACTGGGGACAAACTCTGGCAAACACTGACACATGGTTATTGCTGCTCCCCAGCAGCTAATAAATGAACTAGGTTCAAGAGTCAGGGGAAGCCCCTTGGCTCTGAAGGTCCAGGAGATTGGCTGTCTCTAACTATTTCCTCACTACTCTTTGCTCTCTAACTGCTCAACCTGAAATCTCAAATACCTAGCAGGCATGTGGTGCAATAAGAAAGCTTTTCTTCAGTGATGGATTAACAACCTTAAATTCTGAAAAACTAAGGAACTTACAGTCAGTCTCGGCAGCTGCTTTTTCAACAGCTTTGCTCCTGGAGAGGGAGACCTAAGGCTGCCCAATGCCTGTGTCCAGGGCTCCTACAGCTGCAAGCTGCTCAGAGTATCGCACACCAGGGGAGTAAGGGCGCTCCTGCAGTTCAGTGCTGGTCTCAGCTACGCTGAGATATGGACCGAGGGGCGCAGGGGCTGCATGTCGCTCCCTGAACACATTTCCAGCATGCCAGTGGAGGTCTATGGCACTCTTAGTCCCCCTCCCTCTAACCGCAGCATCACAAAACTGCAGTGATATCGTGGCAAGTAAAGACTGCATCCTGTTTGGATACATTTCTGCTACCTTTGCTCTGAATATGAATGATCTTATCCACAAATTCAACTGAAATCTTCTCACAGCAAGGAATACTTGTAAAGACTAATGATTCAAACAGCAAAGATTGCCTAGGTTGTTCACCCTCTGGAAAAGCTTCGCTGTAGGAGCTGTGAAGGTACTGTGGTGGAGATTGAGAGTCTGTTCCCCTGAGTAGTCATAGCATGAGTTCAAAATCATTTGTATTACAGTCACACTGAGCTGAGATGCTGACATGCTTGGGGTATTGCTGTTCATGTTCCCTGTCACAGGCCATAGTCTACCACTGCAGTAATCAAAATTGACCCTGAACCTAGGAAAGAAATGGTTTGGGGGCCACTGCTGAATGAAGGAGACAAAAGAAGGTAAACTGAATTTTAGACCATTGATAAAAGGTCAATTGATACATTAATTCCCAGAATAACCTGGTACCATTAGTCAGAAAAGTAACATTAAGTCAGTAATACAAATGAACAGCCTGGTGGAAATAGCTTCCTGTGGTCTCTGAACTGGAAGAAGAATTGGCAACAATCAGCTGATGGCAAAGGATTAGTCATAAACCCAACAGCCATGCAGTGTGTGCAAGGTGGCTGTCACCCCGTGGTTGTCATTACAGACCAGAGCCTGCTGCACCCTGGGGGGATTCACCAGCCAGTGTGAGACCCCTCTTCACGCTGCCTGTAAATGGATGCTGCCTGTGAGAAGAGTGCTGAGTGCAAGGTCTCTTGGGTTTCAAGACAGATGAGAACAGCCACCTCCATATTTACAGCACTGAAATGAGAAGGTTGTCCTTCAGTCATTTTTTTCCCTCCTGCTTTTACAGTAAATTCTCTGTCACAGAGTGCTCTTCCCAAGGATGCTTTATATAAAAAGCAATAGAAATGTCATCGTATTCAGAAATTGTTCATATGTGCAGTCAGATGCTTTTAAGATCACACTCACTTTCCTGAAAAACTTGTTTGCTGTTTGTTTCTGATGAGCATAGAGACTGACAGCATCTCTTAAACATATGAAAACAAATAACTTCCTTTAAAGTGCAGTTTATATTCCTTGCTTCCACTAGCATAGACATGCCAGCACAGCTTATCTCTCTGCTCCCTCTTATGCAGGCACACACCTTGCTGGAGTCTGTTTTGAATGAAACCTGCGTCAGGTGTCCTGTTGTTGCCTGCTGAGTAGTTTTCAGGTTGTGTGTGGGTGATGTGCTGGATGTGCTGGGGCTGTTGCTGAGGATATTATTTCCTCCTGTGCTTACACATGTATGAAAAACTCCACTGTACTTCAACAGCAGAAGATGGTCTCAGTGCAGGGCCTCTGTGTGCAGGCTGCCATCAAGTGCTCTGTCAGCCATCAAATGGCATGTTTCACATTCATGTCCCCTGCTTCCCAAATCCTGATTTATATTCGTACACAATGTCAGTATATCTATAGTAACAAAATGTCTATATATTATGCTTTCTCACCTGCTTCAGAAATTACCTTCTGACTGGATTAAGTACTGCAGTAGCATGAAAAAATACAGCCATTTGTATGACAAGAAAGTATACAAACAACTCTGAGCTAGCTATGGTCTAAATATCCTAGTGCCTTAACCCAAATCTGGGTGCACGCCTTGCATAGCAAACATCACAGTAAAGAAAGAGCAACTGGAGCCCAAAACCAAGCTGAGGATTTTCTCTGATGCAAACTGCAGTGCTGAGAGTATTAGGTAGTTTGGGGTTTTCTTCCCTGTATTTAATTAAGCTTAATGATAGCATGTTTGCCGATGACACCAAGCTGCGTGGTTCAGTTGATAGGCTGGAGGGAAGGAATGCCATCCAGAGGGACCTTGACACGCTTGTGAGGTGGGCTGATGCCAACCTCATGAAGTTTAACCATGCCAAGTGCAAGGTCCTACACCTGGGTGGGAGCAATCCCATGCACAGCTACAGGTTGGGCAGAGAAGAGATTCAGAGCAGCCCTGCGGAGAAGGACTTGGGGGTGTTGGTTGATGAGAAAATGAACATGAGCCAGCTTCAGTGTGCGCTCGCAGCCCAGAAAGCCAACCGTATCCTGGGCTGCATCAAAAGGAGCGTGACCAGCAGGTCGAAGGAGGTGATCCTGCCCCTCTACTCTGCTCTTGTGAGATCTCACCTGGAGTGTGCAGTTCTGGTGTCCTCAACATAAAAAGGACATGGAACTGTTGGAACAAGTCCAGAGAAGGGCCACGAGTATGATCAGGGGACTGGAGCACCTCCCATATGAAGACATGATGAGGAAGTTGGGGCTGTTCAGCCTGGAGAAGAGAAGGCTGAGTGGAGACCCCATGGCAGCCTTCCACTATCTGAAGGGGGCCTATAGGGATGTTGGGGAGGGACTCTTCATTAGGGACTGTAGTGATAGCACAAGGGGTAACGGGTTCAAACTTAAACAGGGGAAGTTTAGATTGGATATAAGGAGGAAATTTTTTACTGTAAGGCCGGTGAAGCACTGGAATGGGTTGCCCAGAGAAGTTGTGAATGCTCCATCCCTAGCAGTGTGCAAGGCCAGGTTGGACAGATGCTTGGCTGACATGGTTTAATGTGAGGTGTGCCTGCCCATGGCATGGGGGGTGGAACTTGATGATCTTAAGGTCCTTTCCAACCCTAACTATTTGTCCTGGGTTCAGCAGTAGCAGTCATGTTTCTCCTTCTTGGTAGCTGGTGCAGTGCTGTGTTTTGACTTTCAGCCTGGGAACAGAGCTGATGGAGATGTTTTGGTTTGGCCAAGGGCTTTGTGAGCCTCATGCTCTGCCAGGGAGGAGGGGAAGCCAGGAGGAAGCAGAGACAGGACACCTGACCCAAACTGACCAAAGAGGTATTCCATACCACAGCACGTCATGCCCAGGATGTAACTGGGAGTTAGCCGGAAGGGCTGGGGGACTGCAGGGTTGGAGGAGGTATCGGTCGGAGCTTGGTTGGGCTTGGGGGGTGAGTTATCGGTCAGCTGGTGCTGAGGTGTTGTATTCTCTTCCCTTGTTATTTCCTTTATCATTATTATCATTGGTGGTAGCAGTAGTGATTTGTGTTATACCTTAGTTACTAAACTGTTCTTATCTCAACCCGTGGGAGTTGCATTCTTTTTGATTCTCCTCTCCGTCCCTCTGGGAGTAGGGAGAGGGAAAGAAGGGGGGAAGTGAGTGAATGAGCCCTCTGCCTGGTTTTAAACGACAACACTATTCTATCATTCTATGTGGATTCCTGAATTATTTCAGCAGTTGCTCATGGTGAGTAAAAAGCTCTCCATGGCTGCTACAGAGCTCTCTGGAACAGCTTCTGCCAGTCCTGGGCACAGGAATAGCACTTACATAGCTAGTGATACGCTGGTATCTGCATATAGTTAGAAACAGTTTTCCAAGAAGTGAGCTGTCTTGTTTTCTAGTTATCAGTGATGACTGTGTGTTAGTGGGACAGTTAAAAAGAAGAGCTGCTTTTACTTCTGTGGCCTTGAAATACAGATGACATCCAGTATCATAGAATGACAGAGGAAGAAGATGCTTAGTCAGGCAGTGACTTAGTCACAGTATAGTGTTGTAAGCCATTAGCAATAAAGCAGCAAAGTGACTAGCTGACAAGTTGCCTTACTTTCAAGGAAGAAGCGTCTGACACCATCTGCAGTACTGTAAATGTTAATACAACCTGAATAGTTTCAATGCAACAGGTCTTGTACACCACTGGAAATTATTAGTCAAGTCTTATGAAAGTTAAGTAACTTTTATATGGGGCATTTTGAAACCTGTAGAGTTACATCTATATGAAAATGACAGCAACACTGAAGGCTGGGATTTTTTTTGCATGGGGTTTTTTGAAAAGTAAAAAAAAAAAAAAAAAAGAATAATCTACCTTTATCCATATTGGAAAGTAAGAATTGAAATTTTTTTCTTTTTTTCAGCCTGGAGGCAGGCTGAGTCTTTTAGCAGAGTTATATATATTAATGCAATAATATTCCATTGGATTCAATTTTGCTTACCAATTAAATGCACACATTCCAGTCGCAAAAATATTGAACATTAGGAGTAACTGGTTTTACTTGGATACCTAAAACTACACCCCTACATCAAACTGTCTTGGTAGGGCCAACAAGATAGCTGGTGCCTTCAGTTACTAGTCACTGACACTGTTAAACTGCATCAGATCACATCTGTAGCTGTCAGAGTAGTATTCTGTAGGAGACTCTGCCTGATTGTTCATTTCTAGGTTTATTCCCTTCCTAGGCCAGTACTATGTTCATTAAAGAACAGAAATTATGAGCTTCAAAGTTATTGTTCTTTAAAACTGTAGAGCAAAATTTCAAGGGAAAAAAAGAAGTGTGTGTGTATGTTTTCCCTAACAAGTGAGTTCTGATCCAGACTAGATACTGTCTCTTTATATAATTATGAGTGGGCTATAAAAATAAAAATGACCCTGTGTAAAGCATGCACATAAATCAAACCCTGTGCAATCTGAGTCACGGAAGGAGTAACAGAGAGCAGCAGCAGGGCAAAATGCACTGTAACTCATACTGATCAAAAGAAAACTGTTCCACGTCTGTTCAGCCAAATCATACACGCCAGTTTCTGAAGGCAAAATGAAGAATGACACTGTAACGAACATATTTAATTTGTTTTTCATTTCTCCTATAGTCTCCAATCTTTCAAATGGCTTGTTAAATCCCCCAAAGCTACATATATAACGAATTTTTGATAGTTGAGGTTATGGACTCGTTCATGCGTCTGAGCCAGGGTTCCAGAATGTCTCTATTAATTTTCGCAGGAGCAGTCCTCTGAAGTCCTTCTTGCTCTGCTGCACACTCCTAATTTTGATTCATTCAGCTGACATTTTAAGATGAGGGCATTAAAGAAAAAAAGGTTGTCGCAAAGTCTTCATTAGCTCATTGGGAACATGCCATCCTGGCCAAAACATTAGGAGTGGCTTTCTTCTTTGTTATTATTAATATTCTTTCACTACTACATCCCTCAGTACATGCCTCCATTAAAGAGGATAATGAAGCCCTAATCTTCAACAATTTATTTGGCAACCTAAGAGGCACTGGAAATAGGCAAATGACAATCAGATTCCATAAATTCTACTTGCATGCACTTCACAGGCTTTAATGAAAGTGTTAGTGATGCTGAATGTGGTTCTGGAGCAGTTTACTTAGCCAGCTGTCCCTCAGCTACAGAAAGAACTCTTGCCCAGAAAGCCACTGTGTTTGCAAGGGCTGAAGGAACGTGCAAAAAAAAAATGCGTAAGATGAAGACCCTGTCTTTAACAGGACTCAATTGAGATTAAGGAAGTGTCAAACCGAGTTAGACCCATTCCTCCTGTCCTTGTAAGTAAGGAAATATTTTCACCACAAGCTGGCCCACACTGAGACCGTCTCCACTCAGTACAGTAGCCTGTTTGGAGGCAGAGGGCAGGTATATTTAACTGTCTCTGCAGGGTGTGCAAAGATTACTGGTGACAGACCCTGTGGCTCCCATTGCGTGACACCTTTGTGGTGTCACAAGGCATAAAAAGCAGCAAAAATCAACCTTTGATTGTTCCCACACTGCAGGATCTCCCCCCACCCCACCCCCAAAAAAAGAAGTTATACTGTGTTGCCTGTATTTCTGTGGTCAAAACTGCTTCTTTGCCAAACGATTTAAGGAGTGTGTTCTGGAAAACCCTAGGCATTTCTTCCATACTACCTCACCTTTCCAAGGAATGAAGAACAGATTTTTTTCCTGGCTCACTTAATTGCATCCGGATGCTTCCTAGAAAGTGTAAAAAGAAGAGTCTGTGTCCTCAGCCAACCTCAGCGGACCACCTGGCCAGTGCAACTGTTCAGTGAGTAAGATTGCCTGCTTGGTTCTGCCAAGCTCCTGTTACCATCAACCCCTACAAATAACCGGGTGGCAAACCTGGTGCAGAAGTCCAGGGAAAGTTTTCAGTCCAGAGTGAGATTTTTACCATGTTCTCACACAGTGTGACCTTACAGTTTGCTTTCTTCTCCCTCCTGCTGGACTTTGAGTCTATGTTTTGCATGCTGGGGTCAGGCACTAGGGTTTCTATTTTGTATGCCACTGGCCAAATGTTCAAGACAGCATTGGCACACTTACAGCTTTTTTCCAGGCTCTTATATGTCAAGAGAAATAAAGCATGAGCAACCACAAACAGCTGCACTCCCATCCTACTCCACAGATACCAAAAAATGCATAACCTGAAACTTAGCAAGTGGATATATGCCAGGGATTTGGATGAAGAAACTGAATCCTTCTTCAATCTGTGAGATGGTTGAATACAATAAAACGGGAGGAAGATTTTGCTGCATAGCTGGGTGAAATTAAACTTGAGGAAAATAAGTGTTAATCTCCAACTTAATTTTTCAGATCTCCTACATTTTCTAATTAATTAAACAAGATTCTATGAATTTATGATTCATTAATTATCTTTTTAAGTCTGGCAGATCAGAGTACATAAGAAACTTTCACGTGTACTCATCAATCGAACAATTCAGATTTAACCTGATTTCAGACTGATATTATTATCATTTGCTTCCTTGCTTTTACAGGTTTTGATTAATGATAGAACAGCTCCTACACCCCCATGGTTTTCAAGTTTCTTTTGCAGCCTGCTGTGTGAATGTTCAGCCGCTAAATTATTTACCTGTTTTTCTTTCTCCCTTCCTTTATTAATTTGCTACAAAAAAGACTCAAAATTAGTCAGAATTTATCCTCATGAAAGCTGATAATTTGGTCTTAAATCATAAGCATCTCAGTATTTTGTCATTCTCAATGTGTTTGCTAGTTACTGTTCTTAGCAATGAGAATACAGTCACTGGCTGGTATTTCTTTAGTATTTCTTTAGCATTAGTTCAGTGTTAGAAATATTTCTATTCTCCAGGATAATGGAAAAATAAAATATCTATAACTTAACTGGTATTTCGAGAGCTAGAGTTGGGGTCAGGGTTAAGGTTTCATCTCAGTGGGGCATAATAAATGTGAGATGATCACTTGTAGATATTTATTTACAACTCAGCTGTTGCACTCTTTATCACTCCTGGAGGAGGACCATCCAGTCCTCATGGTCACTGTAAATGTCTACCATGTCAAGTCCTTCTGTCACTTATTCTTAGGCCTTCGTAGTTGTGTTCTACTTTTCTTACCTGTGATGAGGGATGTCCAAGTTCAGTAAGTATTTAAATATTGCCACTAATCCACAGTCATCCACAGCAGTCAGAGCCAGTAGCCTATGTTCTCATTAAGTACAATGGAAGAAATTGCCTCTCTTACTTGCTTAACTTTCCACAGGCATTCATTTTAGGATGACACAAATTACCTTTTATGGTATATTTCACTGATCACTAATTATAAAAGGAGCCTACAAAGACAACTGAAGGCTAAATACTTCACCTTCAAGGTCTATCCTTGACTTTCAACCCTCACAGGGAATGCACCTGCTAAGAGGTTTTGGACATTCACAAGCAAATTCACTCCAGCCTTGTCACAGCCAGTGGTGAAAGCTCACTTCCATATTTCTTCGTAAGGCATTTGTGTAGAAGGGACCTAAAAAAGACACCAAAACACAAGTCATAGTCCATCCACACACCCCCAGAAGAGTACCAGCATAATCAAGCACATACTTAAGGTGTTCCAGTTCAGAGTTTATTATAGCTAAGAAGTTGATGAAATGGGTTTATTACCCTGACCTATAGGCTGAAGTAGCCCAGCCAAAAGAAGAAATTCTGTTCACCCTGGCAAAGAGAAGCAGAAAGCAGCTGTTGAAATGCTTACAGCCTAAATCACCACAGCTATTTGGTCCAATGCAGGTGAGTCAGAGACCCAAAAAAGACCAACACTTCTTGGCACAATTTACAAATTCTCCTTGGAAAGAGAATAAGAAGTGATCCAGTGAACATGATTCAGCAAGGGGTAAAAATGCAGACTCCAACAAAGATGATTAAAAACACATCTTGTAGAACTCTTCAAAATCTTAACAATTTCCCTTTCTTCTTCTTTTTTTTTTTTTTTCAAAAGGAGGAAATCCTCTTATGTCTTGACAAAGTAGGCAAAAGATACTATTTCTTTAGCAGTAGTACCTACAGGTTGTGGGCAAGACCCAAAGCCTTGGCTGTGTTGGACAACGGATAGCACTTAGTACCTACACCAGTAAGCTCTCCTCACCCTCACTCCAGGGAGCTAACTTCAATCCAGAACATGTGTAGATGCATTCATGAAGCACCATCTGTGTCTAGTAAACATGGCCAAGAGATTCAAGTGAGGTGCAAGCAAACACAGTTACAGGAATTTTGGATGAGGGCATGCTGTTGGCGATATATATATCCAAATGCCTGGGAAGGAGTGCTTCTGTCCATGGAGAACGTAGGTTCCCAACTTTGGGTCTGCAAGTTCTTAACCCTATTCTTTGAGCACATCAGCATCTTCCCACCCTACCCTGGAAATCACTTTGCACTCTTGAGGTCATACAGTTTCATACATGCAAGTTCTGTTCCGAGAAACACCCTTAAGTGAAGTGGAAAGAGGCAATGAAATGCATCCCCTCTTGCTTTTGTGTCGATGGTAAACAAAGTTATCGCCTCCCATTTAATGTAAAGTATATTTTTAGCAAACTGTATGAGCACACTCACAGTGACACAGAATGATGTGTGTGTTGCATGTTGGAAAGAACACATTTTCAGAATTAGAAAGCTGCTATCTCTGTGTGTACATATTCAGTACTTGCAAACCATCTTGTGGTATTATGCTGAAAGCTCCCAGCAGCATGGGAAGCATTTTAAGTGTGGATGTTTACCCAGCTTCAATGAGGGACCCAGAAGCTCTTTATATTTCTTTATTTCAAGTGGATTGCAGCATTTTAGTTAACCTCTTGGGCACACTTACTAGTCACAAGCTTTACCTGTTTCCTCTTTAAAGAAATGAGGCCTCAAAGTTCAGCTGCTGCAGGACAGGAGTCTCTTAACTGCTACAGATTCTTTAAGTCCCCTGCCCGTGGCTCCAGGCTTGTGAGCATCTGGGAGTTTCATTTCCTCACTTCTGCCACCTGTGGCAAGGCAAAGAGTCACAGAGACTTGCAGGCACTCCAGTAATAATTTGTTTTTATTTTAACTAAAGGAAATATTGGAAGAACTGTGCAAAAGCTAAAAAAACAAATGCAATCCTTCCAATTCAATCTTTTATTTTCTGATGCTGTGGCACACGTTCAAGCATGGATAAAGAAGCGATGAGTAGATGCTGTGTGATGAATAAAGGCACCAAATCAGTTCAGAAACACAAAACCTGGACTACTTTCAAAAAAGTCAGGTGCACAGTGAGTGGAAGCTGTTGCAAGTTTCATGCTTATACAGCATCCAGCAGATGTTGTACATCCATGTCTGAGCAACCAGCTGTCTTTTCATCAGTATGAAGCATTCAGCTGACATTAAAGGGACAGACAATTAAAACCGAGAGCTCAGAAACCTAGGCAGCTTTTGTGAAGTTTGCTATGTCTATGAATTATTGCACATGCTTCTTTTTTTCTCAAGCAAAGGTATTAATGAACACCTGTGGGGTGTCAGCGATGCTCAGAGCATGGGCAGAAAAGTAGAAATTTAGAAGTTTCCTCTCTTTCTTCCCAAAGACAACAGCTTAAGGACATCCTGATCTAAAGATTGCACCCTTACCACCATATGTAAGAGCTTCTGCCCTCCATTTGTTTCTTATATTTTCTATCCATTAGTTTGTCTTCAAACTCCACATTTATTCTCTGTTCTTTTTATTTCTCATCAAATATATCCTTGGCTTTATTTTCAAGAACTTTCTTAGCATGTTTAAACTATGTTGTTATGCCTCATTCTCTACAAAGATCCTTGATTGCAGCCACCAACTAGGCATCTGTTGCATTTCTCTGTGCATCCCTTTGGTGCTTCCTCCCTTGCACCCATCACATATGGGAGAAGAATACCATAAATGTTTATGCAGTGAATGCATTGTGCTTTTCAAAGCCTTCCAGCAAAAATCTTGAAACTCTTATGCTGCAGGTATGCTGAAAGTACTGTCAACCCCATGCTGACCAATAACGAGTTCTTGATTCTCTGTATTTACCTGACTTCGTGTTTGGATCCACTTGAGTGTTGTCTCATATACTTGGATTGTAAAGTTTTCTGGGATGCTGTTGTTTTCACAAGCTTCACACAACTCCTAGTGCAATGGGGTCTTGATCAGTGAGTAGTTCTCCTAACTGTGACAGGAATTGCAGACAAGGATTCTGAAAAAAAAAAAAATAGCAGCTCTTACTCTTCTTCTGATACTGCAGTGCCTGTATTTAACGAGCATTTTGGTTTGTGAGTAGATGGGAAGGATCACTTCTTTAGAACTGTAGGCAAAATCACCTGCAAGATTTGAGCACATTTTGAAACTTGAAGACAAATTTCAATCTGAAGGTGATGGCCCGGCTATAAATCTGATTAACAATCACAAGAATCATGCTGTCAATAATGATTACAGAGGGTGTAGGAAAGAGAAAGTCTTTTGTTAGGTGGACAGCAGAACACAGTGATAGGTTACAACATCAGAATCACTTCTCCTTCAAGCTTTCTTGCTTAAAAGTGAGAAAAGAAAGGAGATTCACAGCACTGCAACTCAACGGGCTGCTCTGTGTTTGCATGACCAGCGGGCTGTACATCAATCACTTTGCCCATCTGGAGAATGTAAGAGGCTCAGAAGTCCAGGCCCAGAAAATTCATTTTCTGGAGGGACCTAAGGATAACTAAAGTAAAGGTGTACTGTTAGGTACTGAAGATGATTCTGCAGCACCCAAAATCTAGCACCGACAGCTACTGTTTTTGTGGAGAATCACCTCTGTGGCATGCTGCCAAGGGACAGTGAGTCTTTCAGAGGCAGATTTCTGCCCACAGCAGATGGAAGTAACAGACTTTAGTTGCAAACAGAGCCTAACAACAGCAAGAAAGGACATGACTGTGTAGAAACAGTGGCAAAGACAAAGCTGATGATGCTTTTAAGGCAGATGCATACAATGAACACCTTGTGAAGGAAATGTGCAATGAGCAGCAAGGGACCAAAAATCTTCTAGGAAGTGCAAGCCAATTTTCTATGCATATATCTTCCTATGTTAGCCAAAGGTATCTAGTCTTAATATCCACTGTTAGGTATTTGTGTATTCACACATCTTATGTTGAACCGTATGAACATACTGTACTTCCAGACATTCTGTGTGCTCATGTTCTACTGTGAAAATATATTAGTAGTTAAATTCTTGTAATCCTGGTGAAATACACCAAAGAGATTTGTAATGTTGTTAGTAAACTCTGCAAAGAAAGAGGTAAAAATAAGCTCTGATATTGTCATTGTGAGTCTGCTTGGGTTTTGTTTGTTGGGTTTTTTTAACACCTTTTAGGTTAAGTAAAGGGTAAGATAAAAGAGAAATACATGAAGAAAGTGCCTTTCTCTTCTAAATGAGCAAGCTACAGTTATTAGTGCTGGAGCTATAAGATTTGGTTTTAGCCTTCCTTATATGGTTCATATGTATACTCCAGACATATAAAGCACCAGGGTTGTCATGCCACGTCTTTTCAGTTAATAACATTAACTGCAGACATATCTAGCTACTCTTTTCAAAGAGCCCTGAGTCCTACAGCTCCTGTTCATAGCCCCACAGCCAAGACTATGCCCATGTTAGTAAGCCTGGCAGAGAGGCTCTGAACAGATTAAGCTCTTGGGCTTCCCAGGAGCAGCTGATGCCATGTTTACATCCTTCATGTGAAATAAGCAAGTATATGAGCAGTTTCTGGGACATTCAAGGAGGCTTGCACTGCAAGATGCATTGCACTCAGCTGTCCCAACCATCTGGTATGTTTCTCTGTGGGCAAACAGCTTTGTAGTTTCCCCCTGCCAGCATAGCCACCAGAGAGACGTGTGTGGTTCCTTTGGCTTCAGAGAACCCTAGGCATCTGGCTATGTGTGAAACAGACTTGCCAAAGTTTAAGAAGCACCTTAGCAGCAGTATGAGTGGGTCTTCCACTGGCTGAAATGGTAGGCACCTAATTCAGGATGAGCTCAATAGCTCTCCAGGCCCAAATAACTCTAAGGACTTGATCTCCATTGCTTGAAATTGAAGTTTAGGTATGTGGTTCACAGGAAGCTACCTACATTTAATAGCTAAATTTAGATGTCTACAATCTGGAGCTGAATTACACTTCATATATCCCGTTACAGCTCATGACCTGGCAAAAATACTCCCCCAGAAGCATCTTCTGAAATTCTTGGCCTCCTTTATTTCCACTTTTTCCACTACTCTGAAACAGTCCTTACACACCTCCACAATTAGGTCATCTTTGTCCTCTGTCACTTTGATCTCCAATTCTGAGTCTTTTTACTCACACTGGGTAGTCAAAGTGTCTTTTTGTAACAGACATGAGACTTCAGAAGCCCAGAAAAACAAAAAACTGTATCCCCAGACTATGCACCCGTGAGATGTTCATAGGTTAATGTATTAATAGGTGTCCTTTGCATCTTTCAGATCCTAGAATCACTGGAGAGTAGTTAAGATTAATCTCTCGGCTTGTAAATAAGTCTGAGAAGCCTTGTGCCCTCAAGAAAATGGCTGTACTAGTGCAATTTAGCTTTATTAAGCTGGACAAAAACCTGGGAGGGAAAAGGGCACAGACACAGGACACCTCTGAACAGGGTCAAGGAAACACATGCAGAAACACACACTTGAAAGAAGACCTAATAACCTCAGGCATCTGTTAAATCCGATCAACAGTATTTTTCCATCAAATACTTAGCCTCATAGTATTACTCGTAACAGTATTGTCTTGAAATAATGTGATGCTTTTGAAAGGTGACTGAGTCACTTGTGTAATCACAAAGAACAGATCAGCAACCTTAATAAACTCAGCCTAGGAGGGAGGGAACTAGGTCCTCCCTCTGAGAAAGGAAAGACCCGATGTCTCGGGCTTGACCCACAGGTATCAGAAGGATTGTTAAACCCAAACCTGCAACACTTCCTTCTCCTTGAATTACATAAAAGTGCTTTTGAACCTGACAAAACCAGCGTAGATTAAGACTGTGTGTACACAGCTGTAAATGAAAGGCATCACATTTTATCTCAAAAGAATGGCATTCTGTTTGCTGATTTTCCTAACCAGCAAACTCCTGTCTGCTCTGAAACATCATAAAAGAGCTCTTCCAGAAAAAAAATCAAGAGTTATTAATTTTTAATTCCCAATGCTTTCCCTCCCTGTTACACAGTTTCTTTGCACAGAGACAGTTCTGAATGCCTAAGCAGAAGGGGCAGCTTCTTAAATCCTTTTTAGGCTGTTACAACCTTAAAATGTGACACTTCGGCTGCCAGAAGAGAGGCAGGACCAGTTACTAGAGGCCTTGGGGAGGTGACTTTTTGTCTATGCAAGAGAAATCTTTCTGCTTCTTGTGACACATGAACTGATAAGTGGCTGGATGGGGACTGCAAATGACAGCAATGGAAAGTGGATGCTTGCCATGCCAATATATCTCAGAGACCAGATGGAGTTTTTACAGAGTAGAATGCGTATTTTATTACTCCCTAGGAGTGGATCAAGTAAATTCAGTGATAATCTGGCTTCAGTATAACAGGAGGAAGCCTTCACAGCCACTTGAAAGCACTGCCTTAAAAGACTTCTACAGCAGGTAACTCACCAGTTGACAACTGGGCTGAAGGCAGCTTACGGCCTGCTTCTTTGCTCCTCTGCCATCACCTGCAGAAACTGCTCACCTGTGGCCCATATAATATATCATATGGAAATTCACAGCAATCCAGCAAAAGTGTGTGAGGCTCAGCAAAAGAAAACACAGAGCAGGAACCAAAGTGTGTTCTGCAGTGGAACAAGGAGGTATTCAAGAGAAAAGAAGGGGAGAGTGGGAATGCAAAGGTTAGGGGTGCTAGCCTGATGGAGCAGGATGTATAACTAAAGAATAGGAAGAGAAGAGGAATGGCCCAGAGCCCTTATTTGCACAGTGGGTGTGTTTGAAGGGAGCTTTTAGCCCTCCTCTCCCTGCAGGGTGTTGAAGAGGTGGGTTAGCATGATAGGAGATCAGCCAAAGCGGCAGGCTGGAGGTGATACACAATGGTATTGCACTCTCACTTCAGCTGTGCATCCCTGAGAGGATTTGCTGGGGTTTGGCCTCAGCAGCTCAAGATGCTCCAGCTCATTAGCACTTTGCCACCCGTTCCCCCTACCACAGGACCAAGGGCTACTGTGGTTCGTCCCTATCAAGGTGCTTGAGTTTTGTTGCACACAACTCCTCTTTTACCTCCATTAGGGTCCTGTCTGGGTGGATTTTGGTGAAGGCAGGCTGTGTCTTCTTTACTGACAGCAGCATGGGCCACTTGTGCAGGGAGAATGGGAGCAGAAGACCACTGTGGACAGGCTCAGTCCATGGCAGGGGGAAGCTGGAGCCAGCTGGCACTGGGTGCTGAGCCACAGTGTGGCCTGCAAGGGAGGGAGCCAAGAGTGGGCAGGCACAGAGGGAGAGGAAAGGCTCTGGAGCTGGGGAGCACCAGTAGGATGGCCTCAGGGCAGCAACACTTTCCCCCAGTTGCACTGAAATGCAGAGACCTCTTCCCTTCACTCACTGAGGTTTAATATTATTCTAATCTGTGGATGAGACTCAGTTTTGGTGGATGACAGTGGGAGATCAGAGTGCAGGAAGGATGGATTTGTACAGAGTGGTGAGCCAGACATGGGCTGCCTGAACTCTTTTAATGTGAACCTAGAGATGACAGCAGCAGCTCAGGGCAGAAGGGCACCTGCCTCCCTTCCTCTCTGGCCATGTATCCTCTTTCTTGGCATGTGCTATTTGGCAGCCCTAGTTCTGGAGAACCACATGTCAAGGCTCTCCTTCCCATACCCCACACAAAATTCTCATCCCTCCTGATCTTTGCTGCTCCTTCATTACCTACTCTTTGTGAAAATGTGCTATTAGGATAACAGGAGTCATTGACGTGACATGCTGGAAAACGTGTTAAACATAATGAAGAACAGAAAATGGAAATAGGAGTTTGAACAGTTCATTCTACTTCACATGAAATGACAAGCTTCTTTGTGGAAAACCACTGGCAAAATAAAGTAATTTAAAATGTCCATAGGTTATTTGGGGCTTGTCTGTCAAAAATAAATACCATTTTAATTATGATAGAACTAAAGCAATACAATTTCCCTGCTATCTCAACTTTTTAATGTATTGTTAATTTATTTGTATAAAGGTGCTTTATTCTGGGATAGATCTTCCCATGCAGCAGGGAAAATCATCATTCTGACGCGTCATCTTTATAACGAGATAGTTATATCCACCCTTTTACCCTATTTTGGCCTTTTTTTTAAAAAAAAAAATTACCTTCTCCTCCCAGAATGGGATTAATTATACCAGTAAAACTTGCAGTGCTGGCGTTGGCATGAAGAAAATTAATTGTTGCTGACCATACACCTACAAAGCTGTGACAACAACAGGAAGAAATAATACGCATGTATATATGCTGACTTTCAAGTAGAGGATGCTGTAATCAAACTCAGGTATGTGTGTTCAATTTTAACACCTGTATATTGAAGAGCAGGCATAGTAAATACTAGAGTACATTTTCCACATGAGATCTCAGGAATGTGTAACATAAACATCTCTCACAGGGAGGAAAGAACTACAGCTTTTTCCTTTGGTCAAAAAGATAATGCACAACTCCAGAAGCAACTGGAGGCAAAGACATCACCTGTGGCATTACAGAAATCTGAGGCTGACTACAAATGCAAGGCTTAGGGGGTTGTGGTGACTACTTTGAAACAACTACAGAGTCTCCAGGAAAACCTGGGGACACAACTACTGAAGTTGGTATGCTGGATCGGTGAGATGACTAGCAACATATTACAGAAAAAAAAGAAAAGAAAAAAAAAGCAAAGTACCTGAAAAAGGAATCTTTCATCATTCAAATCCCTCTGTGGACATAGCATGTAGTCTTTCAGCAGTTATGTTCAATATACACTATGTGTTTCCAAGACTGAACTGAACTGTGGCACTTAAGGTAAAACCAATTTATCCTTTACAAATCTGTCCATCATTCTGAGTATCCACATCTCTCTTACATGCACACAAAGCTGAGTTTTGAGCAAGGGGCTTGACTTTTGTGTATCTACAGTGAATAAGACAATACCCAGGCAAAGCCCCCAGGCTCAGCTAAAACACGACTAAACTGAAATAACACATAGCTACTGAACAATAAAAAAGTGATATGAGCAGTGTATTTCATACTAGCAACAGTGTTCTACATTGTGTAAGTTAATAGATTTGGCAAATGTTACCTTCTGCCACCAAGGAACAGAGCAAAAGCTATTTTATGGAAAACTGTGTAACTCCACAGTATTTACTTTCTTAGAGTCTCATTATTCCGTATTGAAAAAGGGAGAAACACAGTTTGTTTTAACTTTTTGGATGTTGCTTAACGGGTGTGTGAGTTTATGTACCTTTGCTTGCACTAGATATTAGGGACTTGCTTGCAGAAGTCAGGTGAACCCCCAAAATCCCCCTCTTCACTTCTACTGCAGTACATAGATCATTCTTATCACCTGCTCTAAGAGGATAACAAAACAGAAACGTTCTCTTTATTGTTTCCTTGATATCCATTTTTTCAGCATTAACACTCAGCAAAAATATATTACTGTTCACTTTGGATAAAATAAAAATTATCTAGCAAAGCATGGGGCTTGACAACTATTATTACACTGAGTATGTCTAGAAGTGATAGTATCTGTAACACCCTGGTCAAAATACAAAGATTTACAGAAGCTGTAGGGACTAACTTATTACACAGTATTTAATCAGGTGTGGGTGTATTTCTTCTTATTTCAGCCTTAAGCTCAAAGAAGGTAGATTTAGATCAGATACTAGGAAGAAATTCTTCCCTGTGAGGGTGGTGAGACACTGGCACAGGTTGCTCAAGGAAGCTGTGCCTGCCTCATCCCTGGTAGTGTTCAAGGCCAGGCTGGACAGGGCTTTAAGCAACCTGGTCTAGTGGAAGGTGTCCCTGCCAAGGCCAGGGGGGTTGGAACTAAACAATTCTTAAGGTTCCTCCCAACCCAAACCATTCTATGATTCTATGATTTACAGTTTCCTTTCTCTTCTTCAACCCATGTGACATTTGTGTTTAGTAAACTTGTTATGAAAACCAAAGCATTTTGATGTGTTTTTGTTACGGCTTGTTAACTGCTTGCTGCTACCCTTCCTCTTGAATATAAAAATGCACAAAAGTTTAGTGACAGAAGTAATTATTGTAGCTTCAGGTCTTCTTATTCTGTTTTTAGTTTCTCTGCAGCCTAGTTTCTCTACAGCAAAACTAACTAAAATTTGCACAATATAAAAGCATATTTTTATATAAAACATTTATATATGTTCTTATTATATAACATTTTATATAAAATGTTTTTATATAAAAACATATATAGTCCTGTATTAGGAGAAACACAACATTGGGTGTAAAACACGTTCATTCAACTCACTTTAATGGCAGTAAATAGTACTGCTAATAACATCTGCAGGACTGTCCCCCTTTTTATCTTAACACATTACTGTTACTATCAATTACTATTGCTATTTTCTATTACTATCAATTCTAACCCCTACAATTTAGCTAGGTAAAGATTCAAATGAAACTGTGGCTTTCCACTTTTTTCTTTTTCACGATGTAAAGTGCTTCCAGATTCCTATTTCAGCAACAAAGAAATCTTTGGTCTTATTTTATAAGAATTCTAAATTAAAGTTTCAATTAAAGCTATTTATTACTTCTGACTTGTTCCATTCCTTCACTCCACATGAATGCTTAAACCTCCTGTTGCAGTTATTAACTTGGATATGTTAACATGGATGTGTTTATAACATTTGTGATACTAAATGGTGATTCTAGTAATGGCTGACAATTATTTGAGCTGAGAGAATGTAATCAAAGGATGTTGCAAGCTCTGCTATTGCCACCTGCTGTCCAGGTTCACCTTGGAATGGCTTGGGTAGGCAGGGTTGCACAACAGCTGCCAAATGGATGGCAAGGACTCAAACATCAGTACTGAGTGGGTGTAAAGCAATCAGAAACAAAGAGCTAAAAACATTGGGAACAAGGATTCAGCAGGAACCTGCAGAAGAAACCACAGAATGGTCCAGAGTGGTCACTATCTGGAGGTCTCTACCTGGGGACATCTAGCTTACATCATCAGCTGTCAGTTACTGCTGCCACCTACTACCAAGTCAAGCCTCCAAGTTCTTGCCTACCTGGACAGTAGTAGGACATCCTCACGTCAGTCATCGATGGCTAGCCTTTGCTCATGCAGCAGGGGAGGCAGAGGCTGCAGCAATTATTCCACTACTGAGGAAGGTATGTTGTAGTAACAAGTGCAGCTAGAAAAGGGTTAAAATGTTGGAACTGAAGGCTGAGACCAAGAGCTTGGGAAGGAGGGGTGAGACTCTGAGAAAGAGATAGGGGCCAGCAGACAAATAAGCCAGAAGAATTTTGCCCAAAGCATGAAAGGGAACTCACAGGGTCATTCCTCTCTCCATGTAAGAAAGGGACAAGCTTGCAGACAAGCAGACAAAGTTACAGGAGTGTCAGAACAGGAAGCTCAACAAAAATGGCACAGCAGAGAGTAAAGAACTAAGTGTCCCTTGCAGTTGCTTTTTCTCTTAACTGGATGATGGGCGAGTGAACTTTTGCCTCATACACCTTCTGTGTTTCTTTTAAAAGCTCTTTTTCCCTGCCTCATGCCCTGGTTAAGTATCATCACTGATGCTGGGCTCAAAGATGGCACTAGTAGCAATGGATTTATACTGTATGCAGTAGAGAGATGGCAGCCAGTACTATACCAGAAGATACCTTGAGTTAGATGCAGAGCAGTAGAATGTCTGAGGAGCAGCAGCGTGTTTTGCTCAATGTTTTTACACTCATGTTGGATAACAGTAGTAGCAAAGCAGGTTTAGTTGATGCCAAGGTTGCTCACAACAACCCAAACAACTTTGGCACAGAGAAAGCCCATAGACATCCTTAGGATTTCTTTTATAGATTGAGAAACTTCGCTGACTCCACAAACAACTTGTGAAAGTTTTGCATCATTATCAGAACTTGCTTCCGTCTCTTCTACAAAGGAAACCAGAGAACCCAGTGAAAAACATTACAATTATATCTTTCTTCCTCTCTGATCTGTTGGGCACAAGATGTGTTTTTGGCAAAGCCAGAGATACTTGATAAGATGAAAAAAAACATCCACATCATTCTTTCCTCCCTATCTTCCAGGCATTAAATCAGTGCTGGAGGTACAGGAAACCTACATGCTCTTTATCCTTGCAGTTGGAATCAAAATGTGTAAGAAATGTGTTCAATGACCCAATAATCTCTTGTTTTTTTTT
Organism: Pezoporus wallicus; assembly: GCF_028554395.1. Lineage (NCBI taxonomy): Eukaryota > Metazoa > Chordata > Aves > Psittaciformes > Psittacidae > Pezoporus > Pezoporus wallicus. The sequence goes on along the minus strand of NW_026635653.1, from coordinate 102,212 downwards.
TACCCCCTGGGTTAAAACTCATGTAAAAACTAGACATGATTAGCCACTGAATCTATTTTTTGGGTTGCCACACAGTCAGATAATCAAAGGTTAAAAAGCATTACTTGTGCTTGCTGAACACAGGGCAAATTTTACAGTATTGCTTTTAAAATTGTACCAGATACCAGGACTTTTAGAATAGCAACTTTTCAATAAACAAGTTAATACCTGAAAGTAAACTTGTCAGGCATCCAAGCTCCCACTCCAGTACCTGGGTTACTGATCAATCCAGGTTAAAAGCTCAGGTTGCCTGTGTGTCTTGCAGTTTGCAGACAGCACAGCTGTTTTAAGTGGTGCTTCCAAAGCTGAAGAACACAAATCTTTCCTACTTGGGTTTGGTCCAGGTAAAACCAGCAGGGCTGTTTGACCACAGCTTATATGTAACACATAACAGTAAAAGATACTGTCTGTATTCACCCTTTCAAAATACTGACTGAAACAATGACATTCTATTGCTGTACTTAGGCTAGAAGCTTTTATGAGTCAGTAACAACACTCCTGCTTAAACTACTCAGGAGTCTAGAGCGAAAAAAACAGCTGTCAAACTTTAATGTTTCCGATTTCTCATACACATGATCAAGATAGTTTTTCCTGGGTGATGCTGCAATTTGATTTATTGTGCAGATTAAGTAGGTGCTGTAGGACCAGAAGTGCACATCTGTTGACGCGGGAGTCACAGACAATGCAGAGATGATCAATATGATCAAGCAATTGCCAAATTTATTCACACACATCAACAGCTTTTATAGTTTACAGGACTAGCTGATGTAACCAATATAGATTCTGATTGGCTCAAAAGTGCTATCCACACATTTTCGAAGCAGATAACAGGCTAGCTGAAAACTTGAGATTTTCAAAGTGCTGAGTGGTGATCATAGGTAAAAGCTTCGACTTGGGAAATACATTAGTAATTTCTCCAGCAAAATCTGCTGTTGCAATCTGATATTCAATAGTAGAATTTTGTAACCAAAAGAGATACTGCTTAGCTACCGGAACTAGAATCCTATCTGGATCCCTTCCCGATACCTCAACTATTCTGTTCCTGCCTTTAAGAGTAAGTTGAGAAAGTAACTCTGGACGAGTTGTTATGGTTTTCTTAGGCTGATAGGGTAGAAATACCCACTCTAAGATGTGTATAGTGTCATGTCTAATCTGAACGATTAATCCATTAATCTGTCATATGCTGAATTGACTACCATAAAAGAAATAGGAAAATTCTCTAACCGTCTCTCTGTAAATCCAGAAAGTACCTGTTTAACAATTTCCTGCAGGGCTTGTGTTTGTTCTATTGTCCACAAACGTTTGGCATCTGCATTTACCTCACGTCCTAACAGCAGCATTAATAGTGCTAGATCATCATTAGTAATGCCACATACAGTTCTAAGCCATTGAATGTCACTCATGAGTTTTTGTACATCTGTCAAAGTTTGAATATCTGCTGAAAGTTTTAATTTTTGAGGCTGAATTCTACTACCAGCTATAATTCATCCTAAATAGTTCCAGGGAGCCTGCTGTTGAATTTTCTCTGGGGCTATATATAATCTTTTCTCTGCCAGATCTGCCTGTAATTGTTCCAATAAATGTTGCGGTATTGATTTTCCAGCAATTAAAATATCATCCATATAATGGTAAAGAATCAATTCCTGATGTTGTTGTCGAATAGGGTTTAAGGACTAATCAATGTGTATTTGACAAATTGTAGGCGAATTTTTCATTCCCTGTGGTAACACTGTCCACTGATATCGTTTGGCCAGGGCATTTTTATTGATGCTAGGGACGGTAAAAGCAAATTTCTCACAATCATCTGGGTGTGATTTTATGGTAAAAAAACAATCTTTTAGATCAATAATTAATAATTCCCAATTCTCCGGTAACATGGCTGGAGATGGCAGCCCTGGTTGGAGTGCCCCCATATCGTGCATAACCAAGTTAATTGCTCGGAGATCGTGTAACAGCCTCCATTTTCCTGATTTTTTAGGGATGGTAAATATTGGTGTATTCCATGGACTAGTGGAAGGCACAGTATGTCCCTCCTGTAATTGTTCCTGAACTAGTTCCTCAATTTTTTTTGCAGCCAGGCCTCCTTAAGCGGCCACTGATCTATCCAAACTGGTCGTTCTGTTAACCATTTTAACTTTAGGATTGGCTGTTCCACAGTGGCCGCTCCTAAAAAGGTGACGTTACCAATCTGGTATGCAGTTGACTTAAAATGTCCCGTCCTACTAGGGTTATTGGCAAATTCAAAACGTATGGTCTGGTGTTGACCGTTGCACCACCAGACAAACAACAGAGAACTAACTCCTGACTGATAAAAGTTTGTTGACACCCTCCTACTCCTACGACTCCTACCGGAGCCTGTCTCAATGGCCAAGATTGTGGCCACAGGTGCAAGGGGATTACTGTAACGTCTGCGCCTGTGTCTGTAATAGCCATAATTTTTGTGGATTGGCCATTTGGATGAGTGAGTGTGAGATTCTCGGTTGGTTTTCCTTCGGTGATGTCTATGGCTAGCAACACATTTGGCTGGCCCGTGGAGCCAAAACCCCCAGTTCCTCTAAGATAGTTTCTGGGTTGTGGTATCTTTGCTTCAAATGGTATTAACTGAGCAATTTTGTCCCCTGCTGGGATCGATAACGGGGGATTCAGGGTATATACCATAATCTTTATGTTCCCCTGAAAATCTGTATCAATTCATCCCGGCACCACAAAGATGCCACGACGCGATACAGAGGATCGCCCTATTAACAGTGCACTCAACCCATGACCTAACGGTCCCCACAATACCGAATCCACTAAGTGAACCTGGGAATCATAAATCGTTACATCTATTGCGGTTGCCACATCCACTCCAGCACTCCCGGCTGTGGCTGAGGTGAGGCTGTCCAGGCACTCTGCATTTGTGTCTGAGCGCGAGGGTAAGCGCTCTTGTTCCGCTTCCCGAACCTTTACAGTCCACAGTGTTACGGGTCGGCTTTTGACACCGCACACACCACCTCGGACTAGTTATAATTTGTCCAGTTCCCTGCTTTTCTTTGTTTAATTTTGGTGGAGCCCTATATTGAGCTCAAAAATGACCCAATTTTCCACAATTATAACATCTTTTTTCTCTTTTTTTCTTCTCTCTATTCTTAACTAATGGACGGACAGCAGCATCAACAGCTTCAGCCATATAGGCTGCTTTTTGCTTATGGCCCATGCGCTCCACTGCCTCTAAAAGTTGTGTTGCGGGTGTTCCCCTAGGTAGGGTATTCAAAATCTGTTTGGTTTGATCATTAGCACCATCAAGGGCTATGATATCAAGTAGCTTCCCTTTCATGTCTTCTCCTAAGTCAGGATTCTTAATTAAGGCATCATGTAATCGATCAATAAATTGAGAATAAGATTTTGTTGGTCCTTGCTTTACAGTCAGGAATCTGGGAGTGGCTTTTTCATCAGGCAAAGTGTACCACGCTTTTAGTGCGAGTTCCTGGGATAAAGCAAGGACTGCGGTCGGAAAATTGGCCTGGATTTGAGGGTCATCATATTGACCCTGTCCTAATAAAGCATCCGACGTTATACCAAATAAAGGATTGCCTTGATGGCGAGGCTGACTAGCAGCTTGCTGACAGGCAAGACTCCATTTGTTAAAAAACCTTATCTGTAAATGAGGGGTCAATAACAATTGAGCAACCATGCGAATATCATAAGGAGCCAAAATACACGCAGAAAATATGTGAGCAATAACAGCCTGAGTATAAGAGGATTTTAACCCATATGTGGCCACCGCTTGTCGGGCCTCAACTATTTTGAGATCAAAAGCTTCCCACTCTTTACCCCCCTGCTGTGTAGTAAACACAGGATATGCAGAGAGGCCCATTGCAGAAAATTCACCACTAATAATCACATCTTTGATTAACCCGCGCCAACAGTGCGCAGGATTTGTGTCCCCCGATACCTCTCCCACCCCCTCCCCGTTTGCCTTCTTTAAGGAAGGGGTTTTGTGGAGGATAAAGTGGTGGCGCCGATGGAGATCTCTCAATCCGAGTCTTGAGGGCTTCAAGCCTTTTCATCAATCGCTGCAGCTGAGTGTTTCCAAGGCCAGTGAGTAGTTGCTGATGAGCTGAGCAGATCGACCTGGGAGACGAAGAGTCAGAGTCTGGAAGCAGAGGATATAAATCTGGCTCGGATTCAGCAGATTCGGAGTCCGATCCTGGGTCGAACTCAGGGTCTCCGTTGTTCGCAGCTATGTCTTTCTTCTCAGGTGTCTCTAATTTGGTACGTGGCTGTCTGCAGATCTGGCTCTTGCTTTCATTGGCTTGGGGCATTGATTTTTTCAGTGCCGTTCCAGGTACCACAGGAGGTGCAAAAGTCATAGCCGCAGCACTATGGTGGGGGTTAGGGGAGACAGCCCCTTCTGGAGCTGTGGCAGCAAATACAGAAGCTACTGCCGCCCTTTCTGATTTCATCTCTTTCAAAGTCTCAAACACCAATCTCCAAAGTGTAGAGTGTTTCTGTGCATCTTTGGTCCCTTTACTAACCTCATCCCATAAGGCTTGACCAATTCGGTCCCACTCCAGAACCTCAAAAGCTGCTTGCACTGTGGGGATAAAACTGTGATCACGGGACCACTTTAGCAGCCTTTGTAAGGCAGCACTATCATATTGCAGTCCTCTCTTAGAGAGAATGTGTTGGAGGAGCTTCACCACCGCCTGTTCCTCTTTCGTTAGCGTGGACCCCATCTCTTCTCCAGCCGCTCACCTGATCAGGGCAAATTTCCCGAAGTTTGCAGACGTCTGACTTGCAGCACCGGGGCAGCACTTGTTTCGGCTGGCTCTCTGCCCCTTCTTTTCCCGTCGGAATCTCAAACTTGCATTTTGCAAATTACCGATCTGAGGGTCCCTGTTCGGGCACCACTTGTTGACGCGGGAGTCACGGACAATGCAGAGACGATCAATGTGATCAAGCGATTGCCAAATTTATTCACACACATCAACAGCTTTTATAGTTTACAGGACTAGCTGATGTAACCAATATAGATTCTGATTGGCTCAGAAGTGCTATCCACACATTTTCGAAGCAGATAATAGGCTAGCTGAAAACTTGTCCATTTGTTACTTTTTGCACACATCTTGCAGTTTCGCCATCCCGCTTCCACATCTTGTTAGCCTTGAGCAAACGACAAGTTCCTTGTTCTACTGCATGTAGCTGTCCTTTAGTAACCTAAGGTTAGGCCTTCCAGCCTGGGTAACTTGAGTTCAGGCCTTACAGCTTAACTCAGAGTTTGGCTAAGACCAAACAGCTGGGATGGCTCACATGTCCATTGTTCAGCTGTGTTCTTCATAACCGCCATCTCCTAAGGCTAAGACATCTGGGTTGGTCACGAAATGTCTGCCGTTCCTTAGCCAATCCACACACATCAGCTGGTATTTCCATCGGCTCTGTTGTTTTAGATTAAAAGCTACTATTCCAAGGATACTGCTTTAAAATGATGTATCTGAGCTAGAAATAGCAGCTTAAAAATGAATTCCGCTCGCGGATTTCTCAGAAACGGACGGCACGGTGAGGGGCGCAATGCGCGTTTAAAAGCAGGGAGCAATAAATGGTAATTCCTGCGAGGTTTTATTCGCTGCCTGTTAAAAAGGCTGGGAAGACGGCCCCAAAGAGCTGGGAAGGCCGGGCACTGCCACACCGCCGCCGGCCCGCGCCGCCCCGAGGCCCAGCGGCACGGGTGACCCCAGGGCGCGGAGCCCATACGCTGCCCGAGGCGGAGATCGCGGCGCCCCCGGCTCCGCGGGTGGCCGCTACCTCGGCGCGGACCGCCCGCGCAGGCCCCGCGCCGCCATTGGCTGCCGAAGGGGGGTGGGGGGTAAAGCGCGCCGCGGGGAGGCGCGGAGCGGTGCCGGGCGTGCGCTCCCGCGGAGGCCTGCCCTGCCCTGCCCTGCCCTGCCCTGCCCTGCCCAGGCCAACTCGACTCGACGCGGAGCCGGAAGCCGCGCCGATGAGTTGTATGCGCCGCTTGCCTGCGCGCTTGGTGGGGGGCACCGGGAGCTCCGCGCTGTGGCTAGGTAAGAAGAGCGCGCAGAGCGGCGCAGGGCCCGGCCCGAGTGCAGCCTCTGCCTGTTCCCCCGGGAGGATGTGGGGACAGGCCGCTGTCACCGCGGGCGCCTTGGCTGCGGCCTTAGCAGCGGCACTCTGGCTGCGGAGTGACGAAGGTATAAACATCCCTGCACAGGGGCTCTGGTGCAGGGGGTGGGGCTTGCCCCTGAGGGGAGAAGGGGGCGGGCCGGGCTGGTGGGCGCCGAGCGGAGACAGGCTAGCTCGCTGCTGAGGGCTGCCCTCCAAAGGCGGTGTGGAAGCGTGCGGTCGGGCTTTCCTCCCAGAGAAGGCAAGGCTGTCGGTCGAGGGGGAGCCCTCGGCTGGGCTGTCCCCTTCAGGGTCTGGGCAGGGGTGTGAAGGAGGCGGTGGCTGTCCGCCGTGACGGGGCGGTGGGCTTGGCGCCGCAGCTCCCGCCGGGCCGGGGAGTGGTTTTCGGAGCAAAACCGAAGGGAAAGGGCAGAGGCCGGAGCAGCACGCGGGCGGCAGTGGGGCCCCAGGGCCGCCCGCCACAATGAAGTCCACCCCAGGCCGCAGTGACGGGCCTGCCGTTCACCTGCCTGGCGAAGGGCTGGCCGGAGGGTGCAGTGGAAAACGCACACAGACCCGACCTGACCGCCAGCACCTGATCCGGCGGTGGCCTCCGGGAGGCGGTATCTTTCTAGCCGCAGCGCGGGCTTTTGTGGCGACCCCAGGGCCGAGCAGAGCCGCGCCGTGTGCACGCCCGGGCGGGCGGGAGCGTGCCTGCCCGCCCGCTGCCTGTCTGCCGCGGGACCGAGTGACGCGGCAGCCCTAGGGAGCGGGTATGGGAACCCGGTGCTGGCGCGGCATGGCAGTGCACTGGGTGAGGCAGAGCGCCGAGCAGAGCCACGGAATCTCGGTCGCCCTGAGCCGAGCTGCATCGCCTTGTGTGCGTGTGTATGTGCAGGGATCGCGCCCCACTGCGGCGGGGGAGGGTGGGAGGGAGGAGGAGGAGAAAGAGAGAGGGAGGTGCGCTGTGATGAGAAAGGCCTCCAAGTCCAGCCAGCGCCGTCGTCCTGCCGCTCCCCGAGAAGCCCGGGGCGGGGGGGCGGTCGCGCACGGATGACTGCCTGAGCGAGGTGGCGGTGCGTCCTGCCCCAGGGGAGGGGGCCGCGGTTCTGTGGCGGCAGCCCGGTTTTTATTTTTTATTTACCATCGTTTTCAGAGCAGGGCGAGCCGAGGGGGTGGGAAAGGTGGTTGGTTGGGGGCTTTTTGTTCGGTTGGTTTTCATTTTAAAACACCGCCCCCCCCCCCCCCCCCCCCTTTTTTTTTTTTTTTTTGCAGGTGCCCGCAGCTCAAAGCGGCGCCTAGAAAGTTTTTTGTTTCCGCGCGTCCTGGCTGCTAGAGGCGGCCCGGGATGCGGGGCCCGGGGCTCGGGTGCCCGCCGCGTCCCGCCGCACAGCGTCCAGGGCTGTCGTAGGCGCCTCCTAGGAGCGCCGAGTGCGGGCATTAAACCCCGCTTCCTCCTCCCCGCTGCCCTCCTCCGCCCCCCTCCGTCCCTCCCTCGCTCTCCCCCTCCCTCCCTCGCTCGCTCCCTCCCTTCTTCCCTTTCCCCGGTGCGCGGCCATTGCAGTGACCCCGGCCGGCCAAGGATGATTACGAACACGCGGGGCTTCCTGTGGTCGGACCTGGAGACGCGGGCGCTGCTGGAGATCTGGGGCGAGGCGGACGTGCAGTCGGCCCTGGACGGCAACTTTCGGAACAGCCATGTGTACCGGGACGTGGCCTGCCGCCTGGCCGAGCTGGGCTTCGAGCGCACCCCCGAGCAGTGCCGCATCCGCATCAAGGGCCTTAAGCGCCAGTACTACCAGGCCCGGGACGGGCTGAAGAAGAACGGGCACGCCCGCAAGATATGCAAGTACTACGACGAGATGGACCGGATCCTCAGCTGTCGGGGGGGCCCCGACGGCGTCCCCGAGTCGCTGGCCCCGCCGCCCGACAGCGCCCAGCCGGCGGGGCCGCTCGCCGGGCCACCTACCCCGGACACGCCGCACAACAGCCGCGAGGTGGACGCCGACCTGGAAGAGGACGGCGAGCTGGAGTCCCCCCGCGACAACTTCACCGAGGACTCCGGGGAGTGCTCTTCCTACGCCGATCACCCCATCAAGGTGGAGTGTCCCTCCTTCGCCATCCCCGTGCCGCCGGGCGACGGTGAGTAGCCGGTAGGCTCCCGCCGCCGGGTGTTCTCTCACCCGGGGGGCACCGTGGTCCTGCCGCCCTGGGGTCTCGTAGCCCAACTGCCGGCGCCTCTCTAGCTAGCATGATTCTAGTAGCTTGTGCCTTCCTCTTCTCCCTCTTGCCTCGTCCTCCGAAATCTGCCGGTGCCCCTTCACCTTGCACCTTGCTCGTTCCCGACGGCTCCCCCTTTCCCCCGCCAAGCAAACGCCGCCTTTCCAGGAAAGCGGGCCGCTGCAGGGGGAGGGAAGTGCTGCAAACCGGGTACGGGGAGATGCCGGGGGACGGCGACAGTAGTGAGTTTTTATTGGTGTTTATCAGTGGGAAACCAAAGGAAAACTAGCGCAGACATTATCAAGACAAAGTGTCAGGTAGCGCTGTATGAGAAAATAGGCGTCTTTTCTTGCTGGAAGATTTTTCCCATTCCATGCAGACTATGTGCAGTTTTGTTAGTCGGTATTAAAACCGTGATGATGATAATACCTGAAAAATCTGCTGCTTGTTGCAGATGTGCCAGAAAGCGATGGGAGAACCTTTATGTAATTAATTGCTCGAGTTGTTTCAGAAACACTGCTTCTAACTTCATTGGGTTTGTGGACAGAAACAGCCCTTTGATAAAGCCTGTCCTTCCGTTGCTCCCTCTTTACCCTCAGCTCCGCATTTGTTTTGTGGAGGTGGGAGGAGGCAGTGTTGCTTGTTTGTTTTAAATCTAGATTAATGCCAGGGTTTTAATACAAACATGAACCTGTCTTCAGGAGTTGACATCACTGAGAAATCAGCCAATTGGTTGACGTTTAACCAACCTTCTTTTTACACATAAACCCCATCAAACAGTTCTTTACACTAACGTTCTTTTGAAATGCAAATCCAGAATGCCAACAGACTGAAACTCAATTTAGATTAATGTAATTACCTGCAATACACAAATGAGGCTATACTATTTAATAGCCTTCACTTAAACCTTTTTCGAAGATGAGAAAGACTCCTATTGTTGAAGTTTAGTACTACAACAATTAAAAGATGCCTCTTTGTATTTTCGTGTTGCCTTTTGCAGAAGCTTGTGGTTTCGCTTTGGTACTCCAAAATGAAAGTATCTGAGATAATTATAACTCACATGGAAAAAGTATAACAATGTTGTCGTGTGTTAGGTGCACATCTTGTAGGGAGATTTTTGTTTTGCCTTTTCCTTCTAGGAAGTAATTTTTCTGCAGAAAAATAATTGTTTTTTCTTCTTGCTTTAGGCTTTAAAGAAATCAATGCTCCAACTATTACCCCACCTCGCAATCAGCCCAAAAGATCCAAAAAACGCCATGCAAACTTAACGTTGGATAAAATGATGGAAAAATTCCTTCAGCAGAGCGTGGATACGGAAGAGAAATTTTACAGATATGAAGAGCAGAGGCTCAAAATAGAGGACAAGCGTCGGGAGGCAGAGCATGCGCGAGAGCTCCAGATGTTACAGATGTTGGGACAGATGTTGGCAGGAATTTCTTCTACGGTATCACAAAGGTCACAATCTATACCAGCAAGTCCACCTCAGAGAGCGAACCATCGTTCATATGGGGATAACTTTAATTATAATGCTATGACAGCAGCACTTTCTCCACCGATAGGTACTTCCTTCTATAGCATAAATAAAAGCTAGGTTTTTTTAAACTTCTGTGTGAAAGCCCTGGTAGTAAGTAAGTGGCTGTTGAAAATAAAAGCTAATCGGAATTATTTAATATTGTGGTGAACGTGTCTGTGTGATGGAAAACAAAACATCATTCGTACCATTGTAGCGATTATTTAATATAGATAAGTTATAACAAAATGAATGAAATCACACCTTTTGAACCCTGTAAACATCGTGAACTTCTTTCCACATTCATGGCTCTGAAAAGTGAATGGAAGTTTTCTTTATAAAAGGCCAGTAGCACGTACTTGCTGAAAACTTTAGAAACATTAGGTACCTGGTAGCGGAAATTCTGCTGCTGTTGAAGTTATCAGGTCTAACCCAGTATATGAAATTAAGGCTGTGAATGTGTGTTTTTAGTGTTGGGAAGAGCGGAGTTTTGCCTACACTGAAGTAAATCAAATGTTAAAATCCATCTTTAAAATAAATTTCATTAAATCAATTCTGAATCATATCTTCTAATTGAACATTATATTACTGTAGTAGGTGTAATATAAGATGGAAGTCCTGGTGTGTATTTTTCTTCTACACCAGTTCATTTATAAATTCTTGGGCATCTGAATTTTTTTTAAAGAAAAAGGTGAAGCAGTGACTCTGGAATTGGTATTTATGCACAGACTTCTCCTTCTGTACTTCGTGCGTGGGCCAGAAGCTGATAATCTGATACTAGCGTTTATTAATGGACTTCTCAGGATCTGTGGCTCCTTGTCATTTATCTTTGTTGTAGTTTCTTTATACGTAGAAGTAGACAGCATGGGAGGAGGAGGATAGGGATACACTCTCAGTAAAACCAGTCAGCTTGGGGCTTGGTGGTTGTAGCCTGCCATATGGAAACTAAAGGAATCTTGTTCTGTTTTAATTCTGAATTTCACACTGCTTGGAATTAAAAAGCATGGTTTGAAAAGAAAAAACGTAACACTCAGCCTCAGTGCTGAGTAATAATCCAGCATGCCATATCCTGAAGGGTGACTGATTCCTGAGAGGATCTTTGAGCCTTTTCCATTCTACATTACATACTGTCTTTCCCTGTAAAATGCATGGAGGACTGGATGGTTAGCCTGTTGAGGGTTTAGGCTGGCTGACTTGGTTGTGTTTCTTGACTAGTAGTTGGTCTGTAGCATTCCTTGATGGCAGGAGACTTTCATAGATAAATTCTGGCATACGTGTGTGTTCTGTGTTTTAAATGTTTTCACATTAAAAGGAGACCTGAAGTGCTTTAGAAAATCCTTTAGGAAGTCATTTGAGGTTATAGACTGGGGCGATGGTGCCTACAGGGTGTTATTATTATTTCTGAAAGTGTTTTTTTTCTTGCTGGATTTCGTCATATAGGTGTACAGTCGTATTACACTGTGCAAAAATGCATTATATATTTTTAGCTGTAGCAAGATTAACTTGGGATTCTAATCTTTTAATTGGTCAAGGTGTAACAAAACGTTTAAAATGAAATATGAAAATAATGCTTCAGGCAGCAGATCTTTTAAGGAATTAAGATTTCAGTTCCTTATAGCTGCATATACCTTTGAGTTTTTGTAGGTAAGAGTGGGGCTCTATGAAGAATTGCTTTTTCCATAATTCTCTGTTTTCTTTCCATTTATTATGCAATCACTTTATATTTGCATATAAAAAAGCAACGAAAAAGAACAGGAGACCTTAACAACGTTGTGCTTTAAGGGTTACAAGCTGTAGGATAAGTCTATTTCTTGTGTGGTTGAAAACCAGTGAGTATACGAAGTGTGATTTAAGGAAAATAATCTGCCTTGTTTCCAGAGGAGATGAGCATTTTGTTCTCCTCTGGGTCGCTGCAGTGCTATTTTGGCCATAATCCAAAACAGTCTGGGTTTTTTTTCCTTTCCTTTTCTTGGTTTTTGGTTGGGTCATCCCCATCCCCCCTGTTTTTTTTTTTTCTTTTTTAATCTCAGTGAGAGTGGGATGCCTGTGTTATAGAAGGATTTGAAAAGCAAAAGATCAGCCAGGAGTAGTTGTCATTATTGAGCACTAAAGCATTTTGTTTCTGAAGATTAGTCTGATTTAGGTTTAGATTCAGATTCTGTGCAAGATGGACAAAAAGATGCTTTGTGCTGGTAGCTCACACATGTGAAGTTGTCTTGTTTACTACTTTTTTTACCCATTATTACATCCAAAACTTCAGGAACAGGTCCATCTGTCCATTCTCTGTGTCCCCCTCTCTGATGTTGGAGTTGCAGGGTGAGATTATTAAGTTGTATACAGCTGAAAATAAGGAGTATAGTGGGAGTTATTTTTTTACATGATTATGTGTTACTACATAGCAGTTCCTTGAAAGCTTTTTAGGAGATCTGTAAAAAAGGAAGCACAGCTACGGTCTAGGAAACTAATGTTCAAATAAACTACTGTTCTGAAGAGAATTGTACAGTTAGTGAAGAGCTTTGTTGAAATATAAGAACTTACTCTTTTAGTGTATTTACTGCAATTTATAGTTAACCCATTATTAGAAGTATTGAACTTCAGATTTGTCTTGTGTTAGGTAAATGGTTTAATTCTCTTTAGCCATAATTGTTGAAACACCTTTTCCTTCTAGATTTTTGTAGTCTTTTGAAGCAGTAATTGGAGTATATAGGCTTCTGAGTGTGCAGTTGTTTTAATGTGTAGCTTGGTGTGTGGCTTTGCATCAGAGATCTGCAATTGTATGATAGCTAAAAAGTCTCTTAGTGTGATATTTGTAATGTTTGCATTTAGCGCATTGGATCATAGTTTTGCAGAAAGACTTTATTATGCTTTGTAACCACCTGCCAAAACAAAAAGCAGTGAGATAAGCCCTGATTCTGCTGAGAGGTGGAAGTCTTTTAAGGGGAAGCAAAAAATAAGGTAGGGTGTATGTTTAAAATGTGGTTATAATAGGTTTATGCTTGCTCTGTGTCTGGGTGTGTTTAGTCCTTCGTAAGTGTACCTGTTTCAGTTGAGCTTAATTATGGAAGTGATTTCAGGCTGAACTAAGAATATATTTCTAGTTACAAAATGTTCATGTAACTATTCTTGGCTGTTGTTTCTTTCTGTACCTGAGCCTTAAATTAGGACTGTGAGCAGTCAGCGGGAATATTTTCTGCATCAGACCCAAAATTAATTTTTAAAATGTTCACCTTCTCTAGCTGTTTTAAAGGCCTTTAAGTGATGAAGCATTTGCTTTTTAGAAGTAAGTCCTTGAGTGGTTTTATTAGTGTGTGTGAGTGCTTTAAAGAAATGCTTATAGTAGTAACACTTATTTTCTTCTTTTCAGTTATAGAGAGATCTTTTTCACTGCACAGGACACACTCTCTAAAGGACATGGAGAATATTTTTCAACTGGTGCGCAATGTTATCCCTCCGCTAACGGGGAAAAGGCATAAAGGTCAAGATGGACGTATAGGCATTGTTGGAGGATGTCAAGAGTAAGTTAAACAGAAATTTGTTTTTTGTTTCTGAGAGAGTTTGAGGATGTCTTAGGTACTTTTAAAAGCCATTCAAACTCGCCTTCCGTTTAAAACATGAGTATTTTCTAGGGATCTTTATTAATCAGTCATCATGACCATGCATACTTATGAAAGAACACGTTTCCCTGCAGTTGTGTTGCAAAATTCTGATAGTGAATGTGATTGAAGATTAGAATGCTGTTTGTGTCTGTGTCTACCTTCTCCGTCTTTCTTGTCCACCAAACTATCTCTGCTTTCAGTGCATCATGAAGTTGTAGAATAGAGTAAGACAGCAGCACATCTTTTTTTTGTTGTTGTTAAATGTATTCTGGTATCTTGGGAACTGGGTCTCTTAAATCAGGAATAGAAAATTTTCTTACTGTGCCCTTTGATAAATTGTGGTAGTTCCTAGGTTCTGTCATTACTTTGGTTTATGTTCTGGAGTGATAGAAATAGCATGTTACAGGGGAAAGAGAGATACAGCATGAATCAGTTAAATGCTGTACTGACCTAGAAATAAACTAAGCTCTGTTCTTTTCTTGGCCACTTTCAGTAATCTGCACAGTACTTTGAATGAGCTATTACACCTTCCTGTTTTTTCATTTTCCCGTTTTGAAATAGAGATGGCATCTTTCTCCTGTGAGAGAGATCTGCTGTTGGACATCTGCCATTAATAAACATTCTGTGAAGAGCACACAGGTGCTGTCTTACAGCTGGGTTGTTCAGCCAGGAGATAGTTTTCCTGTTGGTCTAATGCACTTAGATTCTTACCTCTTGGCAGAAATAAGCACCTATGGAGGGTGATTCTGTCTGTATCTCTCTCTTCAGTCTTCATAAAGAGGATTTAGGGCAACTGGAATCACAGTTTAGGCACTTTAGTTAAGCATCTAAAACCAGATGGGATTGATCTGGGTCACAGATCCCAGATTTGGCTTGCAAACAGTGCTCCACTCTTGTTTTGTTTGTCTCTGAGCTTTTTAGCTGGCTGTCTGAGAAAAGTTTGCTTTTTTATGGTGTGATCTTTGAAATATTTCTCTGAAAGCATCCGGTGGCTATGGTGAAATCCTGCACTTTCCAAATCAGAGCAAGGCTTGAGTTTGGCTTCAGTATAGGAAGATTTTTATCTGTCTTTTACAGCAAACAAAAGAGAAAGCTTCTCTTATAAGCTTGCTCTTGGATTTGGGACTTCATTATGGCAGGGTAGATTATTTAATGTCCTTATTGTGTTTCCTAACCTAAATTGTATTTCATTCTAGATACACTGGAGCACCGTATTTTGCTGCAATTACAGCTCTTAAAGTGGTACGTGTTCTTCTGTACCATCATTTATATAAGCTAAGTGTCATCTTTTTAAAAGCATTTGCTCTGTGTTGCATATGAAATTTGAGTTTTTAAAGGTCTTCTATTTAACAAAGAAAACCCTTACTCCTGGATTTGCAGAAATACTTTCTAAATAGGTTATTTGCTATGTTTTCTGCAAATGTTTTTTCTGTATGAGGTGAAGTTAGATATATGTCAAAAAATTCAGAATTTCAAAGGGAGAGCTATTTTATCAGAGACTTGGATAAGAAATTTCAAAACTTGATGAACTGTTTTCTCAAAAATTGATCAATAAAATAACTTCAGATTAATATTTGAAATTAAGTTTTCAGTGCTGCAGTAAGTTACTCAGAATTTTTATCTGGAATTTTTTCTGTGATGAATGAAGTAACTTTCTTTCAAAACTTACAACTTTAGGATAGTAAAATTCTTACTGTAAGTCTAAAGATTGTTGGTTGAATTTCATGTAATTTTTAGTAGCACACTTTATTTACATTATAATGCTCAGTATTTCCTTTTTTTTTTTTCCCCCTAGAAGTGTGAACTTCTTTAATGGCATATTTACTGAATAAAAATATATTTGCTGTAGGCTACCTAAATACAGTGGTGATTATTCAAATGTAAACAAATCATGCTCACATAATAGACACGCTTTTCAGTACTCTATAGTGTGTCATAACTTGCAGTTCACTGTGCATGTGTTTCTTCTTGAAGATCTGTTTTAATAAGTAGGTAACCAATCCAAGTATTTCTCACCTCCCCTCTCCCCCAGGATGCTGTCCCTCAAGGATTTAAAATTGAAATTATATTAGTTAATGATATTATATAAGATAAAAGGCCACTGTTCACTGTGTGCAAATACAGTACCATATTAGGATGCCCCATATTGAAGTCACTTGTTCTCAGATTATTACATCTGCATATAAAGAGTCATAGGATCAAATATCTGCATTGCTTAGCAGCTTAAAATGTTAAGTGTGTAGTAGTAAAGCAGAGGAGACACTTTCTTAACCTTGGGAAATTTCAGTATGCAAGACAGATACAAGATCAGGCTTTCTGGTCACTGCTTACACAATTTTTATGTGTATGTCTGATTATTAGAGTTGATAATAGAAGATTTAGGCTAAACTCCTCAGCTTTAATATTTATTTAACTTCCAGAGTGTTGTTGAAAGTGTGCCAGCCTTTGTCTTGTATGGATTTGGCCTGTTGAGTAAAAATGGTAGAACTGGAAATGTACTCATAGATTGCCATAGCTATATTTTGCTATAATACATTACAGTATTATTTTTCATCTCTAATGTAGCTTGTCTCTTGGTCAGCTGTGTTCTTTTGCCTTTCCTCTCAGTGTACGTGTGACATATTAGTCTTTGCTCATCTGCAAATGAGAAACATTTCTCAAGTGAGTAAAGGTGTGAGGTCTGTGTTTTCAGTCATCCTGTTGGTGAGAAACAAAAAAAATTATATTGGAAGTTAAATAAAAAAAAAAAATCTCTAAAACACTGCATGGTAGTCCAAGCCAAAATAAAAAAAAAGTTTCCTTTAACTCTAGAGAAGTAACAATTCAGGTGAGTTGCTCACTGAGTAAACTTTGGAATGATAAAGTTACTATTAATTTGATAATTCTGTTTGCAAATTTTCTTTTTTAGGGTGCTGATTTATCCCATGTGTTTTGTACCAAAGATGCAGCAACAGTAATCAAATCATATAGTCCAGAGCTGATAGTTCATCCAGTTCTGTAAGTGAATTCTCTTTTGTTTAAATGAGCAAGTTAGGATTACTAGTTTGAACATTTCTGTCTGACAGTTGACAAGTTTGTGTTCGTTCTTTTTCTGAGTTACAGTGTGGATGAGATAGAGATTACAAAGCCCCCTGGGTTTGTCCTTTCATTACAAACAGATATTTAATGTAGAACAATCAGTTGTGAATTCTTTTCATTACTACCAAGATACGATTTTTTTAAAAAGCAAAGATCTTGCTTTCCATTACCTTCTTGTGTGTGTTCTGTGATTGTAATGCATTTAACTGTGAATGGTAGCAAAATCCAGAAGTAGGAATCACTACAAGTCAGCATTTTAGAACCTGCATTTGAAAAGCAGATAGAGCATGCTCTCTTGCTTCTTCAGTCCTTATAGTATTTAACAGTAGCGTATCTTTTTTCCTCTCACTCTTGTGTGTATAGTTTTTTATGCAGAATTACTGGGCAAGAGAGATGCTGGTTCTCATTTTAATTCACAAGTATGTTGCATTAGATACACACCCATTCCTAGGAATAAATGGATGTTCTCAAACGATACTAAATAAGAGACTTGTTAACCAGAAGATGAAAAGTTTAATAAGCAAATGTCAGCGTGTGCTTCACTGAATTTCTGTTCTGAAATATGTTAGTGACTGGTGAACTTCTGCAGGATAAATTGCTTCAGTTAGGTGTTACGATGGTTTACAATGAGCACTGCAAATGAGAATTAAGATGTGTCCCTTAGGTATATGTCCCTGAGCTGAGCTTGCACCAGTGCGTGTCAGTCTGTCAGTGTACATAGCAAAGTTGTGATTAAGCTAGAAAAAGCACAATTTCAAATGGTGCTTGTTAGATATTGCTGTCAGGACGGATTTATGACAGTAGAAATATTTTGGTGCTTGAGAAGAAAAATATGATCTCCCTTATGGTGATGCTTGTGGTTGGAAGCCATAAGTTTATTACATTCTAAAGGTGGGTTTCATTCCTGTTGGTGTAGAGGTGCTTAAAAAGTTGGTTAAACAGACATATACCAAGGATTGTGGTTTTGTTAGGGTTGTTTGGTAGCTGTTTTTTTTTGAGGGAGGAGGAGGGGCGGGGGGGGGCTTATGGTTGAGATTTGTTGTTTGTTGGTTTGGTTGATCTTTTTCAAAGATAGAAACCTGTAACTGTGGATTTTAGACAGGGAAAAATGTTTGAAAGCAAGAGGAAATGCAAGGGTTGGGTTTTCACCAGTCCTGACTGCATTAGTCTCTAAAATCCAAAAGGCATGTTTTCAGTTGGTGTTCTGTCTTGTATTATATGATAACAAATGAGATGGAGAATCTTAATGGCAGTATTAGCTTCTAACTAAGGTTGTCTTGGTGGGTGACACTTGAGATGCAGCATATGGTTGCCTTGTATGGGAAGGAGTTGACCTTGCCCTGCGAGAAACCTGTCTTGTATACATAGAGTTCTTGATGTCAGTGGTAATGGCAAAGGTTAATAGAAGAAACAGAAGCAGCATAGAGAAGAAGGGAGGTGACAATGTGTAAACAGTAAAGTTTCTGTATGGGATTGTACCTACTAAATAAGGGTATTTTCTTACATACGCAGATTCGCAATGTCTTCTCTGGAATTCATATCTCAATGAAAGCTCTGGTTTTTCTCTTGCAATGAGAACTTCTGATTTTAAATTTCAACTCTGTACAAATGTTTCTGGATGTACAAAGTACAGTGAATTTAGAAGTTTTCATATCCATATTGCTTTAAGTCTGAAATTCAATATTTAATACTTTTATTACAACGGATTAATTTAACCCAGACAGCTGGCTAATTGCATGAAGCAGTGGATCTATAAATATTGTTCTTACGACATTCAGAATGAAAAAATGCATGTATCAGAATGTTCAGATTTGTTTGTTAAATTTTCTTATGTTTTTGTCTCTTCTTAATCTGAGGGAAAGAGAAAACAGTCTTTTCTGGTTAGAAGGCAAAAAATCTTGAGTGACTCTACTGAGTCCAGGTTTTATTTACATTTACACAAACAGCCCGTTTTTTGTAAGGTCCTTTGTTTTCAGTGTCACACTTTTCAGATGATCTTTTCTACGTTGTGGAGCTGTTTGAGTTCTGCAGGCACGGCTGGCCGCGCTTGATTCAGAGCCTGATCTCTTAAACAGTCTTTGTACTTTCTCCCGGTCCGCACTTCATGCATGGAAGAACCTCTGGGTAAAACCCTCCAAGCAGCTACGTCATTGTTTTCTTTTGTGTCTCTCCTTAAAACTTTGCTTTGTTATGATTTCTCCATGACCCTCCAGAGTAACTAGGTAGCTGTTGTACTGCTCTCTTACTATGCTAATCAAAATTATGGTCCCGTGTACTCCTGAACTCACTGAACAGCTTGGCATTTCGCCAAGGGTTCAGCTGCCATTTTGTACTGCCAGGAGTCTGACATTTTATCATCTCCTCTGTGACTTGACTGCTACTACCTTTCCCTGCTGCCTTCAGCTCACAGGGGATCACCTCAAGGAAAGAACATGCTTTTTTTCTGCTGCTGCCCCCTGAACGTGAGGGCTCTTCTGGCTCATTAGAGCTGCTGTCACAGATCTTTGATGGCAGGAGTAGCTAAGGTATGTGAGAGCTTGAAGTTGCACTGTTGCGTTTCAGGTCCTTGGCGAATGCCTGTCACTTAAAGGATGAGAGGAACGTTATGTGGGAAGAATTGAGCAGGACTGCAGAAGAAGGGTTATGAAAATGAGCATCCATCTTGCAGCATTGCCAGGGCAATTCCACATGGCTCCAGCTGCAGACCATCCTGGGATTTCTCTTGGTGTAACAGCCTGTGCCTGGGACACCCATAACGTAGCTTTCTCTGTGTTTTTTTCGTGTGACTTCATTCCGTGTTCCTGAGAGTGAAGGTAAGGGAGCAGCCTGGGATCTGGAAAGAAAAACCTTCAACAGCTGTCTCTGTGCATGCTCACCACTTGAGCTGAATCATGATAGTTGTGTGTCTAGGGGCCATGAACAGTCAATATTAGAAATAGTAGCTTTTCCTTTTTCTTCTCAGTGATTCTGCCAAATGCATTATGACTCCTTCCATGATCACTTGGTATTAATGAAAGCATTAATTAAAACCTGAGCTAACCAGTTCAGTATTTGTGCTGACTGGTTTTGCTTTCCTGTAGAGAAGCGAATAGTGTTTATTGCAGAAGTTGGGTCTTCTGAATAGTGGAGTATACCAAGTCTGGTCACAGAGGTCTTGCTTTTCTCATCACTACCCCTGGTTTGTGCTACATTTCTCTGTTTTCTCAGTTAACATGCTCCTACTGTAAACTACACAAATGCAAGATAAAACTTAGCTTTTGCATTTTATAAAGTTTCATTGTAGTTTCTGTGTGGATTTCTGCTGTAGACATGTATATACTTTCTTACATTAGTGTTGAGAACTTTCTGGAGAACAGTTTTCAGGGGCTTTTTCATACTACCCATATTAATTCCCTGGCTCAGGTGAGGTTGAATAGGATGCTTGAATATTTTGTTGGGTTAGTTTATTCTGTCTTGATAGGTGAATGATCGGAGTTAAAATGACCTATACGAACCTAGCTAGTTATATTTTAAAAGAAGAGAGTATAAATCTATTGTGTTAGATTCTCCTCTTCCCAGGACTTTTTGATAATCTTACAGTTTTTCTTCCTCTATAGGGCAGGGGAGACTGAGGTACTACTGAGCAGTTCAGTTGTAACCTGGTTGTCAGAGAATTTGTAAAGTCAACGGTTGATATATTCCTTGGTCTCCAGTTTTATCAGAGAAGTAGAATGAGAGATGTTAGGTCATTAAGTTCTTACGATTCTGGGGAAGTCGCGTTATTTTTCCATTATCCCCCAAAAAAGCCACCCTTGAATTAGGTATGGATTTAGAATTAATGCCTTCCTCCCAGCTGGTTGTATCTATGGGTCTGTATGGACTAGGAAAAATTGCCAGAATTACTGAAAGTCTTACAGTTAATTGCAGAGTTTGAGGTTTGGATTGGATTTTTAAAATACTGTTCTTTTCAGTTTGAAATAAAAATAACTGAGTAGGAAACTTGCATAAGGCTGGCCTGTGTATTGAGGCCAGTTACCAGTAATGCAGAAGCTTAGCTTAGATCAGGGTTGCTGGAACATAATTTTGTCTATGTTTTGATGAGTTGAAAAATATTATGAAAATGAATCATGGACAATGAGCTCCTGATAAGTTACATGTACACTTTCAACCAGTGCCAACTCCCTTATTAAAAAGAAAGCCCAGGAACAATCTTAAGATTTTTGGCTTTTCCTAATTCATTATGTGGAGAGGAGATTCAAAGCTAGTATTTCTTTGTGGGAGGAAGCTCATACTTTTAGCTGTGTTAGCTAAGGATAGCGATTAAACACCTCTTCTGTGTAACATGTGATTAACCTCTCCTTTGACTCAACTGCTGGAAGAAGCACAAGAATTCTTGTCACTAGGGAAAGTTAAGGAGAAAGCACAGATTATCGAAAAGATGCCTCCCAAGTTACTTGGCTTCTGGATCCCTATTACACCTGCAGAGAAGATGCAGGCATGAATTTTGTGATCTCTCTCCCAAACCTCATTTAGACAGCAGCCTAGCTAGGGATCACATGAGGGACTTCTTGGGGTTTGGGTTTGTCTTGTTTTGGTTTTTTCCCCTCAGTACTTAAGGAGAGCTGAAGGTCAGTTTGTATATGGTGACTCAGAGAAGTATACTTAAACTGTTCCTAATCCTGTGGTGCAGTGCCATATAGATGTATTGCCAGTGTCTGGCTTTCATGGCAAAAAGCTGCTTCTTCTTTGCTGAAGAATGAATAGTGGACCGGAGGTGTATTTGCTCCCTGCAGTAGTCCCTTTCTTCCTCCCTGTTGTTGCAGAGTGCCTTATCCCAGGTGATACTAACAGAGGTTTTGCGACCTCCTCAAAATGCAGTAAGTATCGAAAGATTTTTAGCATCACTGCAGGGAGTGCTGCTGTTCTTGCTGCTTTCTGATATGTTGAAAGAGATGTATATGTGTGTAGGAGAGTTTTACTCCAGTTAGATCTTGGCCAAATTCATCCTTCTGAACATTGCCATACTGCTGTGATTAGACACCAGGATTAGATTTCTTTGGTGTTTAATCATTCTTGAGTTGGAGTGAAGGCAGAGGCAGGTATGCCTGGGATTTGCTTTTTGCATTATTTTTTGTTATTTGAAGGGTTTAGGGTCTTTTTTTTTTTTTCCTTCGGCTTTGCAAAGCAGATTATTTAGACTGATGCTTATTTTGTTTTGCTCTTCTCATGTGTCCACAGCTGATTTGAAGTGCTTTAGCCTTCTGGGTATTGATTGAACTATCATCTGTGCCTTAAGAGTTGAATGTAAAACAGAGAGGGATTACTGATGTGATAAAAACTTGTCACTTTGTTTTGATTTTAACATTTAAGAAAAAAAAAGTGCATTGTTTTTTATAGGGACATTTTAAGTGTTTCATTCTGAGGGTAATTACATTGTCATCTGAACTTCATCCTGTTACTTTTAAAGTCGCAAGTTTTGGTTGACTGCAGTCTGTTTGGAAGACTATTTGACAGATACTACCTACCAAGTCAGTTTACAAGAAGTATTAATAGGACAAGACCACTTGTGCAAATGTGGTGGTTTAAGCCCAGCCAGTAACTTGGAACCACACAGCCGCTCGCTTGTTCCCTGCCTTCTTCTTCCCTTGCTCCTGGCGGGATGGGAAGGAGAATCACAACAGTGTAAATCCCATAAGAACAGTCAAATAAGTAAAGTGTAATACAAAACTACTACTACTAATGATAAGGGGGGCTATAGGGATGCTGGAGATGGACTCTTCATTAGGGACTGTAGTGATAGGACAAGGGATAACGGGTTAAAACTTAAACAGGGGAAGTTTAGATTGGATGTAAGGAAGAAGTTCTTTACTGTGAGGGTGGTGAGGCACTGGAATGGATTGTCCAGGGAATTTGTGAATGCTCCATCCCTGGCAGTGTTCAAGGCCAGACTGGACAGAGCCTTGGGTGACATGGTTTAAGCGGGAGGTGTCCCTGCCCATGGCAGGGGGCTGGAACTAGATGATCTTAAGGTCCTTTCCAACCCTAACTATTCTATGATTCTGTGATAAGGGAAATAACAAGGGGAGAGAATAATAAAACTAAAAAAAGGAAGGAAAAAAGTCCCAATAGACACAAGTGATGTACAATACAATTTGCTCCCCACCTGCTGACTGATACCCAGCCTGACCCAAGCAGTGATCTGGGCCTTCCAGGTAACTCCCACTGGTTTCTACACTGGGCATGACATGCTGTGGTATGAAATACCCCTTTGGCTAGCTTGGGTCAGGTGTCCTGTGTCTGCTCCCTCCTGGCTTCTTGTGCCCCTTCTCACTGGCAGACCATGAGACTAAAAGTCCTTGATCAGAGTAAACATACTGAGCAGCACTGCACCAGCTACTGAGTACAGCTAAATGCAGGACAATGAACTTGGAAAATATGAGGTCAAGACATTCGGTTATCATTATGCTCGGGGGGGGGGGGGTGTGTCACAACATGCATTTGTAATGTGATTGAGGTAAAAACGTAGTACAACTGCTTTAAATATTTGGTTATATCTAAATGCAGGGTGTAAAAATGGTTGTGCCCATACCTGTGGTATTTTTACAAGGCTAGATAAGGTGAACCTTGAGTGCTGTTGTTGTGTCTGTGTGAGAAATCTCAGAAAATAGTCAAGCAGTACCTTCTCCTTTGGGGCTCTTCCTCACAGGATGTGAGAGGCTCTACTCTGCATAGGAGAGGTGACACCATTTGTATAATGCATTTGAGTTCATTTTTGTGTTGGCTCTGATGCATATAATATTTTGAGAACCCAATTCCTAGTGAAACAGAAGATCTGATACCTAATTGAGAGTTTGCTGTCCAAATAGCAGCTGTGGAAAATATTTTGGGTTTCGTCATCATTATTATTATGTAAAAATATGACATGGTAAATACAGCACATTTTTTAAATGCATACCTTAGTGGGTCATTCTCACACTTGCTTCCTTGAAGGCAGAATATGGAGCAAGTAAAGACTGTGGTGTCTGCATATCAAGAGCAGTCTCCTGCTATTAACTTGTGACAGCTGGACTTCTTCTGGATCATGGCTTGCTGTTCTTATTACAGTGTTGTTGTGTTGATAATATTCAGATGAAGCCTACCAGGTTCACTTCTGGTGTCTAAATTATTCAATGGCTAAAAAGGGACACTTGATTCGAAACTATTCAGTCCCTTTCTCATTAAAGTTTTAATTTTTCTTTCATTTTCTTACCTGTCATTTAATCAGATTGTAGCAGAAAAATAAGTATTCTCTACCCAGCATTGACCGATGACACACTGTTGAAAGATCTTCCAACAGCCTGATAGATGAAGATGACTGTTGCATCTTGTAAACTTTTTTGGGAGCATTTTAATGTATTGAATTTATTAAATACATTTTTTTTTTTGATCTCTGATTACATTCAGCCAACTTCATGCCTCTGGGCTGTCCCTGAGATTTGCTCTACCTGACTGGGATGCTCAGTGAGACACTCATGAGTTGGTAAATGGGATCAATGAGCTTCTCAAGAGTAAGTTATTTCTAGATCTGTACATGGGGCTAGAAGGAGTTTCCTCAAGCCTTTGGGCATCTGGAAATTCGGAGTTAATTTGCAAGAATGATGATTTAAACATTGGCAAATATAGCTGCTCTTGGAATATAGAATTAGTTTAATTTTATGCTCAAACGTGTTTTGCGTTGTTTGGTTTTGCCTTTTCATTCCTTTGACCTAACCTTTCCAGAATAATCTCTCTCCCTATCTTATTTACCCAGTTTCCAATAACAACTTTACTCAGGGTTTACCGCAATAGTTAATAATTAGCTTTCTGAGATAACCACTTAAATTCTAGAGCTGAATATTATGTCCTTTCTTTCTTTTGATGTACTGTATAGCATGACAGGATCTAAATGTCATCAGGTCTAACATTTGATTCACATTAATATAATTACCTGCAGTGGTTGGACAAACAAAACCAAAACTCTTTCATCCTCAGGTCAGAGGCTTTTTTTCTGTCGTTGAAGGCAACACTCTAGGTTGGCTTTTGAAACTGCCCACTTATGGTGGCTTTGTCTGAATTTACGTAACGCACTTGCAACGATACATTTTAATGTACTTGGAGTTGCCTCAGTCACACCAAATGCGCAAAGAAAAGGAGCAGAATTTGAGTTCACTGTCCATCAAGAATCCATGTAGTTGATCAGCTGATGGCGGTTTTGGTTGCATCCTGTGTCCTTCTTTAGCAGGACCTCCCACTGATCGGCATTTTGTGATGTCCAGGACATGTCTCTGATTACTAAGGTGGTTCCAGCGCTGCCTAAAACACGTGAAGAGCTGTGGTCCTGCTGCCTGCTGTCTGTCCTGTCATTCGTGCTTATCTATTATTCCTGTAGCTCCCAGTTACATCCATGCTGACTTCACTTCATATTTTTTTCCATGTAAAATTTGACAAGGCTGCACCATATCACCCTTGTTCCCTTCCCTCCTCTGGAAGGCAATGACAGTAACTGTCATTCATCCTTATGAGGAAAGCTGCTGTGTTTAACACTTCCTGTAATAATTTAAAGTTGTTGCCGTGGTGGTTTTTGATCATAGGTGAAAGCCATGATCAAAGCTGAATCAAGCGCAGTCTACAGCAAAGTCATCTTGTTTTGGAGGGTTGAGGAGGGGAGTGGCATTTCAGGCCCTAGCTGACAGCTGTCTTCCCACTCTGGACAGTAACCAGCCTAAAGCAGACTTTCAGGCAGATGGCACTAATAATATCTGTTACAAACTGCTCTGGAAGATGTTTAGAAACCCTGGATGATATTAGGGCAGTAGCCACCATATTTTTGGGGGCTTTTTGTTGGTTTTGGAAAGGTTCTTACATCAATTTTCACCAAGATGAAGATCTAGAGAACGGTGTTTTATCTTGATTTTTATCAAATGATAGTGAAAAACAGAAGATTCCTGAAGATTAAGAAGTTTGACTTAAAGTTTTAATTTTCTATATTAGCTTTTTGAAAACTGAAAGGTATTATGAAAGACTGTGAGGTTGTGCATTAAGAGGCAACAATGAGACTATGAAGTAGTGAAGCACTGCTGTAAGCACTATAACCAAGCCAGTGCTGATCCTGTATGCAAAAATAATTGATGTATCAAGATGAGGATTTTTTTCATGGCATATTGCTTTTAATTTGGCAATAATTAACAAAGAAAAATTGTTACCATTTCAGAGATCTAGTGCTGTTTAATTTGAAGAATCTTTCTCGATTTTGTCATGGAAAGCACTTTTCTCAATACACTGTGGAGGCAGAGAAAAGAGCAAAAAGAGAAACATGCAAAATACTGAACACCATACCTTGGTGCTGCCTGCACAGGGGCTTCAGGGAAGGCGAATGATAAAGCTGCTGTGTCTGTCTTCCCAGGAGCTCACAGTCTTCTTAGCCTCTGCTGGGTGAAGCTTTATTCCTTTCTCCTACCTCTCACTAATAGCCAAGGGAAGCTGATCAGGTAAAACATCAGTGGGGTCCTTTTTCACAGTATGCCCTGCAGTGAGACTGCCTGTATGCTTGCTTGTTTGTTTAGATCTGCTTTGGTTAATGGATGTAAAGTTGATTGAATGATTATTGTCATTAGCCTAAGACTCTTCCTTATCTACTGAACTTCACAGGTATGAGACACTCCTTTGGTTTTCCATTGTAGTAATTACATTGTCTTGCAGTTGTTTAGGTGTTTATCCTGTGGTAGTTCTTTCCTGTATGCAGTCAGAGCTTTATCAGTTGATTTCCAGCTGAGACTTTGAGGAAGCTTTTGGGGTTTGGAGGGATGTTGATTGGTTGCTAGACTGAGCAACAATGAGCTGTCATAATCTAGATTTTCATCAGAATGACATCTGATAATGTGTCACGTAACACATAGTAGTTAGCTGGAAGTTGAGTACCTGTTTGAAGATCTGTGCATTCCCTGCAAATCTGCAGCTGTGGTCGTTAAGTGCACACATCTGCATAATGGTGCTGTCTTTCACTCTCCATGTTTACTGGTGTTACTTCTTGGATTCAGCTTCCCAAATTATTCCTGTTACATATGTTCGTGGTGCAGTTTGTATTTTCAAATGATGGGAGAACTAGACTGTTTCCCAGTCTCTTGCCCCATCACCTTCCAAAACCGCTTGCTTTATTTTGGGATATCCCTCATTTTTAGTTCATCAGAGTCTCTCTCAAAGGTTTTTACTCTCTTTTCAGAAATTCAAATGCTGTTTTCTTTTCTGATTCCTCTTTATATTAATATTAGCTTTGTGCTTTAGAGTAGGAGTATTGCTTTTGTGATTTCTATTTTTGGAGAAAAGCCAAGTCACATATGGTATGGCTCTTCACCTGTAAAGGCAAAATTGATTCTTACTTGATCCCTTTCTGTCAAAGCCTGAAGATTCCATCTCTCTTGATCAAGGGGACATCTTCTTCATACCTCATACCTCTCTAGACCCTTGTTTTTTAAAAAAATGCAGTGCTAATTGCAGTTGTACGGTGCAGGTGATAACTAAATGGAAAGGTTTGAAATCAGGTTAGGAATCAGACAAGAAAGTTAACATTACTTGTGTGAGTATAGCACACAACGAACAGCTGAGGACATGTCTTGTGTTCTGTGCGTACTATCCAAACAGTCCTTGGCATCATCTCCCAAAATCTTCTACTGGTGGGGAACTAATGTGGTCCAGGTAGGCAGTTTGAGTGTTACCTGCTCTGAAGCCTGAAAGTGTAGAAATGAAACAGGCCAGCTGAGATCAGTGTCAGAGAACTCTCCTGGGCATGCTTAAATGATGTGTATAGACTGTAGCTGTTAAGACCTAAGAGTTTCCATCTCTGTGCCAAAGTCCCATGGTCAGGAATATTCAAGGTGATGCTCCTTCCGAAGAATGTTGTGTGTTGATCATTTGTATCCCATGAGCTTTACAATGCTACTACTTTGATGTCTGTGTGTGGAAATAAACTGCAAGATGACACAATAGCCTTTCCACTCTCAGAGAAGCTGTAGGTACAAGTTATTTGTAAGATGTCTTTAGGTGGATAGTCACAGCAGCTGTGAACATCCAGTATCTTAAAGTGAAGTTTGGCATGATGCTTCTCTGAGGCAGTATTTGTTCTGCTTTCTTCATGAAAAATCAAAATCCATCAGTTACTTTACAACATGTTTTTATAGCTGATTTTGCAATGTAATGGTCATTATCACTGTTTTAAATCTCTTGGCCCTTCATATGCCTTGTGTTGCTTCGTGATGTGAAGTTGCAAAGGAGTTATGTGAACGTAATGTTTGTAAAATGCTTTGAAGATGAAAAGCACTACAGTAGGGTTTTATTATTACCAGAGGCAAAGTGAGCAGGAGTGGCTTAATGTTGGACTGTTCATTTCCCAAGAGATGGCTTTGTTTTGAAGAATGCACGTTATCAACTGGATTGGAAACAAAATTATCTTATTTCAGTCCTGAAGATAAATAAATAAATTGGCAAGCTTTCTACCTTGAGATTATTTACTGAGATATTTCTTCAAGAGCAGAGCAGTTATCATGCTATCTATAGCTCTGTTCTTACGTTATGGTTAATGGTACATTTATTTACTGTATTTGGCTTCCACCATCCGAAGGTATTTTGAATCCAGTTTGTTCAAACATCTTTATGTATATAACACTATTCCTACAGCTATATGATACTTACATATATATGATATATTTAAGAAATATATATTTTAGAGACATATTGCTCTTCTCGAGAGAAAATCAGTTTCAGCATGTAAATAAAAAAAGTAGTCTGCATTCAGAAACGGTGACCTTTTATTAGAGCTTGGTTCACAGACAGTTTTTCACATGTTCAACCTGCCGTGTATAAACAAACTGGCTTTTATTTTAAATAGTACTTTAAATATTTTTTGAATAATTTTTCTTTCCAGCCTATATCTAAATCATAAACCAAGAGGTGGTTATGCAGGGACAACAAATAGTCGTAGTGAGCTGTTTGGCAATTCTCAAGCTAATATGGTTTCCTTATGAGTTAGAGAAGGGAGGGAGCTATATTGTTCAAATGGAAATTCAGCTTCAGCTTGCTAAGCAGGGAACTGCTTCAGGGACACTGATGTCCTCTCGTGGATTGATGTCTTCACATGGATCATTGTATCCCTTGCCCTTGCAGCGAGTCATCACTTCCACCCGAAAGCCGTAATGTGACAGAGCTGTTCTGTGGTGTCAGCACTGGGTGCCTTTTGGGAGCCGGCGCTGCTGCAGCCGGGGATTTCTGAAGCAGCCATTGTCAATGGAGGGGTGCTGGGTCGCTGCCAGGCGCGAGGCGCTGCATCCCTGCAGCCTGGAGTGAGCCACCTCTCTCTGTGCAGCTGCAAAGGCTCTAGGCTCCTGCCTGCCACTTGCAGAAATCGTTGTGGAATTTGCTGATTCTGCCAGACGCCAGCTAAACACTTGTTCCCAAGTGGTGTGTCCTATCAGTACAGCTGTTGGTTATGAAAAACATGCAAGGGCTTTCATCTGTAATAATAGAGCTTTGTTGAAGTATTGCAAGCTCAAAATGGTCTGAGAAATGCTGTCAAATACTATCTCCTTGCTTAGCCAATAGGGAGCTTCATTCCCCAATGCTCCCATTAAAATATTCATTTATTGTCATTACTTATGTCAGAGGGAGGGAGGGAGGAAGTAAGTCTGAATTTTCCCTCTTACTGTCCATAAGGATTAACTGACATCGTTGGGCAGTGCTTTCAAAGTATTCTGACCTATTTGCACAACAAAACGGATGAGAACAAAATAAACAGCTCTGGTCAGCAGCTGAATGCTGTATTGTAGCTGCAAGATTTGGCAGTGGATTTTCTCATCATTTTTCCAATGTAGACAAAACCTGGATGCTACAGAAGTCTTGAGCATTACAAGCAGATAATACCTTTCCTGAATAGCTTGATTCTTCTGTTGCCCTTTGGGGAAGGGGGACAGTTTGGCTGTAATTCAGTTGGAACAAATGATTATGAAGCAAATAACAAAAAAAGTGTAGATTTATCATTTTGCTATGCAGGGTGATAAATGATTGCATAATTTCCAACAAGCTGCAGTATATACTTGTGAGATGGTGGATTTCTCTCCAAGGTATAATCTCTGGAAAGAAGCATTAAACAGGGAATTGTGACAGACTGTAAGAATTGGTGGTTTTATGCTTTGCTTTTTATTTTGTAACAACCATGGTGGATACTTGTCATTACCTCTTCATTTTTATGTAGTACACCCTAAGGAATGAATCAAAAGAAATGTTTCATTTTAGCTATTTGGACAACCATTCCAAATTTCCCAGGTCACAGATTTTTGGTAGTTTGGAGGATAAAATTGCCTAACACTGAAGATAGGAAATACCTCTTTCTATCTTGCATCTTCAACTCAGATTCTGCAAATACTAAAATGAAGCCTTTTAAAATTTGTCTTTTTTTCCCCAATTCCATTTAGTGATAGTCCCAATGCTGTCCATGAAGTGGAAAAGTGGTTACCACGACTGCACTCAGTTGTCATAGGACCTGGCTTAGGTAGAGATGAAGTTCTACTTGAGAATGCTAAGGTAATGTGCATATTGGTTTTATTCTGTATCTTTATGTTGCATTTTATTAACCAATTTCATCTCTTTTACATGATTACACAAATGGTTTTGATAGGGTTACTAAATAAGAAATTTAGTAAAATGTTGTTGACTTAAAATTACAGCTGTTAGTCACAGTCTTCTTTATGAAACTGTAAGCATCACTTTGAATTTTAGGCACCCATATGGTTGTTTTGATTTGCTTTTGATAGTGAAAGTTGCTAATTAAGAAATAGATGTTGGCATATCTAGATAAAGAGCTCCGTGTTTTCTTAAGTGCAAAGCACTTGTATTGTGAGAGCATAAATATGGATCTGACTTTATGTTTTTTTGGAACCATATTCAAAAACTTTATCAGGCGAGGTACCAAAGAACAGGGGCTGTGCCCTCTTGCAATAAGCAGTAATACTCTCAATTATAAAATGTTGCAGATTTCTACCCTGGGTAAAGAGGTAGTCCTATTTTCTGTCAAACCTTAGTGGAGAGCTGAAAACAGAAGCTTAGATAGTTCTGTACTCTAAATAATATGTACTTACACAACCTTCCACATTATATTACTGTCAACACCTCTTTGTATGTTCAAAGTATATCTTTCAGTCTAATGTCAACCTTAGTTTGTACAATTTCAACTTTTTCCTGAGAAGTTAGTACTGAATCAGTGGTACTAACAAGTGAAATTACTATAATTTACAGACATGTTGATAGTTACACAGGGAAATTGCAAAAGACGGGAGGCAAGATACTGGAGGCCATTCTATCCAAGTAGTTTAGACTACCTTGAGAGCTATGGAGGGTGGTTTTCCTAGGCTTTTGTTAGCAAAAGCTGCTGTTGGAGCTCTTCGCTTCTTTAATTCTCCTCCTGCTTCCAAAAGACATTTGGTTTATGATATAGGGGTGCAAAACTATAAAGATTGTGGATTCAGAAAGAAAGGAAAAAGAAGTTTATTACAGCTGATCAAGAAATCAAATTCTGTTCTGAATGGAAAATTTCAACAGCAATTTTATTCTTTTTTGAAAAGTTTTAAAAAATTCTTTTTACTGAAAAAATTTTGGGCAATAATTTTTATTCTTGTGTTTGGGTTTTTTTAATTTTTTTTCTAAAGGAAAACAACTTTAAACAAAAGAAGGATTAATTTAGAATATCTAATTATCCAACATAAGCATCTTTTATATCAGAATTCCATCTGGGTTTTATAACTATCTGTCACTTTGTGTGTATTACAGATGTATCTGGAAGAGTCCTTGATTGTATTTTATTCTTTTTTTGCATCATTGCTAAAAATAATTTTGCTTTCTTAGTAAATTACAAGCATATTTTTACTTCATCCTGACTGTCCCCTGTGAGCTAGCTTAAAGTTAAAGAAACAAACCCAGCCAATGAAGACAGTTTGTTTGGAAGTTACTTCATGCTAAAATATCAGGCCACATTTGTATGAGCTGTGGATCTGACCTTATTAATTTCAAGTCATGTTAAAACTCAAGTTCTTTGTCTTCATTGTAATTATGCAACTGTTTATCAGTTACTCAGTGTTGGTTTTTCACATGTAACTGGGGACAAGTGAACCCTCGTAGCCTGCTTGAGGAAGACTGATGCTTCTCTGTGCTGAGGAAAGGCTGAGTTTGGCCTTTCTTCAGTGGTGAATTTTAAGCTTTGTATCCCTCTTCACCGTCAAGAAAAAAAGCAAGTGATGGTGGCATTGCTATTTTAAACTTTTGTAGGAGGCTGGCTTGGTATATAATTTTCAGTTGTTTCTTTAAGCTAACCTCAGCGTGCTGTCATATGAACACAGGGCTGAGATGTAGATTAGTGTCTGCGTTTTGGTCAGGTTTTGGATCAGATTGGCAGTGATGAGGGGAGAGCCATTAAAGTGCTGAGGTGTCGTCGTCTGTCACCTCTTTGATGCTGTTCTTATGTCAGGTCTTGTCAGTATTGTGCCAGCACGTTGCCAATGAATGTCCTTGTCCAAACAGTCATGTTCTGGGGATGCTTTTCTCTTCTGAGCCTTGAGAAATGAAGATACTAATGCAGTAACCTGCAATTTTTGGTATAGAGCCCATGGACAGTGTTTTTAGTGAATTATATAATTTATATTTTATAGCCTGAGTACTTGTTGACCAGATGGTGCATCTTCTCTCTCCAGGTCAAAGAATGCTTTACTTCCTCATCACCTTCTCTCATACTTGATGCCTGCAGTGTATGCACTGCGGCATTTCAGCTTCTTTTGAACAGTCTGATGTGAAAAAAAAATACCACCTTGTGATCAGTTTCTTCTGAAAACAAATTTTTTCCCCTTTAGAGCATAGTGGCAGTCTTTGACTGTGTACTTATTGGATTCTTGTGATTGTCTGGATTTGTCTGTAATTCCATATACAAGCTCTGTTACAAGAAGCCACTCTACAAGTTATACCCCTCTCTCATATGTCACTTGTGTGGGTCTGTGCCAAAACCCTGACATGCTGTTCCTCAGTTGCCTGGGTTAGGGCTGATGATCTGTCAGAGGTTTCTAGCCATGAGTTTGCAGGACCAGGAGCTTCAAGAGAATCTCTGAAAGAAAGCGTTTGTTGGGTTCATAATAGCTGTGCAGCTGGATCCTATGTAGATGTGGCAATCCTAGTCTTGGCCTGGTTGCACCCTCCGACTCTGGAGCAAATAAACAGTCCATGCTATCTATTTCTCTTCAGAGAAGCGGACAAAAACATTTTCTCCTTCCCTTCTCAGCTCTGGAGTGTGCAGATTGAAGCATCTCTGCTCCCCATTCTACTTCCAACTTCCAAAATGCTGTTACCACGTTTGGTGTGGAGCTTCCTTGTAGACAACATCGGGCCATCTTGGTTGATAATGGCCAGAGATGGTAGTACCATTACCTCTCCAAGTTCATCTCAGCTGGTGTGCTGCTGCTGGTGGTTTAGACTGTTGAAAAAGAGTTTAGCTGCTGTGTGGAAGCAAGGCCAAGGTCCCTATTATTGTCCTCTGCCAGTGTTTAGAAGCAGCTTATTTCCAAAGATATTGGATGTTCTTTTTTCATACAGCAGCAATATTATGTCCCTATAATATCTACCCACCACAGTGTTCTTCATTCAGGCATTTGAGGGGTGTTTGCACTTCTGGTCTTAAATTGATCTGATTTTTCTTGTAGCATGAGACTTGGAAGTAGGGGAATTCTTGTCTGTGCCATTAAGAGCTTTTCCTCAGGTGTCCAGATAGAGCCCATTTGAAAGTCTGTTTCAAGCGGATTCTTAGTTCCACCTCAACTGTGTTCTCCGCCTTTCTGTGTTTGGTCAGTTGGAATAATTTACCCCCTTTCAAGCCTCATGCCTTTAGGATTTGGGCAACACTTCACAGCCCTGATAAATTGTGAGAGCAGGACCAGGTGCTTCATTACACTATCTGCACTGTTTTTTGCAAGATCAAGAGGACTACAGAATACAGAGCCACCTTTTATTGTAGCAGTCTGGCAAAGTTAAATCTGCTGCTCTGGGCCTTGAGAAACATTTTCCTCTTGATATCTGAGCAGCCCCCTGGGTTCTTTCTATACCAAGTAGAAGACACCTGAGAAGCATCCCAGGTTAATGCTGCAGTTGGTAAATAGTAATACTGTCTGTGGGACCTACCACCAAGTATGAATATGAACAACAGGATGTGTCTCTCTTTGGGGTAACTCAAGTTAGCAGAAGAATTATTTACAAGAAACAGGATTCTTCAGTGTGTGTCACATGCATTTGCTTCCTACCCTGTTCATACCCTCTGTAAAGTCTTCTGGAGGTTCTTGCCGTGGGGATTCAGCAGTTCATAGGGATGTGAAGTAGTAACAGGGACATGCCACTTTTTGTCTGAGCCCTCAGCTAGATGGGGTGAGGGAGACAGGATCTTGCTTATGATACTGCAGAATCAAAAACCAGAGTGCATGTACATGCACCCACTGTGAGAATGTGTGTGTACACTGTATTTTTCTCAGCCCTCACCCTATCCCCAATATTGATGAACATACCACAAGTGGTATCCAGTGAAAAACTGCACTCTTAGTAGCCAAGCCTCATTGCTTTCAAACAGCCCAATGAGTGTCAGAATTTGTGGACCTCTTCACCTAAGGTGTAGCATTTTCTGGAATAGTATGCAAGTTCTTTTGTGATGCTGGTACTGATGTGGATAAAGCTTGGGAGAGCCAGCTTGACACAGAGAGATCCTCTCCTTGTGCTAAGAACTACTGCTGTTTGTGCTAAGAACTATTAGGATTCTGTGGCTTCCTTGCAAATCTCTTGATTAGAAAAAGAGGTTTTGCAAATATACTAACAGGACCTTAAATACAGGTTTATGCAGCTTGCAAGCAGAATTTGTTTTCTAATGTATGTAATGGATCTTGATGAAAGTCCTTCACAGTGAAGTGGGATGTTTATTTGCTTTCTGTTTGTAGGCTTATATTGTTGTTTAACTTCATTTTGATACTTATAAGCATTTGTAAGCAACACGCTGCAAATGGATACCTTTTCAACTCTTTCTGAGCACATTCAGATAGAAACCGTAAAAAAGAAATTGGCAGTGATAAATTCCAGAGTTAATTTTCAGTTTATGTTTATTTGTTTTAAAAGAAAATCCCAGCAGCTGACCATGAATACCTTAAGCCAGGTCTAACATTAACATAATCAATGGTAAATTGGGAACCTCCTAGAGTTTGCTTTCTGAGTGCAATCCTTCAGTGGATGAGACAGCATGAGAAAACTTTGTGTCTTTATTCTGACTTAGATTTTTTACTTTGGAGTAAACAGGATTATTGCTTAACTGGATTTGGATGTGTTTAGGGAAAACTTCAATTTTCTTCCAAGTTTGACAGCAAGGGATCTGCTTTGAATTCAGAGGGGGAATCTACAAGCAGATCATTCTCTCTTTTCATTATTTGTAATGTAGAATAGAACAGTTTTGATTAGCTGCCATGTACAGCATCTTCAGCTTTTTTAGTTGTAACAACAGCTTTTAGCACTTCTCAAAGCACTTACTGTGCTTGATGATATAGTGGGGTACTCTTTAGAGTCCTTATCACCCTCTGCCTGGATTAAATTAAGTATTTACTTGTGCACCTGAAAAATCTGTTCTGGGAAACAGGGTCTAGCATGTAGTACTACAGTTAAAAGGCAAAAGACCTGGTTTCATTGAATGGAGCATAAACCATGAGATAAAGAAGCTTATATATTTCAGAGAAAGGATGTTTGTTGCTGTTATGTGACTCTTAATTCAAATAGTACAAATGGTGATCATTTCTTATGTGAGATTTGTGAACTTGGTGGACTGATTAATGAGCTAGCGGTAGTTATGCATACAGGGATATATGAAGTAAAACTCAGGCAATTAGCCTAGTTAAAGGTGATTTATGTGAATCTTGTTCACAAAGTAAGATTTTGATTGTCTTTGCTGAGATCTGAAAGGAGGGTGAGTTCTTGGGTCAGTTGTAGGAATGAAGGAAATAAAGTTTCAGAGTTCACTGCATGTTTTCCAGTGAGTAAATAGATAAAGAAAACCCCAAAACAGATACTGAAAATACAGCTCTAATGTGAAAAATCTTAAACAGTGGAACTCCATTTTTCTAATGATTTTCAAAACCTTCTGTATCAAATACAAAATATTTTTTTTATTTGGGGAATAAAAGGGAAGCTTCTCCCCTTGTCCCCTGCCAGCCCTGACTATGGCCTTGAGCACAAGCCTGTGCTTGGGATATTTGCCTACCTCTAGCTGTGCAAGATTACAAACTTATGCTTGCCAAGGCCATTTTACAGGCATCTCTGCCGCAGAGCTGCATCTTGACCTCTATTGCAGCTGAGTCCCTGCTAACTCTGCATTTATCCAGACTTGAAGCAAGGAATGCAGAAATGCTTCCTAGGGCTTTCAGTACCTATTTGTGGGAATTGATTTGCAGTGTGTTGGGGTGGAACTTATTTGTGCCTCCTGGGCACTTTGGGGAAGGAGTGTGCAGAAATACTTACAGCTGCAGCATTTACACAGAAAATTTTGCTGTTTCTTCCCTTTTATCTCTTTGTTCCAGAGAAAACTGGATTCAGAATTATTGGGTGAGAGCAGCATCCATGTGGAAAATACAAGCAATTATAGGGAGCATTTCAGTAGCAGTTTCTGAGCCTAACTTTCAGTAGAGGGTTATTTCATAAAGGGGCCACCACAGCTTTTTGATCCTTTAAGGTTTTATAAGATGTAACCAGTACCACGTTATGCACATTTAAATGTCTCTACCAAACCAGAGTATGTAATTACATACTTGGCATTTGGAGATTGCAGTAGAGTGCACTGAAGGCAAGGTTATACTGCTTCCTAAAATGTTTGGATGTCATCATGGTCAGTGCTATCTATTATCATGGTATGCAGAAGCTTGAACTTCTTTTTGAGAACATGGATAAGGAATTTTGCAAAGACTAGGCCAAGACATGACTCTTGAAGGGACCTAGGAAATACAGTGTCTGTTGCTGGTGTCAGTGAAGGAAACTGTGCAAGGTAGAAAAATGACATTGTGATGCATCCTTGATGAAAATTAATTACTGTTGTGGGATAGATGTTGCTTTATATGTGCTGTTATTGTGGTTTTCTGTTTATTTCATTGTCTTTTACTAAAATGAGTGGCTCTGATTTCCTGATTCTTCCGTTTGCAAGCATCAAATGCTGAAGTTATTGTGCAGGTAAACCAAACGAGTTCACCAGTAAAAGCAGGAGTAGTACTACAAGTAATAATTAGATTGAAAGTCATTGCAGGCATTCTGCAGCTAATCCACATCTAATTAAAAGAGCCGAGAAATGTATCCAAGTCAGGTGTGGGCAAAACCGTGCATAATTGTCTTTTCCAAGGAGCTGTGGGGAACCACCTTGTATGCTATTGTCTACAGGCAGAGTAAATAGGATATGTGTGTTATTGCTGGCTCATGGGCTTGCGTGGAGAAGTCCAGGCTGACTGCAGAGTTTTGCAAGAGGCTGTGGGTGCTGCTGGTGACTCAGGGTGGCTGCGCTATGAAGACTTCCATGTCTGATTAGATATCGATAGTACTTAGGAGTTCCATAGCAATTTATTCCTCCCTCACATGTTCCCTCCATTCACCTCCTAGCTGTTTTTTGTAGCCAGCGTTTTGCACTGGCTCATTTGGCCCATTCCCATTTTCCATAATAATTATGGAAGTGTGTAAGAGTCCTGGATTTCTGTGTTAGTGCAGGTGAACCTTGTGTTTCATAGCACAGCTGCAGGGTATCAAATGGATAAATTGCATAATGTTTTTCTGCATTACTGTGCTCTCCTTCAGCACGCTTGTCCCTTCAACATTCTTTCTCCTGTAGTCCTTTCCAGCCTGAATTGTTTCTGA
This sequence comes from Pezoporus wallicus, assembly GCF_028554395.1. NCBI lineage: Eukaryota > Metazoa > Chordata > Aves > Psittaciformes > Psittacidae > Pezoporus > Pezoporus wallicus. The sequence goes on along the minus strand of NW_026635653.1, from coordinate 64,736 downwards.
TTTAATGTGTGTGATGATCCGGTTGCAGTGGGATAGGAGTTTTCTGTTTTCTTTGGTTTGTTTTTGTGGTGCTTTGGGCGGTTTTCCCCCATAAAGAAATAGAATTTGGCTTTGGGAATCTATTTTAAAATTCCTATGTGAAAGTTGTGACAGAGTGCAGTTATTTACTAAAATGAATGCATTACATCTCAAGGAGTAGCTTCCATGATAAAATAATGAATTAAAACACATAAATTCTTTGTACTTACTTTGTAAGTTTTCTTAATTGCAGTAAAGGGTTACCTTTACCCAGATAGAACACTGGTTTTAGCTGTGACACAACTTTTTCAGTTCTTCCTGAGTTGGCTGCTTGCTTACAAATCCTGGATACCCAGTCAGAGGACAAAAGATTTTTCAGGAAATTTTGTGTTTCAGGAGTAGAATAGGAGTAGATTCAGGTTAATTTTATCCCCTTCTGGCTCTCTTCCCCTGAACCACCTCCACCAAAAATTGCAAAATCACTGAAACGCTATTTTGGACATTCCTAAACGTCAAGTATTTGGTGCTGCTAACAAATGATAACTGTGTGGGAGATTGTCCCATATACAGCACCTTCATAGGATGTGTGAATCCCAGGTCATTTTCCTCTTTGGCTTAATTAGGGTAGAAACTTAAACTGTGCTTCTCAGTTGTTTGGAGAGGAAGCTCTTGTTACAGATTTGTTCTAGTACAGTTCATCATCACTGATATTAATCACAGCAGGCTGGAACCTGTGTCCTTTTTCTCATCCAAATGTTGTGGGGTGTAGAATCACTGTTTCAGAGAGCCACCAAGTATTCAACCAACTGATATGAAGCAGAATATCTCTACCAAGGGACTGCCCACACCCCCTTATTAGAACTCTCTACATGAAAGGCAGGAGACTGAAATGTGGGTCTGACTCTCAGTATTGTAGAGGAAGTACCCAAATTTCAGTCTTCAAGTATCTTAGCCAACCACTGTGGCTGTAGGTCATCAAGTTGGGTGACAGCAGTGTGTCACTGTTCTCCTCCTCATTGATCTCTCTGTTTTGTGACTAGGTGCTAAGATTGTCCTTTGAGTCCAGTATCATTTCTTAGTAATTTTAATTGGCAGTGTTCTCTTCCAAATCCTTTCCCATATAAATAATTGTTACATTGGATAAAACTGAACAGATGGTTCTTGTTCATACATAGAATCCTATCAGAAACCATTAAGTAAGTTTTGGTGTGAAAGTGGAGTTAGTCTTGAGCTGTATTATTTGTGTAATTGACAGTGAAGTTTTTTCTGTATGCTGCAAGTATTAACCAGGAAGGTCCATGCCAAATATTGAGATACGGGTTCAGCTGAAAATTGATTTTTGCTTCCAGGAACAAAACACTCTGCATAGAGGATGTTGCCATTTTTGCTGTAAACAGCTCTTACACAACTTACTTATTTGTTTTTTTTTTTTAATACAGTATCTCTAGTAATAGAGTGTTTAAAAGTGTGCTTAATCTCACCTAGTTCTTGGTGTCTAAAAATAAAGCAGTAAAGTGTCTCTGTTCTCTCTGTGGTAGCTGAGGAGAGGCAGATACGTCTGTTGGTGATTGATCCAACCCTAAGTGTGGTGCCTAAGCTGCATAGGATGAATTTCTCTCCAGTGGCTAGCCATTTGACCTTTAAATGGCAGCAGGTGAGATGAGTCCTGTCCACAATCAATAGGGGACACAGGTTCTCCAGTGAATGTTGTGTGCTTCAGATGGGTGGTTGTCTGCTTCTGCTTTACTGTGGTTGCCAGATTACCAACTACCCTCCCCAGAACGTCCTCTATGAGGTTCCCTGTCTGTCTCCAAGCAGTTTCTGTCTGGATTTAAAGAAGAAGAGGAAAGGAAAATAATTAGGGCAGTTTTCTGGGTGGGGTGGTTTTTCATTTGTTTAGCTGTCAGGGATTTTGGGTGTTTGTTTTTTTTTGTGTGTGTGTTTTGTTTTTTAACAGAAATGAGCTTTCTAAATAAGACAAAGGACTTTTTATCCCCTGGTTATTTGTTTTATAAGGAGAGAGAGAGAAAAAAAAAAAGCAAACATCACTCAATATGTTAGATTAGGAATTTATACCTCAGAGACTCAGCACACAGTGGAAGTTGCTTTGCCAGTAGGTTTTACTTGGCAAGATGAAATTTCTCTTCAGAGCAGAGGTCAAATGTCTCAGGATTGTGGAAGATGTGCTGGAGTAGTAGGAACACAGAATGTTATTAGGAGGAAATGTCTTGCTTCTCTGGATAGTACCAGTGTGTCAGTCTTCCAGAAGCTATTTACTTGTACATATACTTTCATGCTTTGCAACTTCCACCTTTTAGTTTTTTTTCCTATACTTGCATCCTTTTGGTGGATAATGGATCTTCAGGAGTCTTGATTTAGCCTGTTGTTACAGATATATACAGACAAAAAGTGAAATTCTAGCCAGTAGTCAAAATGATAGTTATGAGGAAACATGAAAAGATGTCAAACAATAACAGCAACAGCCAGACATTAACTGTTTCAGGAACAGAAGTCCCTTGGGTTGCTCATAATATATTTAAGAGTAAGATTTGAAAGGGTAAGGACTTTCGTGATTCTGTGTCTTCCCTCAGATTTCCTTGAGGAATCTGTTGGGGAAATCTTTTATGGCTTTAAAAAATGAAGCGTCATGAAAGACTGGTTTACTGACATACTAGAATAAACTGGTGATTCATGTTAGTGGGAAGTGGAGCAGTAATCGTTTTAAGTACTGAAGGAATTTGGTGAAGTTGCTAATGTACAAAAATATTCTAATTAAAAGCAGTTAGAAAATGAGGTTGCAGTAAATGGTATTTGAATCTCAAAAAAATCGGGGGAGAATGATCTCAGTGCTTTCTTACATGCTATCTTGTTAACCTCTAGGGCTCAGTAGATAGCAATATGATAGCTAATCAGAAGAGCTTAGTGTGGTTCAAAAATAATCGGGCTTTTGGATGTAATATTCATTTATACAAAAAACAACAACCCATAAACCTGGTTGCTAGATCAACAGCCTTATTTTATTATAACCAAGCGAGTCAAATTAAACATAATTGTTAATGAACTTAACTCAGCAGGGGCAAAGCAGTACAGCCTCTGTGAAGAAAAACTGAGCTATGTACATCTGTGCAGATTAAAGTTAATGAATAAAGAAATGACTCTGTTTCATAAATTTCTTAAAAGCTTTGAAAGTAAGGCTCTGTGGTTTTCAGTACACCACAACTAATTGTAGGTATGCTTTAAGATTCCATCCTTGCACAGCTGTTAAATACTTATTCATAAACTTGAATAGTTGAGTAGCAGTTGAATGGTGTGAGTTGTGTAAAATCTGTGATTGGTTCAGAATTATCCAGGGAGGTGGATGTAGGAGAAAACTTGTGGTGTTTGTTCCCTTGGGATCCCGAGGAGGGTGGGCAGTCTGTGACACACAGCTCAAGCTGAGGCTTGTGCAGGCATGTGTGTGTGTCATGGAAAGGGTTTTATTCTGTAGCAGCTTCTAATGTAGCTGCAGCAGTGTGTTGAGACAAGTCCTCAAGCTTGGAACAGCGGGTAATGTCTCGCTCTCACGCTTCCAATGTGTGAAGAGTCCCCAGACAAACAAAAAGTAGTGTTAGGTTGAAGCACACTGCTCTTAAGTTCTAGTCATCCATTTGAAAATAGAAGGGAAAGATTTCTACTGGTACTGGAAAAATCAGAATCAAGTAGAAACGAGTTTGTGAAGATATGTATATTCCATAATCAATAACTTGCAGGAAGCGAGGTGGGCGGTATTTATTTTGACCACAATACAAGAACAGGGATGTTCAATACTGTGAACATTCATTAAAAGCTGCTTCCTTGTTCCTTACATAATTGCTAACCTGTGGAGCTCAGTGCCATATGACAGCTAATCTGAAGAGCTAATCTGAAGAATTTAATAACATTCAAAACTAATTAGACTTTTGGATGGATACCATCCTCTGTTATCTTCTACAGGAAAAAGATAAACTCTCCAGCTTCAAAGACAAGTTGATAATGACCAACATTCAAAAAACTTGACTGTCAGCCATTGCTCATTAAAAAAACTTGAGTATCAGTTGTTGCCACAGTTCAGTTAGGAGAGAGAACAGAACAAAGGCAGTCTGCTAGTAGATGCTGCTTGCTGAAAAAACAGTTCTGCATATGGTCTGTTGAATGGCCCACCTTGGTTTTGTTTTGAAAGTATAAAACCTCCAGGACCATGAGTTGAAATGACATGGCTTATGTATTGCTTGTCTCAGGTTGGTTGTTTGTCCATGCACACAAATATTATAGTTATTTATAGATTTATATCATGGCAATACTCATCTGGATTTATTCTCATTTTTTTAATTGGAGATGCATATTTACTGTGTGTGACTGATGTTGGCATTACATGCCTCCTGCAGAAGGGAGAGTAAGATTGTTTGCTGCTTTGCATAGCAGCACCAAGGCATCAGTTATGGAACCCCTCTTGACACTGCTTATACTTGAACCAGGGAGAGAACAATGCAGTTGTAAAACATCCTCATATCAACTGGTAATTTTACATTAGTTTGCAGAATATAACTGATTGTTTTCAATTTTGCTTTATAAAAACAATTTGCATGATCTGCTTTATTATATGAATTTGGTTTGGATTGTAAGATTTAAATTAGCAAGCGTCTTAAAGTTGTCTTCATTTTTTTGCAGGTTATCATAGAAAAATCAAAAGTGAAAGGAATTCCTATCATTATCGATGCTGTAAGTATTTTATTGATTCAGTCAGTGATTTGATATATAAGAATCCATTAAGTAAATGTTCTTCTTACTGGTCATTGCAGGATGGACTGTGGCTTATTTCCCAGCAGCCTTCCCTAATTCAAGGCTACCAGCGAGCTATTCTTACTCCAAACTATATGGAATTTAGTAGACTGTATGAAGCCATGGTGAGCTGTTTTCCTTTTTTATATTTAAGTACATGCAAGTTCAGTCTTTTAGTCTTTAAAAATAAACAACTTATTACTGGCTTGAACATTATGTGCTGTATCTTATATGCAGAATAAACATTCTCCAGAGTTTCTTAAACAAAGATCTTTTACAGAAGACTTTTTCTTATAGACTTTTTGGCACTGCAGTGGGTATAGGAAAAAAAATACCTGGAAAGACTGATAGTGCTGCTTTTTGTTTCTTCCCCCATACATATGATGAAGTAGCAGGTGTTAGAATATGTTGTTCTAGTAGTAAAATATGTACTGTGTATGGAATTCTTGTGTTGTAGCTTAGAGACCCCGTAGACAGTAGTGATCATCATGGATGTGTATTAAGACTCAGCCAAGCCATGGGGAATTTGACAATTGTTCAAAAGGGAGAAAGAGATCTCATTTCAGATGGAGAGAAAGGTAAGTGAAGCCTTTTGCTTTCAGCAATATGATTGTTTTGTTTTGCTTGCTTTCAGTCCAGTGGTTGGACTGTACTCCCTGAAGTTTGAATGGGAGGGGTGGCTTTGCAGACCACATTTGGATGATTTGTGTGAATTGGTATTTTAAGAGTGCAACTTATTTGCTGAAAAAAAAAAAAAACGTTGCTGATTTTATTTCTTATTTAAATGGCTATAACTTATGTTTTATATTACACAGGTATTGAGGTATTGATTTTTCAATCTTTGAACTGTTTTAAAATCCTTAGCTGAAATGGTCTATGTAACTCCAGATGTCATTGCTAAATTGGTGCAGAATAATATTGTTGTTTCACCATATATTGGTATGCATGAAAAATAAAGATGTCTTGAGGTTCATGGGGCTGTAGATCAGCATGTATATATATGACTTGTACCTTAGGCCTGACAATTAAAAAAAAAAATAAACTCTAGATTGCCATTACAACTTTTTAAACCAGTCACTCATATGGTTAAAATATACTTAATAGATGAGCTGCCTGTGTGATGCTTTTTATACTGATCATTTACTGTGATCAGTATAAAATGAATTCATGAGTGCCTTCATTGTGTTTTGACTACGTGGTCTTATTTCACATACATAACGAGCAGCAGCTCTGCTTCTAATTACTTGAAATGCTAATTTCTGATAAATGTTTATGCCACTTCTGAACTGTTTCATATATAGTCAATTTTTCATTATTGGGAGACATGGGAGTCTTTTGTAACAGAAAACCAGTAATATGACAACTGGTTTGTTCAGAGCCACCTTCTACATACCCCCTTTAGTACAGATAATATAACAGACTGTGAAGCAAGCTGGGATAGATAGATCTATCTACACTGATAGTTACGTCTATGTGGTGAAGGACTTGGGCTGAGCATACAGTACCCAAGCTGCCCTGCATGAAATCTTCTGTCACATTTGCACCCATAGCAGAGTTGGTTTGTAACCTTGGACAGTCAAGTCAGGCTTAAGGGAGTATGAACTCTGTCAGAAGATAAAGTGACTTGGCTCTAGTTTATGCCAGCTAGAGAGCTTTAGAGTACTATGGTGTATCTTCTTTTTCTGTTTTTATGTCAACAATGTTCTTTTTATGCAAGATTGTTGCTTTTTTAACGAATGTTGGGAAAACTGGGTGAGTGCTTTAGATTGGGCACATTACCTGCTGGTATCTCAGATCTCCTTCTGAGCTGTTACTCTTCAGATGCGTGTACTCCACCATTGATGGAGAGAAGGGACACTGTCTTCATTGTCTCTTGTCATGCAGGGTTCAAAAAAAAAAAAAATTGGGGAACAACTGAAACTCTTTCCAGTTTCAATTTTGGGTGTTCAGGTGTGGCACAAGTTCTTGTGTGCTTTTGGGGCTTTCCGTTGTTTTTAATTTTTTTCTCACCTTGTTCTTTGTTGTGTTCTGATCTGTTTTTTCTCTTAGTTAAGTGGCTTTTTTTATTTGAAATAGAAACAGTTCTGTGCCTTTATAGCAGTGGTTTGATGTCCAGCTATAGGCTGCTGCTTTCTTGTTACTTCGCTTCTATCACCAATGCCTTCTCTCTCCTGGATTACAGACACTACAGGCAGCGTTGCTGAGCTGTAAAGAAGCAGTTGGCGGGTTTAATACAGGTTATAATGTCTGTTACACTGTTCTTAGGGCTGTTGTTTACAAGAAGGTTCCTGAGAATTTTGCAGAAACTATAGACTTCATCTTCCTTCTAACAAGTGTGTTCTTTGGGTCTGGGAGTTACTGTCGGTCATTCTTTTAAAAGCTGCTTAAATGCAAAATCACACTGAGAAAGGAGATTCTACTGTCTGCTCTGTGCCACAACACAGAACATGTTGTTGTGTCACTGACGCTGAATTCTCTCCCATTATTTTTGCTCTGAACATTTTCATCTGTCTGTTCTTCTGATCTTATGTAAGTTTTTTTCAGCTAAGACAACATACATCATGATTCCAGCGTGAGGGAAATCCAGATCCTTGGATCAGGCTAATGTCCTCTGACCACAGTCAAATAACTACGAAAAAATCTGTGTACTCCTCTTGCCTTTATTTTTATTGTCATCATCTGTTCATAGTGCTTAACCTGTACCTGTTTTCAGACATTTCCTGCCTGAGCTCATGTACTTAGCACGTTGATACTGGAGTTTCCATATATGAATTTTAAACTTTCTCTTTTGGGAATATACTGCATGCCTACTTTCTGGAAAAAAAAAGGGGGGTGGGGGTAGGGAGGAAGGGTGGGAATTAAAAAAAGTCTTAATGTACTCCAGGAAAATCAGAAGCTGCAAACTTAACTGTGTAGCTTTAGTGTTCTGTTCTTGGCTGTGGTGAAAGGAAGGCTTTTTGAGGGTGCAGAGAAGACTGGCTGGATGAATACTTTATAGCTTAGAGTGACTGTAGTGCTATTTTTATTCATGAATCTTTAGTGAATTCAGTAAACAATTTATTTCTGTTAGTTGAAGACAAAAAAAGGTTATCAGGTGATTTGTTAGCTGGAAGTACAGGTGTTGGTGAAGGATCACTGTTGGCAGGTAACTGTAGTCTTAAGCAGACAAGCACAATAAATGATTGGAAGCTGAAGCTTAATAAATTCACATCAAAAGTAAGGCAGAGAAATTATCTATGACAATAACATACCTAGAACTCTGATAGATGCCAAGCTGTGAAGTAGCTGAACACCTCTGAGGTTTTGTTTTACAGATCAGAATAGATGGTGCAGGTGGTTCCTTACAACCTTAAAATCAGCAACGAATAACATACCTGCCCTCTGTGAAATCAGTAGCAGTCCTCCACTGTAAAGGAGATTTTTCCTAAAATTTGTCTCCATTTCAGTTGAGCTGCCAGCTGCCCTGTAAACGTAATCACCAAGATTTAAGTTAAGTTTTATATACTGTTTTTCTCTTTCCTTTTGCAATTTCACATTATAGCTTGGCCTACAGTTGTTGATTCCCTGCTCTACAAAGATGAGCTTCACCATGCTCTTGGTAGGTGATATCAGTGCCATCACTGACCAGGGTAGGAATGAGTACTCAGCCTGTGGGTAAAAGGTAAGTCAGCTTTTATTCATTATGGCACAGCTCTCTAAGGCTTTCTTTTATTATTCTTTGGAGAACTGGTCAATAATAAAGTGTGGTTATACCAGTCTTAGTTCCTAGCATGTTTAAAATTTGGTTAGGTCCTTGAAGATTCTGGATTTTTGGTTTTAAATGATAAAATGAATTTTTCTGTATTTTCCTTTCTGTCTCCTCCCTTCCAAAAGGCAGACTTTATGGGTAACCAGACCACTGCTGCCTGGGACTACTTTTACCTGGAGCCAGTAGCCAGACATAGTTTCTCTCCAGTTGCCCAGCTGCAGCTATGATCAAGAGAAGCAAGGCATCGTGTGAGAGGACTTATTAAGTACTGAATAAGGGGCGAAAAAAACAATTCTTGCCATAAGAATACCCATAAGTACCCTAAGCAGTACTTCTGATTTCTGCCATTCATTCCCCATACAGCTGGAAAGGAAGCTGTTCAGTGCTTGTCAGTCCCTGGCTCACTTGGGTAAAAGCTGTTATGGTATCTGGCTGCCCAGCAGATTTTGCCTAGTTTTTTAGCTGAGAGGCAGCACCTTCATCTCCACTCCTGCTTCTGCAGAGTGTGCGAAACAGGGAGGTCTTGGTTCATGCCCGTTGTGCTGCTGTGCTTTCCATTGCTAGCAGAGCCCGGACTGTGGTCTCCCTGTCACTGCTCACCTATCATCACATCACATCTCTGGCTGCTGCACCTATCTAAGAATGTAAGGTAAAATTTGGATCATTTTCACTTAGACTGCCTGTTGTGTTGCACTCAAGGACCTATCTAAGTTTTGAAAGTGTGATTAGGGAATATTAAAAGTATAAGCACCCTTTATTTAAAAGCCAACTTACATTTTCCACATCAGTTGAGTGTTTTCTTCAGCCAGAGTCCTTAATCTTGGTTTCCCTGTCTGTATGTTTCTGGGAGTCCACAATCTCCAGCTACATGCTTTTGTGAGTTAACTTGCAAAAGGAAAAAGATAAATTTCTTACTAGTCTGAGTATATGCCAGATCACATATATATGTATTGGTAAAAGTTTCTACTCAAGATCTGACAATGGTCTAAACCCAAATCTTGCACTTGGTGGAGCAAAATGGTCTTTGATAGCTTCATTATTTTACATAGAAAATGGAAATCTTAAGCCTTTCAATTAAACAAGAGTATTTGTTGTTGCGTGGGGTAGCTATGTAGGTGATACAATCCAGTTGGATGATATCAGAAGTCGTAATGGTCATATCTTACAAACACAGATTCCCGAGGACATTAGGATAAGTGTAATACTCCTGCTCTGTGAGAGTAAAATAAGTGCAAAGAACTTGTTCAGAATGCCCAAGATTCAAGAATTAAAGTTTAATCTCCAGGCTGTCTTCTGGTATTCAGTCTCAGCAAATGTGGCATTTCACATAGGTTCTTTAGTCTTCTTTATCAGCATCAGTATTACGTGTTTAGCCTTTGTCGTGGTTTAAACCCAGTCAGGTAATTCGTTCGCTCACTTCCCCCCCTTTCTTGCCCTCCCCCTGCTCTCGGAGGGACGGAGAGGAGAATCAAAAGAATGCAACTCCCACGGGTTGAGATAAGAACAGTTTAGTAACTAAGGTATAACACAGATCACTACTGCTACCACCAGTGATAATAATGATAAAGGAAATAACAAGGGAAGAGAATACAACACCTCACCACCCGCTGACCGATAACTCGCCCCCCAAGCCCGACCAAGCTCCGACCGATACCTCCTCCAACCCTGCAGTCTCCCAGCCCTTCCGGCTAACTCCCAGTTACATCCTGGGCATGACGTGCTGTGGTATGGAATAGCTCTTTGGTCAGTTTGGGTCAGGTGTCCTGTCTCTGCTTCCTCCCAGCTTCCCCTCCTCCCTGGCAGAGCATGAGGCTCACAAAGTCCTTGGCCAAACCAAAACATCTCTATCAGCTCTGTTCCCGAGCCGAAAGTCAAAACACTGCACTGCACCAGCTACCAAGGAGGAGAAACATGACTGCTACTGCTGAACCCAGGACATTATCCACCCCTTATTCCATACCATTCACGTCATGCTCAGTTCCCACATTTTCAAAATACCATCACTCTTATCTTAGTGCATGGACCAGTCCCTATAATGCTGCCGAGTCCATCTGGTCCATGATGGCAGGCTCCATCTCTTGTAACAGTCTTCCAGAGCAGGAGAGACTGTGTGCAGTGTTCACACTCGTGAATAACTAGGGCAATAGTGTCCATTGTTAAGTCCACCCCTCGATCATGAGTCCATCTCTGTGTTGCATCTCTGCTCTGATGGCCTGAAGTGCCATGGGCCCACCAGCCTTAAAATAATTCACTGTCCCCTTAAGCAGTTTCTGCAGCTTGTTGCTGGGGACTCCATACAGCTGCCTTCCATCTCCGACGCTTCCAAAGCACTGGAGGGGCCCAGTGGACTAGATACTTGCCCATACTGTCCCACACACCCTGCCACTCATGACTGTCCAGCCTTGGGGAAAATCTCTTGGTCCCCCTATATTGTTGTCTAACCCCAGACAAGACCCAAACCTGACTCTGCTTAACTTTTGAGATCAGACAAAATGGTTGTGGGTAGAACACAGCCTGTGTGTGTGCCAACATGCTGATCCCCATCACAATCAGCAGGCAGGTCCCAAGGATACCCAAAGGCCATTCAGAGCCTTCAGAACTCTCAAACGACGCTGCTGTGCTTGTCACTGGGGCTGGTGTAGCTGCTGTGCTTGCCGGCTCTCCCACCACCAGCTTCTCTTTTCCTGAGTCCAGCTCTTCCTCCTCTGCCTTGCTGGGAAGTGCTGCGTGGTCTCCTGCATCCTCCTGGGGCTCGGCGGGTGGCTGCCGGGAAACGCTCTCGGCCGTCGCGGGGCTGGGCTCCTCCGCGGGGCTGGGCTCCTCCGCGGGGCTCGGCTCTTCCGCGGGGCTCGGCTCCTCCGCCGCCTTCTCCCGCTGCTCGGCAGCCGCTTCCTTCTGCTCCTCGACCGCCCCGGCCTCCTCCACCGGCAGCCGTCCCCTCGCGGCCTCCGGCCCCGCTCCCGCCGCCGCTTGGTCCCCGGGACCGCTCTCCCGGGCCGGTTCGGCTGCCGCCGGCTCCCGGGGCCGCTCCCCCTCGGCTCCCCGCAGCCTCACGAAGATGGAGAGTAGGGTGAGGGCCAGGACGGTGAAGAGCAGCCGGACGGCCAGGTACAAGTCCACGGCCACGTCCGTCCCGCCCTGCTGCTGGAGCCCGCCCGTGTTACAAGCCATTGCCATAAAGCACAGTGAGACGAGAACCTTAGCCCAGGCCCCATACTTGATAAACACTAACACAGCAAATACCGGCTCTACGTAAGTTACAACGGTCTGAAGCTGTGAGGTCAAGAAGAACAACTCTGATAGCCAATAAATCAGCATTGTGACGAATGACTATTAATCCAGTCAAATCTGTCGTTATCTCAACCCTTCGTGCCCCACATTGGGCGCCAAAAAGAACTGTCGTGGTTTAAACCCAGTCAGGTAATTCGTTCGCTCACTTCCCCCCCCCCTTTCTTGCCCTCCCCCTGCTCTCGGAGGGACGGAGAGGAGAATCAAAAGAATGCAACTCCCACGGGTTGAGATAAGAACAGTTTAGTAACTAAGGTATAACACAGATCACTACTGCTACCACCAATGATAATAATGATAAAGGAAATAACAAGGGAACAGAATACAACACCTCACCACCCGCTGACCGATAACTCGCCCCCCAAGCCCGACCAAGCTCCGACCGATACCTCCTCCAACCCTGCAGTCTCCCAGCCCTTCCGGCTAACTCCCAGTTACATCCTGGGCATGACGTGCTGTGGTATGGAATACCTCTTTGGTCAGTTTTGGTCAGGTGTCCTGTCTCTGCTTCCTCCCAGCTTCCCCTCCTCCCTGGCAGAGCATGAGGCTCACAAAGTCCTTGGCCAAACCAAAACATCTCTATCAGCTCTGTTCCCGAGCCGAAAGTCAAAACACTGCACTGCACCAGCTACCAAGGAGGAGAAACATGACTGCTACTGCTGAACCCAGGACAGCCTTGACTAGCTAGCCCATGTTTCACATTCTGTGTTCTAAATACAAACACAATAAATGAGTCCCTGGGTTGGTTTGTTTTCACATTGTGAAACAAGAAAACACAGACATATGTTACTTTTTATACTATATAGGCCTTTGGTTTTCTAACTGTAGTGTCTGGGTGCTAGTGTTGTAAATAGGGCCTCCTGTAAAGCCGTATCAGAATTCCTGCTTGCCAGCGAACTGGTAGTGCTTGATCTCAGCAATACTAAATACTGATTTTGATTTATTTTTTTTTTTCCCTTCAAAGCAAGGACAGCTATTTTCAGTTACATAACAGACTTCTAATTAAGCATACAATGCCTGTAAATGGGACATTCTTCTGTGCTTTGATCTGCCAGCACAGTTTGGGCTGGGAGTTCTTTCAGCTTAAAATTTGCTGGCAACGGTATAGTTAAGTGTGACACCATCATCTGAATGTTTCCCCAAATGCTGACATTCATCTTATCTTCAAGGAGTGCTGAAAAGGGAGTGATGGTAATTTATTTTGTGGCCTGAAATGTGTTAAACATAGAGCTACAAAAATACTTGATCGTAGTTACCTAGAAGTCTGGGGCAGAATTCTGAATTGTGTGGAGCCTGAAACTCTTGAACTTTCACTTTCTGATACTCTGTCAGTATGATAGCCTTCAGTATTTTGTTTCTGTGGCACTCACACTTCAGTACAGATTGTTTCCATGGACTTAGGCAAGCAAGAAGTGCCAGTGACTGTATGTGAGGGACGTGTTGTATTCGCTTCGTAGGGCTTCGGCAATATTTGTGTGCTGTTTAATTGCTGAGACTGTTGAAACTGTTGTATAGGACTGTGGTTGTTCTGACTCTAGCAGATATCCGTGCTATAATTCAGTGATTTCTTCAATGATGACATTTTTGTCTAGCTTTTTCCTATTATAATAGATGTATGCTCCATTGGGAAGTGCTAGGGAGCTGCTTGTTTTTTACTTTTCAAAAGTTACTTAGCATAAATCAGTTTTCATTAAAAGACTTACAGTGTGTTTGGTTGGGGGGGGGGCTTTATTCATCACCCTGTGAAATGACGTAAGATTTGGTTGCCCAGACCTATTAAAACCAAAACAAGACACCCTGCCCCGAGAGCCAGTTTTGACCTCCATTGGTTGTATGTTTCGTAAGGTCTGTCAGTTGAACTGAATATGAACTTCTCCATTATTTTGGTTTGGACTGGTGTCAGACTAATTGACCTTAAGTGGTCCTGGTTGCTGCCTTTCAGCATTGACAGGTTGTGGTGGTTTTGGTCTTTGCAGTTTTCCTGTTGTTCAGCATTCCATTGTCTTGGTCTCCTCAGCTATTCCAAGAACTACATTTTCTAGGTTTCCTGATGTATGTGTTCATCCCTAGTCAAACGTATAGCTTCGCTGGGCAATGGACTGAAAAATACATGTAAATACATCATTCTGCATGTCTGCAGGGAATAGAGCTGCCCGCCTTCTCAGCATCATCCCTGACTATTCAGTCATGTCCATCTAATCAGGGTCTTGTAACATTGCCACTGCCCAGTGCAGCATATAGGGACGTGACCCCCGTGGTCCTTAAAGATCTGCTTGAGCTGTCATCGCAGTGGGTCACAGACATTTAATCTGAGGTTCTGGATTTGGGGGACTGGGAAGACAGGAGGTTTGTTTTTGTTGTTGAAGAAGACTGGGAAGAGCATCAGGAAAACTTTGTGCTTTGTAGATCTGGCAGTGTGCCAGTTGGTCTTGATGGGCATGTGGGATTCCTTCTTTCCTTTGAAAAGCTCTTAACAGTGATTGTAGTTCTGAGGAGTTTTTTGTTCTTTTTCCCGCTGCCTGTTGTAATATTCATCATCCTTTTGTTTTGAGATGGTTTTTGAGGAGCTGAGCACAGGAGTTGCCCGTGCGTTACACCTTTCCCTCCTCGTTCAAGTGAATTTCCTGTAGTTCTGCTTCTTTGAAGGTATTGCATGGATTTGTTTACCAGCATCTCTACAGAGTACAAAGGCCTACTCTTGTTGTCACCTGTGAGGTATTTCTGCACGTATTTGAGACTTACTTTGAAAAAACCCCACAAACAAAAGACTTCTTTTTTTTTTTTTTTTTTTTTTTTTTTTTTTAGTGGGGTGTTATAATTGGCCTGCTTTGAGGAGATCTTGCTTTCCTGTACAGCTCAGAACTGACTGCAGGGTTGTGGGGCTACAGAATAGTGGCAGATGGTGACATGCAGCTAATAAGCAGGGGCTTGTGCTCAGCTGTCAGTCAGAAGGCCCTAAAGCTTTTGAACAGAGGATTTTCACCCTGCCTCCTGCCAGGAGTTCAAGCCCTCAAAGTGAAAATCCTGTGAGATACCATCTTCAAAGTAAGCAGAATTAGAGGCAATTTCTCCAAAAGACTGTATTTAAACAAACCCAAAACACTGCCTAAAAGGGCATGGCTTCTTCAGATACCTGCCTCAGAAGAGCATTACACTAGTGAAATCTGACATTAACTACTGCTCACTGAGAAACACATCCAGAATCTTAATTTGGGGGGGGGGGGGGGGGGGGGGGGAAAGGGAAGAAGAGTGATTGGCAAAATTAACTGCTGGCAGTGCTGCAGCGGTGTCTGCTGTGTTCGTGGTGACTAATGAATCTTTGCCCTCTCAGTGGCAGCAAAAATGCACAACTGCCTGGCCTCACAAGCCTAGCAATTACTGCTGGAGGAATTAGTAGGAAATGAAAGTGAAGTACGGTTCCTTGCTGCACTGAGTAACAAAAAGGAGAAATGAGCTGTACTAATGAACTGGAAAGGGTTTGCCTGCATTAAGTAGGTTTTTACTGCTTGCTGTTTAAGATTTACCTGCAAGTCATCTGGTTTTGTGCAGAGGTTTTCCTTTATTTTACAAGAGGAAAATTCCTTTTAAAAAGACAGATTACTCCCTTTAAGTTACCTGAGCTGCTCTGTTCATACACCTCAGAGAAACCCAGCCCAGGTGACTGCAGAACGCTGAGATAAGAGCTGTTGTCCAAGCAGTGTCTTGCTTTATACTCCACTTGTGTACTTGGCATGCTTGGGAACACACAACAGTGGTGTGCATAGCTCTGCAGTAGCTGGCTGGAGATGCTAAGGATCACTACATGACCAGCTCTTTCACCCTCCTAGGAGAAGAAAATAAATGTCTCCTGGTTTCATTCTCAGAACCAAGCAATAAAGACAGCTGAGGGTAGGTGCATACCCATAAGAGTTTGGAGAATGGTATCAGAATTTAGGCTGTTGTCTTCTTTTGTACCTTATGTATCCCTCAGGCTTCCTGCTTGGACTTGTGGGGAGTAGAGAACAAAGGACTTAAATTTAGTGGAACCATTTGCATGTTCTTCATAGTTAAAGCCTCACAGAGATCGGTTTGACCAAGGTCCTTTGTATATTTAAAACAGAAATGTAACACCTGATACTCTGTCAGAGCCTATCCGCAATGACGCTGCTGACAGAAACATACACGGATGTGGAGGATACTGTGATTGGCAAAAAATGATCTCTCTTCACACTGGTTTTACAAAGCTTAAGGAAAAGTCTGTTCTCAGTAAATTGCCTTTCTGGTGGGCATGGCAGAAGGCTTGAGCTTCCAGTGTCATTTTGCTTTTTCTCTTTGTAGAAACACCTTGGTTTACATTTGAAAACTCTGAAGGTCAAAGACTTTGGAGAGTTGTGTTTGTGCAGTGGCTTTGTGGAGGGACCTGGTCCAGTTTGGGAGATTTGCTCATCGTGACAGCATCAGTTCATGTGAACTACTCATTAGTGACTGAATCTTCTGTGCAGGCTGAGTGAAGTATAGGAAGTGTAAACATTGTAAGGGATTGAAAAGTAATTAGAAAATTATTTTTAAAATGTTTATGCAGTATTTTTGTTAAGAATTGCGTATTTCAGCATATGCTGCTGCCTGTGAGGAGTCTCTCACTTGTTAATCGCTGTGTGCCTCAGGTTAACCCTTGCAGCTGCAGTGACACCACTGTAAATAGAAGAAAAATGCACATTACTTTGTTTTTGGTTTGTCTATTTGTAGTACTCGTATGCAGTCATGAAGGAAGCAGCCGGAGATGCGGCGGACAGGGGGACCTCCTTTCTGGTTCTCTTGGAGTCTTGGCGCACTGGGCCTTTCTTGCTGGAGCAGAAAAAACAAATGGGTATGAATATTAGCAACTTCCTAATTCTTGTGAGTCTGTTCTCCTATGGCAGCTGTTGTAGTCCTGCTGCAGACATTCCCAGATGAAATTGGAGTTGTTGGGACTAAGGTATCCATGTACTTCTACAAAATGTAAGGGAGTTTTAGAGCAGTCTACATAATAGTTACAATTTTAATAAGACAGACTCTTCAGTAATCTGACATTTCCCAATTTGAGGCAGAACTAGCATGCAAACTTGGATCGAGTCCCAAGGAGGTATGTGTAAGGGGTTTGTGTTTTCAAAACAATTGAATGCAGGAGGCAGGTATGAAGAGTAAATACATGGTAGTCATTGGCAGTAACATCTGTAATTCAGAAAATGCGTCATTTAGCTTTGTGTTTGTAACTTGGTACTTAGGTACTCTTGCATTGTACCTAAGTAATTCAGAGGGGCAGGTAAGTCAAAGCTTGCAAATAAAATACAATTTCAAAGAGAGTAACCATTTAAAGACCAGATAGCAGTCCAGTTTGATCATACATAAAGCAGCCATGCAGGTGGCTGCTGTCTCTTCTTGGTTAAATTATTTCAATACCTATCTGACTGGTTGGTCCATACAGTCATGTAGTCTTTCTGTGAGAGTAGGTGTTTTAAATAAAGTTGAAAAGAACCCTGACGCAAGCAGTTATGCAATGACAGTCCCTCTTCCCAATAAATAATGAGTTACTGAAACTTAAGGAGCAGAGAACTTTTGTGGTCTTTTGGATGCTACATAAAGATGCACACAGTTGGATGTGCATGGGAGGTAACTGGTCGGCTCCTTGTGTTACTGTGAGAGCCCTACATCAGGTCCCCCAGGAGGAATGAGGGACCAGACTTTAAAATTCTGAGATCTAGCAGGACGAAAAATGAAACCAAGATTATCTGTGTATCTGCAACTGCAGCTGCCACTGGAGGAGGAATTCCATTTCACTTCATTAAAAGGATGACTTCATTTTTGCATGGTGCACAACAGATCAGTATTAAATTGTTGGAGAGATTAGCAAACGCAGCACGTGTTCTCCAGGCTTTCTAACTTGTGCTCCTGTGGCTTTTCCAGGCAGCTCACTCAGAAACTCTTTTATTTTATAGATGAAGGAACAGTCAGTGTAATTGGCATCAGCAGCACATTGTGTCTCCTGTGGTGATGTTAAGGTGACCCTTCTCAAACACCTGCTGTACCAGTCCTGTTTCTCTCGTATGTTTCAGGAAAAGGAGGAGCTTTTGGGGCTCGGTGAATCAGGGCATCATCTTGCAGCCTGCACTGCAGGCAGCACAGCCAGTCCTTCCATGCTTGTGCCTGCCTCTGTTGTTTCAAATCGAGTCTGGGCAGAGCATGATTTTGAAATGTTAACATTGCACTGGCTTTCAGGAGTGCTAGTGGGATAGTAGGTAGGATTGTCCTGTTAAGGGGATGTTAAAGTGATGTCTTTCAGGTGATGTCTTTCAGACTGGTTATGCAGCAGCTTAGAAACAGCCGCTTTAACTGTATTGAGCCCAGAAGCCTGTGCACAGCTCTTGTTTCAGAGCAGTGTTTGGGCATCCAGGGTTGACTCTCAGGATGGCTTAAATACACCTGCACCTTGATGAGTGCATGAAGTTGCTGGTTTCAAGGAAAAGATGCTCAAAGCTACCCTGGTAACACCAAATTGTAAACTCATGTTCTGTTTTGCCTGTGTTTATGTGGTGATCCTTCACAACACTCATACTTGTCACAGGAGTTAGTGACTTGGAGGCAGCTGTGTCCCAGCCATGGCTGAGCTTTGGAAGGTTTTTCACCAGGCAGCATCTGGAGCCCAGGGCCAGCTGCTGGATGATTCTGCAGTTGATTTCCTCTGCGCTGGTGCTGAAGGCAGCAGATGCAGCTCCTGTGGCCCAGCCTGTGCGAAGGTGCACTGCAGGTGGCAGGGCTGTGCTGCCTTCTCAGGGGGAGTGTTCAGCACTGGAAGACTGGGGCTAGGTACACTCTTACAGAGTCTGTAAGCATGTAGGAGGCATTAAGAGAGTGCCTTAATCTCTGTTGTAGTCTACAGCTGTCACTGTACCACTTTCAAGCTGATCTAATGAAGGCCCTGGAGCAGTGACTAGGGCCCTGTTAAAACAAATCTCTTGTCCATGTCTCCATGTCTTTCCTCCACCCCTGCAACCTAAACCAGACTGAGTTACCCAGCGACAGGGGAGGAAAAGGAGTTAAAACATTGCCAGATGAGACTTCACTCTTCCTCTGAAGGGTGACATTTCACATGGGTAAAACTAGACATAAACATTTTCTCACACTCTTTTAAGCACGTTTTCTTTTTGCATCCTTCGGCCATGGCAGTTTCTCATTCAGTCACATTCTGTGCCATGGAAAGGGAAGCATATGTTAAAATCAGGCAATGGTGTTATGCAATGCAGGATTCTGAGAAACACAGGTGTTTGCTGAAGAGGCCTTCCCAGCACTGCTGACAAACATTTATGGGTGCAAAGATTAGGTCCACTACCTTATGAATTACACAGGAGTGTTCAGGTTTTGTTTCTGATGTTTGCTTGTTTTTCCCTTTTAGTCAAAATCCCTTCCTAGTGGCTGCTTTTGGAGCGTGCTCTCTTACAAGGCAGGCTAACCACCAGGCCTTTCAAAAGTTTGGACGTTCAATGACTGCCTCTGACATGGTTTCAGAAGTTGGAACAGCTTTTAACAAACTTTTTGAGACCTGAAGCCAAAACGGCAGAGAAGGAGAGGACGAGCAATGACTGCAAGAGTTTATTACATTTACCATAGAATTCCCATAAGTAGTGCACCCTTTCAAGTGCTGTAGCAGCATTGGAATGCTAGGTAGATTTTTTTTTTTATTTTTCAGAATAGAAAAATATGATCAATGTAGATATTTTTTAAGAGTTTGGGATACAAAAATGTTTTGGCTGGAATAAGCTGTAGTTGCAGATCTGTTATAATATAATAAAACTAAACTGAAAGTATTCCTCTGTTCTTTTTGATAGTTATTGAGCAATAACTAAAGTATGAACAGCAAAAAATAAATGCACTTGGTACTTAGATAAAATTCTTCCACCAGCTCAGCTGAAGTTCTTGGATTGCACCAAGCTTGTCATGTTTTCATTCTTAGACCCTCTGTCTAGAATTAGTTACTGCCCTTCATTTTTGCCATGCTAGTATATCAAGCAGCAAAAAGTAAGCCTCTTTGGAAAGGGAATGCATGAGAGTTGCTGTAGATTTTGAATGTAATTAGTTGCCTTTTCCCGTTCCCGGTCCCAGAGGCAACGCTTATTTTTCAACAGGACACCCGCTTCCTACAACATCTCTGAGTGGGTGGGTGTTTGTTCTTTAAAAGGTTGCCCCATCTCAGAACAAGGTTGTACTGTAGGTATCTTAGTGTTAAACAGTAATTATGTTACCTGAAAAAAATGTTTTCTATTCCTTTAGTTGGCCTTGACTCATCTAGAATTTGGTATGATGAACTTTTGTGGAATTACCATTTGGAGAGGTGCTAGGCAGGATAAGAAACTCGGTGATTGCTACCTGAACTGGTCAGCCTCTCAGCAGTCACAGAGAAGTGAAGTGTTTTTAGAACTCAAATGGCCTGCTGAGTTAGAGCTCTGAGAGGACCATCACATAGGTTCACAGGTGGGTATCCACTAACCAGCAGGAGTATGAACTGCAGACACAAAGGGCAGCCAACAGTGTGTACCTGTGCCTTCTTCTAGGGGTATGCAGGCAGCCATACCCTGCAAGGCAAAAGCTGGCATAGGAAAAGGGTGGTTGGTGGTTAAGCCCGAGTGCAGTGCCTGGGTTTAAGGGCTTTTGGCTCAATCCTTAGCAAGACAGACAGGATCTTTAGTAGTTAAGGCCATACCTCACTGGCAGGGCAGAGGAGTGTTGGGTGTAAAGGGGAAGCTGCATGCAACTTTGCACAGTATCATTTCTTAAACATTTGGAAATACAGTCAAAGCTTGCAGGGATAGAACCAATATGGAGAGAGGAACAAGGTCACGTGAAGTATGTTTAAGTGTGTACTGCCCTTAAACCTATAGTCTAGCTCCAGGTGTATATACTTCTTAAAGTGCAGGAACAAGCATATGCATCTTAGCTACTGCAGTAGATGTTCTGTATTCACTGCAGCCAGTCTTTCCCAGTGCTCTAGCTCTAGGCTGGCATATGGTGCCATGCTACTAGTCAAAGAGCTTTCTTGTTCCTTACAATATCTGCCCAGAGAAAGCACCTGGAACCAGAAAAGCTGCTCCAAATATCTGCCCTCAGCCCTTATAGTTGATATTTCTGGATGCACTGTGACTACTACCTCACCCCAATGCATTTTTGTTTTTTAAAGCAGTTTCCTATTTTTTAAAATAGTTTTTGAAATGTTTGCTCACTTTGGGTCTATGAGGGTTCACGGACTGTTTGAGATTAGAGTAACATCTACTCGTAAAAGATGATGGATTTTGGTGTTTAATTTAAGCAGTTTTGTAAACTGTCTGCATCTCAGGGGAAATAAAGCTACTATTGTTTTTTCCCCCTAAAACTATTTGAGAAGCCTGACTCCTTTAAATAAAATCAGAGTTAAAACTGATTTTAAAACAGCTACTGGATTTCTTTTAAAGTGAGCGTATTTTTGGTTTTGTGTTTAGAACATCAGTGGTATTATCATTTAAATGGCATTCGTAAGGCAAAGTCAGTCAATTACCAGACCTCAGTAGGGGTTTCAACCTGTGGTGTTGGTTTTAAATCTACACAGAAGTTGTAACTCTGTTCTTCACTACTGTATACGTATTGTTACGATTTTTAAACATGCTGGCAATGTAGCAGTTTCTTCTGGTAGGAAATAAACATAATAGCAAAGTGACTCTGTGTACCTTGTTTGGTGTGTCCCCACAGCAGCAGAGCTGTTCACCATTTGTTCCAGTCTGCTAGAGCGATACAGCTACTACCACATGTAAAGTACTAACAGAATCACATGAGCATCTGGCGAAGTGCTGATGAAGACACCCGTTTTCCGTAGGAATAGCTATAGCCAGAAAGGGAGCAGAAAACCAGCTACACCTTTTGCTCTAAATAATATAAAAGAAAGCCTTTATCCTATTGAACAGATCACTTGTGTGAACTGTATTTCCAAATGAAATTCCTTGTAGCGGAAGCAGTGTTCTTGTTCTCTGTTCATAAACCAGTAGGTAAGTACAAGCCCCATGTACACTCAGGTCACCTCGTGTAAGACAGGCCTCTCTTTTTAACACAAACATGGCAAAAGGGGGGAAAAAGGTAACTGAACAGGTGATAACAACTCAAAACACACTAATTCTATATCTTCCCAGTTGTGATGGAGAGACCCTGAGCATGCTGAATTCCCAGTGCTAGGAAAGTCTTGATGTGTTTTCTCTGCAGAAACAAACTAAAAAGCTACCAGGCCTTACACGTAACTGGATACAATCATAGTGCAGTTAAAAGATTTCACAGGACCGAAACAGCAACACAGCAGTAAGGAAATACGTGAAGGCCAAAAGTGTCACCTCCTTCTGTCTGACAGGAAAGCACATGTTT
Source organism: Pezoporus wallicus (assembly GCF_028554395.1). Lineage (NCBI taxonomy): Eukaryota > Metazoa > Chordata > Aves > Psittaciformes > Psittacidae > Pezoporus > Pezoporus wallicus. The sequence goes on along the minus strand of NW_026635653.1, from coordinate 42,493 downwards.
AAAACATTGAACTAAAGTCTGTTTTGAGGGTGAAAACGCTTGAGTTCTCACCTCTGTCTTCACTGTGTTTTAATTCCCAGTGCCAGCTGAGCAGAACAGGGTGTGAGGGCAGAACACACAGCACGAAGGGCTGGGGCAGTGCCTGCGTTTGAATATGCTGAGGCCAGCGTGAGGCAACCCAGCAGGCTCCTGGGCTGCCCTGTGGTTTGAATGCTTCCACATACCAATTGCAAGTCCTCTGTTTATTTACCTGCTACTAGTGTCAACAGCTTTGCTCAGATTATATCATTCCATTCTGGTCCGAAGGTTTTATTTGGAAATACTAGTATTTACAACTGTTGCCAAAGCAGCTGAAATAAAAAAAAAAATTCACAGATCCAAGAACAAAGAATCAGCTTTTTTCTTGAGCCTGCTGCTCTGCTTGCCCTCCTCCTTCCGCCATTTCCCACGTTGAAACAGCAGCTCTGTCCTGTAAGAAGGAGTGAGCAGGTCAGTCCCAGCAGTCTGGATCACACGGGTATCACATGTGCAGGTAGTTGGAGGCAGAGACTTGTAACGAAGCTCCATGCAGCAAGCTGTTCATCCCGTTAGGTAATGGGAGGTGGAGATACCATCTCACAGGAATGCAGCTGTTACTAACAACACCCAAAGCTGTCAAAGCCAGACAGTTCTCCCCAGTTAAGGAAAAAAACCCACAATAGAAATGTCACCTCTTTTATACGGAATGCTGCAGCGGTGTGTACTCTGTATCCTATGAATAACCTCTGTTAAACCCAGGCAATCACACTGTCATGTTTAAATGGCTCATATACATGGGAAACAGCTCTTCTTTGACAATACATGAGAAGGTACTGAGTAACTTCTGAATTTCAGGATAATAGCCTGTTGCTGTAAGTATCTAATGCAATACTGTCGTATTTTTGACAGTATTACAGTCAAACCATTTCCAACTCAAGATCCAGAAGTTCAGCGGCAATTGTTCACAATAGAAGTTAATGTACAATGTTACATGAGCTCTGACTCATGAGAGAGGCTGGAATACAGTGTAGAATTTTCTTCAGATTAAAGTGAAAACTGGTTTTGATGCAAAAATGCTCAATAGTACACCTCACTTGGTAGCACAGATCAGCTCGCATTTCAAGGACGCTACTGCAATGTGAGAAGACCGGTGGATATTTTAATCTGTTTGTTGCAAGTTCTCTAGCTTCAAACAGAAAGTCATCTGCATTGAGCAGCATGAGAGGAGAAACCAGTGTACAGAAATCACAAGCTTACCTGCTGAAGGAGAAACTGCCCTTGCTACAAACCTGATTTTTAAAGGAATTAAGTTACTAGCATTCTCTGAGCTGCCACTCACACCCTACACCAGCCAACTTCTCCCTGCCCAGCCCCAAACCAGGGGTTCATAGTCTGCACTGGGCAGAGATGAGGCCTGTCTGCTTCATCTGCTCTGCGGCTTTTCCTCCTGCACATGGACTGACCTCAGCTGCACAGGACAGATGTGTATCATGTGCTCATTGTGGGGTTCATAAAAGTTTCATGAAGATCAGAGGCTGGGTAGACAAGAGAAATTCAGATTACTTCCTCAAGCACCTACAAAGCAAGCAGGACCCAGTTGCTCAGCACTGCACTAGCACAACATTTTCAGCAGCAGCCAACCCACCCAGCCAGGCAGACTTGTGCCAAGCATGAGGGTGGCAAGGGCCCTGCCTTGGGCAGGATTGGGTCATGTCACATCACTCAGTTTGCAGGACTCCTCTGGCATTTGCAAAGGCAAGATCTGGGCAACCTCCACAGCACACCTTCTACAGGATCAGCAAACAAAGCAGGAGCAGAGTTTGGGCATGTGGTGTGTGTGCTTGTAGGTGTGTTTTGTCTTCACAAGGAAACTATTCTGGGACAAGCAGGAGACAGATTATGCCAAGCTCCAGGTTATTAAAAAAGACAATTGAAATAACTGGAATAGGCTGAATCCTGACTAAGGGCAATTTCCAGGAGGTTATTAAACATCTGTAAATCCCTTCAAAAACAAATCTGCAGAAGGGTGGAGGTGGGGCTGCAGCTGTTTTGCCAAACACATCAAAAGGGGATCACCTCCAAGACACTATCTCAGTGCAGTTGTTTGGATTTGCAAACTTTCTTCACAGGTAAGTGGAGCGAGGATTTAGCTACGTACAAACAAGGAAACATGTTCCAGCTTCCCACAGTCTTCCTTTGCTTTCACAGCTGTAGCTCACCACTGCTGCACTTGGCCCCTCACCCCAGTTTGTTTCAGCACACTCCCTTTCATCTGAGATCATGAGGCAGCTGACCACACTTCATGTTTGGATTTAATAGGTGTGCTAACAAATGACAGCTCTCACATTCAGCAGTTAAAGAGGATGAATGCCGTCACTCCTTAATATCACTGTGCTTTACATCCTCCCATTGGTAAAACCATGTGAGAGAAGAAGCAGCAGCTTGGGGGGAGGGAGGAAGATGCTGGAGGGAAAGTGAGAGATTACTCTGTACATAATGAGTGACACTGACCCAGAGGCCTGGAGCAGAGGGGAGGAGGGCAGTGAAACAAGAGGAACTGACAGAAGCAGCACCTGTTAAAGCAGCAACAGAGCACACGGAAACCAGGAGGAGACAATAACCCAGTGAAGGGATTTCTCCTGACTAGGCACCACCATTGGGGTAATGGAAAAGAACAGTGGTATTCTTTATAGGCCAAAAGCAGGAAGCAGGCTGGAGAGAGGAGTGGCAGAGGAATCTGGCAAAGTACTTATGGCACAGGAACAGGTGGGAATGGAGATGGGGAAAACAGACACTTTCTCATAAAGACCTGAATGCATGGAGGGTAGAGGACCGGCACTATTTTCGTAAGTCATCTGAGTTTACTTTCCAGGTCCTCTGCAATCATTTCAAAGATTACACACATTACTCATACTTTTCCTTCTGGATTGAGCTTGGGAAACGGATTTCTGAGCATTATGGGATTCTCAGTGGCTAAACAACACACTTTAGTAACTGTAGAAGTAATAGTAACTGCATTGAGGTTGCATTGAGGCATGAGGCTGAAGGGGAGCAGAAGACTAGCAGTGCAACCAGGCAAGGGTTTAACTTGACCACCTGCTGATGCAGTCACACAGCAAGCAGGGTACAACACCAAAAGCTGCTGGAGGGGCACAAGGGGCAAAACCAAATGTTGCCTTAAAAAGTGAGTAACGGCCTCAGGCAGAGGGTTACTTGTACCTTTATGTGGATTCCAAAGGCAACAAGGTCTTCACGCAGACTGTCGCAGGCCTCCAACAGGGGTCTTCTCTCCCGCATTAGCTGCTGCCTCTTTTCCTTCTCTTCCGGTTTTGATCCTTTGGCTCCTGCATCACCCTCCACTGATGCAGTCCCTGCTGCCTCCGGCAGAGCAAGTGCATAATGACGGACCTTTGTGCGGAACTGTACGAGCTCATCAATGACATTGGAGAGCACAGCAGAGTTGTCCCCTCTCAGAGCCACCTAGAAACCAAACAGGTTGATTCAGAAACATCTGAGAATGATTTATAGGCTTTAAACTGAAAGAGGATCGACTTAGATTAGGCATTTGGAAGAAGTTCTTTCCCATGAGAGTAGTGAGTCACTGGCACAGGTTGCCCGGAGGAGCTGTGGCTGCCCCATCCCCGGCCATGTTCAAGGCCAGGTGGGATGGGGTGCTGAGCAGCCAAGTCTAGTGGAAGGTGTCTGCCTGTGGTACGGGGTTGGAACTAGATGCTAGATGGTCTTTAAGGTCCTTCCAACACAAACCTATATGATTCCGTGATTTAAAAGTCAACCCCAACTTAGTAGCATACACTGAGGCCTCATCACCTCTTTTGGTTGTGCATCTTCCATGCATTGGCATGTTTAAAATGTAACAATCTCATTAATGCTAGACAAAAAAGTTAGAGTGGAAGTAGTTAAACATATTCCTACACAGGAAAGTGTCTGTTTTGGAGCTCTCATATGAATATAACATGCTTCATAACCCAACTGTGGAATTCATTGCCACAGGAAACCTCTGAGATGCCCAAAGCATGCATAAGTTAAAAAGGAATTAGACAAATTAATGGGAAAAAGGCTGATAACAGCCAAATGACACAGAGGGAAGCCCAGCCACCAGCTCCGCTGGCCCCTCAGCTGAGCTACATCTACAGAGCTGGAGAGCACAGCAGCCCCTTCCTCTGTCTTTGAGCTCCAGACCTTCTTCAGGAAACACAAACCAGGAAAAGTAAGTACTTCGGCTTTAAGTCTCTAGGCTATCCTTTCTCCTTGTATCCATAGGAAACCCCCCCAAGTCCACAGAACTTACCTGATCCACCTTATCCAAAGTTCCAGCTATGCCAAAAAGACCTGACCAAGCAGCAGCCATGGCACACAGTGAATGTTTTCTGGCTACTGCCTGGCCTCCTCCTTCCCTCAGCCAGCTCCAAGCTTGCTCAGCCTCCTCTGGCTTGGCAGAGTCCTGCTGGTCAACACCATGGGAAGGGAATAGCCCTGCTTCTCCTTGAGGGTCCCACTCTGATGGCTGCCAGGCCGAGGGCTCAGGTGCTAGCCGGAGAGGACAGCTCTTTGGCATTGACACAGCCCAGCTCCCACTCTCAGCAGACACCATCCCTGCTCCTCATTACAGGCAAACTCCTAAGCGGGAGGAACAGGACAAACCTCCACCAAACAAGAGAACGCCGCCGCAGCATTTTATCACCAAGGCACAAGAGGGGGAGCAGACAATGGAGCAGTGAAATGTGAAGCACACCAAGGCCGGGGGGCAAAGCTGCTGGCAGCAACACTCGACTGGGAGCATAAGAGCAGCTGAGTAATTAAAGCTAGAGGGGACTGTATTTAGTCACTGAACAGCAGGATGGAAATGAAAGGGAGTAGTTTCAGAGGTCACTGACTGAAGCAAACAAAGAGGAGGAGGAGGTGGTGAGGGGGACGCTATTGAAGAGATGCTCAGTGCTCTCCATAATCGTAAGAGGCAGCAAATTCCCCAAACTTTCAGAACATGTAAATGTACTAAAGAAGTTTGAGATTGAATAAGGTAATTAATTTAAGTGCCAGAAATGCTCCATCGTAACCTGGGGCAGGAAAAGTAGCAGGATAAATGCTTAAATACAGAAGAGAGATGAAAGACAAATGAAGAGGGGAGCAGAAAATGCACCTCTACAAACACCACTGCCAAAGTTCCAACCAGGCACCTACTCCTAAGACAAGGCAAGATCCTCTAAAACAATGGGAGAGTTAGGACATGAACTGATCCAATTTCCACATAAAACACAGTGTAGCGTCTCAGGGCTGATATGCAATTTCTCCTCCTGCAGAGCCAACCACTCCGAAGAGCTCCTAAGAATTTTATATGGAAATTGGGTCCTTGCCTACCCCACCTGTTTGCCACCAGCTGCATCCACAATACAGCACTCCTCAGCACAGCCAAACCCCTCACCTTTGCTCCCCAGCTCTAAAACAGGCACGACAGTTTCCACCTCTCATCTTTTCAGACAGATTCATCTTACCTGCCTGTGGTTGTCCAGGCTTCTTCTCTTGCCAATGCAAAGAGACAGGCAGCCTTATTTTATACAGCCACCAGGTTAAGATGAATCGTTCCTTAGCAGTGCCTCTCTCCACCGACTACTGCAGAAGCACAGGCAGCTACATTAGATGCAAGGCTCATTAGCAGAGATGAATCCCATCCTAGGAGCAACACAGACCCCACAGTCTATATGCAAACAACTCAATGAAGAGGGCCCAAATACAACTCTCTGCATTAAGCTTTTACACAGGCAAGCTAGCCCCCTCCCAGGCACCCCACAGATTAGGACCCACAGTGATCAGGGACTGCACTCACAAGCTGCATGCCTGGGGCCACCCAACTAAAACGCAAGAGAGGCTGGATGCTGAGCTGTTGTAGATAGTCTCAGGGTCAGAGAACAATCCCTTCACTGTTTTATTTACTAGCTTGTGGCATCCCACAGACCCTTCTGATGAAGATTTTGATTGATTCATTTGCTAGAACCACCAAGGGACAGAACAGTCTGACAAGATCCTTCCTTCCTATCTCTCACCAACGCCTTCTGGTGACCTTGCTGCTCCTGAGAAACCAGCACAGCATGCAAAAAGGAAAGCATTCACACACTTATTTCAGCAAAAATAGAAGTGCAGTAGGCACCTTCATACAGACAGTCCAGGGGAATCCAACTGGATGGCTCATTTGCCATCCAACGTACGTCTGTAAGTGTTTAGTACACCACTGAAAATTAGCATGACAAAACATGGGTTATGAGGAGTTACACACAGCCAAATCACATCCAACCACTGTTACAAAAGAAATTTTGTGGGAAAACCCATAAAGAGGCAAAGTAAATAAATACTTTTATTGCCTACTTTCAAAGTGTGAATAACTTTAGTTGTGTTTTCTTATCCTCTTCTCCCCCTCCCCAGAAGAAATCTTTGCATAAGTTTCTCTAAGGAAATTTTCCAACTTCTTGGTATTCAGCTCCAGACCCAAGCAGAAGAGGAGCACAGAACAGTCGGCTTGTCTCTAACACCTTGTGTCATTTTAAGTGCTGCCTTTCCATACTTCAGGGCATCACCTCCATATTTATAACTCTCCTCCCTGTGCAGTACTTTGCTTTGAGCTTTTCTCTCCCCCTTTTTTTTCCTCCACATTCCTACCTTTTCAAACACTAGAGGATATGCACGGTATTTCCAATTATAGGCCCTCTCTGCTGCCCTCCCCTCCCCGCACCATGGCTTTCCGCCGGAGCTGGACCCTGGCTCCTGCTGTGCAGGGAGGTCACAACCACAAATACATAAATATTCTTATGGCTATAAAGTCAGACTGGGTACAACCATCACAAAGAAGAGGAAGAGCCAGTGGAAAGCCAGGCACGTAACAGGACCAACTCAAAGGCCTCCAAAGCTAACTTCTTCTCATTTCATTCCTGACTTTCATTTCCACAGCACAACTGCTGCACAAGTCACATGGGAGTACCTCTGAGAAGAAAAAAAGCCCTTACTTTGTTCCATCTGCTCACATGCTCTCCTCAGACATCACACAGAAACTGCAAGCGGTGCAGAAAGGTTTACTAAAGGTTTACTAAAACCATAAATAACTTTGTTATATCTGATGCTTTCAGAAAGCATTCTATAAAACGTAACACTGGTGTTGGTACCATATACTAGTACACACAGAAAAGATGTTTCATACCTCTCTTTCTCCAAAGGACATCCCAAGGGCATTAAAAAAGCCTTCTATATAGGAAATAATGCTTCCATACACAACAGAGCTTCTAGGAGATCCAGCATCCTGTTTGAAAAACACTCAAAAGAGATTGTCCAGTCAATATATGTTACAGAACTTGGCATCTCTCTCCAGCCTAGTCCACAAGGGAAAACTGTTACTAATCATATAGATTTACGTCCACCAGTATCACCTACCCAGACAGGGACTTTTACAGAGATATAAAAGCATCTCACAACACAAAGGGAAAAAGACTTAAGTGAACGGGGAGGGGAAGAGTTTATCACCAGCATGCCCAGCAAGGAGAAGAGATGCGTGAAGCTGCCATGTATTACATGCACAGTCAATTAGACCTAAAAATAGCACTTCTGGGCATGAAAGGGCTGTGTGTGTGAAAACAAAATAAAAGAACAAAACCCCAGATTCAAGGGCAGCTATAAAACAAATGGTTAAAAAAAACTCAGCAAATCCTTTTTTTGAGTCTTATTGATTTAAATAACATGAAGGCTGCTTTGAGATAGCTTATGGCTTATCTTATCACGCCCTGGGAGCACCAGCAACCACCAGCAGCAGCAACAGAATCGTGCTTTTAACACCACATGCATTTCTTTCTTTCCTCCATATTTATTTCACACACACACACAAAATTAAAATCAAGATTAAATGATAGACCAAGAAGCAATTTCAGGGACTAATCTCTTGCCTGATAAAGAGAGTGATGACACACACAACCAAATTAGCAGCTGGTACTAGATTTCATCCAGTACCTCCATAAGGGCCTAAAATCATAGAATCACAGAATGGTTTGTGTTGGAAGTGACCTTAAAGCTTATCTAGTAGCAACCCCAATGTCATGGGCAAGGACACCTTCCACTAGACTAGGTTGCTTGAGGCCCCATCCAACCCAGCCTTCAACACTGCCAGGGATGGGGCAGCCACAGCTTCTCTGGGCAACCTGTTCCAAAATACAAGGTAAGATAAGCCATAACCTAAAGTTTGAAAAAGATCTGAACTAGAAGGAGCTGAAGCAGAGCACTGAGGGGAAGAGACAGGAATGTACCAAGGTAAGAATGGTAAGAAGGTTAGGGAGAGGAAAGAGTAGTTATGTGTACGTGAAATTACTACACCGTTCTTATAGGCAAAACACTACACGCACAGTCATTAAGAGGTAACGCTCAGGCAGCTGGGCTGCACCCTGGAAAATTCCACCACAGCAACCAGAAATCCGAGTCAGCTGCCCTGCAAGCATCCCATCCCATTCTCCAGGAAATGGCTGACAAAAGGAATTCAGGGGAAACGAGCAATGCCTGGCAAATGAGGCTACATGTATTTAGGAGTGCTAACGCTGTTACAGAGCCCTGCTGCAAACTGGTTTGGGTCACAGATTCCCTCAGAGAGTTGTTTTGTAAAGATAAGGCCAAGGACAGAATGTAAAGCCAGAGCCAAAACAGGACCAGGAGGAGGCAGGATTTCTAAACCAACAGCCTAATTCTCTCTTAAAATCAGGTATTACAACATACTCAATGCTCCTTTTACAGCGCAAACATGGTTAACATGAGGACATCAGCAATAAAGCACCGCAGCAACAAAGCTGAGCTGCTCGCCTTGAGCAAGAAAGGGAGCTGTTGGTGAAAGGAGACCCAGAAGTGCTTCAGACAGTGTTTGCTGCTCAGGTCTTGTCTCCAGACGCTTCCTTTGTGTCAGCATCGAGAGGTCTTAACAGGGTCTCAATTTGCCAAAACCCATCTGAAAACAGACTCCTGCAGGCATGCTGCGGCCACAGCTATAATCTGCCTAAGCCACTCAGTCCCCAAAGCTGAACTCACCACTGTGACTGCCCCATGCAGCTGGGACTGTCTGCCAAAGCACCCCCCTCCCAGCACACCCCCCCCCCATTTCCCAGTTTAGGTTGATTTCTGTGCATGAATATTATGCAAAGAAGCAGGGTAAGAACATAAAACCAGCACTAAAATTACCAGCATGCCACAGCGGCTTCAGGCCTTTCAAAAGCCTTTGTTATAAATAATACAGGGCAGCAGGAAAGAAACATCCTCTGGACACAAAACAATAGCTTCACACAATTCCTGCTATATGGTCAGGACAAATGGGCACCACTAAGGTCAACAATTTATGGAGCTTTGTTTCTGCTGGTTTCTTATGTGAACAATAAACTAATCTGTCTGCATTAAACAGTAGGACAGTGGACAGCTGTCATTTTCTGATCTCTGTATCCTAATGGGTTACCTTAGTAACAGCCTTAAGCTGTCTGTTGCCATGGTGAATGAGGTCCATAATTGCTGCAACAGCCCTGGAGGTGTCAAAGTCATCTGCAAATGCAGCCTTCACGGTTACTTTTGTGTTGGCTAGCCTTCAAGAAGAAAAGGTAGCATTTAAGATAAGACAAACAAGATGCCAGCAGTACACTGGATTCATCAGCTATTCAGCCAGAGGGAGTCATCGAAAGGACGCTTTCATTTTCTTCCTAGCTGTCCTATGATGGGTGATGCTACACTGATAAGGGGGAATACATCTTTCAGCTGCAAAGGGAAAAACTTGATGAATCTCAAAAGCTGAAGTTCTGCATCCATTCAATAAATACAGGAGCCAACAACGCCTTAGCCAATTAAAGTCAGATGAAAAATGAGACTGATATTAAGCATGTTAAAGATTTTGCTAAGTTCTTTTCTTTTTCCAGCAGCCCATTTTTCATACTAACAGTGCGCTTCTCTTCCAAAGCCACATCACACACATCCAGTGCCTGGGAAGAGTGCTGACACGGGGTCTGCTAGGAGTCCTGTTGGCAGGATCCAGCTCAAAAGCAAGCACTGCTTCCTCATTTCCCAGGAGAGCCTAATCCCAGACTCCAGACTCTGCTTGGCTTGGCCCAGATGGAGACGTCTGGTGGGACTGTTTGTGTAACGGCATCAAAAGCCAGCAGGCAGCCAGCACTCATCACCACAGAACCACTGCCACCACTCGGAGCTGGGCAGTGAGAACAGCAGCAGGAATAAATGGTGAGCTGTGGATAGCTGCTGGCAGCGCACTCTTGTACACAGCCAGGTGAAATGGACCTCAATAGCACTGACCCAAGAGTGCTGTTTCTCCCCCTCCCCCAGGGAGTAGGGTTACCTGGGGAAACAAGCTATTCCAGAACCTCTGGGGCTATCCTGAACCCCAGGAGAGTGATTTTGCCTGGAATGCCTCCCCTCGGATATCAGATGGCTGCTGCCCTAACTCCTTCGTCACAACACTCTTCCCTGCAAGCTTCTCCCTCTATGCTGAATATCTACCACTTTCCTAATAAAGAGCTCTGTTTCATTTTGGTTGGGTTTACATCTACTAATACACAAGTTGTGCCCTCCCACATATCCCCCACTGACAATCCATTTCAACTTCCCCACGTGCCTCATGTCTCTCAGCCTTATCTCTCACCAACAGGTTACCTGCAGTCTCCTGCTGAAGGACCTGCTTTTGCCAAATACCACAACTAGTTAATTCAGCTCTGCTTCCCTGTAACATGTTCCAGTGCCCCTTGCAAGCCTTAGCTGGTGCAGCTGCAAGCTCCCCAGCCGCGAGGTGCCGGTACCACAGGGAAGCCATCTCACATTTCTACAGCACTTACCCTCTGACCCTACATCCCAATTCCTAAACCTCCTGCACATACATTGTTTCAGGGTGCTCAGCTCCCTCCCCTCTTACCCCAACTCCAGAGCACTGCACTAATCTCAGCTTTACACCCAATGCACAGCACATCACTCTCCTGGAAGATGATCTGCTTCCCTAAGGGACTCCAAAGGAGATTCTCCTCCTCAGGGCCACAACCAACAATTTCTTTTTTCCTTGTGACATCTCTGCTCCCAGCCAGTTTCTTAGTAACCCCTTCTCTCCTCTGCTGAAGGCCACAGTGCCAGCTAGGTTGATTTCACGCTCATGTACCTAAGGCATATCACTTTCCAGCCATCCTCTTCTTCAGCCACTAACACACAATTCTATTTATAACCAGGAAGTCTCACAACTTCAGTCATAGCTTTGCCTTTTGCAACACTTGAGAGGGACAAAGATGCCTGTGTTAGAACAGGCACACTAGATAAATAACACGGATTTTAAAAACACAATGAACTAAATGTAGCAGACTACAAGGAAAAGCAGCTGGCTAGGAAAAGAAGAATGCCCTGGTTTTGCTGAGGGCTGGCAGGGAAGTTTGCCTCTCAGTCCTTCTTGTCCTGCTTCTTAAACTGAACTCAGAACACCACACTTTTCATCCCTCTGAGCCTGTCAGCAAGCCACTGTTCACATAATCACAATCTTTAAAATACGGGTGCACTTACCTTTCCCACAGTATGTCTTCTCTAACAGGGTCACATATCAGCTGTCCTTTTATATAAGCATTTGCATCTTTAATAAATGAGGAGATTGCCTGAAGAAGGTTCTTTGCATCATCCATGCTCTCATCACTGAATTCTACTGCTACAGAGAAAATAAAAAACATCTATTAGGATGTTATGACAGAGAGGATGGTGTCTGTCATACATAGGAACAATATTCTGAGACAAAGTCATTCCAGGAAAAGTTTGTTATTATTTGTCACAATAAACTTTTCTTACAATTAATTGCACATTTAATTAAAACCTCCATTCTTCATGCACACTTGGTGAATTAAATCAATATAAAAGACAATCACTACATATGACAAAGTACTAACTTACTGGAAAGGTATCAGACTTATTCAAAAACTGTCTGGAAACTGACTGAAGCATTCGCTACTTGGCATTATTATTACTGAATCTGTGAAGTTATTGCTCCAAACCATTTGAATATATTTCTAGGCATCCCCCCAGATTTCAGCTGGCAAGGCATATCTTTGATCCCACCTCTAATTTTGTTCCTATTCTAATTTAGGTAGTCATGATCTGCACTCGCAGCCCAGAAAGCCAACCACATATGGGTTGCATCAAAAAGCCAGCAGGTCGAAGGAGGTGATCCTGTCCCTTTACTCTGCTCTCATGAGACCCCCCCCTTGGAGTACTGTGTACAGTTCTGGTGTCCTCAACATACAAAGGTCATGGAACTGTTGCAGAACATCCAGAGGAGGGCCATCAAGATGATCAGAGGGCTGGAGCACCTCTGCTATGAAGACAGGCTGAGATAGCTGGGCTTTTTCAACCTGGAGAATAGAAGGCTCTGGGGAGACCTTAGAGCAGCCTTCCAGTACCTAAAGGGACTTAACAAGAAATCTAGAGAGGAACTTCTTACATGAGCCTGAAGTAACAGGACAAGGCGAATGGCTTTAAACTGAAAGAGGGGAGATTTAGATTAAATATTAGGAAGCAGCTCTTTACTGTGAGGGTGATGATACACTGGCACAGTTTGCCCAGAGAAGCTGTAGGTTGCCCAAGGAAGTTGTGAATGCTCCATCCCTGGCAGTGTTCAAGGCCAGGCTGGGCAGGGCTTTGAGCAACCTGGTGTAGTGGAAGGTGTCCCTGACCATGGCAGAGGGGCTGGAACCAAGTGGTCTTTAAGCTCCCTGCCAAGCCAAACTATTCAGTAATTCTATATATATCACACCAGAGTTGATGACTTGAATCAAAGCACCATTTGCAGCCAGTGAAATATTGCTTCACCATTTTATGCCTGACCTCTGCACTAAGGTGCAGTCAAACTACAGCTTGTAGCGTATTTCTAATCTCATCAGCACTGAGCATCACCTGTAGCTTCCACAGCAACCTCACCTCTGGTCCTACACACATTACAGCCAACTACTTTGTGCAATTACACAATGCTGCCAAGACACAGACTCTTTAGAGCAGACAGTCTGAGAAAGGGGGCAGTTCTAAGAGGACAGAAACAGCCAGATGCAAGACCTGATCTCAGTTCCATTAGCCTAAGTCCCAAAGAAGCCTAAATGTTTAAACAGACTTTCCATATTATTTACCCCAGTATAACTAAGGCATAAGTCTGGAACCATGTTTGTCAGATTTTCCACTTGTATGTAATTAAAAATCTGCATTATGGCCTCATTAACACCAGTTTTAAAAAATTAAGCTTTACTCAGCTTCAAAAAAAAGACTTACGTACAGACTTTCGGAAAACAGTGAGATATTGAAAGCAATCATTTATACCCAACAAGATTACTCAACTGATTACCCTGGCTACAGGAACTCCATGAGGAATACCTGATGAAAGTTTATCCTGATGAAGCCTGCTTTGATTAAAGCCATTCTTCTTCCCCGATTCATGGCACTTTCCTAAGCCACCGCCTGCAGGCACTGCAAACCCACAGCATGGCACCGGCAAACCCAGCTCTATAAACCCCTACTGTACTCCCTGCTCCCTCCCTCTTCTGCATCATTGCTACATTATCAAATCACAAACCACATGTTTTTTAGCACCACCAAGTAATTAAAGACCAGAGGGACCAAAAAGTTACAGTTCACTCAGGTTCACAAAATCACCGCAGCGGTTCTGGTGACCAGCAGAGTGTTTTGGGACATAACCCTGATGCCTGCAGCGGGCTCACAACCCCTCCACTTAACTGCATAAAGCAAAGGCACTGCCATTATTTGCCAAGGCAAGCTTGGAAACTGCCAGCCGTTTGGCTTTGGTTTACAGGACAAATACATATGTATGTGATGATGTTGCAAGTGTTAGCCTTTTTTCTTCTGTTTTAAATACACTCCCAAGTGTTCCTAGCTGAAGCCAGGGAGCCATTTATGTGTGCACAATGTATTTCATCTCTTGACAGAGACCCGTCGCATGTCACCATCCTGCTGCCTCACCCTGCAGTGGCAGTACTCCCCACTGCCTGCCTCTCTCCTGCTCCAAATGGGGACTTGATCTGCAGCAAACTTCCCACCTGAATGTGCTCCTCCCTTCCTGCCACAGTGGGGATGGGCAGGTAATAACCAGGAGTATCTTTACTATCCCAAGCTTCAAAATATTTCAGAGATATATGGCATTCCCGGTGCCTTCAGCTGCCTTAGTAGAGGGAGGCTCTACCAGAGGATCAAACAGGTGGCTCCTGCAAGCATCTAGAGTTATTAACAAGCAAAATATTTCTCAGTCCAACGACTGCACCTCTATCAAGGCTTGCATGCTGACAGACAGTAGCAAAGCCACAGAGCTTTAACCATGCCATCTTTCCCAGTCGAAGTGCTAGAGGTGCTTCATTTGAGGCAGTTAGAGGCCCACTGAAGTAACACAGCAGGTGTTGCCCTGTGCTCCACCATTCCCTTACCATGCCAGGATGGCCAATGGGCCACAGACAGTTAGGGAACTACCATATGCTTTTGGCAGACTGCCATAAACTGGTAAAAATGCTATGGAATCAGTATTTTCATGTTGTATATCAAAACCTCTTCCAGTTCAAAGTAGCATCTGCCTGCTGGAAATACAACAGTGTAGACAGGGAAGCTGACAAAATCTCTCACACCTCTCCCCACAAGCAGTGTTCCTCAAGCCAAGATGATCATTAGGTTATTGAAGTGTAAGTGAGCTGCACTACGCCAAAGAACTGCTTGAACACTCAGTAATTCCACAGAACAAAGAATGATAACACAGCAGGGAGACAGAAAGTTATTCGCAAGCCCCTGTCATACCCTACAGGAATATAAGGCAAAGCTCTACCTAGACAGATCTCAAAAACCAGCTGATCATATCTGAAATACAAGTGACTGCAACAGAGGCAAATCAGAGATGGAGGTAATTCATTAACTGAAAGTGCAGTTAACTGAGAATTGCAATTAACTGCAGCTCAGGAAGGTATTTAGATGAATGACTGTGTACTGTGCTCAGTAAAGATGCTTTTCTACACAAGAACCAAAGAACAGCCCCTCAGAGCATTGCCAACCTTTTCACCAACAGAAGGACGCTGCAAGGCACCACAAGGAGCACTCACTTCACCACACCTCTGCATTGCCATCTTGGGAAGCATGCGTGTGTGGAAAGCCATATCCCAACAAATAACAGGGGTTTTCATCTCACCTGAGCTGTATCTGCTGCGCAAACAATACATCCTGAATTGATCCGATGAAAATTTCTTCAGGAAATCCTGAATTCCACCCACAAAAAGAAAGCGTTAGCAGTACATCAAACAATTACTTCAGGGGTTGTTCCACTCCCTTACGCCAGTTTCATAGCATATTTCAGGCAAACAAACATAACAACCAATCTTCATAGTTTAAGATACTGGTTTAAACACTGGTTTAAAGTCTAAACTAAGTAAGATTTAATTCCATATAAGACAGATGTGCATCTATACAAGACATAAACATACACACAATGTCACACACAAGACAGTCAAAGTACTTTGTAATTATGATCAAACATACACTGTATGAAGACCTTTGCAAAAACACCAAACTAAAATTACCAAACTAAGACTAGGATACAAGCTTGCAGGAAAGTACAGGTCCTGAGTTTTGAAAGCTTTAAGGAAAAAGAAAGATTTATTGAAAAACAAAGTAAGTGTACCTCTTTTGCAGGACTAGAATACGCAAAAACAGGGAGTTAACAAAAAATAACTTCTTTTAATATTGCCAGAATTCAGCTGTTTTAATTATGAAACCTCATTAATCATACCCTAATGCTTATCCAGCTTTACAAACAGTTTACTATACAAAAGAGTAAATTATTACTATTAGTGTAATTTATACTAATAGTATAGAGGAATATTTAAATGCTTGAAAGGTACACTGGTAAAACCTTCAACACTTCCAACTCTGCTCTCAGCAAGGCTGGACACTATGGCAGATTGACTGTCAACACTACATTCCTGCCTCTTTTTCTAATTTCCAAACTGCTGATGGTAAGTTTGAAGTGCCACCGAAACAGAAAATCATGAAATAAAATCAACACAAGTGAGAAAATCTGGAAAGTGTAATTTATGTCCTTAAAGATGCATATTTCAAAGTTGAGCTTCTGCTACCAGACTAAACCAGCTTGAACACTGAAGTTACCCAAGTACCAGCAACATGCTGCCTCTCAAGTAAAACCAGAAATAACTGAGGCAATTAGGGCAAGCTAAATGAAGAAATAAACAGTGATACTGCTTGTTTCAGTAGGTGGGTTTTTGGTTTTGTTGTTGTTTGGTTTTGTTCTTTTAAAAAAAATCTATGTAACTGAGGGCACCCATGGTGCCCAGAAGCTTTCCACTAACATACAGAGGTAGAACAATACGAGTAAAGTACAGAAATACTTCAAACTTGGCAAATGACCATCCAAACCAGAAAAAAAAAGAAAGCAATTTAGCATTTTATTAAAACAGTACAGAGAAAGCATCACACCTCTTTCAAAGCAGGCTGCTCAGCCATGCATGATCACAACATGCTTGACTTGGGAGGTCAGAATGAACAGCTATTAAGAAAAAAGGTCAGGGGGGGAAATCAGAGAAGGGGACAAGGGGCAGTGAAAACAGAGCAGCTGGATGTGGAGGGTGCAAGGTGACTGTGCCTGGGTGACAGCCTGAAATACAGGCAGCCAGCACCACAGGAAGGTCCCGGGCATGCTTCCCCTCTTTTGGGGTGTAAAAACTTCCACACAGGGCTTAACTGTCAAGATGCAGGAAAGCTGTACAGGAAGAAATTTGTTTTATTGGACCAAAAGTCACTTACAGGGAAGGATTAATACTAGTTAGCCACGCCTAAGGGCAGAAATTAAAAGCAGAGACCCATAAGGGAAGAGAGACAGATCTCAAGTTTTTGTTTTCTCAGCACAAAGAAGTCCCACTGCAGATGTGGAGGGAACATTTTTATATGTTACTTCTAATTGCATACATTGCATCTGTGATCATTTCTCCATCCTGTTCATGAAATTGCTGTGAAAACCATGAGCGATGGGTAATTTTCTTGGGGAGACAGGGCTAAACTGTACCCAGACAGCATCAGGAGAATTAAGAATAAAGCAGCTCACACTGAACTCCTTTTTAAAGGGATTTTAATTAAGTCTTCCAAGAGGGCAAAGGGGAACATATGTGCTGAAAGAGCTCCTCAAGCTTTGTCTAAAGGAAGGAAATTACCCACTTTTAGGAATAAGTGTCAGCCATCACTGGAGCCACCCTAGCACCAAGCACAGCCGTATCCCACATGCCTAGCACAGAAATCCTGCTCTGGGCTACACCAAAAACTTTGGGATGCAGTAAACCAGGACGTATTCATGTGGCTTATGGCTGCCAAAGACAAAGTTCTATGTGCATCAGCAAGGTCACTGAAAAGGAAAATACAAGAGACCACTGGCACAGTGCAGTTGCAGGACACCCAATGCTGACACTGTGTCCCACTTCACCTAAAGCAGAACGAGGAAGTATGTCTGCTCTTTTCTAAGTCCCAAAAGCATATGCACTATTAAGAGCAGACAGACGAGAACCCATCACTACAGAACAGAATCACTTAGGTTGGAAAAGGCCCTTGATATCATCAAGTCCAACCACAAACCTATAATGCAGAAGTCTGGTACTGGGCACAAATGCTGCTCCTACACTCTCAACAAGATCACGTCATAAGCAAGCCCTGAGTCTGAGCAGGTTTCTGACATCTGGATCCACAATAACAGGTACACACACCAGCACTAGAGAAACACTCTGCTTCAGGTCTTTCTCTACAGCACAAGCACACTCTCCAAAGTTTCCTTAGAAGAAGGCTGTGATTAATATTTACATATTACAAACACACATTGCTTCGATTTACAGAAACAGATTACCTTAACTGTTATGTAGTTTTTTAATGACTTGGACATTTTTTCTTGACTTCCTTTAACATGCAAATGCCCTAGAACAAAACCAAACAGAATTAATGAGGATAAATGAGCATGCTTCTGAATGGGGACTGAATGAGAAACACTGCACTGAGACACTGGAAACGCTAGAGGCAGCATACGCTGTGGTTCACATGCATCAACCATTTCAGTGCAACACATTTTAATAGCTTTGCTAGCACAAAAAAAAAAAAATCCCCACAAAACACTCCCTGACAAAATAGCACCAGCATGGGGCAAGACATCAAGGAAAAAATGTCTCCCTTCAAGCAAGCAAACACTTCTCAGTCTTCACAGAAAAGTACCTTGCCTGCTACTCTTGACTTTCCAGAAATATTTTAAGACATTTAAAGATCTTCCAATAATCTCACATTACAATATTCCTGAAACTCAAACAATTTTCTGCACTTACTACTGCTGGTGGCTGTTGCTCTTTTTTTAATCTATAATTTTATTATGCTGGTTCAAAATACATGTAAAATTAATTTTCTGCACATGCCGTATTTCTCCAGATTTTGGGAGACTAAGAAAAAAGGGGACTGATGTAGCTATGATGCCTAATTTGAATTAGCTCATTTTAAAACACACTCTCTGAGCATTGCTGGAGCTTCCAACAGTCACACGGACTGTTGGTTTGCAGGGCTGTTGTACAGGAAAAAAGCAGTAACTGTCTCCATCACATTTAGCAAAGTATGGAGAGCTTGGCTTCAGGACTGAAAGCTTTCATTGGCTTCTCCTAATAAAAGAGTGATCCTGTAAGTTACCAAGCACCCACAACTAACACAATTTTTAGGCGCTAATGGCCTGCAGAACCCAGCACTTAATAGTACTTAGAAACAGATTTTTAAGCAGAAACTTTTCTTACTCTGTAATAGAATCATAGAATCATTTACATTAGAAAAGACTTTTCAGATCATCAAGTCAAACCATTACCCCAGGACTGCCGAGTCCACCACTAAACAATGTCACTGAGGGCCTCATCTACATGTTTTCTGAACACTTCCGGGGCTGGTGATTCCACCACTTCCATAGGCAGTCTGTTCCAACACCTGACTGTTCTTTTGGTGAAGAAATTTTTCCTAATATCCAATCTAACCTTCCCCTGGTGCAACTTGAGGCTGTTACCTTTTGTCCTACCACTTCTTACATGGGAGAAGAGACCAGTCACCTCCTCACTCCATACTCCTTTCAGGTAGTTGTAGAGAGTCATAAGGTCCCCCCTGAGACTTCTCTTCTCCAAGCTAAACCCCAACTTCTCCTGGGAGAAGGAAAATTGTTTTCTTATTTTGCAAAGGTTCCTAAATATTGACTGACTTAACTTTGAGCAGCCAAGCTTAAAATAGTTTGTGTTTTCCTAGTAACATACAGGTGACATCTGAATTTGAAATAATATTCCTCTTCAAGAGTTCCAGCACTTAGAATGATTTCATTAAAGAATCACAAAATACAAGGATTTTCATAACTTTGGCTTGGCACTCTTCCCAGAGTACAAGTAATCTAAAAATAAAGTCCTTTAAGAAGATTTATGCCCAGTGCAGGGATTTTCTTCCTCTAATGGGGATTGCTCCTCCAATTCTGAGCCTGCTAAAATTCTGAAGTCTGTTTCCAGAATAAATTGTTTCTGAAGCTGACTCATTTGCCCTAAATAATTCACACTATCATCCTCCAGCAATTTTTTTTTTTGACTTAAAGAATGTAATCTGTCAGCTCCTGGAGAATTTCAGTGTACAAACTGCCCTTGGAATCAAGTTTGGGATTTTTTTCCCCTATTTTTCTTTTTCTGCTTGTTTAAGAAGAATTGACTCCTCTTCAGCTAGCTAGTTTCAAAGAATATTTCTCTCATAGTTTCAATGCTAAGCTTGAACAGTCAGATCCACTGTTTTTTCAACAGACGGCTCCACCTGGCAGTGATCAGTGTATCTCAGGGGAAGCACAGTGAATTCCCCAACACTTCAGGAGCAAAGCATACCCTGGAGGATGCACCACACTCTACATAATTGCTATTGATTTGCAACAAGCTCTACACTGTGAACTGAACCTAGAATTCAATATTCATCCTCTACAATAGAAATATATATAAAAAAAGAAACCTCAAGTAACTCCCAGGGTGTACCACAGGCTTAACTCTGCAGCTCTTAGAGAAGCAGCTCAAAGAGTTCACCAACACAACTTGCATAAAGTGCTGTTCAGCAAAAAAAGACACGGCGGACTTGAATGTGACTTACTATCGATTTCAGCTGACCATCCAGAGCCACACTGACCACAATAGGAAGAACAAATTTCAAGGTTTTCATCAATGGGAACAGTGCTAGTACCATCAGACAAGGATGAAGTTTCAAAACACTGTAGAGCACAAGCTTCACTGAAGCACTACCATGCATATTTTTCTACATAATGCCACGCAGTACCATATGCTGAAGACCAAGCAAGTAAAAGACACTTTCATACAGTTTACTAAGGCATAGCCAGTGAGGTTAATTCTGGGGTAAGAGATCGGGTCTGTGACATCTACATGCTGCACCAACAAATCACTCATACTCCATAGAACATGTCACAGACAGGAACTTGGTCACTGTAGTAGATCATCTGTTTCCATACCATATAAAAGGCAAACCTAAAAAAAACCAAGCTGTTGTATTTGTACTGGCCATTCAGGTTGATTCATATTTTACTTACCAGAATGCAAAAAGTAATTCCCCCATTGCTCACACTGATGATACACCTCACACTGTGCGATTTCATTTTCATGATGAGGAAATGCAAGATCTATTCCACCAGTATGGATGTCCAGCTGCTTTCCAAACACTGCACTGTAACAATATTTTCGTGATCAGTAAGTAGGACACTACAAAAGCTTTTTGTAAAAAGAAATGCAGAAAAGAATACAATGAAACAACATAAATTCAAGTGTACAGTTTAACGACTGCAGTTTTAAGGCAAGACTTCACACAAATCTTGTAATAAAGCTGCAGCAGGACCCCTATCTGGCCACAATTAATTCTTAGTAGGAGCAATTATTTTTCTAAAGGCAAGCCCCACATATGCATGCATGTGGGTGTACACAGAGAAACACACAGCCTTCCCATGTGTCACACTAACAAGTTGCTCCTCATAGCTGGCTAGATATTAATACTTTTGTCCCTTTTCGGGACAAAACACCCTGGCTCACTATGGCTTTGCAGAAGTTGCTAGAGCACAGGAAGAAAACAAGGAGAGATGGTAAGAAAGACTAGCTGTTACCATTTCTCAAGCTTATGCTCCTCTGCTTCCTCCTGTCTGCTCCAAACCCAGCTTAAGCACAGATCCTCCCAGGAGGGGCTCCAGCTCACACCTTCCCTTGCACCATCTACAGAGGAGTACTGGCCACTTGCTCCAGTTTGCTCCAACAAAGCCATCAAGAGCTGGGGAGAGATGGATCTGCAGAATGCTCAGGGGCAGGAGGGGCAAGCCCACCTCACCTCAAGGGAAGCTCTGGAGAGGAAATCAGACCCAAGTCACAGCAAGTGGTTACCTCCTGCAGGGCTGCACTAGAGACCCATACCTTCCTCATTCACCTTCCCAGGCACACTTCAAAGGCTTTTCAAAATTAGTTCACCTAGCTTAAAGTGCTTTGAGACTTTTGGCAAAACAGCCAGGTAAGCAGCTATTGCTTAAAATAGGTGCCTTCCAACCCTAACCACTCCATGATTCTATGTTTTTGTGTACTTCACTTGCTTTAAAGAACCATTTCACAGTGCTGAAACTACTTACAGACACAAAGTCACCCTTATAAGTGCTTTTCACAATCTAGTAGTAATGACTAAAAACCCCAGGCGACCAGCAAAGAATATGAAAGAGAAACCTACAGCATGTGTTCCACCTGCTTTCAGCCTGAGTTGAAAACTTTAGTTACACAGGGCCAGAGCCAAGTAATTTGTAATTAGCTTCCAAAAAAAGATCTGAGATTAATGCAGAACTAAGCACCACTAACAAGCTTCCAAGAGAGAAAATGTAAAGTCTCTTTTTTAAAAACACAAATGAATAGGTCATAAGTTAATACAATGTAGGACAAAGTACTACCATATATATGCTCCAAATTAAGAGCAAATTAATTTAAACCAACTACAACCAAAATGCTGCTACACTCAGTTCACATCATGCCCATAGAATTTACTTCCACAGAGAAATGAGAATATTTAATACTGCAGCTGACTTCTAATAAAAGCCGAATAACACAAAACTGCAGTTAAGGCCAACAAGACCTTATGCACTCACTGGAGTCAGGACGGATTCCCATACCCTGTCCTTCTGACATAGCACCATGTGCTGAACTAGGTCCAGCAGAGACTGCAACAGGTGGAACAGAGGCAAATGAAAGAGGTACCATAACCTTCACTAAAACTTTGCTTACTCCATTCAAGTTAAAGACTTGCTAATCAACTGTGTGATCCTGCATGCCATATTTTAAGCACAGAATCTCTCTCAAGAAAAGATGCTAAAACCCAGCAAGACAGCTATGCCACTTAAGGTGGAGCAGTTTGAGGCACAATTGCACAAAATATTCGTATCAAAACTGGTGTTCTACTGATCAGAAAAATCACTTTCAATACTGCTGCTACCACTGTACTGCAATCAAAATCAAAAACCAGCACTAGATTTAAAAGCCAAGAATCTGACCTTGATATTGTGGAACACTCTATGTGCCATCCAGGTCTTCCTTTTCCCCAGGGAGAAGTCCAACATAGCTCTTGAGGTTTAGCAGCCTTCCACAGGGCAAAATCTTTACCATGTCGCTTATCAGTATTAACTGCCAAGAATAAGTGAAATGTTAATGAGATATGTCAAGAAAAAAAAAAAAAAAGGCAAGCAAGTGGGAATGTATTTAGTGAATTACTCAGATTTTAACCTCTTTTGCTCAACTTCTTTTCCTGCAACTTTCCTCCCTTACACCGGGCTTCCATTTTCTCAATCATTTGAAAAAAAATATAGTATGCTGAATTAAGATGGGTTCAAGATTCTTCAGTCATCCTCTCTTTTAGTCGTTTTGGACTTCTCCAGTTTTACATCATTCATTGAGTCATTTAGCAGCCAGTTTCCCAGGACAAACAGATTGTACTGCAACAGGAAAGGTAATAAAGCAACCTAAACTAGAACAGGGTTCTGAACTCTGCACTTTTTTTTTCTGACAAATACTTGATCTCACATTTGACTGGTACAGAACAGTACATCAATTTGGCTTGAACGGATCCAGCTTGGCAAGCAACTTGCACTGTTTTAAGTTCCCTTATTTAACACCTCTCATCTGATTTATCAGCAGTTGACACTAGATTTACTACTTTATTTATTTCAGACGTCTAGCAAACTCACAGTGTATCACTGGGTCTGAGCTAATCCCTGGAGCATTCCAGTATCAACACATTTTAATGATGATTCACAGCTATTTTTGGAGAACTATTAGATGGTCATTTTTCTTGAGCCATTCCGCTTCTACTTTACTGATATTACAGAGAGTCAGTTTTTATTCAGAATGTCATGCAATATTAAGTGAAGCACATTACAAAAATCCATTACACCTGCTTCATCATTCAAAATTGATAAGAAATAAAGGGACAGAAATATAACCCTGGTTTTATCCACTGAATCTTCATCTTGGCTCTTCCACCAGTTTGCCTCTGGCTGACCAGCATCTGCTGGCTCCTTTCCTCTTTTACCTTGAGTATATTGCCTCAAAAAAACCTACTTTTCTTGGTTATAAGCAAAACAACAGTTAAAATATTTAGAAATACCAGTAAATTTAGTTGTAAGTCACTTGAGAGGAAACAGGGTAAAACAGGTAATCAGTCACAACTGAAGCTGGAAGGCACATCTGGAGATTGTCTAGTCCAACCACTGGCTCAGAGGAGGCTCAGCTACAGCAGGCTGCTCAAAACTGTGTCCAGTTGGGTTTTTAGTATCTCCAAAGATGGAGACTCCACAGCCTCTCCAGGAAACATGTTCTTCTGTTAATCATCCTCAGAGTAACAAAGGTTTTTCTAAGCTTTAAATGCAGTTTCCTGTGTTTCAGGTTGTACCCATTGCCTCTTGCCCTGCCATCAAGCACCACTTGAGAGAAGACTGGCTCCATCTTCTTTATTCTCCCCATCACATGTTTGTACACACAGGTAAGATGCCCTTGAGCCTTCTCTTCTCCAAGCTGAGCAGTCCCAACCTTTTCAGCCTTTCCTCATATGAAAATGCTCCAGTACCTCCACTTCATTCGCAGCCATTTGCTGGGCTCTCTCTAGTATGTCCATGTCTGTCTCCTAGTGGGGAGCCCAGCATCACACCCAGATTCCAGGCACATCTCACCAGTGCTGAGCAGAGAAGAAGGATCACCTCCTTTGACCTGCTGGCAGTGTTTTTCCCAGCACAGTCCCGGAAGCTGTTGGCTGCCTTTGCAGTCAGTAACTGCCTCTGAATAACCGCTGACAAAATGTATTCCCTCTGTGAGCTGTAATGCTGAAACAACTCCAGAGTGGGGCTGTGAGAAGTTTCTGGCTGCAATTCACCTGAGCATCAGCCTGCCAGGCATTTTCAGTAACTGCAAATGGATTTTTTCAATGAAGAAATATTGAACTTCAACATGCAGAACAATGCATGAGACCTGCATCAAATTTTCAGGTCAGAGACCTGATCAGACCTAACTTTGGGAAACTACCAAGAGGATCAGCAATCCTGCTCAGCAGCCAGACAACTGCAGAAAAAAAAAAAACAAACCACAAAACTAGGGTATAGGCAACAGATTGCTCACCCTCACACAAATAGGCTGCTTAGAATTAGTCTGGTAATGTAAGTATGGTAAGTAACAAATGAAGCACATTCATCCAGTTATCATGAATCAAAGGAGTACAACTGCCCAAACAGTAACACACCAGATGAAGTTTCCCTGCATTTACCCTTGAGTATCTCACTGCTGGTTTGTGCAACAGCTGAGACCATCACATCACTATGAAATTTATATGTACCACTCCCAAGTATTAAATAATTGATTAAGAATCCTAATTGTTCTAAGGTACCAGAACAAAGGTACAGAGGGAGCCAAGCATAAAATAAGACCAAGTTTCCTCCTGCACTGCCAACAGTGAGTGCCTCAATAAATAATTATGAAAACAATGTAGTCCTAATTAACCAAAAAGTGGGATATACACAACAGGTTAGAAAACTGTTCCAGAATGAAAGTTTACACATAGATACATTACAAGTTCAAACGATACATTAATACAAACAAGTTGGTGCCAAGAACTTACCTGCTTCATCTTGGATATCAGAAGAAATAGTAGTTAATACTCCATATCTTTTTCCCCAAGACTTAACATCAAAATAAACATTGCCTAACAGAAAAGAAATGCTTAGTGAGATAGCAAAGATGTGGCACAATCATGAGGAAGACAGAACACTTCCCTGAAAGCAAAACAAAACGACCTTCAACTTCCATTTTATTCCAATTTAGAAATTCAGAAATAGTAGCAGATGTTTCCACATTACCAGCTTTTCAGTAACCTCACTGTATGTGCTCATTCTGCATATAGGATAACTCTGTATTCTGCACATCTCCCCAGGTTCTTCCCCTGCCCATACACAATCAGCAATCGCCTCCCTGACTGCAGTGCAGCCTACTGCTACTCCAGTTACAACGCACTCAAATCTTTTACAACCACCAATTCTACCAGTAAAAATAAAATAAAATCAAATCCACGTATCGTGCTTTGCAGGCACATTTTTTACAGCACACAGGTGATAATCTCCTCACGTTTAGAGCTAAGAGGCTCCCCCCAGCTCTCTTGTAGGAACCAGGCCAGGACTTCCCCAAAGAGGCTTAGACAGCACTTCATTAGAGTGAACAGTTATATTAACTGTTAAGCTACATTTAACTTAGAAATTGAGTAACAGTTGTTCTGCCCACTCATCTCATCACAAACAGGTTGCTCACACCCAGTCTGCTAATCAACAGCAGGAAAGCCTGGCACAAGGTATCTCATATGATCCCAAACCGGGATTACTAGGAGCACTGATTTCCTGGACATGTGCTGAACAAGGAGTTGCCTTGCTATAAGTCTTACCTTGTGAGGTTGCATAGGCTTGGCCATTAGCAATTACTGTTTCTATAAAGGAAATTATCTGAGGAATATTTTCAGTCACTCTCATATACACTGTAGGAGGAAGGACCTTAAAGAAAAACACCTCATTAGCCTGTATGAAACATACTGCCAACAAACTCCCCCCCTCTAGGAAACAAATTTTAAAGAACGCAACGCTCTCCTCAATTTTATCTTTTTTTTTTTTTTAAAGAAAAAAAAAAAAAAGCAAGTATAACTGAAATGGCACAAGCAGCCTTTAAGATAATACCCAGAAGGAAAAAAAGAAAATGGTGGAAAATTTTTCTCAGTGCCTTGCTCCCTGCTTCTGACAAACAGTTTGGACAAGGAGCAAAGTCACCCTAAGTTAATGAAAGAATATTACATGTTTCCTATACTTATATCAGGCTATTTCTGCATTATAGTAGATATGTATTATCTGTGAACCAAGACTAATTGCATGGATAAAAACCCCAATTGTGTTGCTAAAGAAATTTAATTGTTTCATTCCAAAGGTAGGGTTTGTTTCTCCCCATTTCCTTACTCAAAAGGTGTGCAGTATCTTTCCAGAAGAATGAAAAAGTAAATTGGTACTCCCAAATCCCAAGTTTCCAAGCAACACTTCATCAAACAAGCAAACAAATTTCTTTTTTCAAATCAAACTGCCAAAATCAGATTCCTTACCAAAAGAACTGCTTTAAAATGCTCTAAAATTTAGAGGCTTGAGTATCTGTACCTTTAAGGCAGCCATATCTTGTTTGAAGTCTTCTTCATAAATACGAGCAAGAGCTACTGGTGACATATTCATCTGAAAGAGAGAGGCTGATCAGTAAATCATAAATCAAAGTAATAATATAAAATACTGCAATCTTTTATTAGACAGAATTATAAAATTGGAAGACCTACAGAACCCCCAAGACAAAGAGTCAGGAATGCTTGTTACTCTTAACATCCATGGGGAGGAGATGCAAGTTATATGTAGCAAAAATAGTACTTTATTTACACTTCTGAATTCCAAAATATTAATATGTATCTTTTAGGAGACAGCAACCAATGACTAAAATAATAAACTCCTTCCCTCTCCCATTAGTTTCTTCTTGAGATGGTTTCTATTTCCAGTGACAAGGCATACTACTGTACACAGGACGGGAAATTCATCAAACTTATTAGCAGGGGACACTGATACCACCTACATGTCATAGAGACAGATCAGAGACTTGCAGGATGAGACAAGACATTAATTTTCAGTGATTAAGAAAAATAAGCTATTTCAGCTGATCATGGTTACTCATAGATCTCAGTACAATCAGGGGAAATAAACCAAAAGTCAGTCCCACACTTTGCTAAGTGTGGCACTTCTCTAACACCTTCTCCACATTCCTCAATCACAAGGCAATGGACAAGAACAGGAATCCTAGCACATACAACAAGAACACGCAACCTGAAAG
Organism: Pezoporus wallicus; assembly: GCF_028554395.1. Lineage (NCBI taxonomy): Eukaryota > Metazoa > Chordata > Aves > Psittaciformes > Psittacidae > Pezoporus > Pezoporus wallicus. Next base: position 14,951 of record NW_026635653.1, on the reverse strand, counting down.
GAAAGAGACAACTTACACATGACAAGATACTTATTCTCAGATATTCAGAAGAGGCCAGGGCTTGAAAGATCTACAACAGCAAAACCTACCCTAGTGAACAAAAGGATGGTATCAAAGTGTTTCAAATGTGAGCTTTTACATTTTCTCTGATGAGAACCTACTGCGCAAAAAACAACGTACTGTCAGTCTCTCTAGCTTGCAGATAATTGAATCATTAACAAAATAAATTCAGTTTCACCACTTCTAATTACTGAAGCAGCTTTAAGGGGTCTGAGTTTTGAAGCACAGGTGGGTACCACTACTGGGACAAGTTCCTGCACAAGGCAAGACACAGACAAACCAGATGTTCAATCAGCAGTGAAACCAGGAAGATGGTCAGCACTGAGAAACAAAGGTCTGCTTCTGCCTACAGACCAGGAGTGCTCCCTCAAACCCCAGCAACAAGACTCATCTGCCTAGATGCTCAGCTGCTTCTTTGATCAACAGAAGACAAGAGACAAAGATGCCTGTAGGAGGAAGATGGGGAAACTCCTCCCCTACAGATGGATGTTCAAGACAGAGACTCATCTGTCTCTCTCAAAGGATTACCATGTGCAGCACGCTCATCACAGATTAGATGTTGAACTTGCAGGTTTTCTCTACATGAATCCTATCAGAGGATGGAGAACAAGTTCAGACATGTTGATCCTGCCACTATAATGACTCAGGTACAGAGGTCCCAACAACAAAGTCAGGATACTGAGGCAGAGGCCTTGGCCTCTGCAGAGCAGAACAGGCATTCAAAAAAAAAAAAAAAAAAATCACAAAAAAAGCATGAAAAAGATTATTTCATGCAACCAAAGAATGCAGTAAATGAACACAAATTCTTTTAAAACATCAAATTATTTCTTCCTCCTAAAACACAAAATTCCCCCTAACGTTCTGACAACAGAAAAAAAAAAAATCTTAAAATGCACACATATAGATTTAAAACACCTGGGGGGTTTTGGTGTAGGACTTTTTGGTTTAGTTGGGTTGGGTTTTTTGTTGAGGTTTTTGAGAGGATGGACCTTCTCTCTTTTTACTAAACTGTCTTAGAAAACTGCAAGTAAATGGACTAAGGGAACACACTTGTATTTCTACAGAAGCAGTGAGCCAGTATTCATTTCAATGCAGCACCGTATATTTAACTGCAGTAGTAACTGTTTACTTAAAGATTAAATAAAAGTGACAGCTGTCAAAGTCTCTGGCTCCAAGAAAAGCTTGCAACTGCAATCTGATCTAACACACTCATTTATAATCCACAGACATGAGTTACAGATTCTTAAAACAAACAAAATCAAAACGCAGAATAGAACGGAGAATACATTCTTCAGTGTTTCAGGATCCAGAAAACATTTTAAAAGGAAAAAAAAAAAAAAAAAATGGAGTAATCATTCACCAAGATCAGCTGCTGGAAAAGGTCTGATTAAAATCCAACTGAGAATCACTTATAGCCCAGGTCTTATCAAGACTTACTCCTATAATCAATGGCACCTTCCATGTAGATGACGAATTCTGACAAGACTGATAAAGCTTTCCAAGGTGTTGATATTGCAGCTAGATGGTGCTCAGCACCTTTTGGGAACCACCCTCAGCCCTGTGTGTGGCAATGCTGCCTTTAATGATAATAACACAACACTTCTTCAGAACTCAGCCCGCAGGCTCCTGGCTGCTAAGTTTTTGGTTGCTTTTGGGAAAAGGTACTTTTCACTCTTCTGAGCATTCACCCCAGCTTTTTGTTCCCCAGTGGCCTCCTAGGCAGAGGGCAAGGGCAGGAGGACCCTGGCCATGGGTGCTGTAACATAGTTCTCCCACCTCTTTCTGCCACAGAACTCTGCACCCATTTACCCCCAACACTCGGCCCTCCAGACTCCCAGCCCCATTACAGCCATGCGAGGGGACCAGAAATCTCAACATTTATCATCTACTAATTAAAATAAGCAACACTCATCAAAAAAAAAAACCAAACAAACTCAGGTTGATTTTCCTACAGAAGTAGCTGTAGAAAATATCAAAAGTTTGGGTCAAAACTGCAGCAAACACCTACCTCATTGGCTCTTTTTATTATCTTGTCATCTATGTCCGTGATCCCCATCACCATGATAACTTCAATTCCAAAAAACTTAGTCATTATCCTTCGAATTATATCAAACCTAACATAGGAGCTAGAAGAGAGAAGAAAAAAAAACAACAACAAAACCATGAGCTTTTAAACATGCACTATTAAGAAAAAACTTAAACAAAAATATTCAACAGCACTAACAGCCACGGGGACAATCGAAATACCCCAATACCTGGATGAATGAAAAGGTGTTCAGTGCATAAAGTGCTTTTCCAAAACTAGTTACCACCCACACAAAAGTCAAGCAAATTTCCCTTGAACTGGCCTACCCTCTTCTGGCATTAGTGACACATTACATCAAATTTTCTGAGGGTTTTATTTTGTTGCACATCTTCATTCAAGTGCTGAAGTGCACTGGAAGGTATACATGAACCACGAGGCTCTCTCAAAGCAGCAGTATGAAATAAGACACACAGATCAGATATTCCTGAAACATATCCCTCAGGGTTTCTATATTCTAACAGGTTTTCAAAAGCCACAGGGCATAAGAACAGGGAGAAATAAGGTGCAAATGAACTTTGCTTAGGGTTGAGTAACAACTACAGCTGCCAGCCACCAATAAACTATTTCATTCACACACCACCACAGATCTTTCCTGATAGCAAAGAAGAGTTGTGCTGTGGGTTATTTTGCTTTGTTTACACCTGAGAATAAATCCTCGAAATTATGCAAGCTCTTTGCCACAAACCAGAAGATTCAATGCTGATAGATTGATGTACCTACCACTGCACAGGGCTGTGGAAGCCCCTTGTTCTACTCAGACTCTCCACTTATAATTCTCAAAACATACTTTGACTGAATAAAACCCAATTATCAGGGGAGATATCAGATAGTGATTAGAGTCTCTCTGTCTGCCCTGTAGAGTGATGAGAATTCTCAGCCTTCACTTGCTTTGGAGAAAACAAGAGCCCGAAAGGAGACTCACAGACCTACAGGTTCCTATTTCACTCACAGCATTACACAAACTTCAAATCAAATGGCTGTGAGAGCAAAGAAGTGCAAGTAAATACTGGAAATGGATTTACATCCTTCCCCCTAGCTGCAGGGACCAGGTGGCACTAAGGTTCGCATTTATGGATGTGCAGTATCTTGATGTTTGATGAAGAAAAACACTTTCTGTTGTTGTCTGCACTATGCCCATGTTGAAAACAGCTTTTTGAAAGCCATGCTGCCAGGGAGAGTTTTTACTGAACACCAGCTCTCTGGGAGTAAGGTTCACCTAATGTGGCAACATGATTCCACAAGAGCATTAGATCAGTCTTTGGACCCTGTTCAGAGGAATGACACCAGCATCAAAAGCTTGTTATTAAACAGCCTTGCAGTCGTAGTTGCCAGAGCTGACACAAATTTTGCATGGCTTCCTCCCCTCTGACCTTCCAAACGAATTTATAGAAGCAGCAGCATTGCAAAAGTCAGAGCAGAACTCCTGACACCTCAGAAAGTAGGGTTCTTACCACTTCAGGACTGAAAAGGAAAAAAACCTGAGAGTCAGAATCAGTGGGATGGCAGAGCAGGCACAAGTGTCTGAATGAAATCTTTTCTCATGCTTGGTTTTACTCTTATTTCCAAGCATTTAGCCAGGAGTCTGGATGCCAACCAGACTGCAGCTCACGCCAGCAAGATCAAGCCCAGTCTCAGAACTGAGGGAAAAGATGGCATTATCTGCCTGTCTGATTCTTTTCTTGATACAGAATGAGTTTTGGATCACAGAATCCTAAGGGTTGGAAGGGACTTCAAAAGATCATCTAGTCCAACCCTCTTGCAAGAGCAGGATGTTGCACTGAGGCACCTGTTTTGAAAGCTAGAAGTACAGCATCCTAGAGAAAGTTGGATTAGTTAGAGAAATAAGAAATCCTTGTGGAGGGGAAGGAGGAAGGGGGGAAGTAACAACACCATTATTTTCAAATTCTTCTCAAGGATCTCAAGCTCATTTCCATTATGCTGTGTTTGCAGCAAGTCAAATGCAAGCAGGAGGGGTAAAAAGGGATTCTAATGATAACATGTTGCAAGAGTACAACAAAATGATATTTTACAAGAGCAGCACAACAGCAACAACCATTAACTCTATTTGACTTCATGCTCTTTCCCAGTGCATCTCCTGGCCTGTAGGCTTGCATCAGCAGGATGCGTTTCAGCTATGCTTACCAGAGTTCTACAGCTGGACATAGCTACTGGGGAAAAAATACACAATTATTGCTAAAAACACATATAAAATCAAGAGTGCTCCACCATCTTTATCAAATGAGCCAAGCAGCAGGATGTCACCACTGATGTGTGCAAGACCACAGACACTGGTAAGGAAGAGCCAACTCCTCACACACTGGAGAGCTTAACTGATGAGGAGAAAGGTCTGCAGTGCAGGTATCTTGATGCGCAGCAGCACTACAGGAAACAATACATGAAGGTGAGGATGAGGTAGGAGAAAGAGTATACCACTGTTATTTATCTGCATGATACACCCCTCCAGAGGCAAAATTCAGCCGTAAATATTCTGTCTTAAACCAGTAAGTGAAACGGTCAAACCCAGATGACACAGATGTAGGGCAAACCTCACATCAGGAAAATTTGAAATTCACAGCTTAGAAAGAGGGTAAGAGGAGATGGATGAGAAGAACAGGCAAAGCAAGCCTTTAATCAAAAGAGCCAGAAGGTAGGAGAACAAGAACTACTGACAAAACCAGACATTTAAAAGCCAGAGAGCTGCAAGACGAAAAGGTGAAGTTCTCCAGTTCTACAAACATTGTGCTGTAGATCCACCATACCACTTCGGACAGGAAGACTTCCACAATTCCCTCTCTTGTTACACAACATCAGGTTGGGCCCTACCATACTACAGAACCTCAATTAAGTGATGAAGCAATTTATTAGCATCTTTTTATACAGTTGCTCTCAAGTGATTATTTTTTAATGGAAATATTTCAAGGTAAATTGTAACATAGGCTATATTACACTGTATTACAGCAACTGTAGATTTAAATGCAAATTGCTATGACTTTTTTAAAAAAAAAAAGTTTTTTTTAAAGTTTTTTTTTTAAAAAAAACTTCAAAAAAAAAAAGTTCCCCTAAAGGTACTAAGTACAAATGGAATAATTCAAGATATCATTTTCTGATTCTTATATCACTGGTAAAATATCAGATTAGTTCTCTGCTAAGACTGGACAAAAGCAAGGAGGAAAAAGATATCACCACATATACACACAACAGTACAGCAGCATTTAAGGTGAGGTTGCCAACTGTATTTTCTTATGTTTAGTATTTTGAAACTCCCCTTTTACAGAAAGGGGCAGCAGTTGTGCAGTACTGCAATGGCTCAACATTCAGCAAAATTCAACACAAGTTTCTGAATGAAGCCAAGTCAGGACCAGAAGCTGTGGGATCCCCTGCGTTAAAATGGAATTACTCAAATACACAGCACCTGATCTTCACACAGATGACAGTTATCTGAGAAACCCCTGCTCCTCTGAGAAGCCAAATGCATCTTGCTCTTCTAAGAATTAGGGGACAGAAGCTTAGGAGCAGCTGCAACTCCCCTTGACTTCATAGGAAGCAGCAGGCAGCCTGCTGCATGTCTTCTCATCAGGTGCATCAGTGTAAAACAACCTGCCCTGGTGTATTTAAAGTACTTTTTTGAAGTTACTTATAATGAAGCTAGTTTAGTATTGTAATTATCCTATGAAAAAAAATACTGTGCTGTTCGGTTTGTTTTTTTTTTAAACACAGTAAGCCACTGAACTATTACTATGCAAAAAGGCCTTTCTGAGCTTTAAGAACACTTTCCAGGGAAGTGTTCCAAGGAACATCCAGGAAAGTCATCCAAGGATGGACACTTGTAAGATTCAGCTGGATGGGGTGCTGGGACATCTAGTCTAGGTAATGCTTTTCCTAGAAAGCATCTTGGACCAGATGATCCCTGAGGTCCCTTCCAACTTGGTATTCTGTGCTTCTATGACTGAACAGATGTGTTTATCTGTAAACACCTGAAAGAATTGTCAACCCTGAACAGTTTTTCCTTGGTGCCAACACCTTGTCTGAACTAAATCTGAGGCAAAACTGTAATTTCACAGAGAAGAGGCTCCAGGACCCCAGCTCCTCTGCACAAGAGCTTATAAAATTTGCAACAACTCACCCTGCCTAGCAAAAAATGCATGTTCTTAATACCTTCCACCCTACTACTGCATCTCTGCCTGGGATGACCTGCACCAACAGCGCTTTCCGTACTTCCTGAGGTCGAGAGGGGGAAACCCAAACACACAAACAAGAAAACAAACAGTATTTTGTTTGCCCTTTATGCAGACCAAGAGGCAAAGGGCCGGCAGCTCCCAGCGGGGTCTGATCCTGGCACCCGGACACAGGCTGCTCAGTACCGAGTCAGGCCTGGCGGTACCGGCACTCCAGCTACTGGGCTCCCTCCCCCAGTGTGCCCGCACAGGACGGGACCCCACTTTCCGCCGTGACTCAGGAGTCGACTCACCAGGCGTGCCCGAGGTGTGCATGGTCGTACACGGTCGGCCCGCAGCTGTACCTGCGCAGAGGGGAAGCAAACCGCACCGTCATCTCTGCCCGGCACCCAAGTAACCCCCGCCCGCCTGCCGCAAGGCGCTACCAGGTCGCCACTCGGTCTTTGGCCAGTACGAGCGGTTCCTTGGTCCGGCTGCGGCTGTTGTAAGCCACGATCCCGCTGTCCCGCCCCACCGGCGGCACCCACTCCCGCCGCCGCGCTGCGCTGCAACACCGTCGCGCTGCCACCTTTCCCCCGCCGGGGCCGGGCCCGAGGCCGCAGCGCCGGGCCACAGCCGCTGCTGCTCCACTCAGCATGGGCATGGCCATGGCCATAGCCATAGCCACAGCCCCCGGCCGCGGGCGGGGAACCGGCGGCTCCGCCTCTCAGCGGGGAGGGCGCTGAGGGGACCGGGCACAACCCGCCGCGCCTGTCACCTCGACACCCTGCACCGCTCGTGCCGGGAAACAACAGGCGAGCGGGGTAGCTACAGCCGGCGCGGCAGGAAGAGGAGGGGCAAGCGGGCAGAGGCGCGGCACGGTCCCAACGGGTGGCTCCGCCGGCTCTCGCCGGGCCGCAGGGTCACTTCTGCCCCCGCTGCTGGCCCGGCCCGGGCAGAGGGTGTTACTGGAGCGGCCCCGGGGTGAGTGCGGCGGGCTGGGGCGCCGGGGGTGCGGGGCCTGGGGCTGGCTGTGCCCGGCTTCAGTTCGGCCGGAGCAGTGCGTGCCCAGTTCCGTGCCTCAGCGTAACCGCGCTAGAACCCGAGTTCTTCTTAACGAGGTTTTAGTGGGGGTGTTTGTAGGGAAGAGGTGATAGTTTAGCAAAACGATACCTGCTGTGTCAAGTCAGTTCGGTCAGACGGGGAGTGAATCTATTTCACACTGCCTTTCAGATCAGAGAACAGCAGGCAGCCCGTCAGCTCCTGCAAGAAAAACGTGGTGAGACATTCCCAAGCTGGACTTAATAGTTTTGCACCTTTCTTACTCCCATGTACCCGTGTAAAGTCCTACCTACCCTGGTCACATCATTACAAAAATGACATGAACTGGTGCTAGATACTCACTGAGGTTCCTTGGGCTTCAACTAGCTGATGGTCTAGGTCAGCTTCCTTTCCAGTGGCAGGATAAGCAGAGTGTGTGCTTTCTGATGAGGCTTCTGTCTTCTTATTGTGGAACTTTTTTCTTTCTTTCTTTCAGAGCATAGCAAGGAAACGGAACTTGACTGGCTGCACTGCCTTGATCCGCTTTGGAAATTATGAGCTACTTGACTAGTGAGTAACAGTGTAATGGAACAGACATAAAGGTGTCAGAAGGCCTTTTTAACTAGCGTCTTGTTTCCAAAAGTAACCATGAGTGGGTACCAAGGAAACAAGGGAGAACTCCACAGGCATATATAATATTTTCCTGGATATTCTCCCATCTTACAACCAGATGACATCCTCAGCTGAATGCTTTGGGGTTGGTGTCCCCCTGTCTTTTTACCCTCTATTGGTAGATTGCTCTACCATTAGTTTCCCTGACCTCTGTGACTTTACATCAGCTCCTGCCTTTGGCACCAAGTACTACAGTCTACCACCATTTTTAGGAAGCATCTTCCTGGCACATGTTGAAGTTGCGGCCTGGTAGCTCCAGCAGCAGCCACCCTTGATCTTGTATGAAAGTAGACAGTGACCATCAGTTCCAGCACTTACTGTCTGCCTCCACATGAGCCTCGAAGGAGGCTGCTCAGAGCAGAGCCTTTCCCAGCCTCCCAGACCACTGTTTACTTGCCTGCAAAAGCATCTTGCTGATCACTTGGGAGGAAGGTAATGCTGGGTGGTGGCAGCTTGTTGTGAGTGGATGCTGCAGGGAACAGGTCTGCCTGTGGTGACATGCCTCAGAGAAGTCCTTGTATTGCTTCCTCTTCTATCTGCCAGGGACAGGTTTGATAGCTTTTTCTTATGTGTAATATGAACATCTAAAAGCATTGCTTGTACCTAATAATAGGTGTCCATCTGCATCTTAGTATATTTTAGTAAGTATCAGGTATAAAGCCCTACCAGTGATAAATGTTTCCTTCTTAATACGCACTTTCTACAGTATTTTTCATTTAATGATCTTAACTTTCTGACTGAACTTATCTTACGGGCTTGCTAATTTGAGACTAGCTAGGATGAAACTGAAGATATTCAATAACCTTTGTAAATGTTTGCTTCATGTGTTTCTCAGGAAGCTTCACAAGCCAATTATTTCAGTTTCCATAGTGAGCTGGGTTTGATGTCTTTGTCGTTCAACATGCATCCTGTTAGGAGTTGTCATTAACTCCGTTGTCTTCTTTGTTCTGCATGGTGCCAAGCACTTTGACAGAGCCCAAATCAAAACGAAGTATCCATGGATGGCTTTTAGCCTTAATTCCAGGTTTAGCTGGCATGGATGAAACTGCCAACAGATCAAAAGAATGCAGGAGCTTTTTATTTCCCTCGTGGTTTCAGAAGGCTTTAGTGTCTATGTTATCCAGACTGGCTCTTAGCACTTAGTCTAGAAACCTCTATGTCCTGCTATAAAACATTATTTTCTGAGGCTAGGAAAAGCTACAATTACTAAATGTCCAAAATAAATAGTTAACATTGTTCATGCTTGAGATTTGTTTTAATGCAATAGAACAAATTCTGTGGAACAGCGGAAAATATACCACAAGCATTGAAGTACCAAAATAATACAATTCCAGATGAAAAGCAATACTAATCCTGATGGATTGGAACCATAAATTACATATTTGGAGAACATTCTTGGAAACAATCAGTCTATGGCTGTAAGTACAGCTCTGCTTCTACCACCTACAACTACCTCCCCCTCCCCTATACCCTTATTCCTGGCCTGGAACATGTGAAATGAGACGATACTACTCCACCAGAGAGGCAGAATAGCAGCAAAGGATCTTCTGCCTCCATCAGGAGATTCATCTTTGCTTCTACCTGAAGCAGAAGATGCCTATAGAAGTTGTTAGCAGTTGAAACCAGGGTACATCCAACCAATGCCAGACCTGAACCTGCTGCACTCCTGTGACTTGTGTGTTTTGTGCCATATAGCTAGCAGGAGATGCTGTCTGCAGGGTGGTACATCCGTTAGACACCCATCTGGGAATATGACTGAGCTTCAGGTAAACTGCTGTTTCAAGGAGACACCCATGTATTTAATATTGTCAGGTCATATTCCCATGTTTTTCTTAGGAGCCACTTAGGCTAAAACTTGTCTTTTTTACATCTGAAGCTCTAACATAAAGGGGTGACTCCTGCATGCCTTTAGAACAGGTTTATGTGTTTTCCATCCCTGTATCTGCATGTGCAAGACAACTACATTTCCTCTCCAGCCTTCATCTACAGGGAAAACCTAGTGAAAGCACAGCTCTGTGTGCTCTTCCCTGACTGCTCTGCAACACCTCTGTGGTAGGCAGAGAGAGTATCTCTGGGGGGTTCTGGCTCACCTGGCTCCTCCTGTACTTCCCAGTTTCCAGTCCCAAGACTACCTACAAGCCTTGTCCCCAGAAGTAAGATGAGTGGGTGTATCCCAGAGCATGTTTTATATCATAAGTAAATATAATCTAAAATTTCTTTTTTCCTTTCTGTTTATTATTACGAGACACATGCTCTGTAAGGTTTCACAGTTGTCCCCCCTACTGCTACAGGTACAGCATTTTTCTTTTAAAACATTAAACCACACTCTCTTAGAACTGTTGACAGAGAATGGCTGTGTTTGTGTGTTATCAAAAATATGTTTCCAGTATCTGTGACCTTTCTTGTCAGATTCTAGTTCAGGAACCTGGCAAGGAAACTTGAGACAAAGGGAGAAGGTTGTAAAGAAAAACTACAAACCAAAAGCAAAGATGAGCTAAATCCACTGCAGTGGACTGAATTTCTCTTGTAACTCTGTAGTAGTTTGTAATAAGACACATGTCAACTCACCTTTTATAGTAATTTTATTTTTACAGAACCTAGGTGTTTATCGGTTTAAGAATCTCAGGTTTTTTTATAAGAGAATAAAAATTCTCAAGGTTATTACAAATGTTTGACTCATAAATAAGTGTTGAGTGGCCTTTCCCCCAATTATTCATGACATAAAGAGTATGTTTTATAAAAGAGAAATCATCTTGAGATACCTATTCTAAAAGAGTGATTCTGGGGAAATGAAATAAAACTGTAAAAGAAATTTCATTGGTGGACATAAAGAACAAAATAAACATTCCTCCTCTTACAAAAGCTTGGTAGGCTGAACCTAAAGGTATTCACATTACCTGCTATTGTTTAGACAACCTACCTGTCAACTGCTCTGACAGATGCTGCCTGGTTTTCATCAGAAGCAAGTGGGTCCCAGGCCACAGTCTGCATAAAGAAACCTGAGGGCTGGTAGGAATTCAGTCAAGGGTCAGACTGGGTGTCTGTCAGTGGTTCCAGCTGTTGAGATGTATCTCTCTTGAACTTGCTACAGGAATATGGAGCCCATGGAATAAGCTCCCCTTGATCTGGGTTGGCTCCATAGTGGGACAGCTCAGAGGTACTTCTGCATTGGCCTTGTACTGCAATGGATGTTTACTAGTTCCAGACAGAATCTTCCTGCTCACCTTTAATGCCAGTGCTCTTTAAGCTCACTAGGTGCAGCATATACAAGGAATAGATGGCAGCAGCCAGGAAACGCATGTGAAAAAAGGCAGTGGGTGAAACAGTCTCAGAGCAGGCAAAGGAAGAGATGAGGAGCTGTACCCAGTGAAATACCTGTTTTCTTAAGTAGGACTTCACTTAAAGGAAAAAAAAAAAGACAAAGTTTGGAATGTCAGGCCTATGTCAGGTTAAGTGTTTGGGAAGTTCTTGAGCCTTTACTGGGAAGCAGGAAAATGACCAACTCAGATAAATTGTTTTACAGATTTTATAACCCATTAATCTCACATCATTTGCTGATATGAACATGTATTCCTGGCCCAAATACTGGTAAATGGTATACACTGCCCACTGCACTGACAATGCATATCACATGAAAGCATAAGCTATGGCTTGGCTGCTTGTGTTCACACTTGCAAATCTCAGCTCTGCTCATCCTGCATGTTTTGTTTCAAAACCTTCAACCATAAGCAAAAAGAACAGATTTGTAAAATTCCATTATCATCACCCAGGTAAGTATTAATTCAGCTTCATAAAGAATAAACAAACAAAAAAACAAACAAAACCCCCCAAAACAAATGCAAAGTAGAAGAGAAGGATTAAGCTATTAAATAGTGTGGAAACAGCAATTCATTAGAAGGAATAACTGATCTGATTCATCTGTACCTATTGAGTATAATCACTAATGATCAGAACACACAGACTTTCTTAATAAACAGAGACACAGCTGTAGTAGATTATGTAGTATTTCATGTAGCAATATTCAACTAAAGCAGAGAAAGAAGGCAGCCAGAATTCCTTGTATCAGCAGTGTCTGCATTTGTAGAACAGGTTTGGAGGTTTGGGATTTTATGTTCCTCATATTAAGAATCCTGATACTTATGCTGATGAGCCATAACAACCATATTTACTAGAACATTTATATATGAAGTATATTATATAACATCATATATATATATATATATATATATACACACACGTGCACAGTATGTACGTTACACAGTAGCTGTGAGAGTTGTTGATCTGGTTATATGTTCCCTTGATTCCCATTACTGTGAGTTTAGATCTTTAGTAAGGTAACAGCTTCAAGCTTCTTTTGAAAACCCCAGAGATTTGGGATTCTTGTAATTGCAGCAAAGGGATTTGTGAGCAGGAAGAGGGAAGTTAGATACTCTATCTGCCCATGAAGTACAGAAAATGGGAAGAAAACTAAGCCCACAGATGTCTTCCTTCTTCAATGCATAACAATCATTCCTTACATTTCTACCTGTGAATGCTCCACCACAGTAAGAAATAGGCCCCTAATCTGAAAAGAGAACTGAAACACCATTCAAAATCTCCCATCTCTCACATTTTGGAGTTTGGAGGCAAGAGGCCAAAATAAAAAACAAACAGAGGAGGAGAAGCAGAGATGGGCAATGGGGCATCAGCTCCACATTCTCCAAAACTTTCCAACCTGGAGATGTACACATATACCCAATTTCCACACACTAAAAGTACAGCTGACATGCTGCTGAGCCTAGAGGGATGTGCAGAGAACAGGTATTTCTGGGTACTGGTGTACTTGATTACGGCACTGGACAAAACACTTGAACTGTGAAAGGGGACCTTAAAAGTGTACACTAAATGCATTCTCAGGTGAGCTCAGTCCTATCCCTTCCCTAGGACTTGTGCAAAGCCCAATGATGTTTTAATTCTGTCACTCTGCAGGCAACATATGAGAGGCTAATAGAGGAAGATGCAGTAGACAGCACTTCTAAGAGGCAGATGATATCAAGGTCTCTATCCTCAGTGCATCCAAGCCTATCAATACTTTCTGAACAGCCACACTTCAGAGTTGTGCCTTCCTATTTTCTTCTTTTGTCTATAAGGATGAGGGACAGAAGTTCTTGTTTAGTAGATTAGCAGGTACTTTTACAAACTGATTTCTTATTTGTATGTGTAATTACTACCATGTGTCTGGAATGGTGGTTAACTTCTTTGTAAAAAATTACTCTTTTTGAGGCTTATTTGAATTCTTTTCAGATGTTTTGCCTCTACTGAGTCATAATTATTGGTTTGGGTTCTTACACTAGCCGGGGGACTGTTAACTACCTTTAATTGCTGACAGTGGCTCAGCTTCTTCAAGGCAAGGGTGAAACAGGCTCTAACTACCAAGGTGGTGTCAACAATTTAGAAGAGGTGTTCCCGGGCTAGCCTTGCTATTACACAACTCCCTCTCAATGCCACCATACACCAGAGCACACAGATCCAGAAACACTGGCTTGGAGCACTGCCTAGATGATGTAGTACTCATCATGATTTACCAACATAAGATCTCAGGTTTTCGAGGTGTGCAAGTGCAGCAACTCACAGAAAATGAGAGGAAGAAAAAGAGAACTTACAGGTTATCTTCAGAAAACGAGCAACTGCCCTCTGAAATCTGCCCAAAGCAGTGGGGCACAGCCAGTTCAAAATAGGCTTAGTCTACAGTATAGTCTCCACTCCTCAGATGTATTTCAGTGCCTGAATCCCACAGGGGGAAACAGCAAATAAATCAGCCTGTGCTCCCCAAAACCCCACTCCAAGCATTCAGACACCAAGTTGATGACACCAGCAGAAATACTTAAACGGGGTTAAGATGCTGAGGTCTAGTTAGGCCGTTGCTCTCTCTGCTCCCTACAAGCAGCAGCATAACATCAACGACTGTACCAGCAGGTCTGAGCGTTTAGAAACGATGAGTCAGTCTTCCCTAAATTAGGGGATTGCCAGTGACGTTTAAAAAAAACAAAAAAAAAAACAAAACAAAAAACCCAACAACAACAAGAAAAAACACCAAGAAAGTGCGCGTTGCTTTGCTTCACTTTGCCCGGGTAGATTTTCCAGGCCCGCCTCTTCCCGCTCCTCGCTACCCGATACCACCGATCCTGGCGGAACCGGGTATATGTTCTGCGGGATCTGAGAATTTCCCGAGAGGAAACGTGAGGTAAACGCGAACGCACTTCCCTCCCTAACAACGGACGAGATGAAATCGCGGCCGCTCAGCACCCGCCCCACCTCCGTCGGCAGAAAGCGCTGTGCGGGCGAGACCAGAGCCCGATCGCTGGACAGGGGGAGCGGGGCGGCCTGAGCCAGCTATCATCCAGGCTAAGCGAGCTCAGCGCCAATCACTCCCACAAGCGTCGCTAACCCTTCCCTCGCCGAGGCCGCCGCCGCTGGGAAACGTAGGCGAATACGGCGCGCTAAGAGACGGCGCCATTTTCTCCTCGCGCTGCCTGGAGCGCGCACGCGCGGGTACTCCTCTCCCCGCGCCCCTTGTGCTGCTGCCGGTATCCCGGGCAGCGTTGTCACCGCGGCGCTCGCCCGCTTTCCCTCCCTTCTGGCGGGGATTGGCAGAGCGAGCCGAGGGGCGGGACACGAAGGAAGAGGTAATTGGCTGGAGCGGGTGTCGCCCGCCGTTGTGGATGATTGATGCGATTGCCTGCTGAGGAGGGAGGCCGCGTTTCAGCTCAGCGTCCGGCGGCGCAGACAGTACCGTGGCGTTGCACACTTACCAGTGCTGTCCCCTCGCCCTGTCCCTCCCGGGGAAGCCCTGGGAATGACTCCTGTGTGTGGAAAGGCGAGAGACTCCTCCAAAGTCTGTGCCCAACCGCAAAAGCATCCAACTTGCCCCGCCAGCCTGGCCCCGCGCTTCCCCTCAG